>NC_090442.1:63249173-64539173 GCF_031143425.1 Pleurodeles waltl | reverse complement strand
CTGCTGAGCACTAGGCACCAATGAAGTCACACAGCGTACATGCAAGTATACTATTGAAATTGCAGATTTCTAATCAAATCAATGTTACTACAATAAAGCTGTTCACCATGCAAAAGCTACAATTATTGATTTTTGTCAGTGCTTGTTTTGCGGATACAGAACACCACATAAAAATACTGGTTGTGAATGTTGGTACTGATGTATACTGAACATATAACTGCTGATGTGTGGAGCGATGTTTGAATGGTGATTGACAGCTGAAGGTACTTGTTCTTCATGACTGGTTGGGCCCCATCACGCAGGGATTCCTCTTGTTTCCCCCCATCTGCCACGCAGCCCCCTATGGGTTGAACCTCCGTTGCCGCTTTTGCCGCCTGACTGCTCGCTCTCTTTTTTCTGTACCCCTGCGCTTGGCTTCTGTGCCACTTCGTTTTTTCATTCTGTGCCCCTGTGTTTTGCTTTCTGTACCCCTGTGCTCTGCTGTCCCTCTCCCGCCATCTTTTCCCGCCATTTTTTTCCCCGGGTTTTTCCCTTGCTGCTGAGCCCCTGCTGCCCCGCCCCCTTCACTCCCATTGGCCGCCCCGCTCCCACCTCCCAGCTGCTCCTCCCTCCCTCTGCCCTCATATGGAGGCCGCGAAGCGGGCGCGCCGCTGGCGCGCCGAAGGCGCACCTAAGGCGCGCCCGTCTGCGCCCGTCTGCGCCCATCCGCGCCTGGACCGCACCCAGCACCAGAACCCCTGGAACCCGCACCCCCCGCAACGCCAGACTGCACTACGATGCAAGCACCCTCCACACACTCAACACCAGACGAGACCACCCCTGCTACCGGGCCACCCCGAAACGCACCCAGGGGCCTTTCACCTGCCGGAACTGAAGATTCACCAGCATCCAACCCTCCACACCACCAGCCAGAGAACCCAACCACCTCCGCTGCATCCTCCTCAACACCCGCTCCGCTCGCAAGCACGCCATCGAACTTTGGGACCTCCTAGACTCCACCGCCCCGACGTCGCCTTCCTGACGGAGACCTGGCTGAACGCCACCTCAGCACCAGACATCGCCACAGCCATCCCACAGGGCTACAAGATCTCCCGCAGAGACCGCACCAACGGATTGGGAGGAGGAATCGCCATCATCCACAAAGACTCCATCAAAATCTCAACGAACACCGATGACACCCTCACCACCGCCGAGCACATGCACTTCCAGATCCACACCGACCCCAACACCACCGTCAGAGGAACTCTCATCTACAGACCTCCCGGACCCCGCCTACAGTTCAGTGACACCATCGCCGACCTCATCAGCACCCACGCCCTCGCTTCCACGGACTACATCCTCCTCGGGGACCTGAACTTCCACCTCGAGAACAACAACAACGCCAACTCCACCGCCCTGATTGACAACCTCGCCAACCACGGACTCAAACAGCTCGTAACGACACCCATTCACGCCGCTGGACACACGCTCGACCCCATCTTCTCCGCAAGCCCCCACGTCTCCTTCAACCACACCACCGAACCATACTGGACCGACCACAGATGCTTCCACTTCACCTTCAGAAACCCCACCACACACCACCGCACCCAACAGCTACCACGCCGCTGCTGGGGCAAGGTCACCGAGGACCAACTGACTACCGCCCTCGCCCTGAGACCACCCACCGACCCAGACACCGCCGCGACCAACCTCACACAGTGGATCAACGACTGCGCCAACACCCTCGCCCCTCTCAAGACCTTTACAACCAACCACACCAACAAGAAAGCCGCCTGGTTCACCGAGGACCTCCGGATCTCCAAGCACACCTGTCGGAAGCTGGAGAAGAAATGGCTCCACGCCCGAACATCAGACAACCACACAGCCCTCAAGAGCGCCACCCGCAGACATCACCAACTCATCAGGACCGCCAAGAAGACCGCCTTCAAGGACCGCCTAGACAACAACGCACACAACACCAAAGAGCTCTTCAGCATCGTGAAAGAACTCTCCAACCCCAGCTCCATCACCAACGACATCCCGCCATCTCAAGACCTGTGCGACTCCCTGGCCACCTTCTTCCACCGCAAGATCACCGACATCCACGACAGCTTCAACCCCGACCCCCGCACCCACCACCGAGTCCACCACCCCTGCGACTACCACTCGCACCAGTCGCCTGACCGTCTGGTCCAGCGTCAGCGACGAAGACACCATCAAAACCATGAACTCCATCCACTCCAGATCCCCATCGGACCCCTGCCCTCACCACGTCTTCAACAAAGCCAGCGCAGCCATTGCGCCCCACCTCCGGAAAACAATCAACTGTTCCTTCGAAACAGCAATCTTCCCAGAAAGCTGGAAGAACGCCGAGATCAACGCCCTTCTGAAGAAGCCCAAGGCGGACCCCAAGGACCTCAAGAACTTCCGGCCCATCTCCCTGCTCCCTTTCCCGGCAAAAGTGACCGAGAAGATTGTCAACAAACAGCTGACCCGCTACCTCGAAGTCAACAACATCCTGGACCCTTCCCAATCCGGTTTTCGCAGCAACCACAGCACCGAGTCCGCCCTCATCGCTGCCACTGACGACATCCGGACCCTGATGGACAAAGGAGAAACAGCCGCCCTCATCCTCCTGGACCTATCAGCAGCCTTTGACACGGTCTGCCACCGCACCCTATCAGCACGCCTCCATGACGCCGATATCCAAGAGAAGGCCCTGGCCTGGACCACATCCTTCCTCTCCGGCAGAACCCAGAGGGTCCGCCTCCCACCCTTCCGCTCCAAAACCACCGAGATCATCTGCGGCGTCCCACAAGGATCCTCTGTTCAATATCTACATGGCCCCCCTCGCCCACGTCGCACGACAGCACAACCTCAACATCATCTCCTACGCCGACGACACCCAGCTGATCATATCCCTCACTAAAGATCCCCACACCGCCAAAGCTAACCTCCACCGAGGAATGAAGGCCGTAGCCGACTGGATGAAGGACAGCAGACTGAAGCTGAACTCAGACAAGACGGAGGTCCTCATTCTCGGACCCACCCCATCAGCCTGGGACGACTCTTGGTGGCCCACGTCACTAGGCACAGCCCCGGAACCCACGGACCACGCACGCAACATTCGGGTCATCCTCGACTCCACTCTCTCCATGACCAGGCAAGTCAACGCCGTCTCCGCGTCCTGCTTCAACACCCTCTGTATGCTCCGCAGGATCTTCAAATGGATCCCCCTCGGCACGAGAAAAACCGTTACCCAGGCCCTCATCACCAACAGACTCGACTACGGGAACGCCCTCTACTCAGGAATTACAAACAAGCTCCTGAGACGACTCCAACGCATTCAGAACGCCTCGGCCCGACTCATCCTCGATGTCCCCCGCCGCAGCCACATTACACTCCACCTGAGAGGCCTGCACTGGCTCCCAGTCAACAAAAGGATCACCTTCAAGCTCCTGATCCATGCACACAAAGCACTGCACAACACCGGACCCACCTACCTCAACAACCGACTCAGCTTCCACACCCCCACCCGAAGCCTCCGTTCAGCCAACCTCGCCCTCGCCACAGTCCCCCGCATCCGAAAAACCACCGCCAGCGGCAAATCCTTCTCCTACCTCGCCGCCAAGACCTGGAACACTCTCCCCACCATCCTACGACAGACCCAGGACCTGCTGGCCTTCATAAGACTCCTCAAGACCTGGCTCTTCGACCAGTAGCACCCCCCCCTCCCCAGCGCCTTGAGACCCTCGCAGGTATGTAGCGCGCTTTACAAATGCAGTGATTGAATAGAACAGAACCACGAGTTCCTCAACTAAATCAGGGACAACATGAATGAGCAGCATTTCTAAATTGCATGTCATCTGCACATTGATTTCATGCCTTATTTTTGCATTTCTGTTAATCTGCTGTCTGGGCTGTACTGCATCGCTAATTGCACTGAGAAGTAAGGATGGCATACATATCAGGCCTATGCGTTTTTCATATTTAGACTAGTGTGATACAGCAGCGACCAGTCCGTACGTGCTGAGAGGCCACGCCCCCTACCTTTTTCCTGATGTGAACAGTATCTGTCAGGTTGAACAAAAGTCAGCCTGACAGATACTCTTCTGGTTCAGGACAGGCAGCCAGGAGTTGGATATGCGCTAAACGAGCAGACTCCTGGCTGCCTGAGCTGAACTTTGCTGGGCTGAAGAAGTCACAGTCCTGGAAGCATGACCTCTTCAGCCTAGCAAAGGTGCCTCGAGGCCCTCCCTCTCATGATGAGGGGGAATGTCACTGATTGCTTTGGACCTGCGCACTTCAGTTTTAAGCCCTGAAACGCCCAGGGCCCAGTGTCAATCAATGATACCTCATCACAGAGTGGGGTGGGGTCAGCAAGTCTCAATGACCCCATCTCACTCTGTGACGAGTGACGGATTGCTGCCTTCCCTCATTGGCTGACCTCAGGCTAGCCAATGAGGGAGGGCAGCAGTCCCAACCCTCGGGGGATCTCCGAGGCTTACCTGTCGGAGCTGCTGAGGAAAGTTGTTTTTTTTAAATGTTGGGTGCATGCGTGCATGAATGAGTGTATGTATATTTGTTAGCGAGTGTTGTGAATGGGTGTGGTGTGAGTGTGTGTGTGCGAATGAAAGGGTGTGAGTGAGGTGTATGTATGCATGTGTAACTTACCACCACCCCCCTCTTTCTTAAATTTACAGGCTGTCACTGGTGTAATATTCAGGGGATTCAGCCAAACCATTGAATCCTGGTTCCTCACCTGCAGGGGGCAGGGATCTTTGGCACTATGCTGTTTCCTCTTTTTGGACCTGTGTTGAGGACATGTTGTATTTTGATGTAGATCTCTTGTAGGCGGCAGTAATGCCCGATATGTCCTTACACTGTGTTGAGGCTGCAATTGAAAAATGTGGCCATGAGGGTGGTTAAATGTGATGGAAATATTATTATTGATGAAATCAATTACATTAAAAACAACAAATAATGATTTTGGAAATATGTGAATATTACAGTTGAAAGACATATTTTTAAACAACAGTTTTAAAGATAGAGTAAAGGACCTTCTTTTTTGGTGACTTTCAGAGCTTCCTAGCGCATAATGGGATAATTTCTATCAAATTATAGATGATCACCTCAGGTTGCTACATCAGCTTTGTCAACATCAGCAGTAAAATGCCAGCAGGTTCAACACCGTCCTATGACTGAAAGTGCTCTGGTGTTACTTGCATTTCCTCCAAGAGAGGTTTAGCCTGGAGGTTCATTATGTACTGTTCACAGATCAATGGGCTGGAATGCTACCATGAAACATTCAAGAACTCAGTGGAGAAACATGCATGTTGTCCAAGTTGTGTAATCATCTACAAGCCATCAGTGGTGGCCGGCAGCTTTAGGAGAAAGAAGGGGTGGGCGGGGCACACACACACACACACACACACACACACTGATTCTTTCACACAGACACGCACGCACACACGCACATCCATTAACAACACTCATACCATTCAAACCATGCACACACGCACCAAACATTATTTTTAAAAGATCACACACACTCATTCTTTCACACACACACGAATGCACGCACATCCATTAACAATACTCAAAACACTCAAACATGCATGCGCACACCAAACATTCAATTTAAAACATCACACACACACATACACACACACACAAACTTATCTTCAGCCTCCAGGAGGGTTGGGACTGCTGCCTTCCCTAAGGTCAGCCAATAAGGGAAGGCAGCAGTCCCAGCTTCGTCACAGAGTGGGATGGGGTCAGTGAGACGAAATGTCACTGATTGACACTCGCCATGGGTACTTCAGGGCTTAAACTGAAGCGCCCAGGGAGAGTGTCAATTGGTGACGCTTTCCTCGTCACCCAGGGGAGAGCCTCGAGGCACCTTTGCTGAGCCAAGGAGGTCACGCCCATAGGAGCTGTGATCTCCTCAGCCCAGCAAAGTTCAGCTCAGGCAGCCAGGAGTCTGCGCAATCGCGCATGTATCACCCCTGGCTGCCTGAGCTGAACATGAAGAGTGTCTGTCAGGCTGACCTTTGTTCAGCCTGACAGACACTCTTCATGAGGGGCAAAAGGTGGGGGGGGGCGTGGCCCCTCCGCCCTAAAGGACGGGCCACCACTGCAACCCATGCTACAGGCCACTGAAGTAAGACTTCAAGGCTCTCAGTGAAGATACAGAAACCTTGTGACACTGGTGCAACTAAAAACTCAAGAAAAAATCCCAGGTTGACAAGAGGAGACTTTTAGGATCATGGTGATAAAACAGAGATGTCACTGTATGTGGATCATAAGCAAAGACCTTAACTCGCATTTTCAGAACCCCAGGGGTAAGTCAAAGACCCTACAGCCACAGCACAAGAGCAATAAATTATTGGACTCATTGGAGTCGTCACTTCACAAGCTTATTGAAATCCTACAGCAATGGAAAAAGGACTTTCTAGGTACCACTGAGGAATTAGATTATTCGACGAGTTTTCAAAATATCCCAAAAACAAACACTATGCCAAAGATAGAAGGGCTGAAGTATCCAGCACTGAATGAAACTACAGAGGTACAGAGGTAAGGTAATCTACACTCTCAGCCCTAGGCCGATGAAATAAGACTTGAGGACCCAAGTGCCGAATGGAAACAAATGTGCAGTTTGCAACAACCCAAGCCAACCCCCTGTTAGCAAAAACTAAATCTCATGACCCAGAAGAGTCTTGGTTAGCAAGATCCAAACCTAAAATAGTAGTATTCCAGTGAATAACCAAAGAAGTCTCTTCACAAGTTTTGTAAACCAAACCTCAAAACCCCACGGTCAACAAAGCAAAACCTCCTGATCCAAGTGGAAAGATGCAGACTTAGTGGAAGCCATAACTCAAATTTGTGTCGCCAAGGATGACTCAGGATTTCAGAAGCGGAAAGGAATGTCACACTCATAAATCGGAATGGAGTGTTTTTTTCCTTGGTCCGCTCCAGGTAGCAGAGGAGCACATGTTACAACAAATCCAGAAGAAATTCCACACACCTGACCTCTGATGAAAGGGGGCATACCTCACCAAAGCAACCCTGGTGAAATCCTTATTCAAGATATTGGAACTATTTAAGAAAACCAGATCGCCATTAAGAGCAGCAAGAGAGCAGATGAGAAGAGCAAGCTTTGGCATCTAGCGTCTCCAGATGTTTTCTGTCTGCGTCTAATATTTTTATTCAGCGTCACATCCTCTTCAATCAGTAACTATGAATCTATTTTGAAAAGAGTTAAACCCCTGCTTCTAAGGTAGTTCTGCGGATGTTGCAATTGACATTTACTACAGAAGTTATCTGCCCCATAAAACCTCTTCTACGAATCTTTATAGATTTTAATTTTTCAGGTCTCCTCTTCTCTGAAATATATTGTATTACTGTTCTGTTGCCTTCCTAAATTATGCCAACTATCCCCATACATGTAATAGAGCCTCTCCACCCTCTTTCAGTTCCTTTTCCATTTTAATATACCTTTCTCTGTTACGACTCCAATTTTCCATGAATCATGCATTTTAATGTTCCGGGCTTCATTTTCCTCTTTTTGCAATAAAGTGCGTATTGCCTGGGAAATGTGATATACCTTAATGGCACATTATCTTGGTATGTCCCGATGTGACAACCACTTATAATAATATTCTCTCATATTTCAACTTCCAGTTCTACTTACAATTTCAGGATCCCCTAGAACTGTAAGAAAATAAATGTAAGGATTAAGGCGTGTGAAGGCATTTAGTGAAAGTAGCTGATTTACAGTGTTTTATGGCTTTTCTGTTCTGCAGTTTCTGAACTAAAAATGTTTCTGAAATAGCATAATTTCCAAATGTGGATTGGCAGGGCCAAAGTCTTAGTCAGTCTGACGTGGTTAGTTGTCCTCTCTGGCACTTTTTGCTCTTTCCCCGGATTGCTCCAGTGGTTATTGTTTTAACTGCCTGACTATGACCCCATAGACCACCAAAGTACCAGGCTTTGATAGGTGGATGTTCACCAAACTGATCCTTCTTTCCTATGTCAGGCTTAACTTCACTAGCCAACCGGTGGTAAGTTTGTTTGCTAGTATTTTGCCTAGTAAGGATAGAGCCTTGTCACTGGCACCCTCATAACATCTCCTGAGCCCTAGCCAAAAAGTCACACCCCAAATAAAGAACTAGAGTGAGGAAGGTTAAATTGCAGTGGGGTAGGGTAGGGTAGAGTGGGGTGAAGTAGGGTAGATTGGGGTATACTACAGTGGACTGGAGATGACTGGAGTGGAGCAGATAGGGGTAGATTTTGTTGGGGTAGATTGGGTAGGGGTAGATTGGAGATGGGTAGATTGGAGTATGGTAGATGGGGGTGGAGTGGGGTAGATTAGAGTGGGGTGGATTGGAGTAGAGTTGGTTGGAGTGGAATGGGGTACATTTGAGTGGAGTCTGGTAGGTTTGAGTGGGGTAGATTTGGACAGAAGTGGAGTGGGGGACATTTGAGCAGAGTGGAGTGGAGTGTTGTAGATAGTAGTGGAGTGGGATAGATTGGAGTGAGGTAGATTGAGGTAGATTGAAATGGGATAGATTGTGGTGGAGTGAGGTAGATTGGAGTGGAATGGGGTACATTCAGATGAGACAGAGGGCACACATTGCATCTGATGTGACAACACACACATTGCATCAGAAGAGACAGAGGGCACACTTGCATCAGATGATACAGAGGTCACACATTTCATCAGATGAGACAGCACACGCATTGCATCAAAATACCCAGAAGATGAGAGGGCACCATAAGGGGACTGGGTGGACCAGACAATGTCTCTGGGCTGCAGCAGACTTCACTGTCACAGCTCCCACAAGAAACCTCCTCCTCATCCAGTCTCCCACAAGTGAAACGTTTGTGAAATAATGCAACCGCGAACTGGAAAAAATGCAAGATTCACACTGCGGAACTATGCAAATTTTGCGATAATTCGGCCACATAATACATATTTCACTTGAGCCTATGAAAAATTCATTGAGCTAATTAAAATATCTGACCCTTTGGTTGAAAATCATATGTATAATCGTGCAAAGCAAATTGCCCTTTCAAAGCTGTGTCTTAGTGCTTGCTTAGGCATTTTACATCTGTCTAAATTGTGCCCTTGCAGGAGATTCTCATAAATGTGCTGCTCTCAACAAAAGCTGGCCACCCTTTATGGCATCCCTCCTCTCAGTATCCTTCCTGCCTCGAGTGCCAGCCATTTTCAGCTTGTGCTGAAGGTCGGATGCTGCTGGGACTTTAGGGCTCCTGGCAAAACATACTGTGACTCCCCTGATCAGCGTTGAATTTATTACCCATTTTCAGCATTTGCTGAGGGGTCAGATTAGGGTGACCACCTGGCAATGAGGCAAATTCTGGACAGGACTGTAAAAAATCAGGGCAAAGGGTCAAAATTCAGGACATAAATTAAGGACAAAGGGTCAAAATTCAGGACAAAAATTCAAAAACAAACGTCAGTTTTACAGACACACCCAAGAGAGGCCATGACTCACTATGTTGTCAGTGCATTTATTTAATCTTTTTTAACATAGCACTATTTATTCACTGTGGTCTTTTTGTGATTGCCTCCTGGTATGCTACATTCAGTTGTCACATTACGTCCTTGTTCAGTAGTAAATCAATGCCCTTCAGGACTGTGTCAAGGCCATAACCCCTACCCAAATCTACCAAATCTCTCTTAAAGAGAAAGTAACAACAACATTTTGATTATGTTTCTGAACATTTTAAAAACCCTGGCAAACAGTTTGGGAAACATTAAGGTAATTAACTTTATGCTAGTTGAAACAAATTGAACAAAAACATCTGGCTCACCCTAACTGCCCGTGGACTTTCAACCTAAAAAAAATGCAATGAGCAGGGCAGATGGTGTGGGCGACAGTCTCAAACCTAATGCCAGGATGTGAGGTACCCACAACTTGTCTGTAGTCTCACAGCACTAGAGTGTATGTCAGAGACTACATTGTTCTCAGAACTGGGAGCCTGGGTGAAATAGAGATTAGATGGGAGATACGCAGCAACTGATTAAAAGGGTTGTTGCTAAGAACTGGATAAATGAGGAAGAGAAGAACAAGGTGGAACAATTCCTAAAATCAGACAAGATGGGTCCATCAAGAGTATCGGAAGGTATTGTGTACCTGGGGAATTGTCTCTGCAGACAGGAGAGAAACTGAAGAGGCACTGTCAAGTGGTTGAACAAGCAGCACCCACCCACCTTGGCAGACTCTTCTGGTGCAATGGTCTGCTGTTCGTGCTTGTGAAGGGTGAGCAGGGGCCAGACCCCTTGCAAGGTTGTGCAAGGTAATTGCACTCTTTGTCCATGTCTTAAAATGGTTTTGAAATTGAGCAAAAGGCAAACTAGTGATCTGGGTTATCCCTAAGTGTCAAGTACACATAGAGACTTCAAAATATTTGGGATGTAAATTGCACAAACAACATGTAAAAATGTAAAAATGTAATTAGTGTTTCTTTAACATATGGTGCAGTTTTCCCCTTTATATACAATTAGACCTCAGATTGATCAGGGAACCAGTTACTTTTTTATACCTAGGGCCAGATGTAGGAAACAGTTTGCACATCGCAAACAATGGATTTTGCTGTTTGCGACGTACAAACTGCACTTTGCATTGCATAAAACAAGTTTTGCGATTTGGTAACCTGGTTACCGAATCGCAAAACGGGTTTGCGAGTCGCAATTAGGAAGGAGAGTCCCCTTCCTAATTGTGAGTCGCAGTGCAATGCCAGATTGCTTTGTGACCGCAAACGCAAAATTAGGTCTATTTGAGGAGTTATGTCCCCAAGATTGTGTTAAAACCTGATGTGGTTTCTTTCCAGCAAAGTACGTAGGATTCCTTTAGTGGGATGTGCACCAGTAAAGGAAATGTTGGAAGAAATTTTTTCATCTGGAGTAATTGAACCAGTGGAAGCATCCAGGCGGATATCGCCGGTTGTGATTATTGAGAAAGCCATTGGCAAGTACAGATTTTGTGTGGATCTGAGATCCCTAAACCAGAATGTGGTCGTAGACACTTACCCATTGCTGAACATAAACAAGTTGATACTGGCCATGGGTGGTGGCAGGTATTTCTCCAAACTTGATTTGAAGAACTCCTACCACCAAACCAGACTGCATGATGAATCAAAGCCCCTTACAGCCTTCATTACTATGGAAGGTACATTTCAGTTTACAAGGATGCCATTCGGTTTATGTTCAGCAGCAAGCGTGTTGCAGTGCATAATGAGTGAACCGTTCAGAGAAATAACAAGCATTCGTTATTTCCAAGATATTCTGATATTTGGTGTGAGAAAGTAGCCTCTTTCTAGCCTTGTTACCCCCACTTTTGGCCTGTTTGTGAGTGTATGTCAGGGTGTTTTCACTGTCTCACTGGGATCCTGCCAGCCAGGGCCCAGTGCTCATAGTGAAAACCCTATGTTTTCAGTATGGTTGTTATGTGTCACTGGGACCCTGCTAGTCAGGACCCCAGTGCTCATAAGTTTGTGGCCTATATGTATGTGTTCCCTGTGTGGTGCCTAACTGTCTCACTGAGGCTCTGCTAACCAGAACCTCAGTGGTTATGCTCTCTCTGTACAAATTGTCACTAACAGGCTAGTGACCAATTTTACCAATTCACATTGGCATACTGGAACACCCTTATAATTCCCTAGTATATGGTACTCAGGTACCCAGGGTATTGGGGTTCCAGGAGATCCCTATGGGCTGCAGCATTTCTTTTGCCACCCATAGGGAGCTCTGACAATTCTTACACAGGCCTGCCACTGCAGCCTGAGTGAAATAACGTCCACGTTATTTCACAGCCATTTTACACTGCACTTAAGTAACTTATAAGTCACCTTTATGTCTAACCTTTACCTGGTAACGGTTAGGTGCAAAGTTACTTAGTGTGAGGGCACCCTGGCACTAGCCAAGGTGCCCCCACATTGTTCAGGGCAAATTTCCCTGACTTTGTGAGTGCGGGTACACCATTACACACGTGCACTACATATAGGTCACTACCTATATGTAGCTTCACAATGGTAACTCCGAATATGGCCATGTAACATGTCTATGATCATGGAATTGCCCCCTCTATGCCATCCTGGCATAGTTGGCACAATCCCATGATCCCAGTGGTCTGTAGCACAGACCCTGGTACTGCCAAACTGCCTTTCCTGGGGTTTCACTGCAGCTGCTGCCAACCCCTCAGACAGGTTTCTGCCCCCCTGGGGTCAAGCCAGGCTTGTCCCAGGATAGCAGAACAAAGGACTTCCTCTGAGAGAGGGTGTTACACCCTCTCCCTTTGGAAAATGGTGTGAAGGCAGGGGAGGAGTAGCCTCCCCCAGCCTCTGGAAATGCTTTCTTGGGCACAGATGTGCCCAATTCTGCATAAGCCAGTCTACACCGGTTCAGGGGACCCCTTAGCCCTGCTCTGGCGCGAAACTGGACAAAGGAAAGGGGAGTGAGCACTCCCCTGACCTGCACCTCCCCTGGGAGGTGTCCAGAGCTCCTCCAGTGTGCTCCAGACCTCTGCCATCTTGGAAACAGAGGTGCTGCTGGCACGCTGGACTGCTCTGAGTGGCCAGTGCCACCAGGTGACGTCAGAGACTCCTTCTGATAGGCTCCTTCAGGTGTTGCTAGCCTATCCTCTCTCCTAAGCAGCCAAACCCTCTTTTCTGGCTATTTAGGGTCTCTGTCTCTGGGGAAACTTTAGATAACGAATGCAAGAGCTCAGCTGAGTTCCTCTGCATCTCTCTCTTCACCTTCTACCAAGGAATCGACTGCTGACCGCGCTGGAAGCCTGCAAAACTGCAACATAGTAGCAAAGACGACTACTGCAACTCTGTAACGCTGATCCTGCCGCCTTCTCGACTGTTTTCCTGGTGGTGCATGCTGTGGGGGTAGTCTGCCTCCTCTCTGCACTAGAAGCTCCAAAGAAATCTCCTGTGGGTCTACGGAATCTTCCCCCTGCAACCGCAGGCACCAAAAAGCTGCATTACCGGTCCCTTGGGTCTCCTCTCAGCACGACGAGCGAGGTCCCTCGAATCCAGCAACTCTGTCCAAGTGACTCCCACAGTCCAGTGACTCTTCAGTCCAAGTTTGGTGGAGGTAAGTCCTTGCCTCACCTCGCTAGACTGCATTGCTGGGAACCGCGACTTTTGCAGCTACACCGGCCTCTGTGCACTTCCGGCGGAAATCCTTTGTGCACAGTCCAGCCTGGGTCCACGGCACTCTAACCTGCATTGCACGACCTCCTAAGTTGTTCTCCGGCGACGTGGGACTCCTTTGTGTAACTTCGGGTGAGCACCGTTTCACGCATCCTTGTAGTGCCTGTTTCTGGCACTTCTCCGGGTGCTACCTGCTGCTGAGAGGGCTCCTTGTCTTGCTCGACGCCCCCTCTCTCTCCTGGTCCCTCCTGGGCCACAGCAGCATCCAAAAACGCTAACCGCACGATTTGCAGCTAGCAAGGCTTGTTGGCGTTCTTTCGGCGGGAAAACACTTCTGCACGACTCTACAAGGCGAGAGGGATCCGTCCTCCAAAGGGGAAGTCTCTAGCCCTTTGCGTTCCTGCAGAAACCGCAGCTTCTTCTGTCCAGTAGAAGCTTCTTTGCACCCGCAGCTGGCATTTCCTGGGCATCTGCCCATCTCCGACTTGCTTGTGACTTTTGGACTTGGTCCCCTTGTTCCACAGGTACCCCAGATTGGAAATCCAGCGTTGTTGCATTGTTGGTTTGTGTCTTTCCTGCATTATTCCTCTAACACGACTTCTTTGTCCTTAGGGGAACTTTAGTGCACTTTGCACTCACTTTTCAGGGTCTTGGGGAGGGTTATTTTTCTAACTCTCACTATTTTCTAATAGTCCCAGCGACCCTCTACAAGGTCACATAGGTTTGGGGTCCATTCGTGGTTCGCATTCCACTTTTGGAGTATATGGTTTGTGTTGCCCCTATCCCTATGTTTCCCCATTGCATCCTATTGTAACTATACATTGTTTGCACTGTTTTCTAAGACTATACTGCATATTTTTGCAATTGTGTATATATATCTTGTGTATATTTCCTATCCTCTCACTGAGGGTACACTCTAAGATACTTTGGCATATTGTCATAAAAATAAAGTACCTTTATTTTTAGTATAACTGTGTATTGTGTTTTCTTATGATATTGTGCATATGACACTAAGTGGTACTGTAGTAGCTTCACACGTCTCCTAGTTCAGCCTAAACTGCTCTGCTAAGCTACCATTATCTATCAGCCTAAGCTGCTAGACACCCTATACACTAATAAGGGATAACTGGGCCTGGTGCAAGGTGCAAGTACCCCTTGGTACTCACTACAAGCCAGTCCAGCCTCCTACATTTGGTGATTCCAGTGAACAACATAACATGATCCTTAGGCAAGCTCTCCATAGGATAAAGAAAGCTGGATTATCTCTAAGGCGAGACAAGTGTAAGTTTTTAGTTGATCAGGTGGAATACCTGGGGTATATTATCACTGTTAATGGGGTGAAGCCCAAAGAAAATTTGTTGGATGCAATAAGGTTGGCTCCTTCACCAGCTGACAAAGATCCGTTGAGCTCCTTCTTGGGCCTCATTGAAATTTTACGCCAAGTTTGTAGAAAGGCTCTCAGATAAAACTGAATGCTTAAACTTTTTGCTAAAGAAAGGTGCAGGTTGCTGTGGGGGGATGAACAACAGAAGTGTTTTGAGTAAATTAAAGAAGAAATTTGTGGTGCTGGTCTATAACCCCATTTGATACCAGGTTAAATTCTATTCTCACAGTTGATGCACCCAATTGTGCGCTGTTTACTGACTGCTACACTTCTCCGGCCCTGTTCTAGGGGTTGTGACTCCAGGCTTACCAGGGCCTCCTTTATTCTCCAACCTTACGTGGTTACCACTTGGACTCACCACCCCTGTTGCTGTTTGGGTACTACCCCCAATTCTAAGCCCTACTGTACAAAGATTTCCACCTACCACCTAAGGCCTACCTGCCTTACCGTAGGGTTCTTCCGTGATTTGCCTCTCTGGCCGGACGGCCCAGCCTTGATGAAGTCACCTGAGTGACGAAACATGTGTTGGCTGTATCTTGATGAATGCACAATCCTTTGGCTAACTGTGCCTACAAATAAAGACACTTTCCACAACAGATTCAGGATCTTCACGTTTTTGTTCTCTCCAACTTCAACTACACCACCAGGGATACAAATCCTTGTTACGTGATTGGACCATTCATTTCTGTGTGCTGTGGTCACATTGCTTTGCATGTGTGTAGGAGGCTGGCCTGGCTTGTAGTGGGTACCAGAGATACTTACACCTTGTACCAGGTCCAGTTATCCCTTATTAGTGTAGAAGAGGTGTTTCTAGTAGCTGAGGCTGATAGAAGGTGTAGTGTAGCCATTTTTATGTAGCTTTTGCGCGCTTGCTTCAGGCGTTAGGCCTTTGTGCTCTTTGCCCTAGATGCATTTTATTTCTTTGCTCGCAGCATCGGGCCTCTGTGCACTTTGCTCTAGATGCATTTTATTCAGCTTCGTACTATTATTTTTTAATAACCAGTTCTACGGTCTTGTTTTATTCTTTATATCACACTGTTTAGCCTACTTCAGCATCGGAGTTTTCAATAACACATTCTCGCTTACTCTGTGCTTCAGTCAAGGATACAGTCTGGTACATTGCCGACAGACGTGGTAGGAGTTTAGTCTTTGGGTTGTAGACGATACACATTCTTGCGTAGGACGTTTTGTTACCACATCGACATGTTAGTTATAAAAACACTTCCTTGTCCTAATACATGTAAGAGGGAGATTCTGACCAGGGAACCACAACTATACAGTACACTGACTGCCCTGTTGCAGATGCTGATCCAGATCACAGGCCTTTGCTCAGGTATGAAGGTTGATGTCTTCCCAGGGAATCTGAAAGGCAAGCTTAAAGCTTAACATGCTGTGCTCAAAATAGAACAACATTAGAGAGAACGCAGTTTGTTAACACTATGATAGCGTTATTCCTATGTTTCACTCTCTTGGTTACTATTTTAATCCTACTATGTTGTATGGTTCTGGTTATTGCGGCTCACGCCTTATTATCTAGAATACAGTTGTTTTATTAAAACAATCTATAAAACTTAAACTGTTTCTGTCATTTGTATATGAGATCATACTGTAAATGAGAGAGCTGGTTGGAACCTGAGTGACCACGACTTCCCTGAGAAGTTCTAAGATGTCATGCGCTCGGCTGCCAAATCATCCCTTCCCCTTGGGAGAGATGAGGCACTGCTAGTTAGCTGGAGCAAAACCGGATTGAAGGTGACAAGGGTCCTTCTTAGCGGGTCAGACTTAGTCCCCCACACCAGGAACGACTCTGCCACCTAGAAATCCAGTAGTCTCATTTAGGATAATGAGAGCCAATGCGACAAAGGTAGCTATGGCAAAGCAGCTTAGGCTGAACTAGGAGACATGTAAGGCTCCTACCATACCACTGGTGTCATATGCAAAATATCATAAGAACACACAATACACAGATATACTAAAAATAAAGGTACTTTATTTTTATGACAATATGCCAAAAGTATCTCAGTGAGTACCCTCAGTATGAGGATAAGATATATACACAAGATATATGTACACAAACCAAAATTATGCAGGTAATAGCAAAAGGAAGTAATGCAAGCAATGTAAAGTTACAGTAGATTGCAATAGGAGCACATAGGTATAGGGGCAACACAAACCATATACTCCAAAAGTGGAATGCGAACCACGAATGGACCCCAAACCTATGTGAGCTTGTAGAGGGTCACTGGGACTGTAAGAAAACAGTGAGGGTTAGAAAAATAGCCCACCCCAAGACCCTGAAAGGTAGGTGTAAAGTGCACCTACAACCCCAGAGAGCACAGAAGTCGTGATAGGGGGTTTCTGCAGGAAGAACAAACACCAGCAATGCAACAACAGTGGATTTCCGGACCTGAGTACCTGTAAGACAAAGAGACCAAGTCCAAGAGTCGCGACTGTGTCGAGAGTGGGCAGGAGCCCAGGAAATGCCAGCTGAGGGTGCAAGGAAGCTGCCACTGGGTGGAAGAAGCTTGGTGTTCTGCAAGAACGAAGAGGACTAGAAACTTCCCCTTTGGAGAATGGATGTCCCATGTCATGAAGAAGCTTGCAGAGGTGTTTCCACGCAGAAAGACCGCAAGCAAGCCTTGCTAGCTGCAAGGGTCGCAGTTAGGGTTTTTAGATGCTGCTGTGGCCCAGGAGGGACCAGGATGTCGCCACTTGGATGAGGAGACAGAGGGGGCGCCCCGCAAGTCAGGGAGCCCTCACAGAAGCAGGCAGCACCCGCAGAAGTACCTGAACAGGCACTTGGAAGAAGAGTAAACCGGAGTCCACGTGAAGTCACAAAAGGGAGTCCCACGACGCCGGAGGACAACTCAGAAGGTTGTGCACTGTAGGTTAGAGTGTCGGGGACCCAGGCTTGGCTGTGCACGAAGGAAATCCTGGAAGAGTGCACAGGACCCGGAGCAGCTGCACATCACGCGGTGCCCAGCAATGCAGTCTAGCATGGGGAGGCAAGGACTTACTTCCACCAAACTTGGACTGAAGAGTCACTGGACTGTGGGAGCCACTTTGACAGAGTTGTTGAGTTCCAGGGACCACGCTCGTCATGCTGAGAGGGGACCCAGAGGACCGGTGATGCAGTCTTTTGTTGCCTGCGGTTGCAGGGGGAAGATTCCGTCGACCCACTGGAGATTTCTTCAGAGCTCCTGCTGCAGAGAGGAGGCAGGCTACCCCCAGACCATGCACCACCTGGAAACAGTCGAGAAAGCCGGCAGGATGAAGCGATACAAGGTTGCTAGTAGTCGTCTTGCTACTTTGCTGTGGTTTTGCAGGCGTCCTGAGCAGTCAGTGGTCGATCCTTTGGCAGAAGGTGAAGAGGGAGATGCAGAGGAACTCTGATGAGCTCTTGCATTCGTTATCTGGTGAGATCCCCAAAGCAGAGACACTAAATAGCCAGAAAAAGAGGTTTGGCTACCTAGGAAGGAGGATTGGCTACCAAGAGAGGTAAGAGCCTATCAGAAGGAGCCTCTGACGTCACCTGCTGGCACTGGCCACTCAGAGCAGTCCAGTGTGCCACAAACACCTGTGTTTCCAAGATGGCAGAGGTCTTGGACACACTGGAGGAGCTCTGGGCACCTCCCCTGGCAGGTGCAGGTCAGGGGAGTGGTCACTCCCCTTTCCTTTGTCCAGTGTCGCGCCAGAGCAGGGCTGGGGATCCCTGAACCGGTGTAGACTGCAGAGATGGGCAGCATCTGTGCCCATCAAAGCATTTCCAGAGGCTGGGGGAGGCTACTCCTCCCAAGCCTTTCTCACCTTTTCCAAAGGGAGAGGGTGTAACACCCTCTCTCTGAGGAAGTCCTTTGTTCTGCCTTCCTGGGCCAGGGCTGCCTGGACCCCAGGAGGGCAGAAACCTGTCTGAGGGGTTGGCAGCAGCAGCAGCTGCAGTGTAGACCCCGGAAAGGCAGTTTGGCAGTACCCGAGTTCTGTGCTAGAGACCCGGGGGATCATGGAATTGTCCCCCCAATGCCAGAATGGCATTGGGGGGACAATTCCATGATCTTAGACATGTTACATGGCCATGTTCGGAGTTACCATTGTGACGCTGTACATAGATAGTGACCTATATACAGTGCACCCGTGTAATGGTGTCCCCGCACTCACAAAGTCCGGGGAATTTGCCTTGAACGATGTGGGGGCACCTTGGCTAGTGCCAGGGTGCCCACACACTAAGTAAGTTTGCACCCAACCTTCACCAGGTGAAGGTTACACATATAGGTGACTTATAAGTTACTTAAGTGCAGTAGTAAATGGCTGTGAAATAACGTGGACGTTATTTCACTCAGGCTGCACTGGCAGGCCTGTGTAAGAAGTGTCAGAGCTCCCTATGGGTGGTAAAAGAAATGCTGCAGCCCATAGGGATCTCCTGGAACCCCAATACTCTGGGTACCTCAGTTCCATATAATAGGGAATTATATGGGTGTATCAGTATGCCAATGTGAATTGGTAAATTTAGTCACTAGCCTGTTAGTGACAAATTTGGAAAGCAGAGAGAGCATAACCACTGAGGTTCTGGTTAGCAGAGCCTCAGTGAGACAGTTAGGCATCACACAGGGAACACATACAGGGCACATACTTATGAGCACTGGGGCCCTGCCTGGCAGGGTCCCAGTGACACATAGACTAAAACAACATATATATAGTGAAATATGGGGGTAACATGCCAGGCAAGATGGTACTTTCCTACAATTTGCCACGGATTTAGGGACTGTTCTATCACAAATACATGGCCAGCAGGAGAAAACAGTTGCATTTGCATCTAGAACCTTGGCAACTACTTTGTGATTGAACGTGAGGAACTAGCGGCAGCTTGGCAGCTTGGAGTGTGGAGACCTTTAGGGCTTTTCTGTGGGGTTCACAATTTATTCTGCAGACAGACCACAAGCCTCGTGTTACAGTATTGCTATGAGGTGGAATAGACAAGGGCTTTGCCTGACATCTTTGTCACCCCAGCTGCCTCCTCTGGTAAATCTTTGTACTAGCTATCAAGAAGCAGGAACGACCGGCACATCGGCTAGCCCGGCATCATTATCCCCTTTATCGATGCCTACCATGAACCTAATGGGAGAGGGATCTCCTTGCCTTTCTCTCAGCAACGGGGCAGGGTACACCTCAGTAGATTTAGATACTGCTTCACCTTCTGCTCCCTCGCACATGGAGGCTCATATCCACAGGAAAACCCTCCTACCCCTAATTTTCTAGGTTTAACAGTAAAGGGGCAGAGAGAGAGATATACTCCCGCCTGATGGTGAATCCATTAGATGACCAGGTTCCCACAGCCTCAGCCACTCCAGGCATTATTAATCCTCTTCCTCTGGTGTCACATTTATCGGTCGTTAGGGATGACAATCCTGCTCTACCTCCAACCCTCCTACATCAGCCAACTGTAGCTACACAGTCTACCCCTACAGTTGAGACTATGTTGATCCTTATCTTAATGGAGCTATGCGACCTTAAACTAACCCACAAACAGGCTCTAAAAAAACTAATGATCAATTACTCCAGCTCAACTCCAACATATCGCATTTGACGTCTCGGATCTCTCAAGTGGAACAGAGGGTCTCAGACCTGGAAGATATATATCATGGATCCATAACTGCAATGAGCTAGACACAGACTGAATTAGAGGTTCTGCAGTACAAATTGGATGATATTGAAAATAGGTCTCAACGTTCTAATCTGAGATTTGTTGGAATTCCAGAAGAGATTGAAACTGCGTCCTCAGTTACAAATGTCATAACCGACTTGATACACAACTATATTCTTCTTGACAAGACTTAGGCTTACCCAGGCTTGACCATCACGCGGGCCCATAGAGTTCCGGCAACATGGTCTCAGAATTCAAAATATCCACGTACTATCTTGGTCAATTTGAGTGATTACAGGATAAATGAACAGATCTTATCTCAAGCTATTAAAACAAGAACATTCAAAGTTGAAAGTGATTTATCTTTTAGGGTCTTTTCTGATATGTCCACAACTACACCACGTCGATCTCACGAATTTGTTAGCCTTATTGATGACTTTAAAAAACTTGGTGCCCCTGCTGGCATAGTCCAACTGGCGAAGTTAAAGGATTTTAATGAAGGCCAGCCCATATTTTTAAAAACATTCAACAAGCAAAAGACTTTCTTGCCGCTCTTAAGGCATAACATATGTGTCAGATGCATGCTAGATATTCACCAGGAACGTCATGGTCATAAAAGGAGGGGGAAGGAGGGGAAAGTATAAGTACCGGATGATCTATGATGATACATGAAGAGATACAATGTTACACATATTACGTTATATTTTATAACTTTGCTACTCTCCCTTGATTTTTTCCCCTCTTTTCCTCAATGGTCCATACCTGCCACTCTGTCCCGACACAGACTCAAGTGGTGCCACATCAATGCACTCATTTTTGGGGGTTGGAGGGTTCACTTTTGGGAGGGACTGGGTTCACTGTGAGGATGAGTTCATGACGGGCAGGCCTAGGATTTGTGAGTGGGAGAGGGTGGGAGCACTTGTTGGTTGAGCTCTTGCACTGGGGTGGGTGAAAAGAGCAGGTTGCAAATGCAAGAAAACTAGCAACTTATTGTCTAGAAGGATTGTGCTGAGAAAAAAGGGTTTACTGAGGATAAAAAGCATCATGAATGAACCTAACGTACATTGGAAGATCAGGTCCAGTGCCAAAAGGCCTTTAAAAACATCAATTTTTTACCAGTTGAGTGATAGGCAAACTAGCACGTTCTCCTCTGACTCCATTAAAATTGTGTCATGCATTGCGAATGGGCTGAATAATTCACTTAAATTTAGAGCAATAATCCATTGTTTAAGATCCTCTCAGGTGATTTTACTACAGGAAACTCATTTCAAATAGCAGACCAACTTTCCTAGTATCCTGAAC
Organism: Pleurodeles waltl; assembly: GCF_031143425.1. NCBI lineage: Eukaryota > Metazoa > Chordata > Amphibia > Caudata > Salamandridae > Pleurodeles > Pleurodeles waltl. Next base: position 64,517,682 of record NC_090442.1, on the reverse strand, counting down.
TTTATTTCTCATTTCTTTTTCGCTTCCGCTAATGTGACTGTCCAGGGGGTGGCAGTTCTCCTCACACGGGACTTCCAAGGAGAAGTCCTTGAGGTCCATCAGGATTCTCAAGCAAGATGGGTAGTTGTCAGCGTTAAGGTAGGAATGCAATTAATGCACATTTCCAGTTTCTATGGTCCCATAGAAGATGAAACTACCTCTCTGCAAAGTCTATATGACCTTTTAAGCACACTTCCTGGCCTTTTGGTAGTCGGTGGTGACTTTAATATTATTCAGGATATGAATTTAGATGCCTCTCACAAAACTCAGGTGGTCTCTGGATAAATCTTTATTAACTAATGAAGGCTGCACTTCCGCACTCAAATTATCAGTTGCCGAGTTTCTAAGTAGAAATGAAGCAACTGCCTCTATTTTCGCCATCTGGGAGTCATGCAAGGCACACATTAGAGGGGAAGTCATAGCTTTTAATGCCATTTCAAGAAGGAGAAAGTAAACAGCCCTCAGCAGGAACTCAACTATGCCATGCAACTGCATCAGTCACTTGGCGATTAAAAGTCATGGACTCCCCTCCATGAGGCTAAAACTCAATTGAAGAATCTTTTTTTAGAACAAGAGATTGTCAATCATAATGCATGCTTTCAGCAATATTACGAAGAAAATAAGCACGTAGGTAAATTCCTGGCACGTTTTATTAAAAAATGTCAGAATGCTTCGTTAATCACATCCATTTTTGATGAATCCCAGGGGCATATGGTCGACCAGGCTAAGAAGATAGAAGATAGGGAAGGTGTTTCTAACACATTATACAAATATTTACACTCCCAAATCAGCTACAAGTAAGGAGCTCATTAATGAATATCTTGGATCAGTCTCTCTATCGAGTCTCAACCAAGAGCTCCAATCTACACTGCTGCAGCCAATCACCAAAATAGAGGTGGCAAAAGCCATTAGAGATTCTCCAAATGGCAGAGCTCCTGGGGAAGATGGTCTTTCAGCGGAATTGTATAAAATCCTGTCCGACCAGATTGCTGCAACCTTAACCGCACTCTTTAATGCAATACTCGATGGGGAAAAAGTACCTCGTTCATTTTACCCGGCAGTTATTGTCAGCTTTCTTAAGACGGACAAACCTGCTGAAAAAAACTGATACTTATCACCCTATTAGTCTTCTTAATAATGATTATAAGATCCTTATGAAAATCTGGGCAGCTCACATTACGCCTTTAGCTCCGGGGCTTATACACCATGATCAGTGTGGTTTTCTCCTGGGAAGATTTATCTCTACCAACACAAACTTTCTGCTTCAGGCAAACAATTATTACTCTACAAATAAAATTAAAGCAGCTGTAATAATGCTAGACGCGGAAAAAGCTTTTCACCTTGTACAACAGGAGCTCCTTTTTGATATCCTCTGCAAATTTAAGTTTCCTAACAAAATAGTAAAAAAAATTCCAATCTTTACCGAGGGGCAGAGGCCAACAGTTTAATCAATTCACAAGTAATCGGTAAGGTTTCAATATGGAGTGGGACCCGGCAGGGATGCCCTCTGTCTGCGGTCCTTTTTGCTCTTTTTATTGACCCATTAGCTTCGGCCCTGAGGCAGGATATTTCTATAAAATCCCCGATGCCAGGTGGCCCCAAGCTAAAACTTTTTGTGTATATGCAATCCTAAGTTTGCAGCTGATTCTCAGAATATTGAAAAGGCCTTTAGCAAAATACAAACGTTTTCCAACCTGGGAGGCTATTGGATTAATAAATCCAAATCTGAGGCTTTGCTGTTTAATGCTAAAGATTCAGTATTGCCAGCCGAGATGCAAACTAATTATCAGACTTTTCATCCTATCAGATACTTAGGCGTTTATGTCACTCACAACATGTCCAACCTTTACTTGTTGAACTACCTTGTTACACTCAAGAAAGCAGAGGCTCTCATGCTTAAAGGGCAGAATTCACCACTAACAATAATCGGCTGCATTGCCTTGATCAAAGTGATGATACTACCTTTATTCTTATTTATATTTGCTAACATTATGATCAGTGCTCCTCTAAAGTGTTTCAAGGATCTTAATGTAATACTACGTGAATTTTTTTGGGCAAACAAAAAACCTCACACTCGGTTGGAGACAGTGTAGCTCTCTACAGAGGATGGTGGCCTAGTCATTTTAAAAAGTATTATGAGCTGACCTATGTAGACTGGATTGTGAGTACTTCTTCCACACATCTTCTTGATTCAAACTTCTATTTGAAACAGATGCTTCTTGAGAACAATATTAATTTGTCTCATTTTCTTAAAATGCTATGGCTTCCGAAACGCACTAGATACAAGATCCCAAAACTTCTTTGGTCCATAGGTGTAGAACTTCAACTGAACTATCATTTTACTCAGATCCATCCAACTATTACCCTAAGAGAAGCTGTCGCTTTTGGGCTTCCTCTTGCTACCAAAGCCCTAAACGACTGGGAAAATCTGGGGTTGGGAAAGCTACAAGATTTTTTAATAAGGGATAGTGTCATATCATGGACACAACTCCAAAGTAGCAACCCAGCTATTTCATCATGTTTAAGCTTTTTGTACCTCCAGATTCTTCACTTTATCCGATCAATGGGTTTTTAAGGTCAATATTCAGCTGAGTAACTATCTTTCAGAATTACACAAGCCATATGGGTGCAGAAACAGACCGGGGTCGGTAAATGGTATAGTATTCTTCTAGAAGAATTGCCAGCTAAAGTTCTCCCTCCTGCTCTACGCAGAATAGCAGCAGCTACAGCTTGCGTGATTGATACCCAGGCGTGGAAACATTATCATAACCTCTCCTCTAAAGCCTTACGAGGCGCAAATTTTAAGAGAATGTCATTCCTCACCAAGTGGATGCTCACACGCAACTTAACAAGGTGGACCCGTCAATTCAAAGCAATTGTTTCCAATGCCATTGTGAGGTCGGGGATTGGCTGCATGTCTGCTATCTTTGCCCTGCTGTCACAAATTTTTGGGCCAACATTTTTCAATTTATGAATTTGAAACTACAGGCAGCGTTAGCCCGAGAACCACTAGGGGCACTTTTCGGTATATCCAATCATCCCGGGCTCTCCAAATACGTGAAACAATACTTTTTTATTTCAACTTTGATTTCCAAATCCCTGATCCTACAACAATGGAAAACCCCCTTAGCTCCAACATATGATCTTTGGGAAAAGAAAATGAGACCAGTCCAAGCTAAAGAATTTCTGTATGCACAAAGAATCGGGGCCACACGGAAATACCATGCCAGTTGGGAAAAGACATTTTCATCCTCAGTCTGATCCAGAACTTAAACCTATTCAATGGACATTGATTTAGCACACCTTTATGATTCACTAGATTAGTATTATTATTTAAAAGAAGCACAACAAAATTCAGTACAAAGTACTGCACTGTATTGTATTGATTTTCTCCCATGTTTTGTTATCATGATTCAAAATTCAGAAGAATGAATGTCATACCTGCTCGTATTGTGTAGTAAAAATATGTTTGGGGAAAAAAAAGGGATCTGGCTCCACACCTGGAATACACATCAGGCAATATCTAAAAGTAGTTCTCCTAGTTTTAATCTCAAGAAAGTTAAGTGAAAAGTTTTCTCTTCTAGCTAACTGACTGGCGAAACTTTCAACCAATGCATTGTGCTGATGTGGAGCTCGATCCAGCTTCCCATAATCTAAATAAATACTCACCTCCTTCACTTAATACACCAAAAAAAACACAGTGGACTTGAACAGTGCTTCTTGGTTGTTGGAGCTTTGTGCTGCACTTTTCCAATCCAATCTTGGTCAAAGTGGAAGAGTTCTGCATGGTTCAAACCTGTCTTTTCTTCCAACTCAAGCGTGTCTGCTGAGTGGAGGCACCATGTCAGAAGAACTTCAATGGCCAGCCCTAGGACTTTCTTCCCTGTTTCAACCTGGAGGCCGTGACTATAGTCACAGTGATGATCAGTAGAAAAAGTATCCTACACATTGACAAGTTCCTGTTTCAGAGACTAGACACCTATCATCTACCCTAGCCCAGGTATCACTTTGCAAATAGAAAAATGATGATATGGTCTAGGGGCTAATGAAGAGGCACATAAGCCAGTCTCTGGCATACCTATGCTTGTTTCCCTTTGCTTTTAGTCACTCTCAAGTCCCACATTGTTTCTGCCCCGACAACCACAGAGTGTGTTCAATTAACTGAATTAAAACGCTTTTATTGTTTCACCCTTCCTACAAGTGATCTTTCCATTTCCAATCATTTTCAGAAATAGTGTTCTCACTTATTTCTTTTGTTTTGTGCAATAAGCCATCAGGCATTTCTTATCTAAAAACATAAGTTTTGCAAAAACATTTAGACAAGAAACAATAATCACTAAGATGAGGAGAGGAGGACAGTCTGCCTGGTTAGAGAGGTTCAGTTTGGAAAGTATAGGCTATGACATTGATACATCATAACACTGCCAGTCGTACTTAGGGAAAAATGAGAGGGAAAGAGAAAAGTGGAGGTGAAGAAGTCAGTTACACATACTTTGATTGAGTCCATTTGTCAGTGCAGGCCCATATCTTTTTTCCAATTTCCCAGAGGTTCAAATTTAGTTCAGTGGTATTTGTCTATTATGGCTTAAAGGAGTCATCAAATAACATTTAGGACCCTTCCATGGCCAGGTAAGAGTTCCGACAGGAATCCCACCACCTTCTTGGAATGGTAGGTAGTATACGGTCAATAATTCGCAGCCTGTTTACTGACTAATGACCAGATCTCTTTCTTGACAGGGGCAGAGATTTCGTTTTAAGTCTCTCCACTATTTATCAGTTCTCTGCCTGGCACAATCTTCAAAATTGAATATTGATTTCCAGGAAGTGAGTAAGATTATGAAATAAACAGAGCTAGAAAATACAAAGGCCCTCATTATGTCATGCTGAAAGCCGCCAACATACTGCCGCCGTGGCGGATCACCGCTACCCATATTATGACACACAAATAGCAATCCGTCACTATACAGCCACACACGCAAGTCCGCCAGCCCAAAGGTCGGTGATAAACTGGCAGTATCCAAACCCACACCGTTACGCCAACAGAACTACGCCCACAACATTATGACCCAAGAATCACCGTGGCGGACATTCAATGGCGGTAAACCATTGCCGCTACATACCGCTGCGCTCAAAATACACACACACATACAAAACTACACCACATTGGACAATTCAAACTACTCACACCTGACATACATACACACACCACACCCACACACCCACATGACTATAAAACACCCACCCACACTACCCACAACCCTTTATGAGTACAAACAACAGGAGAGATAGCAAGACCACAGACAAGACCACACCCACACCACTATCACCTATACACCATCCATGCACCTTACATCACACACCCCAACACATCACCCCACACCCCCTCACCCACACCACTCACAATACACACCACAATAACACCTCAGATTCTCTGAGGAGGAGCTGAAGGTCATGGTGGAGGAAATCATCCGAGTAGAGCCACAGCTATTCGGATCACAGGTGCAGCAGACATCCATTACTAGGAAGATGGAACTCTGGTGGAGAATCGTGGACAGGGTCAATGTCATGGGCCAGCACCCCAGAACAAGGGATGACATCAGGAAGAGGTGGAACGACCTACGGGGGAAGGTGTGTTCCACAGCAGCCAGACACCAAATAGCTGTACAAAGGACTGGCGGTGGACCCCCAACTCCTCCCCCACAACTAACAACGTGGGAGGAGCAAGTCTTGGCTATCATGCATCCTGAGGGCCTGGCAGGAGAAGGAGGAGGACTGGATTCTGGTAAGTGAAATCTCTATTACTATCACCCCCCCTACCTGCATGCCATCACAAACCCCCACCCTTACCTATACTCCCATCACCCCACCACCTCCTACACACCCCACCATTACAACCCACTCATCCCAATACCAAGCCCTGCATGCAACACCAATGCATGGACCCCATCACAGACCTGCATGGACACCTAGCACTAAAGCATGCACACTAGAGGGAAACAGAAAGCCCACCAAATAACTACTCACAAAAGGTAAAGCTGTCAGGGCAATAACAACCTTAGAGGGCAACACACCCATGCACAAGCTGTCACACGCAGAAACAATAACACTGCATTCACATTCCTACAGGTCCCCCAGCCAACGTCACCGGAGAGGAGGTGCCAGCAACATCCAGTCCTCGCACAGTATTGGCCCACAGTGATGACAGCAGCTCTGGACACCTGGATCTGGATGACCAACCTGGCCCATCAGGGATCTCCAGATAGTCGGTTACCCAGGCACAGTCCCATACCACCACAGAGCCTCCCCCCTCAGGAAACACCACCACAGTACCCACCCAGTGGGCCCTTAGCTCTGTCCCAGGACACATCAGCAGTGTGTCCACCACTACAGGGACCCCAGGCCACTCCACAAACACAGGACGATCAGGGATCTGGGGTCAGTGGGCACATGGTTCAGGGGACAGAGGCACAGGACAACAGGGAAGCTGGGAGGACTGCTGTGCGACAGGGGGAGGACAGGCCCAGGGAACCGACTCTCCAGGAAGTACTCACCAAAATCCTGGGAGCATACCACCATTCCCAGGAAACGATGGGGCAGATACTGGACAAGTTGCAGGAGAACCAGCGGCTGCAGGAGAGACAGTACCTGGGGATCAGGGAGGACTTGAAGGACATACACACCACCCTGGTCACCACTGCAGGGGTGCTGGCAGACATGGCCAACACTATGAGGGAGGCAGCGGCACACCCCCGGGCCCCTACCACTAGCCAAACCGATGAACAGCCCTCCACCTCCGCTGCCGCTTGTGGATAGGAGGCCCCGCCACAGGACCAACAGGCCACCAGCACCCCCCCTGCAGATGGAGAACCACCCCACAAACGGTCCCTGCGATCCAGGCATAAGCCAGACCCTCACCAGGAATTAAAACTCTCCTGATTGTCACCCTTGTGTCCCACCCTGTCACCCTGTCCACCTTGAACTGCCATTGCTCCACTTCCTATGCCCCCATGGACAAAGCACCTCTGATCAGCACAGCCTGGACTTTCCTCCACCATCAACCCAGCCCATTGTACATCGCCCTCTACTTATTAGCACTTAAATAAAAAACATTTGAAAATTAATAGAAGTATGGAGTCTGTCAAATGATTGAACTATGTATTCGTTTAACAAGGTTTAAACACTGCAATACAACTGTACAGTAATGTATACATAGGAATGACCTGTAGTTGGCTGCAGTCAACACACCTGGAGCGATAGTGGGGCACAAATATCTGCAAATAGAGATGCCAAAGGGTACAGTGAGTGGCCGTAGAAGTGGGAAAATCACCCTGCCAGTGACAATGTCATACACAAAACTGTCATTTAAATGTGAAGTTACACTGTCTTGCCTGTGTGTCATTGGAAGTATTGTTGAATTATTGCACTTCTGTTGTTCTCATCCTCTGGCTCATCATCTTCACTGTCCACAGGGTACACTGTTGCCACACGGCCATCTCTAGCCTCCTCCTCCTGCAGAAAAGGCACCTGGCGATGCAAGGCAAGGTTGTGCAACATACAGCATGCCACGATAATCTGGCAGATCTTCTTGGGTGAGTAGCACTGGGAACCACCTCTTAGATGGAGACATCGAAACCTAGCCTTCAGGAGGCCGAATGTCCTCTCTATGATTCTTCTTGTTCACGCATGAGTCTCATTGTGTCATTCCTCTGCCCTTGTCCTGGGATTCCTCACAAGGGTCAGTAGCCATGAGAGGTTAGGGTAACCAGAGTCACCTGCAAATATTGAGGGACAACTGTTAGCCACACACTTCCCCTTAGGGCCCACACCATACCCATACACCAACATCCACTGGGTGGGAACCAGGGCTCACCTATTAGCCCCACCCTGTGCCTCTGGAGTTGAGCCATCACAAATGGGATGCTGCTATTCCTTCAGGATAAAGGCATCATGCACAGACCCAGGATACTTGGCATTGACATGGGAGATGTACTAGTCCGCCAGGCACACTATCTGGACATTCATACATTCATAGAGTGAAAGCTCTTTCAATTTCTGAACACCTGTTCATTTCTCCGGGGGGGGGGGACAAATGCAATGTGTACCATTAATAGCCCCAATAATGTTGGGGATATGCCCCGTTACATAGAAATCTGCTTTCACTGTGGCCAAATCCTCCACCGAGGGGAAAATTATGTAGCTGCACATGTGTTTAATCAGGGCAGACAACACTCTGGTCAGCACTATTGAGAACATTGGCTGTGACATTCCTGCTGCCAAGCCCACTGTCACTTGGAAAGAACCAGTTGCCAAGAAATGGAGCACTGATGGCACTTGCACAAGAGGTGGGATCCATGTGGGGTGATGGATAGCAGATATCAGGTCAGGCTCTAATTGGGCACACAGCTCTGTGATTGTGGCCCTGTCCAGTAAATAGGTGATGATAATGTGTCTGTCCTCCATTGTTGCCAAGTCCACCAGTGGCCTGTACACGGGGGATGTCTCCATCTCCTATTCATCCGCAGCGGTTGCTATCTAGGGGGCAAAAAGGTGAGCAGCTGGTCAGTATCCCATATTTCCAAACACTACACTTCATTGCATGATGTGACTGTAACAGTATATTGTTGGATAGTCCCAAATAATGCCTATGTGTACTGTGACGCAGTTAGGTGCCATGACCTGCCCCCCGCCTGAAATGGCATCCGCCTGTCCTGTTAGGAGGGACATGTGGAAATGAGGTAATTCCGCAGACGTTGTGCGCCATTGCGGGAGGCGGTGGAAACTGCTGTGCAACTCCTCATTGTTTAACATTGGGCTCTTGCTACATGACCTTCAACAGGAGAGGACCTACACTGCATGTGCTGCTGTGACCTGTGTCTGGAACCTACCATGGCTCGGGTCACTGGGGAAGGGGCCCCTGCCTTCACCGCAGCAGATTTGGAGCGAATGGTGGATGGAGTCCTACCCCAGTACTGAATGCTGTATGGGCCTCCATACCAATAGGTGAGTACACTGTGAGCACGATGCATGGGGCATGAATGCATGTAGTGGTGTGTGTGAAGGCCTTGTGTAGAGGGAGTTGGTGGAAGGGCACTGGGCAGCGTGCTGCATGTATGGTGGACCATGTCTGTGCGTAAGGGGATGTGAGGGCTATGGTGGGCCATGAGTGTAACAGGCAGGACGGTGTGACTGATACCTTTACCTATGTGTATTTCTCTGCAGGTCAGCGCCCATCAGAAAAAGGGTATATGGCATGCCATCGCCAAGGACGTGCAGACCCTGGGGGTCTACGGCAGGCGAAGCACCCACTGTAGGAAACAGTGCTGGGCACGGAAGACCGCGGAGGCCCAGCTGGGGATGGCCTTCCAACGAGGAAGGGGTGCCCGACGAACCCTGATCCCCCTGGTGGCCCGCATACTGGCGGTGGCCTATCCGGAGCTGGATGGGCGCTGGGGGGCATCTCAGCAGCCACAAGGGGGTGAGTACAGTGCAATTTCTACTTGAGCGTGGTGGGGTGGCATCCGGATGGGGGATGTGGGCCTGTGGGTGCCCCTAGGCCAGGCTGGACATTGCAGGGTACATCCCATGTTGGGCAGGGTCCTGATGTAAAATACCTCCAACCAAGCTAGTGGGCATCCACTACTGGGCAGGGGTCTGTGGGTCTCAGGTATGCTGCAATTGGCGTTAGGTGTCCATGTCCATGGGCTGGTGACTAGCATTCTGACTGTTAGTGCATTGCGTAGTGCGTGGGGCTGTTCCCTGCGTGAGTGTGCTGTGTATGCCAACGGTGGTGCTGTTGCCGCCATTGACCAAGTGTATCCTTTGTCTCTCCCCCCTTTTTTGTTTTGTCACCCTGTCCTTATGTGCAATAGCATCATCTGGCGGAGGAGCAGAGGCACCGGTGACAGGGAGAGCTGCATCCCACAGGGCCCAAGAGGCCGAATTCACCGACGGTGAGGGCACCAGTGGGATGGAGGGCGAGGGGAGTACCACGGGGGAGACTGGAACGGACAGTTCGGACAATGATACTTCCTCTGATGGAAGCTCCCTGGTGGTGGCAGACCACCCCCGTACCAGCACCGCCCTCCCAGCAGCCCCTCAGCATGTTTCCCATGCCCACTCACCCCGGAGGGTGGGCATCTCCTTCACCCCAGGCACCTCAGGCCCTGCCCCAGTTAGCCCTGCTGCCCTGAGTGAGGAGGCTATTGACCTCCTGCGATCCATCTCTGTTGGCCAGTCAGCCATTGTGAATGACATCCAGGGGCTGGCAGCCCATTTGCAACAGACTAATGCATTCCTGCAAGGGCATTCACTCTGGCATGGTTGGCCAACAGAGATCAATCCAGGCTCTGGCCTACTCCCTGATGGCAGCCATTGTTCCTGTTTCTAGCCTCCCCCTCCAACTTCCTCTATCCAATCCCATTCCCCTCAACCCCAACCTATCCCAAGCACACAGGCAGACCAGCATGCACACAGGACAACAGACAGGAGTGGTTCAGGCAAACACAAGCACCACAGATCTTCCAACAGGCACTCACAAAAACACCATCCAGAATCAGACATACCAACATCCACTGCCTCCACTGTGTCCCCCTCCTCCTCCTTGTCCACCTCCTTCCCAATAGCATCTACACTCACACCTGCATGCGCTACATCCTCACCCACTACCACCATCACACCTATCACTACATGCCCCTCACTGGCAGTCACTACCCCCACATCCATGCACAAGTCCCATGTGTCCTCTCCCACTGTATCTGTGCCCTCTTCACTCAAAGTATATAAACGTAAGCACTCAGACACCCATCAGCCATCCACCTCACAACAGCATCCACCCCATGCACCTGCACCTCAAATCAGCAGACAGACACCTTCTACAACCACTTCCTCTTCCTCCACTCCCAAACCTTCACCCTCTTCCCACCCCAATGTCCCTAAGAAGCTTTTCCTCTCCACGGTTGACCTCTTCTCTACCACTCCCCCCGTCCTTCAAGTCGGGTCAGGGTGGTCAGAACCCAGGCGAACACCTCACCCACCCAGTCCACATCCACAGTTGTGTTGACAGCTACTGCAGATAGGAGAGTATCCCGTGCACCAGGCAGCCACACTGAAAGGGTGCCTGCAACAGCAGCATCTAGGAAGGGCAAAGAGGCACCACCAGCTGCGTCTAGGAAGGGCAAGGAGGCACCCCAAGCTGCTACAGGGAAGGGCAAGGAGGTACCCCAGCTGCTACAGGGAAGGGCAAGGGGCAATCCCCGGCTGCTGACAGGAAGGGCAAGGGGCCTGCACCGGCTGGCAAAGAGGACAAGAGGCCTGGTGCTGGGACTCAGTCAGAGCCCCCACCAACAACCATGGTGGATCAGCCGTCCGAGGCTGCAGGGGAAGGGCTGGGGCTTCCCCCACCACTGCCAGCACCGCCACCAGCACCGCCACCAGAAGCAGCAACCCCAGTGGGCAGCCGTCCGAGGCTGCAGGGGAAGGAATGGAGCCTCCCCCCACCACTACCAGCACCTCCACCAGCACTGCCACCAGCAGTCTCAGTGGGCAGCTGTCAAAGGCTGCAGGGGAAGGGCTGGAGCCCCCCCCCCCCACCACTGCCAGCACCGCCACCTGCACCACCACCAGCAGCAGCAGCCCCAGTGGGCAGCTGTCTGAGGCTGCAGGAGAAGGGCTGGAGCCTCCCCCCACCACTGCCAGCACTGCCACCTGCACCGCCACTGCCACCACTGAGCAGCCATCACCGCCGGCGGGCAGTGTTTAGTCCTGCATCCATGGGGTGTTGTGCGGCCAGGGCCCTGCAAATCCTGTGGGTCCGACACCCAGGTGAGAGACTGTGACCTTGCACTAACCAAGATCTGCATCACTGGGCACAATGCCCCCTCCAGAACCAGTGGAAGAAGCCATCCACTCACCCCATCCTTCCCAGGATGGAGCACACTGGACACAATCAATGCCCCCTCCAGAACCAGTGGAAGAAGCCACCCACTAGAGAGGCTGTGGCCTTGCACTCTCCAGGACCAAGCAGTGGGCAAACCACCCACTTGAGAGACTGTGGCCTTGCACTCCCCAGGACCAAGCTGTGGGCATTTAGCTCCATCCAGGACTAGTGGTGTTGTACCATCTTCCGGCTGAGGTGCCTGTGTATTTTAGACCTGATGCCCCTGCAGTGTTCTCTCCACGTTGTTGCAGGAGTAAGGTGGGGCCTTGGCCTATGTGATGTGGCCCTGTGGCCCACGGACATTGAGTGTCCCTACAATTGTAAATATGTATATACGTTTGGATTTTTATGCACTTATTCCTAGTATTTTTTGGTACTACACTCACTTTCTTCAAATAATTTTGTCCTCGCATTATTTCTGAGGGGTACGGGTGGAATATGTAACGTTACTGCATCTGTTTGTGTGTATGGTGTTGGGGGTGGGGGTGTTGCGTGTTGCGTGTCACTATCTTTTTCCTCCCCACCTCCCTTGTGTGCTAGGCGGCAGTACTCACCATGGTCGTCTTCGCTGGCGTTGATGTTCATAACGCAGCAGAAGGTAGACGAGCATGGGGAATATGTGCAACTCGGGCTCCATGGCATCGTGGTTGTTCCCTGAGTCTCCACAGGTGAGTCCTTTGACGTCTGAGATCTGTTTCCGCCAGGCTTTTGATGTCGTTGGTACCGCCCCAGAAAAGGTGGTGGATAGGCCGGTCAAAATAGTGTGGGCAGTACAATGTCTTCCGCCTAGCTGTTGGTGGTTACCACCGTGGTGCTTGTTTATTCCGCTGTGGCAGTCGGTGTGGTAAAGTGGCTGTTTGAGCAGTTTCCGCCGTGGTCATAATTCCATTTTTGTTACCGCCGGCCTGTTGGCAGTATTACCACCGCTTTATCACCGACCGCCAGGGTTGTATGAGGGACAAAGTGACAATAAGATGTCATAGTTCATGGTTGACTGGGACCTTGGTATAATTTCATGGAAGCAATGATGGAGTGGAGGGTAGGTAGGCCAAGTGGGTCACAACACTCAAAGTTTTTACCTTCTGATTTAGTCCACATTTGAAGCTCCATGTCTACCAGTGAGGCAAGGAAATATAACCTAAAGCTGACGAGATTCCCTCGAAGTCAGACATGTAGTCATCAAGATTCTGTTGAAACCTGCAGGTAAGTTAAGAGTGGGACAAAGTAGGATGGTTAGGCTGCCAAGGTTGCTTCACTGCCAGAGTATATATGCCACCTTACCCTGGGTTAAGGTTTTATCCTTGGATTGCCCCACTTTATTCAACATTCGAAATCCTACAGTCAAGCAGGGCTCAAAGTAGTCAGATACCTTTACCACTATATCCAACAAAAACCTTTTTCTTTGTGGCAAAAATTTCAGAATGGGATAAACCATCCTTAGGGTGTTGGCCCTCCCTTGGGAGGCCTCACTACCTTGTCTCAATCCTCCAGATGTGGATAAAAGTACATGGTCCCAAATACTCCAAGTGCTAGGAAAGTGCCTCCAAGTCACTCCTGCAGCTCGCAGATCCTCAGGTTAGGCTTCTAGTCATAAGGCCTCTCCACAGCCAAGATCACAGCAGGACACAGTCCACAGTCATCAGTTGAACCTTCTTGGAGTCAAGAGACACCCCTCAACCTTTTGTGCCCATGAAGCAAGTAGTAGGAAGCCAACCACTTGATTCCTGGAGAGCACTTCGGATCCCTGTGTGCCAGCAGGAGTTAGGAGTCCTTGGGTCTTCTTTCTTCCAACTTTCCAGCAGAGTCGTCTTTGTTCAAGATGTTTTTACCAGGACCAGGAATGTTCATAGGCGGTGGCAGTGATATGCCAGTCTTCTCTTGTGCACTACTCAGTGACTTGAGAATTCCCTTCACCCAATCCTGGCCACTTTCATGCAGTATTTCAATTTCCTTTTTTCTGGACTTCCTGTTTCAGAGTATTGCAAACTTGCCCAGGGTCCCTCAAGCAAATTGGTCAACGCCTTCGCTCCCCTGCAGATGACTAGTTCCTCTCTTGAACTGCTTTCTTGTGGAGATAAGCTGTCAATATTTGAACTGTTTTCCCTCCTTTTGGGAACACACACAGAACGTCTACTGTGGCTCTGGGAATCAATGGTTAGGGTTCCTTATAGTCTCATTAGGGCTTTTCACTTCAGAGAAAGAGCTGTGAAATTGACCTTTTGTGTTACCACCTATTCCTGCTGCTCAATAGTTCTTCTCTGCTAAATGGCCACTGCTAATACCACTCCTGCCTTCCTGGTGCCAGATTCCAAACCTTTGTCTTCCAAGAGGAGAATTATTTACAGCCAGCCAGGAATGTATATTCAGTCTCTGGAGCTGGAGACAGGAATAATTTAGGTGTTTAGAATAGTTTAGGTTAGGCACATTCCCCTCTTTGGAAGATTGCCAGACCTTTGTCTCCTGATGGTCCCTCAATGCAGTCTTGTCAAGCTTCTCTGCCATGCCCATATTTGGGGCATAATAACGTGCTTTACACACAGTAGCAAGGCAAGTTGCATAACTGTGTTGTATGAATGGAACAGAGTTGAACTACACCATAATTACAAAGATATGGTTCTGTTCAGCTTCTGTCCAATGCTGATGCAGTTGTGGCTGCCTAGTGCCAATGCAGACACCCTTGTACCATGGTGCAGGGTGCCTGCATTGTTGGCAGGATTGTTCTTGTGAAGAAATGCATACCTTTCTGCACAAAACAATTCTTAGAGGTGTATTCCTCTTTGTATGTCTGCTGCAGAATGCAGCACATATGGAAAGAGAAAGCGATAAGGAGAAGTAAAGATATTTCTCCTAGATACACCAAGGTCGATACGCACAGCATTTTGGTGCAAACCCAGGTTTACAGACTTTAGTAAATATGAGTTTGCATCAGATTTGATGAGTGGATGCAGGGAATGACCATGCTCCACCCACGGAATGCCTCCTCACACAAAGTAACGCAAGGCAACACTATACAAAGGATTGATTTTTTTTTTTTTGCTAAGCTAAGCAAAGCCAAGCAAATTGGGCTTTGCGTGGCTTAGTGAAATCCAAAATACAGTTTCAACTGGGCTGCGTCAGAAAGTGATGCAACCCTGCCGCAAAACATTAGTACATTTGAGCCTTGGTGTTTCCATGAGATCAGGAAGAGGACTTTGTACATCTTGCTCAATTGTGGTATTCATATTTTCATCAGATGATTCTAGGTTTCTATTCTATGGCAAAAGGAATGCAGGCGACGACCACAGTAGAAGAGAGAACCATACTCTCAAGAGACCCCTTCTATTTTACACATTACCCCTTTACCCATTCCCTAGTTTGCAGTGAGGAGTTGTCATCTGTACCATGCACCTGCACCATGCACCATATAGTCCGCATTCATTCTCAACCCCATCTAGCTCAACCCCTTCTGGGGCTGTCCAAAATAACGTGGTCAAGCCCATATCTGTACTAATCCATTCAATGCTTGTCTCTCTCAACCGGCTGATGAAATGATACCCAATAATGCAGCTAAGGATCACAATAGCTGACCAGGACCATTGGCTGGATGACCACCTGCACACCAACCAGGGATAGGACGCAAACAGCTAGTAGATAGCAAATGCTTCTGCACAAGAGATGTGTTAGAACAGATGTAGGTGCCAAACAATCCAGCACCCAATTCACATTTATCTAAAGGTGAAACACTGGTCTGTATAATAAGGAAAACAATATTTCCAACAGAACCTGACCAGAATAATGTCAGTTCAATCGGCCCAAAATGATAACATCTGACGAAGTAATTTAAAAAATAGAGAATACACAATAATGAGCAAATATAGATAGCACAAGAACAAATCAAACTTGAAGGAGGTGTTCTACCTTAAAAATATTTATTTATAGAATTGTAGACGGGTAACAGTGAAATAGACAAAAAGAGTAGCGGACGAGTATTCTATGATGTCACTTAGAACACCGAGATGAAAAACATCCCAGTAATTCACTTTTTACCCATCTTTAATTTTATGCTATGTATGGCCCCCAAAATCATCTGCCCCTGCTATCACTTGCTATGCATGAGCAGTAGAGAATGTGGGGGAGCCATACATTACATGACCTTCCCTCCCCATCCCAACAAACAAAAATAATACATGGCCTCATGCTACCCACTCATACAACTCTCTGGCCCAGATTTACAGAGTGTGTATCAGGTTTGCTTGATTATTTTAATGCAACCCAACAGAAAGTCTTCTGCTGGGATTTACAAAACAAAACAAATCACAATTTATGTTGGTTTGTAACCAAAAGTAATGCAGCACAATGCACTGCCTTGCATAACTTGTGTCACTTTGCATCAAAGAGGCGTTCCATGGGTGGTGCATTAGTGATTCCATGCAGTCACCCATGGGTTCTGACTCAAATCCCTAGTTACAAAGAATTGTAGACAGGGATTTGCGTTAAAATCCTGCTCCTCGCTAAGGCAAATGTTGCAAGGAGTAATGCTTTCCTCTTTGCATGTTACTAAGTTCTGCCCTAGAGCATAGTTTTTGCGCAAGATTGACCCCTTCCTGCACAAAACCTATTCTGAGTACAAAGCAGACACCCTTGCACTATGGCACAAGTATGCCTGCGTTGGTACATGGTAGCCACCAGTGTGGTAGTGCAGGGAGAAAACAGCACGTTTCCTCTCTCCTGTTCACGGAACGCACCACAGCAACTTTACTGCATTAACTCATTGTAAATATGCTTGTCTGTGCTTTCTTTACCCTCCCTGCTTTCCAGTGCTGCTGTGACAGGCTCTCAGAGAGCCCAGTGGAGAAACCTGAAAACTCCATTATGACTTAGCAACTGTGGTTGACAAGTTCTGCTCGCCACTGTTCCTACATTATAGTAGTGAATTGCTGGAGAATCCAGCTATTCACGCTAATAGCCTTCTATGTGAGCCATGCATAGAAAAGAAATTGTATGTAAGAACGAATTCACAGCAATAAGGATCGTTAAAATCGTATTGATAGAGCACTCGGTGGTCAAAATTCAGACTCAACCCACATTTACCAGAAAGCACTGGCTAGTTCTCAATACAAAAAAGTCCTTTTGAGTTTAGTTTGAGTGTTGAAACATTTTCTAGTTTCTATTTAAGACCTCTATTTGGAGCTCATTGTACTTTTTCTAAGTTCACATTTTACCACAAAAACCAATTTTAACTATCCCTAACACCTGGTGCTGGTCAGAGCAAACACCAGCAGAGGTGCTTGTCTATCCTGGGCAGTGTTTGGTGATGCAGACTCCATAGTTCAGACCGGGCAAGGTCTTGCCCTTGAATTCATTAGTTTGGAAGCACAACACTCTAACAGGTTGTTGACCAAGTTCATTGTCTGGGCCCTTCCTCTGAGCATGTGCTATGCAGCAATGCTACCAATTGTCAGACATTCAGAGAGAAAAATGTGTGTCTCCCATGTATCCCAGAGGAGACTCTGAGAAGTAGGCACCACACATGGTGTAATCATGTCATTCTACTTGTGGTGAGCGCATTAGGATCCCTAACAATCCATAACTGGACCTCCCTACCGAATCACACATTTAGAACATAGAGGGCCTTATTACAACATTGAAGGAGGCGTTTCCTCCATCACAAATGTGGCAGATATCCCGTCCGTCGTATTACGATCCTCATTGAAAATAATAGGATCATAATACGGTGGACGGGATATCCGCCACATTTGTTATAGAGGAACCTCCCCCATTAAGGTCATAATAAGGCCCAGAATGTTAACAGGGCTAGACAGCCCTTCCCAAGTGGGCTGGAAACCTTGGAGGGCAACTTTGAAAACCCAGAACTGCTCTTGGGGCCTCTGTCACTTTCCCCAAGATTAATTGCAGCATGCATGGGGAGGGTTCAAGAGAGAGAAAGAGTGGGATGTAGAAAGAAAGTGATCAAAGAGTGAGAAGAGAGAGAAAGAGAGAAAGAGGGAATGGATGGATTGAAAGGAAGACAAAGGGAGCAGGACTAATTTGAGCATTTTTGCCAGGGCTACTTTTGTTTTCTCAGCCATCCACAATTATTAATTCATTATACAGGGACAGTGACATATGTTGAGGGTGAGGAATTCTATTAATCTACTCTTGTGTGGAGGGAAGGGGATGAGGCACCCGTTCAGGGAGGTGCCACTCATATCATCCCCTTCTGTTTTAGTTTCATCGCTGTTAGGAGTGACCTGGTTTAACAAACCGCATCTTCTTAATCTGGGGTGAAGGTCCAAATGTGGGAAGCTAGTGCCGGATAAATGATCACGTTTGACCACCTAGAAGGGAATAGGGATGCAGTACCTCTTCTTGAGGCACTGCCTCCCACCACCGTTCACCCCCTTGATCCATGCTCACTCCCTTGATTTCTGCTCGTCCCCTTAATTCTTGGTCAACACCTTGATTCTCACATTACCTCTTGATTTCCGCTCACCCCCTTGATTCCTCCTCATCTCACCCTGAAAGGCTGTTTGTCCAAAACCTGCCCTGCTTGTCCACCTGGAAGAGTATCTTACCACTTGTGGTGAAGCACGTGGGGCCCGCTCAGAACCTCCACTTAAGAAACAAACATTCTTAGCTTGACATATTTTCCAGAATGTGATCTTTTAGACATTTTTCCATTAACACATTGATATGCTGAGATGACACTGTATGCACAGCTTATTCCTATCAAAAGCTGCTGCCATGTAATCTGTACTCTCTGTCCATGGCTAAGAAGAGAAGGCAAGGCCCCAGTATTATGACTGTCCATTGGAGATAGAATCCAAGCTACAGACACATCATTACATCAGCTCTGCACCTTTGACACAGTGCGTGTTTTATTATATAAATAGCCTCTGTATTATATTCGGAAGAGGAGCACTTCTGCTAGGATTATTGTGGAATGTGGTGCACTGTGACGGGATGCAGCCCTGCTGACTTTGTCTTCCATCCTGCAAAGGTTGATCACCTACACTACATCAGACTGGCTCCTTGGCACATTACAACAGGTTTATCCCAAAGGTTCTTGCAGAGGGTACTCCCACTATGCTCTTGACAGCGTACGTTGTTACGTATAGGAGTGTTATACCTCAGTAATGTTATCATGGTTGAATTGTTTATCTTTTTTACCATTCTTATTATGCTGGTTATCATGCTTTGCTTTATCTGCCTAATTATCGCAGCTTATGCTTTCTATACAAGAATACGATTGTTTCAATAAATGTTTGAAAAGCCATTTTCCTATCTTTCTTGTGTTACCTTTGGCGTGCAAGAGCAACATCAAAAGGGTAGATCGGTTTCCATGACTTCCTTGGGAGTCAGAGTGTTCATATTTAAGGTTGCTGATTCCATCTGCTACCATAATAAGGCTAGAGGTTCAAATGGGGCACATGAGTCCAGTTACCATTTTCGCAATTATGGGTAAATGGTGGAGGAAATTCCATTTAGGATTGCACCAAAATTGAAGCAGCTTGAAGCAGTGTTTCCCCATATGACACATCAAGACAAACATAGAATTTGCACAATGTGTCTACACTTGGTTTGGTTTCTCCATGGAGGATTATGCCACTTGGGGCACTGTCTTTGCTACTGTATATACAATACACATGGTACACCATCTGTTGCTGTTTTATTTGAAGTGCTAAACAGATTCGAAATAAACACAGGGCTGCCCCTACCCTAGATGTGGGGATTCCTCAAATATTTTAGGTAATGTAAGAAGGGAGGCAGCAGTGCTGGCAGTACTCCAACGCCACGTGCAGGATCCTGCCTGGGATCAGGAGAAGGAATTACCAAAAATTATTGCTGACATCTATACATCCATAGGTTGACCTAATTTGGGGGTAGGCCTAAGAGCCACAACTTAAAAGCAAATCTGATACAGATAATATCAAGCAGACACCTGAGTCTTGTAAAAAATGCTGGGACAAAAATAATAAAAAATAGAAACATAAAACACAGAGTGGATCTCAGCAACCAAAGTCCTCTGAAAAGTGTTATAATTTACGTTACCATGACACACTTAAATAACCTGATAGGTATCAGTATACTGATACATGTTCTTCTTGTTCCTTTCACAACTCACCCGACAAAAGTTCGGAGAGAGGGGGACGACCTGAACACAAGCGTGAGGAGTATGTGAAACCAAAAACGGACTCACAACGCTCATCTGACATCATCATGAAAAAGGAAAAGAAACTTCCAAAGCAAAAACCCCAATTTAAAAAAGAAGTTGGCAGGTATTTCAACTAAATATGCCACACATATTGAGAACACTCCTTCAGAACAACATGTGGGCATTGACACTGCTAGACAGCACAGCAGAGATCACAATAGTTTGCCGGAATCCTTAAGAGTTTCTGGTTTTGAGAGGAACTAGTAAATTTGTTCAGATTGAAACACCAGATCAGCAGTTTACCTGTCCCAAAAGACTTTGGCCCTCATTACAACCCTGGCGGTCAAAGACCGCCAGGGCTGTTTCGTTGGATGCACCACCAACAGGCTGGCGGTGCAATCCATGGAATTACGACCACGCTGCCGGGACCGGTGGTTTACCGCCACGTTGGTCCCGGTGGTTGTAATCCTCCAGGGCAGCACTGCCCAGGGGATTACAAGTCCCCTTCCCGCCAGCCTTTTCATGGCGGTAAGAACTAATGTAATTGTGTGGGAAAATTTAACAACTACATATGACATTCTCTTGTCTGAAGTAGATTGGCCGCCAGAGTTTGTTAGAAAATCCCACAAGGAGAAGATGTAATTATACCTTCCTTTTCTGTTATTGTCCCTGAAGCAGTTAAACAAACGTTTACTGAAAATTTCCAAAAATTGGAATCTTGCACAGGCCCCAGCATTGTACCTCAACCATGTAGGTTGGGATAGAGGTTTTCTTTACCATATAACACCTATACATTCTAACCCACAAGTGCAACCACCATATCCAATTAAATATGAAGTTAAAGCTCCTGTGAGAGAGATCCTCTCACAATTAGGGTACCAGGCCATGATTAAGCCCTCTGTACCTTAAATGAATAATACTCGTTTTCCTGTGATGAAACCAGATCTTTCTTATAACATAGTCTTAGACTGTAGACATTAGACAGTGATAAACACACCTTTGCAATTCAAAATTACCACAGTACGGCTTTAATGAACAACATTGTTCATAAAAAATACAAAACAACATTGGACATTTCTAATGGTATTTCTATCAAAATATAGGCGGGCAGAGTGCCGCGGAAGCACCGCCAACAGGCTGGCGGTGCTTCATGGGCAATTCTGACCGCGGCGGTAAAGCCGCGGTCAGAAAAGGGCAACCAGCAGTTTCCCGCCGGTTTACCCCTGCCCCACAGAATCCTCCATGGCGGCGCTGCTCGCAGCACCGCCATGGGGATTCCGACCCCCTTCCCGCCATCCTGGTCCTGGCGGTAAAAACCGCCAGGAACAGGATGGCGGGAACGGGTGTCGTGGGGCCCCTGGGGGCCCCTGCACTGCCCATGCCACAGGCATGGGCAGTGCAGGGGCCCCCAAACAGGGCCCCATAATGATTTTCAGTGTCTGCCTAGCAGACACTGAAAATCGCGACGGGTGCCACTGCACCCGTCGCACACCAGCAACTCCGCCGGCTCCATTCGGAGCCGGCTTCATCGTTGCTAGGGCTTTCCCGCTGGGCGGGCGGCCTTTTGGCAGTCGCCCGCCCGCCCAGCGGGAAAGTCAGAATGACCGCCGCGGTCATTTGACCGCGGTGCGGTCTTCTGGCGGGCGGTGCCCGCCGCCCGCCGGGGTCGGAATGACCCCCATAGTGCCTGAAAGCAGACAATTGTTAGCATTCTCCACCTTCTGGTCACAGAGACTGCTCTGTTGACTTCCTCAGGATTGTTCATTACCCGAGTAATGTAAATTTTAAAAGAAATTGACTCAGGAAGATTGTCATATGTTGATGACATTTACCTCATGGGCGATGATTTAAACACACACTTAGCCAGAGTAGATCGCAGTAGTTTGGGGACTTGCTGATCATGGCTACAAATTTAATTTTCAAAAATCAAAAATTGCTTGTCTCTGAGTCTTATTTTTGGGATATGAACTGTGAGAATGTCATCCTTTTGACATGTTTATCCCAATATTTCTGACTGATACTTGTGGTAGCTGCCCCTGACAGTGCCCTGGGCTCTGCTAAACAGGCCTAGGCTCAGTGCTCTGAATAAAAGGAATATGGTAAAATGGTTCAATTACAATTGGCAATGAAAGACCACTGTAAGTTCCTAGCAGATAATAGGGCAAGTAAGATTCAAACTACTTATAAGTTACTAGTATATAATAGGGCAGTGAAGGTTAGAGGCTCAGTAGATTTCCCGCACTGGACTGGGCACTGCTGTGTTGCCTGCTGTCATTTTTAAAGGCAGCCCTGCCTTGCAGACTGTCTTTAAAAAGTAAAATGTGTGCAAAGTCAACTTTGGAATTAAAGGTACTTACAAAGTGATAATCTGCCTTATTTGTACATATAGGTCACGTCTGAGGTCTCACCTAGATGCCCCACAGGTGGGGTGCCATGTAACTACAAGCAGGAACATTATAAAAGATGTTTTATATGCCCTGGTGAGGGAAAATTTTACTTTCATTTTTTCTCATTGTAGAAACTTAGCTCCATAGGCTAACATGAGAATATTTTCCATAAGCATAAGTATTGCTAGGAAGGAGGTAAATATATCATGAAAGGACTAGAAAGACTGGTAATGATAAATCCAACAACCTGCCACTGTTGAATTTACCATAACTAATACAGAAAAGAACATATAAGATTTTCTTCTCTGTAAGCCAAATTCCAGCCTGCTAGTGGCCTCTCCTGATTGGTCAGCCTTAACAGGATTAACCAGGCTGCTTTGATGAGGTGATAGGCGCCCTGCACTAAGCAGAGGTTATCTAATGGGAGGTGGGGTAGCAGCTGCAGAGGCCATGCCAGGAAGGGGGGGCTGAGTACATCAAATGAGCTTCAAAAGAGCCAGAACAGAAAGGAATGCCAGCCAGGCCTGCCCTCTCACCCTGTACCCCACAGATAGAAAGGATGCCCTGGAGAGGAATTTGCAGATGTCCAGGGGAGGAGTGTGAATGGAAATGAGCAACACCAGTAGGTTGGATTATCCTTGCTCCCGTTGAAAGAGAAAAGCTCCAGAAACCTTTCTAAGTGCGAAGGTAAAGTTTTGGCCAAGGCCTCCCGCTCAACGTATCCAAACAAGGGTCCATTGCAGTCAACTCAAACTTTTACTTTGACCCAGTGAAGTGTGACCAGGTGTCACCGGTTGGTGCTATTGATCTTTAAGCACTAGAAAGCACATTTTTTAATTTAATCTTTAAAAATGCATTACTCCAGATCCCTACATTGGATTTTGGTAGTTTTGGTGTCATTTCAAAGATAAAAATATTTACTATTTTCATAAATTGGTGTGGGATTTTTATTGTGTGTTTTGCCTTACTTATTTACTGTATTGGTGTTTTTAAATGCTTTACATACCTGTTTCCTAAGTTAAGCCTGCCTGCTCATTGCTGAGCAACCAGGGGTTGAGCCAGGGGCTAATGTTTGGAGACCTTGACTGGACCTAACATTGTTTTGTGGGCATTATTGCTAGTGATAGGTGTGTACTTACCTCTACTAATAACCAAGCTCCAACACAAATTATCTAATAGAGGCAAAAGCCTTGCACCACATTTCCTAGAGAAATGTGCTCTTTTACAACCACCAAACACCATAAAAAAGCTACAATCTCTTTTAGGCTATCTGAACTTCGGTAAACCCTAAATACCAGATTATGCACAACAGGTAAAACCATTTTACTACTTAATTTGCACTGATTTCTTCAGTACACACTTGACATGATAACACATACAGATTTTGATATGCTTGAATCCAGACACTTACATACTCATGTCAACACAACAAATTTAGTGATCTGTATAATTGCTGGGTCCACCAGTTATATATACATTGCCTTCAAGAAGGGTGATACAGTGCTGATTGCATATAAATCACATTTATATTCCAATGCTGAAATTCGTTTTCCAACAACAGAAAAAATACTGACTGCAGTTCAGACGGATGTTATAAAGGAACAAGTGTTGGCTCAAGGGAAACATATAATTGTTGTTACCCCCCCACCATTCCAACTTTAGAGGATGTCACCCAGGCAAGCGTTCCTATCACAAAAGCCTTACATCCAAGATGGATGTAGTGTGCCCCCTCCTTAACAGCTACTGATGTAGACTATGGGCCTGCTTTAGAACTCAGCGGACGGGTTATTCTGTCACAATGGTGGCAGATATCCCATCTGCCAAAATCAAAATCCCATAAGACATAATGGGATTTAGATTTCAACAGATGAGACATCCGTCACCGTTTTGACTGAGTAACCCTTCTACTGAGTTCTAAATAAGGGCCTTTGTCTTTGACCCTGCTTGAAAACAGAAGAATTCTGACTGTATGAACAAGAATACCCTGTGCCAAGTACCTCTTGATCAGTATGATTACATAATCTATACTGATGGCTCAGCTCAGCCCGCTGTTAGCACCAAACAGCAATACTCAGCAGCCTGTGCAGCAGTACGCAGTATCACAAACAAATGGCCAATTCCAGCCCAAAAAACATTTACATAATCCTTGGGGGATTGCACCACTCAGCTGGCTGAATA
Organism: Pleurodeles waltl; assembly: GCF_031143425.1. Taxonomy (NCBI): domain Eukaryota; kingdom Metazoa; phylum Chordata; class Amphibia; order Caudata; family Salamandridae; genus Pleurodeles; species Pleurodeles waltl. The sequence goes on along the minus strand of NC_090442.1, from coordinate 64,493,009 downwards.
GAAAGCCTTGATTTAGGCTCAGAAAAATACAGATCCTCAATTCCCCATATTTGTAGTGTATGATTTGTATTACTGTGCCCAGTCTTATTTTGAAAATGTACACCATTGGCGCTTGAATGGATTCTGAGACTTTAATGGAAACACTATCAAGTATAAAGTGCTGTGGGGAAAAGTGGCACATCTTAAGAATTGCTTGCCACAGGCTCATGTAATTCATACACTGAGTCAACAACGTGGTGGTGTACATGTTGTAGGGAATCCATTGGATGATGAAGCTGCAAAAGCAGTAGTTTAGACAGCTACTGTAGCTGTGATTACTCCTTCCCATACAAGTGTAGATGATGACAACACGGATGCTGTCACTGCTTTGCACAGTAGCATTTCATTATCTAAAAAATAATCAGCAACATTTTGCTACCTGTTGAGTACCCAAAACATTCCTTTTGCTCCCATTCCCGGAGTTGGTGATTGGGTAATACCCAACCAGGACAGCAGGTTGGAATTAACTAGTGCTGCACATGAGGGATTAGCATCTGCCCACGGTGGTGTGGCGGCTACAGTTTCATTTCTACAGAAACGCGATTAGTGGCATGATCTGTACAAACAGACGCAGTAGCATGTCCTTAGTTGTGACATTTGCCAGCAAATTAAAAGTTCCACCTTTGCGAGCCAACCACAGGCACCCCCTTCGTTTACAAAAAAACCTCTCCAATGTGAGTATTTAGATCATTGCGAACCTCTGAATTCAGATGCTGTGTTCAAATTTATTCTACTGGCCGTACATAAATGCTCTAGATTCCTAATGTAGCCACCGCGATCAGCTGATACGCAAACTGTTATTAATGATTTGCAAATCTTTATCGGGACATATGCAGCAGCAGACTTCCACTTGGACCAGAGACCAGCTTTGCCTCAAATTATTACCGAGATTCCATGGGCACCCTAGAAGTTACTGTGCATTATTCCTCTCCCTATCGTCCTGAGGGATATTTGATAGTGGAAAGGAAGAACCTTGTCTAAAAGCAGTACTTAACAGCTACGTTCAGGTCTTAGTTGAATCCATCACTTGTTTGGAGTTGAGAGAGCTTTAAATATTATGCCTAGAAGTGTTGTGAGGACTTCTAGGACCCGGGTTGGTCTTCCTATTTTAGCTTAGTTTTCTAATTCATGTTTTATTCATTTTAGCAAGGCTGCTTTTTAGCGATGGCTTTTACACATTTTCTCAGTTCACTTTTATTCTAGGAAAGCAAGGAACATGCTGCTTGTTTAGTTAGAATTTGAACAACATATAATCAGTACTTTCTGTTCAAGTTTATGGAACGTGATACACAATATTCCAGCTTGGGTTGCCTGTTCTGGAGATAGCTTCTAGCACCTACATATAGCATTGCATCAGAACTGTAGTTCCAATGTCATATGGTTTATTATATAAACAGTGCACTGACCCAAGTAGGGTAGAGGGCATTCCAGCCATGATGATCCTGGAATGCATGCTGTGGAACATGCAGCTTGGCTGGCGCTGATCTACCAGCCTCATGAGAGGATTGCCATTCACACCACAGGCTGATTCCTGACACTCTTATCATGGTGAGGGCTGGAGCTAATCCCTTAAATCAGGCCAGGCAGAGGGTTCGAGCCATTGTGGTCTCATAGCATACACAGTGTAAGGCAGGATCATCTAGAACCACATTAATTACGGTGGGGTTGTTTATCTTCTGTACAGTGACTGTAACGCTGATTACTTTACTTGGTTTCATCTGCCTAATTATTGCAGCTCATTCTCTATATGCAAGATTGCGATTGTTTCAATAAATGCATTGGAAACCTATCTTTCATCCTTTGGGTCTCGCCTTGGCATGCATGAGTGATATCAGAAAGAGGGTAGGATCTGTTTCTATGACTTCCCTGGGAAGTCGAAGTGTCATGTTCAGGTTGCCATAACCACCTTTTACCCCTGTGGGTTTGGAGGTTGGGGTGAAGCACTGTGATCTAGTACTTACTAATTGAATGAATAGACTAGGTCTCCAACACTTTATCGTTCTGCTGACCTAAACATGTAGTCCTATTACCAAAGTAGGAACCGCATAACAGAAGATCATTGGAAGGCCGGACCCCCTGCGAGGTCCCTTTTGGCACCCAGATGTACATTCCAGATCTTGATAACTTTGGCCTAGTGGCAGCAGACATGCCTTTTGACATCAATGAACATTTTTCTGGCTTACAGGAACTCCAAGACTTCCGGGATGAGTGCGCAAATAAAGTTACCAAACATTCTGCCACTGACGAAGTGAAAGAGCAACCAATAGTTTCTAGCTGGATTCCTAAAGTTGGGGATGTAGTTCAAGAGAAGTTTATGAATAGAAAAGAATTCGGTCCATTGGACCCACCATTGGTGACAGTCCTAATTATTCAAGGTACTAGAATTGTGATTTTGTCACTGGTTACAAGTTGTAAAAATAAACTTTTTGTTTCCACAACTTGATAAAGCAACACCATGTGGTCAGTCCTACACAGTAGTCCACAAGGGCTCCTGGGTAGTTAGCTGCCTCCTCTCACTACCCTGCAAGAAATCCTTCTACAAGTACTAAATAATACCAGCATTGCTTCTCCCCAGCTGGGGAATTCGGATACTAAACTATTGCTTGTTCCTGTTGCTACTACTAATACAGGACACACATCAGACGTGAGTCTTCAAATTTCAACTACTGCTGCTCACAATAAAATTGTTTATTACCAACCACCTTTGCACATGCCTGCCAATTCTCCTTTGACACCTTTTTACACAGTCTTCCTCTGGTTACTTTGCCGATATTGAAGATTCTGTTAATCAACTTCCTCACACACTTCACTGCATGGTGCACATGCATTTCTTCTATGGCTGAAACAGACTTCTCTGATTGCTCCATGGTTCTACATTTGGATTGCCATTTCACTGCTTTTGCTCTTCATTTGGATTGGATTTGTTACAATTTTCTTCTTGTTTCTGAATGGACACCTTCCAGAACACTCTGCTCCTGAACTGGTAGTTGAGGTATTAAAGACTCACTCTTCTTCGCATAGAGTACAAAAAGACCTGTCCTTTCTGAAAATTTCTGCATGTCCTGTCTCTGATGGAATTGTTTGGCATAAGGTCCTGTTTGATATTTTTGGTCCTACAGAAACATTACAAATATCTTATGTGTTCAAAATATCTATGGACAATATCATTACTCCAGGTAGAATGTCTGATGAATGGGAGATAAATACAATTTGTGGCATGATTTCTGAACTGGAAGGTTATACTGTGTTTGAAACTGAAGATTTGTACTTAAATTCTGCTAGCCATGGAAAAATATATTGTTATCATCACTGTGCCCATGACTATTTACACAGATCTAGTACTCCACGTGCAGTTTTCAATTTCACACAATGGGAACATTACCTGACACCACCAGTGGGTAGTTCAAAAACATATTTAAAAACGTTTGCATATTTTTCAAGTCACAACACTTTAGAAGCTGCTTCTTATTATTATAAGCATACCCCTTTCCCAGCAAAGAAAAAGGTGCTGGCCCAAACAAAACTAAATTATTCTGATTCATTTATTTCCCTATTCACCCTAAAGGGCTATGAATACTGAAAAGCAAATAGTAATTTGAAATTAATTTGGGAAATGCAAAATTGGCAAGTCCAGGGCATAGATGCTTTATTTAGAGCTTGTCTAATACCTAGACAATTTTTTTTCTGAACAAGACAGTGCAACAAACTACTTGCCTCGGTCTACCCAAAATTAAAGACATGAGCACACCTAACATTGCCTCCATTGCACCTTTGATACTTAGCAATGCTTTGTGAATTTCACAGAAGAACAACTGAACAACATGATTCAGAATGGTACATATAATTCTTCAATTTCACATCCAGATTGGTTGTTAGTGTAGCCAGTCAACAGTAAAGGTTGTCTCACACTTTTTTTTAAACACCTCCATGGGTTTCAAAGCAAGACCAGACCTCTTGTACACACAGTCACAACATTCAGGGGTTGACACCAGCTATACCGTAGGAAAGGTATGCCAGCAATGGTTACAGCATTCCACATTAGCTGCAGTTACAGAACTATTATCTCTCCTCTCTGATGACATGGATTTGCAAAATTTCTTATTAGGTCCTAGATTAAAACATTATAAGTGCTCTCTATATGCCATTTACAATAAAATATGGAACGTTTCTGAGCAAGAAGCTGCTGAGTATGTAAAACAGATTGACAAGGACATTTTAGAAAATACATTGGCTGTTTGTGGATAATGGCATGACTACTTTGTCCACTTGCATTTATTCTTTGAATAACATTGTATCATTTGCATTCAATATAATTAAAATGACATCATGGAAAGGTTCAGCTAAGATTCATTAAGCAAATGAGGTGGACATTGCAGGTTTTAAAATAAAACTGTGTTATGGAAATATCTGAACACAACAGAATTTGTTTTAATTCAACATGCACACAAAGAATGATGCTGAAAAAAGACCCAACTTACAGAATGCTGAACATTGAACTTTTGTAAAAATAGCCCTTCTCAGGAACTGAAACACCATCTGCTGTGTGGTTGATCCACAGGTTTATATCATTACCAGTTTCTACATTTCAGTTTACATCTTGTCTGAAACATTTTGTTAGGCAGATAAGAAGATATAGGATGGGAGGTTTTGTTCACGATTCTCGGGTTTTACCTTTCCATTACAAATGTGTGAGTGGGGAAACTGAAGTCTTACTTAGTGAAACGAATGTGAGACTTTGTTCCGCCATTCATTTGTTTATAAAGAGGTGACACTACACGGAGCGTGTAATACGCAACTTGGCATATTTTACGAAAGGTGCACCGGTGTCCTTTACTCGGGCAGTGTTCAGATTGCTTTCAAATGGTAGTTATTTGTTGGTGTATGACCACGATTGTTGTGGGATGAAACCGGGAGTACCATCCATGGTAACAGTTTCCAGAATGGTTACTTGCTGTAACGACGTGTTATTTCCCCACGCGCGCAGTTAGAGAAAGTACCTTGTGATCAACAGTTCCTATTTTTAAAATTAGCTTTGATAAGCTGAGACAATTGAAAGCCTTACTGTTGCAAAAGGCCGATTCCTTAACATCTGATGAGAGATGTTTGATCTTCAAGTTGTAAAGTCTTCCTATGAAGTCAAATCACTATTGCGCACAAACTTGCCGCTGCATTTTGGTGAAATCGTTAACAGAATATTTCATGCTTCACATACCACGGGAGCGTTACACTTTTTTAAAGCGATTGGGTCTGGCTTTGTGAGCACATTCCAGACAGTATTGGGAATGATACCATCCTTTTTGCACTCTTTGGTTGCAAGTGTTTTTGGAGGCATACCGGTTGTGTTATTCCTAGTCATTGCTATTTTAGTTCTATTTTTGTTGCTCTGCAATTGATGTTTCACCTTAAGGCCAAACGGTGATGAACTTCCCACACGTCTTGCTGTGAGGTGAATGCATGATAAAGTACTTCAGAATGTCGTTGCTCCAAGAACTGAACATGAACTGGCTTTTGTCCTTTAGACCCATGTGGTTACAATGTAACTGTCTTTTGTGCCCTTTAGAGTGTGCATTGGACCTGTGCCTGGCTAAGCTACGCAGTTGGTTCAACCTACAGACATGATCTGCATGTGTGTCCGCTGAGGACCCACCTTCGGTGCTGTCCTATGAGGCTGAATTGCTGCTGGATGCATACTGTGAGCCATTACTTCTGGTTGATATGGATGTTTCAACACCTGGATTCCTGGGAATTGGCTCTAATATTGCAGTTAATCCGTTGGCTGTCATGCCTACAACATCTGCTGCTGAGGCTGGATATGACCATGTCTGTTCATTGGAACTTGCTTCTCAGACCACTGTGGATCTGTTGTCTGTGGATGCAGGTTCCTTGCTGGACACTACTGACACTGGGCATGGAAACATTTCAGGAGCTTCCTAGACTTTTGATTCGGCCTGTTGTTTGTTTTTAACAAATTTGTTTTCATTAACTTTTATTAGTAGTGTTCTTTTTAAGTGGCATATTGTTTAAATGCTTTCACCTGCTTTAATTATCAAAGTATATATTCATTTAATATTTTACATTTACCTTCATTTAAATATTCCTATATTAGGCTAATTCTTATGCTTTATATCAGCTTAGGAGCAAAATCTCCCACAGCCCAGGGTAAAGTGTGGTGAAGCACGTGGGGCCTGCTTAGAGCCTCCCTTTTAGAAATGCACATGCTTAGCTTGACATCTTTTTCGGATGGTGACCTTTTGCCACATTTTTACATTAACACAACAATGTGCTGCGATGACACTGTACGTGCAGCTTATTTGTAGCAGACGCTGCTGCCATGCAATCTGAACCCTCTGTCCAAGACTAGGAAGAGAATGCAAGACCTTGGTATTATGACTGTCCTTTGGAGGCAGCTTCCAAGCTCAGACAGACCATTACATCAGCTCTGCAGCTTTGACACAGTGTGACATGAATAGTGTTTTATTATATAAACAGCTTCTGTATTACATTTGGCACAGGAGCACCCTTCTAGGATTATCCTGAAACGCAATGCACTGTGACGAGGATGCAGACATTCTGACTTTGACTTCCATCCTGCAAAGGCTGATCACCTGCACTACATCTGTCGCGCCGCACCGCGCGGCGCGAGCCGAGCGTTCGGCACAAGCCGCGCGTTCGGCTCGGGCCGCGCTTCGCGTCTCTAAGACGCGGCGCGCCCCGAGCCTTTCTTGCACCCTGCGAGGCCCCAGGACTTACTAGGGGCCTCGCGCTGCGCTCTCCCTCCGTCTTGTTGGGGTCTCCTGACCCCTCTTACCTGTTTGGGGCTCCTTTTTCTTCTCTTCTGTCTTTCTTCCTTTTTGGGTCTGTTTTCTCCTCTGTCCTTTATGTCTTTTCCCCTTCCCAGGTTACCTCTGTCTTCCCAGCATTCCTCCTTCCCTATTCTCTATGGTTTCTGCTCCAGTCTATTCTATCTACCTTTCCCTATTCAAGATGGTGTCCTTTTTCTTCCTGTGGGTCACTTCCTGTTTTATGGTATTTAAGGGTGGTTTTTCTTTTCCTCTTTGCGCTGCAACACTCTCTGTTTCAGTTAGTGTCCTCGCTCCTGATTTCCTAGCCCTTGGCTCTGGATTTCGCCATTTCTGTGTTACGTCAGTTCCTTTGATTCCTGTTCCTCTGTTCTTGTTCCAGGAATCCCCTGCGAATCTTCTGGGAGGTTTTTCCTCTTCTTCTGAAGGGGTTTTTCCCTCTGGCGCTACTTTCTCACGGTCACGGTCTGTCCTTGGCGTTTCCTCGCCTACAGCACCGTGGCTACCAGAAAGAGTCGCCCCTTTTTGGGCCAAAGTCGAACCCTCAAGATCCACGCCTCAAGATCTGCAAACTCCAGGCGCAAGCAGCACGTGAGTCGTGACAACATCAGACCAACTCCCTGACATATTACACCAGGAATGCGGGGTTAAGCGATCCCAATGCATCTGGCAGAGAGCACTCCTACTTATCTTTTTATACCATTCTTATGGTGTTGGTTAACATGCTTTTTTCACCTGCATAATTATCCCAGCTCATGCTTTCCATACAATAATTTGATTGTTCCAATAAATGTTTGAAAAGCCATTTTTGTATCATTCTTGTGTTACCTTGGGTGTGCAAGAGCAACAAAGAAATGGTAGATCTGTTTCCATGGCTTCCTTGGGAGTCAGAGTGGTCATGCTCAAGGTTGCTTACACCATCGCTACCCTCGTAAGGTTAGGGGTTCTGCTGGGGCACTGTGAGCAAGATAGGATGCATGTCAGCATGTTCTGATGGTACATGTGAATTGAGTCTCTATATTCTGAAGTTCATGCTGACCAGATACACAGTGCTATTTGATTTGTAGGAACAATACAGCACACCCATCTCAAGAACAGGCAACAGGTGAGCCATACATGTCTAAAAATGGTGTAGAAGAAATCATGCAGCGGGCTCTGACAAGGTCCATTAAAACTATAACAAGGAAGTTTATATTTACTCAAAACACATCCCCCAAATTTGTACTCAGAAATGGTCGCCTTCAGGTAAGCAAAGGAGTTTAGAATGACTTGGTGAAGAGGAAGAAAGAATCGTCATGGCTTGGTGGTGTTTCGCCATTGATTGCTTGTTTTATTAGTTTTGGTAAATATCTACTCCTATCTGTTTTCCTTTAGGTTCTTCTGACTCAGTTTCCAAGTGCATTACTTGCTCCACGCTAAGAACATGCATTACCCTGCAGTGCTTAGACTTTCTGCTCAGCTTGACTATTAGTCTGCGGGCCCTCAAAGTTCCAGTGCTTTTTCTTGCTGTAATTTACGGCACAGACAAGGTTAGCCTGCTCCATATTGTCCAGGGATTAATTATTTTATTGATAGTAAAAAAGATCATGTAAGGATACTCTTAGACATGAGATCTCTGGTTGGCAGTCAGTTTGCACTCTGTCCAAGCAGGGACCCTCACTCTAGACAGGGTAAGGGAGTTGCACTTCTAAGACAACCCCTGCTCACTCCCTTGGTAGCTTGGCACAAGCAGTCAGGCTCATCTCAAAGGCAATGTGTAAAGTATTTGTACCAACACACACAGTAATACAGTGAAAACACTATAAAATGGACACCACACCAGTTTAGAAAAATAGGCAATATTTATCTAAATAAAACAAGACCAAAACAACACAAATCCAACATACACAAGTCCAGATATGATTTTTTTTTAAGTAAAAAGAGTTTTACTCCATACAAAACAATGGAAATGTTGATTTTACACAAAGTACCTGGTTTGTGTAAAAAATAAAGCAGCACGGGCGACCGTGCGTCGAACAAGTCAGCGTTGCGTTGATTCCTTACTTGCCAGTGAGGCCGTGCGTTGTTTCTTCTTCGGTCGGGTAGGATGATGTGTCCTTTTTCCTCTCCCCCAAGAGAGGGATGCATCAATTTCCAGACATGGCACCTCGGATCCACTCAGACTTGTGTTGATTCTTGGTGCCCAGCGATAATGTATGAGAAATGTGGCAGCACGGTGTTTGAAAACCGCGCTGCGTTGGATTTGCGTCATTATCAGCAGCCGCAAGTGGGTAGTGCATCGTTTCTCCAGCCGCGATTCAGGTGATGCAGGTGATGCATCGATTTCCCACCCGCAATGCAGGTGGTGCATCGATTTCATCCTTGAGGTGGGGGACATTTTGTTTTACAGCTGCGTTGCAGGTGGTGCTTTCAAATTTTCCCCGCACTGCTTCCTGTGTGTGGATTTCAGTCCTTGTTCTACCAGCTTCATCTTTCAAGGGCCCAGGTACTGGATAGGGCATCACTTGGCAGGGCAGGAGTCTCAGCAGAGAGTCCAGGTGCTGGCAAAGGAAGTCTTTGATGGCCCTGAGACTTCAAAACAGGAGGCAAGCTCAGTCCAAGCCCCTGGAGATTCTTCACAAGCAGGAATATACCATAAAGTCTAGTCTTTGTATTCTTTCAGGCAGAAGCAGCAACTGCAGGCCAACCCAGCAAAGCACAGTCACAGGCAAAGGGGCAGAACTCCTCCAGCTCTTCAGCTCTTCTCCTTGGCCGAGGTTCCTCTTGTTTCCAGAAGTAGTCTGCAAATCTGGGGTTTTGGGTCCACTACTTATATCCCTTTCTACCTTTGAAGTAAAACAAACTTCAAAGGAAAGTCTCTGTTGTTCACAAGATCCTGCCTTGCCCAGGCCTGGCCCCACACACACACCAGGGTGTTGAAGACACAATTGTGTGAGGGCAGGCACAGCCCATTCATCTGTAAGTGACCACTCCTCCCTCCACTCTAGCCCAGATGGCTCATCAGGATATGCAGGCTACACCCCAGTTCCCTTTGCGTCACTGTCTAGAGGGGATTGACAAACAGCCCAACTGTCAGTCTGACCCAGACAGGGAATACACAAACAGGCAGAGTCACAGAATGGTTTAAGAAACAAAATGCCTACTTTTCAAACTAACAATCTAAAAACTACATTCACTAAAAGATGCATTTTTTAATTGAAAGTTCAGAGACCCCAAACTCCAATCTCCATCTGCTCCCAAAGAGAAACTGCACTTAAAAGTTATTTAAAGGCAGCCTCATGTTAACCTATGAGAGGGATAGGCCTTGCAGCAGTGAAAACCAAATTTGGCAGTATTTCACTGTTAGGACATGTAAAAACAAACAAGTACATGTCCTACCTTTAACATGCACTGCACCCTGCCCATGGGGTTACCTAAGGCCTACCCTAGAGGTGCTCTACATTTATAAAAAGGGGAGGTTTGGGCCTGGCAAGTGGGTACACTTGCCAAGTCGAAATGACGGTTTAAAACTGCACACACAGACTCTGCAGTGGCAGGTCTGAGACATGATTACAGAGCTACTTATGTGGGTGACACAACCAGTGCTGCAGGCCCACTAGTAGGATTTGTTTTACTGACCCTGAGCACCTCTGGTGTAGTTTACTATGAACATACTAGTAAATTAAATGTGCCAATCATGGAAAAGCCAATTACACATACAGTGTATACAGGGAGCCCTTGCATTTAGCACTGGTCAGCAGTGGTAAAGTGCCCAGATCACCAAAAACAGCAAAAACAGAGTTCAGCACACATTCAAAGCATGGGAAGCAGAGGCAAAAAAGACAGGGGAGACCACACCAAAGATGCCAGGTCTTACAGATACAAAGTTATAAATGACAAAACAGATGCAAATACGCATGCAGCAGCATCATTCATTTTTTTTTTTTTTTTTTAAGTTTCAAAAGTTTTATTAAGAATATATAAGGCGGTACATACAGCATATAAATAAACTGTTTAGCTTTCAAAACATTGTTTTCGTTCTTTTACCGTTTAGCTTTCAAAACATTGTTTTCGTTCTTTTACCACAATTATTTCCATTGTGAGCATATATGCATGTACTGTCAGGCAAGTAAAAATTCCCAGTTGCATAGTTGAGTTTTGTACCCTTATTTTGAAGAAAAAAGGAAGACAGGTGGGGGGGTGGTAAGGGGAGGAGGAGCGAGGATAGGGTTGTGTGGGGGGGGTTGATCTTGGTATAGGGGAGAGATGAAATAGTCATATGAAATGGGGGCTGGGAGAGAAGGGGGAGAAAGAGGAAGGGTAATCGCGGGGGGATGTAAGATGAAGAGACTCGGGGTAGATAGTATGTATGTTAGATATGGTGAGGTCGGTTAGAGAGTGTCTATGTCTTATATGAGTTGATTTCTCCGTCCTTGTTTGTGTTAGGGAGCGACTTGTATTATTATGTTGGGTAGTTCAGGGTCTCAATCATATGTCAAAATTAGAGGCCTGTGGGTTGATAGAGAGAGTGAAAAAAGAGAGAAAGGGGAGAGAAGAGCGTAGCTAGGGAGAGAGAGAAGGGACAGTAGGAGATTAAATACATTTCCGGGGTCTAGGATTCTCAGAGGGTGATTGGTAATTGATATTTCCTAATCATTGATCATTGAACATTGGTCATCCATTGGTCATCCACCAGCCGCTTCATGGTCTCATCAAGAATGGGCACCAGACCTCCGCAAATAGTTCTGCTTGGTCCTGTAGGTTATAAATCACTCGTTCTTGGGTAGCCGTTTGATACATGGCCGTCATCCATTCTATAGGTGTGGGGGCAATGCTAGATCTCCAGTGCCGGAGTCTGCATATTTTGGCCGTGGCAAGCGCCGTGTGGATTAATCGTTTATGTGCCCGCGATAGGGAGGGATACGGGCGAATGTCATGTAGAATAATAAATGCTGGTGGGGTCGGTTTTGGTATCTTTATGAAGTCCGATAAGGCGAGGCGTACCGCGTCCCATAGGGACTGTACCGTTGGGCAGTGGCATAGAATATGGAGTTGGTCACAATAGGGCTCTGTGCATCTCCAACAGTTCGCGTGCGGTATCAACCCTGCCCTGAAGAGTTTAACGGGGGTCCAGTACCACCCCTGAAGGATTTTAAATAGGCAAAATTTCAGGCGTGCTTCACGTACGCCCCTGTCGAGGGCTTCTAGTATGTCTGGCCATTCTTCGTCCGTGTAGGTTATCATTAGTGTGTCCTTTACTATTTTAAGCGTAGTCGTTCAAGTAGAGGCTGAGAGAAAAGGTGGTTAGTTAATTCGGCATAGAGGCCAGCCATGACGCCTTTTTGTCGGCCCCATTTCTGAAGATAGGTGACGATGGGTGAGGTTTTGAGCATCCACGGGGGGGTTCCTAATGTTCTCCGCATACAGTGTTTGAGCTGTAGATATCGCCACTCCTGGTTACTTTGATACCGAATTCTTCCTGGAGGGAGGCGAATGTGCGGAAGCTATCTCCATCTATTATGTGAGATATATTGTGGATACCTGCCTCGGACCATTGGGGCCATCTGAGAATATTCCCTCCTATTTTAATGCTTTTATTCCCTGCTATGGGAGCCTGAGTATGCAGGGAGGGGTGTACTCCTAGTAGTCGATGGGCTCTGCACCACGCTGTGTTTGTAGCCTTGAGGATGGGGTTAGCTAAGGGAACATGGTCGGCGTATGTTCCTCCCATCTCCGTATACTGTCCATATAGGAGTTTCTCTGTGATCACCCATTGCGGTGGATCGGCTATATCCGGAAGTGTGTATATTAGCTGTGAGAGTTGTAGGGCCAGAGAGTATTGTTCTACCGAGGGTAGTCCTAATCCTCCGTAGGGCCGTCGTGCCAGTATTGTTGCAGGTTTCAGTCTTGGGCGTGAGGAGCCCCAGACGAAGGCCCTTATGGATGCGTCTATTAGTCGGAGTGAGGAAAGAGGTATCTGTAGGGGGAGCATGCCTAGCACGTATGTGAAGCGTGGTAAGGTGACCATTCTGACCGCCTGTGTCCTGCCCCACATGGACAGGCCTAGTAGGGACCATTTGGCAAAGTCTTGTTTCATTTTAGATATAAGGGGGTCTATGTTGTCCCTGACCATATGTTCTAGACCTCGGTTAATGAACGTTCCTAAATATTTAAGGCGGGTCAGGGTCCATTTGAATTGGAGGCCATGTATCGCTGCCCTCGTCGTTATGCGGGATAATGGTAGTGCCTCGCTTTTATCCCAGTTTACCCGATATCCGGATAGGGATGCAAAGTCTTCTATAGTGGAAAGTAGTGCTGGGAGCGAGGTTTCTAGATCGGACATTGTTAACAGAATGTCGTCTGCGTAGAGATAGATTTTGGATATGCCCCCGGTGATGTGGATCCCTTTTATTTGGTGAGAATTTCGTATGGTGGCAGCTAGGGGTTCCATGGCCAATAGAAATAGAAGTGGCGACAAGGGGCATCCCTGGCGTGTGCCCCTTCCAATAGGGAATGGGTCTGACATGATGCCCCCACAGTTAACCTGTGCTGTGGGGTGGTCATATAATAAACGTACTTTAGAGATAAATTGTTCCCCCAGGCCAAAATGCTTCATGGTTGTGAATAGGTAGGACCACTCAATGCGGTCGAATGCTTTCTCCACGTCTAGGGACAGGGCTAGGGCTTCGTCAGGTAATTGTATGGATTCTAACAGTGTATGGCAAAGAGTTCGCATATGATTTCTGGAGGTACGGCCTGGTACAAATCCTACTTGGGTATTGTGAATCAATGATGGTATCACCTTGCGGAGCCGCGCTGCTAGAACACTGGCTAGGAGTTTGACATCCCCATTCAAAAGGGAGATAGGACGGTAACTGCCGTAGAGAAGGGGGTCCCTCCCTGGCTTAGGCAGTATGACAATCGTGGCTTTATTGGATAGAGCGCCCAGGGAGCCTTCTTGACATGCTTCAGTCAGTGCTTCATGTACTGCGGTTATTGCCTCCTCCCCAGCCCATTTATAGAATTCCGCAGGGAATCCGTCTTCTCCTGGAGATTTATGGTAGGGGAGGCTTGTTATAACTTGGGTTATCTCTTCTTTGCTTATATTACCGTCCAAGGGGGCCCTGCCTGCCTCAGACAGACGAGGTAGATTGACCGCGGTAAGTAATGTCTCCATTTGTGTTTGATCTGTCGTTGTTTCAGGAGTGTACAAATGTCGGTAGTACTTGGCGAACTCGTTTACAATGTCTTGTGGGCGAGTTAGCACTGCTCCTGAAGAAGATGTTATGGCCGCAATGGCAGAGGCTGCCTCTCTTTGTCGGAGCTGCGCCGCTAGGAGGCGACCTGCTTTTTCTCCTTGTTCGTAATGGCGGCCTCGCAATTATTGCAGTGCATATTCCGCCTGAGATGTATAGAGTTCGTTGTGTGCCATGCGGGCCTGTTCTAGGGCGTGTCGCAGCCTAGGGGATGGTTGGGCGGTATATTGTTTAGTGAGGTCCTGTATCGTGGTATCTAAGGTGGTTTGGCGGGCTATTCTGTCTTTGTTGGCCAGTGCTGCGTCTCGCATCATATTCCCTCTTAGGGTTGCTTTTGCTGCCGCCCATAGGATCGTTTTTGAGGATACAGTGCCTCTATTCTCAGCCATGTATGTAGCTACATGAGCTTTTAATTGTTCCTTCCCTTGGGGAGAGCGGTATCTGTGTACAGCCAATCGCCATGGTTTTCGACCACGGAAGGAAAGTCCCACCTGGATCCGGATTAGTATTGGGGAGTGATCTGAGAGCCTGCTGTCTAGGATGCAGGTGTCTTGTATATGAGGGATTACAGTGTGTGATACTAAGAAATAATCCAGACGCAATTGGGTGCCATGGACGGTGGATAGGAAAGTATATTCCTTATCTTTCGGGTGTTGTATTCTCCAGCAGTCCACTAGACCAACGTCGGTGGTCAGGTCTGTCAGAAGCGCTCTGTCGTGATTGTTACATATATCAACAGGGCCTGTCCTATCCATTATGGCGCCTTGGACGAGATTCCAGTCTCCCCCGATTATGTATCGAGTAGTTCCGATTTCTGTCAGGAGGCGATTTAGCTGTAGAAGGAATGGGCGTTTTGGGCCGGTTGGTGTATAAATGGATCCCACGCATAAAACAGTGTCCCCTAGTTTTAGTTTAGCAAATATATACCTTCCTTCCATATCATTCCAGGTTTTAATGATAGTGACCGGGAGGGATTTACGCACTAGTATCGCCACTCCACATTTGCGGGGCCCGTTACTTCCAGATTCCTGACTCGTTGGACGGCAGCTGAAGGCAACCCTCCCTACCCAATCCCGTTTAAATTTACTGGATTCCCGGGTGTCAAGGTGAGTCTCTTGAATCAGAGCTATATCTGTTTTTTTGGATTGAAGATAGGACAGTATCTTTTTGCACTTAACATAGCTCGTCATGCCGTGTACATTCCAAGAGAGTATACGTAATGGTTGCGTCGCTTGAGGGTGGGACTTCGACATCTTGGATAATTGTGAGTAAGCACCCTCGTTCCGGGGTTGGTGTTGGTGGGGGGGGTGGCTCGGGGGGGAGATATTGACTTAGTTGTTAGAGTGGGAGTTGTGTTTCGATATGATATGGTATTTTATTTTATACGGGGGTTAGCAGCTGGTGGAGGCCAAGGGAGTCCTCTGGAGAAGAAAGAGAAGAGAGAGGAGAAGGTGAAGGAAGAGAGGCAATATAAGTAGGACGAGAGCCAGATGGAGGGGAGATATGAGGGGAAAAGAAGACCAGGAGAAATGAGAGGGAGAAGAAAAGAGGGAGAAGGAGGGGGAAGGGATGGATGCGTATGCTGAAGTTGAAATTGAGAGTATAGCAAGAGAACGTGCAATTGGGGGGGAGAAGTGGAGGAGGATAGGGATGAGGGAGGTTAGTAGCCCAACCTCCTTCGTTCGTTAGGTCTGTAAACGGCGGGTCCGATTTCTCTCGGAGCTCTCGTGCCGTCGGGCGATCTCGATCGGGGGGGTGAGGGGGGAAACAACAGACAGACAGTTGTCGATATGTCGGTGATAAGGAGGGGTGGGGGGTACACAGCAGTGCTTATGTTTATGTATCAAGAAGTGGGTCTGTTCATCGATGGTTAGTGGCTAGTGTATTAGTTATATAACTAAAGTGTATATTGGCAGAAGTAATGGTCGGTTAATAACTATAGTACCTGGGCGGCGCTGGAGAGCAGGGGGGGGTGTCGGGTGTTGATGGGGTATGGTGTTTAGGATGTTGTGCCTAGTACTTGATGTTGTTTGGTATCATAGGGTGTTTAGGAGTTCATAAGATAGGGTCGTAAATTAAAGTAGAGACTGGGCAGACAGAAGGACAGAGATCGGCTGGCGAGGGGGGGTGGCAGGGCGAAGGAGGGGGGAAAGAGCTCAAACAGAGTATTACAGTTCTCGCGTATGTAAGGGTACATAAAGATACCAATATACAATATAATATAATACTTCCTGAGCATTTCTTTTCAACTATAACACTGCCTCGTCTCGCCTTACAACGTTTCAATGACATATTAGGTTGATCAACATAACATATCCTGGTATCTTATCACATTATCATGTTAAGAGCCATTATGCCAAGCGTCTCTCTATTAATCGTAGGATAGGTAATGGGTGTAGCTGAGCCCCGGGTTACGCGAGGATAATGCGTATCTCATCCCATTACAAACTCCTTGCCGTGTATTATTACATCATAATACTGACCTACTGAGGTCTTACTTGGTATGTGCCACCATCATAGTCGTTCTGTTGTAGATGATAGTTTAAGATAGTAATAATGATTAGGATGGGGGTAGGTACGAATGTCCGGGGAAAGGAATAGCTAATAGTTTATAATTTACATTGTGATGTTATAATGTGGTGTGGTGTGGTGTGGTGTGGTGTGGCAGTGTAGGATGTCATATTATTTCGCTTTGTTATGCGGTATTATGTTGTATTATGTCCTTGTGTTCTATTTTTTTTTCCCCATTTTCTTATTGTAGAATATAATAAAGTCAAGTAATGGGAGCGTTGATATGTCTCAGGTTATATCGTGTAGTGTGTCCCTGTATTGGAATTAATTTATCTTTACGTGGTCTAGTCCCATCCCTTGGGGTGATAATGGGGGCTAAACGGTTATAATGTCAGCGCTGGTCGAGTGTGGTATGTATTAGGAAGATTTCACATACTTTGGTGTTTACTACCGTGAGATATTTTGTAGTGTGTGGAATATAAGGCAGGTTCCATGATAGTTAGTTAGTGTTTATTTTTTGTTATCTGTTTAATGCCCCTGTTACCTTGTTATAGGGTTATAGGGTCGGGACTGGGCCCTTATTTAACGTACAGGGAGTTTGTGGGGTCTGATCCTTGTTCTAGTAATCATCATCTGTCGTGTACTGAGGGCAAATAACGATTTACTGGTAGTTTTCCATTATAGGGCCTCGGCTCTAGTCATAAAGAACATAGATTTTTCAGGTATCTGGTTTTAACATTGATACTAGCAGTCTTAGACAATTACAATAGTAATACACATATGATCTGGAAAGGTACTCATCCTTCCGCGGGGTCTATAGTTGTTATTTTCGACCCTCTAGCGATAGTCCCACAAGTTGTCTTGTCGCGTTGCCTTCTCAAGAAGATCCAGTTGTAGGCTTTAAAGGGGAGCGGGATTTGTCTCTCTCCGATAGTTGGGTGTGGGTTACTACTGCGTGTAAAATCAGACCCCTGTCGTCATATGATCTGGTTAGTCTCTCCATGTCTCTACCTCTATGACTGGCTCCGGTGTCGTGTAGAGCCGTCTTCGCCTTTTCCATTCCCGAGTGGGGGGTTTCGGCCCTATCACTGCCTCCTACAATGTCATGCTCACTGTCTATGTTGAGAGAGTCCATAGGCTGGGATTGGAAAGAGTCAAGGAAGAGTCTCAATTCGTCGGGGTTATAAAAGTCCTTGGATACTCCATTTTTGGTAACCCACATTCTTGCAGGGTCAAAGAGACCGTATTTTATCTCTAGTTTGCGAAGCCGGGGTTGTAGGGCTAGGAAAGCCTTTCTACGTTCGTTGGTTTCCTTGGAGTAATCGGCGGTTATTCGGATCTCGTGCTGGTCTATTCGGAAAGGGCCGTGGTTGCGTGCTACTTGGAGTATTTGTCGGGTTTGATTATGCCGCAGCAAGCATGCGATGATTGGGCGGGGCCTTGAGGAGTTATCAGAGCGTTTTGGGCCTATCCTGTGTGCCCGTTGGAATTCTAGCAGCGGGTCAAAGTCCAACGAAATCATTTTTGGAAGAGTGGAGGTCAGAAAAGCCTGCATATCCGAGCCTTCTTCGTTTTCCGGGATCCCAAGTACGCGGATATTGTCTCTCCGGGTCCTGTCCTCCATGTCCGTTAGTTTGCTCCTGAGGTAGAGGAAGTCTTGTTCTCGCTCCTGAGACGTGTTGATCTGCGTCTCTAGTGATCCCATGCGTTGCTCTAGCCCTGTCACTCTAGATTGAAAGCCTGCAATGTCAGATCGCATGGATTTGGTTTCTAGTGTCAATGAAGTTATAGAGGCGTCCATCCCCTCTATGCGGCGGTTGACGGTGGTGATCTCTTGTAGTATCCTGACGGTGGTGATCTCTTGTAGTATCCTGTCCATAGTTGTGGGTTGATCTTTATCAGACATCGTGGTGGACTCGTTTAAAGGTGGCGATGTTTGAGGATTTATCTTTGTGGGGGTTAGGCGTTTGTGTTGTAGCGCTTCTGAGAATAATAGTTGTCGTGCAGGCTTGCTGACAGGTTTATGGTTCGGTTTGTTGCCGGGCATCGCCTCAATTGTCTGCAGAGTCTGGCCACGTAGGGCCCGGGTCTCCCTCCGTGAATTCCGATAAGGATATAGATGTTCTGTGCCAGCCTGGTCTCGAATTTATATTGTCTCTTCTCATTTTTCTGGGTCCTTGGTTGCTGGTGATAGACTTGACTTCCCCCTCTTTCCCTCCTCCTGTCTCCGCGTCCACTTATTTATTGTTCTCCGTATATCTTTTTTGCCCTCATTCTCTTTAGTGTATCCTCCTAGCGTTTTTTGTAAATGGCAGAGGCCTGTCAATGTCTATGGGGCAGAGAAGGTTATATTCAAGGAGTTGCCATGGGGTTGTTGTAGAACCTACTGTGGCCCTTATTGTTGGAAAGCTGTGGCTTGTGTCTGCCAAGGTTGATTCTTCAGTGGTTGACGTTGTTTGCATTGAATAGCTGAGGGGGGGGGAAGGGGCTGATTTACTTTCCTTCAGGTCTTTTGCCGTCTGTCTGATCTGACTGATCTGAGCAGGGGTATGTGTGACTCTTCGGCTGTCCCCGTCAGTAGCCCGCGGTAAGTATAAGTATAAGTATAAGGGGCGATGAGGGCTTTGATTTCTTACACTGGTGCCAGTCCTCTCCCTTCTCCTTTATCTCTGTTCTCTTGGCTCCCTCTGGCTCCCCTCATCTCCGATGCCCCTCCGGTCGCTCACCCCCCTCGCCTCTCCGCCTCCACGTGCCTCCCGTCGTGCCCCTCTGCCCTCCTCAGTACTAGCTGTCTTGAGGGGGGCGAGGGTTTATTATCTCAACGGGAGGGTTTTGTTGTCCCTCTGTGATGGAAAAGAGGGGAGAAGTCGTGCCTCTGCCTCCGGTGATGCCGTTCTTATTTTGAAGAGACTCGATCCTACCTCTCTGGCCGGGTTCCTCTCCCGGCTGTCGAAGGGGCCGCACCCCTTTGCTGCGTCTCCCCGTCTCCCTGTGGGGGGTCGAAGGTCCGCGGATGTTTGTTGCCGTTGTAGGGAGATGGATGCGGGTCGTCGCGGCTCCCGCAGTCCCCGCGGCCTGTTCAGCTGGCTCCTTGCCGCTGCGGGCACGCCGTCCCCGGTCTTCCGAAGACACGACTCCACCCCTTTTGCCAGGCCTTATCAGCCTGGGGCGAGTCGCGAGTTTCCTGCCTTGCGCCCCGCTCCTACGGGGTCCCCGGGCATGATTCCGTGTCGCCGCTGTTGTAGGGGTGGAGGGGCTCCGGACCCGGTGTGTTGTCCGGCTGTCTTCTCGCCCCCGTCGCCCCTCCGGGATCGCCACGGCACGGAGCTCTCGCTCTAAGCGGCCATCTTGTTTCGTGGCCCGGCCACGCCCCCAGCATCATTCATTTAAAAACACAAAAACCTTAACTTGCCGCAGTAAAGAAGAGCTTGCTCATGCACAGTCTAAATTGCCCCATGTAAAATTATACTTCTTCAACTGATTGTTGTTGCATAAACATAATCCAAAAATGTAACCCTATTCATTTTATTATGACAGCAAATCAAGAAAGGTGCATCAATTGAATGCCACCGTTGCGAAATCATAGAGCGGGCAACTGACATTGTAATGAAAAAAATGAGTCTGCGCTTAGATAATGAAAAATAACATTAAACAGAATAATAACTAATTATACCAAACAAAATGTTAAATGGTAAATAATGATCTCAAAAAAGCGCCCCCTGGATCCAGAACTCATGGAGTCCGGGCATAATGGGACCACATGTAGCCAATCTCCTTCTACTCCTGAAGGCATCTGAGACAGCAATGATGAGCTGGAGGGAAGATGCTGCTCAAACGCTTGGGGGTTTAATAAAGAAACCAGCGGAAGAAAAGCTCCATGCGTGAAACATTGGCGCCTCTTAGTAACTTATAACTGAATTGACATAGTTCTTCCAACTCCTTGGACGTCAATCTAAATCCAGCTTCTTTATTAATTTTCTGAATATGTTTGGCAATCAGATCAACATGACCTCCCTGTTGCATCTGTCTGCACCAGGTGCCTATACCGCCCAAGTTATATTTAAACAACATTTGTAAAATACTTAGAGCCCATCATGAAGGAGATGTTGAATACATCCTTAACAGGTTTTTGATTTTCAAAAAACTAGACCATAGTTTCTTTCCTGACATGTTGTCTGCCAGGCCCAGTTGGTCCCAGTCTTCCATGTGTCATTATATTTAAAATGAATGACCTCAGGAAAGCCAAGGCTTTACCAGAGAGGACCAAACCAAGGCCAGTACAACCTTTCAGTGAGAGGAATTCATGACAATCTGGAAATCTTCATTCTCTATGAAGTCTATTCTTGCACCATGATAGGTCCTGGATCACCTTATACATAGTATTTCCCTGTAAGTAATACATTTTCATGAATACTGGGGAAGCAACACTAATATCCTTCAACGTGGCACAAATTAAGCAATTATCAAAAGTCGGTGCAGAAAGCGTATCAATGAGACCAGAAAGGGTGTCTAAAAGTGCTTCCAGATAAAATGATCGCAGGCTGGGCAGCACAAGGCCACCATGTTCTTTATCCAGTTAAAGATTTGAAAAACTCAGCCTAGGCAGATGATTATTCCAAATAAACATGCCTAATATTACGTCAATCTCTGAGAACAATTTCCTTGGAATTTTAATTTGGACATTTGAGAATAAAAAGGAGAAACTGACATTTCAATTGAAGCTGCTCTACCATTGAATAGGGAGTTAAGACCATTTAAGAAGAAGGGGCCACATGTACCATTACAACAGTTTGAGAGTTCCTAGTTGCAACTTTTTGCGACTCACAATTAGGAACACACAAAATGCGATGGACTACAGTGTGTTTAACAGTGTTCGCAATTCCCAAATGGGTCACAAGAGACCTGACTCACCAATAGTCATGAGGTAGGTCAAAATTTGCGACCCACTGGGAATGACTAGCAGCGTGTTTTCCTTAAAGGAAGATGGGATGCATTACAAAAACAAAAATAAAACTTTTTTTTTTCATTTTTTAAGGACCACTGCCAGCTCTTAAAAAATGTTGGTGTCCATATTCACTACGGGGAAAGCGATCCCTGGGAACCCCTTCCCATTTGCGAATGGGTAACACCTCCTTAATGGAGTCGATGAAAGATTAATGCTTTGTAACCGCAAACATTCATGTGTGGCCTTGCGACTCGCTATTAGGAAGGGATGCCCTTAACATGCCCCTTTATAGTACCAACTTGCAATCCTGATTTTGTGATTTGGTAATTCATTACCGAATCGCACATAGGGTTGGCCCATGGCAAAAGGCCATTTACCCTTCACAAGCGGCCCAATTCGCCATTTGCTACTATTGTACATGTGGCCCAAGATTACGAACTTTGATGAACCTGGACGCATAATTAAGTTTAAACAAATCCACGTAATTAGATGTGACAATAGATAGCAAAATAGTTTTAAGGGAATTTATGTATAACCTATGTCTGATGGAATGTCAGCAATGCAGGAGTTAAATAAAAAAAAATTGTCCAAGGCTCTGTAACCCTGCAATTGAATTTGATGGATCACCCACACCCCTTCTGGACTGTAAAATGTGGATGCACTGAGAAATACTGATATATTCGAATATTTAATACGAGCCTCAATTGTTTTTAAAGTTTTCTGTTGGAACCTGTCCCCTCTCTAATGATTTAGTCGCGTTCCCATCGTCCTCTGCGGCAGGGGCGTAGTTTCCATTGGTGCAGCAGATGCAGTGGCACAGGGGCCCAGAGGTCTAAAGGGCCTACCGAACCCTAATTATTCCTGTGTTTTATCATTCAAACAGGAGCGCTATGGTGGTCCATTTCCTTCCTTGCTCTAGGGCCCATCAGACACTGTGCGGTGCTGCTCTGCGGGAAATGGAATTACGGGATAAGATTCTACTGGTTAAAGAATTTATAGCCCATTTTGGGTCGGTCTGTAATGGCGTGGTCCCAGGTCCCTTGTAAAACCTGCAGCCCTTTATGGATCTTTGTAAAACACTGCTTTCCCACTATGAACCTCAAGAAGCTATAAAGGAAATCAATCAAGTCATCCACTCATATATACAGAACAAGTGTATTAACTCCCTCAGCAGCAGCTGTGAGCTTCCATGCCAAGACAACCAAAGGCCCCTTGGTCCAAACATCCATCTATTTTAGGTCCACCTGCATGTTTGTAAAGCCCTGGGTGCCCACAAGCCAGCCCATGCCTGCTTTCGCACCAAGCACTATACCACCAACCGATTAAACAAGCATTTACAATGCAATGGGTATTGCGTTTGCTCGAGTTAGAGCTATTAGCATTGTAAATTCCTAACTGGACTTTTCTTGCCACATAAATTGAAAATGAGAAGTAAAACAGTTGACATAAGCAAGTCAATTCAAAGCACCATGGCTGCCATGAGCATGAGCGTGAAGAAGAGACACAAAAGGAAAAATTAGTTTGCTCGCAGTCAAACGTATAGGCAAAAGTGCAATTATCCGTGTAAAACGGTCCATAGCAAAGGCAGTAACAAAACTGCCCCAAGGAGGGACAAACCTAAAGCATTTACCAATGATAACAAAGGATTTTTGAAAGGCAAGCCCAGGAACGAGTGATAGTGATGGGCGTGCGGTGGCCGTGGTTAAAACCCAGATAGATTACAATAGGCCAGAGCGCTTGTGCGCTTGACCTAAAAAGGAAACCAAAACATGAGCCTTTGCGGTCGAGGAGGACATCTTTCTTCAACATAGTCTAGTCCAGGAGCCTCCAACCTTTTCCTTAATAAGAGCTATTTATGATTAATCACAATCGTCCCAAGCTTCTAATAATATTAATGCTGTAATAGTGACGACATCAGGCATCACAACATTAGTGGCCAGTCTGTCCAGGATGACCGTCATTTAAAAACACCTCTGTGCACCAGGCAAGGTTTCAAGTAGTAGCATAAAAAAGGATTTTTCAGTATGGAACACCATACATGGATAATACATCGCTGCTATAGTTACAATGCTCCTAGCACCAAGGCTATATTACTAATAATAAGTGTTCCCTAATGCTTCATGATTTAGCAATCACATTTTCGCTTTAAGTATATTTTGGAAACTCTCACATTTTTCTCCAAGCACCAGTTTATGAGTTCTAAAAATACAGAAATTTTCATCTCAAACACACTTTTTTCTTTTTCAGAGTCTATATATTAATTCAGACAAGCAAAGCTTCAACTTTGATAGGCTGGGGGGCACAAAGGAGAGCTACTTGCAGGTAGCCAGAGAGGTACCAGTAGCTCGCAAGCTACTCGGAGAAGCCGAGTGTAGGCTAATATCAAATATCTCCTATTGTCAGCCGTCCCACACTACTGTTCCCATTCAAACCCTCACACCATGTCAGTGCCTCTTTTTTACTCCATCCTCGCTTGTGCACTTTTCTGTGTCTGTTGTTCTTATTCAAACATATAGGACTAGATGTACGACCACTATGGATTGCAACTTGCAATTTGCAAATTTAAGCGATTCACAAGTTGCGAGTTGCAATCCCTAATGTACAACAGTGTGTTCAACACTCAACAATATCCATGAAGCAGGTCGCAATTTGCAACCCATTGTGAATGGCTGCAATCATAGGATTTGTGGCTGCTGGGGTCAGCAGACCATCATGTCTGTGAATGCTTTTTAAATAAAGCAATTTTTTTTCAAATGCAGTCCGTTTTCCTTAAAGGAAAATGGGATGCATTACAAAAAAAAGAAAAGTTTTCTTTTCATTTTTTTAGAGTAGGCAATGGTCTGTAGGACCACTGCCTGCTCTGAACAAATTTTCGCACCCCTATTCATAAAGGGGAAGGGGTTCTTTGGGGGCCCCTTCCCATTTATGAATGGGTTAACACCAATTGGAAATTGGTGGTAAAAGGCAATTGTTTTTCTACTGCATTCCTGGTCGTAAAACAATCATACATTCCCCTGTGACTTGCCATTAGGAAGGCACGCCCTTGGTATGCCCCTTCCTAATAGCGAGTTGCAAACCCCATTTTGCCAGTCGGTAACAGGTTACTGCCTCGCAGAATAGGGTTGATATATGGTAAAAGGCCATTTAGCGTTTACGACTGCTCAATAGCTTTGTACATCTGGCTCATAGAAACTTAACAGTCTGTACTATTTGCACATTTTATCAAAACATCCTCCCACGAGTTAATGTTTCTAAAAAAACGTATCCTCACTTCTGCCCTTCTGCATCCCACACCTGTCCTCTTCCTCGCCTTTCCTCTTCTCTTTTGTGTTTGTAAACTACCTCCTGTTGCCTTTTCTTGACCCACTTTGGTTTTGTCTGTAGTTGTGTTGTATACAGCACTCCACTGCCCCTGTGGGCTGTAGAACACACACCATGTGCATCCACATCACACTGTATTGTGTAGCTCGGAGAAACACCAACTTCAAAACACCTGTGAGGCGTCCATACGCTGGTGAAACTCCATTTCTGTCACTTTGCACAATGAAAGAACCCATTTACTTTAAAAAATATTTACAATTACATATATCAACCAACAACTGGAAAGGTGTCAAAAACAGGGAAGGAAAAAAGGGATTAGGGGTAAATAGGACAGAATTAAAGATACTAGGATGTTGGTAGGGTTAGGGATGCTATGATATAGGGAGGAGTGGAGATGCAAGGGACAAGGCGGAAACTCAAGTACTTGGGTATAAACTGTGGTATTGGTAGAATGGTGTAAGTACTATAATATATGCTGGAATAAAGGGGATGGAATATAGGTAAAGGTACTTTGCTATAGGTGGAGGAAGACAAGCTAACATATGGTTAGGGGCGCAGGTGGGTAGAGGTAATGGCACATCTGTGGTATTGTGCCAATAGCCTATACGTAGATGTAGAGGCACTAAGGTATGAGTAGGAATGGCAGAGAGAGGATGTTGGTACTACTCTATAGGATGGAAATAGTAACATAGAGGCAGCTATAGATGTACTAGGGTACAGGCAGAGATACTTGTGTAGCAGTAAATTTGCTAGGTTGAAATTAGTGTGTAGACTGAAGTAATTAAGGTGTGGAAAGAAGTGCAAGTAAATACATGCAGGATTAAGAGGAATAGAAGTACCAGAGTATATGTAGGGTTAGGGATACTACGGAAAAGGTTGGAGTATGGGTACTAGACTAGAGGTAGAGCCACTATGGAATAAGTAGGGTAAAAGGGAATAGTGCACTGATAGAGGTACATGAGGAGGGGTAGAGGTACTAGGGTATAGATGGTGGAAGAAGTACTATGATAGAGGTGGTGGTGGTGGTGTAGAGGTACTTGAGTATAGGTGGTAGTGGAAGTACTAGGGTATGGTGATGGTAGGGGTACTAAGGTATAGGTGGTGCTAAAAGTGCTAGAGTATAGTTGGTGGTAGAGGTACTAGAGTGTAGGTGGTAGAAGACGTGCTAGAGTATAGATGGTGGTAGAAGTGATAGGGTATCAGTGGTAGTAGAGATACTGGGGTATAGGTAGTAGTAAAATTACTCAGTTATAGTAGGTGGGGATGATTTGGTAATGGGCATAGTGGAAAGGCAGGATTCAGGCAGGCGACAAGTGAGTAGGACATGTGAAGCGGTTCAGGTGGTCATAGGTAGCAGTAGAATAAATATGACATTTCCAGGCGTAGAAACAGGTACATGTTAAGGATTTCAGAGGCCCTGGGTCAAATGTATTTTGTGGGCCCCTGTTCATAATTCTTCATCAGTATTGGATGTAACACTTTTGTTGCCACCATCTGAACTGGACTCAGCCCTCATGGCTTCCAATTTCAGCTCTTCTCAGCTCAGCTCATGAGCTGCAAACATTTATTTTCCCAGGGCTAAGGCTCTCTCAGCCTCAGCCCTCTCAAGCTCTTCATCTAGCTATCCAAGCCTTCGCTCACAAGCTAGACTCAATTCCTCTCTCTATGGTTCCCTTTCAGGGCCACTGCCCTCCTCATCAGAGTAGTCTTCCTCCTCAGAATTATCTGGTAGTGTTGCCTGCCAGCGTTTCATCTCATAACAAAACAGGACTGACTCAAGATTCTCCCTTCTGGGCTTCTTCTTCACAGCCAGTCCCCTATCCTTGCAGAAACCTTTTAGCTCCCTCATTGTATAGGTGTCAGAAGTTGATTTCCATTCTGCCTAGGCCTCACAGGTGCAACCCCTAACCAGAGTCCAAGTATCAACAATATATCCAGAAGGACACCAGAGAACAAAAAGGAAAAAACTGCATGTGGTTGCGTAATGGTCTGCAGTGAACAATAGTGTGCAATTAATCACTGTATGTCAAGTACAAATACAAGTTCAAACCCACCGCTGCCACCAATGTTAGAAATGGGGTCTTTGGTTGGCAGTCAGGTTACCCCCTGTCCAAGCAAGGACCCTCACTCTAGTCAGGGTAAAGGAGAATCACCCTCAGCTGACCCCCCCGCTCACCCCTTTGGTGGCCTGGCACAAGCAGGCAGGTTTAACTTCAGAAGCAATCTGTAAAGTATTTGTACCAACAAACACAGTAACTACAAAAGTACTATGAAATGGACACCACACCAGTTTAGAAAAATAGGTGTTATTCATCTAAATAAAACAAGACTAAAACAACACAAATCCAACATACACGTCAAGAAATGAATTTTCAAAAGAATAAGAGTCTTAATCCTTAGAAAACAGTGAGGATGCCGTTGTTACACAAAGTACCTGGTTAGCGTAAAAAAATAAAGCCTAATGGGCTAGCATACGTACGAAAAGGGTAGCAATGCGTCGATTCTTTACTCGCAAGTGAAGCCGTGCTTCGTTTCCTTCTCCGGTCAGGTCGGCGATGTGTCGTTTTTCTCCCTCCCAAGAGAGCAATGTGTCAATTTCCAGACGGGGCACCTCGGATCCGCGCAGAGTCAGGTTGACCTTGGATGCCCAAGACCGATGCATGGAAAATCCGGTTGCACGGTATCAGAAGACCACGCTGCATGGGGTTTGCGTCATTACCAGCCTCCATAAGTGGGTGTTGCGCATCGTTTCTCCATCCGTAATGCGTCGATCTCCCACCTGCGATGCAGGTGGAGCGTCGATTTCAGCCTCCTTGGCAGATGTTCCTCATGATTCCAGAAGTGATCTGATTTTCAGGGGTTTTGGGTCCACTATTTATACCCCTTTCTGCCTTTGAAGTAGGCAAACTTCAAAGGAAAGTCTCTCTTGTTGGTAAAATCCTGCCTTGCCCAGACCGGGCCCCAGGCACACACTAGGGAGTTGGAGTTGGAGACTGCAGTGTGTGAGGGCAAGCACAGCCCTTTCAGGTGTGAGTGACCACTTCTTCCCTCCCTTCCAGCACAGATGACTCATCAGGATATGCAGGCTACACCCTAGCTCACTGTCTAGAGGAGAGGTGCAAACAGCCCAACTGTCAAACTGACCCATACAGGGAATCCACAAACTGTCACAGAATGGTTTAAGCAAGAAAATGCCTACTTTCTAAAGGTGGCATTTTCAAACACACAATCTAAAAACAATCTTTACCAAAATATGTATTTTTAAATTGTGAGTTCAGAGACCCTAAACTCCTCATTTCCATCTGCTCCAAAAGGGAAACTGCACTTTAATAATATTTAAAGGCAGCCCCCATGTTATCATATGTGAGAGATAGGCCTTGCACAGTGAAACCCGAATTTGGCAGTATATCACTGTTAGGACATATAAAACACACTAGTATATGCCCTACCTTAAACAGACACTGCACCCTGCCCATGGGGCTACCTAGGTTCTACCTTAGGGGTGCCTTACATGTATGAAAGAGGAAGGTTTCAGGCTGGCAAGTGGGTACACTTGCCAAGTCGAATTGGCAGTTTAAAACTGCACACACAGACTCCGCAGTGGCAGGTCTGAGCCATGTTTACAGGGCTACTACGGTGGGTGGCACAACCAGTGCTGCAGGCCCACTAGTAGCATTTGATTTACAGGCCCTGGGCACTTCTAGTGCATTTTATTAGGGACTTACTATTAAATCAGATATGCCAATTATGGAAAATCCAATCACCAATGCAATTTACACAGAGAGCATATGCACTTTAGCACTGATTAGCTGTGGTAAAGTGCCCAGAGTCCTAAAGCCAACTAAAACTGGTCAGAAAAAATAGGAGGAAGGACGCAAAAAGATTGGGGATGACCCTGCAAAAAGGGCCAGGTCCAACAATAGTTTTGAATTTATGATCCAATTTCATCTCTTTCATGCCCTCTTTGGCCAGGTCACTGAAAGTGTACAGGCACATTGGTCCAAATTCTACATGTATTTGCATCTAATATTGAGGGCTAGTGATGTCAGTTTTCAATACCACGATTCAGCAGCAGTTCACTAATATTACTGCAAATAATCTCCGTGCCACCCTCCCATTTGTCATATGTGAGGTCATGTTTTGATCTAAAATAAACTGTTTTCATGGATGTTGCATGGTGTTAAAAAACAAACACTTCACTCACTAATGTCTGTAATAGACTCCAATACATCACCCACATTGAAAATAAATTAAAGACAAACAATATTTAAAACAACTTGTTAAGAATTATTCAGTGTCATCAGGACAGAGCAGAGCTGACTTTAGCTGGAGTGATTAACAGTATTTTGGCACAAATCCTGCCACAGGAGCACAGGAAGAATGAACTAAGAGAGAGCGGCTGGCTACTGGCCACTGCTGTTCATGTCCCATTGCACTGTGTGCTATTTTCTAACCCCAGGCCCATTTTGGACTCCAGGGTGCATTTTGCACTAAGAAAATTGTGCTAAATGCTGGATTATGCTTCTCACATCATTATGTATTAGTAAGTTTGCAGTATTACGAGAAATTTTGCTTTAAAGAAATACGCCAGTTATGCCCACCTTTAAATACAACATACTATTTAATTAATTGTATTAACCTTATTCATAAGAGGCAAAATATAGCATGTCCCTTCATTAACATAGCTTTTTTGCGGGTAACTTGTTTTTGTAACTGAACTAATAACACCTCTTTGTACCATAGAAAACAAATTGACTTTTAGGCAGTTAGAAATATTACTAGTCACCCCAATGGCATTTATTAGCATTGCCACTAAAATGCAAGAATATAGTAAAAAGTTAAATGGGAAAAGTTAGGGGGAAATTTCTATATGTATACCTATCTATGTTCTATTTGTGATAGATATTGCTGAACGAGGGCATCTCTTATGGGCAGGACTTAAAGAGCTTTATGTGCGCGATCCGAAAGGTATTCCATATTCATAATGGCGTGTTCTAGAAAGATTACACATTTTCAGGGTGGTAGACTTGATTCCTTCTGCTGGGGTGTTCACTTTAGAAAGTCAAGTAGAGTTCACCAACTGTAATAGTTTTAGGCATCACAGTGTCTCTTTGTGGTCCAGTCATATTCACCGGCCACAAAGGAGATCTCAGCCCCTTTAGAAAGATGGAGTTAGACAGGGCAGTGGCACAGGGTGGCTTGTTTCCTGCAGGGAACACCAATACTCTCTTGTTGGCTCAGAAGTGTATGTTTGCCAAGAGGAGGCACTGCTCTAAAGCTCTTTGCGCGCTCTTTGTAATAGGTGTTGAGGTTTTGCCATTCCACTGGGACCATTTCTCCTTCAAAGCTTGGACCTCACCTATGAAGCATCCATGGTCTATGAGGTAAAGCAGGCTGAGTTGGCTGGTCTTGTGGACTGATCACTGGATCCAAAAGGTGGGGTTGTGACTAGTCCCCCAGGCAACACTTCAGTAGGTGGGCAGGTAGGGCTCTTTGCCCTGGAGGTAGACGGCCACATACTGTGGGGAAAGCACCAACGCAAGTCTAACCACGGCAACTCAAGTTCAAATGCGTCCAAGGTAATGGGAAAAGGAGCATGTGCTAATTCAGTTCTGGGAGTCCAACTTCAATGAGATGTGATGCTTCCTATAAACTCTATGGACCCCCACCTATCAGAGACAAGGGTGGGGTAATTGTTTACAATCTCACCATGATTGGAAGTCAGGGGTTCAAGGCCATAGCAGGCATTTTTGAAAATTAGACCTCTTCTATATTCTGCAGTGATGAAAACTTCTAATCACTGCAAGGTATGTAAAGGCACCAAGTGATATCCACTGGTTTCTAAACTTTAGAAAACACTGCATACTCCACTCAGTACCCTTGCATACCTTGCAATGATTAAAAGATGTCATCACTGCAGAGTATGAATGAGCGGGCTCCAAGTGATATGCAGTGGTTTCTAATATTTAGAAATCGCTGCTTATGCAGTACACTGCATACCACATGGTGCCCTTACATACTCTGCAATGATTAAAAAGTTTATGCAAGGGAGCCACCTATCTCCATTTTGGGATGCAAGGGTTCATTTTCCATTCACACAATAGCACCAAATGCCCACTCGGACTATCTGTGGAATTCTGTGAAATCTGACAGAATTTTAATGCAATTCCGAGTGATACTGTGGAATCAAACTCTGTGAATCCCAGCCACTCTTCCAAAAACTACTTCATTTATTATGGGACATTCATGATCTTTTAGACACATTCTCTGCTAATAATTTGGATGCTTTTAAAGCAACTCTTAAGGTTTTTATCCTTTCTATGCTGCTACAAATAAACACTATCACAATTTTTTCAAAAACATATTAAAAATCTAGAATGTTTATATTTTTATTCCAAGACATCTCATACACTTGCAGAATTAGTTCCAGATATAATGGATTTGAAGAAACTAGTAACTGAAAATCAATGTAACACTATATTGCATACAAAACAAAGTTTTATGGAGGTCTAAATAAATTGGGTAAGATGCTTAATAACTATTTAAAAATCAAATCAGAGCCTAAATTATGATCTTGAGGTATTATTGGGGAAGATAATTGTATGCTAGTTTCTAACAAGGACATCACTCAACCTTTCAAAATATGTAGGAAAACGTACACTCTGAGATAGTCTCACCTTCGCATAAATATTTACATGTCTTCCTTTGTGAAATTATTCAACCTAGTACATGTAATTTAGAATTTTCTCTTTTTAAGACGGATGTTAGCTTGTCAAAGGTCAAAGAAGACAGTTGCTCCTCTTGAAGGTTTGCCGAACCACTTCATGATTGTTTTCTACTGAACTTATTTCACATTTTGCCTCTATCTTACAGTTGTCCTGACATTACAACTCATTTATTTCCAACTGTACTTGCCCTGGCAGTCTTTTTGGAATCATTATTTACTAATGCTAATTAGTCCAAAAGCTGGCAAACATCACACATTCTGGAGTAAATATAGCCCTTTTGTTAATAGTGATTATGAACATTTTGAAAACATTTTAACTACCACGCTTAAATCCTTTGTCCAAAATCTGACCAATCAGGATTTATCAAAGGTAGATTATGCTTTCAATCTGCAAAGTTAGTTCTTAATGTTATTTCGAAAGCATCAGCCGTTTGTGTACCTGCTTCAGAATAATCATTAGAGGCTTGTTAGAATTTGGGTCTCTAGTTGGCAGAGGTATGCACCCTTGCCAAGTAGGGACCACAATCCTAGTCAGGGTAAGTCAGTTACACGCCATAAATTAACCTGTGCTCACTCGCTGGTATCTTGTCACAGAGCATGCAGGCTTGACATAGGAGGCAGTGTGTATAGTATTTGTACAATATTTAAACAATAACACAGTCAAAACACTACAAAAATACTCCACACCAGGTTAGAAAAATAGGTTATGATTTTATAAATGAAACAAGACCAAAATGAAAATAATCCATCCAGTAGAAGTTGAGATGTACATTTTTGAGGATTAAGGCCCTCATTCCGACCTTGGCGGGCGACTACCGCCACCCGCCATGCGGGAACCGCCAAGTGGCCGCCATGCGGCCACTTTACCGCGGCCCACATTCCGACATTCCCGCTGGGCCGGCGGGCGCTAACCATGTTAGCGCCCGCCGGCCCAGTGGGAATGAGGCCGCAACACAGGAGCCGGCTCCTAATGGAGCCGGCGGTGTTGCGGCTGTGCGACGGGTGCAGTTGCACCCGTTGCGCTTTTCACTGTCTGCCATGCAAACAGTGAAAAGCAGGCCGGGGCCCTGTTAGGGGGCCCCTGGACACCCGGTACCGCCAGCCTCTTCCTGGCGGTGTACACCGCCAGAAACAGGCTGGCGGTAAGGGGGTCATAATCCCGAGGGCAGCGCTGCTTGCAGCGCTGCCCTGGCGGATTATCACCGCCGGGGGGAAATCGGCGGGACACCGCCATCCCCGGTGGTGCGACCGCGGCTTTACCGCCGCGGTCGGAATGGGGTTTGAAGCACCGCCAGCCTGTTGGCGGTGCTTCCGTCATTCTTGCCCTGGCGGTCAAAGACCGCCAGGGTCAGAATGACCCCGTAAATGTGAGTATAGCGCTTAGAAGCAAATATCGCTTAAAGAGTTAGTTGGTCACGCTGGACTGGGACAAGTCAAAAGCTGAGGTCGCCTGCAATCGAGAGCAGGCCGAATACAGGATCTGCACAGGGCCTACTGAGTAAAAGTACATTAGTCCTTGTCACAACGTAAAATGCGTCGGTAATTGCCATGCAGTTGAGATGTTGCATTAAATGTCTCCACACAACTGTGGTGATGCATCGGTATGGGAGTGAAGCATTGGTTCTGAAGTGTGACTGTTCTGAATTGGATGTGCTTGGTTCTACACGCAATGCAGCGGTGCATCCATTCCGGAGCAGTGGTTCCAAGTGCGATGCACCGATTTGGTGCCCACTACAGTGACAATTGCACTCACAGAAGAGGCTCAATCAATCAGTCAATTGTAGAGCTTGGCACTGTCACCCTGGGGGATCTGGGCGCTGGGGTGTGATGTCTCTGTTGTAGAGCCAGGTCTCTTCCTGAAGTCTGTGAGAAAGGATGCAGTTCGGAGGAGTACGGGTAGGCCTTGACAGTGATGTAGGAGAAAGAGGGGCCACCGCTACTAATGCAACGGGTTCTGTGTGTGTATGCAAGGGCCAAAGAAGAGGAGCAGAGGTGTTTGGTGGGTTGATGGAAGTGTAGTTGGTGGTTGATGTAGTCCGGTCCTTGATCGTGCAGAGCTTTGTAGGCATGGGTGAGGAGCTTGAAAAGGCATCTCTTCAGTGGAGGTGTCTGAGGTGGTGGGAGATGTAAGTACATTTGGGTAGGTCCAACACAAGTCTGGCTGCTGTGTTCTGTATGTTCTGGAGTCTTTTTTAGGAGCTGGGAGGAGATGCCAGCATAGAGGGCATTTCCATAGTTGAAGCTACTGGTGACAACTGCCTGGGTTTTCCTGGTCTTAGCTGGGACCCATGTGAAGATTCTGCAGAGCATGCAGAGAGTGTGGAAGCAGTAGGAAGCTACTGCATTGGTCTGCTGCTTCATGGTCAGTTCGCTGTCAAGGATGATGCCAAGATTACACACATGGTTGGTGGTTTTGGGAATGGGTCCAGGTTCGACTGTCCACCAGCTGTCATCCCATATGGATGTGTTTTTCCCGAAGATCAGAACTTCGGTTTTCTCTGAGTTGAGTTTGAGGCAGTTCGTTTTCATCCATTCCGATACGTTGGCCACGGCATTGCGGAAGTTTGTTCTGGTGGTTGAAGGGACATCCATGAGCGAGAGGATGAGCTGAGTTCTGTCTGCATAGGAGATGATGGTCCGTGGTATCTGATGATGTCTGCCAGGGGGGGTCAAGTAGGTATTAAACAATGTGGGGCTGAGGAATGAACCTTGGTGTATGCCGCATATAATGTTCTTGGGTGCTGAGGTGAAGGGAGGCAGCCGGATGCTCTGGGTGCATCCTGTCAAGAAGGAGGTGATCCATTTGAGGACGTCGTCTTGTATGCCGATGCTATGGAGTCTGGTGATAAGGGTGTGATGTGATACGGTGTTGATGGCAGGTGATAGGTTGAGGAGGATAAGTGCAGCAGTCTCCCCGTGATCGAGGAGTGCTCTGACGTCACCTGTGGCAGGGATGAGCTTGGTCTTGGTGCTAGGGTTGGAAAAGAATTCTGATTGGGAGATGACCAGTTGGTTGTTTCTTCCAGGGAGCTGGTGAGCTGATTATTGATGGCCTTCTTGAGTACTATGGCAGTGTGGGGGAGCAGGGAGATAAATCAGGAGTTTTTGAGTTAGCTAGGGTCAATGGAGGGTTTCTTTCGGAAGTGTCTGATTCCTGCTTGTTTCCATTTGTCTGGTAAAAACTGCTGAGGTGATGGAGGTGTTGAGGATGCTTGTGAGTTCTGTGCTGATATGGTTGTTTATTATGTTAAACAGGTGGCGGAATATGGTTTTGTGGGTGCTCCGGAGTGGATGGATGACATGATGGTTGAGGTGGATGGGTGGTGAGTAGTGCCCATGTAGTGATTTTTCTGTTGGTGTGCGCAGGTGGTTTGAGCCAGCTGACATTGGAGATCGTAGGTTTGAGGTCGAAGTTGTTGGAGATGGTAGCAAACTTGCAGTGACAGAAGTCTGAGAAGGTGTCGTACAGTTCTTGAGAGGGGTGGATAGTGTCCTGTGTGGCAGTCAGGTTGGAGTATTCTTTGCAGATTCTGAAAAGTTCTTTGGGGGGTTTGCTGCTGAGTCAATGCGGGTTGTGATGGCCACTCTCTTGGCTTCCTTGTTTTGCTGGTGGTAGTTGAGGGCTACATTGTGGGGAGTTCTATCGGAGGGGTTCCTGATGGATCGCTATTGTTTCTCAAGTCTGTAGCAGATGCGATTGATGGCTCTGAGCTCCGGGATTCACCAGCCTGCGTGTCCTGAGGTTTTATTGGTTCTGGCTTGTTTCAGCAGGGCGACTCTGTCTGCACACTCGATGACCCAGGTCAAGACATTTAGGACGACCCTGTTGAGGTCGGATGAGGCCTTGGGTTGGGATGAATCGAGGGTCTGCGTACACTGTGTTTCTATTACTTTGCCCCAGTTGTGGTAGTCGGCTCTGTGATTCTTGGTGGAGGTGTATGGAGCACCGGCAATGATGAAGTGGATGATGCTGTGGGCAGACCAGGAGAGTTCAGTGACATGGCTGAATCTGACTCTGTTGCTGGAGATGAAGAGTGGTTCGAGTGTGTGTCCAGCTTTATGGGTGGGTATGGTGACCAGCTGGGTGAGGCCTATGTTGCTCATGTTCCCGAGGAGAGTGGTGGAGTTGGCGTTGTTTAGGTCGTCAATGTGGAAATTGATGCAATTATGCTAGGGATGGCATCGCGAAGGCTGGTCGAGGTCCTGGGGGTCTGTATATGAGGGTGCCTCTTACGGTTGTCTTGGCAAAGGTTTGTTGCTGGAATTTGAGGTGTTTGATAAGGGGTGTGGGGTTGCCATTGGTAGTGGTGCATCGGATGGTGTTTTTGAAGATGATGGCAATGCCCCCACCGTGTTTTTTGGTGTGGTCTGTGTGAGATCTTGTAGCTGGCTTTTATTGCAGTGGCGATGTCGGGGTTCGAGGAGAGGTTCAGTTGTGAAGGCTATGTCGAGGGAGAGGGAGGTGATGGTATCCCATATTTCCATTGCTTGTTTGCAGAAGGATCAGGCATTGAGCAGGATGCACCTGAGCAGTTCTGGGCTGTTTGTGGTCTTCCAGGTGGGTGTGCTGCGGTGTCCTGTGTGGGCTGGCAGCTCTGTGTGCAGGAGAGGTGGCATTGTCTGCAAGTGGAGGGGTCTTTGGTTGCTTGAGGGGAGGCAGTGTAGCAGTTGCTGTTGAAGTGTCTAGAGTTTAGGGATTGAGCTCCTCAATGGAGTAGCAGTGGATGGTGAGAGGGCCATGGTTCCTGCTAGTAGGCGTGTTCCAGGCACGGATGGGTGCAGACGGGCTTGCCTACATTAAGTAGGTCCTGAAGGGGCACTGGGTGGCAGGAGGTGGGAGGAGAGAAAAAGGTGGAAAGCAGGAGGGAGCTGGGCAGGAGAGCATGGCGAGAGAAAACAGCACAGAGAGGAAGAAAAATTAGCAAAACAGAGGCAATCTTGCCAAAGAAAAGCACATAGGCCTCAAAAAAGAATGGCACGAAGAGGAAAAACTAAAGCAGTGCAGGCAGTACCAGCAAAAGAAAGGCACAAGGGGGGCAAAAGAGAAAGCGTCACAGAGGGGAAAATGAGCAGAGTGGAGGCACTAAGGTCAGAGGAAGGCATAAGGAGCACAAAGCGAAGGAAGAAAGGTGAGCGCCATGAGGCAGTAAGGCAGGAGAAAGGCACAAGGAAGAATAGCAGGAGAGCTGCGTGAAGAATGCGGATGCTGGGCGGCAAAGTCAGGAGACCTCTCGCAGGAAAGCTGGCAGGAGGAACTGTGTTGGTTCCACTGGAACCTAGGTCAACTTCCAAGGGTCCAGAACTGGGGTGTCACCACTTGACAGGACAGACTCACAAGCAGATGAGCCCAATAGTTGGAACAGGAGGGTTCTAGGTCTTTTGTGTCCCTGAGACTTAGCAAACAGAAGGCAAGCCAGCAAGCCCTTGGAAATACTCTGGGGTCAAGTGATGCATGTCTAGTCCTTCTCACACAGGCAGGGGTGAACAGAGCAGGCAGCAGGGCATCTCAGCAAGGCAAGAGCACAGCAAGGCAGAGACCAGCAAAGCAGCAGTACATCAGAGTAGCAGTCCTTTCAGCACAGTAGTTCTTCTTCCAGTCATATTAGTCACAGGTCCAGAAGTGTACTGAGTTGGTGGTGTCAGGGGTCCAGTATTTATACCCAGTTGTGCCTTTGAAGTGGGGAATACTTCAAAGAAAACCTTTGAAGTGCACTGGGTCCCTGTCCTTCCTGCCCTTGCTCCAGACTCACCCAGTGGGGATGCAGCTCGTTGTTTGGGGACAGGCCCAGCCCTTTCAGGTGCAGGTGTCAGCTCCTCCCTTCCATCTAGCCTAGGAAGACGCATTAGCGTGATGATGGGCCATCAGGTAGTGAATGGCCCATCAGGTACACCAAAGCTACCTTTGTGTGTGGATATCTGGAGGGAATGCACAAAGTCCAGCTGTCACCCACTCCAGTCATGTTTTGGAGACATGCAGAAGGCACAGAATGATTTAGGTAAGACAAATGCCCACTTTCAAGTGGCATTGTTAGACTTGCAGCTTCAAATCCAACTTCACTACAAGTTGTGATTTTAAATTGTGAGTCCACGAATACCAAACATGAAATATATATGTTGTCTTGATTGGAAATTACACATATAAAATGTAATAAGGTAATCCCAATGTCAACCTTTGGGACTGATAGGCCTTGCAGTAGTGGAAATACAATTGGAGAGTTTTTTAACCACCAGCATATGATAAGCTGAAAAGTACATGTCCTACCTTTTAAGTACATTACATTATGACATCTGGGTTGTGTAGGGCCTACTTTAGGGGTGACCTATATGTATAAAGAGGGACAATTTAGACCTGACAAGAGGCTTATCTTGCCAGGTCAAAGTGTCAGAGTAAACTACACACACAGGTTCTGCAATGGCAGACCCAAGACATAAAGCCATAATTAGATGGCCACTGAAGTGGGTGGCACAATGAGTGCTGCATGCCCACTAGTAACATTTAATTTACAGGCCCTGGGCAAATGTAGTGTCATTTACTAGGGATGTAAAAGGAAATTAAATATGCCAAATGTGGATACACCAATATTGCCATGTTCAGGGGAGAGAGCACAAGCACTCTAGTACTGGATAGCAGTGGTAAAGTGCACAGAGTCCTAATGCAAACAAAAATGAGATCAGAAAAATAGAGGAGTTAGCCAAAAAGTTGAGGGAAGACCACCCTAAGGCTGTCAAGACTAAGACTCAATAGGTTTTTGATAATAGAAGTTAATCATTAATACTTTACTCCTTTGAATAGTTTGTTTTTGGCTCTGATCACATTCAATTGCTTATCATTCATTGTTCCAATCTTAGGGCTGGTATATTGGTTACTAATTTTATGCACCACATCACACCTTCATTTATCTAGTGGATCACAACGTGGCTCTCTCCTTTCTCTCCCCTTTTTATCCAGGGAACCTTTTCTAGAGAGAATAAGGAACACTCATTTAATAGAAGGTTTTCAATTTAAAAATATCAATGTGAAATGATCTGCGCATGCTGATGCTATACTTCTATATGTAACTAATCCCACATTTTCGCATATCTACTTTTTGTAACACGCCAAATTATACTCTTCAGTTTCAGGATGGGAGCTCATTTTCAATAAAACAAAAGTTCTACCTCTTAATAAAAGTTCTGATTTTCATTGGAATAATATTAAACAAACTAGTATTTATTATTCCACTAATCCTAGGCATATAATTGATTTCAATAGTTTCTGTCTTGAAAGACAACATAATACATTATTTTCTTTTTTGTTTCTGCTTTTTAAATTTTGTGGGGCAGGTTAGACACGATTAAACTCTATCCATGGAATGTTTTGTTTTGTTTTATCTATACTACCCCATAGATTGCATACTTTCTGTTTAAACAGTTATAATAAAGTGTTGTAAAATTTTATATAGAATAAAAAATTTCCTAGAACTGCACTCCCAATGGTAAAAGTACCAAAATATGAAGTAAGTGTCAGATTCACTGATATAAATTATAATCTAATTATTTTATTATTGAACAAGTGCTTTGTTTACTAAATAATTATGACTAATTATTATGAATCATCTCTGGCTTCTAAATAGCTATGAGGTGAATGAACATTATTGTCAACCAAGATTTCAAATTTTTGATGATTTCACGTTATCTCAATTTATAACCTACAGGATAATTTTCGAATTTCTCAATCATTTATTGAACAATATTTTATCTCCAAAAGGAATTGAGGTAAATGGACCTGATGATTTAAATATTGACAAAAAATTCTTTAGGGTGGTTTAATATATGTCAACTGATTACTGACACCGAAGACAGCAACAATTCATAAACTTTGCATCATTCTCCAATGCTTGTTCATAAAACTGCAAAAGAATGTAAATGGGACCAAGATCTTCATAACTCTAAGTGCATTCAAACTTGAGAGAAAATGTGCATACATTTGAACAAGAAGACAAGCTAATATAACTCAATCTCACAGAACAATGTTAGCACCTCTCAAAAATAAATTCCCTTGTTTTCTCTGAAGATAGAATTTGTTGTTAGTGAAAATTTGTCTCTACTTTTAGGTTATTGTGGTGGAGGGATCCGGGCTACAGAGGACATGGACGCAGATTTCAAGAACCCTTGACAGGGATTTTAGGTGATTTATTTGAGTGACAGGAGAGGTGGAACAAAAATATAATGGTAGGTCTTCTTTTCTTCCCTTGTTTTTCTTCTGCGTGAGCGTTGGATTGCTACGGGTCTTTCAACGGTTTTCTTTTCTTCCTCTTAGGTGGCGCTCTGGGTGTCCTCCTCTGGGTATCGCGATTTCTCTCGAAAGAACAAAAAGGACACAGCAGGTAAGTGGGACGGTATTTCCTTGTTTCTTAATTTTAGGGTTTAGTGTGGGGGAGGTGTGAGGGGATACGAAGTGAACGATAATAAAATTAAGACAAGTGATGTTTTTAGTGGGGAGTTAGGAGCTTGTGAGGGTAGGCTGTCCTGGGCTCTGTTTAGGCTAGAGGTCGGGTGGGAAGGTGCCCTGGTAGCTCCCCAGTCCTTCTCCTCCCCCTTCTACTTCTCCCCTCTCTGCCTCCTCTTCTCCCTCCTTATGGTGGCTGCCCTTGAAGAGGGCACGTACCTTGTGCAGCCACGACCCTCCTGGGCCGTGGCAGGCTGTCTCGTTTCCTCTCGGTCGTTCCAGCTTTACAGGGTCTGTACGGAGTGCCGGTGCAGCACGGCTCGTTGCTCCGGTCACGGGCGTCTCCTCCCGGTCGGGATCTTTCCTCGTCTTCTCCTCTCTCCTCGATGGGGATCCGTGGCGTCTCTCCTGCTCCTTCCTTTCGCGCTCTTCTCTCGCGGCGTCTTCCTTTTGTGGTCGCTCGGCAACCCGGAAGTCCGGTGCCGATTGTCGTCTCCGCCCCCACGCGTCTCCTTGACGACGTGGACGGAAGCCGGAGGAGGCGTTCGGCGAACGCCAGTGTTGCACGAAGGTAGGCGAGGCGAGCGACGCCCGCCTACATACCCCTTCCCATGAACGGGACTGGTATAGGACCGTGGAGTCTGGGCAGCGGGAGAGAAAGTCAGCGGGACATTGTCGAGACCCATGAATGTGACGGACCTGAAAGGTAAAGGGTTGTAATTCAAGGAACCAGCGCAACACTCGGGAATTGGTATCCTTATGGGATGCCAACCATGTCAAGGGTGCATGATCGGTGTAAAGGATGAAAGGGCGACCCAGGAGATAGTATTGTAAACATTCTATTGCCCACTTTATGGCAAGGCATTCCTTCTCGATGGTAGGATAGTTTGTTTCCCTAGGTAACAACTTCCTACTGATATATACAATGGAGTGATCAAGTCCCTGATCGTCTGGTTGCGCTAATACGGCCCCTAACCCGACATTGGAAGCGTCGGCAAAAAGATCAAAAGGTCTGGAAAAATCAGGACATCTTAACACAGGTTCTGTAGACAGGAGTTCTTTGAGACAGTGAAACCCCTGGAGTTGTGAGGGAGAAAAAGGAGGAAGGGTGTTTGAGTATTGCTTCTTTAACAGGTCAGTAAGGGGGGCCGTAATGGTCGAGTACTGTGGTATAAACCGTCGGTAGTACCCTACCAACCCCAGAAATGAACGGAGTTCTTTCTTAGTTTTGGGGAGTGGTATCTGTCTAATGGTGTCTACCTTATCTTTTTGTGGACTCAACACTCCCTTACCGATGACATAACCAAGATAAGCAATCTGGGTCTGTCCCAGGACACATTTTTTTGGATTGGCGGTAAGGCCTGCGGCTGCCAGTGCTGAGAACACTTTCTCTAGATGGAGGAGGTGGTCTGGCCAGGTAGGACTAAAAATGACAATGTCGTCGAGATAGGCGGCCGTAAAGTCATGGAAGGGTCTCAAAAGCCGATCCATCAAGCGTTGGAATGTCGCCGGGGCACCATGAAGGCCGAATGGGAGGACGGTAAATTGATATAACCCCGAAGGGGAAAAAAACTCTGTCTTCTCTTTGCCCGATGGAGCTAAGGGAATCTGCCAATATCCCTTCGTCAGATCAATAGTGGACATAAAACGGGCCTGCCCGATTTTTTCTAGAACTTCATCTACCCGGGGAATGGGGTAGGTATCGAAGAGTGACACCTCATTGAGTTTTCGGAAATCGATACAGAAGCGGACCGAACCGTCCGGTTTCGGCACTAGGACTACAGGAGAGCACCATGGACTTGTGGATGTTTCAATGACTCCTAGAGATAACATCTTTGTTATCTCTTCCTCTATAAGGATTTTTCTAGCTTCGGGGATTCGATAGGGACGTAGGCGCACAATTTGGCCCTCAGGTGTTCGAATATGATGTTGAACCAAAGAAGTTCTTCCCGGAAGTTCAGAGAAGAAGCTGGCATAAGTTTGGATTAGCCCCATTAACTGTCTTGTCTCCATCTCAGAAAGGGACTTATTGATACTGGGGAGTTTTTGTGGGTCTGGTTGGGATGTGGGGCATAGTTCCAACCCTAGTGGGTTTGTCGGGGTGATCAGGTATCCCCTTCCAGGTGCATCGTTGTTGTTTCCAGGGTCCTCCCATTTCTTTAATAGATTGATGTGATAAATTTGGGTTCGTCTTGGGTGGTTATTTAGTTCAACCAAATAGGTAACCGGGGTGACCGCTTTTACTACCCGATACGGACCTTGCCATTTGGCTATTAGCTTATGTTCAGAGGTGGGTCGTAGGATCAATACCTTATCGTTGGGTTGTAGTACCCGTAGTTTGGTACCCTGATCATAGTAGTTTTTTTTATTTTCTTGGGCTTTCTCTAAATGGTGTCTTACATCCTCCCAAACCGTCTGGAGATGGGTCTTTAATTTGTGAATATAGTCTAGAATGGGTCGCTCCTCAGTGTTCTCCTCCTCCCACAATTCCGCCGCCATATCTAGTAAATTGTGGGGTTGCCTCCCAAATACAAGTTCAAACGGGCTATGCCCGGTAGAGGATTGTTCATGTGTCCTTATTGCATACAACACTAGGGGAAGTTTCTGATCCCAGTCTTTTCCCGTCTCGCTCACTATTTTCCTCAAAAGGGTTTTGACCGTGCGATTATATCGCTCTACTAAACCATCCGTTTGTGGGTGATATACTGACGTCTTTATCTGGAGCACGCCTAGGGACTTACATATCTGTTTCATAAGTCCAGATACGAACGGTGTCCCCTGGTCAGTAAGGATTTCTTCAGGGAAACCAACTCGGGAAAAAAATGTGATCATGGCTTGTGCAACTGCCTTAGTGGTGGTACTGGTAAGTGGAATCGCTTCTGGATACCTGCTCGCAGAATCGACCAGGACGAGAATATGGGTGTGTCCTTTACTGGATGGCAAAACGGGTCCAACTAGATCCATACCAACTCATTTGAATGGGGTATCGATAATAGGTAATGGCCGTAACGGGGCTCTTCTAGTGGCTCCCGGTTCTACTAGTTGACATTTTGGGCAGTGGGCACAATATCGTCGGATATGCGCATATACTCTGGGCCAGTAAAACCGTCTCAGTAAGTATTCCTCGGTTTTCTCCCGGCCACAATGACCTCCCCCGGTTGGTTATGGGCTAGGAAGAGTACCTGAGTTCTGTACGGTTCGGGAACTACGAGCTGTCTCTTCTCCCCATTTACGTTTGTGGTTACTCTATATAGCAAGTCCTTGTGTACCAAGAAGTAGGGACCTACCTCTCCAGTAGAGGCGGTT
Source organism: Pleurodeles waltl (assembly GCF_031143425.1). Taxonomy (NCBI): domain Eukaryota; kingdom Metazoa; phylum Chordata; class Amphibia; order Caudata; family Salamandridae; genus Pleurodeles; species Pleurodeles waltl. Next base: position 64,449,697 of record NC_090442.1, on the reverse strand, counting down.
TTGGCATTCTTCCAGGCATTCCCTAGGGTAGGATCTTCGCGTTGACTCATTCTAAAAGATATGGGGGCGCTGTCTATATTGGCCACTAATCTCTCTTCTTCCTTCCGGACTGGTTTAGTTGAAAATCTCTGTTTCTCTGCTCTCTTTTCTTTTCGTGTTAACTTTTTCCTTTCGGGGGGGCTATATATAGAATCATCCCAGAAAGGAGCAGTACCCCACCAATCATCCACCGGATTATGCTTCCGTGTTTGATCCAGGATCTCATTACACCTCTGATAATCAGTCCCAATGACACACTCCTCTATTAAGTTATCCATGAGCCCCATGGAGAGGAGGTCAAGGTGAGTGTTCCATTCTACTTCTACCACCGAAAGGGGGTACTGAGCACAGTCCCCGTGAATGCAACATATCGTTACCCAATGATCGTCATTAGGTTTGACAGGGCTGATTATACTACGACGCATTACCGACTGAGTCAATCAAGGCCATGACCGGAAGTCCATTTATCCGAAGAGGGTGTTTGAAGGACACATCACTTTTCCCCAGGCACAGGACTCTTCCTCGAGTAACTCCTATTTCCATCGGCTCTACACCCTCATGTTTTTTTGGACATCCACGGGCGATATGACCCCACTCCCCACAACTGAAACACTGAGGTTGTTGCATGGGATTTCTCTCGGTACTCCGGGAGGGTCCTGGTTCTTCAGCTGTTCGTCTGGGTGGAAAATGGGGAGGAGCTATAGGCATTTTACCCAAGGGCCGGGGTTGTTGATGTTTCACATCTACAGACCTGTGGTAGGCGCATGCCAGGTCAACGGCTGTCTCGGTGTCTATTTTAGGGTGCTGCCTTATCCAGTTTTGGGTGCTGGGAGGCAGGGAATCAAGGTACTGTTCTAAGATAATGACTTTGATAACGTCCTCACGGTCAGTCCCTACGGGTCCCAGCCATTTTAGTCCCAGGTCCTTCACCCGGTAATAATAGGTACGTGGGTCTTCGTTGGGTCCCCATTTAACCTTGCAAAATTTGGCCCTATAATACTCAGTATCATGACCCACACGCTCTAAAATACTTTTCTTTATCTCAGAATATGGGGTGGTGCCACCTGGATTGGCCGCCTGATAAGCGGATTGAAGAGTGCCCGTCCAGAGGGGAGCAATGTATTGGCCCCACCTATTTTCAGGCCATTGAGCTGAGGAGGCTACTCTTTCAAAGTTCGTGAAAAAAGAATCGGGATCTTCTCCCTCCTGGTACTTTTGTAATACCGAACTTGGCACGTTTGGATGTACCTTGCTGGCAGCGATTGTGTCGGTCAGTTTTTGGAGAGCAGTCTCATGGACCAGTTGATTACTGGCCATTATAGTGGCCTGACTCTTTAGTGCGGTTTGCAGGGCCTCTCTGTCCTGCTTGGCCTCCCTTTGTTGCCCTTCCCACACTAACTGGAGGTGGCGTTGACCTTCCGCAAGTTGTTTGATCATGTCCTCGAGGCTGGGTTTGTCCTCCATAGTTGTATCGTCTCTGTATGCCCGTATGGAACCGAAATCCCACTTCTGACACCACTGTGGGGGAGGGATCCGGGCTACATAGGACACGGACGCAGATTTCAAGAACCCTTGACAGGGATTTTAAGTGATTTATTTGAGTGACAGGAGAGGTGGAACAAAAATATAATGGTAGGTCTTCTTTTCTTCCCTTGTTTTTCTTCTGCGTGAGCGATGGATTGCTCTCTGGGTGTCCTCCTCTGGGTATCGCGATTTCTCTCGAAAGAACAAAAAGGACACAGCAGGTAAGTGGGACGGTATTTCCTTGTTTCTTAATTTTAGGGTTTAGTGTGGGGGAGGTGTGAGGGGGTACGAAGTGAACGATAATAAAATTAAGACAAGTGATGTTTTTAGTGGGGAGTTAGGAGCTTGTGAGGGTAGGCTGTCCTGGGCTCTGTTTAGGCTAGAGGTCGGGTGGGAAGGTGCCCTGGTAGCTCCCCAGTCCTTGTCCTCCCCCTTCTATTTCTCCCCCTCTGCCTCCCCTTCTCCCTCCTTATGGTGGCTGCCCTTGAAGAGGGCACGTACCTTGTGCAGCCACGACCCTCCTGGGCCGTGGCAGGCTGTCTCGTTTCCTCTCGGTCGTTCCGGCTTTACAGGGTCTGTACGGAGTGCCGGTGCAGCACGGCTCATTGCTCCGGTCACGGGCGTCTCCTCCCGGTCGGGATCTTTCCTCGTCTTCTCCTCTCTCCTCAATGGGGATCCATGGCGTCTCTCCTGCTCCTTCTTCCTTTCGCGCTCTTCTCTCGCAGCGTCTTCCTTTTGTGGTCGCTCGGCAACCCAGAAGTCCGGTGCCGATTGTCGTCTCCGCCCCCACGCGTCTCCTTGACGACGTGGACGGAAGCCGGAGGAGGCGTTCGGCGATCGCCAGTGTTGCGCGAAGGTAGGCGAGGCCAGCAACGCCCGCCTACAGTTATGCATTTGGCCTCCTATATAAATGTGTAATATATTTTATTGAACCTTTAAAAATTACATGAAAGGTTCTGCTGGCATTACTTTTTCATGCTTTTCTACTGGAATGCATACTTCTGAGGAAAAGTTTTTCTAAATTCTCTTATCTCTTTTGGAACAATGGTTTAGGTCAGTGATTCTTAACCAGTGGTCAGGGGACCCTGCGGCTCCACAAAGCATACTCAAGTGGTCTGCGACTTCTTCGAAAATATAATAATATTAGCATATTATTAAAGTGCATATAAATAAGGAAGCAAAATGCAAAACTGAAAAATAATAAACTTTCTGTAAATTTGACAGAATTTGCAATTGGAGAGTTAAAACTTACCTAGTAACCGCAGATGGATTTGTGGGATCAGTGTATCAAATAGAATATAGTATGGACAATGAGTGGCTTCAAATGAATTTAGAAAAGCTCCAACCTTCCCATTAACATGTAAAAAAAATTAAACATCGTGAATTAAATAACATATTTTATCTTTTGTGTATTTATTTGATCATTGCTTGTTTAAGGCTGGGGTCCCTGCAATCCAGTAATGTCTCAGAGGGGGGTCTCCAGATTTCAATACTGATTCAGTGGGGGTCTCCGGGTACTAGTAGTGATTAAGTGAAGTTAAAAGACTAATAACCACTGGTTTAGGTGAATACCATAGAACTGATTCAGCTGTGGTGATCAATGCCAAAGGTAAAAGGACAAGAGACATTTTTTATTTTCCTGATTGAACCACTTAGATTTGCTCTGGCATAGCATAAAGAGTGTGTGAGAGAGAGAAGTAGTTAGACAAAGGGGAGATAGATCGATAGATAGATAGATAGATAGATAGATAGATAGATAGATAGATAGATAGATACACCGACAGACAGACAGGCCCTCATTACATGACTCTCATTACAAAAAGCCTCCTAATTCTGATGGGACCGGTAACATCAAGTTTTCAAAGTACAGACTAAGGGCCTGATTTAGAGTTTGGCGGATGGGGTTACTCCATCATCCATCACAAACGTGACAGATATCCTGTCTGCCTTATTACGATCCCATTGTATCCTAAGGGAATCGTAATACAGCGGATGGGATTTCTGCCACGTTTGTGACTGAGTCACCCGTGTGTCAAACTCTAAATCAGGCCCTAATATTTCAGCTGGAAATAAATGAGGAATTACTTGGCAATCAGACCCCAAATTACTGATTCCCTCTGTTATTCTTCATTTTTAGTTGACCTTTAGGGTGTAACTCATGATGACACCAATTTTGTCAGCTCCTCTGAGTTACCAGTGCCCACAGTATCGCTAGCTAAGCGTGAGTGGAAAATCTGGCCCATTACCTCAGGTCCTCATAGATAGAGCATCAATAGATAGATTCATTATTTGAGCCAGATGGTCTGAAGAAGGATACAAAGTGACTGGCTAATGCTTAGGAAAAGGCAGTCTGTGACCACACATATATGAGAACCCCTTCCCGACAACCATACCTGGTGCAGCCCATTCCCTCTGGCTGCCCCCTAATAACTCCTGAAACACCTACTTTGTTGCTGCCTCCTCTCCTTGAATACAAAACACAAGAGATGTGATTTCTCCCTGCGATAAGGTTCTTTAGTATTCCGGTGACACATCGTGTTATTGGCCCGGCGCGGTCTGTGCATAATATCCTTTCAGCGATAGTTCTGTCATTACTGTACAAATGCATCACTTATTGTTGCAGCAGACACAGCTGATGGCAGCAGCCAGTGGAGCAGGTAACAATCTTCTTACTGGAAGGATTTCCTGCAGGAGGGGGTGGGCTGCGGTGGAGGACAATGTTGTTAAAGGGAAAGGAAGACCGTGGAAGGTCCACTGTGGCCATGGAGACGGTGCTTGCTTCTGGTAAAAGATGCATAGAAAGGGACCACTGAGACTCTGCACCTCTATGGGAAAGGTGCATAGAAAGGGTGCTCTGTGCCTCTATGTGACACATGTCTAGAAAGGGCCAACTGTGACTCTGCGCCTCTGTGAGAAAGATGCATTTATAAGGCCCACTGTGAATCTGCGCCTCTGTGTGAAAGATGCATAGAAAAGGCCCAGTGTGACTCTGTGCCTCTGTGCGAAAGATGCATAGAAAGGGCCCAGTGTGTGGCTGCACCTCTGTGTGAAAGAGGCATAGAAATGGCCCACTGTGACTCTGCTCCTCTGTGTGAAAGATGTCTAGAAAGGGCTCACTATGTCTCTGCACCTCTGTGTGAAAGATGCCTAGAAGGGTCCCACTATGACTGCGCCTTTATGTGAATGATGCATAGAAGGGATCTACTGTGTCTCTGTGCCTCTTTATGACAGATGCATAGGGAGGTGCCACTGTGACTGTGGAGGATGCTTGCCTCTGTATGACAAATGCATGGAAAGGGCTCAGTGGGACTCTGCACCTCTAGGTGAAATATGCATGGAAAGGGCACTGTGTCTCTACTCCTCTATGTAAAGGATGCATAGAAAGGGCCCACTGTGACTATACGCCTCTATGTGAAAGATGCATAGAAACAGCCCACTGTGACTCTGTGCCTTTATGTGAAAGATGCATAGAAAACATCCACTGTGACTCTATGCCTCTGTGTGAAAGATGCATAGAAAGGGTACATTGTGACTCTGTGCCTCTGTGTGAAAGATGCATAGAAAGGATCCACTGTGACTCTGCACCTTTATGTGAAAGATGCATAGAAAGGATCCACTGTGACTCTGCACCTTTATGTCAAAGATGCATATAAAGCACCCACAGAGATGGTGGAGGGTGATTGCCTCTGTGTGAAGGATGTATATAAAGGTCCCACCTTGACTGTAGAGGGTTGATTGCCTCTGTGTGAAAGATACATAGAGAGATCCCACTGTGACTGTGCAAAACATGCCTAGCAAAGTCCCATCATTACTCTGTTTCCCTGTGTGAACAATGATTAGGGAGAGCCCTGTGATCATGGAGGGTGAGTGGCTCTGTATGAAAGAAGTGTAGAAAGAGACACTGTGACTCTGCGCTTCTATATAAAAGACTCTTATGTGGGGCCTACTGTGACAGAGGAGGGTGCTTGCTTTTGTGTGAAACATGCAAAAAAGAGTCCTCTATTAATCTGTGCCTCTGTGTGAAAGATGCACAAGAAGGGTGTGTTTTAATTACCTGTGCAGAGTGATTGCATCTGTGAAGGATGCATAGAAAGGTCTCACAGTGACTATGTGTAGAGAATGCGTAGAAAAGTCTCACTGTGCCTCTGTGTGGAAGATACCTAGAATGCAAACCTGGTGCCTATGTGCAAAAGATGCAAAGAAAGGACACACTGTGACTATGCAAGGGTGATTGCCTCTGTGTGAATGATGCACAGAAAGATCAAAATGTGACTATGGAACAGTAATTACCTCTGTGTTAAAGATGCATAGCAATGGCACACTGTGACTGAAGGAAAGGCAACACTGTGACTGCAGAAGGGTGACTGCCTCCGTGTGAAAGATGCATAGAAAATGCACACTTTGACTGTGAAGCGTGATTACTGGGGGTAGAGGGGTCAGAGGTGGGCCCACTGTGACTCTGTGCTCCATTTGAAAGATGTATAAGGTGGGTCCATGGAGCGTGTTTACGTCTATGTAAAAGATGTGCAAAAAAGGGTCCACTGTTACTTTGTGCCTCTGTGTGAAACATACAAAAGGAGTGCACACTGTGACTGACTGTCGAGGGTGATTGTGTAAGTGCAGAAAATGCACAGAAAGGGCACACAGTGACTCTGTACCTCTATGTCAAAGAAACATAAGGAGGGCCACTGTGACCCTGAATGGTGCTTGTAAAAGATGTAAAAAAGGCTCCACTGTTACTCTGTGCACTGTGTGAAAGATGCATATGGAGGGCCCCTGTGACCCTGGATGGTGCTTGAGAAAGATGAACAAAAAGGTTCCACTGTTGCTTTGTACCACTGTGTGAAAGATGCATATGGAGGGCATGTTGTGCTCTGAATGGTCAAACTGTCAAATCACCATGTAGCCTGTAAGATAATCAAGCTGCAGATGTCCTCCCACATTTTGCCCTCATTTGGACTACTAGATGCTGGTTTTCAACTATGACAGTACACTGAAATCTGCTAACCAGGTTCCAATGCCTGTGCTCTCTCCCTAAATTGGTAGACATGAATTGTTATCCCCGATCGGAATTTACTTTAACTCCCTAGTAAGTCTCTAGTATATGGTACCAGGTGTACCCCTGGCGAGGGTGTTAAAGAAGTCACCAGGGTCTGAAGACCTGGTTGTGCCATCCTGGGTGACCCCAGCAAACTACTGACATCAGGCCTGCCATTGCAGATTGCAGGAGCAGTGCAAACTGCTCGACTTTGCCCTCACCATGTGTGGCACAGTCCAGTGCACTGCCTTACATATATGTCAGACACCCCTAAGGAAGGCCTTTTCAACACAGGAGACACGGTTCAGTACAATAAATGTGTAGACATGTAAGCACAAGCGTATTTCTCTCTATTGTGTCTTTACCATTAAAGTACACTGTGGGTGATAGCAGATCTATAGGATAACATGGGACTTGCACCCGGGCAGACCTGGGTCGTTAGCTCCATTATGGTACTGCCTAGATATGTGGAGTTTGGTGTCAAATAATGTGCCTTGTCTCCCCTGACACAAATCTGGTGTCGAGGGATTGCTGGCATGTACACAGGTGGCACTTTAGAGGTTACCCACCTGATTGCTTCCCAGCTTCTTTGTACTGTGGCTGGTCAGCCTGTGCTTTCCTGTGCCTGCTGTTGCCAATACAGAGTTCCGACCTCCTTCCACTTTTCCTTGAACTTACCACTGCCAAGGCTTGTTGGTCGCTAGTCCAGTAACGAACCCCCACACTCAATGATGCAACTGGAGGGCACATCTGGCAACCCTCAACCGACATTGACAACTCTGCTACTGCTGAGTTTTTGCATCTTGTTCACTGCAGCACTGGGTAAGCAGTACAATTAGTACCAATATGTCTGCCGTTCAGCACCACAGACAGCTAGGACAACTCTGCACCTGGACTCCACAGGCTAGATAAAATGTAACTGATTGTCGTGGCCTGGTCCTAGTGCCCCACTGGCTTACCCCTGTAAGGGTTTCACAAAACTCGAACTGGAAGTGGCTGATTGTCTCTAGATTTTTTTCTCATTGACTACAATGTTATCTTTTCCATGTACATTTTTGCATTGATTTAATATTGCTTCCAAAATCTATAACTCCGGTTGTACTTATGCTACTCCATTCGATTTGGTGTCTAAATTAAGATAAAAATAAGATCTATTTTTATAAAATGGTGTTGGATTGCTTTAGAGTCATTTCAATTACTACTTATTCATGTTGGTACTCTGGAATACTTAACGCATGTTCTTCTAGTAAAGCCCGACTGCTCTTTGCCACACTACAAAGACTGAGATATGGATTTATTAGTGTGAATCCAAGGACTATCTTTGGTATATTGTGAGAGTGTTACACAGTGAGGACCAACTCCTACACCACATAATACTCCACTTTTCTACACTAGTGGCAGCAGTAGGGATCCTGAACTTGTACCACATGGTCATAGGTGTTTTTTTTGCATGATAAATACACTAAATTGTTTTTAGCATCAATAATTATTTTTTCAGATTGTTTTTGATTTTTCTAATTGTTTGTATTGCTTTGTCTAGACCCCACCCATTCCATTGGTACACTCAAAAATGGCTTACTAAGTTACGAAAAGTTTTTTAAACTTTTTAATAAGGTCCCAAATTCTAAGTTAAAAGGCACAATGGATGGTGACAAAAGTCTCGCCTTGTCCATCCTTCCAGCCCTTAGTGTCAGTGACCCAAGAGTTTTGTGCTAAGGAAGAGGCATTGGCTATAGAGCTAAAGCCAAATGTTAGGACCTTGAGAAGGCACTCAGCCTCTATGAATTAGAGAAGGTAGTAAAGAAGGACACTTCTTCAGAGAGTGACCGGATAGAGGTCAAGGAAGATGCCCTAGACCAAGTGTATAAATGGGGAAGAAGGGAAAGACCAAGATTCTCCAGCCTCTCCCAGACCTATTTCACCAGTGGGAAGTTACAGAAGTCACTCTAGTGTCTCCACCATTGGTGGGGTGGTAGGAGCCCTTGAGGACAAGCTTGACAAAATCTCCTTGGAGAAGAAAAAGCTTGAACTCAAGGACAAGAGACTAGCCCTTGAAGTGAGAAAGGATAGATTGGGCTTGAAGCTCAAAGATGGTGGCAGCAATAAAAACTCTAGGAAGAAGGCTGAGTCTTTTGACCCAAGGATGCCCCAAGGGATTGTCCCCACATTTAGTGATGTGATGACATTGATAAGTGGCTTGCAGCCTTTTAGAGTGTCTGCAAAATGAGAAGGGTAAGTCATCAACATTGGGGCTCTCTACTTTGGGAGTAATTCCCAGTGAAGGATAGAGACAGATTTCTGACCCTCCCTGAGGATGTGACTGAGTCCTACAAACATATGAAGGAGGCACTCATAGAAGGGTTTGGACTCACCAAAGAAGAGTATACTCTGAGGTTGAGGGACACCCATAAAGACCAGAGCCATACATGGGTGGATTTCGTGCACTGTTCAGTCAAAGCACTTTAGGGCTTGATAAATGGTAACAGGGTTGACACATATCATTGGCTTTTTAACCCGTAGGGTGCCTTGGACGAGGTGATCTCGTCCAAGGCACCAGTTCCCGGGTGCCTTGGACGAGATCACCTCGTCCTACACCCGGGAACCGGGGGAGCGCTAGCGCTACCCCCATGGGCCCCCCACCCACACCCCCCAGTCGTGGATGGAAGGGAAATCCCTTCCCCTTCCAACCCCGACCCCCCCACTCCCTCCCTGTGACGTCAGGGCGCATTGTGCGCTGACAATCACAGAGGCCTCCTCCATCGCACTGGAAGCTCAGCTTCCAGCACAATTGAAAGAGAAATGCAAAGCATTTCTCTTCCGATCACGTGGAGGAGGCCGGAGAGGCTTCAAAGGGAAGGAAATGAATTTCCTTCCCTTTGAAGTCTCTCTGAGCGTTTCAAAAGCCGGATTGTAAAGCAATCCGGCTTTTGAAACGCCCACTAGACACCAGGGATTTATTTTGTTTTGGAAATTGGCATAAGGGAGCAACCCCTTGGGCAAGGGTCGCTCCCAGGGGGGGGGGGCATTTTTTTTTAAGGCCTAACAATAGGCAGATCAGCCTATTGTTAGGCTAATCTGCCCCCGGGGGGGTCAGAAACCTCTAGGCACCAGGGATAATTTTTTTGTTTTTGTTTTGTTTATGTTTACTTTTGTTTTTTTAGAGGTGGGGAGCGACCCCTTAGGCAAGGGTCGCTCCCCTAGGGGGCAAATTATATTTAGGCCATTTCTGCCACTCTTTGGGGCAGATTGGCCTATTTTTATGAGGCCAATCTGCCCCCAAGGGGGACAGAAACCACTAGACACCAGGGAGGTTTTTTATTTCTTCGTGAATTTCACGCAAGGGGAGTGACCCCTTAGGCAAGGGTCGTTCCCCTGGGGGGCAAATTTATTTTAGGCCATTTCTGCCCCCCTGGGGGGCAGATCAACATATTTTAATTAGGCCGATCTGCCCCCAAGGGGGGCAGAAACCACTAGGCACCAGGGATTTTTTTGTTGTTGTTGTTTTACAGATGGTGAGCGACCCCTTAGGCAAGGGTCGCTCCCCTGGAGGGGCAAATTGTATTTAGGCCATTTCTGCCCCCTTTGGGGGCAGATCGGCAGATTTTAGGTCAATCTGCCCTCCAAGGGGGTCAGAAACCACTAGGCACCGGGGATCTTTTTTTTTGCGCCAATGTCACGCAAGGGGAGCGACCCCGTAGGCATGGGTCGCTCCCCGGGGGGGCAAATTTATTTTAGGCCATTTCTGCCCCACCTGGGGCAGATCGGCCTATTGTTATTAGGCCTATCTGCCCCCAGTGTGGGCAGAAACCTCTAGGCGCCAGGGCTAAAAAAAAATTGGTGTTTTTTGTTTTGTTTGTTTGTTTTTTTAGAGATGGGGAGCGACCCATTAGGCAAGGGTCGCTCCCCTGGGGGGGCAAATTGTATTTAGACCATGTCTGCCCCCTTTGGGGGCAGATTGGCCGATTTTAGGTCGATATGCCCCCAAGGGGGGGCAGAAACCACTAGGCATCGGGGATCTTTCTTTTTGCGCCAATGTCACGCAAGGGGAGTGACCCCGTAGGCAAGGGTCGCTCCCCGGGGGTGTGGGGGCAAATTTATTTTAGGCCATTTCTGCCCCCCCCCGGGGGCAGAAACGCCTATTGTTATTAGGCCAATCTGGGCAGATAACCTATAGGTGCCAGTGCTATTTTCTTTTTTTTTTTTTTAGAGATGGGGAGCGACACATTAGGCAAGGGTCGCTCCCCTGGGGGGCAAATTGTATTTAGACCATTTCTGCCCCCCTTGGGGGCAGATCGGCCGATTTTATGTCAATCTGCCCCCAAGGGGGGGCAGAAACAACTAGGCACGGGGGATTTTGTTTTGCGCCATTACACAAGGGGAGCGACCCCGTAGGCGAGGGTCGCTCCCCGGGGGTGGTTGGGGGGGTGGGGGTCAAATTTATTTTAGGCCATTTCTGCCCCCCCGGGGGCAGATCGGCCTATTTTTATTAGGCCGAACTGCCCCCAGGGAGGTCAGAAACCTCTAGGCGCCAGGGCAATAATTTTTTTTTGTTTTTGTTTTTTTTAGAGATGGGGAGCGACCCATTATGCAAGGGTCGCTCCCCTGGGGGGCAAATTGTATTTAGACCATGTCCCCGCCGATTTTAGGTCAATCTGCCCCCAAGGGGGGCATAAACCACTAGGCACCGGGGATCTTTTTTTTTGCGCCAATGTCACGCTAGGGGAGCGACCCTGTAGGCAAGGGTCGCTCACAGGGGGCAAATTTATTTTAGGCCATTTCTGCCCCCCCCCGGGGGTAGATCGGCCTATTGTTATTAGGCCGATCTGCCCACAGGGAGGGCAGAAACCCCTAGGCGCCAGGGCAAATTTTTTTGGGGTGTTTTTTTTTTTTTTTTTTGTATTTTTAGAGATGGGGAGCGACCCATTAGGCAAGGGTCGCTCCCCTGGGGGGAAAATTGTATTTAGACTAAGGGCCTGATTCTAACTTTGGAGGACGGTGTTAAACCGTCCCAAAAGTGGCGGATATACCACCTACCGTATTACGAGTTCCATAGGATATAATGGACTCGTAATACGGTAGGTGGTATATCCGCCACTTTTGGGACGGTTTAACACCGTCCTCCAAAGTTAGAATCAGGCCCTATGTCTGCCCCTTTTGGGGGCAGATCGGCTGATTTTAGGTCAATCTGCCCCCAAGGGGGGCAGAAACCACTAGGCACCGGGGATCTTTTTTTTTGCGCCAATGTCACGCAAGGGGAGCGACCCCGTGGGCAAGGGGAGCGACCCCGTGGGCAAGGGTCGCTCCCCGTGGGGGGCAAATGTATTTTAGGACATTTCTGCCCCACCTGGGGGCAGATCGGCCTATTGTTATTAGGCCGATCTGCCCCCGGGGGGGCAGAAACCTCTAGGAGCCAGGGCAAATTCTTTTTTTGTGTTTTTTTTTGTGTTTTTTTTTTTTTTTAGTGATGGGGAGCGACCCATTAGGTAAGGGTCGCTCCCCTGGGGGGGAAATTGTATTTAGACCATTTCTGCCCCCCTTGGGGGCAAATCGGCTAATTTTTGTTAGGCCAATCTGCCCCCATGGGGGCAGAAACCACTTAGGCACCAGGGATTGGTGTGTGTGTATGCATGTGTTTTCTTTAGGGAGGCAGCCCCTTAGGTAAGGGTCGCTCCCCATGGGGGCACATTACTGTTTGCCATATCTGCCCCCCATTGGGGGCAGATGGGCCTATTTTTGGAAGGCCCATCTGCCCCAAGGGGGGGCAGAAAGCCCACCAGAGGCCAGGGAAGTTTTTTTTCCCAAAATAAGAGGGTGGGGGTATGGCCATACCCCCACCCCAAATAAATTGGGCCAAAGTTGTTCTGCCCGCTAGTGGGCAGATGGGGCAATTACCCCTAATCCACACCCCGGGGTAGAAAGTCTACTAGATGCCAGGGAATTTAAACAAAACAAAAAATATTGGGGTGGTGGCTACCAACCAGTATGGGCCTGGTTATGCCCCCACCTCAACTGACGGGGGTAACAGTATTTCAGCTCTCCCCGCACTCTAAAACATCTTATCCCACAGCAAGCAAGAAGACATTTGATTATTTTGTGTTTTAGTTTTACATTTGGGCCATAGAGAACTTGGCTTACTCTCAAAATCGTCCCACTTGGAATGGTTAGGGCTGCACTTTATGGACTTTGGGACGCTGCCATGTAGAAAAATCCACAAGACCTAGACACATCTGAAAACTAAACATCAGGGTGATTCCAGGGTGGTGTGTTTCACATGCACCCGCACCATTTTTGTACCCATAATCCCCTGTAAACCTCCAACTTTGCTGGAAATCACACATTTTTGTGATGGTACCTACCACCCAGCATTTTCTAATCTATACCGATAAAAATTCTGCTGCACTTGTCAGCCTAAAAATGTGTTTTTTGCAAACTGCCCTTTTGGACCCCCTTTTCTCCCCCTCAATATCAACATGTTTTTGGCTCTTCCCTTTCACAAGCACTTGGCCCACCTACACAAATGAGGTATCATTTTTACAGGGAGACTGAGGGGAACATTGGGTGGTATGAAATGTGTCCCAGTGCGGTGATCCCACACAGAAATGTGGGAAAAATTTGATTTTTTTAGGTAAATTTTAGGTTTGCTGAGGATTCTGGGTAAGAAAACATTGGGGGATTCACGCAAGTCACACCTCACTAGACTCCCTCGGGTGTCTAGTTTTCAGAAATGTCTGGGTTTGGTAGGTTTTCCTAGAAGGCTGCTGAGCCCAGGACCAAAAACGCAGGTGCCCCCCTGCAAAAACAGGTAGTTTTGTATTTGATAATTTTGATGTGTCCAGATAGTGTTTTGGGGCATTTCCTTTCGTGGTCGCTAGGCCTACCCACACAAGTGAGGTACCATTTTTATCGGGAGACTTGGGGGAACGCTGGGTGGAAGGAAATTCGTGGCCTCTCTCAGATTCCAGAACTTTCTGTCACCGAAATGAGAGGAAAAGGTGTTTTTTTGGTCAAATTTTGAGGTCTGCAAAGGATTCTGGGTAACAGAACCTGGTCAGAGCCCCACAAGTCACAGGTTTGGTAGGTTTCCCTAGGTACCGGCTGAGCTAGAGGCCAAAATCTACAGGTAGGCACTTTGCAAAAAACACCTCTGTTTTCTGTAAAAAAAAATGGGATGTGTCCAGGTTGTGTTTTGGGGCATTTCCTGTCTCGGGCGCTAGGCCTACCCACACAAGTGAGGTATCATTTTTATCAGGAGACTTGGGGGAACACTGGGTGGAAGGAAATTTGTGGCTCCTCTCAGATTCCAGAACTTTCTGTCACCAAAATGTGAGGAAAACATGTTTTTTTAGCCAGATTTTGAGGTTTGCAAAGGATTCTGGGTAACAGAACCTGGTCAGAGCCCCACAAGTCACCCCATCTTGGATTCCCCTAGGTCTCTAGTTTTAAAAAATGCACAGGTTTGGTAGGTTTCCCTAGGTGCCGGCTGAGCTAGAGGCCAAAATCTACAGGTAGGCACTTTGCAAAAAACACCTCTGTTTTCTGTCAAAAAATGGGATGTGTCCAGGTTGTGTTTTGGGGCATTTCCTGTCGCGGGCGCTAGGCCTACCCACACAAGTGAGGTATCATTTTTATCGGGAGTCTTGGGGGAACGCTGGGTGGAAGGAAATTTGTGGCTCCTCTCAGATTCCAGAACTTTCTGTCACCAAAATGTGAGGAAAACTTGTTTTTTTAGCCAAATTTTGAGGTTTGCAAAGGATTCTAGGTAACAGAACCTGGTCAGAGCCCCACAAGTCACCTCATCTTGGATTCCCCTAGGTCTCTAGTTTTAAAAAATGCACAGGTTTGGTAGGTTTCCCTAAGTGCCGGCTGAGCTAGAGGCCAAAATCTACAGGTAGGCACTTTGCAAAAAACACCTCTGTTTTCTGTGGAAAAATGTGATGTGTCCACGTTGTATTTTGGGCCATTTCCTTTTGAGGGCGCTAGGCCTATCCACGCAAGTGAGATACCATTTTTATCAGGAGACATGGGGGAACACAGAATAGCAAAACAAGTGTTATTGCCCCTTGTCTTTCTCCACATTTTTTCCTTCCAAATGTAAGACAGTGTGTAAAAAAGACGTCTATTTGAGAAATGCCCTGTAATTCACATGCTAGTATGGGCACCCCGAAATTCAGAGATGTGCAAATAACCACTGCTTCTCAACACCTTATCTTGTGGCCATTTTGGAAATACAAAGGTTTTCTTGATACCTATTTTTCACTTTTTATATTTCAGCAAATGAATTGCTGTATACCCGGTCTAGAATGAAAACCCATTGCAAGGTGCAGCTCATTTATTGGCTCTGGGTACCTAGGGCTCTTGATGAACCTACAAGCCCTATATATCCCCGCAACCAGAAGAGTCCAGCTGACGTAACGGTATATTGCTTTAAAAAATCTGACATTGCAGGAAAAAGTTACAGAGTAAAACGTGGAGAAATATTGCTGTTTTTTTACCTCAATTTCACTATTTTTTTTATTTCAGCTGTTATTTTCTGAAGGAAACACTGTAGGATCTACACAAGTGACCCCTTGCTGAATTCAGAATTAAAAAAAATAACACATACTCATAGGGCGTGATTATGATCACAGGCTGTCAGAATGCCATAGGCCGGTGTTATTTCTAAGGCCTCAGTTTGTAATATAAATTCATTGTCAGGTATCCAAGAATCCTTCCCCTTCCATCGGAAAAGGAACTCCTCGGGTCGCTGGACCTTCCTTTCCTGTAGATCTGGCGTTGCTGCTACTATGGTATATATCGCTCTGGTAAATGCCTCTCAGTCAGTGAATCGAGCTTTGATTTGGTTTCCTGTGGAAGAATCTACTGTTACAGCCATGATCCTAGAAGAAGGAACTCCAGGGGTAGAACAGATCATAGTACTGCCAGGCTCAGGATGGATAGTCCCGTTTAGTCTAGCCATAAGATCTCTCCCCAAAAAATTGGCAGGGGTGGTCGGAGAAAGTAGTAAGCAGCCATCAACATACCTCCCTCCTATCTCCATCTCTACCTGCTTAATGAATGGAACCCTTGTTACCACCCCAGAGAATCCCTGGTGCCCATTGATCTGTTAGAAGTTGGAAGATCTCCCACTCAGACACAGGATCAGGGTGCTCTTGTATCTATGAGAAATGCAGAACTCTTGCTATTGATAGCTAGCATCTCAGTGATTCCTTCATCTGGCCTGTGTGTCACTGACAATACTGGACACAATGGACTACTCTTTAGGTATCTTTATTGTGTATACCCTCCCACAAAATTTGTTTAGAAGGGGTTTCCCCCCCTCACAATCACACCTCCTTGTCCACCTTAGGGCGGAGTCTCCATTGGGGTGCTTAATAGCTTTGTTGTAGTGGCATTCGTTGCATCTGAGGCATTACTGGGTGCTGTGTATTTTATTGTGGTGGTTGGGTTACATATACTATACGTATACATATAAACTTATAATATTTGTAGGGATGTTTTTGGTTGCATTACTGTGACAGGTTATAAACCCCTGTCGTTGTTCATTCTGTATCTTAGTCATGCATTTTTTTATAAAATGTCCATATCTGTGACAATAATGACATTTCTCATCCATCTTCTAGGGGCCTATTCTGCCCTTTTCTACACCTCCTTGTCCCCCTTTGCTAACTCCTTGTGCCCCTGTATTATTTTCCTGTTGTGAGTGCTGCTGGACTGGCCCCATAGACATCACAGTCATCTGATGGGGGGCTGCAATTACAGCCCCTTCAGTTGCTCCTTTCTTTGTCAATTTTTGCTACATTAATTTGGCTGCTGCTTTCTTCAATACCTCCTGCTTGTTCCTCTCTCTTTTGTTTCTTTTTTCAAATATTTATTAATTATGTGTGCATGTGTCTCCATCCAGTGTTTGGCCTCCAGTGCCACTATATTGTTGAGGTTATGCTGCACTTTGGAGAGTAAACCCTTTTTTACTACATTATAGAGCAATACAGAATGTCCCCATTACTTCCCAACCCTGGCCTACTTCTTGAGTCTATTTCTCTTTCATCCTGCTGAGGAATTTGGTGGAGTCCTCATTGGGCTGCATCGATTGAGCCATAAGAGGCCCAATGTCTGGCCTATCAGGATACATTTTCCTCAGCTGGTCCCAGACTACTGCCCGAACCAAGTTAAATGGGGACCCATTGTTAGAAATGGGATCTTTGGTTGACAGTCAGGTTACCCCCTGTTCAAGCAAGGACCCTCACTCTAGGCAGGGTAAAATAGAATCACCCTCAGCTAACCCCTGCTTACCCCCTTGGTAGCTTGGCAGAGCAGAAGGCTTAACTTCAGCTTGTTAGGTGTAAAGTATTTGTACCAACACACACAGTAACTTAATGAAAACACTACAAAATGGCACAACACAGGTTTAGAAAAATAGGAAATATTTATCTAAACAAAACAAGACCAAAACGACAAAAATCCACGATACACAAGTCAAGTTATCAATTAAAAAGCAAAAAGAGTCTTTATTTAGTTTAAAACACACACTAACACTGTTAGTGTGAAAATGTACCTTGGGTGCGTCAAACATAACCCCGCATGGGCGAGTGTGTGTCAAAAAGGGCTTCCGATGCATCGATTTCACTTACGAGTGAGACCTTGCGTTGTTTCTCCTTTCGTCGGGTCAGGGCACGTTGTTTCTTCTCTCCTCAGGAGAGTGATGCGTCGATCCGGTCAGCACTCTCCGGTCCAGGCAGGCATTGCATTGTTTTTACACGCCCAGTGGTGTTTGAGTAGGAAATCCAGTCGCACGATGATCCCAAAACCACGCAGCGCGGGTTGCGATCTCCCAGCCTCCGTCAGCGATTCTTCAGTCGCGTTTCCAGCGAGCGTCGATTTTCAGCCGCGGAGCCAGCGCCAAGTCGTTTCTTCAGCCGCTGATCGGAGTTGCTTCGATCTTTTCCCAGCAGAGCATCTGTCCGTGGATTTCCTCCTCTTAGGCTGACAGCTTCTCTTTTCAGGGTCCCAGGAACTGGATGGGCACCACAGGGCAGAGTAGGGTTCTCTCCAGAGACTCCAGGTGCTGGCAGAGAGAAGTCTTTGCTGTCCCTGAGACTTCAAACAACAGGAGGCAAGCTCTAAATCAAGCCCTTGGAGAGTTCTTCTCAAGATGGAAGGAACACAAAGTCCAGTCTTTGCCCTCTTACTCTGGCAGGAGCAACAACTGCAGGATAGCTCCACAAAGCACAGTCACAGGCAGGGCAGCTCTTCTTCCTCAGCTCTTCAGCTCTTCTCCAGGCAGAGGTTCCTCTTGTTTCCAGAAGTGTTCTAAAGTCTGTGGTTTTGGGTGCCCTTCTTATACCCAATGTCTCCTTTGAAGTAGGCCTACTTCAAAGCAAAGTCTCTCTTGAATGTGAAATCCTGCCTTGCCCAGGCTAGGCCCCAGACACTCACCAGGGGGTTGGAGACTGCATTGTGTGAGGGAAGGCTCAGGCCTTTCAGGTGTGAGTGACCACTCCTCCCCTCCCTCCTAGCACAGATGGATCATCAGGAAATGCAGACTACACCCCTGCTCCCTTTGTGTCACTGTCTAGTGTGAGGTGCAACCAGCCCAACTGTCAAACTGACCAAGACAGGGAATCCACAACCAGGAAGAGTCACAGAAATGGTATAGGCAAGAAAATGCTCACTTTCTAAAAGTGCCATTTTCAAACACACAATCTTAAAATCAACTTTACTAAAAGATGTATTATTAAATTGTGAGCTCAGAAACCCCAAACTCCACATGTCCATCCGCTCCCAAAGGGAATCTACATTGTAATAATATTTAAAGGTAGCCCCCCATGTTAACCTATGAGAGGGACAGGCCTTGCAACAGTGAAAAACGAATTTACTGCTACTTACTGGCTCAGGCAAAAAGTAGCAGCCCTTGTTATATTGTGGATTGGGCAACAAGGTGGCCCACGCATAAAGTGTATTTTTCTGCACATTTTGGGTATTTTAGGAATTATGGCTCTCATTTTGACCTTGGAGGTCTTGGCGGGTCACCGCCAACGGGCCGACGGTGAAGACCACCACATTATGAGTGTGGCAGATTGGCCTCTGCCAACCCGCCACATTCCAACTTGTACCATTACATCTCTGACCGGGCGGTCCAATGAAGACCGCCACGGTATCACGAGTCGACTTTCCGCAAGGGTTTCCACTGCAGTAGCACTGCCACGAAAACCCTGGACGAAAGGCTACCGGTGAGAGGAAATTTCTTTCCTGTCACCGGCAGACGACTCCCCCAACCCCCTCCTCGCAATCCTAATACCCCCATCCCGCCTTCCAAACCAGCACCCCCCATACCCTCTTCTAGAACAGCACCCCCCTTCTAGTACCGCAACCCCCTCTTCCCACCCCCTTCCAGATCAGCATCCCCAACCCCCTTTCCAGTACAGATGCCCCTCCCCCACCCCCCTTCCAGAAAGAGCACCCCCTCCCCATCCCCTCTTCTAGTACAGCACCACCCTCCCCCCACTTCCAGAACAGCACCTCCCACCCCCTCGCCACATACACACACACCCACACATACCCCGCATACACTCATTCACCAACACTTATACACACATTCACTCACATGCATCCATACACACATTCACACAAACGCATCCATACACGCATTCACACAAACATTCCTACATGCACTCACTTCAACAATCATACACCCTTTCAAACATCCATACACACGCGCATTCAAACACCTATACACACATACATACGCACTTACATTCACACATGCAGACAACACCCACTCACACACGCACACACAACACCCCTCACAGCAGGGAACGTGAATAGGTGCTTCCACTGCCGGCAGCGTCCAACCATCAGGACACCACCAGCCCGTTTTACAGGTCGTAATATGGCTTGCGGAGTCCTTTTGGTGGGGTGGGGTGGGGCTGATAGTGGAACCGTCCCTGCGCCTCTGACCACCAGCATGACTACTGGAGGATTTCCACCCAAATTGTGGCAGTAATCCTTCAGTACTCGTAATATGGTAGTTAGAAGACTGCCAGCACTGACAGTCTTCTGGCGCCCGTGGCTTCGGCGGTCTTGTGAAAAGACCACGGAAGTCATAATGAGGGCCTATGTGTCTGGACACACTGGTGGGGTTCACAGTGACTCTGGGTCCTGTTGATTGGCAGAAAGTTGTACCCTGCTTCTCTATCATCACCACAGAGTGTTAAGGATCTCTACTTACTGGTTTTTAGGAGATGGGGTCTATGCTATTAGGTAGCACTTCTTGCCATTTTGTGTTCATTGTACATATTTTGGTAGTTCTCCTTGCCACATTGCATTGTATTTGTGAGAATTATCCTAACCCTATCACATGATGTCCAGCCACAGCTTCTGATGGTCATTCTGCATGAGGTCTGCATCTCTCATATTTGGTGGCCACCTCTAGCATATGATTGGCATCCCTTCCATAGTATTGTGGTGAGCATGTAAGGTGTGTTCTATTCTTGAGGTGCGTTTGTTGAACATGAGGAGCAGAGTCAAGACTATTTTGCATATGTCTGAGTGAAAACTGAGATGGCAATGTGAGCGAAAGAACAATGAGTTGAGATGATACCCTGGGCGATTGCCAGTGGTTAGACAAATTGCAAGCATTCCTCCCATCACCTTGTGTGTTCCGCCCTAAGTGGTCTGGGTATGTCCAGACATGACTCCCATCCTCACTGTGTCAGTGGAATCAAGCGTTACCAGGCGAATGAGCCCACAACTAGGGCTAAACCAGTCCTTGATTGCTTGTATTCCGATTCAGGGAGGACCTGGCCTGGCAGTTTGGGCTAGACTGTTCCCATGAGGAGCAGGGTCAAGACTGTTTTGCATATGGCTGGGTCCAAACTGAGGTGCTATGGTGAGCAAAAGAGCGATCGGCTGGTATGCTGCCCCTGGTGATTGCCAGTGGTTAGACAAATTACAAGAAATCCTCCCATCCCCTTATGTGTGTTTACAGTGCAAATACTGTCTACTTGGTGTAAATTCCAAATGCCTTCCTCATTCATGCCTCAAAGATGTATCTTGGTCTCATATGTCCCAAGGTATATGCAATACATGAATCATTAGGGGAGAGAAACGAACGGTCAAGAGAGAGCAACACAAAGCGAGGGGGTGAGCATATTGATGAGAGAAATTAACACTGAGCAAGAGAGAAGAACACAAGGGAGACAGCTGGAAAAGACATGCACTCTCATGGAGTGCTTAAGCACTGCCTAAAAGAGAGTATCAGAACGGCACAAGTAAAGAAGGTACGCGTAAGATGGATAAGGAAAGCTATCCAATAAGAAGGAGGCAAATGACAGTGACTTTAAAAGTCACCAATGTTTAGCAGCTAAGCCCTCTATAAGCTCTTGGTAAGGTGGCAGAAGATGGTCTGGTAGGCTTGACCTAAAAATTGTTGGCATGGTCACTTTTTAACAGTTTACGTACTGCGTGCCAAATAAATAACTGCAATTTAGCATTCAGGCTATCAGGCCCGTAATAATTTTTCCTATTCATATTTCTGCACATTTATGATATCCAGAATTTAAATACATTGTATTCCGAATTCTAGTGTAACATGAACTATTTCTTCATAAACTTGCAAGTCCTTCTTCTAGTCGCCATCTGAGGAATGAATTAGTCAATATCGGAACAGGGAATTCACCTCTAAACATCATATGTAATCAGAGGGCAATGCTCCACAGGTGTCCTGGCATCAACAGGGCCAATAATGAAGGATATGGCTGGGGATCTTCCTAAAACCCTTAGCTTCATCACGCTCTCCAGGTTGAATAACAATTATGCTAATTAACCACGATAAACGTTTTGCAGACCCAACACTTTCCAACGTTTGCTGCCAATGAGCCTGCTTCCGAATCGCAACATTTGGCACCTGTAGCGCCAAGGCTCTCTCCATGAACAGATGGCACCTGCCTGTGTTTGGATTTGTGAATCTGTATTTTAATATCTCCAACTCGCAATTAATCGTCCCCTCTGTATTTTGCAAGTATGATACCCACCAGTGCAAAAATAGTACAAAAATATAAATCACAACAAAAGAATACAACAGCAAAATTCAACAAAACAACAGCACAGTGAGCACACAATGACAACACAATACCACAACTCAACAATGTAACACAGAGGTCTTCAAACTGGGGGGCGGGCCCCCCTAGGGGGGCCTCAGGTGATCCCAGGGGGGGCCCCAGACTCTGGCCAAAATAAATATTATACAGATAACAGGCCTTTGTTTTAAGCAGAAGCATGTTATTGCAGTTTTAAAAAGGTATCAGTACTTAACTGCAATGTTTAAATAGGTTTAGACATATTTAAACATTGCCATGTTTATAAAATAATTGTGAAAAATTCTGAGGGGGGCCCAATGATTTTTATTTTTCAACTGAGGGGCGCGGCATTAAAAAGTTTGGAGACCTCTGATGTAACATCACACCAATATATCACAGGATATCAGCAAAGCACAAAGAAACACAGCTCACAGTCGCAATTGTGTTGTGTTTGGTTGCGGTTTGCTTTAGTTTTCTGGTGTCATATTGTGGTGTTATTGTACTGTTTTCTCGTTGTGCTTTTGTTGTGTTTCGTTGCATTGTTTTGTGTTATATTGTTGGCTGTTCTAAAACTGTGCTAGTATGTTTATGTGTTGTATTGCGCTGGTGTATTTTTTGAGCTGGTGTCGTCTTTGGTCTCGGTATTCTGTTGAGTGTCTTAATCTCAGATGTTGAATCACTGGGTTGATTTGTGCTGTATTGTGTTGTGTTTTAGGTTGTTTTGCTGTGTTGTGGTTTGTTGATGTTTAATATGATGTCTCATACTGTGAGAGTTGTGTTATCTTGGGCAGCTGTGGTTGGTTGTATTACTTGACTGTTGGGACTTGTTATGTTCTTATTTCACTTCCTGTTTTGTTTTTGTGTTGTTCTCAGACAAAGGCTGCTACATTTATAGCCAGAGAAAGCACATTCCTTTAAAATTGCATTAACACACCGGTATTGGTAATGGGTATGAAAACACCCCAGGACATGGGCAGCAGCGTCAGCAAGCCTTTTTTTTTTTTTGAGAGGGGGAAGTTTGGGGCCGGGTGGGGGCAAATGTGCCTCTTAGGTGCTTCTCGGCACGAGTTCACGCCCCCTCCAAGGCCCTGCCTCCTCCTTATACTGAGATTTTTGGTGAGGTTGATAGGGTGACCACCCGTCCGTAATTTTCAGAGACTGCCCGTAATTTCGCCCTGCTGTCCGTGGTCCATGATGAAAGCCTTAACGGACAGCATTTGTCTTTAATTTTAGCCTTTCACTAAAAGGACAACGGACGACAGGGCGAAATTACGGGCAGATCAGTTTCCCCAGCCGGAGTGTAAGGGAGGGAGTCTCCTGTGCTCTGAGGGAGGGAGGGGTAGACGGATAAGAAAAACCCTTCTTACCAGGGTGTCTCCTTCCCTAAAGAAATGCAAATGTGAGCAACTGGTAAATCTGCAAATGCAAAGGGGATTGAAAACCTGCCTTGACTTTAATCAAAGGAGTCACTTGAAGCGTTCTGATGGCAAAGATATTTTCTTTTAGAGATGTACTGTAATGGTGTTCCAAAGTGAGCTGTGGAGTGTGTGGTTTTAATGGAGTTTTATAAAACATGTTAGTACTAGGTATAAACTGTATATTATTCAAATCTGTATTTGAGAAGGACTTTTTTTTATTTAACTGAAATGTATTTGTGCATTTTGTAGCAGCCTGCATTTTGATGTAATTGTATTAATATAACGCTTACTACCCCTGGCGAGGCATCAAATGCATGTTTAAAATAAGGACTTACACATTCACAGTTCTTTCTGGGACCTTGATACCTCTTAGTATTAACAAACATTGGCAAAGCCAATAGGTCTCGTCTACGCAAGAGTTATTGGCTTTGCCAATGTGTTTTAGCCATGTTATACACCAGAGTGGCTGCTGTTCATGGCTAAAGGTTAGTGGCATAGTGGTCTGGAGTGGAGTAGAGTGGCATAGGAGCAGTGGCGTAGTTGTGCAGAGTACAGTGTAGTGGGGTACAGTGCAGTTGATTAGAGTGCATTGGCGTAGAATGCAGTGGCTCAGACTGCAGTGGCGTGGAACGGGGTAGAGTGGCATATAGTGCAGTGTAATAGAGTGGCATACAATAGAGTGGTTGGCAGTGAGTGCAGTAGTGTAGAGTGGTGCAGTGACATAGAGTGCAGAGTAGACTCGCCTGGCAGACAGTGCTGTGGCATGGAGTGGAATAGTATAGAGTGGTATAGTGCAGAGTAGAGTATAGTGCTGTTGAGTGCAGTTGCGTACAGAGGAGTGATGCAGAGTAGAGTGGCATATGGTGCAGTGGCATAGAGTGTAGTGGCGTAGAATGCAGTAGTACAGAGTAGACTGGTGTACAGTACAGTGGCAGAGAGTGCAATGTTGCAGAGTAGAGTGTCAGTGCAGTGGAGTAGAGTGGTACAGAGAGCATTGACGTAGAGGGCAGTGGCATACAGTGCAATTGTTTAGAGTGCATTGGCACAGAGTGCAGTGGCATGGGGTAGAGTAGCATAGAGGCAGTGGAGTAGAGTGGCATAAAATACAGTAGCAGAGAGTGCAGTAATGCAGAGTGGTGCAGTGTCATAGAGTGCAGAGTAGACTCATGTGGCATAGAGTGGTGCAGAGTGGAGTATTGTAGAGTGGTATAATACAGAGTAGAGTTCTAGTGCCTAGAGTGCAGTGGACTAGAGTGCAGTGA
The DNA here is from genome assembly GCF_031143425.1 of Pleurodeles waltl. Taxonomy (NCBI): domain Eukaryota; kingdom Metazoa; phylum Chordata; class Amphibia; order Caudata; family Salamandridae; genus Pleurodeles; species Pleurodeles waltl. The sequence goes on along the minus strand of NC_090442.1, from coordinate 64,425,342 downwards.
TGAACAGTGCAGTGGCATAGGGTGCAGTAGTACAGAGTAGAGTGGTGTAGAGCGCAGTATTGCAGAGTAGAGTGTCACTGCAGTGGTGTAGAGTGGTACAGAGAACAGTGGCAGAGTACGGTGGTGCAGAGTAAAGGGCATACAGTGCAGTTGTTTAGAGTGCACTGGCATAGTGTGCAGTGGCATAGAGTGGCATGGGGCAGAGTAGAGTGCAGCTGATCAGAGTGTATTGGTGCAGAATGTAGTAGTACAGAGAAAAGTGGTGTATAGTGGTTGCCAGTGCAGTGTTGCAGAGTAGATTGTTAGCGTGCAGTGCCATAGAGTGCATTGAACTAGAATGCAGTGGTCAGAGTGGCGTAGAGAGCAGTGACGAAGACTAGATTGTTTCAAAGTAGAGTGCAGTTGCATAGAGTGGAGAGGTGCAGGGTAGAGTGCAGTGGCATAGAATGCAGTGCACAGAGTGGAGTGGCATAAAGTATATTGTTTCATAGTAGAGTGAAGTGGATTAGAGCGGAGAGGTGCAGGGTAGAGTGGAGTTGCGTAGAGTGGCGTAGAGTGTGATGGCACAGAGTAATAGAGTGCTGTGGCATAGAGTGCAGAGGGGCAGAGTAGATTTGAGTGACATACAGTGTATTGATGTAGAGTGCATGGGCATAGAGTTGAGTGTTACAGAGTAAAGTGCACTACCATAGAGCATATTAGCTTAGAGTGGTGTACAGTGCAGTGTTACAGCATAGTGCACAGACAATGGTGTGTGGAAATTGCATCACCTAATGGAATGATTTGTTTTAATCTTATAAAGGTATTTGCTTACAGCACAGTTCAGAATTAACAAAAATGTGCTTCATTTGTACTCCAAATGCTGATATATTCTGAAGTTTATCTGAATGTTGTCATGTGATAGAAAAAAAACTCTTTCCCAACCCCCAGTATCCAGCAAGATTGTTGCATAAATCCTCTCACTTTGAAGTCAGATAAAGAAAAGTAAACACTAAGGTCCCACCGAAGACCGAGCCTGACATTTGACTTTGTTCTTTGAATGCACAGCAAATGTGTTGAAGGATACCGTAAATACAGTTTGGGCAACTGAAGGGACGAAGGCAAGCTGCATAGCCTGAAACAAATAAAGCCAGCAAATTGAAAGCTACAAAATGTGAGTTACAAACCACAACCCCAATGGCAAGCAACGGGCAGAATGCATTCCTAAGAAAGCTCTATGCATGCACTTAAAGTGATAGCCGTGGGATACTTTGTGGGGAAAGCCCAGTATTTTAGTCCAGTCCATATCTTGCAGAGGTTTGGCCACATTAATCACCCAAGTAGTGTGACGAGAAGACCTGGAGTGGTTTCTATGTTGCAGGAAAGGTCTGTACACCCATTTGACACCAGTTCCTATGGTGTAGAGCTTTTGGCACACCTCTTGTGGGGTTAGTGCTAGGTGGCAGACATGAAATCGGGCATTTAGGGCCAGATGTAGCAAAGATTTTTACCCATTCTGTGTCTATGGGAAAAAGTGTTCCTACATATGGCCCTTAATGATTATTTAAGATGTTTGTAAGTAAGGAGTTGACTGGGGTGAAGATGGTAATCTGCCACAAGGGTTTGGAAACTTAGTAGCTTGCTGTCCAGAAACACATCCCCCAATTTTAAGACACCTGCAGCATGCCACTGATGGAGTTGCTCTGAGCACAGCCATCCTGTGTGAGTGGGAAGGCTTAGCAAAGGTAGTGCAGGAGCATAGGGTTTCTTTGTGTCAATGAATTTACAGGTTCTAGCAAGGCAAGAGAAAGCCGTGCATGATAACCCCGAATGGTGATCCGTATAAAGGTCAGTAGGAAACAATGAGCAGTGCATTAAGCCTTCCTTAAAAGTCTTTACTGATAAACCCCATCTCATGCAGGGAGGTGGGCAGAAAGCCAGCGAGCCACCAATTGGACCTGTGCAGCTGAATAATAGCATTTTAAGTCCAGAAGACCTAATTCACCCCCAGTCACGGTAGCTTTACAGTGGAAAGACCTACCCGAAGGCGCGCAGCGACCAAATCAGACGTGTGGCATGTCTGAAGACGGAATGAAGGACGAGCATGAGAAGGTTTGCAAAATAATACTATCATTGGGGTAGCACACCATCTTCACTAATGGCATGTGGCCCACTACAGAATGCAGAAGAGAAGAGCAAAAGGCAAACTGGGTTTGGAGGGACCGTGATGCTCTGCCGAGATTTCCATCCTGCAAATCAGTGGGAAAATGGTAGATATTAATCACTAAGTATCAAAAGGTAACTGGTTCCCAGTTCACTCTGAGATCTAATTGTATATAAAGGGGAAAACAGTGCCATATGTTAAAGAAACACTAATTGCATTTTAACATTTTTAATTTTTGTTTGTGCAATTTACATCCCAAATATTTTGGAGATTCTAAATGTACTTGACACTTAGGGATAACCCAGATCACTAGTTTGGCTTTTGCTCAATTTCAAAACCATTTAAAGACATGGACAAAGTGGACAATTGCCTTCCACAACCTTGCAAGGGGTCTGGCCCCTGCTCACCCTTCACAAGCACGAACCATGGTCCATTGCACCAGAAGAGTTTGCCAAGGTGGATGGGTGTTGCTTGTTCAACCACTTGACAGTGCCTCTTCTGTTTCTCTCCTGTGTGCAGAGACAGCTCCCCAGGTACCCAATACCGTCTGATAGTCTTGGTGGGCCCATCTTGTCTGATTTTAGGAATTGTCCCACCTTGTTCTTCTCTTCCTTATTTATCCAGTTCTTAGCAACAACCCAATAAATCACTTGCAGTGGATCTCGCATTTGATCTCGATTTCATCCGCCTCTTTTATTATCTTTGATTGGTAGTCCGGGCTCCCATTTCTGAGATACATGTAGAGTCCCAGACATACACTCTAGTGCTGTGAAACTACAGACAAGTTGTGGGCACCTCAAATCCTGACATTAGGTATGAGACTGTCGCCCACACCATCTGCCCTGCCTCATTAAAAAATGTTTAGGTTGAAAGTACATGGTCGGTTGGTGTGAGCCAGATGTTTTTGTTCAATTTGTTCAAAGTAGCATAAGGTTAATTACCATAATGTTTCCCAAACCATTTTCCAGGGGTTTTAAAATGTTCAGAAACATAATTAAAAGTTTGCTGTTTCTTTCTCTTCAAGAAAGATTGGGTCGAATTGGTAGGGGTGATGGCATTGACACAGTGCTGAAAGGCACTGTTTTAGTACTGAACAAGGGTGTAATGTGACACCTGAATGTAGCACACCAGGAGGCAATCACAAAAAGACCACAGTGAATAAATAGTGCAATGTTAAAAAACAGTAAATAAATGCACAGACAACATAGTGAGGCATGGCCTCTCTTAGGTGTGTCTGTAAAACTTACGTTTGTTCTTGAATTTTTGTCCTGAATTTTGACTCTTTGTCCTGATTTTTTGTCCTGAATTTTGACCCTTTGCACTGAACTTTTTACAGTCCTGCCCAGAATTTGCCTCAATACCAGGTGGTCACCCTAGTAGTTGACAGGTCTGAACCTGCTGCATTTTTTCATGTAAACAAGTGCGCACATTTGTGAAGGCTTTACCCTTACTTAGTCAAGTGGCTCTGCCTCACAAAGGGGCGCTGCTTTACAATTAGGGTGACCAGATTTTGAACAGCAAACACTGGGACAAGTCAGACACTAAAGAAGGACCAATACTTTCGTAGCTTTATAAATGTGTGCCTATACGTGCGCGTGTGTGTACACGCACGCACACATTTACAAGAATGCCTATTTATAACATTAGCTACGTCTTGACCTCCCACCCCGGATCCCAACCCATCCCTACCCCTCTCCTCCCCGCTCTGTCTCTGAGCTGGGAGCAGACTGGGGGCTATGTTGCCTGACAGAAGCAGAACAATTTCTTTTGTCATTTCAGAATTTGTAGGGTCTGTGAAAAGAGAGCATCCCCTTAACTTATGCTTCCCTAAATAATCTGACCTTTGTCCCAAAAACGGGACAATTATTTAAAATCAAGAGACGCGTAGGGACACCGGGACAGTCCTCTGGGGAAATCCGGGACGTCTGGTCACCGTACTTACAATATTAGGTGGCACATACAACATAATACCTCGTGAAAGCCCACAATGCACTGCGCACACCGCATTGCCTTTCAGAGTACCGAACTGAAGTGGTCGGATATCGGTCACAGTAATAGAAGGCGCTGAGCTGCAATGCTGTAAAACCACCCATTCTGCCAGAGGACAGGCTGAGCCCGGCCTGTCCTCGGGCGACCTGCGCGCGCTCCCGGCGGTGGCCATCGCTTTACAGCCCGGAGACCAACATCCCCCAAGCAGCGCGTAAATACTTAACGAGAACTATTTATTTTTTGACCATTGTCATCTAGTTCCGCCCCAAGGCCCCGAGAAGTTGTACATTTTATATTTACGCCTTTTACTGTCCATAAATATTGTGTTTCTTTTTAATTCGATTTTTGCTTGAGTTAACTATGTACTTTATAGGACTGTTCCCTGCGCACAGCCAGTCCTGCTGCACGCACACATAAACACTCAGGGGCGTCGTGAGCCCGCTTCAGCAGCTACTTTATGGGGCTCTGTCTGCAACGGGGCAGACACAAGCTCACAATGCGTGCGATAAAGTAGTAGAGTGTCGGAAGAGCAGCGGCCAGGAGGAAGAAAAGAGGGGCAAATAGAAAAGGAAAAGAAGGAACATTGAATGGGAGGATGGATGAGTGGGTGGATGAATGACTGGGTAAATGGATGAGTGGGCGAAAGGGCGAGGGGAGAGTAGGTGGATGGACAGGTCAAAATATGGCAGAGTACAGGGACTGATGGCTGGATGGGTGCACGGAGAAGTAAAAGAATGGGATTAAAGAGGTGAATGGATGAGAGTGAAAAGATAGCTGGGTGGAGGGGTGAAAGGAGGGCAGTGTAAAGGGATGAAGATGGCATAGTAAAGATATGGATGAGTGGGTGAAAGGATGACTGAATGTTTGGCAGAGTGTGGATGGATAGATGGCAGAGTGGATAGATAGGTGGAAAAATATGGAAAGTTTGAATGATTGTTAGACCTTACAGCCCTAGGGTGGTCATCCCCCAACTTTTTGCCCACCTCCCTCTATTTTTCTGACCCTGTTTTTGCTGGTTTTAGGACTCTGAGGACTTTAACACTGCTGTCTAGTGCTAAAGTGCATATGCTCTTTCCCCTAAACATGGTAACTTTGGTTCCTGCCTGTTGGACTTTTCATCCTTGGCGTGGTCTCCCTTAACTTTTTGCCTCTGTTTCCCAGGTTGTTGATGTGTGCTGAACAGCGTTTTTGCTGTTTTTGTTACTCTGGGCACTTTACCACTGCTAACCAGTGCTAAAGTGCAAGTGCTCCTATACAAAATGTGTATGTAATTGGTTCATCCATGATTGGCATATTTGATTTATTAGTAAGTCCCTAGTACAGTGCACTAGAGGTGCCAGGGCCTATAAATCAAATGCTACTAGTGAGCCTGCAGCACTGGTTGTGCCACCCACATAAGTAGCTCTGTAATCATGTCTCAGACCTGCCATTGCAGTGTCTGTGTGTGTAGTTTTAACTGTAAATTCGGCTTGGCAAGTGTACCCACTTGCCAGGCCTAAACCTTCCCTTTTCTTACATGTAAGACACCCATAAGGTAGGCCCTAGGTAGCCCCAAGGGCAGGGTGCAGTGTATGGTTAAGGCAGGACATATAGTAATGTGTTTTATATGTCCTGACAGTGAAATATTGCTAAATTTGTTTTTCACTGTTGCAAGGCCTGTCCCTCTCATAGGTTAACATGGGGGCTACCTTTAAATATGATTAAAGTGTAGATTCCCTTTGGGAGCGGATGGGCATGTGGAGTTTGGGGTCTCTGGGCTCACAATTTAAAAATACATCTTTTAGTAAAGTTGATTTTAAGATTGTGTGTTTGAAAATGCCACTTTCAGAAAGTGAGCATTTTCTTGCTTAAACCATTTCTGTGACTCTGCCTGTTTGTGGATTCCCTGTCTGGGTCAGTTTGACAGTTGGCCTGTTTGCACCTCTCACTAGATAGTGACACAAAGGGAGCTGGGATGTTGCCTGCATATCCTGATGAGCCTTCTGTGCAAGGAGGGACTGGAGGAGTGGTCACTCACACCTGAAAGGGCTGTGCCTGCCCTCACAGAATGCAGTCTCCAACCCCCTGGTGTGTGTCTGGGGCCTGGCCTGGGCAAGGCTGGATTTCACAAACAAGAGAGACTTTCCTTTGAAGTAAGCCTACTTCAAAGGGCAAAATGGGTATAAGAAGGGAACCCAAAACCACAAACTTTAGAACACTTCTGGAAAGCAAGAGGAACCTCTGCCTGGAGAAGAGCTGAAGAGCTGAGGAAGAAGAGCTGCCCTGCCTGTGGCTGTGCTTTGTGGAGCTATCCTGCAGTTGCTGCTTCTGCCTGTGCTAAGAGGACAAAAACTGGAATTTATGTTTGCTTTCCTTCTTGTGAAGATCTCCACGGGCTTGATTTAGAGCTTGCCTCCTGTTGTTTGAAGTCTCGGGACAGCAAAGACTTCTCTCTGCGACCACCTGGAGTCTCTGCAGAGACTTGTACCCTGCCAAGTTGTACCCATCCAGTTCCTGGGACCCTGAAAGGAGAAGCTGGCAGCCCAAGAGTGAGAAATCCACGATGAGGACGCCGTGTGGGGAAAAGATCAATGCGACTCCGATCTGCAGCTGAAAAATCGACGCGCTGACGGCTTTGCGGCTGAAAATCAACGCTCGCCTGCAAAGAGACCCGAAGATCGATGCTCGGGGCTGGAGAAACGACGCACAGCATCGCTGACGGAGGCTGGTGTGATCGCAACCCGTGCTGCGTGGTTTTCGGATCATCGTGCGGCTGGATTTCCAACACAAACACTGCTGGCCATGTAAAAACGACACACGGTCTGCCCGCACCCACGAGTGCTGACCAGATAGATGCATCGTTCTCCTGCGGAGAGAAGATACAATGCTCACCGACCCGTCTGAAGGAGAAACAGATCAAGGTCTCGCTCGTGAGTGAAATCGATGCATCGCAAGCCCTTTTTGGCGCACACTTGCCCATGCGGGGTTATTTTTAACACACCCAAGGTACACTTTCACACTAACAGCGTTAGCGTTGTGTTTAAAATTACATAAAGACTCTTTTTGAATTCTTAGTGATAACTTGACTTATGTATTGTGGATTTTTGTTGTTTTGATCTTGTTTTGTTTAGATAAATATTTTCTATTTTTCTAAACCTGTGTTGTGTCATTTTGTAGTGTTTTCATTAAGTTACTGTGTGTGTTAGTACAAATACTTTACACCTAGCACTCTGACGTTAAGCCTACTGCTCGTGGCAAGTTACCAAGGGAGTAAGCAGGGGTTAGCTGAGGGTGACTCTCTTTTACCCCGCCTAGAGTAAGGGTTCTTGCTTGGACAGGGGGTAACCTGACTGCCAAACAAAGACCTAATTTCTAACACTACCCAATTGGCATATTTAATTGACCTGTCAGTCCTTAGTAAAGTGCAGTACATGTGTCCAGGGCCTGTAAATTAGATGCTACTAGTGGGCTGCAGCACTAATTGTGCCACCCACATAAGTAGCCGTTTAAACCATGTCTCGGGCCATTGCAAGTCCGGTGTGTGCAGTTTCACTGCCACTTCAACTTGACATTTAAAACTACTTGCCAAGCCTTAAACTCCACTTTTTCTACATGTCACCCCTAAAGTAGGCCCTAGGTAACCCATAGGGCAGGGTGCTACGTAAGTAAAAGGCAAGACATGTACTTATGTGTTTTGCATGTCCTGGTAGTGAAAAACTCATAAATTATTTTTCCAGCACTGTGAGGCCTGCTCCTTTCATAGACTAGCAGTAGAAACGCGTTCATATACTTTTAAGTGGTAGATTCTGACCTAGAAGGAGTAGCCCTGTCATGTTTAGTATTGCCAGAATGGTAATAGAGAATCCTGCTTACTGGTGAAGTTTGATTTAATATTACTATTTCAGAAATGGCGCTTTTAGAAAGTGGGCATTTCTCTGGATTTACTGCCATCTGTGCCTTACAGCCTGTCTCCAATCCACATCAGGTCTGAACTGTTTGACAGCTCCCCTTGTGCATTCCACCCAGACAACCATAAACATAGGGCACTCAGTTACATCTACATTCATCTGCTTACTGAATGGGTCTCCCTGGGCAGGAAGGGTGGAGAAGCTCCCTCTTACATTTCAAATGCCAGTGGCCTAACCTCACACAAATGACTGATAACCACCCACAGGGATCCTGGCAGACAGGACTGGGCGAAAGGGAAACTTCTGCACTTTAAAACCACTCTTTGAAGTTTCCCCTACTTCAAAGGCATTTTTGGATATATAAACTGAGTCTCTGACCCCACTAAATCAGACACTTCTAGACCTACACCTGGACTCTGTCAGAGAGAATGCCTGGCTGCCAAAAGGACTCATCTGGACTGCTTTGCTGAAGGACTGCTTTCCTGCTTGTTGCCTTGCTGCCTAGTGCTCCTGACTCTGCTGGAAGGACTCTGCCTTCCTCCAGAAGTGCTCTTCAAGGACTTGGATTAAGCTTGCCTTCTGTTTCTGAAGTCTCAGGGCCAACAAAGACTTCATCCCTTCAGGAAATCCTTGTGCGTCAGAAAATCGACTCAGCGCCTGCAGAAATCGCCGCAGCACCTGCATCGCAGCTGGAATTTCTCTGCACAGCCGACCGGAACGACGCAGCGCCAACTTCGCTGCTGGAAAACCAATGCAGCGCCTGTGGCTGAAAAATCACCGCAGCACCTACTGAATCGACACAACACCTGCTCCTTTCCATCAGCATTTCAGGGATTCCCTTGCATCATCCCTAGATGTCAAAATATCACTGCATTGCTGTAAAAAAACAAGGTGACGCTCCTAAAATCCGATGCATCACCTTCCAGCATGGCAAGAAATGACACATCATCTGTGCCACACCCAAAAATCTGACTCAACGCCTTATTTTTCCACACATCTCCTACTCTGCGGTCCCCTTGTGTTGTTATTTTTGAGGCATCCCAGGTACTGTGTGTTACAACGATACAACAACTGATTTTCAAGGTTTGAGGCTCTTTTACAACTTTAAAAAGTGATATTTCAATTTGTGGTTTTTGTTTTTTTCTTGTTTTTGGCCTTATCTTATTAAGATAAATATCTATTTTCTAAACCTGTGTGGTGTATTTTTGTGGTGTTTTCACTGTGTTACTGTATGAGTTATTGCACAAATACTTTACACATTGCCTTCTAAGTTAAGTCTTACTGCTTTGCGCCAAGCTACCAGAGGGTGAGCACAGGATAATTTGGGTTGTGTTCTGCCTTACCCTGAATAGCGTTGTGGTCCCTTCTTGGACAAGGGTATATACCTTTGCCAACTAGAAACCCACTTTCTAACAATGATGGATGAAATAATGCATGTATGACAAATAATAAAGGTGAAATAGTGGATGGGATGGTGAAAGCACAAATTATTAGATGCTTGGATGGAAGAGGCAAGTGAGTTCTTCTAGGAAGGGATGGGCACACTTGATTCACTTGCTTGGTGTGACCAGAGCTTTAATTAAAAGTAGGGGGTATTTTAATTTTATGGCTACTCCCTTTCATACACACACATATACATGGGTACACACGCTCCAGTGTGCACAAGCTCCCCCATACACACAAAAACATACACACACTTGAATGGACTCACACACACACACACACATTCATATATACACATGCATACATAATTATGAGAACATGCAGGCATGAATATTCACACTCACTATTGTGAGGTGGACTGGTTGCTTGGAGTCAGCTATTTGAATCAGATAGGGTCATGAAAATTGCAGGATCTGTGACAGTTTCGGCCTTTCTAGTAGGGGGCTTTATCAGTGCAGCCCCTTTCAAACGATGGCAAGAATCTATTGGTATAGACCGTAACGGAATCGAGCAACATTTTTCCCAGACCCTGAAAAAGCAGATGCTCTGGGGTGGAGTGGGTCCCTAAGACCGTGGGCCTGGTGGCACTGTACCTGCTGTGCTAATCCAAGAAAAAACCCTGCTTTCTATGCTGGTAGTAAGGATGTTACAGATAAGTCATGGAAGTCTTCACAACTCTTTGCCATGTGACTGACACACCACAGGAACATTTGAAGTGGAAAGCAGATTTGGTGATATAGCTTCACCCCTGAGAGGCTATTTATACAAAATTGTGTATATTCTATAACAGGTTAGAAAATGTTTCATATTTAATTACATTGCTCTCCTCATTGTTAGTAATGGTCCACTTTGAGCTTAGACAGCTTTCTGCAGCCCGATAGGCTCCACAACTATACTATGGTATAGAAGCATTATATAAGATTCGGAGAGTGTGAATCTGTAAAGGTGTTTCATCAGAAACTTCATGAGGTTTTCCTAAAAACTTTGCAATCTTCAGAAAGGTAAAATGTTTTTAAAAAGTCGGAGAAAAGTTCCACTAGGTTTAAGTTTGCAGAACAAAACGATGCAAAACATAGAACATTATGGACAAGATCATTATCTCGCTTTCTTTTAACAGAGAATCTTTTCAAATACTTTATTTATTTATAATACTTCCTCACATATAAAGCTGAAAAAAGTTGGTAAACTGAGCAATCAATGAAATGCGTTTAGTGAGAAATCTGTCACGTTTACAAGTTTGCACCCCCCCAATTCTATATTAGAGTGTTCGCCCTGAGAACTTTGTGGTGGTATTCTCCCAGACATTTTGTCCTCACTCGTTTGTTTTGTGGAACTTGTTTTTATGGCATTACAACTCTGTGCACCTTACCCCTTCTAACCAAAGGTAAAGTGCTTGTGCTCCCTCTCTTAAACTAGGTAAAATTGGCCTACACCTAATTGATGCATTTAATGTAATTGTAAGTTTCTGATAAATAGCAACACATGTATCCCGGGCCTGCAAATTAAATAATATTATAAGTGTGCCACCTACTAAGATAACCCTAGAAAATATGCTTGCCACTACATCCAGTTAGTGCAGTTTTAAAATGCCATTCAGACCTGGCAAAATAAACCTTTTGCAGGACTAAACCTTACTTGTTAATACTTATAATATAAGTCCTAAAGGATCACACTTGTAATGATATTTTGCAAGTACTGACAGTAAAAAACTCCTGAAGTCATTTTCACAGTTGAAAGGCTTTCTCTCCCTTAGACTAATAATGGGTTACTTTATCACACTTAATAAATGAAAACGTCAGTTTGGAAACACATAGAAAAATTATTCTCCAATTCAAATGATTTGTAATTTAAAATTCGATTTAATGATAAAGTCGGATTTGAAGTTACTAATGTGAAAATGCCATTTTTAGAAAGTTAGCAGTTTTCTGCCTAAACCAAATGTGCCTTTCAGCAAATGTTCAGGGTCACATGACTGTGAATGGCCTCCCTGCACTGTTTTGTGTATTCTGTCTAGAAATGGGGACAAAATGGCACTGGGTGTGGGGCAGGGTGTTGCTCTCCCGGTCAGGATGCCCTAGCGGTTGTACTCAGACCTTCCTGAGTTTTAAAGGGTAGCCTCAGGGATATACCACCCCATTCCTCATATCTAAGGACTGCCTGCCCTGCCCCTGACAAATGCAGCTCACACCTTGACCTGCCCGCCCTTTGTTACCCTAGACAGTTGGATCCAAACCCAGAAAAGATGGAAGGTTGAATAAAAGAGGCATCCTCCACCCACGGGCTGGCATGGGGGAATAAAGTGCCACCTTCAGAACATTTCATCAGAACACTTCTGGAACTGTGAAAGCTACAGAAGTAGGACTGCCATGCTATCAGAAGAAGGGTGACTGGAGCTCCTTGCCTTGACTTGACTTGAAACAAGTTTCCCTAGAAGTGACTACATGGTCCACTTGGCTGACTTCCTGTTTGAGCTACAGGGACATAAGCTTCCACAAGCCTCCATGCAACTTCCCAGCTGACCAGAACCAATTGGACCTTCCTTGACCTGCCTGAACTCTGCTGCCAGCCTCTGCTGGAGTGAGACCTGATTCCCAAAGGTGCCTCCCATGTCCTGGACCCACTGCTGGCACTCCTTCTGGGGTAAAGGTGAAAATCCAGAAGTTTGGGGCTCCTCACGACAACAAAGCAGATTGTTCAGGTCGAACGATGACCGTCCGCGATGACCACCAATGTTAAACTCCAGCAATGAAAGCTCTTCGCGTCAGCCATGGCAGTCTATATCAGCAGCGATGGCCCATGTCAACTGCAAATGCAAAGCTCCAATGACCACTGACTCTTTGGGCTACAACAGCAATATCCCACAATGCCCCACCTGCTTCTTGTGCCCCGCAGACTCACAGTTTCAACCAACACAATCCTCCACCTGCAGCTCCTTGCATGGACAAACCTGGTCCCTTTATCCAACCCGTGCTCCATTGCATCTGGCCTGAACTTGTGACTTCTTCACCTGAAATTTTAAAAATGTATCACTACGGTTCTATTAATTGGTATTTACTCATTTTGGTGTCATTTTATTTATTAAATATACTACATTTGTTTTGGGATTTTTCTTGGGGAAGTGTTTTTACTTCATTAATCCCTGAATGCTGAATACATACTTTATTAGAACATAGGAGGGGGAGATAAGCAATCAAGAAAGGGGACCAGCTTCAGCTTCTCTTTAGTCTTACCATCCTTTACACAAGAGAGAGGAGCCTCACGGCTAGCAAACTTGAAATGTCCTTCCCCTTCTTGCTTGCTGGTGCAGGCTCCTTCCCCTTCAGTATCTGTGGCCTGGAATCCTTTCCACCACAAGTAGGTGCTGATAGAACTGGGCCAGTGGACTGTTTGGCTGATACTCTGGCCATATGTGCAGGACGCGGGGATGGGTAGGGAAGAGGTCAATGGTGGAAAGGAAAAGCTTTTTAGGGACATTGGGGCGGGAAGAGGGAGAAGTAATGGAGTGGAGGATGAGGGAGTGGTTGTTGGAGGTTTTTGTCTGCTAGATTTGGGTGCAAGTGCATGGGTTGTATGCTGTTGTGACGTGGATGGCTGTTGGGTGCCTGAGAGCTTGCGTTTGTGTACTTTAGGAGGGGGGGGCAGACACAGTGGGAGAGGACACAGGAGACGTGTGCATGGATGTTGTGGAGGTGTCTGCCTGTGAGGTGTGTGTTCTGCTTGGTGTGGTGATGATGCAGGTAGTGGATGATGATGTAGTGCAGGTGTGAGAGTGGACGTAACTGGGTGGGAGGTGGAGGAGGAGACAGTGGACATAGTGAATGTTGTTGTGTCTGCAACTGAATGGTGTTTGTGTGAGTGCCTGTGGGAGGAAGTGTGGTGTTTGTGTTTGCCTGTGACTCTCTTGGGTGTTGTCTTGTGTGCATGCTCGTCTGGCTGTGTGCTTGGGATGGGCTGGGGTTGAGGAGAATGGGACTGGGAAGTGGAAGATGGAGGGGGAACGGTTGAAACAGGGACAATGGCTGCCATCAAAGAGGAGGCCAGAGCCTGGATCGTTCTCTGTTTTGCCACCAATCCACCATGAATGCCCTCCTTCCAGGAATGCATTAGATTGTTACATCTGGGCTGCCAGCCCCTGGATGGCATTTGCAATGGTTGACTGCCCTACAGAGATGGATCTCAGGAGGTCAATAGCCTCCTCACTCAGGGCAGCAGGGCTCACTGGGGCAGGGCCTGAGGTGCCTGGGGCGAAGGAGATGCCCACACTCCTGGGTGAGTGGGCACGGGCAACTCGCTGAGGGCTCCTGGGAGGGCTGTGCTGGTACGCGGGGTGGCGGCTGTACCAGTAGCTGGGATGGTCACAGATATGTCCGCCACCACCAGGGATCTCCCATCGGAGGAGGTATCTGAGTCTGTATTGTCCCCTCCAGTCTCCGCTGTGGTGCTCCCCTCGCCCTCCGTCCCACTGGTGCCCTCAGCGTCGGTGGACTCTGCCTCCAGGGTCCTGTGGGATGCAGCTCCCTCCATCGCCGGTGCCTTTGCTCCTCCGCCAGATGATGCTAATGCACATAAGGACAGGATGACAAAACAAGAAAGGGGGAGAGATACAAAGGATACACTGGGTCAATGTCTGCACCAACACCACCGTACATGCCTACGCACTATGCATTGCACTACCAGTGATATTGCTAGCCACCAAGGCATGAGGAGGAGCACACACTGTCAACTGCAGCACACCTGGGACCCACGCAGCCCAGACCAGTAGTGGATGCTAAAAAGCTAGGTAGGCAGTATTTAACCTTCAGACCCCTAGCCACCAGGGGCACCCACTGACACACAACCGCCACCCAGATACCACCCCACCAGGTGTAAGTTGTAATGATAGCCACTGTACTCACCCTCTTGTGGCTGCTGTGTTGCCCTCAAGCGCCCTTCCAGCTCCGGATAGGCCACCTCCAGTATGCGGGCCATCGGGGGGTCAGGGTTCGACGCGCACCCCCTCCTCATTGGGAGGCCATCCCCAGCTGGGCGATGGCACGCCATATACCCTTCTTTTGATGGGCACTGACCTGCAGAGGCAATACAGACAGGAGAACACCATTAGAGAAACAGTTGAGCCAGTTATACAACTGGTCCACCACACCCGTTTACATCACTATTGGCCCAGCACTCAATGTGTACCCAGCCAGGAAGACACCCCTCCCCCCCTTACCTGATGCCGCCACACACACCTCCATACATGCATGCCACATGCATCGTGTCCACAGTGTACTCACCTGTGTGTCTGGAGGCCCATACAGCAGTCCGTACTGGGGTAGGACCCCATCCACCAGTCTCTCCAACTCCTCCGAAGTGAAGGCTGGGGCCCTTTCCCCAGTCACATGGGCCATGGTAGGTTACAGACACAGGTCACAGTACCACATGCAGTGTAGGTCCTCTCCTATGGAAGGTCACAAAACAAGTGAGTTATATGATAGAAAATGGCAGTCACGTCTGCGGTGGTGCACAGCGTCACCGCCGGCATAGATCCCCATTGGCCACTGTAACCTATAGGGCCCAATATTAACCACTGAGGAATTGCACTGCGGTTCCCGACCGCCACGGCGCACAGCGTTAGTTATTACCTCACTTCCACCTGTCCCTCCACACAGGACAGGTGGGCGCCATTTCGGGGGGGAACAGGCCTATGGAATAATGCTGCGTCACAGGAGAAATAGGCACATACTGTACAGATCACACTGACCCATTTCATGTGTACAGATTGCAAACTCCTGTTGTGGCTCCATTGTTCAGTTTGTGACAGGCTCCTCACTCTTTTGTCCCTTAGATTCCTACCGCTGCGGGTGAATAGGAGATGGAGACATAGCCCTGTGTACAGACCCCTGGTGGACTTGGCTACACTGGAGGACAGGCACATAATACTCACCTATAGGCTGAACAGGGCCACAATCACAGAGCTGGGTGCCCAATAGGAGCCTGACCAGACATCTGTTTTCCGTCACCCCACTGAGATCCCCCCTCTTGTGCAAGCTCTATCAGTGCTCCATATCCTGGCAACTGGTTCTTTCCAAGTGACAATGGGCTTGGCAGCTGGAATGTCACAGCCAATGTTCTCAATAGCGCTGACAAGAGTGTTGTCTGTCCTGATAAAACACATATGCAGCTACATTGCTTTCCCCCAGGTTGAAGATTTGGCCACTGTGAAGGACGAGTTTTATGTAATGGGTCATATCCCCAATATAATTGGGGCGATTGCCGGAAAACATATTGCATTTGTCCCGCCCCCGTCAGAATAAACAGGTGTTCAGGAATCGTAAAAGTTTCCACTCTATGAATGTGCAGATGGTGTGCTTGGCGGACCAGTACATCTCCCACGTCAATGCTAAGTATCCTGGGTCGGTGCATGATGCCTTTGTCCTGAGGAATAGCCGCATCCCAAATGTGATGGCCCAACTACAGAGGCACAGGGTGTGGCTAATAGGTGAACCTTGGTTCCCACCCAGTATATGTTGGTGTATGGGTATCGTGTCAGCCAGGTGACTCTGGTTACCCAAACCTATCATGGTCGCTAACCCCTGTGAGGAATGCCAGGACTAGGGCAGAAGAATGTTATAATGAGGCACATTGGTGAACCATAAGCATAATTGAGAGAACCTTTGGCCTCCTGAAGGACAGGTTCCGGTGCCTCCATCTAACAGGTGGATCCCTTTGCTACTCACCCAAGAAGGTCTGCCAGATAGTACTGGCATGCTGCATGTTGCACAACCTTGCCCTCAGACGCCGTGTCACTTTTCTGCAGGAGGAGGAGACTGGAGATGCCCCTGTGGCAGCAGTGGACCCTGTGGAGGCAGACGATGCAGATGAGGACAACAGAACAACTGTAATCCGTCAGTACTTCCAATGACACACAGGTGAGACAGTGTAACTTTACATTTCAATGATTTTGGTTGTATTCTGTGTGGCATTGGCATGCTGGTATTTCCCAATTCTATGCCCACTTACTGTTCCCACTGGCTATTCATTTTGCAGAAGTTGGTGATATGACAAATACTCCTGGTGTGATCACAACAGCCAGCTACAGGTCATTAATTCTATGCTCATTCTACGTGCAGTTCATTTGCACTGGTTGTACCTGTTTCAATCAATACATATTTGAGATACATGACATACTCAAAATCGATTTCTATCAAAGGGGGTTTATTGAAGTCCAGAGTATTGTTCCAGTCTGTTTGTAGCACAGGTGCATTGTCCAAGGGGACATAGGAAGGGGAGCAATGGCAGTTCAAGGTGGACAGGGTGACTGTGTGGGACACAAGGGGGACAATCAGGAGAGTCTCATTTACTGGCGAGGGTCTTGGCAAGTGTCTCTGGCTTCTGTCTGGATCGCAGGGAATGTTTGCGGGGTGGTTCACCTTCTGCAGGGGGAGGGGTGCTGGTGGCCTGTGAGTCCTGTGGCGGGACCTCCTGGCCACTAGCGCCAGCGGAAGTGGAAGGGCTGTTCAGATGGCTAGTGGCAGGGGCCCGCTGGTGTGAGACTGCCTCCCTCATAATGTTGGCCCTGTCTGCCAGCACCCCTGCTATGGAGATCAGGGTCTTGTTGATGGCCTGCAAGTCCTCCCTGACCCCCTGGTATTGTCCCTCCTGCAGCCACCTGTTCTCATGCACATTGTTCAGGATCTGGCCCATCGTGTCCTGGGAATGTTGGTAGGCTCCCAGGATCTCGGAGAGTGTCGCCTGGAGAGTCGGTTCCATGGGCCTGTCCTCCCCCTGGTGCACAGCAGTCCTCCCAGTGTCCCTGTTGGCCTGTGCCTCTGTCCCCTGAACTGTGTGCCCACTGCCACTGACCTCAGGTCCCTGATTGTCTTGGGTGCGAAGTGTAGCCTGGGGTCCCTGTACAGGCGGGCACACTGCTGATTGATGTGTCCTGGGGACAAAGGTCTGGGGATTCTGGGTGGGTGCTGTGGTGTTGTTTCCTGATGGGAGAGGCTCTGTGGTGGTGTGTGACTAGGCTTGGGTAACCGGCTGTCCAGTGATCCCTGATGGGCCAGGTAGATCGTCCAGATCCTGAAGACCAGAGTTACTCTCATCACTGTGGGCCTCATCGGTTGGGGGACTGGATAGTGCTGGGACTGGATAGTGCTGGCACCTCCTCTCCGGTGACATTGACTGGGGTACCTGTGGGGATGCAAATGATGTGTTATGGTTAATGTGCATGACATATTGTACATCCCTGGCTTCCCCTCTATGGTTGGTGTTGCCCTGCCAGCTTTTACTTGTGTATGTTGGTGTATGGTGGGATTGTTAGTTCTCTCTGCTATGCATGCTTTAGTGATGGGTGTCCACGCAGGGCTGCAAGGGGTGTCCATGCATTGGTACATCATGCAGGGCTTGGCATTGGGATTAAAGAGATGTGATGGTGGAGTGTGTGAGATGTAGTGGAGTGATGGGAGTGAGGGTGAGGGTATGTGATGGCATGCGGGTAGGGGGGTGGTAATTGTTGAAAGTTGACTTACCAGAGTCCAGTCCTCCTCCGACTCCGGCCAGGCCCTCAGGATGCAGTATTGCCAAGACTTGCTCCTCCCTTGCTGTGAGTTGTGGGAGAGCTGGTGTCTTGCTGCTATGGATCATATCTTCCCCCGTAGGTCATTCCACCTCATCCTGATGTCGTCTCTTGTTCTTCGGTGCTGTCCCACGGCGTTGACCCTGTCCACAATTCTCCGCCATAGCTCCATCTTCCTTGCAATGGATATCTGCTGCACCTGTGCTCCAAATAGCTGTGGCTCTACCCTGACAATTTCCTACGCCATGACCCTTAACTCCTCCTCAGTGAAATGGGGGTGTCTTTGTTGTGTCATGGGTGTTATGTGAGGTGTGTTGGTGAGGGTGTGTTGGGTAATGTTTTGGGATGTGTGCTGTGTAGTGCGTGAGTGGTGTATGGGTGTGAGTGGTGTGTGGCTCTAGTTGGTTAGGTGGTCTTGGTGTCTGTCTTGTGCCAATGAATTGTAATCATAAAGGGTTTTGGGTAATGTGGGTGTGTGTTTTATAGTGGTGTCGGTGTGTGGGTGTGGTGTGTGTATGGGTGTCCAGTGTGTTTTGTTTGAATTGTCCAATGTGGTGGTGTTTTGTCTGTGGGTGTCCATTGTGAGTGCGGCGGTATGTATCGTCAATGGTTTACCGCCGTTGAATGTCCGCCGTGGTGATTCGTGGGTCATAATGTAGTGGGCGTTGTTCTGTTGCCGTAACGGTGTGGGTTTTGATACCGCCAGTTTATCACTGACCTTTGCGCTGACGGATTTGTGTCTGTCGGATTGGTGTGTGTGTGTCATAATATGGTGAACGGATATCCACCGCCACCACGGTAAGTTGCCAGCCGTCAGCGTGGCGGTAAGCGAGATTTACCGCCAATGTCATGATGAGGGCCATAATATTTACTTAATCTTTCCAAGAGGAAGGAACTTGAATGTCATGGTACCCCCCGCACTTACTACACCAAGGGATATCGCCCTCCTAATCACCTATTCAGCTCCCCATACTCCTATGACACTACCCTGTCCTGAGTCGGGTTGTCTTTTAAACTGCGTGTCGAAGCAAGGCTGGAGTCATGTTATAGAAGTCACATGATCCCGGTAAGAAGATTGCATTTCATATTGGCTACTGGGGGGTCACATGGGGAGGGGAAGCTGGGAAATGTGGTCCTGCCTCCTAAGAACCCTTTTGGTTAAAAGGGGGGTCTAAGCTGGGAAATAGGTGATTAGGAGGACGATAGTGTCTCATGCACTACTTGTAGTCTGATGGGTCTGATGGAGTGGGATGGATAGATAAAGGTAAAAGGACATCTAGGATGATATTAGCTGCTTTGGATATTTTTTAAAATATGACTATCCTTCAGTTAAGTCAGGAGAACCTTCAACTCTGAGTAATGCATACCATTCCACGCTTTTCAGCAGCTACGTGGCCCACTACATCGCAGTGACCACATTTAAAGGCAGCTTAAAAACAACTGTAAGGTTCAAGACTTGCTCACACCATAAGACTATTTTTGATCGTTGCTGGAGGCAGTAAGAATAAATTAATTACTTTGGCAAAATATTGGCCACTGCCTTTGTTTTTGAAATGTAAATTATTTAAATGAAGTGCATGATCAAATAAGACATCCTCTCTTATAGCACTGCAAGATATTAACACCCTAGCTGTACTTACGATTGAAGCAAAGCTATATTGTATTAATGTCTGGGGACCTGTCCTTTCCGATGCCAACATCTCACACATTATTATTGGAATATCTTGCATGCATGGATTTCAGTTGGAAAGGTTTGTTTCCATGATTTGAAAATGTTTTCTTATTTTTTGTAAAGTTGTCCATCAGTATAATTTTGCTTAAATATAATATGTTCCTAATATTTCTAACATTTCACCAATAGTGCTCCCAAGTGCTTTATTGTAAATTTTTATGTGGTTAATTTATGTATGCCCTGTTCTTTTTGTTAGTTTCTCTGGGTTATACAGATTTACATCCTAATGATAATCCTTGATTTATAATGAATCAAAATGCAATCATCATGTAATACAAGTTTGCGCTTATGATGTTAATTTGTGCCATGTGGGCTGTACTTGTGACTTATGATACATATATATCTATACTTTGAACATAAGTATTATGATTGAGCACCAAGCAGTTTTCTCACTCCACTGAAAATTCATGGAGATATTATCTGTCTTTATTTATGTTCTAACTTTTATTAAAACTTGTCTCAATCAGTCATTGTATTTGTAAAGCACACTAAGCAACGGTAAGGGTATCCAGGATTGCTGCAGCTGTCTCCCAAAAAGCCATGTCTTAAGATCTCATCTGAATTCCTGGATGGAGGCAGACACGCATAGGTGGGGGGAGGCTGTTCCATTCCTTAGTTGCTAGGTATGTGAATGAGCGACCCCTGTCCAGGTGAGTGCAGAGGAGTTGCTGGATGTGAAGATGGGGTGCAGTGTGTGTCCTCCACTGTTAGTGGGTTGAGTGACAATTTGGTTGAATCCGATTGTGTGCATGCTGTCCAGTAGAGTGGTGGTATTGGCTTTGTGGGGATCGTCAAGGTGAAAGTTCCGATCCCTGAGGACGATGTAGTGCTTGGTGTCTACAACTTGCGTGGCGATCAGTGATGTCTTCACAGAACTTTTGTTGTGGTCCTGGGAATCTGTATATGGGGGTTCCTTTGATGGAGGTTTTCCCACAAGGGCTGATCTGGAAGTGAAGGTGTTCCATGATTTGAACGTTGTTCTCTGTTGAAGTGGAGCAGTGGAGGGTGTCCTTGTGGATACTGGCGACTTCGCCTCTGGGTCTCCTTCTGAGATCTTCTGGATGATCTTGTACCCATCTGGGGCCACTGCGGTGATGTTGGGCGCCGAGGAGGCGATGAGGAGCCGATGTCGGGCACCAATGTGGGGCCCAAAGGAGGCATTGAGTCTCAAAATTTGATACCTGTTTATCTCACAATACTACTGTTTTTTAAAATACTCTTTATTGGTTTTTCACAGGATATAAACACAGTGCCAGGACCTCTAGAGTCATAGCACTTACTCAAATTTTAAGTAATATATTCAATAAGAACATATTCCCAACTGACCCACTCCCTGCTTTCTGCTCTTGTCTATCAGCATTAGTTAACAGGTTCTTACACAGTCATCCTATACAGACGTGAATAATCTGGTCTCTAGATCCATCCTCAAGCTCTCCAGTTGTCTTCCTTGACTTGCAGGACAGCCTCAATGTGATCGTAGCCCATACCCCTGTGGACCCTCACTGTCCATTCCCCAAATATTGCTGGGACATCCAATTCGTTCATCACACCCTTTTAGCCCTCATACAGATCACTGCCAATCAGCTTATAAGTTTCACACCATCGTCTCTCATGTCTCTCACACTTGCTTCTGGGGGCTCATGTAAATCAGTTAGCATCCCTGTCCAGACCGCCATGTCATCCTCCAGTTTCGCATCTCACCGCACATGTTTCATGCGTACTTCTTCAGCCACAGCCCACTCCAACATGTCCCTAAGCCAGTCTGTATATTTGAGGGTACTGCCCCATCCCCTTTATAGCAAAGTAGTGCTATGCAAGTAGTACGCTCTGCAAAATAAATTTTCTACCAAGTTTCTACTTTGCTGGGATGGGAATCAGGCCCAACAAAACATTACAAGGTGGCATTTTAGGTCTCTGCCAGTGGCTCTGTTTAGGTTCTTTACTATGGGGGTCATTCTGACCTTGGCGGTCCATGACCACCATGGTGGAGTGCGGCGGAAGCACCGCCAATAGGCTGGCGGTGCTCCCATGGGCATTCTGACCGCGGCGGTACAGCCGCGGTCAGAAACGGGAAACCGGCGGTGTCCCACCGGTTTCCTGCTGCCCCTGGGAATCCTCCACAGCGGCGCTGCAAGCAGCGCCGCCATGGGGATTCCGACCCCCTTACCGCCAGCCTGTTTCTGGCGGTGTCCACCGCCGGAACCAGGATGGCGGGAACGGGTGCCGTGGGGCCCCTGGGGGCCACTGGCATGGGCAGTGCAGGGTCCCCCTAACAGGGCCCCACAAAGATTTTCTCTGTCTGCTTAGCAGACAGTGAAAATCACGACGGTTGCCACTGCACCCGTCGCACCCCTTCAACTCCGCCGGCTCCATTCCGAGCCGGCTTCATTGTTGAAGGGGCTGTCCCGCTGGCCCGGCCGGCGGTCTTCTGGCGGTCACCCGCTGGCCCAGCGGGAAAGCCGGAATGACCGCGGCGGTCTTTTGACCGCGGTGCAGTCTTTCGGCGGGAACCAGAATGACCGCCTATGTCTCTACAATATGGCATTAGAGATGGGCGACATGTATAAAATCTGCTGCAGGGCTCCCGCACCGGGCTCATTGGTCCATCCTGATTTTATGGAAAGTAGGCAGTGTCTTGAATCAATCAATCAATCAATCACAGATATTTATAGGGCGCACTACATACCCGTTAGGGTTCCAAGGCGCTGGGGGGGGGAGGACTGCTACTGCTCGAAGAGCCAGGTCTTGAGTAGTCTTCTGAAGGCGAGTAGGTCTTGGGTCTGTCGGAGGTAGGTAGGGAGCGTGTTCCAGGTCTTTGGCGGCGAGGTAGGTGAAGGATCTGCCGCCGGAGGAGGTTCGTTGGATGTGGGGGACGTTGGCGAGGGCGAGGCTCGCGGAACGCAGTTGGCGGGTCGGAGTGTAGAAGTTGAGTCTGTCGTTGAGGTAGGAGGGGCCGGTGTTGTGAAGTGCCTTGTGTGCGTGGGTGAGGAGCTTGAAGGTGACCCTTTTGTTGACGGGGAGCCAGTGGAGTCCTTTGAGGTGAGGGGTGATGTGGCTGTGGCGGGGTGCGTTGGTGATGAGTCGGGCTGAGGCGTTTTGAATGCGTTGGAGGCGTTGTAGGTGTTTCGCTGGGATTTGTGCATAGAGTGCGTTGCCGTAGTCCAGTCTGCTGCTGACGAGAGCGTGGGTTACTGTCTTCCTGGTGCCGGTCGGGATCCACTTGTAGATCCTGCGGAGGGTGTTGTAGCAGGAGGAGGTGACGGCGTTGACTTGTCTCTCCATGGAGAGTGCGGAGTCGAGGATGAATCCCAAGTTGCGGGCGTGGTCGGTGGGCGTCGGGGGGGTTCCGAGGGAGGTGGGCCACCATGAGTCGTTCCAGGCGTAGAGGGAGGTCCCGAGGATGAGGATTTCTGTCTTGTCGGTGTTGAGCTTCAGGTGGCTATCTCTCATCCAGTCGGCGACTGCCTTCATACCCTCGTGGAGTTGGCTTTGGCGGTGGCAGGGTCGTTGGTGAGGGAGAGGATGAGCTGGGTGTCGTCGGCGTAGGTGATGATGTTGAGGTCGAAACGGCGGGCCACTTGTGCGAGGGGGGCCATGTAAATGTTGAACAGCTTGGGGCTCAGGGAGGAGCCCTGGGGGACGCCGCAGATGATGTTGTTGGCTTCTGAGCAGAAGGGTGGGAGGCGAACGGTCTGTGTTCTGCCAGAGAGGAAGGATGAGGTCCAGGCTAGGGCTTTTTCCTGGATTCCGGCTTCTTGGAGGCGTGACAGTAGGGTGTGGTGGCAGACTGTGTCGAAGGCCGCTGAGAGGTCTAGGAGAATGAGGGCGGAGGTCTCGCCGCAGTCGAGTTGGCGTCTGATGTCATCTGTCGCGGCGATGAGGGCGGTCTCGGTGCTGTGGTTGCGTCTGAATCCGGTTTGTGAGGGGTCGAGAACATTGTTGTCTTCGATGTGGCGTGTCAGCTGAAGGTTGACGATCTTTTCTGCGACTTTGGCTGGGTAGGGGAGGAGGGAGATGGGGCGGAAGTTCTTGAGGTCCTTGGGGTCGGCTTTTGGTTTCTTGAGGAGGGCGTTGATGTCTGCGTGCTTCCAGTTTTCTGGGAAGGTGCCTGCTTCGAAGGAGGCGTTGATAATCTTGCAGAGTTGGGGCGCGATGATAGAGTCGGCTTTGTTGAAGATGTGGTGGGGGCAGGGGTCGGTCGGTGATCCGGAGTGGATGGAGTTCATGATTGTGCGAGTTGTGTTGTCGTCGACGTTGGACCAGGTGGTGATGGGGTTGGTGATGCTAGGGTACGAGGTGGTGACTGAGGAGGGTGTGGTCGGGGTGTTGAAGCTGCTGTGGATGTCTGCGATCTTGTTGTAGAAGAAGGCGGCGAGGGAGTCGCAGAGTTCCTGGGAGGGCGGGATGTCGTTGACGTTGGTGCTGGGGGTGGATAGTTCCTTCACAATGCGGAAGAGCTCTTTGCTGTCATGAGCGTTGTTGTCTAGGCGGTCTTTGAAGGAGGACCTCTTGGTGGTCCTGATGAGGTGGTGGTGTCGGCGGTTTGCGTCTTTGAGGGCATCCTGATTGACCGGTGTGCGTTCTTGGAGCCATTTCTTTTCTAGTTTCCTGCAGGCGCGTTTGGAGGCCAGGAGTTCGTCTGTGAACCAGGAGGCTTTCTTGCTGGTGGGGTTGTTGGGGGGTTTCTTCAGTGGGGCGAGGATGTTGGCGCAGTCGTTGATCCACTGTCTGAAGTTGTAGGCCGCGGTGTCTGGGTCGGTGGGCTCGTTCGGTGGGTTCTGGGAGACGGTGCTGAGGATATGTTCTTTGGTGACTTTGCCCCAGTTGCGGCGGGGGAGTTGGCGGCTGTGGAGGTGTGCGGTGTTTTTGTTGTAGGTGAAATGGATGCAGTGGTGGTCGGTCCAGTAGGGTTCGGTGGTGTCGTTGAAGGTAACGTGGTCGCTGGTGGAAAAGATGGCGTCCAGAGTGTGTCTGGTGGCGTGGGTTGTTGATGTGATAAGTTGTCTGAGTCCGAGGTTTGCGAGGTTGTTGATCAGCGTGGTGGAGTTGTGGTCGTTGTTGTTCTCGAGGAGAAAGTTGAGGTCCCCGAGGAGTATGTAGTCCGTGGAGGCGAGTGAATGGGTGCTTGCGAGATCGGCGATGGAGTCGCAGAACTGGGCCCGTGGTCCGGGGGGCCGGTAGACGAGCGTACCTCTGAGGGTGGTGTTGGTGTCGGTGTGGATCCGGAAGTGTAGAAGCTCTGCGGTGTTGAAATGGTCGTCGGTGTGGGTGGTGACCTTGAGGGAGGATTTGTGGATGATGGGGAGTCCTCCTCCGTAGCCGTTGGTGCGGTCCCTGCTGGAGATCTTGTATCCGTCTGGATGGCGATGGCGATGTCTGGCGCGGATGATTCGGTCCACCATGTCTCGGTCAGGAATGAGAATGAGAGACACGCCTAGTGCCTATAGTTATATTGCGTCAGTTTAAATCACACATTGGAGCTAAACATTCACTCCTTCATGTACTTTCTCCCAGTCCTTGGTAGACATTTCCCTCCAAGATCTCCTCCAACTTTGCATGTGATCTAGGTATTATCTTTGGAAAATCCTCCCTTAATGCATGGTATATGTGCAATATGAATCTATGCCCGCCTGTCAGTGCGAGGAGCAATATCAGTGTCTGTAAGGGCGATGGCTCTGTTGGGAAGGAGGGTCATATCTCCCATGCCATTCCAGAGATCTTTGCTGTACTGCCCTGTGCCAAACGCGAAGGACTCAATAGTGTCTTCTTGCGTGATGAGATATATATATCTCCAAGTATTCCGCAACCTGTGTTCTTCCATTTCTGAACTGAAATCGCATAAGCTATCCTCAGGAATAGCTTCAGTTCCCATAACGGCATATTCAGTGCATACGGGGCTCACCTTAATACTCTGAAGACATGTCTTTCCCACACTCGACGCTCCTGTTGAATAAGAAAGGGCGTGTCTCTAGGCATCCTCGCTCCACTCATATGCATAGCAGAGAGCATCCACTTGCCATGGGATTCACTCAAAAGTCTCTTTTCCCAGTTTTCGCCTGAAACCAACCAGTGGGCAGCGTGTTGTAAGTGGGCCGCCATGTAGTAGAGTTTTATGTTAGGGATCTCAAGTCCTCTCCACCCCCCAAGTTAGTTTGAGTATGGGTAGTCCTATTTATTTCCAATTATTGGCCAAGAATAGGTCTATAATAAGCTATCTAACTCAACAAAATAGCGCTAAGGGATCTCATATAGCATGCCCTGCAGTTCATTCAAGCACCTGTGGAGCACAGCCAAAGACAAAGAGAGGTTCCTCCAGAATTAAACCAAAGCCCGTAAACCTTCTACTACTTTGCCAATATTAAGGTCCAGAAAGTTCTGCTACATGTGGGCAATCTTGACTCTTGACTCCCAGATATCACACCCCGCACACCCCCGTGGGAGTCCCACCCATTGAAGCACTTCAGGCAGGACTCCAACTAGCTCTCCCATCTGGAGTAGCCTGGACTTTTGAGTGTTAACATAAAGGCCCTCATTACAACATTGGCGGTAAAAGCCGCTTACCGCGTGCAGAAGACTGCCAACACACCGCCGCAGCCGCAGAAAACCGACACAGCTATTATGACCCAAAGCACGGAATCCGCCAAAATTCAGACACCCACACAAGTCCGCCACACCAAAGGTCAGTGATAAACTGGCGAAAACAAAACCTTCACCGTCACGCCAACAGAAATACGCCCACACTATCACGACACACGAATCCACGCGGCGGTCTTTCAACCGCGGTATTCCATTGGCGGTACATACCGCCGCGCTCAAAATACACACACACATACAAAACACAACCACATTGGACAATTCCAAATACACACACCTGATACACATACACACACCACTCCCACACACCCATTACAATATAAAACACACACCCACATCACCCACAAACCCCCACGACAAAAAATTCCGAAAGACGGCCAGAGAGAGACACCACCAGTAAGAACAACAGCATCCCCAGGCACACAACACCATCACCCACACAACACTCCATATCAGCACACTTATCACCACACACTCCACCCCACACATCACCTACACCACCCCATGGCACGGCAAAGACACCCCAGGTTCTCGGAGGAGGAGCTCAGGGTCATGGTGGAGGAAATCGTCCGGGTAGAGCCACAGCTATTCGGATCACAGGTGCAGCACACCTCCATTGCAAGGAAGATGGAGCTATGGCGAAGAATAGTGGACAGGTTCAACGCAGTGGGACAGCACCCAAGAAATCGGGAGGACATCAGGAAGAGGTGGAATGACCTACGGGGGAAGGTGCATTCCGTTGTCTCAAGACACTACCAGGCAGTTCAGCGGACTGGCGGCGGACCCCCACCTCCTCACACACAACTAACAACATGGGAGGAGCAGGTCTTGGCGATTCTGCATCCTGAGGGCCTCGCAGGAGTAGGTGGAGGAATGGACTCTGGTAAGTCAAATCTTAACTATTACATCCCCCACCCTACCTGCATGCCAGCACATACCCCCATCCTCAACCTCACCCATCACTCCTACTCCTCACAAATGTCCCACTATCACAAGCCACCCATCCCAACACCAAGCCCTGCATGCAACAACAAAGCATGGACACCCATCACCAAAGAATGGCCACTGCACATACCCATACAACACCCTAAACCACCATCACACAAGCTCCCACACAGGAATGCAAGCACTGGGGTACACGGTCACCTACCCATTGCACACCATGGCACATACAGATGCAATAACCATCCTTTTATACCCCTGCAGGACCCCTACCCAACGTCACCGGACAGGAGGGTCCACACATGTCCACACCACCAACAGAAGAGGCCCACAGTGATGACAGCAGCTCTGTCCAACTGGATCTAGATGACCAGCCCTGCCCATCGGGGACCTCTGGACAGTCGGTTCCCATCACACAGTCACAGGCCACCACAGACATTCTCCTCTCTGGAAACACCAGCACAGCACCCACCCTCCGTCCCCAGGACACGTCAATCAGCAGTGTGTCCACCACTACAGGGAATCCAGGATAACCCACCACCCCATCAACAACAGGGACCTGGGGGCAGTGGTAGTGGGCACACGGTCCAGGGGACGGAGGACCAGGAACACAGGGGAACTGGGAGGGCTGCTGTGCGATAGGGGGCGGACAGGCCAAGGGAACCCACTCTCCACGAGGCCCTCTCCTCCATCATGGGAGCCTACCACCACTCCCAGGAGACGATGGCAACGGTACTGGCCAAGTTTCAGGAGACCCAGCGCCTGCAGGAGGAACAGTATATGGGCTTCAGGGAAGGAACTCAGAACCATCAACTCCACCCTGGGCACCATCGTAGGGGTGCTGAAGGAACTCATGAACACCAGGAGGGACACTGTGCCACTACAAGGGGCCCCTGACACTAGCATGGACGATGAACTGCCCACCACCTCCGCCGGCGCTAGTGGCCAGGACGCCCCGCCAGAGGACCACCACACCAGCACCCCACCCCCTGCAGAGGGAGAACCACCCCGTAAACGGTCCCTGAGATCCAGGGGAAAGACAGAGCACGATGCCAAGACCCCCGCCAAGAAATGAGACCACCCTGATTGTCATCCTACTGTCCCACTTTGTCACCCTATCCATACTTAAACTGCCCCAGCTCCACTTCCTATGCCCATTTGGGCAGTGCACCTGTGAGACTAATAGACTGGACTCTGCCATGGACATTCCTCCGCCATCACCCCTCACCATTTCACTACCCCCTCCAATATTGAACACTTAAATAAACACACTTAAACATCGTAAGGGAAAGTGACAACTCAGTGACCATACACTGGGTGAAAACGACAGACAGTAGAGAGGTAGTAGTGTTAAAGTACATGTAGTAGGCAGGTCTGTACTCTTACCTGTGTCTCACTGGAAATATTGCTGGATCACTGAGTCCCTGTTGTTCATGTCTTCTTCCTCTGCTTCCTCCTCTTCACTGTCCACAGGCTCCACAGCTGCAACAACACCGCCATCTGGACCATCCTCCTGCAGAAAAGGCACCTGTCGTCGCAATACCAAGTTATGAAGCATACAGCAGGCCACGATGATCTGGCACACCTTCTTTGGTGAATAGAATAGGGATCCACCTGTCATATGGAGGCACCAGAACCTGGCCTTCAGGAGGTCGAAGGTCTGCTCGATCACCCTCCTAGATCACCCATGGGCCTCATTGTAGCGTTCCTCTGCCCTTGTCCAGGGATTCCTCACTGGGGTCAGTAGCCATGACAGGTTGGGGTAACCAGAGTCACCTGCAAATGGCGAGGGATAAGTATTAGACACACACTAACCTGTAGGGTAACCCCAGACCCAGACAACCATTCCCACTGACTTGCCTCTAGGTGCTCACCTAATAGCCACACACGGTGCCTCTGGAGTTGACCCATCACATAAGGGATGCTGCTATTCCGCAGGATGTAGGCGTCATGCACTGAGCCTGGTAACTTGGCATTCACATGGGAGATGTACTGGTCGGCCAAACATACCATCTGTACATTCATAGAATGATAACTCTTCTGGTTTCTGTACACCTGTTCACTCCTGTGGGGGGGGACCAAAGCCACATGGGTCCCATCAATGGCACCAATGATGTTGGGGATATGTCCCAGGGCATAGAAATCACCTTTTACTGTAGGCAAATCCTTCACCTGAGGGAAAACGATGTAGCTCCGCATGTGTTTCAGAAGGGCAGACAACACTCTGGACAATACATTGGAAAACATAGGCTGGGACATCCCTGATGCTATGGCCACTGTTGTTTGAAAAGACCCACTTGCAAGGAAATGGAGCACTGACAGCACCTGCACTGAAGGGGGATTCCTGTGGAATGGCGAATTGCTGACATCAGGTCTGGCTCCAACTGGGTACACAGTTCCTGGATTGTGGCACGGTCAAGCCTGTATGTGATTATGACATGTCGCCACTCCATTGTAGACAGGTCCACCAACAGTCAGTACACTGGAGGATGCCGCCATCTCCTCACATGTCCCATCGGACGGTGCCTATGAAGGACAACAGCGAGCACCGAGTCAAACAACTCAGAGGTACGTACCCACAGTTTACCAAGAACACCAATCATACACAAAAGGTGGCCTGTATGTGTGTTGAGTCTAGGCCTAGGTATGTGTGACGCAGTTGGAAATGAAGCCATGTGGGCCCCTGAAATGCCGGCTGCCTGACCTCTAAAGTGGGACAATGGGATGTGAGGTAACTGCTCTGGCGTTGTACACCGCCGCGGTAGGCGGTCGAAGACCGCGGCGCAATGCTGCATTGGTTAACATTGGACCCTATGGGTCCCAGGAGCCAATGACGATGTGCGCCGGCAGTGACAGTACGCACCACCGCGGACGTGGCCGACATTTTCTATCTGTTCAATCACTCAATACCTGATCTTCGACAGGAGAGGACCTACACTGCAAGTGCTGCTGTGACCTCGGTCTGGAAGAGACAATGGCTCGAGTGTCTGGGGAAAGGGCCCCTGCCTTCACATCAGAGGAGTTGGAGAAGCTCGTGGATGGGGTCCTCCCCCAGTACACGCTACTTTACGGTCCTCCAGACAAACAGGTATATACACAGGGAGCATGTTGTATGGGCTATGCCTGTGTGGAGAGGGCTGGATGTAAGAAGGAAGGGGGGAAGAGTGCTGCGTGCATGAAAGACGGTGAATGCATGTGCCACATGGCAAGGGGAGGGATGGGGGCCAATCACTTTGACGGTGCAGTTGGTAATAACTTCTCTTTTTCCCCTGTACATTTCATGTAGGTCAGCGCCCACCAGAAAAAAGATATTTGGCGTGCCATCGCCAAGGACGTCCGGACCCTGGGGGTCTACCACAGACGGAGCACCCACTGCCGTAAAAGTTGGGAGGACATTCGCCACTGGAGCAAGAAGACGCGGAGGCTCAGCTGGGGATGGCCTCCTAACATGGGAGGGGTGCCCGTCGCACCATGACCCCCCTGATGTTCCGGATCCTGGCGGTGGCCTACCCGGAGTTGGATGGGCGCTTGAGGGCATCACAGCAGACACAAGTGGGTGAGTACACTCTCATTCTGCTGACTTTGCGCGCAGTGGAGGTTCTGGGTGGGGGAGGTGGGCTGTGGGTTTCCCTAGGCCAGGGCGAGTTCCGTAGGCAAGGCCCCTCCATAAGGCTGGCCATGTGGCACCCCAGCCCACCTCTGTAGAGTGCCAAGTACACCTAGTCATGCCCCTGTGTCATCTATGTGTGCAGATGTCATCCATAGCCTTGTAGGCCATTTCCCAAGAATGTAACAGTGGAGCCCAAGAGCGCGGCGTAGTGCAGGGGGCTTCTGTGTCTGTCGTGTCCGCCAACGGTAGTGGTAATGCATGCACTCAACATGTCTCTCTTTTGTCTTCCCCCCTCTTTTTTTGGTCTCCCTGTTCTTGTGTGCATTAGCATCATCAGGCTGAGGAGCACCATCCCACATGGCCCTGGAGGGCGTCACTACGGAGTCAGAATTCACCAGTGGGATGGAGTGAGAGGGGAGCTCCACGGCGGGGACAGGAGCTGAGACCAGCGACACAAACTCATCCTCTGATGGGAGCTCCCTTGTGGTGGCAGCAACATCTGTGCCCCCGCATCTACAGGTACAGCCGCCACCCCCCCTACCAGCACCGCCCTCCCAGCAGCCCCTCAGCCTTTGCCCCGTGCCCGCTCACCCAGGAGGGTGGGCATCACCTTCGCCCCAGGCACCTCATGCCCTGCCCCAGTCACCCCTGCTGCCCTCAGTGAGGAGGCCATTGACCTCCTCAGGTCCCTCACTGTTGGGCAGTCTACCATTTTGAATGCCATCCAGGTTATAGAGAGGCAGTTGCAACAAACGAATGCATTCCTGGAGGGCATTCATTCTGGTCAGGCGGCCCTTCACCAAGCTTTTCAGCATCTGGTCTCAGCACTGATGGTAGCCATTGTCCCCGTCTCTAGCCTCCCCCCTCCAACTTCCTTCACCCCGACCCAATCCCCTGTACCTCAGCCTATCCCAAGCACACCTACAGACCAACATGCACACACGTCAACACCCAAGGGTAGCTCAGGCAAACATAAGCACCACACATCCCACAGGCACTCACGCAAGCATCACACACATGCAGACACACCAACATCCACTGTCTCGTCTACACTCACACCTGCATGCACTACCTCTACAGCCACTACGTCCCTCTCCAGCACACTTACCACCACACCCCGCTCACGTGCAGTCACCACCCCCACTACCATTCACACGTCCCCTGTGTCCTCTCCCAGTGTGTCTGTGACGCCCCCTCCCAAGATACACAAACGCAGGCACACACCCACCCAACAGCCATCCACATCACGACAGCCTCCAGCGCATGCACCTTCACCAAAAGTCACCAAACGTAGACCTCCTACAACCACCACCTCTTCCTCCACTCCCAAACCCCCTCTAGCTACCCATCCCAGTGTATCCAAAAAACCTTTCCTGTCCACCCTTGACCTCTTTCCCACACCTCCCCCACCCCGTCCATCTCATAGGGACCCGAACTAGCACCTCAGCCACAACATCTCCGGGACCAGTGGTGCCTGTAGTCACCGGTATCTGGAGTGCACCGGCCACCAGGGCAGCCAGTGTGGCACGGAGCCACAGCACAGACAGTCCCCCACCTGTGAAGCATCAGAAGTTGGCCAGTGCCCAGCGGGAGAGGGGGAAGACACCAGCCACCAAAGCCGCTCCCAGGGGTCCCGGTGGGAGTGTGGAGTCAGCTGTGACACCTTCCAAGGTGGGGAAGGGCCACAAGAAACCCGGCAAGTCTGGGAAGAGCAGCACGGCGGAGAATACCGCCATCATCCCCGCTGCCCAGGAGGCCAGCACCAGCCCCGCTGCCCAGAAGGCCACCGCCAGCACCATCCCACCTGCCCAGGAGGCCACCGCCAGCACCAGCCCCGCTGGGCCATGAAGGACCGCCAGCAAAAGCCCCGCTGGGCCATGAAGGACCGCCAGCAGCTGAGACCCTGCAATGGAGACCGCCATTTCAAGCACCGCTGAACAGGGCACCGCCATCTCAAGCACCGCTGAACAGGGCACCGCCATCTCAAGCACCGCTGAACAGGGCACCGCCATCTCAAGCACCACTGAACAGGGCACCGCCATCTCAAGCACCGCTGGCCCATGAGCGGCAAGGGCACTGACGCAACTGAGTCCCTCACGGGGTGAATGATGCACTCTGGGCATAAAGCCCCTTCCAGAACCAGTGGAGTAAGGCATCCACTACCTCTGCCCTTAGCAGGATGAAGCACTCTGGGCACAAAGCCCCCTCCAGAACCAGGGAGTAAGGCATCCACTACCTCTGCCCTTAGCAGGATGAAGCACTGTGGGCACAAAGCCCCCTCCAGAACCAGTGGAGTAAGGCATCCACTACCTCTGCCCTTAGCAGGATGAAGCACTGTGGGCACAAAGCCCCCTCCAGAACCAGTGGAGTAAGGCATCCACTACCTCTGCCCTTAGCAGGATGAAGCACTGTGGGCACAAAGCCCCCTCCAGAACCAGTGGAGTAAGGCATCCACTACCTCTGTCCTTAGCAGGATGAAGCACTCTGGGCACAAAGCCCCCTCCAGAACCAGTGGAGTAAGGCATCCACTTGTGAGACTGTGGCTTTGCACTCCCCAGGATTGAACAGTGGGCAAGCCACCCACTGTAGAGACTTGAGAGACTGTGGCTTTGCACTCCCCAGGATTGAACAGTGGGCAAGCCACCCACTGTAGAGACTTGAGAGACTGTGGCTTTGCACTCCCCAGGATGTAACAGTGGGCATGTGGCCCCCTCGTGGATTTAGCGTCGTGCACTCAAGCGGCTGAGGTGCTCCCCCTTTCCCTCACCCTTTCCCTCCCCCTGAGGTGCCTGTTTAGTTGCTGTCTCATGCCCCTGCAGTGTTCTGTCCGTCATGGTCGGGGATCTTGTGTGGGCCTCGCCCATACTGTGTGGTCCCAGTATTCCACGGACTTTCTTAGAACACTACCTGGACTACTATGCTTGGTATATATTATGTACATGGTGTATATATATATTTCTGCCTACTTGCTTTTAATATATTACAATGGTTACACTAATTTCCTATTGTCTTTGCATTCTTCCCGGGGGGGTTGGGGGGTGTAACTATAATGTATAGATAGGTATTTGTGTGTGTGTTGTAGTGGGTGGGGGTGGGGGTGTTGCATGTGTGTCCCTGTTTTTTGCCTCCCCCCTCCCCTGTGTCGTAGGTGCAGTACTCACCGTGGTCTTCGCCGCCGGCGTTCGTGCTCCTGGTAGAGGAGCAGGAAGACAAAGGCAGGGAGTATCTGGAGTTCCGGTTCCATGGCGGCCTGGTTCCTCGTGGGGTGTGTAGAGGTGAGCGTTTTCCCTTCGTGATTCCTGTTTCCGCCGTGTTTTTATCCACGGTGAATCCGCCCCAGAAAAGGTGGCGGATTGGCCTGTCATATCAGTGTGGGCGGTACATTGTCTCCCGCCTGTCTGTTGGCGGTGACCGCCGTGCTGTTTGTTTGTACCGCCGTGGCGGTCGGAGTTTTAAAGTGGCTGTCTTTGTCGGCGGTTTCTGCCACGTCGTGATTCCACAGGGTTGTAATTACCACCAAAGTCTTGAGACCTCCCCAGAAGCGTGGAGGGCATTGAGAGGTATGGGAACTGAGTACTCTGGGCTCCGTAAATACACCAGTACATCATCTGCATACAAGGAGACCACTTGGGTGGTATCCCCCACGAGAGTCCCTAGGAACCCAGTGCACGACGCAGTAGTTCTGCCAATGGCTCTATAGCAAATAAAAACATGAGGGGTGACAGAGGGCACCCCTGATGGGTGCCCCTATGGAATCGAAATACACTTAAGACTAAAACACCCACTCACACCCTGGCTCCCTGGTCCGCATATAGTAACTTTACCCAGGTTATGTTTTTAGGGCCAAGTCACACTTTCTCCAAAACAAGCCAGAGGTATTCCCAAACCACAGAATGGAATGATTGTTCGATATCTAGAAACGCCAGGGCATAGGCTCCCTTGTTTAAGTGCGGTGCGTGGTAAACATGCAACAGTCGCCTAAGGTTATACATAGTGCTCCTCTGTGGTATGAATCCATGCTCGTCAGTAAGTATTAATGCTGGGAGATGGAGTAGCAAATCTGTTGCCAATATACCTCCAAGGATTTCTACATCCACGTTTAAAAGCGAGAGTGGTCTAGATGAGGAGGGGTCTACCTGATTCATGCCCTGTTTCTGCATTAGTACTAATAGGGCTTTGAGTAAGGTGTCGGACAGTCACCCCCTCTGGAAGGCCTCATGATAAACCTCAAGTAGTTTCTCTACTACTGTGCCTGCATACTTTTGCTAACATTTGGCCAGGAGACCATCTTCTCGCGTTTTTGCAGTTCTTAGTCTTCTGATTGTAGCAAGGACCACCTCTCTGGTAATAGGCTCATCCTTGGAGGCCGATCCCCCTCCACCAGATGCGGGAGCGCTATCTGAGCCGGAAAGGCAGCCCCATGATAACCTGGTTCAAGCCTGCGTGCTGCATATGTTTTACAGAGATGGGCATGAAATACACCATTAATGGCCAGCTGTGTAATGACTAGTTCCCCCTGTCATCCCTAAGCACCATTACTGGGTCACGTGCCTCCTGTTGTTTAACCAAACAAGCCAGCATTGCTCTCATTTTATCCCCTTCTGTTTTTAATCTCTGATGGTGTGCCATGTATGTGTGCTTCTCAAGTATAAGCCAGTTGTCCAGTAGCTGCTTATGGGTTTGCTGCCATTCCTAGAGCTTGTCCAGTTGAGTAGGAAGCTTTGCTTTTAGGTCACCCAGACATTTCTCCTGGCGACCCAGGTCTTATTCCAGCTGTCTTCTGATGCCATACGAGGTCTTAAGACAAACTCCCCTAAGGACCACCTTCATCGCATCCCAGTCAAGGGTCCTGGTTCTGGCGCTTTCCCACTTTTTGGTGAAATAATGTGATTGCCTTTCGCACCTCAGCCTCAAATGGGGGAGTCTGTTAGTGCCTCTGCCCTAAGTTGCCAAAGTGGAACTGCCGGGCGACTACATCCCTCCCTAAACTCATTTCAACCAGGGAATGGTCTGACAAGGAACGGGCGAGATAAGAAATCTCCTTCACATCCTTTGCCAGCCCGTTCAAAACAAAGCAATAGTCTAGGTGGCTGTATGTCCCTGTTGCGGGCGTATAGGAGTACACCCTTGAATCAGGCTGTCTCTCTCTCCAGGGATCTATCAAGTTCAAGCCCCACAGCATACCATCCAGCGTCTTTGTCATGTTCGACTTAGTGTGAGTAAGTTATTCCTTCTGGTGCTCCCCTCGGAGTCTTTTAATCGTTCCTCCAATTGCACCACCAGCTTCCGTAATGAAGACAGTATCCTGCAAAGCAAGAACCTCTGGTTGCAGGGCTCCCACATTTTCTTCTGTTACTGTGACCTGTTATGCCATTTTCTAGAGATCCACCTTTAGGAGGTTAACATCAAGTGCAACAGAGTCAATCTTGGTGGCCAATTCTTCTCTGGAGCCCTTAATCGCCGCCATTAATTCTGCCTGTGAAGGGTCCTGGACTGGTTGTTCGCCACTACAATCCCTCAGGTCCTTGCATGCCCCATCTCTAGTCGTGACCCCCCACTGGCATGGTGTGCATGTAGTTGACAATCTTGTTGGATTGGGCAGACCTTGCTGCCTTGTATTTCACCATGGGTGCTACCCATGGCACTACCCTGACCATTATACTGTTGTTCGGTGGCCCATGTCCTAAAGATCCAAGGGAACCTTGTCCACTCACTCGGTTCCAATGGGTCCAGGGGTCTTGTGAACAGAACCCACTCAGCTGATTCTGTCTATGTCCCCCTCTTTATGGTCTGTATGCAGTTTTCTCTGTGATGTTGCAGGTCTCACCACAGTACTCTTGCAATGTGCCTGGGCAGCTGAGCGGCCCCCCAAGGACCCATCCTGTCTTCCTCTCACTTGACAGTGTGCTGCCTTTGAGGCACAGGGCATCCTCCTTTTCTTTGTGGAAGCACCAGAGGGCCAGCCCACTCCACAGCTCAATTCTTGCAAACTTCCTTCAGCAGTTCGGGGGCGGAGGCATGGCAAGCACAAACCCCTGGAAATGTCTATTGAGGTGCCACAGACTGTACCTATTGGACCAATATTTGTCTACAGGACCACCTCGGTTGGGGCCACACCCAAGTGCCAGCCACTCCTCCCCCACCTGAACAGGCCACCATCACCCTCCTACATTCAGGGATTGGGAGGTCAATGGGCCACGAGATCATGTGTCTGCAGTTTTGCTGTCAGGTCTTACCTAGGTGCCTAGCAGTGGCTCCGTTGACCCTCCCCATCTCTGTCTGGGCAGCAAGGATGGTAGGCTCCTTATGTGTTGCCATGGTAGGGAAGCCGCACAATGGGTCCAAACTCTAGTGTTGGGCAGCTCTTGCAGGCTCACCTCTACTTTTGCTCTGCCCCTGCACCGTGACAGCCCCCTTCTTTCCAACTCCCCAGGCTGATCGCACTGTCATGCACCAGCTCTGCGACCCAGAAGCACTCTGCAACCCTACTGCCTCCTGCATCTTCCCCTACTGATTTTTGGCTCCTTAACCTGCCCTTTGTGTGTCTGCAGTTCAGACAGTCAGTGGAGGCCCCACGGCACCATCACCAGTCGGGCCCAGCAGCCCTGCCTTTTTTATGGCCTTTAATCTATCCTGGATGTCAGCCCAACGTTCGTCTCTCAATTGCTCCCCGGGGCCCACTAGCACACAGCACACCATACTCCTACAGGTCGCCCTCCTGGGGTGCACCAGTGTTTCTCTCTATCAGGGCCTGCATCGTTCCTCATCTCACATGGCCCTGCTACAGTTCTCCAAGACAACCACAATCTATTTAAGGTCCTGACGAATCGGAACTAGATCCTTTTGGACATTGTTTGAGCGAGAAACATGTTGACCTGTTTCTAATTAAACAGCTGACCCCTCGACTATAGGGTTTACAGGGGGGATTTCATTTTCTTTTGTGTAAGGGTGAGATAGACATTAATCTTTTTTTCCCCTGACTAGTTGTTTTTAACCTTGTCAGAGGTCCATATCTTCATTAAACAATCTACCACATGGTCCCTCTAGCCAATTTTAAACAGTTGATATTCACCAGTCCCACATTACTTACATTTATCTTCGGCAGTTTCTTCTATAATAAGATCTCCGGTAAAGAGCCCCTTCGTGGGGCCTGTCAGATATTGCAGTGCCGGTCTGACGAGGAGCAAAGCCCAATGATGAAGCATGTCACCTATTTGTGAGTGAGGGCACTTGTTCCAGCTACAGGCTATTCCCAGGAACCATAGCTGGATCCCCCTGTAATCAGGGTGGGATCACTAACAGCTTCATCAATTTGGAACTGTGCTTTCATTGGTTTTCGCAATATATATGAGAGTATATGCACAGGACCAATTTCTTTTAAAATCTCCCACTTTTTTGAGCCCTTCCATATATGTTTTTGAGGTCAAATGGTAAAACTTCCGACAGCCATTGCTCTTTCGATAGCGGAGGTATATGTCGGAAGCAGAAATGTAGTAGTCTCCACCGTTGACATACTGAAGGTCGACTCATCACTAAATGAAGTGGACAGACTTTCAGTTCAGTGGACAGGGTACTCTCTCCACCAGACTCAAAATCAGGCTATCAGTCTGTAGGTAAAAACATTGACTGGGTTGATCCACTGTATCTGAACTTCAATCCATTGCAGTCAGCTGGATATCATGCCTAGATCCTGTTTGATTGGCACTTTAATTGTTCTTTCTGCTTTTTGCATAAATCTTTAAAAGTACACATCTCTGGTTTCATTTAACCTACTTTAATGATTTTGTTATTTTCTTGCTCATGTTTTTCTTTTTATTCCTCTAGCATGGTTTGATTATTTTATTGCATTGTGTTATCTAATTTAAACTTGTTATTGCTGCTGGAACCTAACACACACTTCTCTGCAGATTGCTTGCTGCCTGTGAACTAGCCACCAGAGATGGAGCAGAGATTGTCTCAGAAATATGTTTTGACCTAAACCAGGTGAATGTATTAAGTTGGTAAGGATCTCTCCCGAATTATTACCCCCGTCCTGAAATGTACTTATGGGTTGAGGAGGGATGACTTGTGCTCAGCACTTGCTTTGCTACACAAATGTGCACATATTCAAACTGCAAAGGTAACATTACTTTTTCTTTCTTCCTTCTAAGGTGTGTTTCTGCAAGGTCATCTTGCCTTGCAGCTACTGTTACAACACCTAGACCTGAGAAGTGGAAAATATTCCTTCCCTTAGTGTTAATTTTAACAGTGATGCAACTATGAAGTTGCTAAACTGAAACCATGGTGAACAAGCACAGAATGTTTAGCATCACCATTTAAAAGGTTAATATGCATTTCTAACTTCTACACTTTTTATGCATATAGGGGGTCATTCTGACCTCGGCGGTAAAAGGCTCTTACCGCCGGTCAGAAGTCCGCCATTCTACCGCCGCGGCCGCGGTAATCCGCCACGGTCATTCTGACCCACAACTTCCAAACCGCCAAAAACCCGACATCCACGGAAGGCCGCCTCATCAGCGGTCAGCGATAAACTGGAGATGACCAAACCTCCACCGTCACGCCAACACGAACACGCCCATGCCATTACGACCCACGAATCCATGCGGCGGTCTTTCAACCGCGGTATTCCATTGGCGGTACACACCGCCGCGGTCAAAATACACACACCATTACAAAACACAGCCGCATTGGACAATTCGAAATACACACACCTGATACACATACACACACCACACCCACACATCCAATCAACTATAAAACACACACCCACATCACCCACAAACCCCCACTACTAGAAATTCGGAGAGAAGGCGAGAGAGAGAGAGAGCACAGCTATCGCAAACCCCAACACACAGAGGAACACAACATCATCACCCACACTACATCCACGCACAAAACACCACACACCACCACACACACCACACTCATCACCACAAACACCACCCCACACCACCCCATGGCACCCCAAAGACACCCCAGGTTCTCGGACCAAGAACTCAGGGTCATGGTGGAGGAAATAATCAGGGTAGAGCCCCAGCTATTCGGCACACAGGTGCAGCACACCACAATAGCCAGGAAGGCGGAGCTATGGCAAAGGATCGTCGACAGGGTCAACGCTGTGGGACAGCATCCCAGAAACCGGGAAGACATCCGAAAGCGCTGGAACGACCTACGGGGGAAGGTGCGTTGATGGTGTCAAGACACAACATCGCTGTGCAGAAGACTGGCGGCGGACCCCCACCCACTCCACCCGAATTCACATCATGGGAGCAAGAGGTCTTGAACATCCTGCGGGCCTCGCTGGAGTAGGCGGGGGAATGGACTCTGGTAAGTCTAATCCCAAATACTTCACCCCCCCCAACCACCAGCATGCCAACCCGCACCCCCACCCTCACCCCCAACCCCCCAGCACACTTCCTCCCTGCCAAAGTCTCACCAGCACAACCCACCCAACACAACACCAATCCCTGAATGCCAACACAAACCATGGACACCCATCACCCAAGCATGACCACTGCACAAACCCATTCCCCCCCCCAAACCACCCTCACAACTCCTCCCACAAGGGAATGCCAGCACTGGGGGACAAGAGCACCCACAAATCGCACGCCATGGCACACACAGAAGCAATAACCATACTCTTTTACCCCTGCAGGGCCCGAACGCCAACACACCGGCCAGGAGGGTCCAGATTTGTCCATCCCGCCCCCAGAACAGGCCCACAGTGATGACAGCAGCTCTGTCGACCTGGAACCTGATGACCAGCCCGGACCATCGGGGACCTCTGGACAGTCGGTACCCCACACACAGACACAGGCCGCAGCAGACCCAACCCCCTCTGGGAATACCAGCACAGCTCCCACCCAGCGGGCCCATTCTTCTGTCTCCAGGACAGGTCAATCAGCGGTGTGTCCGCCACTACAGGGCACCCAGGCTGACCCACCACCCCAACAACAACAGGGACCTGGGGGCAGTGGTAGTGGGCACACCGTCCAGGGGACAGAGGCCCGGGGAAACAGGGCAACTGGGAGGGCTGCTGTGCGAGAGGGGGTTGACCGGCCCAGGGAACCCACTCTCCAAGAGGCCCTCACCACCATCATGGGAGCATACCACCGCTCCCAGGAGACGATGGCGACGGTACTGGGCAGGTTCCAGGAGATCCAGGCACAGCAGGAGGAACAGTACATGGGGTTCAGAGACGAACTCCGGCACATCGGTACTGCAATGGGGACCATCGTCCTGGCCCTCAACCAGATAGTCACCACATTGCGGGACCATGTGGCACCCCAAAGGGCCCCTGTCACCAGCCCGGACGACGAACAGCCTACCACCTCCGCCGGCGCAAGTGGACAGGAGGCCCCCACACCACGACAGGCCACCAGAACCCCACCTCCTGCTGAAGATCAACCACCGCAACCACCGCAAGCGGAACCTGAGATCACACAAGAAGACAGAGTAGGATGCCAAGACCCCCGCCAGCCTAAGATACCCCCTGATGTCATCCCACTGTCCCACATTGGCACCTTGTCCAACCTTGAACAGCCCCTGCTCCATCCTTCCACAGGCATATGGACATTGCACCTGTGCCACAGAGAACTGGACTCTGCCATGGACATTACTCCACCCCCACCCATCACCGTTTTACTATCACGGACCTATACGCAGCACTTAAAATAAATCACCAATTGCACTTCAAATGTCAGGAGTCTGCTTGTATTCTTTACAAATGTATTACACATAACGGTGCAATAATGTTCATTTACATTGTGATGACAACATACCAGTGTCAATAAGCATTAGTCCATGGGCAAACAAAGCAGAAGTCACGCTGTGGGTCATACAGCTCTGAAAAGGGAAGGGAAAGTCAAAAATCAGTGAAAAGGAACTGGGGGGAAACACAGAAAGTAGAGATGCAGGAGGCCAGAAGTAAATGTAAAATGGCGTGGGTGATTCTTACCTGGGTGCTACTGAAAATACTGTTGTATAACTGTGTCCCTGTTGTCCGTGTCGTCCCCGTCGTCTTCCTCCTCTTCACTCTCCACAGGCTCCACAGCTGCTACAACACCACCATCTGGACCATCCTCCTGCAGGAAAGGCACCTGGCGTCGCAAAGCCAGGTTGTGAAGCATACAGCAGGCCACGATGATATGACACACCTTCTTTGGTGAGTACATGAGGGATCCCCCTGTCATATGCAGGCACCTAAACCTGGCCTTCAGGACCCCGAGGGTCCGTTCTATAATCCTCCTAGTTCGCCCATGTGCCTCATTGTACCGTTCCTCTGCCCTGGGCCGGGGATTCCTCACTGGGGTCAATAGCCAAGGCAGGTTGGGGTAACCAGAGTTACTTATTAGCCACACACGGTGTCTCTGTAGCTGTTCCATCACATAAGGGATGCTGCTATTTCGCATGACATACGCGTCATGCACTGACCCAGGGAACTTGGCATTTAGATGGGAGATGTACTGGTCAGCCAAACAGACCACCTGGACATTCATCGAATGGTAACTTTTTCTATTTCTGTACACCTGCTCATTGTCTTTTGGGGGTACTAAAGCCACATGGGTCCCATCAATGGCACCAATGATGTTGGGGATATGTCCAAGGGCATAGAAATCACCCTTCACAGTGGCCAAATCACCCTCCTCAGGGAAAACAATGTATCTCCGCATGTATTTCATCAGGGCAGACAACACTCTGGACAAAACCTTTGAAAACATAGGCTGAGACATCCCTGATGACATGGCCACTGTTGTCTGAAAAGACCCACTTGCCAAAAAATGGAGTACTGACAGAACCTGCACCAGAGGGGGAATCCCTGTGGGTTGGCGGATGGGGGACATCAGGTCTGGCTCCAGCTGGGCACACAGTTCATGTATAGTGGCTCGGTCAAGTCGGTATCGAAGTATAATATGTCGTTCTTCCATTGTCGACAGGTCCACCAGCGGTCGGTACACGGGAGGATTCATCCTTCTCCTCGCAAGTCCCAGCGGACGGTGCCTAGGAAGGACAACATGGAGCACAGAGTCAAGCAACCCTCAGGTTCGTTCACACAGCTTGCACAGTACAC
Source organism: Pleurodeles waltl (assembly GCF_031143425.1). Classification (NCBI taxonomy): domain Eukaryota; kingdom Metazoa; phylum Chordata; class Amphibia; order Caudata; family Salamandridae; genus Pleurodeles; species Pleurodeles waltl. The sequence continues at coordinate 64,382,375 of NC_090442.1, read as the reverse complement.
GAATCGCTATGCATTGAAAGGCTTGTATGAGTGGCAATGCAAGGCCCAGGCCTGTGTGACGCAGTGGAAATCAGGCCATGTGGGCCCTTGAAATGGCGGCTGCCTGACCTGTGAAGTGTGACAGTGGGATGTGAGGTCACTGTGCTGGCGTGGCTCACCGTGGCGGAAGGCGGTCGAAGACCGCGGCGCAAAGCAGCATTGGTTAACATTGAACCCTATGGGTCTCAGGAGCCAATGACGATGTGCGCTGGCGGTCGCGGTACGCACCGCCGCGGTAAGCACCGCCGCGGGCGTGACCACCATTTTCTATCTGCTTAATCACTCGAGACCTGATCATCCACAGGAGAGGACCTATACTGCAAGTGCTGCTGTGACCTCGGTCTGGAAGAGACAATGGCTGCTGCGACTGGGGAAAGGGCCCCTGCCTTCACTTCAGAAGAGTTGGAGAAACTTGTGGATGGGGTCCTACCCCAGTATGCGCTACTCTACGGTCCTCCAGACCAACAGGTAAGTACACTGGGTGCACGTTGAATGGCCTATGCCTGGGTTGTGTATGGTGGATGTAAGATGGTGGGGTGGGGAGCGAATGAGGAGTGCAAGGCACGACAGATGAGAGCATGTGCCACATGGCAGGGTTGGGGAGGGGGGGGGCAATCACATCTAACATGCAGAAAAATGTTGAAATTTCCTTTCCCACCCTGTACATGTCAAATAGGTCAGCGCCCATCAGAAAGTCGACATTTGGCGTGCCATCGCCAAGGAAGTCCGGGCCCTGGGAGTCCACACAAGACGGGGCACCCACTGCCGAAAGAGGTGGGAGGACATCCGCCGCGGGACCAGGAAGACCGCCGAGTCACTGCTGGGGATGGCCTCCCAACGTAGGAGGGGTACCAGTCGTACCTTGACCCCCCTGAGATCCCGGATCCTGGCGGTGGCCTACCCCGAATTGGATGGGCGCGTGAGGACATCACAGCAGACACAAGGGGGTCTCCCCCCACCTCTGTAGGGTGCCAAGTACAGCAAGGCATGGTCCAGCATCACCCATGTGCACATATGTTGTCCAGAGACCTGTTGGCCTAGTCACAAGTACTGAGTAGTGTACCCCGATTGCGCGGCGTAGTGCATGAGGCTCCTGTGTCTGTCCTCTCCGCCAACGGTGTTGACAATGCATGCACTCAACCTGTTTTTATTTCTCCCCCCACCCTTTTTCTTTGTCTTCTTGTGCATGTGTGCATTAGCATCATCAGGCGGAGGAAAATTGGCATCGGAGCACGAGGGAGCTGCAACTCACATGGCCCCGGTGGGCCATGCTACAGACACCGAGGTCACCAGTGATACGGAGGGCGAGGGGAGCACCACAACGGGGACCCGTGGTGACACCAGCGACACCGACACATCCTCGGAAGGGAGCTCCCTAGCGGTGGCGGCAACATCCGGGCCCCCCGCCTCTACAGGTACAGCCGCCACCCAGCGCACCAGCTCCGCCCTCCCAGCAGCCCCTCAGCCTTCGCTCCGTGCCCGCTCGCCCAAGAAGGCGGGCGTCTCCTTCGCCCCAGGCACCTCAGGCCCTGCCCCTGTTACCCCTGCTGCCCTCAGTGCGGAGGTCATTGACCTCCTACAGACCATCATTGTTGGGCAGTCTACCCTTTTGAATGCCATCCAGGGGGCAGAGAGGGAGGTGCATCGGAGCAATGCATACCTGGAGGGCATTCATTCGGGTCAGGCAGCCCATCAACGATCGTTCAATGCTCTGGCCTCAGCACTGACGGCAGCCATTGTCCCTGTTTCCAGCCTCCCTCTTCTAACTGCCTCCACCCTGTCTCTGTCTCCTGTTCCTCAGCCTATCCCATCCACACCATCAGACCAGCCTGCACACACCTCAACACCCAAGGGCAGCTCATCCAGACATAAGCATCACAGATCACACTTGCATTCACCCAAGCAACACCCAGATGCAGACATGCCAACAGTCACTACCACCCCTGTGTCCCCCTCCTCCTCGTCTCCCTCCTCCCTCCCTGTGACGTCTCCACTCACACCTGCATGCACACCACCATCAGCCAGTACTTCCATCACCAGCACACCCTCCAGTACAGTCCGCACACGTGCAGTCACCACCCCCACTGCCATTTACACGTCCCCTGTGTCCTCACCCACTGTGTCTGTCACCCCCTCTTCCAAGACACACAAGCGCAGGCAGCCACCCACCCAACAGCCAACCACCTCACGACAGCCTACGTCACAAGCACCTGCACCCAAAGACAGCACACCTGACTCTCCTACAACCACATCCTCTTCCTCCACTCCCATACCCACTACACCTACCCTTTACATTGGTCCTAAAAAACTTTACCTCTCCAAACTTAACCACTTTGCCCCACCTGACCCACCCCCTCCATCTGCTAAGAGTCCCAAGAGCACCTCAGCCACCACCAGCCCTGCTTCAAGTGTCAACATTGTGCAGGGGTTTTGGAGTCCACCCTTTCCCAGCACAGATACATCGGCCAGCAGCAAGGGAACAGCCAGCCCCCCCCCCCTGGGAAGAGGACCCGTAAAATCAGGGGCCGCCGCGAGAAGACTGACACGGCTGCCCCCAACGAGCAAAGTCCTGGGCCCTCACCTGCCACAACATCCAGGGGAGCCAAGGGCCAGAGAGCCTCATCGAAGGAGGGCAAGGGCAGCAGGGCGGAGAAGTCAGCCAGCAGTGGCGCGGACCAGGAGGGCCCCACAAGCCCCATCCCGGGTGTGAGGGAGGACACCCACGGGCCCAGGACTCCATCACAGAAGGGTCCAGCAACTGCACGGTCGGAGGGCGACTAAGCAGGGAGTCCTGGCCAGGTCTGGCTCCCTTGGATGACTGGACAAGCACCGCTGAAGAGGGCCCGCCGTGCAGAAAGGCACCGCTGAAGAGGGCCCCGCCGTGCAGAAAGACACCGCTGAAGAGGGCCCCGCCGTGCAGAAAGACACCACTGAAGAGGGCCCCGCCGTACAGAAAGGCACCGCTGAAGAGGGCCCCGCCGTGCAGAAAGACACCACTGAAGAGGGCCCCGCCGTGCAGAACGGCACCGCTGAAGAGGGCCCCGCCGTGCAGAAAGACACCGCTAAAGAGGGCCCTTCCTGTCAGGCACCGCTCCGCTGGGCCCTTCCTGTCAAGCACCGCTCCGCTGGGCCCTTCCTGTCAAGCACCGCTCCGCTGGGCCCTTCCTGTCAGGCACCGCTCCGCTGGGCCACGCCGTCTCAAGCACCGCTCCGCTGGGCCCTTCCTGTCAAGCACCGCTCCGCTGGGCCCTTCCTGTCAAGCACCGCTCCGCTGGGCCCTTCCTGTCAAGCACCGCTCCGCTGGGCCCTTCCTGTCAGGCACCGCTCCGCTGGGCCCTTCCTGTCAAGCACCGCTCCGCTGGGCCCTTACTGTCAAGCACCGCTCCGCTGGGCCCTTCCTGTCAGGCACCGCTCCGCTGGGCCACGCCGTCTCAAGCAACGCTCCGCTGGGCCCTTCCTGTCAAGCACCGCTCCGCTGGGCCACGCCGTCTCAAGCACCGCTCCGCTGGGCCCTTCCTGTCAAGCACCGCTCCGCTGGGCCCCTCCTGTCAAGCACCGCTCCGCTGGGCCCCGCCGTCTCAAGCACCGCTCTGCTGGGCCCTTCATCTCAAGCACCGCTCCGCTGGGCCCTTCATCTCAAGCACCGCTCCGCTGGGCCCCTCCTGTCAAGCACCGCTCCGCTGGGCCCTTCCTGTCAGGCACCGCTCCGCTGGGCCCTTCATCTCAGGCACCGCTCCGCTGGGCCCCTCCTGTCAAGCACCGCTCCGCTGGGCCCTTCCTGTCAGGCACCGCTCCGCTGGGCCCTTCATCTCAAGCACTGCTCTGCTGGGCCCCTCCTGTCAGGCACCGCTCCGCTGGGCCACGCCGTCTCAAGCACCGCTCCGCTGGGCCCTTCCTGTCAAGCACTGCTCCGCTGGGCCCTTCCTGTCAAGCACCGCTCCGCTGGGCCCTTCCTGTCAGGCACCGCTCCGCTGGGCCACGCCGTCTCAAGCACCGCTCCGTTGGGCCTTTCCTGTCAAGCACCGCTCCGCTGGGCCTTTCCTGTCAAGCACCGCTCCGCTGGGCCCTTCCTGTCAGGCACCGCTCCCCTGGGCCACGCCGTCTCAAGCACCGCTCCGCTGGGCCCTTCCTGTCAAGCACCGCTCCGCTGGGCCACGCCGTCTCAAGCACCGCTCCGCTGGGCCCTTCCTGTCAAGCACCGCTCCGCTGGGCCCCTCCTGTCAAGCACCGCTCCGCTGGGCCCCGCCGTCTCAAGCACCGCTCCGCTGGGCCCTTCATCTCAAGCACCGCTCCGCTGGGCCCTTCATCTCAAGCACCGCTCCGCTGGGCCCCTACTGTCAAGCACCGCTCCGCTGGGCCCTTCCTGTCAGGCACCGCTCCGCTGGGCCCTTCATCTCAGGCACCGCTCCGCTGGGCCCCTCCTGTCAAGCACCGCTCCGCTGGGCCCTTCCTGTCAGGCACCGCTCCGCTGGGCCCTTCATCTCAAGCACCGCTCCGCTGGGCCCCTCCTGTCAAGCACCGCTCCGCTGGGCCCGTCATCTCAAGCACCGCTCCGCTGGGCCCTTCATCTCAAGCACCGCTCCGCTGGGCCCCTCCTGTCAAGCACCGCTCCGCTGGGCCCTTCCTGTCAGGCACCGCTCCGCTGGGCCCCGCCGTCTCAAGCACTGCTCCGCTGGGCCCTTCCTGTCAGGCACCGCTCCGCTGGGCCCCGCCGTCTCAAGCACCGCTCCGCTGGGCCCTTCCTGTCAAGCACCGCTGGCCCATTGGCAGTCCCGGTTCTGTGTCGGGCAGTCCTTCACGACGCACTCTGCCCACCATGCCTCCTCCATGACCAGTGGTCTCTGTAATCCACCTGATGGACTGTGGCTTTGCACTCCCCAGGATGTAACAGTGGGCAATCCACCCACTGTAGAGACTTGTGAGACTGTGGCTTTGCACTCCCCAGGATGGCACGGTGGGCAACCCTCCCACTGTAAAGACTTGAGAGACTGTGGCTTTGCACTCCCCAGGATGGTACAGTGGGCAACACACCCACTGTCGAGACTTGTGAGACTGTGGCTTTGCACTCCCCAGGATGGCACAGTGGGCATGGTGGACCCTTCGTGGATCTGGCGTCGTGGACTCATGTGGCTGAGGTGCCCCCCTTCCCTTCCCCCTGAGGTGCCTGTAGTTTTGTCATCTGATGCCCCAGCAATGTTCTCTCCAACTGACTCAGGTCTCCCATGTGGGCTTTGCCCATGTGTTGATACTCTTTGGCCCACGGACAGTGGAAATTTAGGTGACTGTGCAGGACTTATTGCCTATGTTTATCGGTTTCGTAATTTTCTTACTTGATTTTTTACTATTCATATTTCTATTTTACCATGACGTCAAAGAACCTCTTATATACATAAATGTTGTTTCTCACTTTAATTATGTCTTTGCATTATTCCGGGGGGTTTGGGTGGTGTCATTGTGACTTGGTGCTCTGCATTGGTGTGTAGATAGTTGGGGGGGGGTCGCATATGTGTGTGCCCATAAGCTTTCCTCCTCCCCCCTCCCCTGTGTCGTAGGTGCAGTACTCACCGTTGTCGTCTGCGCCGGCATTCGTACTCGTGGTAGATGAGCAGGTAGACAATAGCCGGTAGGATGTGTAATTCGGGCTCCATGCTGTCCTCCTTCCTCGTGGAGTGTGTATAGGTGAGCGTTTTCCCATTCGTAGTCTGTTTCTGCCGTGTTTTTATCGGCGGGGCTCCCGCCCCGGAAAAGGTGGCGGATTGGTGAGTTGTGATAGGGTGGGCGGTACATTGTCTGCCGCCTGGCTGTTGGCGGTGACCGCCGAGCTGTTTGTCTGTACCACCGTGGCGGTCGGAGTGTTAAAGCGGCGGCCTGTGTTGGCGGTTCCCGCCAGGGTCAGAATTCCATTTTTTGGACCGCCAGCCTGTTGGCGGGTTGGCCGCCGCTTTAACACTGACCGCCAGGGTCAGAATGACCCCCATAGTTTTTATGCATATACAGTAATTTTAAGTGCAGCCATGTTTACATGCCATCAGGCTTGTCTTGCATGTAACATGCACTATTATCACACATCAGCAATGTCACACTCTATAGTAGGGTCTTGTTTCCTGTTGTACAATGTGGTAATCCTGGTTCATCCTCTGTTATTTTGAAATGATACATGTAGCAAACATGTTTCTGATTCATCTCCAGCAACAGAGAACATGTCCTTCCATTATGATGATTTCTTTCCTTTCCATGCAATTACTGTTTGGTTCAATTTTGAGCCTCATTGCTTCCTGCAATTGATGCTGGCATTTATCATCATCCTGTTCTCTTTCAAGATGTGCTACATTTTGCGGCAGTGTTATGGAAATGATGCTGTGTACCATATCTATGCTGGAAACTCAATTTATTATTGTTCCCTTTAGAGTTGCCTTTTGCACATCTCAATAATTGCTGATTAAAGTGCCATTATCTAAATTTGATTTGAAGAAAATTAATTAGTGAATGAAATCACATGTGTAATAATGTTTCTGTCCTTGAGAACTTAAAGATTCCACCTCTGCATTGCTATTACTGACATATTAAATCATAATCTAAGTTAATGATTACTTTTGCATGCTTTGATTAAAAGATGAGGTCAATATCTGACTTTGGGGGTCATTATGACCCCGGCGGTCGGCGTTAATATGGAGGAAAGTACTGCCAACTGGCTGGTGGTACTTTTCTTCATATTATGACATTGGGGGCTTGGCTAAAGCCAAACCGCCAATGTACTACACCGACCGCCACATCGGTAATGACCGCTGGGCTTGAGACTTCACTCTCCAGCCCGGCGGCCCTCACTAGCCCCCCTGAAGGATTATGACCCCACCTATCGCCATGGTTTTCGTGGCATCCTTACCGCCATGAAAACCATGGCGATAGGCACTATCAGTGACAGGGAATGCCTTCCCTGTCACTGATAGGGGTCTTCCCCACCCCGCTCCCCCTCCATAGATTCCCCCCCACCCCCGTCCTCTCCAGACCCCCCCTTCATACACACCCCTCCTTCACACACGCACACATGCATACACACACCCATTCCAACATTCATCCACACATGCATACATCCATACATCCATTCACACACACATCCACACACACTTACATACATACATGCAGACACACATTCACACAACTCAACATACACGCACTCACACATCCATACATGCACACACACACACAACATGCAACACACACCCCCATACACGCAAGCACAGACATAACACACACCCCCCACACACACACAACACCCCCCCACCCCGACCCCTGTCGAAGCACCCGAATTACCTGTAGTCAGGGAGTCCTCCAGCAGGAGACGGGACGGGGCGCTGCTGCCAGCAGCAGCGTCCGCCAGCAGAACACTGCCAGGCCGTATTATTCTCAAAATGCGGCTGGCGGCGGTCTACTGGCATGGTGCTGGCAGCAGCGCCACCTTACCGCCATCTGCCGGCATGGCCACAGCCGGATTTCTGCCATCCTTCTGGCAGAAATCCAGCTGTGGTCATAATCCGGTGGACAGCTGGTAGCCGCAGCGACGGTCTTGTGGCGACCGTCGCCGCGGCAGTAGACAGTTTTTACCGCCAGGTCAAAATGAGCCCCTTGGTTTGCAAGCCAACAAGAGCATTATTGAAATGTGATAGGACACCAGGGGTGATGGCAGGGAAGTGCTGTTCGTTCATATGTCCAGTGTTTGTGGGTTACAGATCTGTGTGACATGCAGCGACCATCGAATATCCTCTCAGTTGTCTTTAAATCTAAAGGTATAATTAAAAACTTTCAAAAGCTAAGATCCTGATTTAGAGTTGTTTGTTAAAAGAAAAGGTATATTTAAAGACGTTTGAAAACTAAGGGCCAGATTTAGAGTTTTTCTTAAATCTAAAGGTATCATTAAATACTTTTGGAAACTAAGGGTATGATTTAGAGTCTGTCCTTGAATCTATAGGCTTCATTAAAGACCTTTGAAATCTAAGGGCCTGAATTAGAGTTTGGCAGACGGGTTCTCTGTCACAAATGTGACGGATGTCCCATCTACCTTATCAAAAGCGCATTAGGATATAACTCACTTGTAGTAGGGTATATGGGATATCCATCTTGTTTGTAAAGGAGTTCCCATCTACCAAACTCTAAATAAGGCCTTAAATGATCTTACTTTGGTCCTTTGGCCCTGGAAAAGCAGCAGTGTAGCATCCATCGAGGCTCTTCAAGGGCAGCACTATGGACAGCAGTAGAAGTCATTCACATGGCCACGCAAAAGCAGGAAGATGAGGTTTGGCCTTTATGCTGTTTGACCTGGAAGTACTTCATAGGATAGGGTCATATTCCCTGACATTCTTTCAGAGTGGGCATGCTAAGCCTAGCATCATACTCTTGTATACAATCGTGCTCGTACAAACATAACTATAAAACTGAATATATACATTAGATGTCATTTTAAAAGTTTTTTGTCCAATAAATTCTCTGTCTGAATGCATCAATGGTATTGTCTTTACACATATGCTCATTTTTAGGCCTAAGCAAAATTACAATGGCATAATTCTCATAATATCTGGAATTTTGGGTTAGGGTTATTATGCAATATTCCCGGACATATGCTGTTATGGCACGTCATGTAATTATGCCGCCATTTTATGCCAAATTATATTATAACAACATGACCAGCCAGAACTAGTGTTTGTGGCAATTTAGTTTTTCAGTCCTGCTATTTTTTAGAGAAAAATGGGTCCTTGCATCAAAAATTGACTTGAAATTGTATTTCATGCTAAGATATACCACTAAATGATGGATTTGCTTTTTGTGCAATTGTGTGTAGTTTTGTGTACTTTCCTCAAAATTTGCATAGGTACGCAAAAGCAAATTACGTGAATTTTGCACCTAAGGGCAGCTTTACTTCTGTGCATCTCACGAGTGCTGGCAGCAGTTCCAGTGGAAGGAATTTCAGAGGATCTAGTAGAATCATGATATTCTGTTGTTTATGTGCTTCTACTGCACTAGCTACAAGGCTATTGCTGATATTATTTGTAAGACTCAAGAGCCCAGTTTTGGCGTTGCTGGAGCTGCCATAAGGAGGATGGCTAAAATTGCCATATTTAAGCATAGCCGTGTTTCCATATGTACCTGTAAGCTGGCACCTTTCCAGAGCAGTATGAAGCCTTGCACACTCTACAGTGACAGCTGCAACTAGGTCTGCCTTGAAAATTGTTGTCCATACCTCTGACTGAATGGTAGTATAATAAAGAGGCCATTGATGCAATATCTTTAGGTCTAACTATCTGATCATAGCCTCTAGTCTTGTTCATGTTCTACCCCTAAGAAGTGTTTTAACTGCACTCTTCACCCTCTACCTACATGCACCACCCTGGAGTCTGTGGAAATATATAGCATTAATGTTCCAATAGACAAGTAAGCAAGGCTTAAAGTTAATAAGCCAGATCATCTCCTATTCCTAAGGGTGATAATACAACTGTATGGGAAGACCATCATTTATTCATCACTGCCAATAGGGCGAAGGGTGTGCACTTTTTGCGTCCCTGCAGGATCACAACGATGGTGCCCCATGAATATAGAATTCACTAACCATGCATTTAATTTAATGACATTAGTTTCTTCAGATGATTATGACATTTCCTATGGGGAGGGAAAATGACACAAAAAGTTATCAGGCCACAAATTCACAGACCAATTTAAGTGCACAATGCTTGTAGGACAGTTTGGTTATTGCTGATATACATGACATTTAGGGTCTGATTCACAAAAACTGCTGTAAATGGAGCCCACACCTCCCCCCTTGCATGGGTGCAGATTTGCAAATTTAAGAAATTTGAAAAACTCCCAATGTTTACTCCTGGAGACCTACTACTGTTGTACCTCAAGCATCATAACATGACTGCTTATGCCAACCTCATTGAGGGTTTTTAATGACAATTACAGAAACTCCCTCTTTCCTTCTTCTTGAGATACATATTTGTTCACACAGTGGTGCCCAGCCCAAATTGAAGTTTACTTAGAGGTGATTATTCCACCACAGAGACTCTATTGTAAGGTGTTCTGCCTGGGTGGCCTAGAATCACTATGCTTCTCTACCGAGAAAGATCAGTTTGCAGAGTTAATGGGCCTGATTTAGAGTTTGGCGGATGGGCTACTCCCTCAAAAATGTGGCAGGTATCCCATCCACTATATTACAATCCCATTATATCCTATGGGAATTGTAATAGGCAGATGGGATATCTGCGACGTTTGTGACGGAATAACTCGTCCCCCAAACTCTAGATCAGGCCCAGTGTCTCTTCCCAGATCATGCTACACTTTCTGTGTTTTTGTAGGTTTTATACGCGTCCTTGTATGAAATACACGTTTTGCACAATTGTTAAGATTTGAGAAATTTACAAGAACCAGAATGGCTTATTTGTATTCACAGATGGTATGAATGAATGAATATGGTATCTATAGAGCGCCCAATCACTCAACAAGAGCGTCCTGGCGCTAGCTCAAACACCAGCTGCACCTATAGATCAAATGCAAAGAAAAGGAAACAACCAAGGAGCATCAACAGAGGAAAGCAAGAAAATGAGAAGACCTGAGGTTCCATTCAGCTATAATAATGCAATGCACAGAGTATCTGGCACAACAAGGCGACCCCATCCGTCTGCTCTGCTGTTGGATGGTTATTAAGAGCACCCATCACATTAAAAACAGTTTGTATTTATCTATACAAACTGCCTATCTCTAGTTTATATTGATCTAATCTTCTTATGTCATGTCACATTGTTATGTGCAGCTATACGTAAGCCTAGGCTATATTTAAATTATTTCAGTGTAATTCACTCTACAGTTCCTATGTGAACTACTGGAAATTACTCCATTAAGCCACTTTACATAATTATGCACCATTCGTTCTAAACATGCACCACCCTGTACCGCAAACACATGGGGACAAAAGAACACAAGGTGGTTTTGTTTTGATGCCTTCTTGTGCCAAAAATGAACCCTAGAATATATGTGTCATTAAAATATAGCATGATATGGTAGATTTGTATTTCACATTTGTCGCCTAAAGTTTGTTAATTACATGTAGTTTTGCATCATTTCCCCAACATTTTTGCATGATTACTCAAAAGCAAGTCGCACAGATTTCGCACTCCCAAGTTATAAGTTGCTTTTGCAATGCGTTTTAATCATTATTTTAACTGAAATAAACTACAGACTGCCCGACTGGTTTGAGTATGTTTTGTTATTTGCTTTAGGTTTTAATATTTACTGCTATATATACTGTAAGATCATAAGCAGCTATGAATTGTGCTTCTAACTATACCTTGCGGATTTCAGTGGTTCTTCAGTTTGAATTTGCAACTGTAACTGCACTTTGACTGTGTGTTTTTTCAGTGAATTTTTTTCAAACCTATGTTTGAGATTCAATGATCTAAGTTCACCATACTTTCACTTTAACCTGTCTTTTTTTCATTGAATGTTTGGTGTTTTTGATCAGACCCCAAATGCAAAATGTGTCTAGCCTGTTTCCGGCAGCCAACCCCTCCTGCGCACAGCCACGGGCAAGGCTCTGTTTATTTAAACTTTTTTTATTTTTAGAAACAATTCTTTTTATTACTGTTATTCAACACTTACACCGGCCTACAACCATTGGATGTAAAGGGTCCTGTAGTATTGGTTTCTAAAGTAGTTTGGTGTTTCTATTCATTTTATTATGGTAGTTGTAATGGTATGTTCCATCCTCCCCTGTCCCGGCACAATGTGTTCTCTTGGAATGTGTTATGATTCTAAAGAGATCAGTTGGAGAAGACAGATTGCTGTGTCAGGTGTGGGTGAAGTTTCTTTGTGTGATACTTATGAATAAATCTACAGAAATATCTCAACTGGATTCCAGATCTTCTTCATTTCATTGTGCAGCATTTACTACAATTTTGGCGACGAGAATGGGATTTTGGACCTTTCTGAAACTTCAACACATCGTTTCTGTTTCTTGCCACATCATTTTATTATGGAGGTACTGTAACTTTCAGACTTGTAACTCTTTTAAACTTTAACACGGATTTTATCTCTTTGAATTTCATTATTTTCATCTGTGTAACATCATTTTCACACGGACTTTGTTCAGCTGTTTAGTTGCCAAGCAACGCGCTTTTGATTTCCTCGCGCTTCCTGCTTGGAAACCAAGTGCATTTCTTCACGCTTTGCTCAGCTGTTTTGTTGCCTGGCAACAGAGCGTGTGTTTCAAACGCTGCGCTGTTGTTTTTCTCCTGTTCCTGCTTGGAAACAATATCGCTCTTCATAAATCTCGCACCAAGCACTTTGAATCATCAAGATTTTAGTTCAAAACAGCGCGTTTTTCATTTCTCACGCAAATTGCTTGGAAACTCGGGCGCATTTCAAGGTTTTCACATTTTGGACTTTCTTGCTCGTATTGTGCAGTTTGGTCAAAATTTCGATATTTGGCAATCAGAAATATCTTCTTTAAATTATATCAAGGATTTCACATGCATTACTTGAGACTTTTAAATGGGAAAATGGACAATACGAAAAATAAAAATTTAAATGTAATTAAAAAGAATTAACATTTATTCATAATATTTCAATAAATATTTGTCGTCATTATGCAAAATATTTCATCACCTCCATTTTTTCTATCAGTTCCCGGAGAACCACCTATTCCATGGAACAAATGGAAAAAAGTGTTTTTAACTTATCTCCGTGTATGTGTCAGCAATTTATCTGCGGATAGGAAAGCATCTCTTCTTCAACACTGTCTTGGAGCTGAAGGGCAAGAGATTTTAGAGACTTTACCATCAATCACCTCATCAGATGGTGCAGAAGGAGATTCTTCGATTAATGAATTGGACATTTGTTTGCTCAAATTGGATAAACATTATTTACCCAAAATTTCTATTGTTTTACAGAGATATCATTTTGAAAATGTAAACAGAATGATGATGAATCTGTGGAAGAATTTGTGACGAATTTGCGAAAATTAGCAGCTCAGTGCAATTTTGGTGGAACTCTTGAGGAACGTATCCGAGACCAACTTATGCTTGAATGTAGGAGTGACAAGATTAGGGAAGCATTATGGTCAAAAAATGACCCATCTTTAGAGGAAGTATTAACAATTGCAAAACAGGTTGAACACTCAGAAATGTGCATGGATAATCTGAAGAAGTCTAAGGAGAAACTAACTACTGTCCAATCTCTGAATTTTAAGACTAAGGACAAGACTTTTGCAGATAAAAAATTCAAGTTAAATTTTTTTAGGTGTGGTTCTGTTTCTCATTTAGCTAACTGTAAAGATTGTTCAGCTGTGAGTGTAATTTGCAACAAATGCAAGAAAAAAGGGCATTTTGCTAAATATTGTAGGTCTGGGACTAAACTAAAAATGCAAGTCAATGAAGTTGAGTGTGATGATGATAACCATGACTTCATTTTACAGGTGATCAATAATGTCAAGTGTGTCTCTAAGGTGGGGTGTTGCGATTATCCATCTGATTTTGTGGAAGTGAATGGTGTGAGGTTAGAGATGATGATGGATTCAGGTGCAAAACTAACTTTGGTATCCGTTACAGATTTTGAAAATTTATTTAAAGGGAATGTGGCTTAGGAAAAACCTGATGTCATGCCTTATGGTTATGGTGGCAAACCTATTGATCTTAAGGGATATTTTAATGCTTGCATAATGTTTAAAGGCAACAAAATTTATGGGAAAGTTTATGTTCCAGTTGTAGGAGACACCATCTTAAGTTGGCCGCATCAGAAATTATTAGGCATTATTCTTAATTCAAATTCTGTACCTCAAGGTCAAGTTCAAAATATATGTGACTTTGGTGAAGAGTTGTTGAGTGAATTTCCCAATGTTTTCAGTTCTAAAGTGGGATGTATTAAAGGTTACAAGCATCGCATAATGTTAAAAAATTGTGCTTTATCCGTTGCATGTAAGGCAAGAAATATTCCGTTTAGTTTGAGGGAAAAAGTTAAGCTTGAAATTCAGAATCTTAAATCTCAAGGAATAATTGAGGATGTAGAAGCTGCTCAATGGATTGCGCCCATAGTTGTAGCTTTAAAAAAAATGGGGATATCAGGTTGTGTGTAGACTTGCGCAACCTGAACAAAGAAGTTATTGAGGACAGATTTCCGTTACCTAATATCACTGAAATGGTGGGGTCATTAGGCAAAGCTAAATACTTCACTACTTTGGATTTGAGCTCCGCCTATCATCAGGTGCAATTATGTGAGCAATCTAAATTGTTAACATCCTTCATAACGCCATTTGGTGTGTACAAGTTTAACCGGATGCCTTTTGGTCTTTGCTCAGCAGCATCTGTTTTTCAGAGACTCATGTCAGATATATTGGGTAATACAGCTAATGTGAAATTTTTTCAAGATGATGTGCTCATATATACAGATACTTTGGAGCAACATAAAGAGAGAGTGAGAGCAGTTTTGAAATTTTTTGATGCTAAAGGAATAACTCTTAAAAGTGATAAATGCAAGTTTTTTAGATCAGATATTACATATCTGGGGCATGTAATTTCTGGTAGCGGTGTCAAACCGAAGGATGATTTGGTCAAAACCATAATCAATTTGTCTACGCCTGAGAAGAGAGAAGATGTTCAAGTTTTTCTTGGAATGGCTGAGTATTATGCGAGGTTTATTCCTAACTTTGCTAGGAGGTCTGACTCTATTAGAAAGTTACTTAGGAAAGGTGTGATGTTTGATTGGTCTGAGGATTGTCAGAAGGAATTTGTAGATCTCAAACAAGCTTTATCATCTGCTCAATCTTTAAGTAGCTTTCTTCCAGGTTTGCCCTGTTGTATTATAACTGATGCATCAGATAAAGGCTTAGGGTGTGTTCTCAAACAAGTAATTGATGGAAAAGAAAGTATAATCGCTTTTGCTTCTCGTGGACTACGGGATGCTGAACGTAGGTACTCTACTATAGAGAAGGAAGCATTGGCCATATATTGGGCCATTAAGAAATTTAAACAGTTTCTTTGGGGAAGAAAGTTCACATGTCAGACTGATCACAAACCTTTGCGTGAGATTTTTGAGAAAAAAGGATTAGATAATGTTTCTTCTAGAATTTGCAAATGGGTTGTGGGACTACAAGTTTTTCATATCTCTATTAATTATGTTCCAGGATGTAAAAACAAAACTGCGGATTGTTTATCCAGGTTGGGAGTTGAGAATTTGGAGGAGAGAGAAAAAGATGATTCTTGGTGGATTGATGAAGAAGTCAAAGTATGCAGTGTGACGGATGGGTGCATATCAGAAGAAGAATGGTTGCATGAATTAGGTGAGGATAAGGAATTGTTAGAGATCAGAGATTTATTGTTGCCTGGGAAAAGTTGGAATGATTCTGAAGGTAAAAAATTTTCTTTAAAAAAAGTATGGGACGAACTCTCTGTTCAGAATGGAGTAGTTTTGAGAGGTTGCAAGTTGATACCTCCACAGAAACTTCGTGAACGTCTAGTTGATCTGGCTCATTCTGGCCATCATGGAATATGTAAGACTAAAGAAAGGATGCGAGGTGTATATTGGTGGCCCGGTATGGATCTAGTGTTGGAGAGAAAAGTCAGAGACTGGGTTGAGTGCAAACTTACTGACAAGTCCTTGAAGGTCAGGACACAACCCATGGAGTTAAAAGAGATTCCCAAGGAAGTTTGGGAAGAAGTTTGTATTGATATTATGGGGCCCATTTGTTGCGGTGGTGTTGCCAAATATGTTGTTGTAATGATGGATGGTTTATCACGGTGGCCAGAAGTATTAATAACTTCAGAAATATCGTCTATGGTTATTATTAAATTTCTTTCTAACGTGTTTGCAAAAGAAGGAAATCCAAAATGTATTTTGTCAGATAATGGGGTCCAGTTCACCTCTAAAATGATGAAGGAATTTTTAAGATCTAGAGGGATTGTTCATAAAAAAACAGCGTTGTGTCATCCAGAATCGAATGGAATGGTTGAACGCTTTAACAGAACTCTAAAGGAAACTATTCAGCTAGCAAAACACTTGGGTATCAATTGGGAGAAATCAGTATTATCTAAAGTGGAAGATTATAGGTTTACACCTCATTCTAGCACGGGCTTGTCACCGTTTGTGTTGTTCAAAAAACGTATACCACACACCATGATTTTCCCTCCTTGGGTGAAGGAGTATGTTTCAGAACAGTTCAATTATGATGAGCAGAAGGATTTTGCGCTGAAGAAAAATGTGCACCTTCAAAAGAGAAACAAATGTGTGTATGATGCTCGTAAATCAGTCAAACATATTGATGTGAAGGTGGGAGATTCTGTCAAAGTTAAATTGCCTGGTAAATTTCATAGTAGTCAATCTCATTACAGTAAAGTATTTAAGGTGATAAAAGTTGTCAAAAAAGCTGTAAAACTTGACGATGGTCGTATTTGGAATATAAACAGAATTGTAAAGGTATCATAAATGTATTTTTTTTATTTTTATTTTTTTATTTCCTCAGTTGTTTTTATTTTTTGTATTTGCATTGTTTAAAGGGAGAAAGGGATAAGGGATGTTATATTTACTTTGGTTTGTTAAGAAGGGAGATAGTGTAGTATTGGTTTCTAAAGTAGTTTGGTGTTTCTATTCATTTTATTATTGCAGTTGTAATGGTATGTTCCATCCTCCCCTGTCCCGGCACAATGTGTTCTCTTGGAATGTGTTATGATTCTAAATAGATCAGTTGGAGAAGACAGATTGCTGTGTCAGGTGTGGGTGAAGTTTCTTTGTGTGATACTTATGAATAAATCTACAGAAATATCTCAACTGGATTCCAGATCTTCTTCATTTCATTATGCAGCATTTACTACAGTCCAAGATTCGAGTGAAGAAAATACAGAAAAAACAAATGAATAGCAACAAGCAGAAAAACAAATCCCCCTCCACCCCAGTCTCCCACCCCTCTTGGCCAGTCACAGCTGTCCACAATTTGGTTACCACCATGCCAGTGCTTTGTCAATAATATGTTCACATTGCCACATGGTCCTTTGTGGCCCCATGATTCCAGCTGACTGCATCGATAATCCAAGAACCCCAAGGTATCTGGGGCACAGAAGTTCTTTAAATTTTGTTGAAAAAAACGATAAGCAAGATCCCCATCTCATTTCATAATCCGTACCCTGCTGTTCTGTAGTAGTAATGATATGGCCCATACTCTATCTAAGAATTATCATGAGGCACCCTAGTTGTCCCCCATAATGCCAAGGTATGTGATATTGTGCTGTGCTGTGGGCAGTATGGATGTTATTTTTCCCCTGGTTGATCTGAGAAGTAAGCAAGGTGGCCTGGCTCCTCAGAGCTATATACATGTGAATCTAAATAACTCAATACCTTAGGGCCTAACTTATATCCCATTATCTCCTTTTTGGACCGTAATACGGAGGACGGGTTATCTGTCACGTTTGTGATGGAGTATTTCTCTCAGTCAAAACCTGAACAAGGTCCTTAGTTTATGAGTTTATGTCATCTTGTACCTCCGCCCAATATTTTGTGAATTTCAGTGCATTAGGAGAAGAAGCATTACCGTACCACTGCAACCCCGCCAGGTCTCCTTACAACTAGTTTTTTCCCATGCATGGATCCTCCATGGAGTATAGTACCAGTATGTTGTTGTATTAATGAGTGGATCTTAAGTGGATGCACCGTTGAAGAGACCTTAGCATTCTTGTGGTGTGAGCCTGTGGCCCAACTCTCTCTCTCTCCCACCTCTTCTATCCTGGGGGTTTTCCCTTTCCATCCCTTTTTTTTTGCAAGTTTTGGTATATTTCTGGTAGCCTACATTTGTCTCTGCTTTTTATTAACAGCCATTTCTCATTTTAATTTTGTTTGCTAACCATGCACAAGATTTGTGGCCCTGGGTCGTGAAACAAAAGCTTCATGAGCCTGTGTTTGACCTTTTGCTAGGTCCGCAGACTTGGTTTAGGATTTTCAGAGCACAAGAAAGGCCCAGCATAGGCATACGAAGCTTACAGAGGGTTTGCAGACCCAACCCATTCTGAGATAGCTGGTCATGTTGAATAGAAGGGAAATGGGTGGTGCACCCCCTTTGGCAAGTGGAGCTATATTTATGCACACCCAACATTTTTCCACCATTTACGTCACCAGGTAATACTTGTTGAAATTCGAAGAAAAAGTAGTAGAGAACAATCATTCACAATGCAATAAGTCTTGCATTATCGAGAGTTAGAGCTGTTGGCATTATAAATGATAATGATAACCTTGCATTTGGGACCTTATAAATAATTAGCCATTCAGCACATTAAAACTTTATCAGAAATAAACTGTGTCATACAAGTGGCATTAGACTGTAATGGCTCCAACATCCCCTACAGAACATCACAGTAAAAACAGCATTAGGAAGAAACATGGGTGGTCATTCTGACCCTGGCGGTCTTTGACCGCCAGGGCGGAGGACCGCGGGAGCACCGCCGACAGGCCGGCGGTGCTCCAATGGGGATTCCGACCGCGGCGGTAAAGCCGCGGTCGGACCGGCACCACTGGCGGGGTCCCGCCAGTGTACCGCCGCCCCATTGAATCCTCCGCGGCGGCGCAGCTTGCTGCACCGCCGCGGGGATTCCGACCCCCCCTACCGCCATCCAGATCCCGGCGGTCGGACCGCCGAGATCCGGATGGCGGTAGGGGGGGTCGCGGGGCCCCTGGGGGCCCCTGCAGTGCCCATGCCACTGGCATGGGCATTGCAGGGGCCCCCGTAAGAGGGCCCCTACATGTATTTCACTGTCTGCTGCGCAGACAGTGAAATACGCGACGGGTGCAACTGCACCCGTCGCACAGCTTCCACTCCGCCGGCTCGATTCCGAGCCGGCTTCATCGTGGAAGCCTCTTTCCCGCTGGGCTGGCTGGCGGTCTGAAGGCGACCGCCCGCCAGCCCAGCGGGAAAGTCAGAATTACCGCCGCAGTCTTTCGACCGCGGAACGGTAACCTGACGGCGGGACTTTGGCGGGCGGCCTCCGCCGCCCGCCAAGGTCAGAATGAGGGCCATGGTCATGTAAAACATATATTCAGCCCCTAGAAGTCATAATCACATAAAAAAGAAAGATAAAGAATATTTCCGTGTAACCATATAATCAGCCCCTTGAAGGCATTGTGTATTACACATTTTCAGGCCTAGCAGGCATTTTAAATATCGTTTAACTGTGGAGTCAGAGGCACAAGGGTGCAGTGCTGCAGGTCGTTACTAGTTGTCCCTGTAGAGTCAGCAGCAGAAGGTGCAGTACCACTGGTCATGGCTAGATGTCCCTGTAGAGTCAACAACTTAAGGTGTAGTACCACTGGCCAAGGCTAGATGTCCCTGTGCAGCCAAAACCACTATCAGAAATAAACATTAGTGGAAGGTGCAATACGTGGCTAGATGTCCCTCTAGAGCCTACTGAGTTAGTAATGCCTTGGGGCAATTATCATTGTTCAACCTTTGGAAAGTATAATCCATTACACATTTAGAGGCTCAGTAAGGCTGTCAGACTATTTTTGCAAACAAGGCCCTTATAGCACAAAGTCCTCTCAGCTATAAAAACAAAAGTTGCAGCTACAAGAGAATTTAAATATGTATTGAATGGTGGAAGCAGTTTTGATTTTTGGACCCCCTCTAACCTAGTGTGACCCACAAGCTGGCACATTGTTCTGAATGTTTTGGTGGTGGTCCCATTGCCTTAGTCGTTATGCCCAAAAATGTGTTGTAAAAGGAATGCCTGCAAAGCACTGTGGGATGAGTTTCCCCAAGTGCAGTGAATATTGTATTGCTGGGAGAGCTGCTGTTGATGATTGATTCCTGGGTCGATTTCATGCTATATAAAGCAACATTTTTTTTTTAGAAAACGCACGTAGGACACGCCTACTTGTGACTATTGATAATGTAAAGTAAGGACCAAGTGATGGGAAAATGTGGAAAACGAACGCGTGCATGAACAAGAGTGCTTACTGACAAACACAAGAGGAAGGAAACAAAGACAAGTAGTCTGTCCAAACAACTGAAAAATAATCCAGGCGTAATTAAACTGTACTTGGCCGGTGCTCCTCAGCCAAGTACAGGAAGTGACGTATTGGCTGCCAAACCAGTTAGGAGGCAACAAAACAAGTGCGACACTTGTAAGTGGCAGGCAGTGGCAGGTGGGAACAAATGCCTATACTTCATCCAACAGGTCTTGCAGACAGCGCATGTGCGCTGTCTAGGCTCAACCGCAAAAGGTAAATTGTAAATGTGGTAATGCTATTTCTGCAGACTGGACTTCATTCTGACCTCAAAAACTTGGACTGAGGAGACAATTTCACCCCATTGTGATATCAATTTGTATCTGTCAATGTCTCTATTTTTGTACTTTTCATAAAAAATGCTATCTTGGTGTATGAGCACCCACCACCTGGAAGACTAAGGGCCTAAATACTGGGGTAAATCCCAAAAGCATTTATGAGTACGGGAAGGAGCTCTACAGGACTATGTTTTTACCTACTCCTAGATGTCTTTTAGAGTCAGCCTAGGAACGTTCAACTCCCTATTTATAAAAGGGCAAATAAGACAATCTATACTATTTAAACATGTACGACCCCTGAATATCCCTATTTTATTATCATTTTATATGCTTTATTACTTTTATAGCAGTTGGAAATGGCCCTTTTTGCAGAGTCATCCCAATCTTTCTGCCTCCTTCCTCCTATTTTTTCTGACCCCTTTTTGTTATTTTTAGGACTCTGGGAACTTTACCACTGCTAACTAGTGCTAAAGTGCATATGCTCTCTGTGTAAATTGTACTGGTGATTGTTTTATCCAAGATTGGCATATTTGATTTACTGGTAACTCCCTAGTAAAGTGCCCTAGAGGTGCCAGGGACTGTAAATCAAATGCTTTATCTAGTGGGCCTGCAGCACTGGTTGTGCCAACCACATTAGTAGCCGTGTAAACATGGCTCAGACCTGCCACTGCAGTGTCTGTGTGTGCAGTTTTAAACTGCCAATGAGACTTGACAAGTGTACTCACTTGCCAGGCCTAAACCTTCCCTTTTCATACATGTAAGGCACCCCTAAGGTAGGCCCTAGATAGCCCCATGGGCATGGTGCAGTGTATGTTAAAGGTGGGACATGTACTGATGTTTGTTACATGTCCTAACAGTGAAATACTGCTAAATTCAGTCCTCACTGTTGCAAGGCCTATCTCTCTCATAGGTTAATATGGGGGAAGCCTTTAAATAACCTTAAAGTGCAGAATCCCTTTTAGAGCAAATAGAAATTTTGAGTTTGGGGTCTCTGAACTCACAATTTAAAAATACATATTTTAGTGAAGTTGTTTTTTATTTAGATTGTTAGTTTGAAAATGCCACTTTTAGAAAGTAGGCATTTTCTTGCTTGAACCATTCGGTGACTCGGCCTGTTTGTGTATTCCCTGTCTGGGTCAGACTGACAGTTGGGCTGTTTGTGAATTCCCTCTAGACAGTGACACAAAGAGAGCTGGAGTGTAGCCTGCATGTCCTGATGAGCAATATGTGCTAGAGTGGAGGGAGGAGTGGTCACTTACACCTGAATGGGCTGTGCCTGCTCTCTCATAATGCAATCTCCAACCCCTTGGTGTGTGTCTGGGGCATGGCCTTGGCAGGGCAGGATCTTGTGTACAACAGAGACTTTTCTTTGAAGTATGCCTACTTCAAAGGCAGAAAGGGGATAAGTATTGGACCCAAAACCCCTGAAAATTAGATCACTTCTGGATTCAAGAGGAACCTCTGCCAAGGATAGGTGCTGAAGAGCCGAAGAGCAGTGCTGCCCCTGCCTGTGACTGTGCTTTGTTGAGCTATCCTGCAGTTGCTGCTTAAGCCTGTGGAAGGGGACAAAGACTGGACCAAAGACTGGGCTTTGTGGTATATTTCTGCTTGTGAAGAATCTCCAAGGGCTTGAACTGAGCTTGTCTCCTGTTTTGAAGTCTCAAGGCCATCAAAGACTTCCTCTGCTAACATCTGGACTCTCTGCTGAGACTCCTGCCCTGCCAAGTGGTGTCCTATCCAGTCGCTGGGCCCTTGAAAGGTGAAGTTGGCAGTCAAGAGCTGAAAATCCACACATAGAGCACCGTGCAGGGAAATTTTGGATGCACCATCTGCAACACGGCTGATAAACGACGCACTGCCGGCTTCGTGGCTCAAATTGATGCTCCACCTGCATCGCAGCTGGGAGATCAACGCATCGTGGCTGGAAAAAAGAAGCGTAACACCCACTTGCTGCTGCTGATAACTACGCAAACCCCACGCAGTGCGGTTTTCTAACAGCGTGCGACCGGATTTTCCATGCATCGTCCCTGGGCATCAAAGTCATCCTGACTCTGGGGACCTGACGTCCCCTTCTCCAGAAATTGACGCAAAATGAAAAATGATGCATCGCCGACCTGACTGGAGAAGAAACGGCGCACGGCCTCCCTTGCGAGGAAGGAATCGACGCATTGCTGCCTTTTCTGACACACACTCGCCCGTGCGGCTTTATTTTTTATGCTAACCAGGTACTTTGAGCAAAATCAACGTTTCCATTGTTTTCTATGGAGTAAGTCTCCACATAAGACATTTTAAAATTAAAATTCAGACTTTGCATCCAATTAAGCAGAACTGATTCCCAGTCACATTTCTCCTTGCTGCCAATTTCTTTGTGGCAAAGTTAAAAAAAATCAGACCCATATTTATGGACTTTTGGCACAGGGCAGCACAGCAAGTCATCTTGCTGCACTGCCCTGCGTCAAAGCGAAATGGAAGGAATGTGCTTTATCTATGGCACACGGCAAAATCCTGTCCTTTCCCTTTGCGCTGGTGGAATTTTGGCAGCCTAGTGCCAATGCAGGCACCCTTGCACCATGGTGCAAGTGTGTCTGCATTGCAGACAGGATTGTTTTTGTGCAGGGAGGGGTTACTTCCTGTACAAAAATAATCCTAGTAGGCTTTTCCCTCTTTCTATGTGTGCTGCAGCAGGCAGCACACATAGCAAGAGAAAAAAACAAGAAGAAATAAAGGTTTTGGCACATCCCCAGTTTTATGAGGTTTTGTAAATCTAGGGATGCGTCAAAATAAACGGGCTTTGCGTGGGAACACCCATGGAACGCCTCCCTTGCACAGAATAAAGCAACACAACGATTTGAGCTGCCTTTTCATACTCCATATCTATGCGGCCATTCAATGCCACGCACAGTGTTGGTGTGTCACAAAAAGTGGCAACGGCAGTTCAAGAGGCTCATAAATATGCCCCAAAATGTATAAATTGAGGCCCAGATTTTGTGTCGGGGTTAAACAACTCCAATGCAAAATCTCACTTGTTAAATCTCTCAGTGCACTCAAATCCAGTCATAAAAAAACTGCTTAACATATGAGGTTTTAATATCTGATGCCACGTCCTGTGTTGTCATGGGTTGCGGTGCCAAGTGTGATGTCACACGCCATGATGTTCTGCGCCATGATGTCACTTGCGTACTGCCTAACTTGGCTAGTCCCCCCACTTCTTCTTTTAGGACTTGTGCCCTGGACATCTCGGAGTATATAAAAGCATGTTATAGGAGTACTACTTATGTACTCCGAAAAGGCTTTGTGGCAAGGTTGCACTGATATTTAATGTCACTATTCATGTACTGCGAGGCCTCCAATGTTTCTGATAAACGGAAGCATTGACATAATACGGGCTAGTGTGTTCGTTTGGGGTTGTACACAAGGCTCATGGAACAGTTATGGAGATAAACAGCACCGTGTTTGATTAATGCTGCCACGAGTTCGAGGCTCCTGCGGGACATCGAAATTCACCCACATTACAAACAGCCCTGGATTCTACCGCACACCTGGGAGAAAGCGGTCTTTACCAATTACCAGCAACTGGAAGGGGATAAAACAGGCGCTTCATAATAGGAGCCATGATGAGAGAAGGGAAAAGCACGCAAATTACTGCACAGCAAATAGGAAAAAACTGAGAAGTGGCCAGGGCAATTGGAAGAGACACCGGCTCCCCGTAGACCAGAGCGCGGAATATGTAATCAAAAGCAAAGCAAACTGGGAGAAGCAAAGCGTTCCTGGCACAGGTAGGGACAGCTGGAGAAACAAAGGAGTCTCGGCAGAGGTAGGGATGTGTGAGAGTAGAAGAAAGAAAGCAGTCTCGCAGAGGCAGGGGAGTGTGAGAGCAGAAGAAACAAAGCAGTCTCGCAGAGGCAGGGGTGTGTGAGAGCAGAAGAAACAAAGCAGTATCAGCAGAGTTAGGGCTGTGTGAGAGCAGAAGAAACAAAGCAGTCTCGGCAGAGGTAGGGATGTGTGAGACCATGTGTGAGACCAGAAGAAACAAAGCAGTCTTGTAGAGGCAGGGTTGTGTGAGAGCAGAAGAAACAAAGCAGTCTCGCAGAGGCAGGGGTGTGTGAGAGCAGAAGAAACAAAGCAGTCTTGCAGAGGTATGGCTGTGTGAGAGCAGAAGAAACAAAGTACTCTCGGCAGAGGTGTGTGAGAGCAGAACAAACAAAGCAGTCGTGGCAGAGGTAGGACTGTGTGAACGCTGGAGAAACACAAAAGTCTCGGCAGAGGAAGGGATGTTTGAGAGCAGAAGAAACAAAGCAGTCTCTGCAGAGGTATGGCTGTGTGTGAGCTGGAGAAACAAAGGAGTCTCGGCAGAGGTCTGTGATAGCAGAAGAAACAAAGCAGTCTCGG
This sequence comes from Pleurodeles waltl, assembly GCF_031143425.1. Lineage (NCBI taxonomy): Eukaryota > Metazoa > Chordata > Amphibia > Caudata > Salamandridae > Pleurodeles > Pleurodeles waltl. The sequence goes on along the minus strand of NC_090442.1, from coordinate 64,357,650 downwards.
CATAGGCAGGGACGTGTGTGAGCTGGAGAAACAAAGGAGTCTTGGCAGAGGTCTGTGAAAGCAGAAGAAACAAAGCAGTCTCGCAGGGGTGTGTGAGAGCAGAAGAAACTAAGCAGTCTCAGCAGAGGTAGGGATGTGTGAGAGCAGAAGAAACAAAGCAGTCTCGCAGAGGCAGGGGTGTGTGAGAGCAGAAGAAACAAAGCAGTCTCGGCATAGGCAGGGACGTGTGTGAGCTGGAGAAACAAAGGAGTCTTGGCAGAGGTCTGTGAAAGCAGAAGAAACAAAGCAGTCTTGCAGCGGCAGGGGTGTGTGAGAGCAGAAGAAACTAAGCAGTCTCAGCAGAGGTAGGGATGTGTGAGAGTAGAAGAAACAAAGCAGTCTCGCAGAGGCAGGGGTGTGTGAGAGCAGAAGAAACAAAGCAGTCTCGGCAGAGGTAGGGCCGTGTGTGAGCTGGAGAAACAAAGGAGTCTCGCAGAGGTTTGTAAGAGCAGAAGAAACAAAGCAGTCTCAGCATAGGCAGGGTCGTGTGTGAGCTGAATAAACAAAGGAGTCTTGACAGAGGTCTGTGAAAGTAGAAGAAACAAAGCAGTCTCGCAGAGGCAGGGGTGTGTGAGAGCAGAAGAAACAAAGCAGTCTCGCAGAGGCAGGGGTGTGTGAGAGCAGAAGAAACAAAGCAGTCTCAGCAGAGGTAGGGATGTGTGAGAGCAGAAGAAACAAAGCAGTCTCGGCAGAGGTAGGGCCGTGTGAGAGCTGGAGAAACAAAGCAGTCTCAGGAGAGGTGTGTGAGAGCAGAAGAAACAATGCAGTCTCACAGAGGTATGTCTGTGTGAGAGAGGAACATACAAAGCAGTCACGGCAGAGGTAGGACTGTGTGAGCGCTGTAGAAACACAGAAGTCTCGGCAGAGGTAGGGATGTGTGAGAGGAGAAGATACATAGCAGTCTCGCAGAGGTAGGGATGTGTGAGAGCAGAAGAAACAAAGCAGTCTCTGCAGAGGTAGGGATGTGTGAGAGCAGAAGAACCAAAGCACTCTCTGCAGAGGTAGGGATGTGTGAGAGCAGAAGAAACAAAGCAGTCTCTGCAGAGGTAGGGTTGTGTGAGAGCAGAAGAAACAAAGCACTCTTGGCAGAGGTGTGTGAGAGCAGAACAAACAAAGCAGTCTCACCAGAGGTAGGGCTGTGTGAGAGCAGGAGATACACAGCAGTCTCGGCAGAGGTGTGTGAGAGCAGAAGAAATAATGCAGTCTCGGAAGAGGTAGAGCTGTGTGAGAGTGGGAGAAACAAAGCAGTCTCAGCAGAGGTAGGGTTGTGTGAGAGCGGGAGAAACAAAGCAGTCTCAGCAGAGGTAGGGTTGCGTGAGAGGGGGCGAAACAAAGCAGTCTCAGCAGAGGTATGGCTGGGTGAGAGCAGGAGATACATAGCAGTCACGCCAGAGGTAGGGCTGTGTGAGAGCGGGAGAAACAAAGCAGTCTCAGTAGAGGTAGGGTTGTGTGAGAGGGGAGAAACAAAACAGTCTCAGCAGAGGTATGGCTGTGTGAGAGCAGGCGATACACAGCAGTCACGTCAGAGGTAGGGCTGTGTGAGAGCGAAAGAAACAAAGCAGTCTCAGCAGACGTAGGGTTGTGTGAGAGGGGGAGAAACAAAGCAGTCTCAGCAGAGGTATGGCTGTGTGAGAGCAGGAGATACACAGCAGTCGGGGCAGAGGTAGTGCTGTGTGAGAGCGGAAGAAACAAAGCAGTCTCAGCAGAGGTGTGTGAGAGCGGAAGAAATAAAGCAGTCTCGGCAAAGGTAGGGCTGTGTGAGAGCAGGAGAAGCAAAGCAATCTCAGCAGAGGTGTGTGAGAGCAGAATAAACAAAGCAGTCTCAGCAGAGGAAGGGCTGTGCGAGAGCAGAAGAAACAAAGCAGTCTGCAGAGGTAGGGATGTGTGAGAGCAGAAGAACCAAGGCAGTCTCGACAGAGGTAGGAATGAGTGAGAGCAGAAGAAACAAAGCAGTCTCTGCAGAGGTAGGGATGTGTGAGAGGATAAGAAACAAAGCACTCTCGGTAGAGGTGTGTGAGAGCGGAAAAAACAAAGCAGTCTCACCAGAGGTAGGGCTGTGTGAGAGCAGGAGATACACAGCAGTCTCGGCAGAGGTGTGTGAGAGCGGAAGTAACAATGCAGTCTCGGCAGAGGTAGGGCTGTGTGAGAGTGGGAGAAACAAAGCAGTCTCAGCAGAGGTAGGGTTGTGTGAGAGGGGGAGAAACAAAGCAGTCTCAGCAGAGGTAGGGTTGTGTGAGAGGGGGAGAAACAAAGCAGTCTCTGCAGAGGTATGGCTGGGTGAGAGCAGGAGATACACAGCAGTCACGGCAGAGGTAGGGCTGTGTGAGAGCGGGAGAAACAAAGCAGTCTCAGCAGAGGTAGGGTTGTGTGAGAGAGGAGAAACAAAGCAGTCTCAGCAGAGGTATGGCTGTGTGAGAGCAGGCGATACACAGCAGTCACGGCAGAGGTAGGGATGTGTGAGAGCGAAAGAAACAAAGCAGTCTCCGCAGACATAGGGTTGTGTGAGAGGGGGAGAAACAAAGCAGTCTCAGCAGAGGTATGGCTGTGTAAGAACAGGAGATACACAGCAGTCATGGCAGAGGTAGTGCTGTGTGAGAGCGGAAGAAACAAAGCAGTCTCAGCAGAGGTGTGTGAGAGCGGAAGAAATAAAGCAGTCTCGGCAAAGGTAGGGCTGTGTGAGAGCAGGAGAAGCAAAGCAATCTCAGCAGAGGTGTGTGAGAGCAGAATAAACAAAGCAGTCTCAGCAGAGGAAGGGCTGTGCGAGAGCAGAAGAAACAAAGCAGTCTGCAGAGGTAGGGAAGTGTGACAGCAGAAGAACCAAAGCAGTCTCGCAGAGGTAGGGCTGTGTGAGAGCAGAAGAAACAAAGCAGTCTCTGCAGAGGTAGGGATGTGTGAGAGCAGAAGAAACAAAGCACTCTCGGCAGAGGTAGGGATGCGTGAGAGGAGAAGAAACAAAGCACTCTCGGCAGAGGTGTGTGAGAGCGGAACAAACAAAGCAGTGTCACCAGAGGTAGGGCTGTGTGAGATCAGGAGATACACAGCAGTCTTGGCAGAGTTGTGTGAGAGCGGAAGAAACAATGCAGTCTTGGCAGAGGTTGGGCTCTGTGAGAGCGGGAGAAACAAAGCAGTCCCAGCAGAGGTAGGGCCGTGTGAGAGCTGGAGAAACAAAGCGGTCTCGGCAGAGGTGTGTGAGAGCAGAAGAAACAAAGCAGTCTTGCAGAGGTATGTCTGTGTGAGAGCAGAACAAACAAAGCACTCTCGGCAGAGGTGTGTGAGAGCGGAACAAACAAAGCAGTCTCGCAGAGATATGTCTGTGTGAGAGCAGAACAAACAAAGCAGTCTCAGCAGAGGTAGGACTGTGTGAGCGCTGTAGAAACACAGAAGTCTCTGCAGAGGTAGGGATGAGTGACAGCAGAAGAAACAAAGCAGTCTCTGCAGAGCTAGGGATGTGTGAGAGCAGAAGAACCAAAGCAGTCTCTGCGGAGCTAGGGATGTGTGAGAGCAGAAGAACCAAAGCAGTCTCGGCAGAGGTAGGGTTGTGTGAGAGCAAAAGAAACAAAGCACTCTCGGCAGAGGTGTGCGAGTGCAGAACAAACAAAGCAGTCTCACCAGAGGTAGGGCTGTGTGAGAGCAGGAGATACACAGCAGTCTCGGCAGAGGTATGTGAGAGCGGAAGAAACAAAGCAGTCTCAGCAGAGGTAGGGTTGTGTGAGAGGGGAAGAAACAAAGCAGTCTCAGCAGAGGTATGGCTGTGTGAGAGCAGGAGATACACACCAGTCACGGCAGAGGTAGGGCTGTGTGAGAGCGGGAGAAACAAAGCAGTCTCAGCAGAGGTAGGGCTGTGTGAGAGGGGGAGAAACAAAGCAGTCTCAGCAGAGGTATGGCTGTGTGAGAGCAGGAGATACACAGCAGTCGCTGCAGAGGTAGTGCTGTGTGAGAGCGGAAGAAACAAAGCAGTCTCAGCAGAGGTGTGTGAGAGCGGAAGAAACAAAGCAGTCTCAGCAAAGGTAGGGCTGTGTGAGAGCAGGAGAAACAAAGCAATCTCAGCAGAGGTCTGTGAGAGCAGAATAAACAAAGCAGTCTCAGCAGAGGAAGGGCTTTGTGAGAGCAGAAGAAACAAAGCAGTCTCTGCAGCGGTAGGGATGTGTGAGAGCAGAAGAACCAAAGCAGTCTCAGCAGACGTAGGGTTGTGTGAGAGGGGGAAAGACAAAGCAGTCTCAGCAGAGGTATGGCTGTGTGAGAGAAGGAGATACACAGCAGTCGGGGCAGAGGTAGTGCTGTGTGAGAGCGGAAGAGACAAAGCAGTCTCAGCAGAGGTGTGTGAGAGTGGAAGAAACAAAGCAGTCTCAGCAAAGGTAGGGCTGTGTGAGAGCGGGAGAAACAAAGCAATCTCAGCAGAGGTCTGTGAGAGCAGAATAAACAAAGCAGTCTCAGCAGAAGAAGGGCTGTTGGAGAGCAGAAGAACCAAAGCAGTCTCGCAGAGGTAGGGATGTGTGAGAGCAGACGAACCAAAGCAGTCTCTGCAAAGGTAGGAATGTGTGAGAGCAGAAGAAACAAAGCAGTCTCGGTAGAGGTAGGAATGTGTGAGAGCAGAAGAAACAAAGCAGTCTCAGTAGAGGTAGGAATGTGTGAGAGCAGAAGAAACAAAGCAGTCTCGGTAGAGGTAGGGATGTGTGAGAGCAGAAGAAACAAAGCAGTCTCACCAGAGGTAGGGCTGTGTGAGATCAGGAGATACACAGCAGTCTCAGCAGAGGTGTGTGAGAGCGGAGAAACAATGCAGTCTCAGCAGAGGTTGGGCCGTGTGAGAGCTGGAGAAACAAAGCAGTCTCGGCAGAGGTGTGTGAGAGCAGAAGAAACAAAGCAGTCTCGCAGAGGTATGTCTGTGTGAGAGCAGAACAAACAAAGCACTCTTGGCAGAGGTGTCACAGACACACACACCCACACACGTTCCTAGAGTGTGGGCTAAACATTCATGTACACAAACAGACACGCAGACATGCAGTGAGTGTGGGTTATACGTGACCACATATACATACACACACACACACACAGACACACTCACACTCTAAGTAGTTATTGTCATTCTCTGTAGAAAGTTATAGAACTGTGAAGACCTGTGTGAGTAGTGTGCCCACACTATGAAAATCATTATTTATTTATTTATGCAAATTTATATAGCGTGGACATTACCCAAAGGCGGCAGAGTGCTTCCCAGGAGCAGTATTTTGTTACATGTAAGTTACTGATGGTTTAAGATAAATAATACAGATTCAAGTTATTCCAAAGGTTGCAATACAACAAGGTGGGTCATTATATAAAACAGAGTGTACAAAAACCATAGGAAGATTAAAGTAGTATACAGAGTGCATAAAAGGTGTACATGGTCATAAAATGTTTGAGCAAGTAGACACCCGCAAAGGTCACTGAGGTAGTATAGAAGTCTGTGCGAAGAGTTGATACCACTGTTTTAGATAAAATCCATTAAAAGAGAAGGACTTTCAGGTCTGTTTTGAAAGTTGTCAACGAGGTAGTTGGGCACAGATTTGGGGGTGATCAATCTTTCAGTCAAGACTGCAATCCTGCTCAGGGAGACACTGATTTATACAAGGGTAGTGCGTGGTAAGAAAGCCGCACTTCCGTTCCGTTACAGTTCTTGTTTGAGCAACAAAGTGAGTCCGATAAGAGAAAGAAGGTGCCACTCGGTCAGGTGCCCCACTACCCTGTTGGGCACAAAGAGTTGTGTACCAGGGTACACAATGACAATGAATACAGATAGACCAAGGCACACAGAAAGGTAAAAGTTCTTCGATGTTTCTGGGACGCAAGTAAAGCCCAAGTATTGTAAATCCAGAGGTGAAGAGTAAAAGCGATGAATCCAAGTTGTTGATATGTTAGAGTCTTTATTCGCAGGTATAGGTTTGTGTCGTCTTACAGGAAACAGCCAACACGTGTTTCGTCACGCAAGTGACTTTATCAAGGCTGTAAAGAAGTAATAGAAACATACCGATATGTACAATTGGTCTGAAGGTATGTACTAATTAAGTGTTAGAGACATAGTGGTGAGCCCATAATCCGCTAAGGAAGGATGCATGTGCGATTGCAAACATGTGAGTGAGGTTTCATGCGGCATGGCACAGTGTATGTTGTCGTAAGCGCTAAAGACCAAGTGCAAGTTACAACAAAGACTATAATCAGTGATTTAGGTGTAGAGAACGTCTATGGTGGGTATTTGGTGAACCGAATATTGGTGAATTAGGTGCCAAAGAGATAAAGAAGCAGTGGTGACAGTGCTAGTAGAGTAGGGTTGGTAAAGCCAGGTGAGTAGGTATACACGAGGTATCCCTTAAAAATTAGTAAAGAAATGGATAGAAAGTTGGGTACCAGATAGGAATACAGTTAAGATAAGAGAGGAACGTGCTAGGGGGTAATGATGGAGCTTGTGCAAAGGTACTCAGTAGTGAGACCCTACCTGGGCCCGTCCGGCCAGGTGCAGAAGACAGCAGTGAGTTCAGAAAGGCAAAAAATACGATGGTCAGTCCCGGGTGGGACTGCCGCAGGTGTGCGGTGATCCCAGTAGTCAGAAGGCTGGTGCTAACGAGGCCCTGATAAGCCCGAAGTATTGATCCTGGTTGGAGAAAATGTATGAATAAAATTACTAAAGGTTGGGACCTCCAAGTAAGACTGCGTGTACAGCGAATCTAACGAGAGGTGTGACAACAGGGGAGGACCCAGATCCCAAATGCAACTGATTATGGACAATGCACACAGGACCACCGTCAGATGGGTTTCAAGGTGGCTGTAAGGTAATCCAGAAGTGTGAGGCCGGGGCCCAATAGTAGCATTAATTACTAGCGTGTGCAGAGGCCTAAGCGTGATACCGGGCACGTCCAACATAGTTAAAATGGAGCATGTCCAAGCTGGAGGCCAATATGTAAATCGCCTCGAGCAATCATATAACGGTACTTAGTAATTTAAGTACCGGCGTACGCGAGAACCGCGTTTATGTGGGAGCGGAGTGTTGGTTTGTATGCCAATAGTTGATAATAAGTGGCGACGGGCTTGACTGCTAACAAAAGGATAACGGTCCAACATTGGAAGATCCCCCGAACAGTGGAAAAATGTTGAAAAGGGTTCCCGAATACCTGAAATTCAGTAAGGTAGCGTCCAGTCCATCACGCGAGGCGAGTCTGTATGTTCGATGTCGCGCGATCTATTTGAGCCGACACTCGGTTAGAGAAAATAGAGGACGGACTGTTTTTTACAATGGTGTCGGGGTGGAAAGTAAAGAGCACAGGAGAAGGACGGAAACCATGGCGGCCATATTAGAAAGAGAAAATTATTAAAGTCAGAGACAGTAGAAAAGTATGAGAGACGATTGGGAAGAAGAAAAGGTAACAAGCGATCAAGAGCAAGTAGGTGAATAGTAGGCCTTAATATAATGGCAACAGTGTGGGGAAAGGTAGCGTATTGAGTGGGAGTTGGAAAGTGAAGAATGGGATTGATGTGGTGTGTAAAGACACCCAAGAGGGTTGTGCGACGTACTGGAAAAAACTGTAATAAGGGAAGGTAGAGCTAAGAAAAATGGCCCGTATTATGCTATTCATCCTTAAAGGACAGAAACTGTGATTCAGGCGTCACATTGTACAGGGTAGTGACTTAGCAGCACAACAGAAAAATATAGACAATGTAGAAGCGAAAGGCAGTAGAAGAGTTGAAAAACACATGGTACTGTAGAAATGTTAGGGAAAGCAACCAGATGCTTGATAACAGCAATAATAGGATAACAACAAATAAGCGAGGTAACTATTGAGCTGGTGAGAACGTACGATACATAAGGAAAATACAGTCAGATGACAAGTGGAGCTGGTGCCAAAAATACATCCTAGGGCATTCTAAAACAGATTAGACAGAACAATGCAAATCAAATGAGAGAAAATACACAGTGATGTATGTCAAAGAATACAGATATTTGTATCATTAGTTGTGAAAACATTTCATGCGAGAAAGTAATGTAATTCATGGTCGATGTTAAGTCCAAATTCAACTGCACGGAGTTTGAGAATCCATTTGGCCTCGCACTTGCGGAGGTCCCTGGTTCTATCACCCAGTCTGGGTGATCCTGTAACCTGAGCAATCCCGTGGAATTTGATGTTAAGTATGTCTCTTTCCCCATGTGTGGTGTTGAAATGAACAGCCAGCGGGTATGCGTTGTTGTTGTTTCTGATAGCCCTAATGTGTTCCTGAATACGTTCTTTGAGTGGGCGTATGGTACTGCCAATATAGATGCGGCCACATGCACAGATGATACAGTACACAGTGTATCTAGTGTTACAGTTGATGAAGCTCCTAACAGTATATACCATCCTGGTATTGTAAGAGAAAGAAGTGGTTTTGTTGAGAGCCATTTGGCATGAAATGCAACCACCACATTTGAAGAATCCATTGGGTTTGGTAGGAATCCATGTTGAAGGGCATGTATGTGTGTGGGGCATGAGAAAGCTGGGGCATAGGATGTTCCTAAGGGTGCGTCCCCTGCTGTGAGTCATGGTAGGGGCGTTGTTGATGTAGTTTCCAAAACCTGAGTCTAGGAGTAGTAAATGCCAGTGTCGTTTGAGGATGTGGAGCACAGTTTTACTAGCAGGGCTGAATTGAGTGATGAAGGAAACAGGACGTTTGTTAGACGTTTTAGGCGTTTTTTTGGGGCCCCTGATGAGAAGCGAGTGTTGGTCAATAGAGGAAACGCGTTTGGAAGCCGTTGATATAAGCTTGTCAGTGTACCCACGTGCTTGGAAGTGGCGTGTCAGATTCTTCAGTTCGTGTTTGAAGATGTCAGTGTCGGTGCAGTTTCGTCGAATTCTGATCATTTCCCCATAGGGAATCGCTTTAATTTGTGTCAGTGGATGGGCACTATGCGCATGTAAGATAGAGTTGCAGGCTGTTGGTTTTCTGTATAACCTGGAGGTAATTCTATTGTTGGTAGTGTATAAGAGAAGGTCAAGGAACTCGATTTGAGTACGGTCCGCCTTATGTGTGAAGGTAAGATTGTAGTCATTGGTGTTAAGGTGGACTATAAGTGTGTCAAGATCAGGGATATTGCCTGTCCAGATTGTCAGGATATCATCAATGTACCTTCCCCAAAACAAGATGTGTTGAGTAATGTGTGCCGGGCACTTGGACCAAAGGTGAAACTTTTCGAATTGCCCCATGTACAGATTGGCATATGATGGAGAGAATTTGGCACCCATCGCTACCTCCTGGCATTGTCGGTACCATTTGCCATTATGTAAGAACACATTGTTTTCAAGAACCAAGCGCGTCAGATCGAGGAGCATCATTGTATGTTCGTACAAGGTAGCATCGCGTGAGATGAGAGTCTGTGAGAGCATCTCCAGACCCTTTTCCAGGGGGATTGAGGTGTACAGAGAACTGACATCCAAACTGACGAACATACAGTCATCATTCCATTCTATGTCCTCAAGTTGGCATAGGAGATCCCTGGTATCCTGAATGTAAGAGGGAAGATTCCGGACCATAGGTTGTAGAAAGGAGTCAATATACTCAGAGATGTGTTCTGTGGGAGAACCGATTCCTGAGATAATGGGTCTGCCTTGTGGGAAGCTGCCTTGTTTGTGTACTTTTGGTAGAACGTAAATGCAAGGTGCTCGCGGTGCTGTCACATATAGGTATTTAAACTCCTGATCGGATATGAGACAGTTGTTTTTCCAATGGGTCAGTTTACTCTCGATTAGTATGGTGATGTGAGGAAGAGGGTTAGTGTGGATTGTAATGTAAGCCCGTGTGTCTTCAAGTTGTCTGTTTATTTCAGAGATATAGTCAGATCTGTCCATCACCACTACGTTGCCCCCTTTGTCAGCTTCCTTGATGACTAAGTCTGTGCGTTTGGAAAGACTTTGTAGGGCTAAGATTTCTTTCTGTGTCAAATTGTTGTTACGTCTGTACGTGCACGTCCCGAGTTTGTCCTCGAGCTGGAAGAGGTCGGTACTGACTGCCTTGTAAAAGACGTCAATGCAGTTGTCAGGTGGTAGTGTCGGCATAAAGGTGGATTTAGGTCTGAGTCCACTGTTCAGATCCAAATTGGAAGGAACATCAAGTTGGATTAATAGTTCGTCCAGACAGTTGGAGGACAGTGAAGGATTATCTAGTGAGAGTATTGTCTGTACATCTTGCAGATCCTTAATGGATCTGTTGCACGGTGGTGTTGGGTTAGGTAGATCCTTGTTGGGTGCTATTTTGTTGTGAAAGAATTTTTTAAGTTTGAGATTACGTATGAATTTAAAAAGATCAATGTGTATGTTGGTGTAATTAGGCGTGGAAGTAGGACAGAAGCCCAGTCCTTTTTTCAGAACATTTATTTCATGTATAGACAGACAAGCGCTGGAAAGGTTAATAACCTGTACAGAGTTATCTAGTGCGGTTGACGTAGCCTGATCTGATGTGCTCCTCAAGACTTCTGAGTTTTTGAGGTGGAGCGAGTTGTCACTCCCTCTCTTGTGTTTGTCTGTGTGAGAGCAGAACAAACAAAGCACTCTTGGCAGAGGTGTCACAGACACACACACCCACACACGTTCCTAGAGTGTGGGCTAAACATTCATGTACACAAACAGACACACAGACATGCAGTGAGTGTGGGTTATACGTGACCACATATACATACACACACACACACACACAGACACACTCACACTCTAAGTAGTTATTGTCATTCTCTGTAGAAAGTTATAGAACTGTGAAGACCTGTGTGAGTAGTGTGCCCACACTATGAAAATCATTATTTATTTATTTATGCAAATTTATATAGCGTGGACATTACCCAAAGGCGGCAGAGTGCTTCCCAGGAGCAGTATTTTGTTACATGTAAGTTACTGATGGTTTAAGATAAATAATACAGATTCAAGTTATTCCAAAGGTTGCAATACAACAAGGTGGGTCATTATATAAAACAGAGTGTACAAAAACCATAGGAAGATTAAAGTAGTATACAGAGTGCATAAAAGGTGTACATGGTCATAAAATGTTTGAGCAAGTAGACACCCGCAAAGGTCACTGAGGTAGTATAGAAGTCTGTGCGAAGAGTTGATACCACTGTTTTAGATAAAATCCATTAAAAGAGAAGGACTTTCAGGTCTGTTTTGAAAGTTGTCAACGAGGTAGTTGGGCACAGATTTGGGGGTGATCAATCTTTCAGTCAAGATTGCAATCCTGCTCAGGGAGACACTGATTTATATTGTAATACCACTACTTTCCTGACACTTCTCAGTGGGAGGAGCCTGGGACAGAGATGGTTAGCAAGGCTGAGAAGCTAGAAGAATACTCGGGCTTCTATTTTAAGTGACTATTACTGAACAGGTCTAAGTGGGGTCCTTGGTGCAGGTGTGACAGACGACATCAGGCGCTGCCCTCTTTCATGTAGCATCAATCGAAGACACTGACTTGATTTACACCACCGGCCAGAGGGTGACATAGTCATCCTCTGATTGGCTTTTTTTGATGAAATAAATAATATGAAATCTTGTGAGCATTCCTATGACACATACCTTCACTTTCTTTGAAACTCTTCAAAGAAACTTCGCCCTAATAGTAAGCGCTGACTAAAATTCATTTGAGCGGGCGTGGTCTGGCCGTCGAAGAAAATGGCCGCCTGAGAAAAGATCTCCGCGCGCCGGGCAGGCCAAGCTGGCAAACAGAAGGTCTCCCCCCTGCAAATCTGACCCCCGGTGTGGCCTCCCGGCTGGTGGAGAGAGGGGGCCTCCGGAAGAACGAAGTTGCGGGACCCGAGCGACGGCAGCCACGTCCGGAGATGTGGGAGTGAATGCGGCCTCCGGACTCCCGCGGAGCTGCGGACTAAGGTGCGGCGCCGCACGGGCCCGGGGCGTGTCGCGAGGGAGGCGACAGGATCGGCCCTCTTACGCCTCGGCTCCCCGGGTGCTGGATCGCTGCACTGCCCCCTCGTGCGGAGGGGGGAGAGGGGACCCCGAGGAAGATGGACCACCGAGGAACCTGGGCCTGAAGACGACCACGACGACCACGGCGGAACAGAAAAGCACAGGCAAAGAAGCACTATCCCACAAGGACTAAATAGTGCCTGATGGGGACCGCACGGTGAGATCCCCCAAGCAGCATTATCCAATGAAAAGACCCCACCAGCAGCAAACAAAGGACACACTCCCCCCCCCTTGTTTATGACCTAGCGCACGAAGAATAAGACTCTCCACCACACCCAGAAGGAGAACGGGGGAGAAGGGGGAAGGAAGAAAAGGAGGAGACAGCAAAAGGATTTCAAAGAGCAACGGAGGGACAAAGATTTCACACATAAGGAACGATAAAGAAGCAAAGAAGGGGGAGGAAAGCCGGAATAGGAAGAAGAAAGGAGAGCAGAACACAATTAGAGGGGAATAGGACCTTGAACAACACGCGCCGCATTATGCAACCTGATCCTCCAGCCAATTGCCCTCCCAAAAACAAGGACCATTGTACTGGGTATCACAACAAGAGACTGATCTAAAATAAAACATAGACAAGATGCCCCCCCCCTGTTGCACGCTGCACCACACTCAAATTCGTTGATCTCTCTTCAGCCCTATATCAATGGACCTCTATCAGAAACTGAGCGTATTCTAGTCCTCTATAGATCACGCTCTAAAGCTTGGCAGGTCACAGCAGGACACAAACCGAGTAGGTACCTTATCTACAGATCCTATACCCCAAGGTCTGACCCATCCTCGGAAGTCGAGGAAACTGTCCGTAGATCTGCACAGACTCACACAAGTTCTCGAGTGCTAGTTCTTAAAATAATATCTTCTATCTGACTTCCACTCCTTGAGAACAATGCCCAACGACAAGACCGCAAGTAAACATTCTCGTCAACTGCTATTCTCGGAAGCCATTGCTCAACCCAAAGCTATGACGGCACAAACGGCACCACAGGGACATACATCTCCCCCTGTAGATCAACCCACACTAGACGCCACAGATCATATACTGCAAGAGATTGCCTCAGTTGGACGGCGCCTGGAGGTAATGGACCTAAAAATAACAGACCTAACTTTGGCCTCCTCCTCAATCCGCGCTGATATAGCAGGCTTCAGAGAAACAGCAAACAACCTAGATCAGCGCCTGTCAACAGTAGAAAACCATATAGCGGCAACCCCTGATCAGGAAGAGGAACTAAAGTCGCTCAGAGCTAAACTCACTGAACTGGAGGACCGAAGTCGTAGAGACAATGTACGTTTTTTCGGTATACCGGAACAAAAAGAAGGATCCGATATCAACCAACCACTTCGGCATAGAGTTTTCACCACCTCCAGAATTTCAGAGGGTGCACAGAATTGGTCCCCCACACAAAGCGTCTACAAATAACCCGCGCCCTATCATCGCATGTTTCCTGCGCCATGAACAAGCCCGCCAGGTCATCTCCACAGCTAAAGCACGACAACCGATATCACTGGATGAATACGAAATCAGAGTGGCAGCAGACTTCTCGAGGTTAACGAATGACAGAAGAAGAGCATTTCTTGCCCTACGTCCGCAACTAAGATCTCTAGACATCAAGTATGGTCTTTTTGAACTGGCATGTATGTGGATCACACACCACGGCACATCCAGAGACTTCACTGACCCTGAGGACCTCAGCGCCTATCTGCATAGTGTGACCTCGCAATCTATGGACACCGCCCCCGGCCATCTGGACTCTCCAGCGCCACATACAGAAACTGCTATTAGCTTGTCAACTCCATGGCCCCAGACTCAACATCCCCCCTCGCAAAAAAGAGGCCGAGGATATGATCGGCCCCCAAAGACACAGGAAGCCCGGGAGCACATCCTGCAAGCAGTGATTGATCACACTCAAGATACGGGCAGAGACAAATCCCGATCCCCCTTGAAACCATCATCAGAAGATCAGCATGCTGAACACTAAGCTCACAGTAGGACAGATGACCCGGAGATCCGGACCTGCTTCTAGACCATCTACTCTCCACCTTGGGACAGATAAGTGACATGCCCATCCACCCTATCTGCTGCTCACCCAGCAGTGGGGTGGGGGCCTACTAAAAACACATTTATCAAATGCTGATTGCCGCAGTGTAACACATAGGCCGTATCCATTAACTGCTGACCCCGCCATGGCGAGGAGGCCAACCCGGGTTCTGATGTGGGACGGGGGGATATCACATAGGAACCAGGACAAGGATTAGACTAGTGGGGCACCACACAGCACCACCCCCAACCTCATTAATGGGGGAGCGCTTAACACAGTCATACTGAAGTCACATGTACGCCCCCCCTCATAGGGCAGACATACACAAACGTAAAGATACACACCGCACCCCCAGCGCCGTGCAGTCTCGAACACTATACATTTACTGGATAGACAGCTCATAGGGGAGGTCAACCTGATGACCCGCTGGCGAGGCCTCCCCCCCACCTGCCCCCCGCCCCCCGCCGTCCCAGGAGGGGATGGGCGGACCACTCAATACCCTAGGGCCAAACGGCAGCAGCATAATAATACTGATAGCATCCTTTGGGAAAGCCCCAACGCCCCTACTCACTAGGAAAACCTACAGATGATATTAACAGACGACAACACACCCCTACTCTTACTGAAGACAAACCACAAAAGGTACACCTGCAGAACAGCGCAGCTAACTCTTAGGCATATAACATCCGCACTGAAGAGAGTAATGAGACTAACACAACTCAGGGTCACGGTGGCTCCGAGACTACCACAAGGGACATGCTCCCGGGCGATCACTCAAAACGCAACACCGTAGGCCATCATAAGATACTACGGATTTTCACATTCTAAGAGGTCTTAACAGATAATAAGCACAGAATGTGTAGTGGGAGGTCCTGTGGTGCGTAGCCCTGGGCCCGTCCCTCTTCCCCTCCCCCCTCCCTCCTCGTCCTTGGACCCTAACATTTGCTCCGGGCCCGCGCCCAGCCCCCGGCATCTCATGCATCCATTTATGCACCCACGCGACTGGGGCCCCCCCCCCCTCCCCCTGGGAGGTCCCATGATACCAGGAACGAAGCATATATTCCCTCATTATGCCCAATTGATATATTACCCTACCGGCGCGCGGGCCTTACAGGTTAGACCCGCAGATTAGAAGGATTTAGGCAGTAGTGAGTGTTTTCATACTCTGACCAATTTCAACTCTCTATTCTTTTTTTTTATTTATTCTTTTATTATTATTATCATTTACTTTTTCGTTTTAGTGAGGTTCCTGGACCCACTCCTCTCTCCACTTCTATACTTACCCATACCCACGCAGGAATCGCTGTCCGTCTCTCTCTGCACATTCCACGCTATCTCTCTACATCCTCCACCCCCCCTTTTTTCCTCCTCTTCTATATTCTTCGTATTGTGACCAAGGGGAACTCTCCCAACCTCCCAAGGCCTAACTGAACAAGAAACCCATATTCCTCGCCTTTCAGGCCAGTCATTACTTACTTCCTGGCCCTACCACACGGACCATAACATATTCAATACACCATAAACCATGACACATCCGGCACCCTCGGGATCGACAACTCCACTCACGGCCCTGTCCTGGAATGTACACGGCATGACCCACTATATTAAGCGACAGAAGATACTGTCCTATCTCCGCTCCAACACAGTTGCTCTAATACAGGAAACACACCTCTCTCGATGGAATCAGAGAAACTACGTTGAGATTGGGTGGGAAAAGTAATATACAGCGGAACACCACCCATGTTGGCAGGAACACAGGGAACGGGAAGGAAATGTGGAGTGGCAATACTCCTGCGTCGCTCCCTGCAATTCCCACTAGTTAAAACATGGCATGACCCAGAGGGACGCTACGTACTAGCTAAGCTAGTGGTAGGATCCTCCACAATATGCATAGGCTCCATATAGGCCCCCACCGGCTCGAAGCGCTCCTTTTTCCTTTTCCTTAACCGTCTTCTGACACAAATAGGTGCCTCACAATATATTCTTGGGGGGGACTGAAACATAGTCTAAGATGCCATTCTAGACCGATCAAATGATCTTGACGCGGGTAACAATGCAGATAGAGCCGTACTAAAAGACATCCTCTCAGACCATGGCCTAATAGATTGTGAGCGTCTCTCCCACTCTTCAAATAGGGAATATACCTTTGTCTCTTCGGTCCACGGGACCCAATCACGGCTAGACTATTTCTTACTTAATCATAGAATGCTACAAGCGGTTAAGTCAATAGAAATACTGGTAGCCGCACTATCAGACCACTCTCCGGTATTAATAACCCTGGAGCTCGGAATGATTACACCCGGCCGTCAACCCTGGCGCCTCCCTAACACTAGATAACGATCCCCGACTGGGAAGGAACAACTCAAGACCCATATGGCCACATACATGAAGGACAATAGAGGCTCAGTAACCTCACCACAACTTCTCTGGGCTGTGGCGAAAGCA
Organism: Pleurodeles waltl; assembly: GCF_031143425.1. Lineage (NCBI taxonomy): Eukaryota > Metazoa > Chordata > Amphibia > Caudata > Salamandridae > Pleurodeles > Pleurodeles waltl. Next base: position 64,341,170 of record NC_090442.1, on the reverse strand, counting down.
ACTATTAGAGGGCAACTAATGAGAGATGCAGCTATCTCCAATGCCCATAGACGGGCCCGACAACGCATGTTAGAAGACACAATAACGCAGGCCATGAAGAAATACACACAGCAACCCACCCCCCAATTGCCGCTCCCTAGAGCAGGCTAAAATGGAGCATAACACCCTCTACACCTCACAGGCAGAATATGCCCTACAACGGCTGAAGGGACGACACTATGAGCACGGAGAGAAGGCTGGCGGCTTATTGGCTGCCCAACTACACCAACAGGAAACAGCACTTGCTATACCGGCACTGCGCACCCAGGATAACTTACTCATCACACACCCCCAGGCGATTGCAGAAGAATTCGGCCGGTACTACCAAACTTTGTATTCCTCAGAAACATCGGAGGACATTGCCCGCTTAGACGCATTCCTGCAGAGGACACACATCCCCCATCTTACAGATGAAGGCAGGGCTCTTCTAGAAGGGCACATTAGTAAGGAAGAGATACAACAAGCAATAGCTAATTGATCATATCACAAAGCACCGGGGGAGGATGGGTTCACATCTGAATTCTATAAATGGACGGGAACCGACACGGTAGATGTCTTATACGAGCCATTTCAAGGGGCCGAAAGGGGAGGCTCCTATGTCTAATAAAGCCACTATCACAGTCTTGCCGAAACCCGAAAAAGACCCACTTCTCACCGGAAGCTATCGTCCTATGTCCTTATTGAACGGAGATATTAAAATATTAGCGGGAATACTGGCCACTCGCCTTAAAAAAGTTATTCCCTCGTTAATCCATCACTCCCAAGTAGGCTTTGTGCCGGGCCGTTCCTCCAGGAATCACCTCCGCACACTCTTCCATGCCATTTGGACTGCCCGCGATACACGAGAGGAAGCCTTAGCCCTCATGTTGGATGCCCAGAAAGCATTCGACCGAATAGAATGGTGGTACCTCTTCGAAATCTTGAAACGATTCGGGTTAGGAGAAGGTTTCATTAACAAGGTGCGCCTCCTATATGGCTCCCCGACAGCACAGGTAAACTGTGGGGCGTTCCTGTCGGACACTTTTGCGATCCAGAGAGGGTCATGTCAAGGATGCTCACTATCCCCCCTCCTATTTCTACTCGCGGTGGAGCCTCTGGCGGCAGCTATCCGTAGTTCCAACCTCATATCAGGAATACCACTACCAGGCGGAAAATCTGACATATATTTATACGCAGACGACATCTTACTTACCCTTACTGAACTGACCAACTCCATCACTGCCCTGAGGGAGATTCTAACGGAATTCGAATGCATATCAGGATATCGAATCAATTGGGACAAGTGCGAAGCTCTACCACTTTCCCCAGTCACAGTGAATGCCTCCATTAAATCCGATTAAATGGAAACACTCCCGACTAAGATATCTAGGAATTGACGTAAATACAGGGTTGGTCAATGTAGTGACAGACAATATAGACCCACTGATCAATGCCATGAAATGGGACTTTGAGAAATGGGGTCAGCTGAGCCTCTCCATGTGGGGCATGGTACAAGCGGTGCGGATGGTAACCTTGCCGAGGTTCCTATACGTCCTAGGTATGCTCCCCTTACAGATCCCCTTACCTGTATTAAGAGAGATAGACCGCTGTATCCGCTCCTTTGCTTGGGGATCCATGCGCCCACGACTACCCAGAACCACCTTGATAGCCCGTCGGGAATGCGGTGGACTAAGCCTTCCCTCAATCGAACACTATTCTTACGCGTTACATCTTTCACAAATGGCCCTCCTACTCCTGACTGTAATACATCCGCCACTATGGGTGGATGTAGAACGAGCCCTTACAGGGGCCCCCTACGGCCTTCAGCTATAATACGATACAAGCCAAAAATGCCCCCGACCCACCAATCCTATGATAGGAGCCATGAAGAAAACCTGGCAGCGGGTACATCGGCTCCTTAAGATAGACCCCCACCTACATGACAGAGCTCCGTTAATGGTTCCAAATTGGAGGGAAAACTATTATCTGGAAGGACTGGGGTCAACGAGGCGTCATGCGAGTGGACCAACTTATATCAGGGGAAACTTGGAAAACATTTAGGGACCTACAGGTGGAATTCAACCTCCCGGAATGCCACTCATGGCGCTACCTCCAACTCAGACATTGTCTTAAACAGAGACTTGGTATCCTTCCCCGACAGCTCCCTCACTCTCCTATATTACATTATCTAGAGACATGGGGGCAGATGAAAGGCGCAATATCGGGACTTCAGGCATTGCTGAATCGCCACCTCTTCTCACTCCCACTCCTGACTTCCCTCAAAAACAAATGGCAGACGCACCTACAAACTGAATATGACTTGGAGGACTGGACAGACCTGATCAAAGCTAGAGACCGCGGAGCACGCGAGGCTCGCCTGAAATTCTGCCTTTTTAAGACACTACATGATTGGTATTGGACCCCACAAAAATTACATATGGCAAGACTTCTCCCCCATGCAAATTGCTGGAGGTGCCCACACACGCACTGTGACTTACTCCATATCCTATACGATTGCGCAGCCGTACAACCTTTTTGGAGATCAGTGGGAAACACCCTCCGAGAAACTCTATCCTTCCCACCACTTCTCACCCCATCTCTCCTATTGCTACACGACATGGGAGAACTCCATAAGATCACACGAACTCAAAGTAGACTCCTACACACCGCGCTAGCAACTGCCAAATTATGCATCCTTAGACACTGGCGTGCACCGACCGTCCCCTCCCATGATGAATGGTTGACAGCAATGTACCAAGCAGCCACACACGAACGACTTATCTACAGTTTACAGGACAGAACGGAGGTGTTTCTCCAGACCTGGTCACCCTTCATCTCCGGACACTAGGACTGGATCACCCCTAAAGAACTCCACAAAATACCACGTACTGGGAACACACCATTCCTGATGCCATGCCCATGCAGGTACATCCGCCCATACCTAGCACACCATCCCTCCCATCCTGGACTCAGATGACCCCCCCGGTAGAAAGTCACTGTATAACCTATGGTAAAGCCGCTGCTCACTATCCACTATTCATTGACCTTCTTGGCATAACCTTTACCAATATTCATATCCCAATCCTTAGAAATATATTATTGATGTTCATGTCACTGTGTCATTCTTCGATCCAACCCCCCCAACCCCCCTGCCCCAAAACATTTTGTAACATTTTGTAGCCTAGCCCTATTCTCTTCATATGGAAGCAGCCACTATAATGATTGGCCTTTTGAATTCACACGATCCCCTCCCCTCGGTCACTATCGCTATCACTATCACTACTAATATCACTACTAATGTTAACATCATTATTACTGCAGTGATTATTATTGTTACTATCGTTGTCACTTTCTTATTCTTATTCTGCCTATTAGACACCATGGACACTAATATAATTCATATATATGTTCTCTCTCCCCCTACCCCTTCCATACCTTCTCTCTCTATTCTACATTTTCTATACTCTTTGATTCCTACCCAGACGCCTTACCCCCTCACCCGCCACCCCCCCTTCCTTCTCCCATTTCCACGACCCACACTAATCACTGCTATTCCTTATATCCCTCAGTACAATCCTAATGGTCCCCCATTACCCTTGACCGTATCCCATCCTTATCACAAAACATTATGACTCATACCATTTAAATGACTAGCAGCATATCTCTGGGAGACTCAAGGAGATGGCAAATGGGACACCTGATTAGTATTGAACTCGACTGTTATTACAGAAGAATTGTATAACGAGGACATCATGGAGCGAATGGATCCTTGTTCTTTTGTTTTCTTCCTCTTCTTCTATAAGTTGGTTATACTGAATCGTTTAACGTACCTCTGATTGTATCTGCATTATTATAAGAAAATGCCACAACTATGGCAAATGGCATAGCAATAGACAAGAGAGATATAAAACAATAATTGTACATGCATAATGCTTAAAGGAAACAGACATGTGTATTGATAATGACTCACAGAATGTAAAATTGTACTTGTTGCCTTCCCTAAGAGAAAATATGATTAGAAACAGAAATGGCTTAGGTTAATAGACTGTTCACTATATACTGTGTAATATGATGCAATTAACAATAAAAAAATACAGCACAAAAAAAAAAAATCATTTGACCATTATTGGTTGTGCATGTGTGACATTAGCGTTGCTGTTGTCTGACAGAGCCTCTCCCCACTGAGAAGCTGCTAGGTTCAGTATTCACATTGATTTGGCTCATCAGTTTCTTGTCATACAAGGTGACCTCCAGTATGGCCTAAGGCTCTTCTCTCTCTCGCCTCCAATATTCACCATCTACCTGCTTCCACTGCTGGAGAATTACAAGATCCATTTCTAAAGGTACGCTGATGACACCTAACTTCTCATGAGGCTGGAGAATAACTCAGTAAACAATAAAACACCACCAAGTTTCTCGAGTACATACATTGATGGATGAACAAAAGTTTCCTCTGCCTGAAGAGAGACATAAGTAGATAAATATTGGTCGATGGATTCCTTCCAAAGTCTTCTTGTAACAACATTTCTCAAAAACATATCAGGGATATATACATCTCTATTAACCAGCATATGTCTTCCCTTAAATAAACTTAAGACCAAATGGCAGGGGGAACTAGATGTTACAATAGATGACACACAGTGGACCAGAATAACCACACACATATATACAGTTTCCAGAAATGCTAGGTTTAAATTAATAAACATATATATTTATCACAGAGCTTACTTAACCCCCTATATGATATCAAAGATTTATGGTGTAGAAAATGCCAGCTGCCCCCGATGTGCAGAACTAGCAGCAGGGTTGCTGCACATGCTCTGGAGTTGCCCACTAATCTGGGACTACTGGATGGGGATATTTGAAGCACTCTCCACTTGCACGGGCAGAACATTATCCCGATCAGCCATGGTGGCGGTTTTGGGAGATTTCCCTCGCCCCAGCAAGCATAAAATCACAAATCGATTCATAGACCTGGCTTTGATATTAGCAAGGAGAGAAATAACTTCACACTGGAAAGATCCGAAGGGACCACAGATAAATCGTTGGAGAAATGCATTAATCAAGTGGGCGGAAACTGAAGGGATAGTATTACTAAGGGAAACACTCAGGGGCCTAGGAACTAGAGACAATGCTCAGCATTGGAACATGATACTGGACAATTTTAGAACACCTGACACTTCTAACTCTGATGCAGAGGCAAATTTATCAGAGTCAGATCATGTATAGTTGATCAAGACATTCCTGTTGAAGATCGTACAAGAGACCAAATAAGTGAACCACTTGTGAACCGAACAAATACCTCTGTATAATTGATGGGAAGTGCGAAAGGGGAGAGGGAGGGGGAGGGGGAGTTACAAAAAGATGGGAAGTTATTTTGTTTTGTATGCGTTTCATGCAATTATAAAGCAATAAAAGAGATCTTAAAAAAAAAAAACATTTCTCAAAAACTTCGGTGTCATTTTGACAAGAATGTGGCCTTTGCCCTTCAGATAAACACAAAGTAAAAGGCATCAGTTATCAACTTTTTATGCTGTGAAAAATTATGTCTCTTCTTCACTCCCCATGTAGGTACTGATTAAGACCTTGATGGAGGGAGAAGCGTCAACTGGGATGGCAGAGGACATTACATCAGTAATCTAGACAGTACGCCATCTCTCAAATTTAGAGATGACCACTGATCCAGTGGTCATCTCTGTACGTTGAAAGGACTGCTGTCATAGTGTTTCCCTTCAAGGTACACAAAATGTTTGGTGGAGGTTTTGATGGTGGTTTTGATGGCCATTCACTAAAGTTTAACGTTTTTTTTTTTCAAAAACAAACTTGCAAAGCTGAAGTCACTCACTGGCAGGCATTCCCTGGCTTTGAGTGACAGAAAAAAGAAAATTACACTATCCATGCTAAATAAAGTAGGCAATGTAATCCTTATCTTCTGATGATGCCTACTCCATTGGGCCATCAAAGGAAGCTTTTCATCGAAAAAGTGACAGGGGTCTGTTGATGGAAAGCTTACGATTTGCCTATTTCAAAACGAGGCAGGTGGGGCCAGTCGTCTGGTGGACAAGGTAATCTTTTGCATTTGTGATGGAGTACTCTGCACACTAAGGGCCATAATTATACTTTTTGACGCAAAACTGCGCTAATGCAGTTTTGCGTCAAAAAAATTAGTGCCGGCTAACGCCATTCTGAAGCGCCATGCGGGCGCCGTATTTATTAAATGACGTTAGCCGGCGTTAGCCGCCGGCGCTGCCTGGTGTGCGTGAAAAAAAATGACGTACACCAGGCAGCGCCGGCGTAGGGGAATATGGAGCTTGGGCGCCAAAAAATGGGGCAAGTCAGGCTGAGGCAAATTTTTCGCCTCAACCCGATTTGCGCCATTTCTTTCGACTCCCAACCCCCATTGAAATGACTCCTGTCTTAGCAAAGACAGGAGTCATGCCCCCTTGCCCAATGGCCATGCCCAGGGGACTTCTGTCCCCTGGGCATGGTCATTGGGCATAGTGGCATGTAGGGGGGCACAAATCAGGCCCCCCTATGCCACAAAAAAAAAAGAAATACTTACCTGAACTTACCTTAAGTTCCCTGGGATGGGTCCCTCCATCCTTGGGTGTCCTCCTGGGGTGGGCAAGGGTGGCAGGGGGTGTCCCTGGGGGCATGGGAGGGCACCTCTGGGCTCCTTCCGAGCCCACAGGTCCCTTAACGCCTGCCTTGTCCATGCGCTAAAAAACGGCGCAAAAGCAGCTGTACGTCATTTTTTTTTACCCGCCCACTCCCGGCCGTGAATTTTGCCCGGGAGTGTAAATACGGCGCACATGCCTCGGAGTCACTTTTTTAGACGGGAACGCCTACCTTGCATATCATTAACACAAAGTAGGTGTCCACGCTAAAAAATGACGCAAACTCCATGGACTTTGGCGCTAGACGCGTCTAACGCCAAAGTATAAATATGGAGTTAGTTTTGCGTCGGAATTGCGTCAAAAAAAACGACGCAATTCCGGTGCAAACAGAGTATAAATATGCCCCTAAACTCTAAAATTGGACAAAGTGTACAACTAACTTGATACTTGGTCATACCACACCTCTACTATTGCACATCATGTACTCTACTCTCTCTAAGAATTGTGTAGACAGACTTCAGGGGTGGAAATTCAAGCTGCTTGATTCTGTGGCAGTCACAGGAAGCAAGGCCAGGTAAAATCTCTATTGATAGTGCCTCACATTTATGGCAGTCTTCTGCACTGCTCGCAAAGCCAACTAGAGCAAAGTTTACAAAAACAGTGCCCTCTGTGTATTCCGCCTAGAGACCTTATATCAGTGAGCTCCAACCTGATCTGAAGAAAGCTTTAAACAGCTGTAACATTCATGAGGGTCACTGGGAGGCTAGAACCCACACTGTGGAACACTTTGGACCTGATCTTCGACCTTAGGCAGAAGAAATCCATCAGTATTTTAGAAATCTTCTGGAAATTCAATTGTGCAGGGTTGCTTTTGACTAAGCTTGTTCATAAGAGCAGAAGGTCACCAGATAGATATCTCTTGCATCTGGACTGTAAACAAGCTACACAAAGTCTACATCTAGTGCTTCAAAGTGGCCATGAATTGACAGGGTAGCACTTTATAAAACTCGAAACAAAAATAAAGTAAATAAGTTGTTAACATACCTGAGTGCCACCAACAAGGCTGAGGACCTACAGCCCTTCTAACAGTCATCTTTCTAATTTTTCCCACTGCCTTACGCTTCATCTAGTGTTTGGCCCGGGGCCTCATGAATCCTATTGGTTTTTGTTTAACTTTGTTAGATGGTGCCCTTATCATTATTTTATTTTTATTTTCGAGAACTTTCCTTTGTGGTTCAATTTTGTATGTCCTGATCATGACCCATTAACCCACAGGAGTCGAAACGTTGTTGACGCCTGATTGGCAGATTGGATGCAAACATTGACTGTGTTATGTTCCATTAATTGTGGACAAACATCCACTGCCTCTGTGGTGTGTTATTTTTTACATGGTAAATTTTTTTCATGTATATTATTAAGTAATAATTTCAATTTTTGTATAGTTTTGTGTCTTGGCACTGTTCTTTTATTTTTATTTTTTCTTGTTTGAATGATTTTTCTCCAAGAACCATCGTTGTTACAGTAAGGTTTATTTGCCCCAGTTCTGGGTTAGCAGGGCTGCCCTGTTGTTGTATTACTGATCTAGTCTTAGGACACCCAAGTCAGAGCCAAGGAAACACTTCTCTTCATTGTAGAATTCCACAACAAACTTGTATTCCATCCAACCCTTTCACTTACCATGTCAGTGCATTCTGGGTCTTCTAAACTTGGTTTTGTGCATTGGAGTATCAAACCTGAATGCAATGATTTGTTGTAGAAGGAAATTTGAGCATAAACATGTATTTTGTGAATTACATCCATATGCAGCCCTAGGATAGTGTGGAAGTGAATTTATTCCCCCTTGGATTATTTCTGTGACCCAATTTGTAAATAAAGAATGTGAGCCATGGGCCTGAAAGGGCTGTAAACACATAGCCCTTCTCCTAAAAGAAAGATAAATTGACTTGGCCATCTTGGTACACAAAGAAATGTGTAACTCTACACTTGCTTACTCCAATATTTATGTTTGAAGTTGATTAACAAACTTTATACAATTCTCCAAAAGTGCAAGAGAGCAGATGGTAGAGGGTGACAGTCACAGCTATCCAGGAATACCACAAGAGTAACATTTGCACATCCATGAATGTACCTGGTGTACTTTGATGCATGTGTAAATGCTTAGTAAATGTGTGTTAGCGCAGTCTACGTTATTTTTTATATTCTTCCCAAGGTTTCACTGGGATGAGTGTCCAATGACAAGCTGAGCAGGCAGGTGGGTGTGAGGGATGTGGCTCGAAAAAGCTTCACGGACAGTAAGGACAGTACTGTCTGTCTTCCTCACCCCAGCCCTTGCTAATGGAGCATATCAAATCTTATATGTTCCCCCAGCCCTTGCTAATGGAGCATACCAAAGCTTATATGTCCCCTCAGCCCTTACTAAAGGAGCATATCAAAGCTGATATGTCCCCCCAGCCCTTACTAATGGAGCATACCAAAGCTGATATGTTCCCCCCAGCACTTACTAATGGAGCATACCAAAGCTGATATGTTCCCTCCAGCACTTACTAATGGAGTATACCAAAGCTGATAGAAGGCTTTGTATGAGTACCGCAAGCGCAATGAAGCAATTCTGCCTATACCAGATAATGATTTAGCATGCCACTCATGAAGCAATCAGAGATCGTGAGGCTCTTGAAGTAATCAGCAGGGATTACAAAGTATACCTAATGATTTGAGGGTGACTTGCAAATGAATGTCTAATAACTTCACTAGACAGGATAGTTTCTGGTTACTTGAGGGTGATTAGAAGATGAGTATGTGATTACTTCTCAGCATGTAATTGTTCTTGGTGACATCACAAATATTATCTTCACAAAGTAACATTATAAAGCTGTACACAATTTTATTGTCACTGTTGTTACAAAAGTTCAACCTTTTGGATGATTTCAAAATGATTTGCTGCTTATGGCACAATGAACATCATTTAGGTACTATATGCAATAAGTATACAGTGTGGGCCAGAGAACTGCTTATGAGATAAATCACAGGTTGATATTTTAATGGCTGTTTTACTTTTAAATATTTAATGTTTGTAACAGTTAAAAACAAGAATACATTGTTAAAATGTGTGATCTGTAGTGCTCACTGATGTAAGATGTGCACTTTAGGCAAAGCAGTGGAATGAAGATGAAATGATGTATGAATTTATTCTGCAGGGTACACTGAATTCTGCAGCAAGTAAAGAATTATGCTGCACTTTACGCAATCAAAGAAGGAAACTTATTCAGCACACTCTGTTATCTAACTATCTTGACATTTTAACTAGTGGGGTGTGAAGTTGTGGATTCAGGTGAGCACCACAGACTCTTTGCAAGTGTGAAGCATGAAGAAACAAAACATGAGTCATCATCAGTGGCCCTTCACTGCCATGATGCTCAGTGCTAAACATCTGCCCCTTTTGAATTGTCTATTTTCAGAAACCCTACATCCAACACATTCTCTGTTTCTGAGTCCCACATCCTGCACCATACCCTGCTCTGCGATCCCACCATTCTCCATAGTGCAATCACTTTTTCTGCGACCCCTGCATCCATAGTGAGGCCTTCTCGGACCCACGTTAGTCCCCCATTTTAGCTTCATGTTATATTTTACATTTTGCACATTTTAGCTGCATTGCTTTTAGCTGTGATATTTTAGACATTTTTGCTTGCCTGGTGTTATCCTAGGAATATATTGTACGAGTTGCTTCTTTTGGTTAACCTTTTCTCAACATATAATCAGTACATTATGTTCAAGGCTAGTAACACAGTACATGATATCCTAGTGAGTGCCAATTAAGGAGACAGCTTCTAACATCTATACATAGCATTGCATAAGAGCTGTGCTTCTAACACAGTGCACGTTTATTGTATAAATAGTGCACAGACCCGAACAGGGCAGAGGAGCACTCCAGCCACAGCAGTCATGGGACAAATGCTGTGTTCGACATGCAGGTCTGCTGGCGCTAATCTACCACCTCCCGGAGAGGATTGCCACCCACACTACAGGCGGACTCCTGATGCTGTTCCAGGTATGGGGCTAGGCCTAGTCCTATATATCGGGTAAAGGGGGAGGGTACACCCCCTATGCTCTCAATATAGTGTGAGGGGTACTTAGGAAGCTCCTGAACCTCTAAAAATCATTTGTATATCTTTTGTGCCTTTGCCTCGGCTTGCATGAGTAATAAAACAAAATGGTGAGATCTGTTTCCAGGACTTCTTTGGGAGTCAGAGTGTCATGTTTAGGTTGCCATAATCACCTTTCTCCTGGTAAGGTTAGGGGTTTGGGTGAGGCGCTGGGAGCTAGCCAGGAATTAGGGCCGACAGTCTCTGCTGAGTGGACGGACTCAGTCCCCTTCATTCTGAGGTCGTGCTGTCCTATTATGCAGTCCTGTTACCTTAGTGGAAACTGTATAACATCATTCCCAGAGCTTGCGACCTCCATTCACTGGTCCCTGCCCATACATCCTCACCTGTCAAGCCTTAGAATATGATGGGTGTGTGGGAACTTTTTCAAGATAATCTAGACTGCAGTGTTAAAAGTTGGGTCATAGAAAGGTTTACCTGTGATGTCGTGAGCTGTAGCCTAGTATTGTCCCAAGAACTGAACACCAAGTAGACCAAGTATCACTTAACTCTCAGGGTAACTTTACAGAGTGGTCCATGGACTGATTAAGGCAAAAGTGCAAAGAAAAGACTCCAAACTCAGTCAAGCATGTAACCGTAACCAATAATTCATTGCCCAGTCAGTGGTTTTACGGGAACGCAAAAGCAACATTAATCACATTACAGAGCTAAATGCTGCTCTTTAATTACACAGGGCAAACTAATACAGCCAATTTTAAATCGGGAATCACTGGGATAGGGATGTAGCCAGTATTAAGATCAGGCAGCCTCTTCTTTAGGGCAATCTCTGTAATAGACTGGCACTCCCTGCCCTCAGTTGATGCCAGCGTGCCCAGCTGCCTATTATGTCAAATCAGTATTGACACAAAGACTTGAGGGCAGTTAGAGGCTGGGTACTGGTAGAGGTAAGTATACACCAACCACTGGCAGTACTCCCCCAAAACAGGGTGGTTCCCAGTCAAGGTTACACTAAGTAGCCCCTGGTTCAACGCCCTGGTAGCTTGGCAATGAGCGGTCAGGCTTAACTTAGGAGACAGGTATGTAAAGCATGCAAATACACCAATACAGTAAATAAGTGAGACACAACACACAATAAAAATCCCACACCAATGTATAAAAATAGTAAATATTTTTATCTTTAAAATGACACCAAACGACAAAAATTCAATATAGGGAACCAGAGATATGATTTTTTTAAAATATTTAAAGTAACTAGTGCTTAGAAGCCAATCTCGTTAATAGGGAAGGGTTGCATGGGACTGGGTCACAGTGAAGAGTTCCAGCTGCCTGCAATGTCACACTTTACACTTACGGTTGCTCCTTGGATCATTGGGACTACAATTCTCACAATGCACCTAGTCAAATCCTTGCAAGTACACTGGATGCACTCCAGGGTGGGGGCTTATGCGGAAATTTGATGCAGGAAAGTGATCCAAAACCCCAGTCCAAGGCTGCAGAATCTCTGAGTTGCTCCTTGGGTCGTTGGGACTACAATTCCCACAATGCATCTGGCCAAATCCTGGCAAGTCCACTAGGCGTACTCAAGGCTAGGGACTTTTGTGGGGGCTGAGAAAAAGAGGGGGTCTCAAAACGCTTTTTCCCCATTCATTTTTCCATAGGGATATTGAACAGTGATAGCACCTGAACCACTGGAGGGAATTGCAACAAATTTGGAAGAAAGGTAGCTCTTGGTCCGGAAAGAGTCCTTTTTGCTATTTGCTGTAAATCAGTTCAGTAGTTTTTGAGAAATTAAAGAAAATCCAAATTTGCATATATAGGGGGACGAAAGCTTTGTGAACCCTCTCAACCTCGTGGTAAGATCTGACAACAAGGAAGTATTGGCATCCATCTTGGGACTCGGCTTCAGCCGAGTCCCAGGAAAAAACGTTATAAACAAAGTTTATTTTGCCGTGAGTCGTGTAGAATCCGCGAACCCGGTAAAAATGGAAGAAAAAAAAAGCACAGGCTCCTACGCTTGTTTTATAAATAGTCCCCCGGTGGGCCAGGTCCCCAGGGCATTGACATTTTAATGCTGGGGGACGCCCAACCTTACTGCTGCCCTGAGACCACCACCTCCCCAGGGCTACAAAAATTATGTCTGCATTGGGCCACTCGGCCTCCCACAGTCCTGGGTACCGCAACCTCCCTGGGGCTTCTCCTGCCCCGGGGCCCGCCACCTCCTGTGGCTTTAAACCAACATGATGTGCAGGGCTGTGAGCCCCCCCCCGCATCCCTGGGGACTGCCATTTCTCTGGGGCTACTAACTAACATGATGCAGGGGGCTGCGCAGCCACCCTGCTACCCCTGGGACCGCCACCTCCCTGGGACGGAAGTTGGTGCAAGGTAGCTCTTTTATCTTGTTGCTTTCGGGGATAACACTCCAGAGTCCTTTTTGAAGCAAGGCAAATTCCTTTGGGCTGTTGTTCCAGTGTGCAACAGGAGCAGCACTTCAGTGTGTAGGGTATAACTCAGAGGGATGACAACTTCCTCCAAAGTGTAGCATCTTCTTGTTCCATAAAGCAGTGCACTCTAGCATTCCAAGATGGATGATTTCTCTCCAGAGGAGCAAGATTAGGATAAACCAACCCCTCTGGTGTAATTCATTTCCATCAACTCCTCCCCTAGACATCTGCAAATTCCTCTCCTTACTAGGGGCTTATACGTGCCAATTGGAATTGTAACATTATCCTTGGACCATATACTTTTATTCAGAGCACTGGCCCTGTGCCTATTAAGCAGAGCCCAGGGCACAGGCATGGTCAATTACCATCAGTATCAGTCCGAGGGCACATCTTAAGTTTGTTTCAAAAAAACTTTTATTTGAACATCAGGTAAACACATATTTCACAAATAATCACTTCTTCGGGTCCAGGTACAATTACATCGACAATCACTAAAAAACATAAAGAACACCGTGAATAATCTTAGACAGATTAAAATCCCAGACATAATGCAGGTTGAGAGCTTTGAAATAAATGAAATTAGAAGGAACGATTGTTTAAAAGGCTCCTGTGTGCCATGAGTGATACAAATTAATCTAAGGGTTAATTTATGTTAGCACACCTTTAAGATGTGTTTAATAATTGATATTTTTACATGACCACTATGTGGATTGATCATAGAAATCCTGTCTTTCAATCTATCTGGCCCCTAATGTCTGGAAGTGTCAATTACATTGTGGACCATCCCACAAAAGGGCAATTCTGCGTTGAAAGTGTCAGTCCGACTCGCATGTAGGTTTGTCTCTTTTTGGCAGCTGGGACTGGCCAGCAGTTTGGCTAGAGAGTGTCTCCTGGCAAGTTAATATTTCACTTTAAGTTGTACAGTAGGATGATCGCTTGCTCTCTTCATCCATTGTTTTATTTGAGTGACAGAAAACCAGATGGCCCACTCACTGCAGAATGTGGGGTGAGCACTAGATGGCCTGATTGACTATGTTGACTGGTGGACTGCCTTGAATGCTCATCTGGCAGGCAAAGGCAATAGGTTGTGCTTTTTTGTTAAATGAAAATGCTTCTTTAGTAATTGGCAGTTTTGAGTTTTGTGTGTGTTGTGCTCATTATTGATTGTTAGAATGTAAATATGAACCCAAGGATGGGTGAATGGGTGGATGAATAGTTGGACGGGTGATTGATTGGGTTATTTAAATTAATGTTTGAATGAGTATGATGATGATGATTGAGTGCATGGGCTGCCAAGAGACCAGGAGGAGACACAAGGCTGTTTTCAATGGTGCTACTCATCTATGCACTCTCCCATTCATGCATGTCTGTATTGAGTCGCTCACTTTCATCCATCCATACTCACCCACCTTGTTTCATCCCTGTAGCCCCCACTTTTGTTATCTCACCCATCCATGGGTCCCTAAACAACACACACAGTAACTTGCCTATATGTAATCAGGCACATCTACTAATGACAAGCCAGGATTATTGGACTTGACATTGCTTGCTGTTAATGTCCTTCTCTCCCAGCACAATAGTTTGAATAAAAGTAAATGTGGATAGCTTGGGTTTCAAGAAGTGCAATGCTTAGAATGCAAGAATTCATGTTTCCCTAACATAAGAAAACTTCGGCCTCGTCCTCCATCTTTTCTGTGCTGTTGTTGTCTGACATGTTTCTCCATCATTTGTGTTTTCAACGCTTTAAAAAAATGTCTGGCTGGGGGACGGTATGTTCGAAAATAAGTAGAGGAGTTTAGGGAGTATGATCATTTTCTATAGTGATATGCGCCCCGCCACTGAAAGGGGCAAGGCGATCCAACGTGTGACCATAGCCTGTGTATTGTCCAGTAGCACACCATAATTCAAACGCATCAGTTCTTGCTTGTTACGAGTAATCTCTATGCCTAAGTAGCGGAGGTTGATATCAGTCCACTGAAGGGGGAAGTCCGGGCAATAGCGCACAGTGCCGGTAGTTAATGGACAGACCTGTGATTTTCCCCAGTTGATTTGGACTCCAGACATGTAGCCAAATTTAGGGCCAGATGTAGGTATGTCCTGAATTGCGACTCTCAAATTGCGAGTCAGAGCGACTAGCAATTTGCGAGTCGCAATTCAGGATGCAGGATGGTGTCCCTGACTCACAAGGGGGTCGCAAAGGCCCACCTCATTAATATTAATGAGGTGGGTCGCTATATGCGACCCCCTTGCGAGTCGCAGCACTCACAGGGATGGTGGCCTGCTGGAGACAGCAGACCACCATGTCCGTGACTGCTTTTAAATCAAGCAGTTTTTTTTTTTGTAATGCAGCCGGTTTTCCTTAAAGGAAAACGAGATGCGTTACAAAATGAAAAAATGTTTTCCAGGCCATTCACAAAGGGGAAGGGGTTCCATTGGGGACCCCTTCCCTTTTGCAAATGGGTTACCACCCGTGTGACACTGGTTGTAACCGCGATTGCTCTGCGACCGCGTTCGCGGTCACAAAGCAATGCAGCATGGCGCTGCGACTCGCAAATAGGAAGGGGAACACCCCTTCCTAGTTATGACTCCCATATACAGGTTACCGACTTACAAAACGGGAATTGGGCTTCGCGATGTGGGTTTTGCACGTCGCAAACAGCAAAATTCGCTGTTTGCTACGTTCAAAACCTTTGCTATATCTGGCCCTTAGTGAATTCCCGTGACACAGGATTTAAGCTCTCAGCCAGGTTCTTTAGATATAATATTTACCCCTAAATAGGACTTCACGCTCCGCACTTTGCTGAAAGTCTGTTGATGTCTCTCAAAGGCGCTGCACCACATCAGCTGAATGCAAAATGGTCTGCTCCATCTCCAGTCTCTTAATTTGCAATTCCAGACAGATTAGCGTGGAGCGAATGTCCCCAAGGATGCCCACGCTTAGCCAAGCAAAATCCCCTCAGGGTGACCATAAAGGCCTCCCAAAGCACACAACACTTTCCACTGTGCCCTTATTTCTATAAAAAAAAATCTGCTATCTTTATTCTCAGTTCCGCATGAAAAGCATTGTCTAACAGCATAGTTGGTGAAAGACGTCATGACATAAGGGGGCCTGCGCGGCGGGCAGCTTCAACTCGAGCTCGACCGGAGAATGGTCGGAGTATGTACGGGCTAAATGTGTAAACCCCACAAGCCAGGGCACCATAGACCAGGAAATGAACCAATAGTCCAGCCTGGACCAGCTTGAGTGCGCCGCAGAGCAAATTGTGCCCTCCCTGTCTCGCGGGTGCAGCCAACGCCAACCGTCGACCACATTGTCCGCTACGATGTCGGCCCTGAGTCGCTCTGCTCCTCTGTGGCGATGTGGTGTTGCCTATGTCCCTCTATCTTCCCGTGGGTCTAGTGCCAAATTGAAATACCCCCCCCACGCCAGATATTTCAAGCCTACCTCCACCACGCAACTCCATATGGAATCAAAGAAAGCGGGGTTATCAGTATTGGGCGCATAGCAATTGACTTTCGTGATGGGTTTTTGCGCTAAACGGCCCCATTTAATGCAGTATCTACCCTGCGGGTCACTCCTAGTGCCCCTACGAACATACAGGGTGCCCTGGTGTATTAAGATTGCTGTACCCCTGGAGTAAGAAAATATTGTAATATCATGCATGCTTTTACTTTGCATTGAATGTACATACATATACATACATATGTATATATATATATATATATATATATATATATATATATATATATATATATGAATATATATATATACATATATATATAAAGATATATCTTTGTATTACCTAGTGGTGGTCGCCTCTATGTAGTTATAGTTAGGACCTAGCTTCTATAGAGAAAGTGTTTTTTGTTTTGGCAATAACTTTGCCACTGTTTGATGAATCTTCACAAATTTTTCCTAGAAAATATGACGCTCATCTCAGCTTCTGTCTGGAATGTTTTGGGGTGATCCGTCAAGCGGGGGCTGAGAAAAAGAGGGGGTACCCAAACGCTTTTTCCCCATTCATTTTTCATAAGGATTTTGAACAGCGATAGCACCCGCACCACTGGATGGAATTAAAACAAATTTGGCTGAAAAGTAGCTCTTGGTCCAGAAAGAGCCATTTTTGCTATTTGCTGTAAATCCTTTTCAGTAGTATTTGAGAAATTAAAGAAAGTCCAAATTTGCATATATAGGGACACAAAAGCTTTAAAAACCCGCTCGATCTTGTGCTAAGATATGACAGCAAGGAAGTGTTGGCAGCCACCTTTGGACTCGGCTTCAGCCGAGTTCCAGGAAAAAACGTTAAAAACAAAGAAAAGGGGCCAGGGTAGGAACACCCTGACCCCTTAGCTCTGGTGCCGGGGTCTCACCGGGACCCCCCCGGGCTAAAATGCATTCTTCAATAAATATTTCGCCGTGAGTCACGGTGGATCCGTGGACCTGGTGAAAATTAAAAAAAATTAAAAAGCACAGGCTCCCACGCTTGTTTTATAAACAGCCCCTGCGTGGGCCAGGTCCCCGGGGCATTGACATTTTAATGCAAGGGGGTCGCCTGAGCCTCCTGCTGCCCTGGGACCACCACTTCATCGTGGCTTTAAACCAACATGACGTACGATTCGGTTATAGCATTTGCGAATTTTAAGAAATCGCTATTACCGAATTGCAAAAATCATACATACCATTTTGCATTTCTTAAATAGCGATTGCTTAAAATTCGCTATTTAAGAAACGCAAATAGTTTTTTTGATACATCTGGCCCATAATCTTTGCAATGGTCTCTTTATGCATTAATTCACAACATAGTAAAAAGTCACCTGTGGCATAATGGTTAATGTCACAGACCCTTACACTAAAAGTTGAGAGTTTTATTTGGGTGTGTCTCTGGTCCTTTCTCTACTTAAATTTTTGTTTTCAACTTTAAAAGTATAAAATTCATACTGAAATGTGATCTCACTCTTTTTAATTGATAATTATATTTTTCTTTTTAATTTGTTCAGAAATATTTCATTTTAAGTACATCATTCACCAAAGCTCTCTCTCACTCTCTCTCTCTCTCTCTCAATTTCTATTTTTCAATCTCTTTCACCCACTCACAGACCCAGTCAAACACTCAGATACCCACTCACAGACCCACTCAGACCCTTGTGCACCCACTCGCAGCCCCACTCAGAACCTCACACACCCACTCACAGACCCACGCAGACACACACACCCAGTCACAGACCCACTTAGACTCTCACACACCCACTCACAGACCCACTGAAACCCTCACACACCCACTCACAGACCCACACAGAAACTGACGCACCCACTAAGACACTGATGCACTCACTCTCTCAACCAAGACAGACACTCTCAGAGCCACTCTCACACCCAGAGACATCCTCCCATACCTCTTCTCACACCCAGAGAGACAGGCTGCGGCCAACTCTAGCCGCGCACAGCCAAAGGGCCTTGTGCAGCGTGGAGAAGGGTGGTTAGGGGGGTTGGCCTGCAGGGTCTGGCTACAGGCCAGACCCTGCAGCCAACCGCCACTGTGCAGGGCAGTGGTGGTTGGATTACGTATAGTAATGAAAATTACTTTACATTAACAAAAACATGAACATTCACTGAAAAAAACAAAGGTTACAGGGACATCATAGTTAGGAAATGTGAGTCCCGTACTTTGTGGTGATTTTAACAGACTGGCGTAAGTTTCCCGACCCTTCACTGGGCTTTTGCCAAATGACAACATTCTTCAGAAGCGGCGACAGAGTCCTGGGTGGTGGTATCCTGCCAAAGCACCTCCCTATATCCCTGTGGGGAGGCACAGCTGGAGCATCGCCAGTGCCTACGCCCCCTTTGCTCAGCAGTTCCATGCCCCAGATCTGCTGCCAGCCCCACGTGCCTTGTTTGATCTGCAGTCCGCACGTTAGATCAGAGACGGGCTGCCCAAGAGTTTGTGCCACAACAACTGCTCCATGCGTTTACGGGAAGCTGCCTCTTTGGTGATTTCACATGCGGGGCTCAAAGAGGGTCTCCCCGGAATACTCAAAGGGAAGTATCCCTCCCCCTTCCCCTTACCTTGGGTAGGGCTGGGGGAATTACTTGCTGCAATTTGGGGAACTCATCGGAGTGACCCCCCCCCAAGAGAGGCATGGAGCCACCGTTAGGCACGGTTGTTTTCTTGACTACCAAATCACTGTATACCTTCTAGAAGGTATGCAGGTGTTCCTGTGCCTCATGATCACATGCTAGAACCCTTACAACATTTCCTCTATGCATGCATTGCAATAACGTGTCTACTATGGAGATAATGTTTTACCTTGTTCGTAGCTAGGAGAGTATCTATGCGAGTTTAGGTTCTTATGGTGGCACTTGGTAATTTACATGTTTTACTGTTGCTTTTCATGCCCTGATGTTTCCTAATATATGTAGTTTTGGGTTCACTAAAAGATCTGGAAAACTAGTATAACTTCAGTAATTGCCTAATATCAACAGTATTTAGGAATAACGTTGTATTGGTCTCTGTTATCAATACAAAATACAATATATTTTTCTATAATTCTGTGTGGAGTCTTTTTTGTGGTGCATTTTTTTTGCCACTGGTGTGAATGTGTTGCACAAATGCTTTACACATTGCCTCCTCGGATAAGCCTGACTGCTCTGTGCCAAGCTACCAGGGCGTGACCACAGGTTATCTTTGGTGTGTTACTTACTCGCCCTTACTAGAGTGGTAAGTTCTGCCTGGCTTAGGTGCATACGCTAGCCAACCAGAAAACCCATTTCTAACAGAGATCGTAAGGCTCTTGAAGTAATCAGCAGGGATTGCAAATTGTACCTAATGATTTGAGGGTGACTTGGAAATGAATATCTAATAATTTCACTAGACAAGATAGTTTCTGGGTACTCGAGGATGAATATAGGATGAGTATGTGCTTACTTCTCAACATCTAATTGTTCTTGGTGACATCACAAACACTATCTTTATACAGTAAAATTAAAAATCTATATGCAATTTTAATTTCATTTTTGTTACAAAAGTTCAACCTTTTGGATGATTTCAAACTGATTGTCTGCTTTTAGCACAATGAACATCACCTAGGGATTACACGTTATATCCAATAAGCATTCAGCGCGGGTCAGAGAACTGCTCATGAGATAAATCACAGGTTGAAATTTTAATGGCTGTTTTACTTTTAAATATTTTATGCTTGTAACAGTTAAAAACAAGAATACATTGTTAAGATGTGTGATCTGTAGTGCTCACTGATGTAAGAGGGCACTTTAGGCAAAGCAGTGGAATGAAGATGAAATGGAGTATGAAGCTATGCTGCGGGGTTCACTGAATTATGCAGCAAGTAAAGAATTATGCTGCACTTATGCAATCAAAGAAGGAAAATTATTCATCACACTCTGTTATCTAGCTCACTTGACATTTTAACTATTAGGGTGTGAGGGTGTGTATTCAGGTGACGCACCACTGAATCTTT
This sequence comes from Pleurodeles waltl, assembly GCF_031143425.1. Taxonomy (NCBI): domain Eukaryota; kingdom Metazoa; phylum Chordata; class Amphibia; order Caudata; family Salamandridae; genus Pleurodeles; species Pleurodeles waltl. The sequence goes on along the minus strand of NC_090442.1, from coordinate 64,320,518 downwards.
ACAGTTGTGAACCATGAAGTAACAAAAACCTGAGTCATCCTCAGTGGTTCTTCACTGTCATGATGTTCAGTGCTGGACAGCCTCCACTTGTCAATTGTCTGTCTATTTTCAGAAACCCTACAACCAACACATTCCCTGTGTCTGACTCCCACATCCAGTACCATCCTCTGCTCTGCGATCCCACCATTCTCTATATCAAAATCACTTTTTCCGAGCCCCTGCATCCATACTGAGGCTTTCTCAAACCCATGTTGGTTCCCTTTTTTAGCTTCATGTTATATTTTACATTTTACACATTTTAGCTGCATTGCCTTTAGCTGTGACATTTTACACACTTTTGCTTGCATGATGCTATCCTGGGAATAAATTGTGCAAGTTGCTTCTTTCAGTTAGCCTTTTCTCACCCTACACTCTGTACATTCTGTTCAAGGGTAGGAACACAGTACACGCTATCCTAGTAATTGCCCATTCAGTACACAACTTCTAACATCTAGACATAGCATTGCATCAGAGCTGTGTTTCTAATAACGTGCGGGTTTATCGTATAAATGGTGCACAGATCTGAAAGGGGCAGAGGGGCCCCTCCAGCAGCGACCGTCATGAGAGGAATGCTGTGTTCGACATGCAGCTCTTCTGGCGCTAATCTACCACCTTCCCGAGAGAGTTGCCATCTACACTACAGGCTGACTCCTGACACTGTTCCAGGTATGGGGATAGGGCTATTCCTTTAGATCGGGCAAAGGCAGGGGGTACATCTGCTATGCTCTCATTCTAGTCTGAGGAGAGGGTAGGAAGCTGTAGAACCTCTATAAATCATTTACCATGGTTGGATTGTTCATTTCCTTCACCATGTTCATAATGCTGGTAACTTTGCTTTGTTTTATATGTCTAATTACCACAGCTCATTCGCTTTATCCAAGATTCTGTTTGTTTCAATAAATATGTGGAAAACTCAGTTTTTATAACTTTTGTGTCTTTGCCTGGGCTTGCATGAGTAATACAACAAAAGGGTGAAATCTGTTTCCAGTACTTCCTTGGGACTCAGAGTGTTATGTTTGGGTTCCCATAATCATCTTTCCCACCCAGTAAAGATAGGGGTTTGGGTGAGGCACTGTGAGCTAGCCAGGAATTAGGACTGACAGTCTCTGCTGGAGTAGACCAACTCAGACTCCAACATTCTGAAGTCCTGTTGTCCTATTACGCAGTCATATTACCTTAGTGGGCATTGTATAACATTGTTCCCAGAGCCTGAGACCCCCATACACTGGTCCCTGCCCATAAATCCTCAACTGTCAAGCCTCACAATATGATGGGTGTGTGAGAACTTTTTCAGGAGCTGCAAGATAATCTAGGCCTCAATGTTAACAGTGAGAGCCTTTTACCCGTGATGGCTTAAGCTCTAGCCTAATACTGTACCAAGAACTGAACACCAAGTTGACCACTTTATCACTTACCTCTCAGGGTAGCTTTACAGAGTGGTCCATGGACTGATTGAGGAGAAAGTGCAAAGGAAAGACTCCAAACTCAGTCAAGCATGTAACCGTAATTATGAATTCATTGTCCATTCAGTGGTTTTATGTGAAAGTAAAAGTAGCATTGATCACATTACATAGATAAATGCTGCTCTTTAAATGCACAGGGCAAACTAATACAGCCAATTATAAATCGGGAATCACTGGGATAGGGATGTAGCCAGTATCAAAGTGAGGCATCCTCTTCATCTGGGCAATCATTGTAATAGACTGGCGCTCCCTGCCCTCAGGTAACACCAGCGTGCCCAGATGCCTATTATGTCAAATCAGTATTGACACAAAGACTTGAGGACACAGTATCTGACGATTGTTCCAAAAAACTTTTATTTGAACATCAGATAAACACATTTCACAAATAATTACTTCTTCAGGGCCAGGTACAACTACATCAACAATCGCTAAAAAAACATAACACCAACAATAATCATATATAGATTAAAATTCCAGTGCAGACATAATGCAGGTTGTAAGCTTCTAAATAAATGAAATTAAAAGGAACGACTGATAAAAAGTCTCGTGCGTGGGAGCAATATGTGCTATGCACCACTCTAAGTATTGATTTATGTCAGCACAAGTTGATTAGTTTATTAATTGATGTTTTTGCATGACCACTGTGTGGATTGATCATAGAAATCCTGTATTATAATCTACCTGGCCTCTAATGTCTAAAAGTGTCAATTACATTGTGGACCGTCCCACAAAAGGGCAATTCTGTGTTGAAAGTGTCAGTCCAACTCGCATGTAGGTCTGTCTCTTTTTGGCAGCTGGGACTGGTCTGCAGTTTGGCTAGAGAGAGTCTACTAGCAAGTTAATATTTTACTTTAGGTTGTACTTTAGGAAGATCGGTTGCTCTCTTCATCCATTGCTTTATTTGAGTGACAGAAAAACAGATGGCACATGCACTGCGGAATGTGGGGTGGTCACTCGATGACGTGACTGTCTATGGTGACTGATGGACTGCCTTGAATGCTCATCTGACAGGCAAAGCCAATAGGTTGTGTTTTTTTAATAATGAAAATGCTTCTTTAGTAATTGGCAGTTTTATGCGTGTTATGCACATTAGTGATTGTTAGAAAGTAAACATGAATCCAAGGATGGGTGAATGGGCGGATGAATAGTGGATGGGTGAATGGGTGGATAATTACATGAATGCTTGAACGAGTATGAAGATGACTGAGTGCATCTCGCCCATCCATGCAACCCTAAACAGCGCACACAGAACCTTGCCTATAAGTTACCAAGCACATTTACTAATGACACGCCAGGATTATTGGCTTTGCCATTGCTTGCTGTTAATAACCCCCTTATCCAGCACAATAGTTTGAATAAAAGTAAATAGGGATGCTTAGGTTTAGAGAAGTGCAATGCTTAGAATGCAAGAATTCATGTTTCCCTAACTTAGGACAACTTAGGCCTCATCCTCCATTATTTCTGTGTTGTTGCTGTCTGAAATGTGACCCGAGCTGCTGTTATTTTGTGTGATAATAAAGACTTGTAGACTTCACTAGCTGAGTAAATGATTCCTCGCAGCCTCTTGAGAAGAGGGTATTTTCCTAAGGACAGAGCAACTATCCAAGACATGGATTAGAATACTGAGAAAATCAGTTTCAATTTTATTTAATAGCGTTCTGTTAACTAAAACCATTAGACAAACAATAAACACAAATTATAAAATCATAATGTGCTAAAAATGCCAATTTTAAAGTATGCAAGCTTGATTATGTATTATTATGGATTTGCTTGCTGACTACGTGTGCGCACGTCTTAAGTTCTCGATCACTGGGAGCTGGATCCCTAGTTTGACCAGACATTTCACCGGTCTGCAACTGAGCTGTACATCGTCCCCTTTAAATCCAGTCATAATCACCCTCTGCAACCCCCTTTGAAGCCATGCTGGTTGTAGAAGCCTTTTACGGTCCACCATAGTACTTTTGCAAAGGCATATCTGATGGGTCAGTGTTTCTGGGGCCAGCCCGCAGAGCTGAAAGACACCCGTCATATTGCTTTGCGTCCACCTGGGGAGATGGGCGTAATTTGGAAGACAGCCCATTCGGTATTTCATTAGGGCTGTTTCAATCCGTGGATTGACTGCTACATACAGATGAGACTCCGGGACAAGGCTGTCATATGATGCCAAGACGAGCCAGGCATGGCTTTGTTTTGATAGGGCTTCTTTGTCCACTAACTGGGAAAAAGATTTGGCACTTTCTTCTGTCACACGCTTGATGAGCTGATATGAACTGAGTTGGAATAGTTGGTCTGCCAAGCCCAGTGCCACCAGAGAGTACTCAAGATAAATATAGAAAGGAGAATTGAATTGCGCAGAGATTTCGGCCCAGAGGAGAGAGCATAGAGTACCTTGTCTTGCTGTCTTGAGCTTGTAGCATAAGTTAATCAGTGCCCCCTTCCTCGCCAGAGACTGTCTGACAAGGCCAAATTCAAGACAAACCTAGGCCGGTGAAGCACGATTTGGCAGACTAAATAGCCCCTTGAAGAGCTTGACAATCATTTTGTCTAAGAGCTCCCCTCCTCTACCACTCAATGCTTCACTGCCGTATGTTATTGAGGGGATTAGTTTGGCTTGAATGACCTTCAGTAGGGGGAGGTATGTTGAGCAACCAGTGGCATTTTTAACATGCTTAAATGCAAATGTCAGAGAGATGGATTTCCAGCTGAGACTTTCCAGGTGGCACTTAAAATAGTCGTTGCAATCAAGGAGGACACCTAGGTATTTATATTAGCCCACTGATTCAATTTTGCTGTTGCCCATGTACCGCTGATGCTTCGGCCGTGCTTTCGACCTAAAGGACATTGTTGGACCTGGCACTTTTACAGGGTCATTCCCCAGACTTTTTGCTTTTGCCTCCTTATTTTTCTGACCTTTGTTGGCTGACGTTTTGACTCTGAGCACTGTTTCACTGCTAACCAGTGCTAAAGTGCATGTGCTCTCTCTTACAAATTTGGTATGATTGGATTCTACCTGATTGGCATATTTAATTTACCTATAAGTCCCTTTGTAAAGTGGTATCCCTATACCCAAGGCCTGTAAATTAAATGCCACTAGTGGGCCTGCAGCGCTGCTTGCCCGACCCACTGAAGTAGCTTGTCAAACCTATCTAAGGCCTGCTAGGGCAGGGCCTGTGTGCGCAGTTTCTTGCCACAGGGACCTGGCATCTAAATTTACGTGCCAGGGCCAGAACTCCCCTTTTACTACATGTAAGTCACCCCTAAGGTACGCCCTAGCTAGCCCTTTGGGCAGGGTGCCATGTATGTAGAAGGCAGTACATGTGCCATGTTGCGTGGCCTTTCCTGGTAGTGACAAACAGCCTAACTTGGTGTCTCACTGCTGTGAGTGCTGCCCTCTCATAGGATTGCATTGGAAATGCCCTGCTTTAGGTGTAAGGGGTATTGTCTGATTTATGAGGGGTAGCGTAGGCATGTTTGGTATGTTTGTGACAGTGGTAAGAAATGCTGCTTACTAGTGTAGGTGTATTTTTTATTACTATCACAGAAATGCCACTTCTTTGGTATTTTGCAGCTTGTCTCCAATCCACGTCTGGGCAGAGTGACAGTTGGGGCTTTGTGCATACTTTTCAGACAGCCTGTACACAGGGAGGGTGGAGGTGTCACAGAGGTGCATCTATATACTGACTAGTCTTCCTAGGCTGAGAGAAGGGAGAGGCGGGGCACACCTGCATTTGTAAAGACTGTGCCCTGGCCTCACACAATAGGGTCGTTAACCCCCCACTGATGTTGGGAGCCTGTGCTGAAAGGAGAGAGGGGGCAATCCCAGAACCAGTTGTAACTTGCTGGAACTTCCTCTCCCTACCATTGTGAAACACTGTAAGAACTGACTATAAGTACAGGGGAATTTCCCCACAATTTGAACATTCTTGAAACTACACAGAATGCTGATGAATGGACTCACCAGGAAAACACCTTGGACTGCTGCTGTTGTGCTTACCTGTGACCTGCCTGGTCACTAGGAGGAACTGCGAGCACCCTTGTGCTGGCCTGGAGCTGGGCCCACCAGCCCTGTGCACCTTCTTGTTTTGGTTTGCTCCCAGGGGCAGGGTGCTGTGGTCCCTCACCCCTGCAAACCCTCTCTGCAACTATGCCCACAGTGTTGTTCCAAAGTTGCTCTCTTTATTTCCAAAGGAAAATCCCTGCCGCCTCCCAGGCTACAGGCCTGGCTCTAGCGCTGTGAGAAATGGGCTTTATTTGGCCTCCCGGATCACCACCGCAGCCGGGTTCACTGATTACCTTGGAGCGCGGGGATCGCACTCCTCTCTGTGCCCCCCGGGCACAGCATTAAAGGAATCGGAGCAGGCGTGCTCCTCGCGGCACCCCGAGGCACCTCCCGCTTCCGGGAGCGCCCCCGGGGCACCAGCCACCTTCCATTTTAGAGGAAGCCTCCTGGCAGCTCGGGAGAGGCTTCCCTCACTCGCGCACCACATCGGATGCGGGCGAGTGTTCCCTCGGGCCCCTGGAGGGTCCGAGAGTCATCCCTTACAGAAGGCAGGACTCGGGGAAGGCGCAGGGAGCGCCCCCTTCCCCAGTCTCCGCACCAGGAGCAGGACTCTCCTTTTCTTTTACGGGGACATTTCGTTGCAGCACGAGTCGAGGAGGGAGACCTCGACGGAGGTCCCTTCCCCATTTTTAGCCCCAACATTGTTTAGTGGACAGCACCCGGCCCCCACCCCACGGACAGGGTGTGGGGAGGCCGAGGCCGGCCCCCACCCTGCCCCGGAGGGGCCTGTTCATGAGGAGGGGGTGCCAACCGTCCCTCTTCACCCCAAAACGTCATGTGGCTCCATGTTTTGCGTGCCGGAGCGCCGGGGGCCCCCTACACTCCCCTTTAGGCACTGGAAGTGCCCACTTCTACCAGGAACCAGGTACCCTTTAGGAAAACTAGGCTCTAGAAGCCTAATACAGACTTACAACTCTTTACTATTTCCTACCTGTTTACTGGTTATGCATATATGTGCTAATGTTCCTTTTTTCTAGGCATATCTAGCTAATATGTATGTATATGACTTGTGGTATATTCTCTAATGTTCATTTTATGGGTATTTAGGAATGGTTCATGACAAGTGCATATACTTTTTACTATACTTCCTGACTACTGCTTATGTTGCAGAATCCTGAGTACTTATGTGTTCTAATGTGACAACTGCATATTCTTGCAGAGTATTAGTAACTTGTGTAACAGTCTGACAACTGCTAAGGTAGCAGGGTATTACTGACATGTAATGGTTGGTCTAATTATGTTTTGTGCAATACAGATTATTTTTACATAGTTCAGTGTTGTGTTTACTTTGTGGTGTACATTTTGCGTCGTGTGTTGTGTGTTGTGCAAACGCTTTACACATTGCCTCCAGGTTAAGCCTGACTGCTTGTGCCAAGCTACCAAGGGGGTTATCTTGGACGTGTGACTCCCAAGCCCTGACTAGAGTGGGTAGGTTCTGCCTGGCTGAGGTGCATACTCTAGCCAACCAGAAACCCCATTTCTAACAGACATGATTTTTGATTTCCCTAAATTGACAAGAAGAGCGTTTTCTTCAGAGAATTCAGCCGTTGCGTTAAGTAGCCTCTACTTAACGCTTAGTATTCTGGTATGGTTAAAAAGAATAAGATCGTCAGCATACATCAAGCATTTTATAGCAGTTTTCCCTAATCTCGATGGGTGAGAGTTCACCTTATCCAGTCTTGTTGGTAAATCAGCTAAAAAGAGGAGGTGCAAGCATGCATCCCTGCCGCAGGCCCTGGGAGGTTGGAATTTCTCTGGAGCGGTGCGTGCCATCCCCTAGTTTGACACTCACCCAAGTATTTGTTTGGAGAATTGTTATTGCTTTTAAAAGGTGGGCCGGATGGCCCATTTTGCAAGCTTAGACCAAAATTTTCTTCTATCTACATGATCGAATGCTGCTTCATAGTCTATGCCAGAGAGGAAGTGGGCTTTTTGGCACGCCGACATTGGTCAAATACAAGCGACACAGTAATAAGTTTAGCTGTTGTACCTACCTCTTTGGAGAAGCCAGTTTGATTGAATGGGATCAGGTTGTTATCCACAGCCCAGATTTCTAGTTCCTCCAAGAGAGTCCCTGCAAAGATTTTGGACTCGACATCTAGGAGTTCAATCAGTCGGTAGTTTGCTGGATTGTTAGTCGAGCCCCCTTGAAAACTGGGGAGGTGATAGAGCCTCTCCATGATTGCGGAATTATGTTGGTGGAAATTGTGCTGTTGTAGAGTTCCGAAATATGTTTTGCCCAAAAGTCCAAGTCCTCTTTGTATGACGCAGCAGGAACACCATTAGGTTCTGGGGCTCCCTGTCACCGACATTTAATGATTCTCTTTCTCACTGTCTCTGAGAGCATTTGAGAGAAGCTGCATGGTTGTGAAGAAATGCAAGCAATCCTTTGGGCCTGATCTTGAGTTTTTTTCCGAGTCAGAAAACCCTCACTTTGGGTGCCCTGGGTCGGGGGGGGGCAAAGTGGCAAAAGAGATATTGATACCAAGTGGACTCTGAAATGCTAATTATGGTGTGAGGGTGCGTTACGGAACTTAAACTGTTTATTTATATATATATATATATATATATATATATATATATATATATATATATATATATATATATATATATATATATATATATATATGTTATATATATGTTTCCAAAACTGTGCATGCCTGTTTGACCTTAGTGCGTACAGGAGCTTGGCTGCTAACCCAGCAGCCATGTTTCTTTGATGGGCCCGTAGGTGGGGCCTGTAGGCAGATTTGGAAGTGGACACCAGCGCTCTCAAGGTCTTGTCTCTGGGCTCTTTCTGAAGGAGGCAAAGGGGGCTGTAAAGTTGCATTTAAATATCTTTGTTTGCTCTCCAATTGGAGGTCCTTGAGGACTGTGATGTCTTGTGCCTTGAGTTTGTTGTTGACAAGATGCCAGAAATTTGCATGCAAACTCATCCTAGGCTACTTGTGCTACTTGTGTTGTTTGCTCAGGGTCAATGTGGTTCAGTTTAAAAGACCACATTCGCTTGGCTTTTCCTGCCAGGTCTGGCATCTGGTGACCATTTGAGTTTCCTGCCATTGTTTGTATAAGTTGCACGCTGCAGCACATCTGTAGGATCATGATGGCCAATAGGATGAGCAAAGTGCAGCTCTTGTGCTAAGTGCTTGCTTTCACCCCTGTTTGCTCCCTGGAATTTCAAGATTTGGCAGAACAAAGAGGATGATAGAATCCTAAAGTCAATTAGCGTTCTCGCTTTCTGATTGAAAAACGTGAATGAGGGATGTTGATCTGTGCTGTAACGGCCATTAGCGGTTCGAAGACCCATTGCTTCAAGGTCTTTTATTAGCAATTTCCCTAAACTGTCCCTTTTGTAAGCTCCAGATAAGATTTGATCAGGGATCTGCCAAAAAACTGTTCTGTGACATTACGGCCTCCTCGGAAAGCTCTGTGCCCAGTAAATTCATATTAAAGTCACCGGAGAGAAACAGCTCGGGGCAAGGAGCACTATTTAGCAGCTCTTCTAGCTTCTCTTTCATTTGCTGTGCAGCCTCCAGTTTACAACCTTTCTCTGGGGGAATATAGATATTAATTAGGGCTAGATGGGGTGTGGAGGGGCCTTGTGACATGGAGAGAAGGACTGTCATTAGATTTGTATACGTTGCTGGGGGCACATAGTAGTTCCCCTTTATAGCTGAGCTGAGAAAATCTTCAAATGTATTCTGTTGCAACATTGGCTCCTTCCTTGGATTCTATTGGTTATGAGCATCCAAGCCATGTTCTAACGCAGTAAAGCCCTTTAAAAGGATGTGATTTCTCCATCTTAGGAGGAGACCCCATCTCTATCCCTGAAGGAAGAGTAATGTGTGGGCTTGGGCACGGAACATAGAAGAAACTTACATGTGTGCATGATTATGAGTTTCTTGGGGGTCCCGGGTCAGTCATTCTGTGATTTCTTTGCCCACTATGAGTAGGCCTTGCCATTTATCACTGGTATTCCAGGACAAGAGGCACAGCTGCACTCCAAGTAAATGACCAACTTACTCCCCTTGGACACTTCACTCTCCAGTGGTAGCAGCAAGGAGCAGTAAACACTAACCCTAGGAGCTGCTGGTAACTCGGGAAACACTCTCTACATCTCTACTGTAATCTTAATGCCATCTTTCCTGCCATGACCTCTACATTTCAAAAGCCAGAGGTGCCTTCTATAAAGGCAACTGTGTCCTGCTGAGCTGAGACTGGAACCTCTCGTATCCTCTTCTTTGGAGGAAATCAGATCAAAAATGAAAGCCGAAGCCTGCAGATGGACCTCTCTGTTTACACCCCAAAACTCGAGGACTGATCCCCGTTATCTACAACTAGCTGCATCTCACTTGCAGACATTTTCATTCACCTAATCTCACCAGTGCTCCTTTGACCACCCCACCCTAAGCATAATGCACCCTGTATTAACATTTTAGGAACCCTTTTAACTATTTAAGTATTTTTCAATTAGGTTGCTTGTTTGATGTAAGGTACTCTGATTCAATTAAAGGCAGGCCAGTCTTATTAAAAACACATCTGAAATAAAATGGCTGATAAAAAATACTTATCTATGCTTTTCTTACTTTCTTGTAGAGTTTTTAAAATCCGTGTGAAAGGCTAGCCCTGGAAAAATAGTCCATTAGTTTTCTGTTCCTCATATAGACCAGAAAAGTCACAAGAGGAATATCAGACATTACAAAGCAAGTCTTTACCCCACATTTTTTTACCCCGTCAGTATTACAACGTGTTGACCTTTACAACACATTGTAATATCATTCATGCTTTTCCCAACACATGCTTTTACTTTACTTTGTGTGTATATATAAATCTTTAATGGCGAACATCATCCACAGCCAGACAGTATTCACCGACACGTTTCAACTCCACAGGTCTTAATCATAGTGGATAAGTTCTCTCTGTTCATTGGTCAGTTTATACTTTTGTCCATGAAATGCATTATGGGAATTAGAGTCCAATATGTCTCAAATATAAAGGTACTGACTCACTACATATATTAGGTTTGGCAAAACAATGTAATATAGCCACTTATTAAAGTCTATAAAATGCCAATGTTTTCTGACGCGCCTGGACTTGACTAATTACTTTTAACCAATTCAGTAACATTGCAAAAGGTCTCAGACCCTTAGTGTTAGGGCCTCGTTGATTCAAATGGTACATTTATAAGGACATGTGCTCACCGTATTTCATAGGTAAAACTGTCAGTGAGTCACAGAGTATACCAGGACTGATGGCCAGGCTCCAGAGGATTGGGTCCCCGGGGCTAAAATCGGCCAGGGGAGGGTGGCTGCGAAGTCCCCCTCCCCCAAAATAAAAATAAAAGGCTGGGTCTCGGGGGATGCGGTCCCGGGAGATGGGATCCCCTGTGATGAATTGGGTGGGGAAGGAGGTGCAGGGGAGGGGGTACGGCCCCCTCCTCCAAAAAAAGAAAAACATTAATAATGGGGGAGTAACTCTGACTCGCGGCCTAAGGTAACTATAACTCGTGCCCTTGCCATGACTGCTATTTAGCCCAGGTATTACAGCACTCATGACAACTTTTATAACACCAATAAAAATATCAATGAAACATTAGAAGTCAAATTATTGAAAAATAAACTGTGCATGGCAGGGGAAGCGTGTTATAGTTACCTTAGGCCACAAGTTATAGTTACTTGAAATAACTCTAACTATAACTGCTGAATTTCTTTTTTTTTTTGGAGTAAACTCAGAAGTTAACTATAACATCCCTGTAACCTTTGGTTTTTTAGGTGAATTTCTATGTTTTTTTAATTCTATTTCCTAGCTATAACGTCTCCGTAACCTTTGTTTTTTTCAGTGAAATTGTAAGGTTTTTTTAAATTCTATTTCCTAACTATACTATAACATCCCTGTAACCTTTGTTTTTTTCAGTGTTGTGTGTGTCTCTCACAGATGGGAACACAAGCAAATCTAGACCAGTCTACTTGGGTCAAATTTCCAAGGTCCAAGCAGGCCAAAACCAGTCTCAAAAGTGTTGTGTTCTCATTAGGGGGTGGAGGATCTAACCTGAGAGTACAATCTGGCTGGTTCTTGTTTGAGAAGGACCAAGACTGATTTCCATTTGATTGTGCTCTGTCTCTAGACGAGGACAGTGAGTGAAAAACAATAAACTGAATGTGGACCAATCAATTGCCAGCGGGTGAGATTACTTTGAGCGTTTCTTACATCAATTTGTTGTTTGTGGCTCTGAACTGGTCCAAAGGGGTTGTGCAGCCGGCCCAGGCCAGTGATGACCAAGGACTGCCTCAGCTTTATACTTCACTGTAAAATGGGTGTTTGCTGCCCTGATATTCATGAGAAAATTCCTTAATTCTCTGCACATTTTCCTTCCCATCCCATAACACTGAAATTCTTTAGCATTTATGAAGACTGTGACACTCCTTTAAAATCCGACACGACTCAGTTCACTCCCTTGGCTCTGCCCTCCCGACTGAGAAGCGTGCTTCATAGTGGACTGAGCCGTGTCAGGGCCACAGCATGAAAAATCTACTGCTGCTGTGATTCCTTTTCCCTTGAAATTGTTAATACATTTTCAGAGCAGGGGTTTTTCGACATTAACTGTCTCTTCATCGCTCTGCCTCACACACCAATGTGCAGGCAGAAAGAACTAATGTACACCTGTGACAGTCTAAACTCCTACACTACCTGCTCTCCACCGGCCACAGCCGATTCCATATTTAGCAAAAACATGGCCACTTAAAAGTAGCACATCTGCCAATCAGGGAAACGTTTTCACTCTGTTAGGGGGAGGAGCTTGTGGACTGGGTGGGCCTTTCAGCTTCTCATTGCCTAAAGAGTACTTTTGGGACAAAGGAATGAGTGAGGCACTGGGGTTGCGAAGGACTAGACTTGTATATGTTGAACCCAGGACTCCAGCCTGCCTCCAAAGGCTTGTTGGCTAGCGTTCTGACCACAGCTTCAGTGACAGAAGGCGCAAACAACATTGAACCTAGCACTAGAACACTGCCATCTGTGAGTCCTACCCTGCCTAGTGATGCCATCGCAGTCCCAGACCCCTGGAAGTGGTCCTAAAGGTGCCCTGCCAGCCCATCAGTGGACGCAGCAGAACAAACAAATCTCCTCTGCTGCACAGTGCAACCCTGAGCAGAACCACTATATCGCCTCTGCTGTGAGGATTCTCACAGCGCAAGGACTCCGCATTGACCTCACAGCCCCCTTCTGAACTTCCGTTGTGTGAAGCTTCCCTATTGTAGGCTGTTGCATTGCAAATCTTTCCTGAACTGCAGACTCGATGATGAAGCAGGTTCTTGTAGCGCAGCCTCGCAGCTTGTCGGAACAGATATATCGCTTTGACTGTGCAACACATCCTTGACGCCGGAAATCACATCACAAGCCATCATTGATGAGATCCTTGACGATGGCGCAGGATCTTGAATCGCAGCTTCACAGCTCTTCGGAACCCATGCATCGCCTTATCTGAACGAAGCGTTCTCAACGCAGGACATTGCAACACTCCAAAGTCAGGATTTAAGGCACTGTTGTTCAGCAGGTCTAACTTGGTGCATTCAGCCGGTCCATGCTCCATTGTGGTCTGCCCTAACTTCATATTTTGTCCCAGTCCACCGTGATCAGATTCCTCAGTTGGCACTTTGTGCTTTTTGGTGCTATTTTTACCTAAGTCTTTAAACTTGCATATATCCTGTTCCGCTAAGTGGATTTTTGTTGTGCTGATCTTGTTTTAGTTATTAAAGTGTGTTTTATTTTTCTAGATTGGTATGGGATTTTATTAATGTTTTATTTTCACTTTATTACTGTTTGAAGTGCTGCATAAATACTTTACACATTGCCTCTAACTTAAGCCTGACTTCTCAGTAGCAAGCTACCAGAGGACTGGGCACAGGTTAATTTGGGGTTTGTTTGTGCCTCACCCTGACAAGCATTGTGGTTGCTGCTTAAGCAAAGTTTCACCCCCTCAGCAGAGTAACCCAATTTCTTACCCATATCCATCATCCATCATTTAGAGCTATATTGTGGTGTAAAAGGTGACCCTGAGTCATTTCTTGACATGAGAGCGTGTTTCAGGCTAAAAAATAATGTGAAAAACAAACAATTGCTTAAAAAATAGCTGGTCTTCTGGTTGTTTGTGTTGTTCGCAAGCTCCTGCCCAATACCTTTCCAGTGAGCAAAGTGCATAATAGCATAACTTTGAATATTTCACGTAACAAGTGTAACACAAAACTCACAACACTATGCAAATTACAACAGCCTATTTTCCGTCTTGTTTCTGCCCAGTCAGCAGATCCCAGCTTTCCATAATGCTCAATATACTGATGGCAAGAGGGCAAACTGCACTAATCCCGGGTCTTGCCTTTCAAAACCCTGTTTTAGCCGCATAAAGTGCAGCGTGCAGCACTCTGCAAGATAACACCATTCTAATTATCCCTGTCTAGTGGAAGCATTCAGAAACTAGAGCGTTGTGCATGCAGCTTAGAACCAAATATGCTGTGTACTAAGCACTTCATTGATTATACGTTTGTTTTCCTCACTGGGCAGTTCTTAATTTGAGCAGGTGGTACCACTGCAACTTATTTTTGGGATCCAGCAATTATTTTCCCACAGTAAGCATTTTCTGAGAACAAGAGAGAGAAAAACACACAAAGGAGAAGAGAAAGATGGAAAAACCGTCACAAGGGGAGAAAGCAGGAGCCTGCTCTAGGGAGAAAAAGGGGACATGGGGTCTGGTGATGGATTAATGTGGCACGAGGTGGATTCAGGACTAAGCAGCCTTGGTATTCAGCGCTCTGACATTTAATAACCACAGCCGTAGGCTTCTGAGCTTTGGGCACCACCACTCACTCTTTTGTAATCTAAGTACTGCCTCCAGGGGTCAGTGTCTGAAAAGGAGTAGATGCATAAACACTTGTAGAACATCTTTCACGGGATGTGCATTGCAACTATTGTGAAGATAATAAGGAATTGTTGCAAAAAATAAAGAGTAAAGAGACTTTGAACCTAGGTACGGTCAGTAATCTCCAGCTGAGCCCATCAAGCAGCCAAAGGAGCAAAATACAGTTGGGCTTTTAGGATGATCAACAAACATATAAAAAGTCTCCACTAAATGTGTAATATGAGCATTACATAGGCACTGGCCGCACACCCACTTAGTGTGGGCATCCTTAAAAGCTGGATTTTGAATTTAGAGGCATATTTACAAGGCACCTTAGCGGCACTATAGCATATTTTTTTTACGCTAAGGTGGTGCTTAGGTGGCTTTTCTGCTTGCATTGCACCTCTTTGCGACCCCTTGCACCACAAGTATGTCTGCCTCAGGCATAATGTATGCAAGGGGGGGGCGTTCCGGTACAGGGAAGCCTGAAAAAATGGTGCAGTGGAAATCACAACAGTTCACTGCAGTAAGAGTTAAAATGATGCACCCATGATATTCAGTGGGCCTCCCTGTACTTTGCTGCCCTAGCGTCAACATTTTTGATGCTAGTGTAGCAAAGCGCCACAATAGCAGCAAATATTTTGACACTATTGGGCTGACGACTGCCATGGTGCACCATATTGTTAATACGGCAAAACCATTGTGTCTTTAGGTGCCGTGGAGGGGGTGGGGGGGTGGCAAGAATAATGGGGCATCTTCTATGATGCACCACTTTCTTGTATGAATGCTCGTTAGAAATTAGAGAACCAGGGGTAAATGATCCTATCATTCTGATGCATGATGTGCACACAAAAGATGATCTAAGTTAAAATATACATACCCCTGCCTTTCCAGTTTACCCTTGCAGGAAATACTCACATAGAGTTTTACTTACACAAAATGACACTGTGAAACATGCCGTTAAGTAACACTCTGGGGCTGTTTTTCCCTATGTTTTTCTATAGCTGGTTAGTGTTACGTGAAGGAAACAATGTTTGTAGTTAGTTTATGAAGACAAAATAGAATGTTTTTTTGCTGCAAATGATCATTGACGGGGGTAAAAAGTAATGGGGAAAAATGGCACATGTGCCGCTCGTACGTGGTGCAGAATAGCACAAAGGTGCAAACTACGAGTGACAAATTTATATCCTCCAGCCAGAGCCGGCTTAAGTGCTGGTGGCGCCCAGTGTGACAGTCTTTTTTGGAGCCTCCTTCCAACCCATGACCTCCTTCTCCACAAATTCCCTCACTACCACCATCCAGAAGTGCCCTCATCTCTCCATAGCGCCTCTCTGACATATATTTCATGTTTTTATAGCGCTACTCATAGTTCACTCACACTCAGTTCTGTGAAGTGTAGGGTACACGTTCTTTGCGCTACTATGATGAGTCAAAACTGCCACTAGACAAACTTCTGATCTCTCACCAGCAGGAACATTAATCACCAGAGTTATCTTGACATTTTTATTGCTGCCTGAAAACTGCTGGAACCACGAGGAAGTTCAAGTGCTTTTAATCCCATAAGTTACTTTTAAACACAGATCCCCCACCAAAGTCAGCACTCGGGTGCAGCTGCACTGGTCGCACCTCCCTAAAGACGGCCATGCCTCTAACCTCCAGTCCGGTGGAGATGCAAAGATGTGCAGCCTGACCTCTTGGACACAGCGCACATCTTTCTTGGAGGGTCAGGGTGGTGAACCTACATCCCAAGCATCACCTTGCAAAACGCCTTGCCTGGAGAAGCCTGCTAAGAAACTCAGACGCGTCACACCTCCTGTGCAGAACAGTCTACCGTGCAGATTATGTAAAGTATGGTCTCAGTTTCTGTGTGACTCAGGAAAGGCTCTTAAGAGTTTTACTTCCATTAAAAATGTTGGAAATGGGAGAGAAGGAGCAGGGACTGATAACTCAGGCAGCTCCTGAAGACGTGCCATTATAAGAAACCACAAAGGGCAGGACGCTGTACCAAGGCTTCAGAGGAGGGGGGGGAGCATTGGCACACAGAGAGCACAGAAGCTGGGCAGTGCCACCTAGTGACTGTCAACAGTCTCTCAAGAGTACTGCAGCTGTCCCTGATGCACGGCACAAGCTGAGGCTTCATCAGTGTACAGGGGCGGGCCTGATGCAAATCACACCAAGAAAGGTGCTCAAATTACAGCATCTCGGTAGTTATGGTGCAGGTGCACTTCCCAATATTATTATACTTTTTTAGCGCCGCATTTGCATCACTTTTTGACGCAAAAGCAGCACAAACTAACAAAATATAATTGCATTTTGTAAGATTGCGCCGCATTGGCGTAAAAAAATGACTCAAATGCAGTGCTAAAAAAATATAAATATGGGCCTTAGTGTCTGCACAATTTTGCACATTTCCAGTTTTGGCATCACAGGTTTCGCCATGATCTATGCAGGGAAAAAGTTAAAATGGAGGGACAAAAAAGATGCATTTTCCATTTTAGGACCCCAAGGAAATTTTACTCTCTTTCACAGAAAAAGTGCTGAAAAGACTTGCAATAAACTAACCATGAAAATAAAACTTCACTGCTTGTAAATCCATTTGCTGTAAATTATTTATGTTTTTGAGATAATAGCATTTGAAAAATGTGCCAGCCAAGAATTAAAATGTTGGGATTTCTTAATGAATCTCTATAGATGACCCTTTATTTGCGGGGTAGTGAAAACCCTAAAACATTTCTATGGGAAGAAAACGTAAGAAATTCCCTGAGAAACACAATCCAAGTTACTTTATCATGCAATATAAAAACCTAAAAAGTCCTGAAATTCGCCAGTTGTTGAAATAGCTGTTTTTCTTGAATTAGCTGTTTTTCTGAAATGTAATCTTTCGCACTAATAAAAACTTGAACTCGGGCTCATTTAGAGAATTTACTCCTCGGGCCCCATTTTGTCCGTGACGCTCCAAACTGCATGCAATGTAACCATGTTTGCTCTATGTACAGATGATGTTTGTGAGAAGCTCCATGTTTAGGGTCACCAGATTTTGAAAACAAAAAACCTATCCAGGTCAGACATAAAAGTAGGACTAAAGACTTCATTCAGTCTCACTTTTATATTTGGCCTTTCTCGTAAATGTGCGAGAGGCACAACGCGCGCGCTTAGGCACCAGCAGACCGGCAGAAACCAATAAATTACTTCTTCAATTATTTAAGACTCTGGAGCTGCATTGAAAGGAGAGCACACCTTTCACTTCTGACTCGCAGGTTGACCTGCCCTTTGTCCCCAAAACTGGGATATTTATTTAAAATTAACAAAAGGTTCACAGGTTGACCTGACCTTTGCCCCAAAAACCGGGACATTTAAAAAAAATTAACAAAAGTGTCGGGACAGTCCTCTTAAAACCAGGACTGTTCGTGGAAATCGGGGACTTCTGGTCACCCTATCCATGTTGTAAAATCATGAGTTTTTTGTTGAATGTGTTCAGTTGCAAATGTTTCTCCTCGCCTAGTTTTGTTTGTTTCAGGCCAAGTGAACCAGACACAGCTGCAGTCAATGTACCAAATCCACTGTTCAGAACCCGATAAAAGAGGTGTTTTCTGAATGCAACAGGAGAACCCTTCTCACTTACTTTAGCAGGCGGATATATTTCGGATTGCTCTCCCATTTCCTATACTTTGAATTGTGTTGATTTGAAGTTTGCTGAGTTCTTTATTGATTTTGTACTTTACTTGAACTTTTTATTCTGATTTATTGACTAATTGACTTTAACTACATAAAAATGATTCCTCTGTGTCTAAAGTTTAAAAATAAAAAACATTTGATTTTAACACTTCTATGTCTGTCACTTTTGTAGGACGAAATAGGTTTTATGTATCTGTCAATGAAAATTGTAATTTAGGATGCTTTAATAGAGACAGGTCCAGCCAGGAGCACCAACATCTGGATTGGGAGTACACTGCTCCCAATCCATCAGGCCTGAGGTTTACAACCTCATTAACTTCTGTTGGACATAGCCTAACACACGACTGGACATCTACTATGGGTTTGTGTCTGCTAAACTTTAAATTGAGCTACTTTTTCTAATAGTAGGTCTTGCTTGCTGTTTTAGCTTTGAAGTTAAAATATGGATTCTCACCCCGGGAAACACGTGAACATATGCCTAGAGCATCAGGGCAAACATCTTGATTTCAGTAGGCCCTGTTAATGCAGATGAGGATCACAATCCTGCTGCCTTAAAGTTAAAAAAAAAGTTATTGGACTTGCAGTTATTTTCTGTATAAAGGCAGGTGCTCTGAGCTTTAGTAGCTAATGAGGCTTGTGGATCAATGTTGACTGACACATCAGCAGGTGGCCATGGTTAGCTATACAAGGGAGAGCAACTTGCACGTTCAGGTTCTACAATCTACTAGGGCAGATCACAAACCATTTTTGTCCTGTGCTGTTTTATGTCCTGTGTGGCAAGTTAAGGCAGTACTTGGTGAAAACACTTTCTACCACCACATTGCGAAAGCAAGTTCTGGATGTTGTAATATGTGACAAATGTTTTTGTGCAATTTTGTTCTTTGGCATTTTGTTTTGGTGGTGACGCGTTGTGATTTTTTCTGTGCTGCTGTGATCGTGTGTTGCATTATTGCCCTGTGATGCTGTTACATTGCACTGTGGTTGCAGTGCTGTGTTCTGTTGCAAGTGTTTAGTTATGCAGTGCCCTGTTATATTTTAAATGTGTTTTATACCTCTTTGTGTGTGTTGCTGTGGTAGCTTCTGTTGTTTGCTTTAGATATGTCAACAAATGCAGCTATTTTCTCAGCCAAAACCAGCACATTCCTTTACAGTTCCATGAAAAGCAACCACTTACCACTGTCTATTTGTGGTAAAACAGCCCTGTTTACCTCAGCTATTCTGCTACTTAGGACACAAGGCAGCATGAAACTGTGGCAGAGGCTGTGTCTTAAATTAGCAAATGCAATGCTCACTTTACGTGAGAGGGCCTTCCGTGTCAATTGTTGGTGTAAATTCTGAGACAAAAGGCAATCTCTGGGGAATTTGAGTACTGTCACGTCTATCAATTGTCTAGTCTGTGGTGTCCATAGAGTGACAAGTGTTTGCTATTTGTGTATTTTTTTTTTTAGATTATCCTATAGATCTGGAGACAGAGTAATCTTTGTACTTATTATGTTAGATGTTTCAAGGCCTTTGAAAACATGGAAGACATCATTGGTGGTCTTCATAGAATTACTTATCCTAGCACCAAATGTTACTTTCTTTGAGTCGATGATAGGGCTCTTATATTTCTTTCACTGAGACCGAAGGGCAAGTAGCTCATATATTTAGGACTGGGTATGCCATGCAGTGGCGTAACAAAACTTGAGGGCCCCCGCTGCAAATTACATGCAGGCCCCCCCACTACCACCTACCACTTTGCCCCAGCACCAAAGCAAACGAGCTTATTAAACTAACACTAACTGGTCCCAGACTCAGTCAGTGTTCTGTGATGAGGGCGCCCCCTGCTGCTCGGGCCCCGGAGGATAAAGTTAGGCCACTGGTGCCATGTCTGCTCTAGTATGAGGAGCTGGTGATTTCATATATGAGACCTGCTGTAAACCATCTCCTGTTTCTCCAGACTGTTGCAAGGAGTTAGAAGAACTGGTCCTGGCGAGCCTGGGGTATGTTACATTATGCCTGTATGAGCTTTCCAGGGCCAGGTGCACATCTCACAAGAGGACAGCCAGAGAGCACTTCTAGTCAACGTATCGAACATCAGCCACTGTTTCTAGTACATCAAATTCTCTTTTGTCCTTCCTGACTTATGCTATAGGGTTCCAGTTCAGTGGCCCGGACCAGTTCATTTTTAGGTCTCACCTGAGGCAGCGCATGCACTGTCACTTTCAAGACATTTTATTTAGTTACATGGACTTAGAGCCTGGCCATTGCTTCCCACTGGTTAGTTTCATTGCAAGTCTCACTTCCTTGCTTCTCTGTGGTCAGAGCGTGCCAACTTCACTTCCTCTTAAAGAGTTTGTCCCACCCTAGAGCAGGGCCAAAGTACTGCTTCATTCCTCAAGGTTCTTCAACTATTTGTGCTTTCAGATCTACTTTTTTCCTTTACTCGCAGCACTCTAAAAGAGTGCATACGTTTTCAGGCCCCTCCCCCCCGGCTCCTCCCATCTTGCTCTGCTGATCAACTCCTTCTAACACTCATTAGTGCTTATCCTTCAACTTTCCCCTGCATTATTTTGCTATGCCCCCACCCTCCCTGCCAGCCATCATTGTCACTTTGCCCCACCCTCCTTGCTTCCATACGTGCTGCCTTGCCTCACCTCATTTTGTAAGTAACCACATTCTTGTTGCACACAGCAACAAAATGATGCAGGTGGCTGCTCTGTAGGATTTGTTTTCTATTTTTGTAGCCAGGCTGGACAGCATCAGTTGAGCTAAGCAGCATGGATAAAACCATTGGCAACACTCGGATGTCCTTAAGGAGAGACCTACGGGCTTTGTCAACGCTTCTTGGGTATTGGTGTGAAATCCTATGGCGTTTTTTCTCTGATGTCTTGCTGAAGGCTAAGTGAGCCTGCTTTCATCTTTCAAAATGTATGTAAAGATGTCAGTTGAGATACACTTTGTCAGTGTTAGCACGTAGAAGAGTTTATTGTATGGTATTTTTAGGTCTCGCTTGTGACAGTGCATACACTGCATGAGCTCACATTTGCAAGAGATATTGGCCCTTATTACAACCCTGACGGTAAATCCCTCTTACTGCCATGCTGAAGGCCGCCAACATACCGTGGCCGCGGCAGAAATCCGCTACTGGTATTACGACCCACATCCTGTAATCTGCCACAATACAGACACCCACACAAGTCCGCGACGCCAAAGGTCCGTGATAAACTGGCGATACCAAAACCCACACCGTCACGCCCACCAGAATACGCCCACACTATCACGACCCACAAATCAACATGGTGCTCTTTCAACCGCAGTAATCCATTGGCGGTACACACCACCGCTCTCAAAATACACAAACACTTACAAAACACAACCACATTGGACAATTCAAAATACACACACCTGATATACATACACACACCACACACCCACAACACTATAAAACACTCACCCACACTACCCACAACCCCTTACAAGGACATTTTTGGAAGAAGCAGAGAGACAGAATAGCAAACACAACACCAGCATCCACAGCCACACAATACCATCACTCATACAACATCCACACACCTCAAACAACACACACCAACACAACACATCACACAGCACAACAAACATCACCTCACACATTACCCACACTACATCATGGCCCCTCAAAGACACCCCAGGTTTTCTGAGGAGGAGCTCAGGGTCATGATGGAGGAAATCATCCAGGTATTGCCACAGCTATTCGGATCACAGGTGCAGCACTCCTCCATTGCTAGGAAGATGGAGCTATGGCGGAGAATTGTCAACAGGGTCAACGCAGTGGGACAGCATCCAAGAACACAGGATGACATTAGGAAGAGGTGGAACGACCTACGGGGGGGGGTGCGTACAGTGGTATCCAGACACCAGATAGCAGTACAGAGGACTGGCGGTGGACCCCCACCTCCTCCCCCACAACTAACAACATGGGAGGAGCAAGTCTTGGCAATACTGCATCCTGAGGGCGTTGCAGGAGTAGCAGGAGGACTGGATTCTGGTAAGTCATATCTTTACTACTATATCCCCCCACCCCACCTGCATGCCAACACATACCCCCACCCTCACCCCCATCACTCCAACACCTCACATATGCCCCACCATCAAAACCCACCAATCCCAATCCCAAGCCCTGCATGCAACACACCTGCATAGACGCCCATCACCAAAGCATGTCCAGTACAGATACTCACCCAGGCTCCAAAATCACTAATCACACAAGGGCTAACACAATAATGCAAGCACAAGTGTAGAGGGTAACTCACCCATTGCACAAGATGGCACACACAGATACAATAACTATTCATTTACACCCCAACAGGACCCATACCCAACGTCACCGGCCAGGAGGTGCCAGACATATCCAGTCCCCCCACAGAAGAGACCCACAGTGATGACAGCAGCTCTGCACGCCTGGATCAAGATGACCAGCCCTGCCCATGGGGGACCTCTGCACAGTTGGTTCCCCTGCCACTGTCACAAACCACCACAGACCCTCCCCCCTCAGGAAACACCAGCACAGCACCTACAAAGCGGGCCCATCTCTCTGTCCCCAGGACATGTCAATCAGCAGTGTGTCCACCACTAGAGGGACCCCAGGCAAACCCACCAACCCAAGACAATCAGGGACCTGTTGTCAGTGGCAGTGGGCACATGGTTCAGGGGACAGAGGCACAGGATAACAGGGAAACTGGGAGGACTGCTGTGCGACAGGGGGAGGAAAGGCCCAGGGAACCCATTCTCCTCGAGGCACTCTCCAAGATCATGGGAGCATACCATAATTCCCAGGAGACCATGGGCACGGTACTGGCCAAGTTTCAGGAGACCCAGTGGATGCAGGAGGAACACTACCTGGGGATCAGGGAGGACTTGAAGTCCATCAACACCACCCTGGTCACCATTGCAGGGGTGCTGGCAGACCTGGCCAACACCATGAGGGACACAGTGGCACACAAATGGGCCGCTGACACTAGCCTGGACGATGAACAGCCCTCTACCTCTGCTGGCGCTAGTGGACAGGAGGTCCCGCAACAGGAACAACATGCCACCAGCACCCCACCCCCTGCAGAAGGAGAACCACCCCGCAAACGGTCCCTGAGATCCAGGAACAAGACAGAGAACATTGCCAAGACCCCCGCCAGGAAATAACACTCTCCTGATTGTCACTCTTTTGTCCCACTTCGTCACCCTGACAACTTTGAACTGCTATTACTCCACTTCCTATGCCCCCTTGGACAATGCACCTGTGAGACAAATAGATTGGACTCTACCATGGACATTCCTCCACCATCACCCCAGCCCATTGCACAGCCCCCTCCACTTATTTGCACAGAAATAAACACCCTTGAATCACAAATGAATCTGGAGTCAGTCTGTACTTTCACAAATGTGTAATTGCAACCTCTCAGAAATATAGCAATGTCAATGTTCATGTTCAAATACCAATGTTAGACATTTGTTGGGCAGCAGTAAACATAGCAGAAGGCAGAAAGTGGGACCCAGATCTGTGAAATGGAAAGGCAAAGTGACATGTCAGGGTCCATACACAGAGGTAGAAAGGCAGATTTATGCTATGTCCTACAGTAGTATGATATGAGAGAAGCAGTGCCATCCTCTTACCTGTGTCTCACTGGAAGTATTGCATGATGATGTTGTTTCAGTTTTCTATATCTTCTTATTCTGCCTCCTCTTCTTCACTGTCCACAGGCTCCACAGCTGCCACAAGACCATCACTAGGCCCATCCTCCTGCAGAAAAGGCACCTTGCATTGCAAAGCCAGGTTGTGCAACATACAGCATGCCACGATGATCTGGCACACCTTTTCTGTGGCTAGTATATGGAGCCACCTGTCAGATGGAGTCACCGGAATCTCGCCTTCAGGAAGCCGAAGGTGCACTCTATTATCCTCCTAGTGCACCCATGTGCCTCATTGTAGCATTCCTCTGCCCTTGTCCTGGGATTCCTCACTGAGGTCAGTAGCCATGACAGGTTGGGGTAACCAGAGTCACCTGCAAATATCGAGGGACAACTGTTAGACATCCTCCAACCCATACCCAGACACCTATGTCAACTGTGTTGGGACCTTGGGCTCACCTATTAGCCACACACAGTGCCTCTGGAGTTGGCCCATCACATAAGGGATGCTGCTATTCCTCAAAATGTAAGCGTCATGCACTGAGCCAGGATACTTGGCATTCACATGGGAGATGTACTGGTCTGCCAAACACACCATCTGCACATTCATAGAATGGTAGCTTTTGCGGTTTCTGTACACCTGTTCATTCCTGCGGGGAGGACAAATGCCACATGTGTACCATCAATGGCACCAATGATGTTGGGCATAGAAGTCACCTTTCACCTGAGAGAAAACGATGTAGCTGCACATGTGTTTCAGCAGGGCAGACAACACTCTGGACAACATGTTGGAGAACATTGGCTGTGACATCCCTGATGCCATGGCCACTGTTGTTTGAAAGGACCGACTGGCCGGGAAATGGAGTACTGACAGCACCTGCACTAGAGGGGGGATTCCTGAGGGATGGCGGATAGCTGACATCAGGTCTGGCTCCAACTGGGCACACAGTTCATGGATTGTGGCACGATCAAGTCTGTAGGTGATCATGATGTGTCTGTCTTCCATTGTCAACAGGTCCACCAGGGGTCTGTATAACGGAGGATGACGCCATCTCATCACCTGCCCCAGCGGAAGTGCCCTATCGAGGAGTAGGGTGAGCAGAGGGTCATACACCACATAGGTTTCACAAGGCTGTTTAGAACAATCGTGATGTAATAGGTGTGTGGCGCTGTCTGTCCGTATTCCTGGCCAAAAGTGCTGTCACGCAGTTAGTTGCCCTGCCATGTGCCCCCCTGAAATGGTGGCTGCCTGACCTGTAAGGAGGGACAAGGGGAAATGAGGTAGCTGCACTGGTGTTGTGCAGCGTCGCGGTAGGCTGTCGAAGACCGCAGCGCAGTTTAGCATTGGTTATCATTGGGCCCTATGGGTTCCAGGAGCCAATGATGATGTACGCCGGCGGTGACGGTACGCACCACCACGGACGTGAACGCCATTTTGTACCTGTTCGCTCACTTGATAGCTGACCTTCAACAGGAGAGGACCTACACTGCAGGTGCTGCTGTGACCTGAGTCTGGAATCGACAATGGCTACAGTGTCTGGGGAAAGGGCCCCTGCCTTCAATGCGGAGGAGTTGGAAAAACTGGTGGATGGGGTCCTCCCCCAGTACACGCTACTCTACGGTCCTCCAGACAAACAGGTGAGTAAACTGTGAGCATGATGCATGGCACATGAATGTATGGAGTGTCGTGGATAGAAGAGACGGGGGGGTCAGAGGCCAGCATGTGAGGATGGTGAGTGTATGTTTTTCTGTGCCAAGGTGGAAGGTTTGGGGCCAATGAGTAAGAAGAACCGGACGAGGGAGTAACATCCATTCAACTTCACTATTCCTCTAGGTCAGCGCCCACCAGAAGACGGGTATTTGGCGTGCCATCGCTAAGGAAGTGCGGACCCTGGGGGACTACCATAGATGGAGCACCCACTGCTGCAAAAGATGGAAGGACCTGCACCGCTGGAGCAAGAAGACGGCCGAGGCCCAGCTGGGTTGGCCTCCGAACGTGGAAGGGGTGCCCGTCGCACCATGACCCCCCTGATGTACCTGATCCTGGCGGTGTCATATTCTGAGTTGGATGGACGCTTGAGGGCATCACAGCAGCCACAAGGGGCTGAGTACAGTCTCATTCAGCTGACTCTACGCGCTGTATGAGGTTTCTGGGTGGGGGATGTGGGTTCCCCTAGGCCAGGGCAGACGCGCCAAGGTAGATCCAGTGTTTTGCAGGCTCAGTGCCAATCCAACCCCAAAAGTGGTAGTGGCCCTCTACACCTAGTCAGGCTCCGGTTGGTGCCAGCTGTGCATCTAATGGGTCTAGGCAGAGTCCACCATGGGCATGTGATTTTCCCCTGAACTGTTAGTGCATGGGCTAGTGCATAGGGCTGCTCCCTGTGTGTTGTTTCCGCCAACGGTAGTGGTGTTGCAGGCATTGACCATGTGTCTCTTCTGTCATTCCCCCTCTTTTTGTTTTGTCACCCTGTCCTTGTGTGCATTAGCATAATCTGGCGGAGAAGTATTGGCACCGGAGCAGGAGGGTGCTGCAACCCACATGGCCCTGGAGGGTAAATTAACGGAGTCTGAAGGCACCAGTGGGACGGAGGGTGAGGGGAGCTCCACGACGGCGAGAGGAGGAGACACCAACAACAGTGGCTCCTCCTCTGATGGGAGCTCCCTTGAGGTGGCGGGCACCTCTGTGCCCACCGCATCAACAGGTACAGCCGCCACCCCCCTACCAGCACCGCCCTCCCAGCAGCCCCTCAGCATGTTTCCTGTACCCGCTTACCCAGGAGGGTGGGCATCTCCTTCGCCCTAGGCACCCAGTCAACCCTGCTGCACTCAGTGAGGAGGCTATTGACCTCCTGAGATCCCTCACTGTTGGGCAATCAACCATTTGAATGCCATCCAGGGTGTCAAGAGGCATTTGCAACAGACAAATGCATACCTGGAGGGCATTCATTCTGGCGTGGAAGCCCAACAGAGAGCATTTCAGGCTCTGGCCTCAGCACTGATGGCAGCCATTGTCCCTGTGTCTAGCCTCCCCCCTCCAACTTCCACTACCCAGACCCAATCCCCTGTACCTCAGCCTATCCCAAGCACACCATCAGACCAGCATGCACACTCATCAACACACAAGAGTGGACATGGCAAACATAAGCACCACACATCCCACAGGCACTCACACAAGCACCATCCCCATGCAGACACAGCAACATCCACTGCCTCCACTGTGTCCCCCTCATCCACGTCCTCCTCCTCGCTCCCAGTCTCATCTCCACTCACACCTGCATGCACTACATCCTCAGCCACTACCTCCATCACCAGCACGCCCATCACCTCACACCGCTCACGTGCAATCACGACCCCCACTACCATTCACACGTCCCCTGTGTCCTCTCCCAGTGTGTCTGTGAGCCCTCCTCCCAAAGTACACAAACGCAGGTACACACCCACTCAACAGCCATCCACCTCACAACAGCCTCCAACCCATGCACTTTCACCCAAACTCAGCAGATGTACACCTCCTACAACCACTACCTCTTCCTCCACTCCCAAACCCCCTCCATTTTCCCGTCCCAGTGTGTCTAAAAAACTTTTCCTGGCTAACATTGACCTCTTCCCTACACCTCCCCCACGTCCTTCCCCTAGGGCCAGGATGTCCAGATCCCAGCCCAGCACCTCAGCCACCAAATCCTCCAGCGCTATGGTCCCTGCAAGTCTGGGAACATCAAAGGCAGCACCCATCAGGGCTGCCAGTGTGCCACCTAGCGAGGCCAAGAATCAGCCCATTCCACCACCTGCCAAGGTGAAGAAGGTGCCCACATGCCGTAGGGAAAAGCCGCACCAACCACCCAGCAAGGCCTCCTCCAAGCCAAAAGGGGACAGTGCCAAGGTCCCAGCAGCCACTTCCAAGGTGGGGAAGAGACACAAGGCTAAGGGGAAGTCAGCACAGGGCACAGAGCCTCCGGCTGAGGGACTGGTGTCACCCCTTCTGGCAAACACAGCAGCAACCTGTACGGCAGTGGACACCGCCACCTGCACCACCACCTGCACTGCCACCTGCCCCGCCACCTGCACCGCCACCCGCACGTCTGCTGCCTCAAGAACAGTCCCCATCATCATCCCCAGTGGGCAGCCGTCCGAGACTGCAGGAGACGTCCTGCTGGCTCCCTCCACAGGTGCTGACGCATGCACCACCGGCAGCATCTCTGCCACAGACACCGCCACTGCCACCAGCCCCGCGACGTGCACAGACAGTGCCATCACAGCCGACATGGACAACATTCCCAGTGGACAGCCATCCGAGGCTGCAGGAGACATCCTGGACCCTGCACAGCGTACATGAGGCACTACAACCAGCACTGTTAGTACCAGCAGTTGGCAGGCAAAGTCGAAGCAGGGTGGAGTGTGTCTCTGACTCCATGGAGTATCATGCTACCTGTTCCCAGGCAATCCCGTGGCATACACACCCAGGTGAGGGAATGGGACCTGCCACACAGCACTCTGGGCACAAAGCCCCCTCCAGAACCAGTGGAGAGATACATCCTTTACCCCAGTCATTTGCAGGATGAAGCACTCTGGGCACAAAGCCCCCTCCAGAACCAGTGGAGAGATACATCCACTACCCCAGTCCTTGGCAGGATGAAGCATTCTGGGCACTAAGCACGCTCCAGAACCAGTGGAACATGTCACACACTTGAGAGACTGTGGTTTGCACTCCCCAGGACCAATCAGTAGGCAAACCACCCACTTGAGAGACTTGTGAGACTGTGGCTTTTCCCTCCCGAGGATCAATCAGTGGGCAAACCACCCACTTGAGAGACTTGAGAGACTGTGGCTTTGCACTCCCCAGGACCAAGCAGTGGGCATGGAGCCCCCTCGTGGAGCAGTGGCGTCATCCCTTCATCCGGCTGAAGTGCCCCCCCTCCCCTTCCCCCTGAGCTGCCTGTTTATTTTCGACCTGATGCCCCAGCAGTGTTCTCTCCGTTTACAGTCAGGTATCATGTGTGGGCTTCGCTCATGCATTTTGGGACCACTGGTCCACGGACAATGATTGGAACACTATCCGGACTTGTGTAGTTGCTGTACATATTTGTATATACTGATCTGTTACAGAGCTGTTTCCATATCTGAATTTTCGATGATTACCCTTGTTACAATCATTTTCTTTTGTCCTTGCGTTCTTCCAGGGGGATACAGGGTGTATGTGTAATGTTGCGGCATGTATTTGTGTGTATGGTGTTGTGGGTGATAGTGGGGGTGGGGTTATTGCGTGTTGCGTGTGTGTGTCACTCTCTTTTTCCTCCCCCCTCCCCTATGTGCTAGGTGCAGTACTCACCTTGGTCATCGGCACCATCGTAGCTGCTCCTGGTAGAAGAGAAGGTAAACCAACATTGGTAACACCTGAAATTCGGGCTCCATGGCGTACTGGTTCCTTGTAGGGTGTCGAGAGGTGAGCGGTTCCCGTTCCTAAGACTGTTTCCGCCGTGCTTTTTATGGCGTTGGTACCGCCCTGGAAAATGTGGCGGATTGGTGCCTTGCAACACAGTGGGTGGTACATTGAGTTCCGCCTGTCTGCTTTCTAATTGGCGAGCATGTGCAGGCTTCATATCCTCTTCTTTCAGCTGGAGCATGCACCAAGTACTGATTGCTTCAGCTTGATTGCTTTCTTTCCACTCTTCACTCTGTGATTGTGGTACTATTGTTTTTATTTTTTTCTTCTTTCCCGTCGTCTTTGTCCATGTTGATTTTTTTCTCACACCTTCCCCTGTTGTTCATGTTGCTTCTTCTTCTGCAACTCTGTATCCATCTTGCTTCTTCCTCTCACTCTTTTCCCTGTTGCTTCGTGCCCTGCCTCTCCTCCGTTGTCCATCTTGCTTCTTCCCCTTCCAACCCAGTTCTGTGTTGTCCATGTTGCTTCTTACCCCCATACGCTTGCTTATGTTGCTTCTTCCTCTCTGGCCCCCACACCCCCATTGTCTGTGTTACCCAAAACCACAAGACAAAAAGTGATAAGATGAGTTTTTGAAGCGGCCCAGTCTGGTTGGCTGTGGTGGTGTCTCAGCCAAGCAGACCCTACCACTCTGGTTAGGGGTGGGTGATTACACTCACTGTATAACCTGTGCTCATCCTTGGATAGCTTGGCACTGAGCAGTCAGGTTTATCACAGAGGCAAGGCATAAAGCATACATACAGCACTCTCACAGTAAATATACAGACCTCTCACGTGTGGTATGTACATAAAGAGTATATTCAACACACACATTAATTAACATGATATGAACATCATGAACTTTTGGGCATATATCACATTCAGAAATATTACTAGCAGTACTAGGCCCAAACTGCATTAAAATTACATCAATAGTATGCACAGTGTGGAGAGATCCTACACCTCCCTTGCATACATTACACCTGGCGCAGGTATAATGTAGCACAAGTTTTTACAAACTGGCACAATGGTACCATTGCACCAGTTTGTAAATATGGCACGGGGTTCAGGACTGTTTTGCGTCGCTGTAACATAACAAAATGACACTACAACAGTGCAAAGGGCTTGTAAATGAGCCCCTATGAGTCTGCTTGACTGCAATCCACTTTGGCAGTTTGGAGAGACTTCAATCAGTCCCCCATGTTAGCCCTATGGGAAGAGCAACCCTCAGAGGTATGGAAAAGACACATGGGGAGAGAACACCTCCTTGTACCTGCCCTTCCTTTCACCTACCACTCATTTCACCTGTCAGGACTTACCCTAGGGGTGCCCTATTGGTAGTGAAAGGACTCCTCAGGGTTGGCTGGGGATTTAAAAAGGCCAACCCGAGCATACGTGCAATGGCGCTCACACAGGACTGCAGTGGTAGTCTGGACACATGTTTAAAACACAATGGTGCAAGCACGCACACGCAATAGCAGGCTTAGCACATGTTTAAAAACACCATTGGTGCAAGTGCGCACACACTGGCCTACATTGGCAGGCCGGGCACATGTTTACAATACCATGGTGCAAGGGCACACACCCAGGCCTGCAATGGCAGGCTTATCACGCATTTTGAAACACCCTTGGTGCAGGTGCGCACACACTGCTAAGCACCACTTTCTAACCTGTGTAGGAAGGGTGCTCGTACTTTCACAGTAACCAGTACAGTGGGAAAGTAAAAAGAGCCATCAGGCCAGTAATAGAGAATCAGCCAAGCCTATGAGACAAGCTGATCTCCTAGGTAGGGAAAAACCACATGGGGGGTACTTCACTACCCAGGCATGGAACATCCATGTGCACCTGCCCAGCCTTTCATCTACTAACTGCTCCGCCCTTCAGGGGGTGCTCTGGGGGTAGTGGAAGGCCCACTCATTTTTGGCTAAGAAGTGAGTCATGCCAACCTAAGTACAAGTGCAACTGCAATGGCAGGCCTGATACGTTTGACAGGCTATTCTGGTGGTGGGCACACTCAGTGCCCTCCCCTAGTATGTGGTGTACCTTTTTACAGGGCACACCTGGGTATAGCACCTAAACCAATCATGTAAGCGCCCCTTCCTGGCGTGTGTAGGAATGGTGCACACACTTTCCTACTGCACTACAGGGAGAAAGTTACCAGAATCCTAAAACCACGCAAAGACACTCCGCAAACAACCAGGAGGAAAAAGCAAAACGTTTTAGGAAAATCCCTTAAGAAGGGACATGCCCAACAATGTGGCAAACACTGGTGCTTTTATTGTCATGTTGCCCTTTCCCACCTACCCTCTGTCCCATCGTCCATGTTGCCCTGCCCCACCTGCCATAAGAAAAAAACTGCTATCACGCAACAAGCGCCGGACACCTGCATTTTTAAATAACTCTTAGCTATGCTACATAGCAGCCCGCTGCTCTGTAACATGACTAAAGGACATTGGCAAAAGCCAACAGCTCTTACATAGGTGAGACCTAATGGCTTTGTTAAATGCTTGTTTTCCACAGCGAACAAAACTGTGACTAGTTTGTTTTTCTTTCACTTTCCCTGTGACTATTCTATGCCTTGAGTAAGCGGGTGTCACGAGTGAAGATGAAATGTTTTATATCATAAATGTGCATGATTGTCAGGTGCAAAATTCAACTTGACATTGCAAAAACATGTTTTTTCCATATTAAGTTTTTGTGTTTTTTTTATTAATATTTGTACTTGGCAGACTCATGCAGGTGAATAAACCACAGAGACAGAAAGATGGTCATTAATGCTTGGTTCCACACAAAAACCAAGAGGGTGCAAGTAACCGACTGTCGATCTCTGTCAACTCCCATTCCCCTTTCCCCTGTTTTGAAGTAGAGCAGTCACAAATGATGGAACTTATTTACTATAGGCTTGCACCACCGGAGAGTCACTTTTTGTTATGCTCCAGTGGTGCAAACCGCTCAACCATATCTATGAGGTCACGCCAAGTCACTTTGCATGCGTTTGAATGGCCTCATAGATATGGAGGGAGGCAAAGCAGTGAAAGTCGCTGTGTTGCCTTACTGTACGCCAAGGATGCGTTCCATGGGCATTGCAGTGGGTATCCCCACGCAACACCCATGGATTTTGATGCTGGCCCAGATTTCCTGAATCATGTAATCCTCGGGAAGCACCAAAACCTTTTGCCTCCCGAGGTGAGACGTAACAAGGAGGAATATTTGTATTTCTCCTCGTTTTTCCTCTTTCCATGTGTGCTGCATTCTTGATGCCCCTTCTTGCACAAAAACAATCCTGCATGCAATGCAGGGCACCCTTGCACCTTGCACGCTCCTCCATTAGTTTTTTCTACAGATGCCAGTGCTTTGGGGTGGGGGGTAACCCTAGGCGACATCTCTCTTGAGGCCCGCTGGTCTCTTCAGGAGGGAGCTCATGGCTGTGTTCCGGGCCTTTATGGGGTTTCATCATTCTATCATTGGTCACAACTTGGTGGTTTGTTCCAACAACATGGTCACAGTGGCCTTCCTCAACAACAAGGGTGGGATTCGGTCCAAGTCTCTCAATTTGGTGGCCCAGCAATTGTTTCACTGGGGCAAGCTCTACCTTCAGTCCCTGGTTGCTGTACATGTGCGCTGGGTGGACAGTGGGGTAGCAGACTCCCTCAGCAGGTGTTTTTGCCCTTTGCAGGAGATTTCTCTTTCCAGGGAGGCATTTCTCATGGTGTGCGAGAGGTTTGGTGTATCCTACCTCGACCTCTTTGCTTCCCGGCTCACTGCTCAGGTTCCTCTGCTCTGCCCTCGGGGTCCTCAGCCAGGGGCATGGGGAGTGGGTGCCTTGACAGTCTCCTGGCCAGGAAGGCTGTTGTATGCTTTCCCGACTATCCCCCTCATTCCCAGGTTTCTGGCTCGGTTGCTGAGCGAGGATAGGAGTGTGATTCTGGTGGTCCCTTTTTGGCTTCGGAGGTCTTGGTTCCCGGTTGTCTGGTTGTTGTCAGTTCAGGGTCCTTGGTTTCTTCCTCTGTTTCCCTCCTCTCTCTTATCCGTTCCTCCTCTACCTCTCTGGAAGCTTCGGCTATAGGTTTGGAAGTAGAGAGGCAAGGGTTGCAGCACAGGGGCATTCCCAGGAATTTTGTGGTGGCCATTCAGCAGTCACGTAAGCCATCTACTTTGAAATCCTATGCTAGGCATTGAAGTAATTTTCAGAAATGGTGTTCTCCCCTTGGTTTTTCTCCATTGGATTGTTCCTTACCAACTGTTCTTCAGTTCTTGTGGGAAGGTTTTGAGTAACGTCTGGCCATCTCTACCTTTAAGGCTCAGTGGGCTGCTATTAATATTAATGCTTTTCGTGCTCCGTGGGGTAATCTCGCAGATTTTGAGGATTTGGTTTCTCGTCTGTTGAAGAGTTTTTCTCTTTCCTGTCCTCTGGTGAAGCCTCTTTTTCCTTTTTGGGATTGTCTCTGGTGTTTCGTTCCTTGGTCTCTTCCCCATTTGAACCTCTGGACGCCACATATCTTACGTTTGTGACTTTCAAGGTTGTGTTTTTGGTTGCTATCACCTCAGCTACGCGCATTGGGGAATTGGGTGCTTTGATGGCTAGGGAACCTTTTTTGTCTTTTTCTGAGGATGGGGTTGTGTTTCGTCTGGATTCATCCTTTGTTCCCAAGGTGGCCTCTCAGTTTCATTGTTCTCAGGAGATTGTCCTTGCAGGCAGGGTCTACTGGGGAAGGGGATTTGGAATGGTCTTTGCTGGATGTTCGTAGAGCTCTTTTGGTCTATCTTAAGCAGACTCAATCTTTTCACAAATCTGACTCTCTTTTTCTCTCCTTTGGTTCTTCTTCTATGGGGAAGAAGGCATCCTCTCTTTCCATTGGCCGGTGGCTGAAGCAGGTTATTGAACTAGCTTATTCTTTGTCCGGTGTTCCTCCTCCCGGAGGTGTATAGGGTCGCTCTACCAGAGGTATGGACACCTCTTGGGCAGAAATAACGGGGGTATCCATCTCTGAGATTTATCGGGCAGCAACTTGGGCTGTTGCTAATACCTTTGTTTCCCACTATCCTCTTCAGAATGTGTTGGGGGATGAACTTAATTTTGGGTTGGGAGTTCTTCAGGCAGTTTGCTCCTAAATTTGCTGTTTTCATTAAATCACTTTCAGCATGTACCTGGTTGTTTGCCTCTGTGGTTCTTTGTTATATTTTGGTGTGTTTTCTCTCAGGCCGTTCTGTTTTCAGCTTGGGTATTCTCCATATAGTAATGAAGGGGACGAGGACGGTGGGACCTGGGGGTAATGTCTGGTTACTTACCGGTAATCTACATTACTCCCGGTCCTGTAGTCCTTGTCCCATTCATTACACCCCACCCTCCCTCCCGGAAGGCTGGCATTCGAGTCAGGGGGTTTGGTAGTTCGGGAGGAATGCTGGTTATGTACACCCCCTTGGGGTGGGGATGGGGATAGAGCATTCCTCATGTTCTTTTTTTCTGTCATGGAGAAATTCCTCTCCATATAGTAATGAATGGGACGAGGACTACAGGACCAGGAGTAATGAAGATTACCAGTAAGTAACCAGACATTCCTGCCTTTCACTTTGGCGTAGGGCAGCACAGCAACCTGACCTGCGGCGCTGCCCACGTTAAAGCCCTGTGAATAAGGGCCTATGTTCTTAGTCACTGGAATACTAAGTATCAGGGAGTGGGGACAGGTGAATCTGCAGCTTTCCTGCAGATTCACCTGTCCCCACTCCCTGATACTTAGTATAATTTCCTCGATGCTGACACAAAGGCCCTCATTCTGACCCTGGCGGTCGGTGATAAAGCGGCGGCCAAGCCGCCAACAGGCCGGCGGTCTAAAATATGCAATTCTGACCCTGGCGGGAACCGCCAACACAGCCCGCCAACTTAACACTCCGACCGCCACAGCGGTACAAACAAACAGCGCGGCGGTTCCCGCCAACAGCCCGGCGGCAGACAAAGTACCGCCCACCCTATTACGACCCACCAATCTGCCACCTTTTCCGGGGCGGGAGCACCGCCGATAAGAACACGGCGGAAACAGACTACGAACGGGAAAACGCTCACCTCTACGCACTCCACGCGAGATTCCGGCAGTATGGAGCCAGAGTTGCAGGTCATCCCCGCACTCCTATTCCTGCTCATATACCAGGAGCACGCCCGGCGGCGCGGAAGACATCGGTGAGTACGGCACCTACGACACAGGGGAGGGAAAAGATTACCGGCACACACCCACCCACCCACACCCACTACAACACACACATCAATGCATTCCCACAGATCACTGTCACAACCCACAAACCACCCCCCTCCGAAATAATGCAAAGACCAAAAGAAGAGATCATAAACGGGCAGATATATTGAAATATGTACACCATTAATCCCAATAAATAAATAAACTATGTACAAAATATATACAGCTACTAAATGTAGTCCAACCACTGTCCGTGGATCACAGGGGTCCTGTGCAAAGGGGCAAGGCCCAGTCCCACGACAAGAACTCCACGGAGAGAACACTGCAGGGGCATCAGAAAGAAAATAGGACAGGCACCTCAGGGGGAAGGGAAGGGGGGGCACCTCAGCCACTTGAGTACACGACGCCAGATCCACGAGGGGACTCCATGACCACTGGGCCATCCTGGGGAGAGCAAAGCCACAGTCCATACAGTCCATACAGTGGGTGGCCTGCCCACTGGGCCATCCTGGGGAGAGCAAAGCCACAGTCCATACAGTCCATACAGTGGGTGGCCTGCCCACTGGGCCATCCTGGGGAGAGCAAAGCCACAGTCCATACAGTCCATACAGTGGGTGGCCTGCCCACTGGGCCATCCTGGGGAGAGCAAAGCCACAGTCCATACAGTCCATAACAGACCCCACTGCCACTGGAGGAGGCAAGTTGGCCAGAGGACATCCTGCAGCCCTGCCCGAGATAGATCCTGCCCTGCCACGTCTGCCAAAGGGCCAGCGGTTCTTGCCCTGAAGGGCCCAGTTCAGCGGTTCTTGAGACGGCGGGGCCCAGTTCAGCGGTTCTTGAGACGGCGGGGCCCAGTTCAGCGGTTCTTGAGACGGCGGGGCCCAGTTCAGCGCTCCTTGCCTTGAAGGGCCCAGTTCAGCGGTTCTTGAGACGGCGGGGCCCAGTTCAGCGCTCCTTGCCCTGAAGGGCCCAGTTCAGCGGTTCTTGAGACGGCGGGGCCCAGTTCAGCGGTTCTTGAGACGGCGGGGCCCAGTTCAGCGCTTCTTGCCTTGAAGGGCCCAGTTCAGCGGTTCTTGAGACGGCGGGGCCCAGTTCAGCGGTTCTTGAGACGGCGGGGCCCAGTTCAGCGCTCCTTGCCTTGAAGGGCCCAGTTCAGCGGTTCTTGAGACGGCGGGGCCCAGTTCAGCGGTTCTTGAGACGGCGGGGCCCAGTTCAGCGGTTCTGGAGACGGCGGGGCCCAGTTCAGCGGTTCTGGAGACGGCGGCCGGTCTATGGCCAACTGCTAATTGCCTGGTGGTGCCCTCCTGGCCAGCGGGGATGGTGCTCCTTCACTGCCCACCTGGGCTGTGGGTGGTGGGGCCCTCCTGGCCAGCTGGGCTGGGTCCTCCCTGGGCAGCGGCTATGGGGGTGGTGGGCTCTCCCGGGGCAGCTGTGCCGGTTCCTCCCGGGGCAGCGGCTATGGGGGTTGTGGGCTCCTCCTGGGCAGCAGGCCTGCTGCCTGACCTCTCCGACTTGCTGCCCTTGCCCTCCTTAGTTGTGGGCCTGTGGCCCTTTCCTCCCTTTGGAGCTGTGGCTGTTGACTGTCTCTGGGTGGTGTCCGGGGGGGATGTAGAAGGCGGGCTCCTGCGGCGCCCCTTCCGCCTTCTGCTCCTCTTCCCAGGGGGTGGGCTGGCTGTCCCCTTGCTGCTGGGCGAAGATCCAGACATGCGGGCTGGCGGGCTCCAATACCCCTGCACCCTTGTCAAGGGGGCTGCAGGGCTGGTGGTGGCTGAGGTGCTCTTCTTACCCCGACGAGAAGGAGGGGGGGGCTCAGGGTCAGGAAAGAAGTTAGTAGTGGCGAGGAAGAGCTTCTTGGGACAATGGAGAGTGGTAGGTACAGTGGGAATGGGAGTGGAGGGAGAGGATGTGGTTGTAGGTGAGTCACGTTTGCTGTCTTTGGGTGCAGGTGCAGGAGGGATAGGCTGTCGTGAGGTGGATGGCTGTTGGGTGGGTGGGTGGCTGCGTTTGTGTGGTGTGGAAGAGGGGGTGACAGACACAGTGGGAGAGGACACAGGGGACGTGTAAATGGCAGTGGGGGTGGTGACTGCACGTGTGCGGACTGGAGTGGAGGGTGTGCTGGTGATGGAAACATTGGCTGATGGTGAGGTGAATGGAGGTGTGAGTGTAGACGTCACAGGGAGGGAGGAGGGAGACGAGGAGGTGGGGGTCACAGAGGTGGTAGTGACTGTTGGCATGTCTGCATCGGAATGTTGCGTGTGTGAATGTCTGCGTGATCTGTGGTGCTTATGTTTGGATGAGCTTCTCTTGGGTGTTGAGGTGTGTGCAGGCTGGTCTGATGGTGTGGGTGGGACAGGCAGAGGAACAGGAGACTGGGAGGAGGGAGTTAGTAGAGGCAGGCAGGAGACAGGGACAATGGCTGCCGTCAGTGCTGAGGCCAGAGCCTGGAACGATCGCTGATGGGCAGCCTGACCCGAATGAAAGCCCTCCAGGTACGCATTGCTGCGATGAACCTCCCTCTCCACCCCCTGGATGGCATTCAAAAGGGTAGTCTGCCCAACAATGAGCGTTCGGAGGAGGTCAATGACCTCCTCACTGAGGGCAGCGGGGGTAACAGGGGCAGGGCCTGAGGTGCCTGGGGCGAAGGAGATGCCCGGCTTCCTGGCAGAGCGGGCACGGGGCGAACGCTGAGGGGCTGCTGGGAGGGCGGAGATGGTGCGCTGGGTGGCGGCTGTACCTGTAATGGCGGGGGGCACGGATGGTGCCACCCCCGCAAGGGAGCCCCCTTCCGAGGACGTGTCCGTGTCGCTGCAGGGTCCAGTCGTCCCCGTCGTGGAGCTCCCCTCGCCCTCCGTCTCACTGGTCCAGTCTGACTCTGTGGCATGGCCCTCCTGGGCCATGTGAGATGCAGCTCCCTCCTGCCCCGATGCCACTTCTCCTCCGCCTGATGATGCTGATGCACACAAGCACAGAAAGACAAACAAAAAGGGGGGGGGAGAGAGAAATAAAGGGATATTGAGTACATGGATCTCCGGTACAGTTAGCGGACATGACAGACACAGATGTCCCCTGCACTAAGTTGCGCACTTGGGGTACGCTACGCATTCCGTGGAACATGGCCTACACGCCTAGAGTTGACAACTGCACCCATGGATGACACGGCCCAGGGATGGCTGTACTGACAAACTACTGAGGGTGGTGGCTGGGGACACAGGGGCTTACGGGGGTGCCCAGCCTACAGATATCGCCCTGGCCTAGGGGGACCCCCAGCCCTCCTCCCCCACCCAGACACCTCCACTGCGCGACAACAGAGTAGATAATGCTTGTACTCACCCCCTTGTGTCTGCTGTGCTGCCCTCACGCGCCCATCCAATTCAGGGTAGGCCACCGCCAGGATCCGGAACATCAGGGGGCTCAGTTGACGGCAGGCACCCCGCCTACGTTGGGAGGCCATCCCCAGCAGAGACTCGGCGGTCTTCTTGGTCCCGCGGCGGATGTCCTCCCACCTCTTGCGGCAGTGGGTGCCCCGTCGATGGTGAACCCCCAGGGCCCGGACTTCCTTGGCGATGGCACGCCAAATCCCGATCTTCTCATGGGCGCGGACCTATGTGACACGTACAGGGAGGGAGAAATACCACGTTCAAGTTTCTCAGCATTTTCCTTTCCAGTGGCCCAACGCCCCCCATCCCCGCCAGGCCCCCCGCCATGCCCAACATGCCCCCCATCCCCGCCAGGCCCCCCGCCATGCCCCCCGCCATGCCCAACATGCCCCCCATCCCCGCCATGCCCCCCGCCATGCCCAACATGCCCCCCATCCCCGCCAGGCCCCCCGCCATGCCCAACATGCCCCCCATCCCCGCCAGGCCCCCCGCCATGCCCAACATGCCCCCCATCCCCGCCAGGCCCCCCGCCATGCCCAACATGCCCCCCATCCCCGCCAGGCCCCCCGCCATGCCCAACATGCCCCCCATCCCCGCCATGCCCCCCGCCATGCCCAACATGCCCCCCCTCCCCGCCAGGCCCCCCGCCATGCCCAACATGCCCCCCATCCCCGCCAGGCCCCCAAGCCAGCCAGTGGCCCCAAATCCATATTGAATTAAACTCACTTGTTGGTCTGGAGGACCGTAGAGTAGCGCATACTGGGGGAGGACCCCATCCACAAGTTTCTCCAACTCCTCTCCAGTGAAGGCAGGGGCCCTTTCCCCAGTCGCAGCAGCCATTGTCCCTTCCAGACCGAGGTCACAGCAACACTTGCAGTATAGGTCCTCTCCTGTGAAAGTTCAAGTCGCAAGTGGATAAGTAGATAGAAAATGGCGGTCACGTCCGCGGCGGTGCGTACCGCGGCGGTGCGTCCCGCCACCGCCGGCGACCTTCGCCATTGGCTCCTGAAACCCATAGGCTTCAATGTTAACCAATGCGGCTTCGCGCCGCGGTCTTCGCCCGCCGCCCGCCGCGGTGTGCCACGCCAGCGCATTGACCTCACATCCCATTGTCACACTTCACAGGTCAGGCAGCCGCCATTTCCAGGGCCCACATGGCTCAATTTCAACTGCGTCACACAGGCCTAGGCCTTGCATAGCCACTCCGACACGCCATTCCCTGCATAGAGAATCGTATACTGTGCTAGCTGTGAGTACGTACCTGTGGGTTGCTTGACTGTGTGCTCCATGTTGTCCTTCCTAGGCACCGTCCGCTGGGTTGGGCGAGGAGACGGATGAATCCTCCCGTGTACCGACCGCTGGTGGACCTGTCGACAATGGAAGAACGCCACATTATCCTGACCTACCGTTTTAACCGTGCCACTATCCATGAACTGTGTGCCCAGCTGGAGCCCGACCTGATGTCCCCCATCCGCCAACCCACAGGGATTCCCCCTCTGGTGCAGGTCATGTCAGTACTACATTTCTTGGCAAGTGGGTCATTTCAGACAACCGTGGGAATTGCTTCCGGGATGTCTCAGCCCATGTTTTCGAAGGTGTTATCCAGAGTGTTGTCTGCCCTGATGAAATCCGTGAGGAACTACATCATTTTCCCTGAGGTGGGCGAATTGGCTACAGTGAAGGGTGATTTCTACGCCCTTGGACATATTCCCAACGTAATTGGTGCCATTGATGGGACCCATGTGGCTTTGGTTCCCCCAAGAGACAGGGAGCAGGTGTACAGGAACAGAAAAAATTACCATTCAATGAACATCCAGGTGGTGTGTTTGGCTGACCAGTACATCTCGCATGTAAATGCCAAATTCCCAGGGTCAGTGCATGACGCCTACATCCTCAGGAATAGCAGCATCCCTTACGTGATGGAACAGCTACAGAGACACCGTGTATGGCTAGTGGGGGACTCTGGGTACCCCAACCTGTCGAGGCTACTGACCCCAGTAAGGAATCCCCGGACCAGGGCAGAGGAACGGTACAATGAG
Source organism: Pleurodeles waltl (assembly GCF_031143425.1). Taxonomy (NCBI): domain Eukaryota; kingdom Metazoa; phylum Chordata; class Amphibia; order Caudata; family Salamandridae; genus Pleurodeles; species Pleurodeles waltl. Next base: position 64,279,725 of record NC_090442.1, on the reverse strand, counting down.
GCCCATGGGCGTACTAGGAGGGTGATCGAACGCAACTTTGGCCTCCTAAAGGCCAGGTTTCGCTGCCTGCATATGACAGGTGGATCCCTAATGTACTCACCTAAGAAGGTGTGTCACATCATCGTGGCCTGCTGCATGCTTCACAACCTGGCTTTGCGCCGCCAGGTGCCTTTCCTGCAGGAGGATGGTCGAGACGGTGGTGTTGTGGCAGCGGTGGAACCTGAGGAGAGTGACGAGGAGGAAGACGACGGGGCTGAAACAGACAACAGGGACAGAATCATTGAACAGTACTTCCAATAGGACACAGGTAACATTTCAAAGATAATTTAGTAAATGTTAACTACTCTCCAGCATCTCTGCTGCCTGTCTATTTGCCCCAGTGTATGATGACTGAGTTTTGGCTTTTCCCTCCCTATTTCAGATCTGGGGTCCCCACTACGAGTCCTGTGCTTTGTTTCCCCATGGACTACAGCTTTGTGGCAGCTGTTTGTTGACTTCACCATGTACAAGGACATATTTGCACTGTCATGTCAATTACAATCTATTGAAATCACAGCCAGACTCCTGATATTTTGGTGCAAAATAGGTGTTTATTGAAGTGCTCAAAATGGGATGGGTGGTTTCAAGTGGGTGGGGGCTATGGTGAAGGAATGTCCATGGCAGAGTCCAGAGTAACAGTCACACAGGTGCATTGTCCAGAGGCCTGTGGAGAGATGGAGCATGGGCAGTTCAAGGATGGACAGGGTGACAATGTGGGACAGTGGGATGACATCAGGTGGTATCCTTTGCTGGCGGGGGTCTTGACATCCTACTCTGTCTTCTTGCGAGATCTCAGGGCCCTCTTGCGGGGTGGTTCTTCTCCTGCAGGAGGTGGGGGTCTGGTGGGCTGCTGCTGTGCGGGGGCCTCCTGTCCACTAGCGCCGGCGGAGGTGGATGGCTGTTCTTGGTCCAGGCTAGTGGCAGGGGCCCTTGGGTGTTGTTCAGTGTCCGCCCTGCTGTTTACGAGGTCCTGCAGCAGCCCTACCATGGTAACCAGGGTGGTGTTGATGGCTCTGATGTCCTCCCTGTACCCCCGATAGTGTTCCTCCTGCAGCACCTGGATCTCCTGGAACCGGGCCAGTACCGTCGCCATCGTCTCCTGGGAGCGGTTGTATGCTCCCATGATGGTGGTGAGGACCTCGTGGAGAGTGGGTTCCCTGGGCCTCTCCTCCCCCCCCTGTCGCACAGCTGCCCGCCGAGTTGCCCTGTTTCCCTGGGCCTCTGCCCCCTGGCCGGTGTGCCCACTACCACTGCCCCCAGGTCCCTGTTGTTGTTGGGGTGGTGGGTTATCCTGGGTGCCCTGTAGTGGTAGACACACCGCAGATTGACGCGCCCTGGAGACAGAGGCATGGGCCCGCTGGGTGGGAGCTGTGCTGGTGTTCCCAGAGGGGTTTGGGTCTGTAGTGGCCTGGGCCTGTGTGAGGGGAACCGACTGTCCAGAGGTCCCCGATGGTCCGGGCTGGTCATCGGTGTCCAGGTCGACAGAGCTGCTGTCATCGCTGACGGCCTCTTGGGTGGGGGGTGTGGATAATTCTGGCCCCTCCGCCGCGGTGTGTTGACGGTCGGGTCCTGCAGGGGTATAGAGGTATGGTTATAGTTTAAATGTGTCGCATATGGGTGTATCTGTGGGTTCTCGTGTCCCCAAGTGCTGGCATTCGTGTGTGGGGGCTTTGGTGAGGGTGGCTTGTGGGGGGGATGTGTATATGCATTGGGCATGCTTTGGTGATGGGTGTCCATGCTTAGTGGACGCATGCAGGCCTAGGTTTTGGGATGTGTGGGTTGTGATGGTGAGACATTGGCGGGGAATAGGTGTGCTGGGGGTGGGGGTGAGGATGGTGGTGGGGGTGAGGATGGTGGTGGGGGTGAGGATGGTGGTGGGGGTGAGGGTGGGGGTGAGGATGGGGGTGGGGGTGAGGGTGGGGTTCGAGGATGGGGGTGAGGGTTGGGGTCTGATTTGGCATGCAGGTGGGGGGGAAGCAGTATTGAAGCTTCAACTTACCAGTATCCATTCCTCCGCCGACTCCTGCGAGGCCGTCAGGATGCAGGATGTTCAAGACTTCCTCCTCCCATGATGGGAATTGTGGGGGTTGAGGTGGGGGTCCTCCGCCAGTCTTCTGCACGGCGATGTTGTGCCTGGATACCATGGAACGCACCTTCCCCCGTAGGTCGTTCCATCGCTTCCTGATGTCTTCCCGATTTCTGGGGTGCTGTCCCACTGCGTTCACCCTGTCGACAATCCTCTGCCATAGCTCCGTCCTCCGGGCAATGCTGGTGTATTGTATCTGTGTGCCGAACAGCTGGGGCTCTACCCGAACGATTTCCTCCACCATGACCCTGAGTTCTTCGTCTGTGAAGCGGGGTTGTCTTTGGGGTGCCATGGGGTGGTGTGTATGATGTGTGGGGTGGAGTATGTGTATTTAAGTGAGTTGAGTGTGGTGGTGTGTGTTGTTTTGTGTGTGGATAGTGTGTGGGTGATGGTGTTGAGTGGCTGTGGCTGTTATGTTTTGGATGCTGGTGTCTCGCTCTTGCCTTCTTTCCGAATTTTTAAGCGTAGGGGTTTGTGGGTGATGTGGGTGTGTGTTTTATATTGTATTGTGTGTGTGGGAGTGGTGTGTGTATGTGTATCAGGTGTGTGGGATTCAAATCGTCCAATGTGGCTGAGTTTTGTTCGTTTGTGTGTATTCTGACCGCGCCGGTGTGTCCCGCCAATGGAATACCGCGTTTGAATGACCGCCGCGTGGATTCGTGGGTCGTAATGGGATGGGCGTATTTCTGTTGGCGTGGCGGTGGAGGTTTGGTCACCTCCACCTTTCCGCCGACCGCTGGTCTGGCGGTCTGTTGTGGCGGTCGGATTTTCGGAGGTTTGCCTTCTGCGGGTCAGAATGACCGTGGCGGGTTTCCGCGACCGCGGCGGGATTATGGAGGATTTCTGACCGGCGGTAGGCGCCTTTTACCGCCGAGGTCAGAATGACCACCAAAGTCTTCCTTTCTTGTTCTAATTGGTTTATCCAGATCTTTGCCTGCACCCTAATTAAAGTTTGTTAAAACATTATTAGCAGTGGCAACTGCCACTGAACGGGGGTGGCGGGACTGGACAGGGCATAACGGGGTGGATTAAAAAAACCTTCAAGAGGAGACTCGTTCGTCTCCCCCGTCCTCTTTCTCTTCCCAGCTGCACAGGCTCCCAGCCAATCATGATGCTGCTGTCACAAGTCTGCATCGTGACTGGTCTGAGAGGCCTGCTTCGCTCCTAGGACTGGAAATGGGAGCCTGGGCACGTTCTCCACTCGGCTGTGCAATACAGCAGGGTAGAGAACATACAAAGTGTGCATGTCTGTTTGGCCGGCTCGATTCGGCGGGCCAAGCAGACAAGCACACTTATTGTGGTGCATAGCCCTCCTCCGACCCCCTCCCTCTAGCCCAGCCCACCCCACCCCTTACGACAAGGAAAAATAAAATGATAATAAGGTAGTGTATGTTATTATTATTTTATTTTTGGAAAATTCAGCGGGTGACGATCCCCTGTCTAGCAGCCCCCTGTGGTTATTAGCAACCAAATCTGAAATGAGACTATAAACATACAGGTCATCATTATGAACATGGCGGTCCAGACCACCATGCCGGTGGTGTTGGAAATTACCGCCACCGGCATGGCGGTCGGAATGCCACATTCTGAACGCAGGGAGACTGCCACAGGCGGCCCTCTGCAACCGCCGCGAGGCACCCTGACGATGGCGGTAGCCTGACAGTGGCGGGCAGCGCTGCAAACAGCGCTGCCTGCCGGATAAAGAACCTGTGTTCCCCCGCCAGGGAAAGGCTGGCGGAAGGGGTGCTCAGGGGCCCCCGTGCACAGCTCCGTCGCGCATGTCACTGCCCGATTTACGGGAAGTAATATGCGCGACGGGTGGTGCTGACGCCATCGGTAATGTCTAGGCCAGCATTCCGTTGGGCCGGCTGGCGGAAACACTGTTTCATTGGAATGTGCATTATTGGGCCGGCGGGGTCTTCAACACGCTGGCGGTCTGTGGTTAGACCGCCAGCATGAACACGGTGAGGAATCCCGCCGTGTTCATAATGACCCCCATAGTAATTAGTGACCACTTCACTGCTTTTCTATCCTCCCAGGAGCACAGCCCTACTCTTCATATGAATAAGCTCATTGGTGTACAATTGTAGAGGTACTTAGGAAGTGGAGGAACGCCAGAGGCGAAGGTCCATGTGGTACTGCAACTGAGGGGCAACAGAAAGGCCAAACTGTGGCTCAGTATCAGATAACAGTGAGTGTGAGAAGACATTTTGCTAAGTAAACTAGCAGTCAACAAGTTACTTTCTAGCAGAAATGTAATGTCCCTCATTTACCTCTGCTTTGTATGTAAAATACTATGGGCCTGATTCCAACTTTGGAGGACGGTGTTAAACCGTCCCAAAAGTGGCGGATATACCACCTACCGTATTACGAGTCCATTATATCCTATGGAACTCGTAATACGGTAGGTGGTATATCCGTCACTTTTGGGACGGTTTAACACCGTCCTCCAAAGTTGGAATCAGGCCCTATGTCTGCTTTGGGTGTACAAATGCTAAGATACAAGATTTGTTGTGCTGTGCATTGGACTGATAAGACTTTAAAACATGCAATCATACTGCCCTAAATTAAAGGGGTTTTGAGGGTGACCCATTCTGAGCCCTCCCTTGCCTTCCTGAGATCAATCAAGGATTTCTAAAGTGAGGCAAATCATGCATCATGGTCTCAAGGCGCCAAAAAAGCAAGTAGACAACAGGAGCAAGAGCGATACAGCAGCATGGGGAGAGCTGGGCCTGGGACCTGCTCAATGGGGTTGCGCTGAGGTCTCCTTTAAGTAGGTCCTGGGAGGAGGGAGAGGTGGTGGGCAGGAGTGGCCGATGGCGGGAAATAACAGGTGGCACGCAGAAGCGGCAAGGGAAAATTAAGGATAGAACAGCAAAAATGAGGGACAAGCAAAGGAGAAGGCACACAATAATTGGGGGAAAAACAAAGAGAAAGCAGAAAAAAATTGGGAAAAGCAAGAAGGCACGGTAAAAAGGGAAAAAAACAAGGAGAAAAGAGTGAAAACGAGGGAAAAGCAATGAGAAGGCACACATAAACTGGGGGGAAAGCAAGGTGAAAGCATTAAGAACTAGGGAATAGCAATGAGAATGCACACAAAAAAGGGGAAAAGGCAAGGAGAAAGCAGTGGGAACAAGGGAAAAGCAAGGAGAAGGCACACAAAAACAGGGGAAAAAGCAAGGAGAAGACAGGAGTAAGAGCGATGCAGCAGCACCAGGAGAATTTGGCCTGGGACCTGCCTAGGATGTGCACAGGTTTACCTATCTTTCCATAGCAGTGGAGTTCCATGATGGCTCTGCAGGACTGTGGTGTATTCAGGAGCTGTCCAGTTGTAAAACCTGCGGGTCCAGAGGTACCAATTTCCAGGGGCCACGGGGATGTTCAGTCTGAAGGTAGTGACTGGTGATAGCTACTCTTAGGAGTAGGCCTCACCTCACGTCTTCTGTGCAGCAGACGCTCTCTGGCCCTTCTTTCTCACCAGAAAAGAAGGTGGATCTCCACGCCCTCCCCTCATATGGCCCTACATTACTTCTGTGTTTCAGGGGTGACTTGCAACGATCCGCCAGTTATGCAGAAGTTGTCCAATTGGGAACTGTTAGAAATGGGGTCTTTAGTTGGCAGTCAGGTTACCCCCTGTTCAAGCAAGGGCCCTCACTCTAGTCAGGGTAAAGGAGAATCACACTCAGTTAACCCCCGCTCACTCCCATGGTAGCTTGGCACGAGCAGGCAGGCTTAACTTCAGGGACCAGGTGTAAAGTATTTGTACCAACACACACAGTAATATCATAAAAACACCACAAATAGACTCAACACAGGTCTAGAAAAATAGCCAATACTTATCTGAACAAAACAAGACCACAACGTCAAAAATCCGACATACACAAGTTGTGAATTTTTAAAGATTAAACTTAAAAATAGCGCTTAGAAACACAAAATGCTTCAATGAGGTGTTAACACGGCGTTGTGACGAAGACATTCCCAATAATCTGACACCAACGGCGCCGGGCACGGAGTCACGCAGACCACAGTACCTTAGTAAAGTGTGAAAACAAGCTGGTGCGCGAAGTCGAGGATCGCGGCGTCACTGGATCCGAGGCGGCGTCAGTTCCGGTGCTGCGGAGCAATGGAGCAGAGGCATCACGTAGCGGCATCGGGTCTTTGCTGCAGAGTGGTGGAGGTGAGGCGGCGGCAGTGCGAAGCATTGAATCTGTGCACTTCGGGTGAAGTCAATATCCGGCAGTCACGACGTGGTGTGGTGACTTCCACAGAGTCGCGGACTTCAGCGGGCTGCAGCGATATCAGGCCTCTGAGGGTCGTCACACTCCAGCGAGGACCACGGAGTCGGGTGCAGGCGGCGTCACAGGATTCAGCAGCGGCGCCGGTCCGGAGTCGTCCAAAGTAGTTTTTCTTGGATTTTCACCAGCTTCTCCTTTCAAGGGCCCAGGGGCTGGATAGGGCACCACTTGTCAGGGCAGGAGTCTCAGCAGAGAGTCCAGGTGCTGGTGGGGGAAGTCTTTGATGGCCCTGAGACTTCAGAACAGGGGGAAAGCTCAGTCCAAACCCTTGGAGATTCTTCTGAAGCAGGAATATACCACAAAGTCCAGTCTTTGTCCCCTTCCCCAGGCAGAAGGAGCAACTGCAGGATAGCTCCACAAAGCACAGTCACAGGCAGGGCAGCACTTCTCCTCAGCTCTTTAGTTCTTCTCCTTGGCCGAGGTTACTTTTGATTCCAGAAGTGATCTGATCTTCAGGGGTTTTTGGGGCTCTTCTTATACCCCTTTCTGCCTTTGAAGTAGGCCTACTTCAAAGCAAAGTCTCTCTTGTACGTAAGATCCTGCCTTGTCCAGGCCAGGCCCCAGATATACACCAGGGGGTCGGAGACTGTATTGTGTGAAGGCAGGCACAGCCAACTTCTCCCCTTCCTCCTAGCACAGATGGCTCATCAGGATTTCCAGGCTACACCCTAGCTCCCTTTGTGTCACTGTCTAGTGAGAGGTGCAACCAGCCCAACCGTCAAACTGACCAAGACAGGGAATCCACAAACAGGCAGAGTCACAGAATGGTTTAAGCAAGAAAATGCCTTCTTTCTCTTTCTAAAAGTGGTATTTTCAAACACACAATCTAAAAATCAACTTCACTAAAAGACGTATTTTTCAATTGTGAGCTCAGAGACCCTAAACTCCACATTTCTAGCGGCTCCCTAAGGGAATCTGCACTTTAATAATATTTAAAGGCAGCCCCCATGTTAACCTATGAGAGAGATAGGCCTTGCAACAGTGAAAACTGAATTTGGCAGTATTTCACTGTTAGGACATGTAAAACACATAAGTACATGTCCCACCTTTTACATAAACTGCACCCTGCCCAGGGGCCTACATTAGGGGTGCCTTAACATGTAAAACAAAGGAGGGTTTAAGCCTGGAAAGTGGTCACAATTGGCAAGTCGAATTGGCAGTTTAAAACTACACTCAAAGACATTGCAGTGGCAGGGCTGAGACATGTTTACAGGGCTACTAACGTGGGTGGCACAGCCAGTGCTGCAGGCCCGCTAGCAGCATTTGATTTACAGGCCATGGGCACTGTACTACGGACTTACTATTAAATCAAATATGCCAATCAGGGAAAGCCAATTACACATACATTTTACATAGGAGCACTTGCACTTTAGCACTGGATAGCAGTGGTAAAGTGCCCAGAGTGACAAAAACAGCAAAAACAGAGTCCAGCATACATCAACAACCTAGGAAACAGAGGCAAAAAGTTAGGGGAGACCACGCCAAGGATGCCAGGTCTAGCAGAAACCACTTCAGATCCCATTCAATGATGGGTACAATCCTAGCATGTAGGTACTTTCTTCCAGGGGCAGTGGCCAGACTCCAAGGGGCAGATCTACCATTCTTCCCAGCAATGCAGCGCAGCAGGCAAAGAATCTGTGCTGCTTTGCACAAGAAGGAGAGAGCAGGAGCGCACCATATCTGCAGAGATGTGGCTCTCTCCTCCCCTTTCCCTAGCGCCGGCTCTGATTTCAGCTGCGGTGCGCCACGCACACACCTTTGCACCATAGTGCAAGGGTGTGCATGTGAGTCTAGCATAGGTTTATGCTGGAAGTGTACTATTCCAGATCAAAATACTAGGCCTAGACAACTTCTAAAACTTTTCCTACTTTGTATGTGTGCTGCACAGTGCAGCAAACATGCAAAGTAGGAAAAGAAAAAAAGAAATGACACAATTTCTCCTCTAATGCTTGGTTTTAAAAGGCGTTAACTTTTTATGCAAAACCCTGTGTCACATTTTTGGTAGATGGGGTTTTGTGTCAAAAAAGGTGGGTGGTTGATATCCTTGATGCTTGACTCCCACTGAAATCCTCCACCGAGTTGTTGATAAATGATGGGTCTTATATTGTTATACGCTGTGTGGTACAATGGCTGTCTTACTGTTCAATAACAAGATTTTTTTTTAAAGGTGGGTGGTTGCATGGAACGCCCCCTTGACACAAAGTAATGCAAAGCAAAGCCTTGCACTCCTTTGAGTTACTTTTAGTCATTTTCCAGTACAAAACAAGTTTTGCGCTGGAAAGTAAATAATATAAAAACCATTTTGGAATGGTTCGCGTTACTTTCATCTGCCCCCTAGACTCCTGCGGCCCTGCCCTCACCCAGGAATAGAAGTAATCACTAGTTCTATGTGATTCAAGAGCCCCAGCCCTTCCAGGAACTCCCATGGGGGCAGCAGCTGGGAGATCGTGTAATTTCAGTGGCCCTGTGTCTACAACACGAAGTGCTCTCGAGAGTGTTTACAACCGGTACATTTCTCAGAAAATGGAAGGTGATAGCATGAAATTTAAAATGGAACTAGGAACACTTTGTCCAATTAAACCGAGCGCGTAGCTTATACGGCGCCTATTAAAACCACATTACAAGCCCTTCACGCCTTAAAGATGTGTAAACATGTTCCTGACCTCTGAGATGTATTGACCGTGCTTGCATCAGAATGCTTTTCACCCTTGCAGCGTGAGTGCAAACACATTTGTACCGACCGAGGTGGAAAGAAATTCAAATGTCAATGTGTGCATGACTTCAGGCTTGCTGGTCACAAATGGTGCAAACTTCCCCAATAAAAAGTGTCTGGATTACAGGTGTGTGCTTGGTCAGTATCAGCACGTGCCTTAAGCCCTATATGATTCGCCTTAATGCGAATAATACAGTGCTTAATTTGTCAAAAAATAAAATAAAATAAGTGCGAAAAACAAAATCTCTGTAGGTCACCGCCCACTCTCTTTGCCAGCCCCCCTTACATCAACAGCTGCCCCCCACTAAAGGAAGGGGCGCCCCCCATGAAGTGGTCCAGTTAGGGGCAGGACCTGGGGTCTCATGGCTAAATTTGAGCCTCGAATCCTGTGGCAGTAGCTGGGAAAACAGACGAAATGTGTAGATATCTCTAGTTAAGGGTGCGGGAGGACCCCTGCAGGTCACCTGCAGGAGAGAGAGTGGACAGGAGGGATGGCTGTTGGTCAGTCAGTCCATGACCCAACACCACAGAGCTGTGGCAGGCTGTGGTACCAGCCTTGTGAGCCACGGTAAGGGGCAAACAGCTGAACTTCATCTCTTACTTCTTCACATAGAAGTTAGATATGTGGCAGCTAGATATGTTCCAACACTCTGTGAAACTGAACAATATCCAGCAAGTCATTTATTGCAAAAACTTTTATAAACAGCTGAATACAAGTAACTTTCAAACGTTGTGTGCACAGCCAGTACGTCTCGCCTGTGCTATTGGCTTTGGCAATGTGTTTTAATCGTGTTGTACACAAGTGTGGCTGCTGTTCATCATGGCTAAATGTTAGTGGTTGGAGTGTTGAAGGTGGGAGAGCAGTGTCGTAGAGTGGAGTAGGGTGTTGTGGAGTAGAGTGTCATGGATTGGAGTGGTGTAGAGTGGCATAGATTGGCACAGAATGTAGTGTCATACAGTGGAGTTTTGTATAATGGAGTGTCATAGTCCGGGGTCGGGTGGAGTGGATTATAGTGGAATGGATCAGAGTGAAGTGGAGTGAGTTAGAGTAGATTAGAGTGGAGTGGATTGGAGTGAACTAGAGTGGAGTGGATTAGAGTGGATTGGATTCAAGTGAATTAGAGTGGAGTGGATTAGAGTGGGGTGGATTAGAGAGGAGTGAATTACAATAGATTAAAGTGGATTAGAGTGGATTGTATTAGAGTGAATTGGTGTAAATTGGAGTGCAGTGGTTTAGTGTGGATGGAAGTGAATGTGTGAATTTGAGTGGAGTGGACTGGAGTGGAGTAGAGTGGAGTGGATAGGAGTGTATGAGAGTGGAATGGATTAGAGTGGAGTGGGCTGGAGTGGATTGAATTAGAGTGGATTGGAGTGGATTGGTGTGGATTGGAGTGCAGTGGATTACAGTGGATGGAAGTGAGTAAATGTGAATTAGAGTGGATTGGAGTGGATTAGAGTGAAACATGAATGTGATTTTGTGTAATGTAACTTGTGCTCATTCAAAGCACTCCAATACCTTTGGATCGGTTCAAGTTTGCACTATAAACTCATTTGTGAACAACGAAGAAATAGTACCACAATAGCGTAAGCAGCGGACAGACATTAATTAAGAGAAATCAATATGTACATCGTCCATGCGAGGCACAAAGAAGGAAAGTGACGCAGAAACTGACTCCTGGAAAGCTCTGCTGAATTAGAAGGCAGTTAAAAAGAGTGCTAATGATGCGAAGAATGGTAAGTAAGGGGCAGGCTAAATGCCCTTCTTAAGGATTTTTTTTTTTAGATACAATGGGTTGCCAAGCAACTACTGCGCATGAATACAGCCTGCGAACTTGTCCTATTGATTGTGTGATACAAGACCTTGGAGCATATTTACAAGTTCCTAGTGACACCTTATGCTGCTATAGTGTAATTTTTCTATGCTAAGGTGGTGCTAAGGTGGTTTTCTCCAGCGCCGTATTTACAAAGTGGCGCAATGCTTGCATTGCACCACTTTGCAACCCCTTGTGCCACATTGTGCCTGCGTCAGGCATAATGTATGCAAGGGGGGCGTTCTGACACATGGAGGCCCAAAAAAATGGTGCAGTGAAATTTACAACATTTCACTGCACCATTTGCTCCTTCATTTTAATCAATGGGCGTCCCTGTCCTTTGCTGCACTAGCATCAATATTTTTTACGCTATTGTCCTAATGACCGCCATGGTGTTGTTGGGTGAGGCAGGGGAGATGAAAGACAAGTGGCACATTGGCACCAGTGCACCATTTTCTTGTAAATATGCCCCCTTGTCTGTGGCTCCAGGATGCCAAAACAGAGAAAAAGGAGATCTAAAGTCTTAGACCATCTGTTCATACAAGATGGAATATGGTAACACATTGCAAGGCTCCTGCTTTTGTGTAAGGCATGCAAGCAACAAAGTGACAGATGCCTTCTTCCGATAAAGGCTGTTATTTTCCGACAAACACCACAGAGAACTGAAAAGTTACCTCTCCCTTTCATTAAGAGCTGCAATTCTGCTGTTAAGTCTGTCTTTCACACTGTCTGCTGAACAAGTATAAGCCACTAGGAAGTCACTACTTGTAATAATTTCTTACATGAGCAAAGCAATGTCAATGTCTTACTACAGGTGACTAGAAATGTTACAACTAGACTGTCATAAGAAAATAGAGACTTTTAACCATGGATTTAAATTTAAAATATGCTATTGTGCCCTTACCTCTATTAGCTGTTTCATTTATTTTGCCTCACCTATTAGTACATATGTCAGTTTGCAAAATTCAACACTGGTCGTTCAAATACTGTTTGCAACTTGCAAGCACTATTTTGCAACTAGTGCTTTGCAAATCAAGCCCTCAGTTCTGTCTCATGGAGATAATGCAAGTCATATATACAAGTTTTTACTTTAGCCAAATTAATTAATGTTTGTGCTTTATTTTATGAATCAGTGACATGTTCTGTATTCTAATTTGCTTTGAGTGATCCTCGTAGGTTTCAATGTGCTTATGTTTACAGTCATTTTGTTGAACTGAACAAGAATATTTGATTATGTCCCAATATACTTATACATTGGTATTTTGATTTTACTAAAATGATGTGCATAATAGACCTACTTATAGGTGTTTCCAGCAGGACATCTTCATCTATGGGTTGGATGTGCCATTCACATTTTCTTCTGCCCCTTACGGCACACCGCATGGCGTAAGAGGTTAGTCCACTTCAGCCATTGGCTAACTTCAGTCTGAGTGATGGCATTTTGCCCTTTCACAAGCAGCACATTCTCAGGTAGAGGAGTTTCCTTCATTGCCTGTGACTACTGCTCCAACAAGTGCTTTTTGAAACCAAACAAATGTTTTTGCTTTTACCCTTTTTTTCTTTTTGTTTTATTTTGATTGATGAGAGCCCAGCAGCTTCCTCAAAAATAAAGTTTGGCAAAAACCAAGACAAAACAAGCATTAACAAAGCGAGAGCTGTCACCCAACACCAGACCTACTGGTTTTGCCAGTGCATGATTTGCATTAGTATAATTTATATAGGAATAAAATTATTTCCTTCAAAGGGAGTGAAATGAGCCTGGGTCTCCTCAGAATCGAGCTCGGCTTTAATAGTGCAATTTAAAACTCTGTTGTTTACCGAATAGCTAATTAAAATATTTACAGCAGCGAGAATAGATGAATTTTGGGTTTGTGTCCTCATTTTCCAAGCTGTACATCACGATTCAGAAGGGCCCTAAATAAACTGGTTTACATTTTCACTAGACAGCCACCTCATTGAAATCTAATGAGGCTTTCTTTCAGCCCTTGAAACCCCGGCTTTAATATCCTGTGAGTCCAATTGATAGGAGTGGGGGGGGGGAATATCATATTTTGGTTGGGTGCATTCCAGAACTCAGCTTGGAATAATCACAATCATTAAGGGAGAGAATCAGGAATCCCCTGTGTAGGAAAGTGCCCTTTTTGGCATAGTTACCCCCCACTTTTTGCTTGATATTGATGATGACTTGACTGAGAGTGTGCTGGGATCCTCCTAACCAGGCCCCAGCACCAGTGTTCTATCCCTAAAAATGTACCATTGGTCCCACAATTAGCACACCCCTGGTGCACAGTTAAGTCCCTTGTAGGAGGTACCCATGGTACCAAGGGCCCTGTGGCCAGGGAAGGTCCTCAAGGGCCGAAGCATGGATTGTGCCATCCTGGGGGTCCCCTCACCAAGCACATGCACACTGCCATTACAGCTTGTGTGGGCTGGTGGGGAGAAAAAGAAAAAGTCGACATGGCACCCGTCTCAGTGCCCACAAACCACTGCCTGTGGTATATATAAGTCACCCCACTAGCAGGCCTTACAACCCTAAGGCAGGATGCACTATACCACAGGTGAGGGCACAGCGGCTTGAGGAATATGCCCCTACAGTGTTTAAGTCCATTCTTAGATATTGTAAGTGCAGTGTGGCTATATAAAGTACATGGGCTGGGAGTTTGTCGTTACGAACTCCACAGCTCCATGATGATTCTACTGAAGTTTGAGAAGTTTGGTATCAAACTTCTCAGCAGAATAAATCCACACCAATGCCAGTGTTTGATTTATTGAAAAAGGCACCCAGAGGGCATCTTAGAGATGCCCCCTGTATTTTAGTCAAACTCCTAGTGCAGGACTGACCGGTCTGTGTCAGCCTACCACCTACCACTCCCAGACTAGTTTCTGACCACATGGGGTGGCCTAAACAAAGCCTGCACTGGGTAGAGGTGCTTCATACCTCACCGCTGCAGGAACTGTAACACATGGCAGTGAGCCTCAAAGTCTCAGGTCCCCTGTTACAGTGCCCCAGGGTGCTCCAGCTAGTAGAGATGTGGACAAAGCCCCACTTTTGGCATCAAGTCCGGTGGGAAAATTAGGGAAAACAAGGTGGAGTGACCACTGCAGCTTGGACCACCCCTAAGGTGTCTAGAGACGAAGTGAGTGCCTCCTTACAAAATCCTGAATCTTGGTTTGGAGGATAGGGACCAATAGGGTTAGGTCTTGGTCCCCCTCCCCAAAGGGAGTGGACACTGGAAGGGTGTAGTCACCCTCAGGGAAAGTAGCCATTAACTGCTGCCCTCTAACCTTTGTAACACCCCTAAATCCAGGATTTAAGGGCTCCCCTGAACTTAGCTTGTCAGATTCCTGGTGATCTCAAGAAGAAGAAAGAAGAAAAGAAGAAGGACCGCTAAGCAGACCCCCCAGCACACAAGCCTGAAGACACCAACTGACTTGGTCCCAGCCAAACAGGCCTGTCTCCAGCTTCTAAAGCACTGCAACCAAAAGGCGACGCACCCTGCAGGACCAGTGACCTCTTAGATGCCTCAAGAGGACTGCCTGCACCCCAGATGACAATGCTTATGTGTGCTTGTGTGGAGAAAAAGACAAAGTCAACATGGCACCCCTCTCAGGGTGACATGCCCACAAACCACTGCCTGTGGTATATGTAAGTCACCCCTATAGCAGGCCTTCTAAAGCACTGCAACCAAAAGGTGACGCACCCTGCAGGACCTGCGACCTCTTAAAAGCCTCACGAGGACTGCCTGCACCTCAGAGGACCATGATCTCCCGTGTACAGTGGCCCTGCCCAGAAAGAAACTCCAATGAAGGACTCAAGAACCGCCCCGGATCTGCGAATCCTACCCCCTCTGTACCCGACGCCCATGGCCTGTGTCCAGGTGAACCAACCAAGTAGAGCTGGTCCCCAGACGATTCTGATCTAGTGTCCATCCTGGGTTGACCCTTCCTGTCCAACATGACGCCGCCTGCAGCCTAAACCAGAAAGATCCCTCTGACCGCGAGAGAACCAGACGAAGATTCCCGACTCCAAAAGGTACCCCAGCACCCGCAGTCATCTGGCCTTGGGGAATCCGACCTTCAGTGCAGCAACGGCCAGCAAACAGCCCTCTCCTTACCCAGCCTTTTGTTTCCTCGAACCGACCTCCTGGACTTCACCTGTAGCTTCTTAGTTCCCCTATAGGAAAGCATTGGGAGCCTGATGCTGTGTTTGCCCCCCTGCACCGCTGAGGGTGGGTGTAGGGTGCTGACCTGTGGCCCCCCGGTGCTCCTCTAAACCCCCAAGGTCTGCACTTCAAAGACACAGGTATTACCTGCAAGCAGGCCTGCTTCCGAGTGCCCTTTGTCTCCGTAGGAGCACATGTTAAATCATCCTCAACTTTGACCTCTGCACCTGGCCCCGTGTTGCTGGTGGTGGGAGTTTGGGGTTTACTTGAACCCCAACCTGCGGACATCCTAACCCCCTGAGACTGGAACTGTAAGCCTTGTACCTATCTTGAAACTGTGCTAACTTTTCTAACCCCAGAACTGTTTCTGAAAATTGCAGCGTCAACTTTTAAAACAGATATTTGCTATTTTCTTGAAAACTGTTTAACTTGCCAAATTGAAACAAAGTGGTATTGATACCTATGTTGGATACTTACCTGCAAATGTACTTACCTTCAACTTTAATCTTGTGGTTCTAGAAATAAAGTAACAAAATATATTTTTGCTATATAAAAACAATTGGCCAGGAGTTAGTCATTGAGTGTGTGCTCCATTTATTGCCTGTGTGTGTACAACAAATACTTCACACTACCCATTGATAAGCCTAACTGCTCGACATACTACCACAAAAGAAAGCATTAGTATTATCTATTTCAGCCTCTGTTAAGCCCATGGGAAACCCCTGGACTCTGTGCACACTATGGCCCTCATTATGACATTGGTGGTCATCTGACCGCCACCGGCGCCGGCGGTAGTACCGCCGTCAGACCGCCGCCAGACCGGCAGTAATGACCACCATATAATGACCATGGCGGTGATCCCTCCCATAGACAGCCAATATACCACCTCAACCGCCAGTGTGGTACGACCACTGAACATGGCGGTAGCAACCTACAGGCAGGTGGAAGACAAGGATCGACCCACCATATTATGACATGGCACACTGTCAGGATTTCCAGGGCAGTAGCAACGCCACCGAAAGCCTGGCGAAAACACATCACATAAAAGGAGACACTCACCTCCAGGGACACAGAGGAGTCAGCGGCCGCCATGGAACCAGAACTGGAAGTCTTCCCGATGCTGTACCATGCAATGGCCATCCTGGAGCACCAATGCCGACGAAGACTACAACAGTGAGTACAGCCGCCTAGCACACAAGGAAGGGAGGGACACACACATGCACAACACACACCATACACACACACCACACACCCACAACCAGCTACTTAGTAAATTGACAGTAACAGGACCCAGGAGCAAAGAAAGCCAGGACACATACCTCTGTACCAACCACTTTAATCCAGTAGGATGAAGAGCTCAAATCCAAACAAATACTAAATTGCATATTTACATGAAGGGCCATTGGCCAGTTCGAAGTCTGTAATGCCCACAGGGCAAAGTCCAAGCCCCAACTTTACTCCTGACAACATCTGGACTCCACTGTGCAGGGGCATCACAGGGGAGGGGGGTCCTTAGGTTTGAGTTAGGGAGGGGGCGGCTCTTTACCCTTATGTTTTGGTGACGGAGGATGGGCTTGGGGCGGGAGGCCGGAGTTCCAATCATTTGCCCTTTAGTGGCAGCTGAAGTCTTAGGGGATGGAACAGAGCTAGATTTGGTGCTGGAGGTACTGGGGGTGGTGGTGGTGGGACCTTTCTCTTACGGGCAGGACGGGGCAGGGGGAGGGAAGAGGTCAAGGCAGGAAAGACCAGTGCGAGTGGAGGTAGAGGGAGTTGTTTCAGGAGGAAGAGGTGTGCTGGACTTGGGTGCAGGTGCATGGACAGTGTGCGTATGTGAGGTGGATGACTGCTGAGTGTCTGAGTGGGAGCGTTTATGTGTTTTGGGAGGAGGGTGGGAAAAGAGGGAGGGAGAGGACGAAGAAGTTCATGTGAATGTATGTTGAGGTGGGTGTACTGCCTTTGGTTGTGATGGAGGTGGTGATGACTGCGCATGTGGTGAATGGGGTGCTAGTGTCCATGCCTGCTGTTGTGGTGACTGTGGGCAATGCTAAACAGGTGTCAGGATCTGGGACTGAGAATGCAGTGCTTGCAGGTGTGAGTGCTGATGTGACTGTGAGGAAGGAGGTGGAGGGGGAGAGAGTGGAGTGGCAGTTGTTGTGTGTGCTTCTGTGTGTTGGCTGTGTGTATGATTGTGGTGTGATCTGTGGTGCTTGTGCTTGTCTTTGCATATCCAGTTTGTTGACTTGGGTGCATGCTTGTCTGATTGTGTGCTTGGGATGTGTGAGGGGAGAGGGCTCTGGGACTGGGTACAGGTAGTTGGAGGAGGGATGGAAGAACTAGGGACATTGGCTGCCGTCAAAGAGGAGGCGAGAGCCTGAAAGGATCTCTTTAGGCCAGCCAAGCCAACGTGAATGCCATCCATGTAGGCATTGCATTGCTGCATCTGGGATGCCAGGCCCTGGATGGCATTCACTATGGTTGACTGCGATACAGAGATGGATCTCAGGAGGTCAATAGCCTCCTCAGTGAGGGCAGCAGGGCTGACTGGGGCAGGTGCTGAAGTGTCTGCGGCGAAGGAGATGCCCACCCTCCTGGGTGAGCAGGCACGGCCAACTGGGTGGGGGGCTACTGGGAGGGCGGTGCTGGAACAGGGGGTGGCAGAAGATGATGTTGTCAGGGTGGTCCCAGAGGGGTGCGCCACCACCAGGGAGCTCCCATCAGAGGAGGAATCAGAGTCAGTAGTATCAGCTCTTGTCTCCCCCGTGATGCTCCCCTCGCACTCTAATCCACTGGTCTCCTTGGCATTGGTGGACACTGCCTCCTGGGTCCCGTGGGCTGCAGCTCCGCCACTCACGGTGCCCCTGCTCCTTCACCAGATGATGCTAATGCACATATGGACAGGAGAAGAAAAGTAGGAAGAGTGGGGGAGAAAGAAAGGGAGCACGAGGTCAATAACAGCAATAACAGCACATTTGGCAAACACATCACAATGACTTACTGGTAATTTACACTATGCAATGACAACCACAATACCGCACCGTTGCCTGGGAACAACAGATGTAATGAACTCTGAAGAAACTACCATCTGCACAACTACTGAGACTCACTAAGCCATGTCTCCCTGTTGACAAAGGCACAGCTACACTTACTCCGTTACAGTGTTTGCACAACTTGCAATTGCCAGGTCACACCACCTAGACAGTGACATCAGAGCATCACTCCAACACTGGTGAGTCAGGATCTAGGCCCTTACTTAAGCAGAAATCCCAGCAAATGACTAATACCAATTGTACACACCACTCACCATAGCAATGCAGATCTATACAACATTACCTACAAGGGCATACTGAGGCATGCACAGACTATTACCTTGGCATCCAAAGACCATGCCAGGCATTAGGAAACAAATATACTCAGTGAGTACTCACCCCCTTGTGGCTGCTGTGCTACCCTCAAGCGACCCTCCAACTCTGGGTTGGCCACCGCCAGTATGTGGGCCATTAGGGGGGTCAGGGTCCGCCGGTAACCCCTCCCTCGTTGGGAGGAAGTCCCCAGCTGGACCTCCGCGATCTTCCCGGCCCAGCATCTCAGGTGCTTTCTGCACTTTCTACAGTGAGTGCTCCACTGGCTATGGACCCCCAGTGTCCCCATGTCCTTGGCGATGGCACGCCATAACCGTTTCTTTTGGTGAGCTCTGACCTTCATAGGAAACACAGACAGTGGGACACCATTAACTACACTCTACAGTCAGTTACAGTAATGGACTACATACCCACAATCATCATACACATCACTCGTACCTCTGTGTACATATTGCATGCATCAGACAATACTCAATAAAGGACACACTGCATGCACACCCACATTCATCAACATACAGCCATGTTGCATCCAAAAAACCTAAAAGGTGCTCACCTGTCGATCTGGAGGCCCATACAACTGTACATACAAGGGTAGGACCCCTTCCACAAGCTTCTCCAGTTCTTCGCATGTGAAGGCTCAGGCCCTATCCCCTGTAGCACGGGCCACTGTGGCATCCAGACACAGGACACAGCAGGTCACGCAGTGAAGGTGTTGATAGGGTGAGAGTCAGGAGTCAAGTGACATGGGCTTCTGAAAATGGCGGTCACGTCCATGCCGGTAATCACCGTCCTCGCTGGCGGTGATCATCATTGGCCCCTGTTCTCCATAGACTTCAATGTTAACCAATGAGGAGTTGCACAGCAGTTCAGACTGCCCTCCGCATGACGACAAACGCCGGCGGAGTGAGGTCACTTCCACCTGTCCTCTGCATGCAGGACAGGCAAATGCCATTTTCTGATGATTGTTATCATGGTAGTCAATTATTTGTGCGTCATAGATACTTATGGTACACACCAAGGCAATTCCTACACGTCTACATTATACATTTGGAGGAAGAATCTGTCTCATAAATTAGAGCTCATACCAGTGTAAGAGTAGTTAACAAAAAATGTTAAATGTAATGGTACAAATCACGTCTCAAAACATAGACTACATCTGTGAAGCAATATGACCATTTAATTAAATTGAATAGTATCAGGAGTCTGTTTGCATGTAGAAGTCACCAGAGCAGATTCCAATCATTGGTTGCCTGAAATGTATGAGACAGCTCTATTTTACTGTGATTTTGTGTGTTTTTATCCTTCCTGCTATCACACACTTGTGATGTTTGGTTTGCTCAGATACCAACCACTGCGGAGGAGGAGGAATGCACCCGTGTACAGACCCCTAGTCTGGACAGGGCCACAATCACTGAACTGTGTGAACAATTGGAGCCAGATCTCATTCCTGCTCTTCATAGTCGTACTACAATACCTTCTACAGTACAGGTGCTGTCAGTGCTCCACTTTCCGGCCAGTGGATCATTTCAGGTGACAGTAGGCTTAGCTGCAGATATGTCTCAGCCAATGTTTTCTAAAGTGCTGAAAAGAGTCCTGCATGATTTGCTGAAACACATGGGCAGCTATTTCACATTCCCCCAGAATGATTAATTGCCCTCTGTTAAGGCTGATTTCTATACAATAAGACATATTCCACAAATGATCGAGGCCATTGATGGGGCCTATACTGTTTTGGTCCCTCCCAGGATAAATGATCAGGTGTTCAGAAATAAGAGTTACCATTCTATAAATGTGCAGATGGTGTGCCTTGCAGATCAGTATATTTCTTACGTTACTGGCAAGTTTCCAGGATCTGTACATGATGCCGACGTAATGAGGAACAGCAGTGTCCCACAGATGATGCCACAACTACAGGGATAGAGAGCCCGGCTCATTGTTGAGCATGATATTTCACACAATGTATGTCACCTCATGTTACATAGAGTTGTACTCTGTAGCATTTTACACACATAATGTAAGTTTCTCACTATTTACACGTGACTCTGGCTACCCAACCCTATCCTGGCTGTTGACACCAGTGAGGAATCCAAGGGCAGAGGCTGAGAATCGATACAATGAGGCACATGGACGGACCAAAAGAGTCCTCAAAAGAATATTTGGGCTACTGAAAGCCAGGTTCAGGTGCCTGCATATTTCTGGGGGATCCCTACTTTACTCCCCTGTAATAGTCAGCCAGATAGTCGTGGCCTGCTGCATGCTTCACAATTTGGCCCTCAGAAGGCATGTGCCATTCCTGCAGGAGGCGGGGGGAGACAGTGCACCTGTGGCAGCAGAGGAAACTGAAGACAGTGATGAAGATGTGGAGGAGGATGATGTGGACAACAGGACAAATCGGATACACCAGTACTTCCAATGACATTCAGGTAAGACTGTAGTTCTGTTCATACCACCAGTTCAATGAAGAGCTGTGTGACAGCAATGATGTACCAAGCTCTAATGTGTGCATGATGAAACTTAACACTATTCCATCTGAGATTAATGTTGCCAGTGGTATGATGATTGGTTCAAAAGCTAATTCTGCCTATGCAATCTATCAGCTGTTTTGCAGTTTCACATAAATGCTCATGTCCAACTGTGTCCTCAGTCCATACAGTACTTAGCATTTGTTGCTGGAAATGTGGTGTGAGTATGAATGAGCTTACACAGCCTCTCTGTTATTTCATTGTTCCTTACAGTTTGGCCTGGACTAGGTGTTATAGAGGAGGGATTGGCTTACTGAGAACATGGCGTAGTTCATACTGTGATATCTTGTCTAAGGCCCTTAAAAAAGTTGTGTATTGCTCACAAACAGTGTTTGGAGTTAATTGCAGTGCAACATATTAAGTTGATGTGGCCAGATGAATGTAGGCTGTCATGTTACAGGGGATTTACTTCCCTTTACTTCTAATTTGAATGTTACTAAAGGTTTCCCTTTTTTAGATGTTGGGGTGGTCACTACTGTGTACTCATGGAATGCCTACAGACTGCTTTCATACATTTTGGTGGATGGTGACTTGTGGCAAGCACTTACACTGGCAATGTGTACCCCAAGTTGTCTGTACATTGGATGGATTTACACTTCACATGATATTTGCACATGGAATAAAGGTCAAGACATTGCATATACATGCAAGAAATGCACATATCCTTCTGTTGTGTTTAAGTGTGTTTATTATAATTACAAAAAGGAAGGGTGCAATTGAGTGGGGTGATGGTGGACGAAATATTCAGTGTAGAGGCCCAGTTAGTTTGTAGCACAGGTCCAGTGTCCATGGGCCATGGGACAAAGGAGCAATGACAGTCCAAAGTGAACATGGTGTTTCATTGGCACACAAGGGAGACATGTTGATAAGGCTCACTTCCTGGCAGTGGTTTTCGTCTTGCCTACAGTCTCTGTAGGATGTCTGGTTTGCAGGGAACGCTTGTGGGGTGGTTCCACTGCTACAAAGGGAGGGGTGCTGGTGGGCTCTGAGTCCTGTGGCAGGTCCTCTAGTCCACTAGCTGCAGCAGATGTAGAGGGCTGGTCAGTATTCTGTCTAGTGGAAGGGGCCCACTGGTGTGTTGCAGACTCACGCATGATGGTGGTAATTTCACTGAGCACCCCTGCAGTGGAGGCCATGTTGGCATTATGGGCCTGCAACTGCTGCATGACCTCCAGGTGGTGTACCCTTGCAGCCTCCAGTTCTCCTATGCAGTCGGTTCCCTTGGTTGGGACACCCCTTGGTGCACAGATATCCACCCCCTGGCCCTTACCTCCTGTGCCTGTGTCCCCTGAACTGTGTGCCCACTCCCACTGACACCAGGACCTTCTTTGTCTTGCCTGAGAGGTGTTGACTCCGGTCCCTGTACACGTGGGCACACTGTTGATTGACGTGTCATGGGGACCAAGGTTTGGGGATGTTGGGGGGCTGCTGTTGTTGTGGGTGGACTGGGTGTTGCTTATGGTGTCTGACTGATCAGTGGTACCAGATGGGCCAGGGAGATCGTCCAGATGCAGACATTCAGAAAAACTGTCATCACTGGGGCCTTCTTCTGGTGGAGGACTGGGAAGACTTGGCACATTCCGGCTGACATTGCTGGTGTACCTGTGGACATGTATGATAGTTGTTAATTTCACCCTCAGATACATCTTCAGCATTGATGGATTGCCCCATGGGATGGGTGTCGTTTTTTCCACCTTTGTTTTGTGTATGGTGATGCATTGTGGGATCGGTAGTGCTTCATGCTGACCATGCATTACTTATGTGTGTGAATGATGACCTTGGAGAGGTGTGATTTAAGTGGGTTGGGCATGCAGGGTAAAATTGTTGAGGGCGGTTATGGGGGTGGTTCTTAGTTTGGGATGGAGTGGGTTGAAGGGAGAAAGGGTGACAGGGAGACATGCCATGCTGGTGTACGTGGTGGTAGAGAAGTAAGAGTGACTTACCTGTGTCAAGCCCTCCACTTATTCCAGTGAGACCCTTGGGAAGCAGGATATCCAAGACCTTCTCCTCCCATGTTGTGAACTGTGGGGGAGGAGGTGGGGGTCAACCACCAGTCTTCATGACAAGCAATGTGGTGTCTGGATTGCATGCACCTTCCCCTGTGGGTCGTTCCACCTCTTCCTTATGTTGTCCCTTTTGCATGGATAGGTTCCCACAGAGTTCACCTTGTCTATGATTCTCCGCCATAGCTCCATCTTCCTGGCAATGGATATCTGCTGGACCTGTGCACCAAACAGCTGTGGCGCCACCCTGGCGATTTAATCTACCATGACCCACAACTCCTCATCAGTGAAACTGTGGGTTCTTTTGTGGGGACATGCTGATTGTGTAGTGGGTGTAGTGTTGTGCAGAGGGTGGAATATTTGATGGGGTGCAGGTTGTGTGAGTATGTGGAATGCTGTGAAGTAGTGATTGAGTGCAATGTTGTGTGTTTTTGGTGCAGAGGTATGATGTGTGATATGTGAAGGTGGCTGTGGTTTGTGGGTGCGGTTCTAGGGATATGTGGTCTGGCAATGTGTAGCAGAATGTGGGATTTTGCAAAGAATTGTGGGTTGTGTGGGGTGTGTTTTATAGTGCTGTTGGTGGGTGTGCACAGTGTGTGTGAATGTGTATCAGGTGTGGGTAATTCAGTCTGGCCAATGTTGGCTTCTGTTGTGGAGTGGCAAAATCAACCGTGGCGGTCCACACCGCCAATGGGTTACCGCCAATGATGGACTGCTGTGGTGATTCGAGGGTTGTGATTTGGAGGGCGGTTTGTTGTTGCCGTGGCGGTAAGGGTGGTGGGACCGACTCTCTCCTGCCTTCGTTGGATCTGTCCGTGTTGAATTTATGGCTGCTTTCTGGCGGTTTTGTTTTTGTTACTCATGATACAGTGGGCGGATTGCCACCTCCGTGGTGGTCTTTTGGCGGTCGTCACCACGGCGGTCTTCGGTATAGACCGCCAAAGTCGGAATGAGGGCCAAAGTCTGATCTGGGTGGAGGTGCTTTACACCTCCCACCTGCAGAAACTGCAACAATTGGCTGTGAACCTCAAAGGCTCCTGCCTTTTGTCACACTGTGCAGGGCACTCCAGCTAGTGGTGATGCCTGCTCCCCAGACCAAGACCCACTTTTGGGGGCAGGTCCAGTGGGAAAATTAGAAAACATTAGACCACCGCAGCTGGGACCACCCCCAGGGTGCCCAGAGCTGAGGTGACCCACTCCTTGCAGAATCCTCCATCTTGTTTTAGAGGTAGATAGCCAATAGGGTTAGGAATATGCCTCCTTTCCCCAAAGGAAGTGGGCACAGGAAGAGTGTAGCCACCCTCAGTGACCCCTGTAATGCTCCTACAGCTAGTTCTTAAGGGCACCCCTGAACCCTGCTCTTTAGATTCCTGGCAATTTGAAAAGAAGAAGAAGTACTGAAGAGCTGCACCAGCAGGGAAGACTCCAAACGACAACTGACTTGGCCACAGCCCTACAAGCCTGTCTGCAGCTTCAAGACTCCTGCTACAAGAAGACGACTCATCCTACAGGACCTGTGACCTCTACAAACCCCTAGAGAACTGCATGACTACCCAAGGACCAAGATCTCCTGAGGACAGCGGCCCTGTCCACAAAGAAACCTCAAAGAACAACTCCTGAACCACAGAGGATCCGGAAGTCCTGCCCACTCTGCACCCCATAGCCCGGGTCCAGGTGGCCCACTGGTCCAGAGAAGGTCCCCAGGTGATCCTGATCTCGAGTCCACCCTGGGTTGACCCCTCCTGACCAACCTGATGACGTCTGCAGCCTAAATCCAGAAGACCCCCCCTGACTGCAACCAGCTCAGGTGAAGATTTCCCGATGTCTAAAGGTACCCCTGCAGCCCCCTGGCCTTTAGGAACCCAACCAACAGTCCAGCAATGTCCAGTGTGCTCTCTACTTACCTGTCCAGCCGTTGGTTTTCTTCAGTTGACTCCCTGGACGATGCCTGTAGGATCTTTGTGACCCCCGGCGTTCCCTTATTGAAAATCATTGGGCACCCAACGCTGTGTTTGCACCCGCCAACAGGCCGCCCCTATGCGGCTGAGGGTGTTTGTTTGGTGCTGACCTGTGCCCCCCACCCAAGTGCCAATTTAAACCCTCCAGGTCTGTGCCCTGAAGTTGTGGGTACTTATATGCAAGCTGTTTCTTTCTAAGTGCCCCCAGCCTTCATAGGATTCTATTGAGTGCACAACACCAAATTTGACCTCTGCACCTTACTGGCCTTGTGTTGCTGGTGGTGCACTCTTGGTGTCTTCCTAAACTTTGCCCTGTGGACACCTTAACCCCCAAAGACTGGGATAGTCAGTCGAGTACTTACCTGCAAATTGTGTTGTTACTTTTCCTCCCCTAGGATTGCATTGCTTTCTATGAGAAATTGTACTGTGTCCACTTTTGAAATTGAAAAGTATTACTAACCTGTAAACTGTTTTACCTGTGAATTCTAAAAAAAGTGCATTTGATACTTGAAAGTGATACAGTCTTGAAACTGTATTTACCTGCAACAAAGATCCTTTTGGTTCTAGAAATAAAGTAAAGTATATTTTAATACATAAAACATTGGCCTGGCATTTGTCATTGACTGTGTGCCTCATTTCTCTACTGTGTGCGTACAACAGGTGCTTAGCACTACCATCTGATATCCCTAACTTGTCCCTCACACTACCACAAAAGAGAGCATTTTTGTTATCTACATTAGCCTCAGTAAAGCCTCTGGGGATCCTCTGGACTCTGTGCACACTACACCTTACTTAGGTCTAGAATATACATAGCCAGCTTCCTGGATCCTTGACACTGAGCAGTGTATGATATCTTAACTCTGGCTTCGGAGAAGGAACCTGAGCTCCTTCCTGGGGCTAATTTCAGGCTATTCAGCTGCTGCGTTGTACTAAAAGGCACCAGAGCGAGGGCTGTGATGCTGCCCAGCTCAGCAGGGTGGTCAGCAATGCAGCCATTTAACCTCTGGGCATCCATCTGCAATCACAGGCCCCGGCTGTGTGTGCCAGGGAAGGGCTCATTGACTCTGTGCGAAGGCTTTCCTCGCACCAGGGATCCCCCATCGCTTGCTCTCTCCTCCTCCCTTTCCAACTTCTTCCCTCACACCAGGGATCCCCCATCGCTTGATCTCCCCTCCTCCCCTTTCCACAGTCTTTCCTCACTCTAGTCTACATTATCTACATTCCCTGCTCTCTCCTCACCACTGTCTGCTTCTGTTCATCTCTCTTCCTCTCCTGGAAATTCAAACAGATTGACTTGTAGAATTTTACTGAGCCGCAAATGGAGGGGGTTTTGGGACTGAACTACATTTTACAAAACAAAAACAATAATGCATTAGGAGAAAAAGGTGCATTTTAAAGCCCAATATAATGGAATGTATTTATTTCTTATGACAAAAACTCCGTGATATTTTTATTTCTAGTTTTCACATTTTTAAGACCAAGCAGGCGAAAAAAATTAAACGTTCCATTCAATATGGAGGATTTGACAAGTATATTTTATGTAGGCAGTAGTAATCCTGAAGTCTGATTAAGACAAACGCTGCAACGTCGTATTTTTCATAAAAGAGAACTGAGCAACCTTCAGAAGGCTGCAAAGATGTCAAATTCTTATGATCGTGCAGGTCATAAACGAGGAACCGCATTAATCAATGAAACATCTGTTTATCCGTTGTGTGTTGGCTGATGCAATTCATTTGTCAGAGAAAACATATGCATGGCAGCAGGAGCACATCAAGAGACAGCTGAGGTTGTCAGCTGGAGAGTGCGAGCGGAATTCACGAGAGAGACAGCAGCTCCCAGCTGCACTCTCACCACGAGCACAGCCTCATGCGCGAGACTGCTGGAGCCGAAAGACCATCTCAAGGGGCCAGCCCTGTTTTTAGGGGTGCAGAGTTGTTTGAGGGACAAAAAGCACCAGAGACCCTCAAAGATGGAATTGACTGGCTCAGCGTGGCGATGACTTGATGATAGTTCAGGAGCAGGCCAGGTTTTCCGTGAATGACAGCTCAATGCAGACTATCTCATCGATCAAAATATTTGGATTTTAAGATGTGTTTCAATATTCCAAGGCAAAAGGTAGATTTCTCATCGGCTAGTGGACCTGCGTCCAGCTAGCCCACTTTTCAGATTTTGAAAGAAACATTTACATCTGGTCTCAGGCTTTTCTCAGCCTCAAAGCACTCAGCGTGTTCAGGCTTTTCTCAGCCTCATAGCACACAGGCTCCTCAGGCTTTTCTCAGCCCTATAGAACTCAGCCTCTTCAGCCTTTTCTCAGCCTCCTCAGACTTTGCTCAGCTTCATAGCACTCAGCCTCCTCAGCCGTTTCTCAGTCTTCTCAGCCTTTTCTCAGTTTCATAGGACTCAGCCTCCTCAGGCTTTTCTCAGATTCAAATCACTCAGCCTCCTTACGCTTTTCTCAGGCTCATAGAACTCAGTCTCCTCAGGCTTTTCTCAGCTTAATAGCTCTTCTCAGTCTCAAAGCACTCCGTTTTTCTCAGGCTTTTTTCATCCTTGTAGAGTTCAGCCTCCTCAAGTCTTTGTCAGTCTCAAAGCAGTCAGCCTCTTCAGCCTTTTCTCAGCTTCATAGCACTCAGCCTCCTCAGGTCAGTCTCAGAGCACTCTGTTTTTCTCAGGCTTTTTTCAGCCTCGCAGAGTTCAGCCTCCTCAGACTTTTCTCAGTCTCTTAGCACTCATCTTCTTCAGGTATTTCTCAGTCTTGTAGCACTGAGCCCCCTGAGGCTTTTCTCAGCCTCTTAGCATCCAGTCACTGTAGGAGGATGGCGCTCTATATAGTGTACAAAAGTGATGTACACTGTGCAGAGAGTCCAGCCAACCACACCTTGGTTCACAGAGGCAATAAGTAAACAACCTAATGCTCTGTTTTTAGAGGTAGCTTGGACGAGCAGTTAGCCTAATCATGGAAATGTGGTAAGCATTTGTTGAACCCCATGTATCAATAGATGTGGAGACACACTCAAAATAATAACTCAAGACCAATTTACAAAAAATAGTACAGATTTTTATAATTTTATAAAACTTTTAAGACCAAGATCATCAAAATCAGGTAAGTACTTTTTAAGTTAGGATTTCTTGAGAGTTTGGCAAAAATAGTATTTTTGTGCGTAATTACGCACCCTGGAAATCAATGGGAAAAACTTTAAAAATGCATATAAAATCACGAAATGCTCTCACAAGTGTCACCTTCTGTTTTTAGGTCGAGATCATCGAGATGTCATGTGAGCCAGCCGGAAAGGTTCAGGAGGTTCCCGGTTCGAGCGGGAGCAGCGGCTGAAGGTCTTGCAGCTGGTGCAGAATGGTGAAGAGGACCACTTGGAAACACACTTCAGAGGTGGACTTAAAGGTAAGATCTGTGGGTCCCCTTGGAGTGTAGAGGTCGCAAGGGGTTAGGGAACCCTAAAGCACAGCTGTTTTTCCGATACAGGGGCCAGGGAGGGCAGGTGCAGGGCAGATACGTCAGCCAAGGGTCATGCGTCAAGGGACCTTTGGAGCCAGGTGCAGGTCACTTTGAGGGTAGATTGAAGGTCAGCAGGGCCACTCTGGGGGTTGGTTCTTCAGTGTCCTGAAGTCCCTTGACTGGTGCTTGCTTCTGGTCCTTGGAGAGTCTAGAGTGGACTGTTCTTCTGGGTGGCCAACTCTGGAGGTCCAGTACCCTGGACTATGGCACTGTTCAGCCACTGGAGGTCGCAGTGACACCAAACTTGGTACACTGGCAGGGATTGTCTTCTGTGTCCATTTGTGGAATTTGGTTAGGCTACTACATCTGGTTCGTTGGTCAGCAGCCGGTCAGCGAATATGACTTCACTGGTTTCTTGTCTGCGATGTGCAGGGAGTGATGCCTTCACTCATAGGGAGGTTCTTGGTGATTATTAGAAGTCGGGAGGCATTCTGGGGTTTCTTAGAGCCCGTCCAATTTCCAATCAACTCCTCAGCAGCGATTGTTGAGTCCTGGCTGCAGCAGGCAGGGTTTGGCGCCTTTTCCATCTTGCAGCAGGACTTCTGTTCTTTTGCCTTGGGCCTTCTCTGCCACTGTCCTTCTTGTGTCCGAATCTGATCTGTAGGTATAGAAATGCCCACTAAATATTGCATTTAGTGGACGTTAATGGGAGAACCTGGTAGTGGCAAATGGGTCACTTACCTTAGAGTGGCTACATCCACAATGTGACCACTTCCTGTTGGAAGAGGTCCCATCTCTAACCCTGATAGGCTATTTTCCTGCCATCCAATATGGAGGAAAATTAAATGGAGTGGTCATCTTGCTTACATACCTAATGGGTGGTGCAGGCTGAGGGGGACCCTCCTCCTACTTAGACTAAGTTTACCCACCGGTTTTCACAATAAAAGTGGGGGAGAAACTGTTAGGCAGCCATCTGCTGCTAGCAGCAGAGTCAGAGGTCAGATTTCAAAGGCGGTAAAGCCTGTGAAGCTGACCAGCAGGCCTGGGTGCCTGTCTGAGGGAGGAGGTCTAACATCTCCACCCAGGAAAGGCTTTGTATTCTTGTTCCTGAGAGCAGAGGCTTCCACCCCAGGAATCCAGATTTGTGTCTGGTGGTGACAGGCTGGAAATATCAGTTGGCAACCTTGCAAGGGCCTTTAGGTTTTTGCTGCGGGCCCCTGTAAGGTACCCTCTGGGGACATGTCATAATAAATCCAATACTGGCATCAGTGTGGATTTATTATTTTTAGTTGTTTGATACCAAACAACCCAATATTTAGAGAGGCCATCATGTAGCTGGGGAGCTCACAATGATCAGTGTCCAGAACATGTAATTGCTATGGCTTCCCTGTACACTTACTACGTCTTAAGGTTTTGTAAAAACACAGTAGGGGCATATTTGCTCATACATACCCTCGCATGCATTATAATTCACCCTGCCTTAGGGCTGTAAGACCTGCCAGAGGTGTGACTTACCTTTAGTGCATGCAGTGTTGGAGGACAGAGCACTCATGGTGAGTGCCATGTCGAGTTTGCAACTTTTATATACACCTGGTCATGCACCTACAATGGCAGTCTGCATGAAGTTGGTGTTGGGCTTCACAGAGTGGCACAATGGGGGCTGCAGCTCTGAGGCGCCCTCTTCACTACCCAAGCCCTAGGTACCAGGGGTACCACTTAATAGGACCTTTCAAGGGTGAATGAAGTGCCATTACATAGTACAGTTTTGGGGAAAGAGATCTGGCCCTGGGAACCGGTTTAGCAGGGTCCCAGAACACTTAAAGTGCAAAACCACATCATTTTCCAAGCATAAAGTGGGGCGCTAACCTTGAAAAAAAGTGCCCTTCCTCTCAGCCTCTTCAGGTTTTTCTTAACCTCACAGCACTCAGCCTCTTTAGGCTTTTCTAGGTCTCATAGCACTCAGCCTGCTCCAGCATTTCTTGGCCTCACAGTGCTCAGCCTCACCAGGCTATTTTCACCCTCACACCACTCAGCCGCCACATGCTTTTTCAGCCTCAGAGCACTCAGCCTCCTCAGGTTTTCCTCAGTCTCATAGCACTCAGCCTCCTTGGGCTTTTCTCAGCCTCTTAGCACTTCAGACTCCTTAGGCTTTTTTCACCCTCATATCACTCAGCCTCCCCAGGCTTTTCTCAGCCTCATAGCACTCAGCCGCCTCAGGCTTTTCCCACTCCCATATCACTTAGCCACCTCAGACTTTTCTCAGTCTCATAGCACTCACATTCTTCAGGCTTTTCTCAGCCTCATAGCATTCAGCCACCTCAGACTTTTCTTAATCTCACAACACTCAACCTCCTCTGGATTGTCTAGGTCTCATACCACTCAGCCTCATCCGGCTTTTCTTGGCCTCATACCACTCAGCCTCATCTGGCTTTTCTTGGCCTCATAGCACTCAGCCTCACAAGGCTTCTCTCACCTTCACAGCACTCAGCCTCCTCAGGCTTTTTTCAGCCTCATAGCATTCATCCTCCTCTGATTTTTCTCAGCTTTATAGCACTCAGCCTCCTCAGGCTTTTCTCAGCCTCCTCACACTATTCTAAGGCTCATATCACTCAGCCTCCATGCACTCATTCTCCTGCAGCTTTTCTCAGCCTCAAAGCACTCAGCCTCCTCAGAATTTTCTCAGCTAATAGCACTAAGCCCCCTCAGGTGTTTCTCAGTCTCATAGCACTTGGTTTTTCACAGGCTTTTTTCGCCGTGTAGCGTTCAGCATTCTCAGGCTTTTCTCAGTCATGTAGCACTCATCTTCTTCAGGCTTTTCTCACTCTCAAAGAACTGAGCCTCCTGCGGCCTTTCTCAGCCCCATAGCATTCAGCCACCTCAGGCATTTCTTAACCTCACAGCACTCATCCTCCTCAGACTTTTCTCAGCCTCACAACACTCAGCCTCCTCCTGCAGATTTCTAGGACTCATAGAACTAAGCCTCCTCTAAATATTCCGCCCCCACTGCACTCAGCCTGCTCAGGCTTTTTTCAGCCTCATAGCACTCAGCCTCCTAGGCTTTTCTCACCCTCATAGCACTCAGCCTCCTCAGGCTTTTCTCAGTCTCTTAGCGCTCAGCCTCCTCAGGCTTTTCTTAGCCTCATATCACTAATCTTCTTCAGGCTTTTCTCAGTCTTGCAGCACGGAGCATCCTGAGGTTTTTCTCAGCCTCATAACATTCAACCACCTCAGAATTTTCTTATCCTCACAGCACTCAGCCTCCTTAGGTTTTTCTCAGCCTCACAACACTCAGAGGGTCATTCTGACCCTGGCGGCCGGTGGCCGCCAGGGCCACCGACCACGGGAGCACCGCCAACAGGCTGGCGGTGCTCCAATGAGCATTCTGACCGCGGCGGTTCAGCCGCGGTCAGAAGCGGAAAGTCAGCGGTCTCCCGCTGACTTTCTGCTGCTCTTTGGAATCCTCCATGGCTGCGGAGCGCGCTCCGCAGCCATGAGGATTCTGACCCCCCCTACCGCCATCCAGTTCATGGCGGGAAAGCCGCCATGAACAGGATGGCGGTAGGGGGGGTCGCGGGGCCCCTGGGGGCCCCTGCCGTGCCCATGCCAATGGCATGGGCACGGCAGGGGCCCCCGTAAGAGGGCCCCGAAAAGTATTTCAGTGTCTGCCTTGCAGACACTGAAATACGCGACGGGTGCCACTGCACCCGTCTCACCTTCCCACTCCGCCGGCTCGATTACGAGCCGGCATCCTCGTGGGAAGGTCGTTTTCCCCTGGGCTGGCGGGCGGTTTTACTGGAACCGCCCGCCAGCCCAGGGGAAAACTCGTAATACCCGCCGCGGTCTTTTGACCGCGGCGCGGTAATTTGGAGGGCGGGATCCTGGCGGGTGGCCTCCGCCGCCCGCCAGGGTCATAATGAGGCCCTCAGTCTCCTCCAGCTTTTCTAGGTCTCACAGGTCTTATCCTCCTCCGGCTTTCCTCGGCCTCATAGCGCTCAGACTCCTCAGGCTTTTCTCAACCTCACAGCACTCAGTTTCCTCAGCCATTTCTCAACCTCAGAGCACTCAGCCTTGTCCTGCCTTGCTCAGCCTCACAGCACTCAGCCTACTCTGGCTTTTCTAGGTCTCATAGTGCTCAGGCTCCTCAGGCACTTTCTCACCCTCATAGCACTCAGGCTTCTTAAGATTTTGTCAGCCTCTTAGCACTCAGCTTCCTCAGGTTTTTCTCAGCCTCATATTACTGAATCTCCTCAGGCCTTTCTCAGCCTCATAACACTCAGATTCCTCAGGCTTTTCTCATTCTCATAGCACTCAGCCTCCACAGGTGTTTCTCAGCCTCATAGTGCTCAGCCGCCTTAGGCTTTTCTCACCCTCATACCGCTCAACCCCCTCAGGCTTTTCTCAGCCTCTTAGCCCTCAGCCTCATTAGGCTTTTCTCAGCCCCATATCACTGAGCCTCCTCAGGCCTTTATCAGCCTCATAGCATTCAGCTGCCTCAGGCTTTTCCCTGTCCCAAAGCACTTAGCTGCCTCAGGCTTTTCTCAGTCTCATAGCACTCATCTTCTTCAGGCTTTTCTCAGCCTCTTAGCACTGAGCCTCCTGAGGCTATTCTCAGCTTCATAGCACTCAGCCTCCGCAGGCTGTTCTCAGCCTCATAGTGCTAAGCCTACTCAGGCTTTTCTCAGTTTCCTAACACTCAACCGCCTTAGGCTTTTCTCAACCTCATAGCACTCAGCTGCCACATGCTTTTCTCTGCCTCATGGCACTCAGCCTCCTCAAGATTTTCTCAGTCTCTTAGCACTCAGCCTCCTGAGGATTTCTCTTCCTCATAGCACTCATCCACCTCAGGTTTTGCTCAGCCTCATAGCACTCAGCCTCCTCTTGCTTACCTCAGCCTCAGAGCACTCCGCTTCCTCCGGCTTTTCTCAGCCTCATAGCACACAGCCTCCTCAGGCTTTTCTCAGCCTCACATCACTCAGCCTCCTCAGGCTTTTCTCAGTCTCTGATCCTGCTCCGGCTTTCCTCACCATCATAGCCCTCAGCCTCCTCAAGCTTCTCTCAGCCACATAGCATTAAGCCTCCTTGTGCCTTTCTCAGCCTAATAGCACTCAGCCTCCATAGGTTTTTTCTCATCCAGATAGCAATGACCCTCAGCAGGCTTTTCTTAGCCTTATAGCATTCAGCCGCCTCAGGCTTTTCTCATCCTCATAGCGCTCAGCCACCTCAGACTTTTCTCATCACTATAGCACTCAACCTCCTCAGGCTTTTCTCACCCTCAGGGCACTCATCGTCCTCATGCTAGAGCCTTCAGGCTCCTCAAGTTTTTCTCAGGCTCAAAACACTCAGGCTTATTAGGCTTTTCTCTGTGGAACAGCACTCAGCCTTCTCAGCCTTTTCTCACCCTCATAACAATCAGCCTCCACATGCTTCTCTTGGCCTCATAGCACACAGCCTCATCTGGCTTTTCACAGCTTCATAGCACTCAGCCTCCTCAGGCTTTCCTCATCCTCATAGCACTCACACTCCTCAGGCTTTTCTTGTCCTCTTATCACTCAGCCTCCTCAGGCTTTTTTCAGCCTCCAAGCACTGAGCCTCCTCAGGCATTTCTCAGCCTTATAGCATGCAGCCTCCTCAGGCTTTTCTCATACTCCTAGCACTCAGCCTCCGCAGGCTTTTCTCAGCCTCATAGGGCTCATCCTCCTCAGCCTTTTCCAGCCTCATAACACTTAGCTTCCTCAGGCTTTCCTCAGCTTACTAGCACTCAACCTTCTCAGGCTTTTGTCAGCCTCAAAGCACTCAGCCTGCTCAGGATTTTCTCAGCTTCATAGCCTTCAGCCTCCGCAGGCGTATCGCAGTCTCATAGCACTCATCTTCTTCAGGCTTTTCTCAGTCTTGCAGCACTGAGCCTACTCAGCCTTTTCTCAGCCTCACAGCACTCAGTCTCCTCTGACTTTTCTCAGCCTCATAGCACTCAGTCTCTGCATACCTGTCTCAGCCTCATAGCACTCAGCCTCTTCAGCCTGCTCTCTGATTCATATCGCTCAGTTGACTGACAATTTTCTCAGCCTCATAGAACTGATCGTCCTCAGGCTTTTCTCAGCCTCATAGCACTCAGCCTCCACAGGCTTTTCTCAGCCTCATAGCGCTCAGCCTCCTCAGGCTTTTCCAGCCTCATAAAACTTAGCTTCCTCAGGCTTTCCTCAGCTTACTAGCACTCAACCTTCTCAGGCTTTTGTCAGCCTCAAAGCACTCAGCCTGCTCAGGATTTTCTCAGCTTCATAGCCTTCAGCCTCCGCAGGCGTATCGCAGTCTCATAGCACTCAGTTTTTCTCGGGCTTTTTTCAGCCTCGTAGCGTTCAGCCTCCTCAGGCTTTTCTCAGTCTCATAGCACTCATCTTCTTCAGGCTTTTCTCAGTCTTGCAGCACTGAGCCTACTCAGCCTTTTCTCAGCCTCACAGCACTCAGTCTCCTCTGACTTTTCTCAGCCTCATAGCACTCAGTCTCTGCATACCTGTCTCAGCCTCATAGCACTCAGCCTCTTCAGCCTGCTCTCTGATTCATATCGCTCAGTTGACTGACAATTTTCTCAGCCTCATAGAACTGATCGTCCTCAGGCTTTTCTCAGCCTCATAGCACTCAGCCTCCACAGGCTTTTATCAGTCTAATAACACTTAGGGCCGGATCTACAAGAAAGAAGTACATTGGTCCTGATGCACCGCTTTTCTTGCGCCTCCCTGCCCCACCTAAAGATACTGGCCTATCCCAGTTTGGACCCAACCATATACAAATCAGTCTTGACCCTGTTCCCCATAGTAACAGTCCAGCCTGAACTGCCAGACCAGGTCCTCCCTGGACCGGAAACAAGCATCCTGGGACTGGTTTCAGGGTGAGCAAAAGAACAATGGATTAAACCAAAATCTGTGACTGGGGTGACTGTTTTAAAAGTTTCAGCACTCAGTCCATCATCTTTTTGTGTTGATAAAGTTGCCCTAAGTGGGAAGGGTGTGCCCAGACATAGGTCCCTTGCTCACTGTGCTACTGGATTCAAGCTAGCCTGGCTGATGAAAGGTCATACTCTGAAACCGGTCCCAGGATGCTTGTTTCCGGTCCAGGGAGAACCTTGGCAGTTTGGGCTGGACTGTTCCATGGGGAACAGGGTCAAGACTGATTTGCATATGCCTGGGCCCAAACTGGGGTGGCATGGTGAGCAACAGAACGATGGATTAAACCCAGATCTGTGACTGGGGTGAGTGTTTGAAAAGTTTTAGCATTACGTCTGTTAGACTTTTCATCCTTTGCGTGGTCTCCCTTAACTTTTTGCCTCTGTTCCCCAGGTTGTTGATGTGTGCTGGACTCTGATTTTACTGTTTTTGTTACTCTGGGCACTTTACCACTGCTAACCAGTGCTAAAGTGCAAGTGCTCCTTTACAAAATGTGTATGTAATTGGCCTATCCATGATTGGCATATTTGATTTACCAGTAAGCCCCTAGTAAAGTGCACTAGAGGTGCCAGGGCCTGTAAATCAAATGCTACTAGAGGGCCTGCAGCACTGGTTGTGCCACCCGCATACGTAGCTCTGTAATCATGTCTTAGACCTGCCACTGCAGTGTCTCTGTGGGCAGTTTTAAATGTAAATTCGACTTGGCTAGTGTACCCACTTGCCAGGCCTAAACCTTCCCTTTTTTTACATGTCAGACACCCCTAAGGTAGGCCCTAGGTAGTCCCAAGGGCAGGGTGCAGTGTATGGTTAAGGTAGGACATATAGTAATGTGTTTTATATGTCCTGCCAGTGAAATATTGCTAAATTCGTTTTTCACTGTTGCAAGGCCTGTCCCTCTCATTAACATGATGGCTACCTTTAAATCTGATTAAAGTGTTGATTCCCTTTGGGAGTGGATGGACATGTGGAGTTTGGGGTCTCTGAGCTCACAATTTAAAAATACATCTTTTAGTAAAGTTGATTTTAAGATTGTGGGGGTCATTCTGACCTCGGCGATAAAAGGCGCTTACCGCCGGTCAGAAGACCGCCATAACACCGCCACGGCCGCGGTAAACAGCCACGGTCATTCTGACCCACAACTGGCAAACCGCCAAAAACCCGACATCCACAAAAGTCCGCCACACCAAAGGTCAGCGAAAAACTGGCGATGACCAAACCTCCACCGTCACGCCAACAGAAATACGCCCATTCCATTCCGACCCACGAATCCACGCGGCGGTCTTTCAACCGCGGTAATCCATTGGCGGTACACACCGCCGCGGTCAAAATACACACACCCTTACAAAACACAACCACATTGGACAATTTGAAATACACACACCTGATACACATACACACAACACTCCCACACACCCAATACAATATAAAACACACACCCACATCACCCACAAACCCCTACGACAACAATAGCGACTGAAGGACAGAGAGAGACAGCACTGCTTAGAGTAGACCATCACACAGAGGCAAATCACAACATCACCCACACAATTCCCACGCACAAAACACCATACACCACCACACACACCACACTCTACAACACATACCACATCCCTCACCTCATCCACACCACCCCATGGCACCCCAAAGACACCCCAGGTTCTCTGACGCAGAACTCAGGGTCATGGTGGAGGAAATAGTTCGTGTAGAGCCCCAGCTCTTCGGGGCACAGGTGCAGCACACCACAATTGCTAGGAAGATGGAGCTATGGCAAAGGATAGTCGACAGGGTCAACGCTGTGGGACAGCATCCACGCAATCGGGATGACATAAGGAAGCGATGGAACGACCTACGGGGGAAGGTGCGTTCCATGGTATCAAGGCACAACATTGCGGTGCAGAAGACTGGAGGCGGACCCCCACCTACTCCCCCAGATTTCACAGCATGGGAGGAGGAAGTCTTGCACATCCTGCATCCTGAGGGCCTCGCAGGAGTTGCTGGAGGAATGGACTCTGGTAAGTCAAACCTTAAATACTTCTTCCCACCCCCTCCCCACCTGCATCCCAAATCATACCCCCACCCTCACCCCCACCCCCATCACACCTACTCCTTGCAAATGGCTCACCATCACAACCCACCCATCCCAACACCAAGCCCTGCATGCGACCACAAAGCATGGACACCCATCACCAAAGCATGCCCACTGCACACACACATCATCCCCACAAGCCACCCTCAGAAAAGCATCCACAAGGGAATGCCTGCACTTGGGTACACGGCCACCCACCCATTACACGAAATGCCACACACAGAAGCAATAACCATACCCTTATACCCCTGCAGGACCCGAACGCCACCACACCGCCACGGAGGGTCCAGAGATGTCCATCCCACCCCCAGAAGAGGCCCATCAGTGATGACAGCAGCTCTGTCTCCCTGGACCCAGATGACCAGCCCGGCCCATCGGGGACCTCGGCACAGTCGGTCCCCCACAGACAGCCACAGGCTACAGCAGACCTAACCCCCTCTGGGAACACCAGAACAGCTCCCACCCAGCGGGCCCATGCCTCTGTCTCCAGGACACGTCAATCAGCGGTGTGTCCGCCACTACAGGGCACCCAGGTTGACACACCACCCCAACAACAACAGGGACCTGGGGGCAGTGGTAGTGGGCACACCGTCCAGGGGACAGAGGCCCAGGAACACAGGGGAACTGGGAGGGCTGCTGTGCGACAGGGGGAGGACAGGCCCAGGGAACCCACTCTCCAAGAGGCCCTCTCCTCCATCATGGGAGCATACCACCACTCCCAGGAGACGATGGCTACGGTACTGGGCAGGTTCCAGGAGATCCAGGAACTGCAGGAGGAACAGTACATGGGGTTCAGAGAGGAACTGAGGAACATTACTTCAGCAATGGGGACCATCGTCGTGGCCCTAAACCAGATAGTCACCACATTGCGGGACCATGTGGCACCCCAAAGGGACCCTGTCACTAGCCTAGACCAGGAACAGCCTACCACCTCCGCCGGCGCTAGTGGACAGGAGGCCCCCACACAACGACAGGCCACCAGAACCCCACCTCCTGCAGAAGAAGAACCACCCCGCAAGCGGAACCTGAGATCTCACAAGAAGACAGAGTAGGATGCCAAGACCCCCGCCAGCATAAGATATCCCCTGATGTCATCCCACTGTCCCACATTGTCACCATGACCAACCTCAAACTGCCCCTGCTCCATCCTTCCACAGGCATATGGACAATGCACCTGTGAGACTGAGAACTGAACTCTGCCATGGACATTACTCCACCCCCACCCATCACCGTTTTACAATCATGTACCTAAATGTAGCACTTTAATTAAATCACTTATTGCACTCAAAAAATCTGGAGTATGCTTGTATTCTTAACAATTGTATTAGACATAACGGTGCAAAAATGTTCAGTTACATTGTGATGACAACATACCACTGTCATACAGCTGTAGTCCATGGGCAAACAAAGCAGAAGTCACGCAGTGGGGCATACAGCTCTGAAAAGGGAAGGGAAAGTCACAAATCAGTTAACAGGAACTGGGTGGAAACATCGACAGTAGAGAGGCAGGAGGCTGTAAGTAAAAGTAAAATGGCGTGGTTGATTCTTACCTGTGTGCTACTGAAAATACTGTCGTATCACTGTGTCCCTGTTGTCTGTGTCGTCCCCGTCGTCTTCCTCCTCTTCACTCTCCACAGGCTCCACAGCTGCTACAACACCACCATCTGGACCATCCTCCTGCAGGAAAGGCACCTGGCGTCGCAAAGCCAGATTGTGAAGCATACAGCAGGCCACGATGATCTGGCACACCTTCTTTGGTGAGTACATTAGGGATCCACCTGTCATATGCAGGCACCTAAACCTGGCCTTCAGGAGCCCGAAGGTTCTTTCTATGATCCTCCTAGTTCGCCCATGGGCCTCATTGTACCGTTCCTCTGCCCTAGTCCGGGGATTCCTCACTGGGGTCAATAGCCAGGACAGGTTGGGGTAACCAGAGTCCCCCAATAGCCACACACGATGTCTCTGTAGCTGTTCCATCACATACGGGATGCTGCTATTTCGCATGATATACGCGTCATGCACTGACCCAGGGAACTTGGCATTTACATGGGAGATGTACTGGTCAGCCAAACAGACCACCTGGACATTCATCGAATGATAACTTTTTCTGTTCCTGTACAACTGTTCACTTCCTCTGGGGGGAACCAAAGCCACATGGGTCCCATCAATGGCACCAATTATGTTGGGGATATGTCCAAGGGCATAGAAATCACCCTTCACTGTAGCCAAATCGCCCACCTCAGGGAACACAATGTAGCTCCGCATGTATTTCATCAGGGCAGACAACACTCTGGACAACACCTTAGAAAACATAGGCTGAGACATCCCTGATGATATGGCCACTGTTGTTTGGAATGATCCACTTGCCAAAAAATGGAGTACTGACAGAACCTGCACCAGAGGGGGAATCCCTGTTGGTTGGCGGATGGGGGACATCAGGTCTGGCTCACAGTTCATGTATAGTGGCTCTGTCAAGCCTGTATGTCAGTATGATATGTCGTTCTTCCATTGTCGACAGGTCCACCAGCGCTCTGTACACGGGAGGATTCCTCCTTCTCCTCGCAAGTCCCAGCGGACGGTGCCTAGGAAGGACAACATGGAGCACAGAGTCAAGCAACCCAGAGGTACGTTCACACAGCTTGCACAGTACACGATTCGCTATGCATTGAATGGCTTGTATGAGTGGCAATGCAAGGCCTAGGCCTGTGTGACGCAGTAGAAATTAAGCCATGTGGGCCCTTGAAATGGCGGCTGCCTGACCTGTGAAGTGTGACAATGGGATGTGAGGTCAATACGCTGGCGTGGCACACCGTGGCGGAAGGCGGTCGAAGACCGCGGTGCTAAGCCGCATTGGTTAACATTGAACCCTATGGATTTCAGGAGCCAATGACGATGTGCGCCGGCGGTCGCGGTACGCACCGCCGCGGCCGTAACCGCCATTTTCTATCTGCTTAATCACTCGAGACCTGATCATCCACAGGAGAGGACCTATACTGTAAGTGCTGCTGTGACCTCGGTCTGGGAGATACAATGGCTGCTGCGACTGGGGAAAGGGCCCCTGCCTTCACATCTGAGGAATTGGAGAAACTTGTTGATGGGGTCCTCCCCCAGTATGCGCTACTCTACGGTCCTCCAGAACAACAGGTAAGTACACAGGGAGCACGTACTATGGGCTATGCCTGTGTTGAGTGGGGTGGATGTAAGATGGTGGGGAGGTGAGCGAATGAGGAGTGCAACGCACGACAGATGAGAGCATGTGCCACATGGCAAGGTTGGGGAGGGGGGCCACTCACAGAGACCATGCAGAAAAGTGATGATATTTCTTTTCCCACCCTGTACATGTCACATAGGTCAGCGCCCATCAGAAGATCGAAATTTGGCGTGCCATCGCCAAGGACGTCCGGGCCCTGGGGGTCCACAACAGACGGGGCACCCACTGCCGCAAGAGGTGGGAGGACATCCGCCGCGGGAGCAGAAAGACCGCCGAGGCTCTGCTGGGGATGGCCTCCCAACGTAGGAGGGGTGCCAGTCGTACCTTGACCCCCCTGATGTCCCGGATCCTGGCGGTGGCCTACCCCGATTTGGATGGGCGCGTGAGGACATCACAGCAGACACAAGGGGGTGAGTATCAGCACATTCTGCTATCTTTGCGCGCAGTGGAGGTGTCTGGGTGGGGGAGGAGGGCTGTGGCTATCTCTAGGCCAGGGCGCTTTCTGTAGGCTAGGCCCTTCCGTTAGGCATGGCCCTGTGCCCCCGCCCCCCACCTCTGTAGGGTGCTATGTACAGCTATCAATGGTCCGGCCTCACCTATGTGTGCATTTGTGGTCCATAGACCTGTAGGCCATGTCACAATAATTGAGTAGTGCACCCCGAGTGCGCGGCGTAGTGCAGGGGGCTTCTGTGTCTGTCCTCTCCGCCAACGGTGTTGCCAATGCATGCACTCAACCTGTCTTTATTTCTCCCCCCCCCCATTTTCTTTGTCTTCCTGTTCATGTGTGCATTAGCATCACCAGGCGGAGGAGAAGTGGCATCGGCGCACGAGGGAGCTGCATCTCACATGGCCCCGGAGGGCCATGCAACCGACTCCGAGTTCACCAGTGAGACGGAGGGCGAGGGGGCTCCACAACGGGGACCCGTGGAGACGTCAGCGACACCGACACGTCCTCGGAAGGGAGCTCCCTTGCGGTGGCGGCAACATCCGTGCCCACCGCTACAACAGGTACAGCCGCCACCCAGCGCACCAGCTCCGCCCTCCCAGCAGCCCCTCAGCGTTCGGCCCGTGCCCGCTCGGCCAGGAAGCCGGCCATCTCCTTCGCCCCAGGCACCTCAGGCCCTGCCCCAGTTACCCCTGCTGCCCTCAGTGAGGAGGTCATTGACCTCCTGAGGACCATCATTGTTGGGCAGTCTACCCTTTTGAATGCCATCCAGGGTGTAGAAAGGGAGGTGCATCGGAGCAATGCATACCTGGAGGGCCTTCATTCGGGTCAGGCTGCCCATCAGCGATCGTTCAACGCTCTGGCCTCAGCACTGACGGCAGCCATTGTCTATGTCTCCAGCCTCCCTCTTCAAACTCCCTCCACCCAGTCCCAGTCCCCTGTTCTTCTGCCTATCCCATCCACACCATCAGACCAGCCTGCACACACCTCAACACCCAAGGGCAGCTCATCCAGACATAAGCACCACAGATCACACAAGCATTCACCCAAGCAACATCCAGATGCAGACATGCCAACAGTCACTACCTCCTCTGTGTCCCCCACCTCCTTGTCTCCCTCCTCCCTCCCTGTGACGTCTCCACTCACACCTGCATGCACACACCCATCAGCCAGTACGTCCATCACCAGCACACCCTCCAGAACACTCCGCACACGTGCAGTCACCACCCCCACTGCCATTTACACGTCCCCTGTGTCCTCTCCCAGTGTGTGTGTCACCCCCTCTTCCAAACCACACAAACGCAGGCAGCCTCCCACCCAACAGCCATCCACCTCACGACAGCCTCCGTCACAAGCACCTGCACCCAAAGACAGCACACTTGACTCTCCTACAACCACATCCTCTTCCTCCACTCCCATACCCACTACACCTACCCGTCCCTGTCTTTCCAAATTGATTTTCCTTTCCAACCTTGACCTCTTTCCAACAACTGACCCACCCCCTCCATCTCGTAAGAGTCCAAAATGCACCTCAGCCACCACCAGCCCTGCATCTACTAGGACCATAGTGCAGGGCTATTGGAGTCCACCAGCTCCTAGGGCAGGAACATCGGCCAGCAGCAAGGGGACAGCCAGCCCACCCCCTGGGAAGAGGACCAAGAAAGCGAAGGGCCGGCGCGACAAGCCTGAGACGGCTGCCACCAAGGACAGTAGCCTTACCCCCTCACCTGGCACATCAACAAAGGGTGGCAAGGGCACCAGAGATTCAGCGAAGGAGGGCAAGGGCAGCAGGGCGGACAAGTCAGGCAGCAGGCAACCTGACCAGGAGGGCCCCACAACCCCATTCCGGGTGTGACGGCGGACACACACGGGCCCAGGACTCCATCACAGGAGGGCCCCGCAACCGATAGGTCGGATGGCGACTGAGCGGGAAGTATTGGCCAGGTCTGGTTCCCTAGAAACACAAGACAAGCACCGCTGAACAGGGGCCGCTGTGAGAAGCACCGCTGAACAGGGCTCCGCAAAGACAAGCACCGCTGAACAGGGGCCGCTGTGAGAAGCACCGCTGAACAGGGCCCCGCCAAGACAAGCACCGCTGAACAGGGGCCGCTGTGAGAAGCACCGCTGAACAGGGCCCCGCCAAGACAAGCACCGCTGAACAGGGGCCGCCGTGAGAAGCACCGCTGAACAGGGGCCGCCGTGAGAAGCACCGCTAAACAGGGCCCCGCCAAGACAAGCACCGCTGAACAGGGGCCGCTGTGAGAAGCACCGCTGAACAGGGCCCCGCCAAGACAAGCACCGCTGAACAGGGGCCGCTGTGAGAAGCACCGCTGAACAGGGCCCGCCAAGACAAGCACCACTCCGCTGGGC
This sequence comes from Pleurodeles waltl, assembly GCF_031143425.1. Lineage (NCBI taxonomy): Eukaryota > Metazoa > Chordata > Amphibia > Caudata > Salamandridae > Pleurodeles > Pleurodeles waltl. The sequence goes on along the minus strand of NC_090442.1, from coordinate 64,236,272 downwards.
CCTTCCTGTCAAGCACCGCTCCGCTGGGCCCTTCATCTCAAGCACCGCTCCGCTGGGCCCTTCCTGTCAAGCACCGCTCCGCTGGGCCCTTCCTGTCAAGCACCGCTCCGCTGGGCCATTCATCTCAAGCACCGCTCCGCTGGGCCCTTCCTGTCAAGCACCGCTCCGCTGGGCCCTTCATCTCAAGCACCGCTCCGCTGGGCCCTTCATCTCAAGCACTGCTCCGCTGGGCCCTTCATCTCAAGCACCGCTCCGCTGGGCCCTTCCTGTCAAGCACCGCTCCGCTGGGCCCTTCATCTCAAGCACCGCTCCGCTGGGCCCTTCCTGTCAAGCACCGCTCTGCTGGGCCCTTCCTGTCAAGCACCGCTCCGCTGGGCCCTTCATCTCAAGCACCGCTACGCTGGGCCCTTCATCTCAAGCACCGCTCCGCTGGGCCCTTCCTGTCAAGCACCGCTCCGCTGGGCCCTTCCTGTCAAGCACCGCTCCGCTGGGCCCTTCATCTCAAGCACCGCTCCGCTGGGCCCTTCATCTCAAGCACCGCTCCGCTGGGCCCTTCATCTCAAGCACCGCTCTGCTGGGCCCTTCATCTCAAGCACCGCTCCGCTGGGCCCTTCCTGTCAAGCACCGCTCCGCTGGGCCCTTCATCTCAAGCACCGCTCCGCTGGGCCCTTCATCTCAAGCACCACTCCGCTGGGCCCTTCCTGTCAAGCACCGCTCCGCTGGGCCCTTCATCTCAAGCACCGCTCCGCTGGGCCCTTCCTGTCAAGCACCGCTCCGCTGGGCCCTTCATCTCAAGCACCGCTCCGCTGGGCCCTTCCTGTCAAGCACCGCTCCGCTGGGCCCTTCATCTCAAGCACCGCTCCGCTGGGCCCTTCATCTCAAGCACCGCTCCGCTGGGCCCTTCCTGTCAAGCACCGCTGGCCCATTGGCAGTGCCGGTTCTGTGTCGAGCAGGGCTTCGCAAAGCACTCTGGCCACCATGCCTCCTCCATGACCAGTGGAGTCTGTAATCCACCTGATGGACTGTGGCTTTGCACTCCCCAGGATGGTACAGTGGGCAAGCCACCGACTGTTATCCACTTGAGAGACTGTGGGGGTCATTCTGACCCTGGCGGTAAATACCGCCAGGGCGGAGGTTGGCGGTAGCACCGCCAACAGGCTGGCGGTGCACCGCCGGGCATTCTGACCGCGACGGTACAGCCGCGGCCAGAAGCGGAAAGCCGGCGGTGTACCGCCGACTTTCCGCTGCCCATGGGAATCCGCCATGGGGATTCTGACACCGCATACCGCCATCCTGTTCCTGGCGGTTCACCCGCCAGGAACAGGATGGCGGTATGGGGTGCCGTGGGGCCCCTGGGGGCCCCTGCAGTGCCCATGCCAGTGGCATGGGCACTGCAGGGGCCCCAGTAAGAGGGCTCCACAAAGAATTTCAGTGTCTGCTCTGCAGACACTGAAATTCGCGACGGGTGCAACTGCACCCGTCGCACCTTCCCACTCCGCCGGCTCCATTCTGAGCCGGCGTCCTCGTGGGAAGGGTGTTTCCCGCTGGGCTGGCGGGCGGACTTTCGGCGGTCGCCCGCCAGCCCAGTGGGAAACCCAGAATGACCGCCGCGGTCTTTTGACCGCGGTACGGTCTTCTGGCGGTTCCCGCTTGGCAGGCGGCTACCGCCGCCCGCCAAGCTTAGAATCACCCCCTGTGGCTTTGCACTCCCCACGATGTAACAGTGGTCAACCCACCCACTGTATAGACTTGTGAGACTGTGGCTTTGCACTCCCCAGGATGGTACAGCGGGCATGGAGGCCCCTCGTGGATCTGGCGTCGTGGACTCATGTGGCTGAGGTGCCCCCCCTTCCCTTCCCCCTGAGGTGCCTGTAGTTTATCATCTGATGCCCCAGCAGTGTTCTCTCCAATGGAATATGGTCTCGTGTGTGGGCTTTGCCCATGTGTTTGTGCACATTGTCCCACGAACGATGGAACTTTGGCAAAATGTGCAGGACTTATAGCCTATGTATATATTTTTAACTATGTTCTTTATTTAATATGTATATTTCACATTTCATATTTCACATTACTTCATTTGAGCTATAATATACTTCTATTTTAATGATCATTTTATTTTGTCTTTGCTTTATTCCGGGGGGTTTGGGGGTGTCACTCTGACTTGTTGCTCTGCATTGGTGTGTAGGTATTTGGGGGGGGGTGGGGGGGTGGGTGTATCGCGTATGTGTGTGCCTGTAACCTTTCCACCTCCCCCCTCCCCAGTGTCGTAGGTGCAGTACTCACCGTTGTCGTCTGCGCCGGCGTTCGTGCTCCTGGTAGAAGAGCAGGTAGACAATAGCTGGTAGGATGTTTAATTCGGGTTCCATGCTGTCCTGATTCCTCGTGGAGTGTATAGAGGTGAGCGTTTTCCCGTTCGTAGTCTGTTTCCGCCGTGTTTTTATCGGCGGGGCTCCCGCCCCGGAAAAGGTGGCGGATTGGCGAGTTGTGATAGGGTGGGCGGTACATTGTCTGCCTCCTGCCTGTTGGCGGTGACCGTCGCGCTGTTTGTGTGTCCCGCCGTGGCGGTCGGAGTGTTAAAGTGGCGGGCTGTGTTGGCGGTTCCCGCCAGGGTCAGAATTCCATTTTTTTTACCGCCTGCCTGTTGGCGGGTTGTGCGGGGAAAAATCGACGCACCACCAGCTCCACAGCTGAAAATCGATGCTCGCCGGAAACGTGACCAAAGAATCGATGCACGGAGCAGGAGAAATGACACACAGCATCGCTGACGGAGGCTGGGAGATCGCAACCCGTGCTTCGTGGTTTTTGGATCATCGTGCGGCTGGATTTCCGACGCAAAAACAACGCAAGGCCTGCCCGGACCCGAGAGTGCTGACCGGATCGACGGATCGCTCTCCTGCAGAGAGAAGAAACTACACGCCCCAATCCGACAAAAGGAGAAACGATGCAAGGTCCTGCTCGGGAGTGGAATTTTCTTGCTTATACCATTTCTGTGACTCTGCCTGTTTGGTGATTCCCTGTCTGGGTCAGTTTGACAGTTGGGCTGGTTGCACCTCACACTAGACAGTGACACAAAGGGAGCTGGGGTGTAGTCTGCATTTCCTGATGAGCCATATGTGCTAGAAGGGAGGGGAGGAGTGGTTACTTACACCTGAAAGGGCTGTGCCTGCCCTCACAGAATGCAGTCTCCAACCCCCTGGTGAGTGTCTGGGGCCTGGCCTGGGCAAGGCAGGATTTCACATTCACTAGAGACTTTGCTTTGAAGTTGGCCTACTTCAAAGGGCAAAATGGGTATAAGAAGGGCACCCAAAACCACAGACTTTAGAACACTTCTGGAAACCAAGAGGAACCTCTGCTTGGAAAAGAGCTGAAGAACTGAGGAAGAAGAGCTGCCCTGCCTGTGACTATGCTTTGTGGAGCTCTCCTGCAGTTGCTGCTTCTTCCAGAGAAAGAGGGAAATACTGGACTTTGTGTGCCTTCCATCTTGTGAAGATCTCCCACGGCTTGATTTAGAGCTTGCCTCCTGTTGTTTGAAGTCTCAGGGACAGCAAAGACTTCTCTCTGCCAGCACCTGGAGTCTCTGGAGAGACTCCTACTCTCCCTGGGGTGCCCATCCAGTTCCTGGGACCCTGAAAGGAGAAGCTGGCAGCCTAGGAGGAAGAAATCCACGCACAGAACGCTGTGCGGGGAAAAGATCGATGCGACTCTGATCTGCGGCTGAAAAATTGACACGCCGCTGGCTTCACGGCTGAAAATCGACGCTTGCCTACAACGTGGCCGAAGAATCAACGCATGGAGCTGGAGAAACGACACGCAGCATCGCTGATGGAGGCTGGTGGGATCGCAACCCGCGCTGCGTGGTTTTCAGATCATCGTGCAGCTGGATTTCCGACGCAAGTACCGATGGGCGTGTAAAAACAACGCAAGGCCTGCCAGGACCCAAGAGTGCTGACCGGATCGACGCATCGCTCTCCTGCGGAGAGAAGAAACGACACGCATCGACCCGACGAAAGGAGAAACAACGCAAGGTCCCGCTCGTGAGTGGAATCGACGCATTGCAAGCCCTTTTTGACACACACTCGCCCGTGCTGGGTTATTTATGACACACCCAAGGTACATTTTCACACTAACAGTGTTAGTGTGTGTTTTAAACTGCATAACGACTCTTTTAGCTTTTTAATTGATAACTTGACTTGTGTATTGTGGATTTTTGTCGTTTTGGTCTTGTTTTGTTTGAATAAATATTTCCTATTTTCTAAACCTGTGTTGTGTCATTTTGTAGTGTTTTCATTGAGTTACTGTGTGTGTTGGTACAAATACTTTACACCTAGCACTCTGAAGTTAAGCCTACTGCTCTGCCAAGCTACCAAGGGGGCAAGCAGGGGTTAGCTGAGGGTGATTCTCTTTTACCCTGACTAGAGTGAGGGTCCCTGCTTGAACAGGGGGTAACCTGACTGTCAACCAAATACCCCATTTCTAACATTGGTGGCAGCAGTGGGATTTGGACTTGTATTTGTACTTGACATACAGTAATTAGGTGTGCAGACCACTACGTGACCACATACTACTTGTTTGGTGATCTTTTGATTTTTTTTCTCTTTGGGACTGTTTTTATTCTACTTCCATTTTTTTTTCTCGCTGATTCCTTGATTGACTTTGTTTGGAACTTGATTTGGGAATTTGTTTTTCTGTCTTTGGAACTTTGCACTTGTTTTTGAATCTTCATCATGTCCCAAGCTGGAGATGCATCAGTTGGAGCTGTCTTTGACCTTGAGAAATTGGAGAGTTATACCAAGGCTCAGTTGAAGCAGTTCTGTATAAGTTTTGACTGTACCATTAAGAGCTCATCCAGGAAGGAGGAGCTGCAAAAGTCACTGAGGGCCTGGGTGAAAGCCAAAAGCACTGGAGGGCACACAGAGGATGAGGGAGATGAGGAGGAAGAGTGTTCCATCCACAAGGGTATTGTGGGTGGGCCTGTTATGTCCAGGGAGAAGGTCTCCAGGGCAGGTAGCAGTGTCTCATCTAAGGGTCTGACACCTGAAGAGTTACAGGACAGACAAGCAGAAAGGGTATACCAATTGGAGCAGAAAAGGCTGGCACGTGAGGAGAGGAAGTTAGCGATGGCTCATGAGCTTAGCTTGAGAGAGATGGATCATAGAAGCCAGTCCAGTAGAGATGGTGGCAGCAATCCTACAGTGCAGCCTGAGAGGAGGTTGCACATCCCTAAAGACCTTGTGAAGGATTACAAGAGGAAGGATGACATATACTTGTGGTTCAAGGGGTATGAGTCTGCTCTCCACATGAATCTGGTCCCTGAAGCTCATTGGGGGGTGGTTCTGGGGAAGCACTTTGAGGTAGAGGGGAGGGATACACGGACAGCCTTAGGGGATGCTCAGAATCTCACCTACACCATCATGAAGGATGCCCTACTCACAAGGTATGGTCTCACCCCTGAGCAGTACAAGGATAGGTTTAGGTCCTACAAGAAGAAGGAATCCCAAACATGGCTGGAATGTGTTAATTCTTATTGCAGGTCACTGGATGGTTGGGTGAAGGGCAGTAAGGTAACTACGTATGAGGGGCTTTACAATCTGATTGCTTGGGAGCACATGTAGAGTTTATGTTTTCCAGAGCTGCACCAGCACCTGATCGCAGCAAGCTGACTGACCCCAGGAAGCTTGCACGGGAAGCGGACCGTTGGGAGAGCACCAGGGTGGGCAGGGTCCCTCTCAGAAGAAAGAGGGGATAAGGGTAAACAGTGGGAGTTCTCTAAAGGGCCCCAAACTGATTCCTAGGGTAAGGATTCCCAACCCCCAGTGAGAAGAAGCCATGGTTCTCCAAAGGGAAGCCAGTGGCAGGTGGTCTCCCACGTAAGTGCTATGCATGTGACCAGGTGGGTCATGTGAGGGGGGACCCCAAATGCCCCAAAAGTACACCAGCACCCACTGGTGCGCCGTTCCAGGGTTTGGCCAGTGTAGCGCGTGGGGAGGAGTTGGTTTCAGGTGGGTGGGAACCAGCTGAGATGACGCTTGTCTCAGTAGGGGACAGTGAGATGGTCCAGAGAACCCTCGTGGCTGAGAACACTAAGAAGTACAGGCAGTGGGTGCCCATTAATGGACTGAGGGTGGAGGCTCTGAGAGACACAGGAGCCAGTGTGACTACAGTGAGGAGTCAGCTTTGTCTGAAGAGTAGATAGATCCCCCGGTACTTCACCAAGTAGTTGCAGTGGACAACTCAGAGCACCTGTGCAGAGTGGCGCAGATTCCCTTTGAATGGGGGGGGGTCTCAGGTTCCTTGAAGGTAGCTGTGAGTCCAACCATGTCTGTTGAGTATTTGCTAGGCAATGACCTGGAGGATTCCCCTTGGAAGGAGGTGGAACACAGGTCTCACTTGGAGATGTTGGGTCTGCCTGGGTGGGTATGCGTATCGACCTGGTCAATGGCAGCCAGTCAAGGTAATCAAGAGCCCCTGGTGCCTGAAACAGTGGCCCAGGGGACCGCCAAGAAGAGGAAGGGCAGGAGGCATGGGAAACTGTCCCCAGAAGTTCCCACGGTCCCGGAGGAGGTGGAGCCTGAGGGTGACGCCCCGGAGCCTACAGGGGAACAGGTGGCTGAACTGGGGGAGGTCCCTGAGCTGTCGCAGTGGCAGCAGGAAGGGGGGCCCACCAGTGAAGCATTCTGTGCAGCACAGAAGACATGCCCTACTTTGGAGGGTTTGCGGCAGCAGGCTTCAGAACAGGCGGCTGGCAAGGAGCCAGGATCACACTTGATCTATTGGGAGGATTACCTCCTGTATAGCGAGCCTAAGGTTCCTGAGCCTGGGTCAGCCCGTGTGCTGGTGGTAGCCCAGTGCTTCAGGGCCTTCCTACTGGGGTTGGCTCATGATGTGTCTTTAGCTGGACATTTGGGGCAAGACAAGACCTTTGAAAAGGCTTATCACCCCCATTTACAGGCCCCTAATGCGCAGGCATTCAGATGCACATAGCAGGTTTTGTCAGACTTGCCAGGCAAGTGTCAAGAGTGGGAGGGAATATAAGGCTCCCCTCCAGCCTTTGCCTGTTGTCAGTACTCCCTTTGAGAGGATAGGCATTGACATTGTGGGGCCTCTGGATCCCAAGACAGCCATGGGCAACAGGTTTATCCTGGTCTTGGTGGACCATGCCATCCGGTACCCAGAAGCCATTCCTTTGAGATCAATCACTTCCCCTGTGGTGGGTCGTGCTTTGATGGGGGTTTTTACCCGCATGGGGTTACCAAGGAAGTGGTATCTGATAGGGGTAACAACCTCATATCCATGTATATGAGGTCTCTGTGGAAGGAGTGTGGGGTAACCTACAAGTTCACCACCACTTACCGCCCCCAAAGTAATGGTCAGGTTGAGAGATTCAACCGCACCTTAAAAGGCATGATCATGGGCCTGTCAGAGCCCTTGAGGCGGAAGTTGGACGTCCTCTTGCCATGCCTTCTGTTCGCCTACAGGGAGGTTCCTCAAAAAAGACTTGGGTTTAGCCCCTTTGAACTGATTTATGGCCACCCTGTGAGAGGACCTTTGAGTCTGGTTAAGGAGCTTTGGAGAAAGCTCCTAGTAAACCCCCCCAGGATGTATTCAGTTACATGCTGGCTTTGAGAAACCAGACTGCCCGTTTCAGGAGTCTCACTCAGGAGAACCTGGAAGCAAGCCAGGAGGACATGAAACGCTGGTATGACCAGAATGCCACTCTGGTTGAGTTTCAACCTGGACAAAAAGTGTGGGTGATGGCACCAGTGGAGCCTAGGGCTCTCCAGGATAAGGGGGACTGGGCCATTTGAGGGGGTGGAGCGCAAGAGCGCAGTCACCTACCTGGTGGACTTGCAGTCTCCAAGGAACCCTTTAAGTGTCCTGCATGTCAACCGTCTCAAGCCACACTTTGAGTGGACTGAGCTGACAATGCTCCTTGCAACAGATGATGGGGTAGAGGAGGAGAACGAGCCTCTTCCTGACGTCCTGTCTTCAGGACAAAAAGATGGGTCAGTGGAGGGAGTGATCCTCCCCCCCTCCCTGACTGAGGAGCAGCAAGGTGACTGTCGCCATGTGTTGGGACAGTTTTCCTCACTGTTTTCCCTGATCCCAGGAGTCACACACTTGTGCACACATGATGTGGACACTGGGGACAGTACACCCATTAAACAGAAGGTTTACAGGGTGACTGACAGGGTCAGGGCATGCATTAAGGATGAGGTATCCAAAATGCTTTCCCTAGGGGTTATTGAGGACTCCAGCAGTCCTTGAGCCAGCCCAGTGGTATTGGTCCCAAAAGCTTCTGCACCTGGTGCCACTCCAGAACTTAGGTTCTGTGTGGACTACCGGGGACTCAATGCGGTCAGCAAGACTGACGCACACCCCATCGCCCAGCTGATGAGCTCATTGACCGGTTAGGCGCTGCCAAGTACCTCAGTACATTTGATTTAACATCTGGGTACTGACAGATTGCCTTAACTGAGGGGGCCAAGGAGAGGTCAGCATTCTCTACCCCAGATGGACACTTTCAATTTAAGGTGATGCCATTTGGGATGCAGAATGCCCCTGCCACCTTTGAGAGGTTGGTCAACCAAGTGTTGGCTGGGCTGGATGAGTTCAGTGCCACCTACCTGGATGACATTGCTGTGTTTAGTTCAACATGGGAGGAACACCTGCAACACCTCTGGAGAGTGTTAGAGGCCCTGCAGAAGGCAGGCCTCACTGTTAAGATGAGCAAGTGCCAAATAGGGCAGAGTTCTGTGGTGTACTTAGGACACCAGGTGGGGCATGGCCAGGTGGCACCCCTACAACCTAAGATTGACACAGTTCTGGCTTTGGAGCCTCCCAAGACCCAGACTGAAGTGAGACCCTTTTTAGGTCTCACAGGATATTACAGGAGGTTTGTTAAGGGATGTGGTACCATTGTTACCCCCTTAACTGAGTTGACTTCTAAGAAGAAACCCAGGAAAGTGATCTGGACAGAGGCTTGCCAGAATGCCTTTAATGCTCTGAAAGCTGCAATGTGCACAGCACCTGTGCTGAAGGCACCTGACTACACAAGGAGTTTTTTGTGCAAACAGACGCCTCAGAGCATGGTATTGGAGCAGTACTCTCACAGCTTAATGAAGAGGGCCTAGATCAACCCGTAGCCTTCAATAGCAGGAGGTTACTACCCAGGGAAAGTAGGTGGAGTGCCATAGAACGTGAAGCGTTTGCTGGTGTCTGGGCGCTGAAGAAGCTAAGACCCTACTTGTTTGGGTCTCACTTCCGAGTTCAGACTGACCACAGGCCCCTCAGATGGTTAATGCAGATGAGGGGTGAGAATCCAAAACTGTTGAGGTGGTCCATTTCCATACAGGAGATGGACTTTACGGTGGAACTTCTGCCAGAATAGGAGTGCAAAGACTGGACTTTGTGTGCCTTCCATCTTGAGAAGAACTCTCCAAGGGCTTGATTTAGAGCTTGCCTCCTGTTGTTTGAAGTCTCCGGGACAGCAAAGACTTCTCTCTGCCAGCACCTAGAGTCTCTGGAGAGACTCCTACTCTGCCCTGTGGTGCCCATCCAGTTCCTGGGACCCTGAAAGGAGAAGCTGGCAGCCTTAGAGGAGGAAATCCATGCACAGAGCGCCGTGCTGGGAAAAATTGGGACCCTGCCAGCTCTGCTGCTGAAAATCGATGCTCGCCGGAAACGCAACTGAAGAATTGATGCACGGAGCAGGAGAAATGATGTGCAGCATCGCTGACGGAGGCTGGGAGATCTCAACCTGCGCTGCATGGTTTTCGGATCATCGTGCGGCTGGATTTCCGATGCAAGTACCGCTGGGCGTGTGAAAACCCGAGAGTGCTGACCAGACCCGAGAGTGCCCGGACCCAAGAGTGCTGACCGGATCGTTGCATTGCTCTCCTCCGGAGAGAAGAAACAACGCGCCCCGGCCCGACGAAAGGAGAAACGATGCAAGGTCCCGCTCGGGAGTGGAATCTACGCATCGCAAGCCCTTTCTGATGCACACTCGCCCGTGCAGGGTTATTTTTGACGCACCCAAGGTACATTTTCACACTAACAGTGTTAGTGTGTGTTTTAAACCACATAAAGACTCTTTGCTTTTTAATTGATAACTTGACTTGTGTATTGTGGATTTTTGTCGTTTTGGTCTCGTTTTGTTTAGATAAATATTTCCTATTTTTCTAAACCTGTGTTGTGTCATTTTGTAGTGTTTTCATTGAGTTACTGTGTGTGTTGGTACAAATTCTTTACACCTAGCACTCTGAGGTTAAGCCTACTGCTCTGCCAAGCTACCAAGGGGGTAAGCAGGGGTTAGCTGAGGGTGATTCTCTTTTACCCTGACTAGAGTGGGGGTCCTTGCTTGAACGGGGGGTAACCTGACTGTCAACCAAAGACCCCATTTCTAACACCGTCCATCATCCTTTTGTGTTGCTGAAGTTGCCCTAATTGGGAAGGGTATGGCCAGGCGTGGGTCCCTTGCTCACTGTGTCACTGGATTCAAGCTAGCCTGGTTGATCAAAGGTGATACCCTAAAACTGGTCCCAGGATGCTTGTTTCTGGTACAGGGAGGACCTGGCCTGGCAGTTCAGGCTGGACTGTTCCCACTGAGAACAGGGTCAAGACTGATTTGCATATGCCTGGGTTGAAACTGGGGTGGCACGGTGAGCAAAAGAATGATGGATTAAACCCAGATCTGTGACTGGGGTGAGTGTTCAAAAGTGGCAGAACATGACTCTAAGGCCCTAGCACCTTATTTATTCTCCCATGCAAAAATGCAAGAAGGAGGGGTCAAAAAATGTTTTACGTCTGGGTCAGGGCAGGCGTTAGTGGACCTGTGGGCCTATTTCCATGGTGGAACACCATGGAATAAGCCCACAGGTGCACTCCCCAGGCCCCAGGGAAACCCCCACCCACACCAGAGGTACAGCGGAGGATGGGGGATCCCATCCCAGGTAAGTACAGGGAAGTCCTTTTTTTAAAGTGCCATTGGGGACCCTGAAATGGGTCCCCCTACATGGCACTGGGTGCAATGGACATGCCTAGGGGACCCTGGTCCCCTGTGCTGGCCATTAGGGTGGCGGACATGACTCCTGTCTTTTCTAAGACAGGAGTCATGTGGTATGGATGGTTTTGCATCAGAAAATGACACTAGGCAGGTTAGAGTCTTGGTTTTTTTACTCTAACCTGCCTAATGTCATTTTTTGGTGCAAAACCCCCTTCTTCCATACCACCAGCCCCACCCGACTAACAATTTTTTTTTTTTACGCTAGCCTACCCTTTGCACCGGCTTGCACCATTCCATAAATATGGTGCCCGGCTGGGGCACAGAAATGGTGCAAGCCAGTGCTAAACCGTTTGGTGCAAAACTGCGTTAGTGCTGTTTTGCAAGTAAATGTCTGGGAAGATACAGAAAGCCCAAGGGAGAGCTGACTTTACGAGCTACAACATGAGCTGTGCCATCAAACGGTGTAAATCAGGCAACAAAGGTCATCAAAAAATATGAAAAAGAATTTCAATTGAAATACATGTATTTTTCAACGTTTCTGAGAGTCTAAATTAAGTATAAATGATTATATCGCGGAACTGAGTGACATTTATTGAATGTATTCATGAAACATACAAAAATACCTACATATCCTGGCCATCATGGTCATGAGTTGAAATGAGTCATGAATGGCATAGCCATGAGTATAGGTTTTCATGTTTTCTATTTACATACCTATTTTCATAACTATGTTGTTATTAAATGTAATGAGATTTTTTTATTAATCTTACATAAATAAGGTTTCCGGTATGCACAGCTATTGTACAATGTGCTCTCAAAGTGGATGGTTAAGGAAAATGATACTTAGTGAAGCAATGAGATGTAAATCAGATAAATTGGTCGTGGGGAAACTAGGATTTGAATCTGCCCCCTTCCTTTTAACACCAGAGATCAGGGCTTCATGTTCGGTTGTTCATGTATTATTATTCAATTAGTATCAAACTATGGAGTTCAATAAACTCACTTATCACACCTAAAATCAAACTGTCACTAAACATGCGCGTTTATACACATGCACCGTCATGAGATTTCAAGGTATTATTTACTGTGCTGAATGTTTCTATAGGCACTTAAGATCTATCCTAGTGACAGATGTCTGTCTGAAGTAGGAGAAGGCAAAAAAAGTCCACTACGCCAGTGGAATTTGCCAAGTTTTGCCCACGCCGCGTTCTGCTTGGGGCGTGGAGTTGCGGTAAAACTCCTTGGACTGCCGCGTGGCTAAGCTTTTCCTTGTGTGAAGCTCGCCAATGTTAAGTTGGTGAGGACAAGCGAGAATCTAGTACTAGAATGCCTCCAGGTGAGATTTCTCAATGCAAGCAGTTACAGCAGGCCACAACTGTTTGAGTTGAGAAAGCTGCTGCGAGTAGAAAATGTACATCCTTAGAGCTGGCCCCTGGCCCTAGGCCCACCCAGAACAGAGCACATCTAGAGCTAGTTCCTGGTCCTGGTCTCCACCGGAGCAGGTACCTCTTGAGCTAGCCCCTGGTCCTGTGCTCCCCCAGAACAGACCCTGGTCCTGTAGGTAGTCTTGGCCAATCAACACACTTAAAAAGGGAATGGCAGCTCGTATAACGAGAGAAACCTCAATTGTTTCATTAAAATATAAATACACTGTACAATCAACTGCTAATAAACTTAATTTCTAGTGGAATTATCAACTTAGAAACATGGTGAATGGAAAGCCTATATCTTGAAAATGTAATTAAGACTATGATGGTGGAAGCACTTGTGGAAATAATCAGTATAAATAAAACTGTTTAGACACTGGACTATCTAAAATTGTATTGAGTGCTGCAAATGAAATTCTCCCTGAATGCAAAGATTGTATCTTTCTCCCTGACTGATTTGGGTCTGCTTGGTAATAGCAGTCTAACCTCAGCAATTGTCTTTTTAGACAGGGTTTCTGAACTCTTTAAAACTGGTTCAGATTGGCCTCGCCTTCCCCATTTTTCATATCAATGCCAGCATCGCACTTCTCCAGGTGAGTGGACTCTGCAGTGTGTCTGCCACACAACACATGCAAGTACAGGGAGCTGTCTTAGTGGACTAACCTCTGTGGCAAATGAGATTCCTAGAAGTCAAGCTGTGCACGTGGCTCAGCCTGGCCAAGAGGCACAAATCAAAGCAGAAGTAAAATAATGGACGTCTGAGCAAAGAATGAAACAGGGGAGCATAGAAGCAAGATGGAATTACTCACACTATGGTGGTGCTAAAACATTGGACCAGGTACACGTTAGGGTCCATATTTATGACCTGGTTTGAGTAGCTCTTGCACCACGCAACGTGGTGCAAAAGCGACGCCAACCTCTTTGAAGCCACGCAAGGCCACTTTGCATGGCTTTGAATGATGTTACAAATCTGGAGTATGGCGACGCAGCAATTTGCGCTAGGGAGGTGTTCCACGGGCGTTGCATGGGTTTCCCACACAACTCCCATCAATTTTGATGCATCCCCAGATTTATAGGATGCGCTAAAATCTTTTGTTTCCCCAAGTGATACGTAACAAGGAGAAATATCTCTATTTCTCCTTGTTTCTGCCTCTTTTCATGTATGCTGCATTTTTCAGCACACATAGAAATAGGACTATGCCTCCCTGGATTGTTTTTGTGCAGGAAGTTTTCCCTTCCTGCACAAAAACAAGCCTGCATGCAACACAGACACCCTAGCAACATGGTGCAAGGGTGCCTGCATTGGTGCTAGGCAGCCCATTGTATGCCAGCGCAGGAGGAAAGGACAGGAATGTGCTGTGTACCGTAAATACGACACATTTCTGCCCTTTCTCAGTGACAGTGCAGCACAGCAAGGTTACTTGCTATGCTGCACTGTGCCACTTATCCCATAAATGTACCCCTAAGGCTTTAGCCATGTGGCGATAGCCTCACCATTATGGATACAGGTTCTGACTTTCTACACCATGGCCGACTCAGTAAAGCTGCTCCTGAAGAAGGTTTCTAGCTAGATAGTTTCCTGACCCCTTGTCGCAAAACATGTGTCGAGGATGGGGGTTGCGCCAGTCCTTCCTTCCAGAAGGAATCATTGCCAGTCAACGAAGACACTTAGGGGAATATTTACAACACATTGGCATAGAAAGTGCTGCAAGTCTGTTTGCTGTGCTGCCCTATGCCACCGTACGCACTGTATTTATGAAATATTTGAGTATTATGAGTATTTCACCCAGAGCTGGCGCACAATTTATTGCTTAGCCCCAACGCAGGCACCTTGGCACCATGGAGAAAGAGTATCTGCACTGCGTGCAGGATTTTCTTTGATCCAGAAAGGGGGGGGGGCACATTCCTGCACAAAAACAAACCCAAGAGAAAAAAACAAGGAGAAGTAAAAATATTTCTCCTCGTTACGCCACCCATGGGGAGGCGTAAGGTTTTGGCGCTGTTCCAGGTTTATGTCATTTGCGGTAAGTTACCTTTATTACATATCTATGAGGTCATGAATAGCTGCGCAAAGTGGCTTTGCGTGGCGTCATAGATATGGCTCTGAAGTCTGCGGTGCACGGAACTTGTAAATGTGCCCCTTAGACAACAGCATCAGCAGTGAAGGATGTGGCCACACAGCAGAAGTAAATTGAAAAATCATAGCAAAATATCAGTATAAAGTGATGGAATTACACTGAGAGGCTTGGGAAGCAAGTGGATCACATCTATAAACCTGAGAAGCAGTGGTCTGTACATTCCCCAAGAGACTGCGCCACAATAAATAAGTGCAAACACCTGCGTCATGATGACGATGTGAGGCCTTCAAGTAGAGAGTGGATGAAACCTTCAGAGTGGACAATAATGATGAGTTTGTTGAAACATGTCAACAAACCTCTTGAAGGGCGAGTAACCGTGTCTCTGATGTGTTTTTTAATCTCCGAGGAAATGGAATCGACGAAATAAAGTGTATTATTCAACCTCCCCAAACCGGGTTGCACTTAATGCCACAAGCACTCTTACATAGAGTACCTTCGAGCACGCCTACAGGCCAGCATAACACAACTCCACCTCAAGGCACTATTTGTTTGGTGATGAACAGCAGGCGGGTTTAGTAGATAGGCGATGCCACTGCAGATTATCAGCCCATGCTAATAAGAATGGGGGGAGCCAGTTTGATCAACTGATGGGGGTCAGCCTCGTTGTGTCCTCTGACGTCAGGGTTGGCTGGAAACAAGTAGTTTTCACCTCTACTGCAAGCACTGAGTGGAGGTCCCTCAGTACTGACACGCTCTGTGGGGTGCACTTTCACCCTAATAATGCTAAAATCAATCACACGGAGCAGAAAAGGGGACAGCACCTCAGTAACAGAGTGACTGAGCCCCTGGTGATAACCTGGCGTGAGCGTCTGGGAGTGCGGAGTACACAGTGGGGGGTCACCCATTCCCCTTTCTAACCGGGCTCTCCCCACTTTGTGCAGCAATGACGTCGAACACAAGTATTGTTATCTAAGCCAGAGGGACACAGCAGCAATACCATGGAGCATGAGTAATGCTATCCAATCCAAGAGTACATGCAGCATCGAGTACTGTAACGTAATCCATGGGCACAGGGCATCTGATAAAACAGTAGAATGTGTAACTATTCCAGTGCTCTTCAACAGCAATGAGATCTAATGCGAGGGATCTTCACTAATCCTGGAGTATATGACAGTACTGACGTCTGAGGTGAGTGCTGTTAACTAATACAGGAGTATACAACAGTATTGTTGTCTGAGGTGAGTACTGTTAACTAATCCTGGAGTTTATGACAGTACTGTCGTCTGAGCAGAATATTGTTAACTAATTCAGGAGTATATGACATACTGTCATCTGAGGTGAGTACTGTTAACTAAATCAGGCGTATACAACAGTACTGTTGTCTGAGGCACGTACTGTTAACTAATCCAGGTGTATATGACAGTACTGTCGTCTGAGGTGAGTCCTGTTAACAAACCCAGGAGTATACAAAAGTACTGTCATCTGAAGTGAGTACTGTGAAGTAATCCGGGAGCATATGACAGTACTGTCGTCTGAGGTGAGTACTGTTAACTAATTCAGGAGTATATGACAGTGCTGTCTTCTGAGGAGAGTACTGTTAACTAATCCAGGAGTATACAACAGTATTCATCTGAGGCAAATACTGTTAACTTATTCAGGAGTATATGACAATGCTGTTGTTTGAGGTGAGTACTGTTAACTAATCGAGGATTATAAAACAGTACTGTCGTCTCAGGTGAGTACTGTTAACTAATCCTGGAGTATATGACAGTATTGTTGTCTGAGCTGAGTACTGTTAACTAATCCAGGAGTATATGACAGTACTGTCGTCTGAGCTGAGTACTGTTAACTAATCCAGGAGTATAAAACAGTACTGTTGTCTGAGTCACGTACTGTTAACTAACCCAGGTGTATGTGACAGTACTGTTATCTGAGGTGAGTCATGTTAACTAACCCAGGAGTATACAAAAGTACTGTTGTCTGAGGTGAGTACTGTGAACTAATCCTGGAGTATATGACAGTGCTGTCTTCTGAGGAGAGTACTGTTAACTAATCCAGCAGTACACAACAGTAGTCCTCTGTGGCAAATACTGTTGACTTATTGAGGAGTATATGACAGTACTGTTGTTTCAGGTGAGTACTGTTAACTAACCCAGGAGTATACAAAAGTACTGTAGTCTAAGGTGAGTACTGTGAACTAATCCTGGAGTATATGACAGTACTGTCGTCTGGGGTGAGTACTGTTAAACTAATCCAGGAGTATACAACAGTACTGTTGTCTGAGCTGAGTACTGTTAACTAATCCAGGTGTATATGGCAGTACTGCAATCTGAGGTTAGTACTGTTAACTAACCCAGGATTACACAAAAGTACTATCATCTGAGGTGAGTACTGTGAAGTAATCCTGGAGTAAACAACAGTAGTCGTCTGAGGCAAGTACTGTTGACTTATTCAGGAATATACAACAGTACTGTCATCTGAGGCAAGTACTGTTAACTAATCCAGGTGTATATGACAGTACTGTCATCTGAGGTAAGTGCTGTTACCTAATCCAGGAGTACACAACAGTACTGTCATCTGAGGCATGTACTCTTAACTAATCCACGAGTATGCAACAGTGCTGTCGTCTGAGGCGAGTACTAATAACTAATCCTGGAGTATATGACAGTAATGTTGTCTGTGGGGAGTCCTGTCAATTTATCCTGGAGTATACAACAGTGCTGTCGTCTGAGGCGAGTACTGTTAACTAATCCAGGTGTATATGACAGTACTGTTGTCTGAGGTGAGAACTGTTAACTAATCCACAAGTATACAACAGTGCTGTTGTCTGAGGCGAGTACTGTTAACTAATCCAGGTGTATATGCCAGTCCTATCGTCTTGAGGTGAATACTGTTAATTAATCCTGGATTAACTAACAGTACTGTCCTCTGTGTTGAGTACTGTTAACTAGTCCAGGAGTATATGACAGTGCTGTCATCTGAGGTGAGTCCTGTTAACTAATCCTGGAGTATATGACAGTACTGTCATCTGAGGTGAGTGCTCTTAACTAATCCACTAGTATATGACAGTGCTGTCACCTGAGGTGACTACTGTTGACTAATACAGGATTGCACTGAGATTGAAGGCAGGCTCTGTCAGCTGTTAACTAATCCATAGGAGGGCAACCCTTGAGGTTTGCACACAGCACATTTTGCAGAGTTTACCAACTGCATACAGGAAATATTTGTCAGAAAATGTGCTAATATATCATGCCTGAAATTGTCGAAACTCAAACTATGCAAAATATTCCAACTTCCATGAATGTACAGGTTTTTGGGGCCCTTGAGAAAACGCATAACTTTTATCCTTAGATTTCTTCACAAAGCAATGTGCTCTTAGGAGAGATCTTGTGAAGGAAATTAAGGTCTGCCCTCATATCAGTTTCATATCTGGCCTAGGACAGCATCAGAGGCAGAACCACCTTTATAAATTGAGTTTATGATATTTGATCTCAAGCTGCCTTTGTAGGAGCATTTCTGAGAGGCATCTGCAGGGAACCCTACTAGATCAGGAGATGTAGTCTCAAGAGGAAAAATATCCTAAGATTATTGCTTCAGCCAGAGTCAATAGATGGGTATGGATTTTAGGAACAAATGAAAACTCTCTCTTTTTCTTACAATACAAGCTTTGAACTTTGGATGGATACTCAAGGCTCCATTTTCAGAAAGGGTAAGTTTCAGGGTAAAAATGCCCTTTACGGTCACATCACTTTCAAATATAGCTGGGTGTCATCTGCACACTGGTCCACAGTAACCTGGAACAGGAGGATGAAGTATCAAGAGGATCCATGGTTCATGAAGAGTTTGATTAAAATGGGCCAGGGAACTGATGATCCCGAGGGTGCTGGGAATGGGGCCTGGCCTTCCTGGGCTGGAAGGGTGGAGGGTTTGACACTTACATTTCACAGGACAGTGGCCTGCCCTCACGCAATAGACTGCCAAACCCCCTGCTGGGACCCTGGCAGAAAGGGTTGTACTGAAAGGGGACCTTGTGTCCTTCAAAACCACTCTTTGAAGTCTCCCGCACTTCAAAGGCACCTTTGGGTATTAAACTGGGTCACTGACCCTACCAACTTAGACACTTCTTGGGACAGTCACCCTGCACCAGAACCTGCAACCTGTCAAGAGAAGCTGCCTGGCTGCCCAAAGGACTCACCTGGACTGCTTTGCTGTAAAGGACTGCTGCCTTGCTGTTGCCCTGCTGTCTTACTGGCTTGTGGCTCTGCTGAGAAGTGCTCCCCACAAGGGTTTGGGTTGAGTTGCCTTCTGTTTCCTGGAGTCTCAGGGCCAAAAAGACTTCATCTCTGCAAAGGAACTCCTTGTGCGGTGAAAATCTACGCCCAGCCTGCCTAGCGGTGAAAGGATCACCGCAACGCCGAACTGGAACGATGCAGCCAGGCTCCCCTAGTGGAGATCAACGCAGCGCCAGCGTTGCGACTGGAACTTTGACGCACAGCCTTCTGGATCGATGCATTGCTGAGCCGGAGGACACAGCCTGACTTCCTTTAGGAGAAATCGACGCAGCGCCTGCCATGTGGCAGAAACTCCGACGCATCGCTCACTGGATCGACGCAGCACCTGTGACTTCGTCCAGGATTCCCACGCATTGACCATGGGTGTGAAAAGACCCTGCATTGCAAAGAGGATTCAAGTCTGCACGCTGGAATTTGACGCAAAGCCCTTGTTGCATGGAAAAGAATCAACACATCATCTGTAAGCACCCAGAAATATGACGCACACCTACCTTTTTCCACGCATTTCCTCCTATAAGGTCTTCCTGCATGTAATTTTGACGCATACCAGGTACTTTTTGCTTGCAAGAGACAACTGTTGCTTTTAAGAACTTGAGACTCTTATTAATATTATCAAAGTGATATTTCAACTTGTGGTTATCAAATCTTGGTCGTTTTGACCTTAATTCATTCAGATAAATATCCCATATTTTCTCTAAAACTGTGTGGTGTATTTTTGTGGTGTTTTCGCTGTGTTATTGTATGATTTATTGTACAGATAATTTACACATTGCCTTCTAAGTTAACCCTGACTGCTAAGTGCCAAGCTACCAGAGGGTGGGCACAGGATAATTTGGATTGTGTGTGACTTACCCTGCCTACGATTGTGGTCCCTACTTGGAAAAGGGTGTATACCTCTGCTAATTAGAGACTCCATTTCTAACACCTCCCAATCGCATATGTTGAAATGAATGATGCCCCTGGTTATTCATGTCCACCTCTAGAACCCACTGATCTTCAGATAGGCCACTAAGACTGATGTAATCAGAAATGAATATAGACTAAGGACCTCATTCCAAGGAGAGCGGTAATGCCACTTCAGTCATTACTTGGAGATAAAGGCCAACAGGAGATTGCATGTAACATGGTAAACCTGCACCATATGTGTCTCCTCAGGAAACATTTCACCTGCAAAAAGCAGGGCAATATACCAACAAATGACAGACAAAAACTGAGGCCAGAAACATTGATTGCCTTAATTAGCCTCCATTTCTCAGGGTACCTTTATATTTGTGCACCACAAAATTTTCGATCCCAGGAAGATAGGTAATTCTGGGTGCTGTAATACCAATATCCAGTAAGGCATGTGCCTTGAAAACGAGGCCTAAGCAGGTTTGTCATCATAACAAAATCTGTGGAATAAAATACCTCAATGCATTGCTTGCACTTCAGAAACATATTTGTTAATAATAAAGACCTGTGCAGGCAGAATGTCTAAGGGAAACATTGAGTTGGCTAGTAAAAGTGTAAGCAAGTGGAACTTGTCTGTCGTGACCACAGAAAGATTGGAGCCACCCAATGATGGAGCTTTGTGAACTCCTCAGCAGCCCAGAATGCCAAACACCTGGCCCATTAGGAAGAAAAGACTCCTGAACCTACTTTGGTTCATCTTGGATAGTGGATTTGACCTTCAAGGCTAGTCCATTCAAGTGGATTGGTGCATTACAGAAATACTTTCCATATAACAAGCATTTTTCCAAAGTCAAGATTACACAGAGGCATTTGAAAGATTCTCTTGAGATGCATAATTTTTAACTAGATATCAAACAACAAAACATCATTGGCAGCCAGTATTTCTAATGGTGGAGAGGTCCACACACGCACACATGTACCTTCACTCACATCCAGGCATTCACATGCATGCACATATCCATCCACCATTTATAAACACACCCATTCACAGCACACACTCACAAACACACATACACATATTCATACATCCACACACACATGCACACACGCACCAAACAAAACAAATAAAACTTACCGGGCTGCAGCAATGATCTTGGGTGGGGGGAGGGAAGCCTTGTGGTTCCTGACGATTAGATCTGCCACCTCCTCTCACTGGCTGACCTTGTTATGGGTCAGTCAATGAGAGGAGGTGGCAGACTATTTACGCGTCACAGTGCGGGATCGTGTCAGTGAGACTGCTGACCCCACCTCACTCTGTGCTGAACATTACTGATGAACACTCTGCCCTGGGCATTTCAGTGTTTAAAACTGTCCTCACAGTGGGAAAGTGTCCAGGGCCAGTAAGCACCTTGCGAGAATCAGCAAAACCTCCTAGAGAACAGTTACAAAAACTTGGGGAACCGCTACCTACGCGTGTCAGGTCTAACACTTCCTGTAAGGAAGTCTGATGTATCTTAGGAATGTAGGGCTAAAGCCCATGCCTCGGAGGCCCAGATACAAGAAGGCCCTGTCGATAATTTCAAAAGCCTTCTCGAAGTTAACAAGCAGGAGTGCCATAGAGTCTGTTATCTCATGAACATGGGCTAGTGCAGAGGGGAAATGCCTGATGCAGTAGCGTTGCTGCAGTTGGGCATAAAGCCACATCGGTCAGGATGTACTAGGGTATCAAGGATTTGCTGGAGTCTATTTGGCACTTCCTTTGCTAAGATTTTTATGTCCATGTTCATAAAGGAAATGGGGCGGTATGAAGCATAACATTCAGGTAGGTGTCCTGCCTTAAGAAGTACTACTGAAGTATCTAAGTCTAGGTCAGATGGGAAGGAGGCTTTTCATACAACGTCAGTGTACAACTTAAGCAAATGTGGGGTGATAATATCTCTGAATTTACAATAGTATTCAAGAGGAAATCTTTCAGGTTGGAAGTCTTCTCCCTTTTCATAGCATGCACTGCGGATGAGAAACACCCGGAACAACGACTCCGAAACCACAAAGTCGTGAAAAACGAAAGCGAGACAACGATTTTGTTTTCCACAACTTCCTGGTTTTGGTACCTTAACCACGCATGTCTGAACGTACATGCGTGGTTAAGGTACAGAAGAAGGGAGTCGGAGTCGACGCGGTCAAGGAGGAGGTAAGTTGGGCTGGGACTGGGGCTTGTTTTTTTGGGGGGGTGATGTGGGGTGGGGGCTGGGGATGATTAGGGTTTGGAGGAGAGGGGGGTCAGGGTTTAGGTTTAACCTTTTGGATGCGGGCGTCGGCCGTGGCCGACGCCCACACACCCTCCCTGGTGCGGGTCACGACCAGTGGCCGACACCAGGAAGGGTATTAATAAATCCTCGGTGCATCGCACCCGAGGATTTTTTTTTTTTTAAACCTTCCCCCGGGAGACACGGAAGCTTCCGTGTCTCCCCCCGCCCCCCACCCACCCCTTTGTGACGTCAGCACGCTGCGAGGCGCGCTGACGTTTCAAAGGTGTTTTCCCCATCAAAGCAGGAAGCAGCCTTGCGGCCGCTTCCTGCTTTGATGGGGAAAACGGCCTTTCCCACGTTCGGGAAGGCCTCGTAAGAAAGGGGAGAGTCTCCCCTTTCTTACGAGGCCTTCCTGAAAGTGTTTCCTGGCCCCCGATCGCAGCACAGCTGCGATCGGGGGCCAGGAAACACTTTCAGGAAGGCCTCGTAAGAAAGGGGAGACACTCCCCTTTCTTACGAGGCCTTCCTGAAAGTGTTTCCTGGCCCCCGGTCGCAGCTGTGCTGCGATCGGGGGCCAGGAAACACTTTCAGGTTTCCTGGCCCCCCGATCGCAGCACAGCTGCGATCGGGGGGCCAGGAAACACTTTGAAAAGGCCTCGTAAGAAAGGGGAGACTCTCCCCTTTCTTACGAGGCCTTCTGAAACTGTTTCCTGGCCCCCGATCGCAGCTGTGCTGCGATCGGGGCCAGAAACTGTTTCAGAAGGCCTCGTAAGAAAGGGGAGAGTCTCCCCTTTCTTACGAGGCCTTCTGAAAGTGTTTCCTGGCCCCCGATCGCAGCACAGCTGCGATCGGGGGCCAGGAAACACCACTAGACGCCAGGGATTTCACTTTGCTGTGCTGCGATCGGGGGCCAGAAACTGTTTCAGAAGGCCTCGTAAGAAAGGGGAGAGTCTCCCCTTTCTTACGAGGCCTTCTGAAAGTGTTTCCTGGCCCCCGATCGCAGCACAGCTGCGATCGGGGGCCAGGAAACACCACTAGACGCCAGGGATTTCACTTTGGGGGGGCGGCCCCCTCGTAAAACAGGCCGCCCCCCGGCATAATTTTTATTAAAAAAAAAAAGGTAGGTGCCCCCTGGGGGGGGGGGGGGGGGGGAGTGGGGGCGCGATCGCGCCCCCCCCAGGGGATTTTTTTTTCTTCCAAAAATAAAAATAAAAAAAATAAAATGACAGGGGGTCGCCCGTGGGCAGGGTGACCCCCTGTGGGGGCAATATTTTTTTTTAGATGTTGTAGGGTTTCCCTGGGGGCCATTTTGGCCCCCAAGGAAACCATACAACAACAAAAAAAAAATAGATGTATATATAGATCTATATATATCTATGTAGATAGATATATCTAGGTACATGGATATATCTATATAAATAGAGGTAGATCTATATCAATCAAAGAGATTTATAAAGCGCGCTACTCACCCGTGAGGGTCTCAAGGCGCTGGGGGGGGACGGGGGGAGGGAAAGGGGCTGGGAGGTTCACTGTTCGAAAAGCCAGGTTTTGAGGCCCTTCCTGAAAAGAAGTAGGTTTTGGGTCTTGCGAAGGTGGGTTGTGAGGGCGTTCCAGGTTTTGGGTGCAAGGTAGGAGAAGGATCTGCCCCCGGTGGTGGTGTGTTTGATGCGGGGGACAGAGGCGAGAGAGAGGTCAGCTGAGCGGACGTTTCGTGTGGGGGTGTGGAAGGTGACTCTCGTTGAGGTAGGCAGGGCCTGTGTTGTGGAGTGATTTGTGTGCGAGGATGAGGATCTTCAAGGTGATCCTTTTGTCAATGGGGAGCCAGTGGAGGGATTTGAGGTGTGGAGAGATGTGTTCGTGTCGGCGGAGGTCGAGGATGAGTCGTGCTGCTGAGCTCTGGATGCGTGTAGTTTGCGCTTGAGTTTTAGAGTGGTGCCGGTGTAGAGGGCGTTTCCGTAATCAAGCCTGCTGCTGATGAGTGCGTGAGTGACAGTTTTTCTGGTCTCTGTGGGGATCCATTTGAATGTTTTTCAGTATACGGAGTGTGTTGAAGCATGAGGAGGTGAGAGCATTGATTTGTTGGGTCATCGAGAGGGAGGAGTCTAGGATGATGCTGAGGTTGCGTGCGTGGTTGGCAGGGGTGGGTGCAGGGCCTAGCGTGGTGGGCCACCATGAGGGGTCCCAGGTGTTTTTGTGTGGGCCAAAGAGGATTATTTCGGTTTTGCTTGAGTTGAGTTTCAGGTGGTTGGCTGTCATATATATATCACTTTTGTCAATATGTGTGTGGTTTCCCTGGGGGGAAAAGGGTCCGACTAGTGGCAGTTTTAGTGCCATAAAGAAGCGCAGAAGGTTTATATGCCTACTGCAAAGAGCAAATCTGTATTTTATGTAAATAGCTGAGTACATTAGTAAAGTCTATGGAGAGATGAAGGGCACTTTTGCTGGGTGGGAATGAGGGAATCCGAGGAGGAGGGAGTGGGAGCACCAATAATGATTGTTGGACTGGGCGCAGGAGGTGCTAAAGACTGTGACGAATGGTATGTGACAAGGTGTTTTTTGAGTGTCTTGAAAGTACGTGCTGATTGAGGGAAGAAGCGCAGGTAAGGTGGCCTCTACTGTTGCACGTATCTCACACACCATCGATTTTGTGACTGTCTACGTAGGCTAGTGTTTTAGAGCAACAGTTTAGCCAATAGCAGAGATGGCATCTTGATGGATGACTGCTGCCTGCACTCGGGTTATAGAGGACCGCTCTGACATAGGATCAGAGACTGAGACATCAGATACTGAGACAGCACCTGAGGGATAGGACAATGGCGCAGACTCTGGGAGTGATTTTTCAGTCAGAGGAGTCCCATTCGATAACTCCTCTTCCAGTACATTATGAGGGAGGTGATGAGGACAGTCCTGCTGTCCCTTCGCAAGCTGTTCGTGCAACTGGGTAATAGTGGGTTAGGCCAACCCAGAGAGCAGGTGAATGCGGCGGCAAGCAGAGAGAGAGTGCTCTCTTGGGAGCTCCCCAATTTAGTTCAGCCCCAAATTCCACCACCCAAATCATATTGTGGAGACATCAAAATTATCTATGGCAAAACAAACTGGTTTTGTAAGGCAGGCACCTGTGTTTTTGGTCCTGGATTCGGCGGCCATATAGAGAAACACACTAAACCCAAACATTTCTGGAAATTAGACATTCGGGGGAGTCCACAGAGGTGTGACTTGTGTGGATTCCCCAAAGTTTTCTTACCCAGAATACCCTGCAAAGCTGAAATGTTGAAAAAAAAGTAAATTTGTCTCGCATTTCTGTCACACAAACTACTGGAATATGCTGGGATCCACAACATTCCTACCACCCAGTGACTCCTCACCTGTCCTGATAAAAACACTACCCCACTTGAGTGCCTACACCTAGTGCCTGTGTCAGGAATGGATCACCCCAGGGTCAACAGCTGCCTCACGTAAGGACCAACATTGACCGTTGTGTGATCTATTCCTGTCGCAGGCACCAGGCCTAACCACACAAGTGAGGTATCATATTTATCGGGAGACTTGGGGGAACGCTGGGTGGAAGGAAATTTGTGGCTCCTCTCAGATTCCAGAACTTTCTGTCACCGAAATGTGAGGAAAACGTGTTATTTTAGCCACATTTTGAGGTTTGCAAAGGATTCTGGGTAACAGAACCTGGTCCGAGCCCCACAAGTCACCTCATCTTGGATTCCCCTGGGTTTCTAGTTTTCAAAAATGTGCTGGTTTGCTAGGTTTCCCCAGGTGCCGGCTGAGCTAGAAGCCAAAATCCACAGGTAGGCACTGTTTTCTATGAAAAAATGTGATGTGTCCACGTTGTGTTTTGGGGCATTTCCTGTCACGGGCGCTAGGCCTACCCACACAAGTGAGGTATCATTTTTATCGGGAGACTTGGGGGAACGCTGGGTGGAAGGAAATTTGTGGCTCCTCTCAGATTCCAGAACTTTCTGTCACCGAAATGTGAGGAAAACTTGTTTTTTTAGCCACTTTTTGAGGTTTGCAAAGGATTCTGGGTAACAGAACCTGGTCCGAGCCCCGCAAGTCACCCCTTCTTGGATTCCCCTAGGTCTCTAGTTTTCAGAAATGCACAGGTTTGGTAGGTTTCCCTAGGTGCCGGCTGAGCTAGAGGCCAAAATCTACAGGTAGGCACTTCGCAAAAAACACCTCTGTTTTCTTCCAAAAATTTGGATGTGTCCACGTTGCGCTTTGGGGCGTTTCCTGTCGCGGGCGCTAGGCCTACCCACACAAGTGAGGTATCATTTTTATCGGGAGACTTGGGGGAACGCTGGGTGGAAGGAAATTTGTGGCTCCTCTCAGATTCCAGAACTTTCTGCAACAGAAATGTGAGGAACATGTGTTTTTTTAGCCAAATTTTGAGGTTTGCAAAGGATTCTGGGTAACAGAACCTGGTCCGAGCCCCGCAAGTCACCCCTCCTTGGATTCCCCTAGGTCTCTAGTTTTCAGAAATGCACAGGTTTGGTAGGTTTCCCTAGGTGCCGGCTGAGCTAGAGGCCAAAATCTACAGGTAGGCACTTCGCAAAAAACACCTCTGTTTTCTTCCAAAAATTTGTATGTGTCCACGTTGCGCTTTGGGGCGTTTCCTGTCGCGGGCGCTAGGCCTACCCACACAAGTGAGGTATCATTTTTATCGGGAGACTTGGGGGAACGCTGGGTGGAAGGAAATTTGTGGCTCCACTCAGATTCCAGAACTTTCTGCCACAGAAATGTGAGGAACATGTGTTTTTTTAGCCAAATTTTGAGGTTTGCAAAGGATTCTAGGTAACAGAACCTGGTCCAAGCCCCGCAAGTCACCCCTCCTTGGATTCCCCTAGGTCTCTAGTTTTCAGAAATGCACAGGTTTGGTAGGTTTCCCTAGGTGCCGGCTGAGCTAGAGGCCAAAATCTACAGGTAGGCACTTCGCAAAAAACACCTCTGTTTTCTTCCAAAAATTTGGATGTGTCCACGTTGCGCTTTGGGGCGTTTCCTGTCGTGGGCGCTAGGCCTACCCACACAAGTGAGGTATCATTTTTATCGGGAGACTTGGGGGAACGCTGGGTGGAAGGAAATTTTGAGGCTCCTCTCAGATTCCAGAACTTTCTGTCACCGAAATGTGAGGAAAACTTGTTTTTTTAGCCACTTTTTGAGGTTTGCAAAGGATTCTGGGTAACATAACCTGGTCAGAGCCCCATGAGTCACCCCATCTTGGATTCCCCTAGGTCTCTAGTTTTCAAAAATGCACAGGTTTGGTAGTTTTCCCTATGTGCCGGCTGAGCTAGAGGCCAAAATCTACAGGTAGGCACTTTGGAAAAAACAGCTGTGTTTTCTATTAAAAAAATAGGATGTGTCCATGTTGTGTTTTGGGGCATTTCCTGTCGCGTGCACTAGGCCTACCCACACAAGTGAGGTATCATTTTTATCGGGAGACTTGGGGGAACATAGAATAGCAAAACAAGTGTTATTGCCCCTTATCTTTCTCTACATTTTTTCCTTCCAAATATAAGAGAGTGTGTAAAAAAGACGTCTATTTGAGAAATGCCCTGCAATTCACATGCTAGTATGGGCACCTCGGAATTCAGCGATGTGCAAATAACCACTCCTCCTCAAAACCTTATCTTGATCCCATTTTGGAAATGCAAAGGTTTTCTTGATACCTCTTTTTCACTCTTCATATTTCAGCAAATGAATTGCTGTATACCCAGTATAGAATGAAAACCAACTGCAGGGTGCAGCTCATTTATTGGCTCTGGGTACCTAGGGTTCTTGATGAACCTACAAGCCCTTTATATCCCCGCAACCAGAAGAGTCCAGCAGACAAAACGGTATATTGCTTTCAGAAATCTGACATCGCAGGAAAAAGTTACAGAGTAAAACATAAAGAAAAATGGCTGTTGTTTTCAGCTCAATTTCAATATTTTTTTATTTCAGCTGTTATTTTCTGTAGGAAAACCTTGTAGGATCTACACAAATGACCCCTTGCTGAATTCAGAATTTTGTCTAGTTTTCAGAAATGTTTAGCATTCCAGGTCCAGCATTGGTTTCACACCCATTCCTGTCACTAACTGGAAGGAGGCTGAAAGCACCAAATATAGTAAAAATGGGGTATGTCCCAGTAAAATGCCAAATTTGTGTTGAAAAATTTGGTTTTCTGATTCAAGTCTGCCCGTTCCTGAAAGGTGGGAAGATAGTGATTTCAGCACTAGAAACCCTTTGTTGATGGCATTTTCAGGGAAAAAACCACAAGCCTTCTTCGGCAGCCCTTTTTTCCCATTTTTTTGGAAAAAACTAAATTTTCACTGTATTTTGGCTATTTTCTTGGTCTCCTCCAGGGGAAACCACAAACTCTGGGTACCATTAGAATCCCTAGGATGTTGGAAAAAAAGGACGCAAATTTGGCGTGGTTAGCTTATGTGGACAAAAAGTTATGAAGCCCTAAGCGCGAACTACCCCAAATAGCCAAAAAAGGGCTCAGCACTGGGGGGGGAAAGGCCCAGCAGCTAAGGGGTTAAGGGGTGGGTTGGGGGGGTTGGGGTGTTTAGGTTGTAGGGGCGGCGGTGGGGACTCTTGGTATTTTTTGTTTTTGGGGTGGGGTGGAGGGCTGGGGGTGTTTAGAGTTAGGGGGGTCAGGGTTTAGGTTTAAGGGGTGGGTTGGGGTGGTTTAGGTTTTAGGGGAGGGGGTTGGGGTTCTGGTAATTTTGGACGTGGGGGGTTGGGGTAGTTGTGGGGATGGAGGAGTCACGGTAATTTATGGGGGTGGGGGCAAAGGGGGAAGCATGCTGGAACTGTGCATGCTGATCGCTAATGCCTTTACAAGGAATGGTTAACAAGGGTAAAAATCGTTGTAAACACATTCGTGGTAAAGGCATTAGTGGTTAGAACGAGGTCGTCGTTCCAAACTCGTTGTTGAGCCACAGTGGCTTGAAGCACCTGTGGTTCCAACATATAACCATTGCTGACATTATTTTGTCCGCTGTAAGTGGGGAGTCAAGCTCTTGCCACTGAGATCTTGTGAGGTGTGGGAGAGGTATCACCTTGAGAAGGGGGCTGCTTGTTCCCAGGTGGGCCACATTTGTTGGGCATATAACCACTTATAATAGTCCGCAAAGGCTCCTGCTTTCTCGGTCAGTTCCCTGAGAGGTTTATATTAGAGAGGATCAATTCGGAACCGGCATCTCTGGTAGCTAACCAGTAATGTAGTTTACTGCTCTCATCCCTATGTTCATATTTGCGTCAGGTGGATTCCCTTCAGTATTGGCAGGCCTCATTAAACGTGAGTTGTGACAGTGAGACTCGGTCAAGTTCAAGTTGTCAGCAGTGGGAATCAGACGCAGTAGAAAACTCCTGTTCTCCAGTGTAACATACAAATAGTTGAGCTCCCTCATTTGGCTATATTTGTCCCTCTTGATGCCTTGAAGATAGGTTATGGTCAAGCCTCCAATCGTGGCTTTATTGGCTGCCCAAAGGGTGTCTGCATCTTGCCTCTATGACCGACCCATCATCAATCTTGAAATACGAATAGAGTTTGATGGCTAGATGATCTGTAAACCATTTATCTACAAGGAATCAGGCATTAAGATGCCAGAGTGGTTGCTTGTGGTGTGCAAGAGTCCCCACATGGAGACTAACTGATGAGTAGTCAGAGATTCCCCTGGGGAGAATGTTTTCAGTTGTCATATTTGTCATCTCAGTGGCAGGGAGAAGTTTAAGATCTATACGTGAAATTATTTTGACCAAAGCGGATGTATACATGTATACTCTGTCCCTTGAGTGCCACACCCTCCAAGCATTGCAAAAACCCAGGGAGTCCATCCATGAGATGAGCACCTTGTATTTTTCCAGGTGAAGTCTGGTGGTAGGGGGAAGTGGGTGCTGATACATCTTCATCTGGTATGCAGTGTTATTAAAGTCACCACCCAGGATCATTGTCCCAGGTGGCAGTTCC
Source organism: Pleurodeles waltl (assembly GCF_031143425.1). Lineage (NCBI taxonomy): Eukaryota > Metazoa > Chordata > Amphibia > Caudata > Salamandridae > Pleurodeles > Pleurodeles waltl. The sequence continues at coordinate 64,206,373 of NC_090442.1, read as the reverse complement.
GCAACCACTTATGTAAACTTGTTGAGGGTCTGGCCCTGAAGTTGAGGTGGTATATAGATGCTAAATATGTTGTATGGTTTCCCTTTTAGTGACCCTACCACCCCAATATGGTGTCCTTCAGCGTCACAGATAGTCTGCATGACTACTAACGGGAAGCGCTTGTTGAGTAGTATGGGTACTGTAAGAAAGTACCATCTTGCCTGGCATGTTACCCCCATATTTCACTGTATATATGTTGTTTTAGTGTATGTGTCACTGAGACCCTGCCAGCCAGGGCCCCAGTGCTCATAAGTGTGCCCTGTATGTGTTCCCTGTGTGATGACTAACTGTCTCACTGAGGCTCTGCTAACCAGAACCTCAGTGGTTATGCTCTCTCTTTGCTTTCCAAATTGTCACTAACATGCTAGTGACCAATTTCACCAATTCACATTGGCATACTGGAACACCCTTATAATTCCCTAGTATATGGTACTGAGGTACCCAGGGTATTGGGGTTCCAGGAGATCCCTATGGGCTGCAGCATTTCTTTTACCACCCATAGGGAGCTCTGACAATTCTTACACAGGCCTGCCACTGCAGCCTGGGTGAAATAACGTCCATGTTATTTCACAGCCATTTACCACTGCACTTAAGTAACTTATAAGTCACCTATATGTCTAACCTTTACCTGGTAAAGGTTGGGTGCTAAGTTACTTAGTGTGTGGGCACCCTGGCACTAGCCAAGGTGCCCCCACATTGTTCAGGGCAAATTCCCCGGACTTTGTGAGTGCGGGGACACCATTACACGCGTGCACTATACATAGGTCACCACCTATGTATAGCGTCACAATGGTAACTCCGAACATGGCCATGTAACATGTCTAAGATCATGGAATTGTCACCCCAATGCCATTCTGGCATTGGGGAGACAATTCCATGATCCCCGAGTCTCTAGCACAGACCCGGGTACCTCCAAACTACCTTTCCCGGGGTTTCACTGCAGCTGCTGCTGCTGCCAACCCCTCAGACAGGTTTCTGCCCTCCTGGGGTCCAGCCAGGCTTGGCCCAGGAAGGCAGAACAAAGGACTTCCTCAGAGAGAGGGTGTTACACCCTCTCCCTTTGGAAAAAGGTGTCAGGGCTGGGGAGGAGTAGCCTCCCCCAGCCTCTAGAAATGCTTTGATGGGCACAGATGGTGCCCATCTCTGCATAAGCCAGTCTACACCGGTTCAGGGATCCCCCAGCCCTGCTCTGGCGCGAAACTGGACAAAGGAAAGGGGAGTGACCACTCCCCTGAACGTGCACCTCCCAGGGGAGGTGCCCAGAGGTCCTCCAGTGTGCTCCAGACCTCTGCCATCTTGGAAACAGAGGTGCTGCTGGCACACTGGACTGCTCTGAGTGGCCAGTGCCAGCAGGTGACGTCAGAGACTCCTTCTGATAGGCTCTTACCTGTGTTACTAGCCTATCCTCCTTCCTAGGTAGCCAAACCTCCTTTTCTGGCTATTTAGGGTCTTTGTTTTGGGGAATTCTTTAGATAACGAATGCAAGAGCTCATCAGAGTTCCTCTGCATCTCTCTCTTCACCTTCTGCCAAGGAATCGACCGCTGACTGCTCAGGATGCCTGCAAAACCGCAACAAAGTAGCAAAGACGACTACTGCAACCTTGTATCGCTGATCCTGCCGCCTTCTCGACTGTTTTCCTGGTGGTGCATGCTGTGGGGGTAGTCTGCCTCCTCTCTGCACTAGAAGATCCGAAGAAATCTCCCGTGGGTCGACGGAATCTTCCGCCTGCAACCGCAGGCAACAAAAGACTGCATCACCGGTCCTCTGGGTCCCCTCTCAGCACGACGAGCGTGGTCCCTGGAACTCAGCAACTCTGTCCAAGTGACTCCCACAGTCCAGTGACCCTTCAGTCCAAGTTTGGTGGAGGTAAGTCCTTGCCTCCCCACGCTAGACTGCATTGCTGGGTACCACGTGATTTGCAGCTGCTCCGGCTCCTGTGCACTCTTCCAGGATTTCCTTTGTGCACAGCCAAGCCTGGGTCCCCGACACTCTAACCTGCAGTGCACAACCTCCTGAGTTGTCCTCCGGCGTCGTGGGATCTCCATTTGTGACTTCGGGTGAGCTCTGGTTCACTCTTCTTCGTAGTGCCTGTTCTGGCACTTCTGCGGGTGCTGTCTGCTTCTGTGAGGGTTCCCTATCTTGCTGGGCACACCTTCTGTCTCCTCACGCAATTGGCGACATCCTGGTCCCTCCTGGGCCACAGCAGCATCCAAAAACCCTAACAGCGACCCTTGCAGCTAGCAAGGCTTGTTTGCGGTCTTTCTGCATGGGAACACCTCTACAAGCTTCTTTACGACGTGGGACATCCATCCTCCAAAGGGGAAGTTCCTAGTCCTCTTCCTTCTTGCAGAATCCACAGCTTCTACCATCCAGTGGCAGCTTCTTTTTGACCCTCAGCTGGCATTTCCTGGGCATCTGCCCAATCTCGACTTTGTCGCGACTCTTGGACTTGGTCCCCTTGTTCCACAGGTACTCTCGTCCGGAAATCCACCTTTGTTGCATTGCTGGTGTTGGTCTTCCTTGCAGAATTCCCCTATCACGACTTCTGTGCTCTCTGGGGAACATAGGTGCACTTTACACCTACTGTTCAGTGTCTTAGGGTGGGCTATTTTTCTAACCCTCACTGTTTTCTTACAGTCCCAGCGACCCTCTACAAGCTCACATAGGTTTGGGGTCCATTCGTGGTTCGCATTCCACTTTTGGAGTATATGGTTTGTGTTGCCCCTATACCTATGTGCTCTCCTTGCAATCTATTGTGACTATACATTGCTTGCATTACTTCCTTTTGCTATTACTGCATATTTTTGGTATTGTGTACATATATCTTGTGTATATTTGCTATCCTCATACTGAGGGTACTCACTGAGATACTTTTGGCATATTGTCATAAAAATAAAGTACCTTTATTTTTAGTATATCTGTGTATTGTGTTTTCTTATGATATTGTGCATATGACACCAATGGTATAGTGGGAGCTTTGCATGTCTCCTAGTTCAGCCTAAGCTGCTCAGCTATAGCTACCTTCTATCAGCCTTAGCTGCTAGAAACACCTCTTCTACACTAATAAGGGATAACTGGACCTGGTGCAGAGTGTAAGTACCCCTTGGTACCCACTACAAACCAGGCCAGCCTCCTACAGGTACTCCTCTGGAGCCTCTGCTAGAGCCGGTGTGGTAGACGTAATCAAACCGAATCTACACAGGAAGGGGCAGTTAGAGCCTAATAAGTGGGCTTCTTTCTTGCAACAATGCTATACTAGGCAAGTGCCATTTAACAAAGCGGAGGACTGCTGTGAACTGAATGTGAAGCAGGAGGCTGCTGACATTCCAAGATAATAGTTGACAGTCAGCCATGCAGGTTGTGGAGAAGTTTGGTCCGTCCCTTGTGGATAGGTGCTATGGCCAGTGGTGTATGGTCATGGGTGCATGTAAACATAACTTTGTGTAACATATTAAAACAAATAAAAACTTGAAACAGTTCATTTCCCCCAACAACAACAACCTCCACGGCCCAGATTCCCACCCTAGAAATATCTGTTGACTTGGAATCAAATAATACAACAAGTATGTTATAGGGTATTTGAGGTGAACCTCCTCCTGTGCAGGATCAAATGCCTATTTCCTCTGTGCGATTTGTGGTGTAGGGCCAGCAACTGAATTAGGATATAGGTTTGTATTCATGATTCCGGGCCCTGAGAATTACTGTGGATTCACCTTGGCCATAGCATCCATCACTGCAGGAACCACTCCTCACCCAAGACGGCTGCACGTAGGGATACTTGAGCAGTGCAGAATGCCAGAGGGCTGCAAAGGGTTGTCACTCCTATTGGGGAGTGACAATGGTCAGTAGTAGAGGATTCAGTGGAGTGTTTACATGGTCCCTGTCTCTGCCTGGGTTTTAGTCGTCAATGCAGCTTTGGCCATTCAGTGTTATTGATGATCGGCAGAGGGACCACTTCACTAGCTGCTGGACGTTGCTTTGCTGAGGGAATTTTCCTGAAACGTTTTGCTTTTTTATTCCCAGTCTTTTCTGACTCTCCTTGCATGACTTTAGGACTGGCCACTTCCCCACTGTCCCACAGTAGGAAAGTGGGCAGGCCCATGCTACCTATGGTAAGAAGGGTTGGGTAGGGACATGGTTGAGGTGCTGTACCCAAGAGGGCTCTATGAAACAGGTATACCACATACCCTGGGCATGGGTCTCCTAGTTCCACCCACTAGAAGACTCTGTTAACCATGCCCTGGGCCTTTGGAAGAAGCCTGCAGGGGCGTGAGCATACCTGCGCTCAGGGTGGCAGTCCCGATGTCGGGTCCAACTCTGAGCTGCCATGTACCTTTCCCGGAGGGCCCGATGATAGTGCTGGTGGTAGGAGGAGGGCAGGGCAGGGATACAAAGGCGCAACCAGTCTAGAAGGGAGAGCACCCCCATGCAGATGTCCCCTACCTAAAGGGGGCGGTCAGACGCATCCATAAGGGTGAGACAGTCTTCTACTAGTGGCCGTGGGCCACAGGCACTATCCCCTTGCATGGGCAGGGGGGAGTGCGCATGCATGTCCTCCCCTAGATGGGAGGTGGCGCTGACCAACATGTGTGGGCCCCACCATTGTACGGCCCCGGGTGAGCGCAGAGGCCATGGGGCATTTAGAGGTACTGAGCCTGGCATACCAGGCCAGTGGGTGCACACTTACATGATGGGGGATTTCACGCATCTTGCGCCTGGCACAGTTTCCAATAGGGCCACCCTTGTCAAGCAGGGTCAGATCATGGAGTGAGCAAGGCCCAGGGGGCCTCTCCATGCCCCTGTGCAAATAGGAGCTCATATATATGGGGAGCTTGGCATAGCTGGCCTCTAGGTGCCTACTTGTATCAAGGCAACATACGCTTAAAGGAGACTGGTACCACTTATCAGGGTGTGCACATTTGTGCATGGGTAATCTAAGATAGGAACCACACCTGATATAACAGGCCAGTATAGGCACACTTGCACCTTTGTGGTGGCTTTAATGAAAGTGCCCCACATGCCAGGCAGGCATGGGTGTGCTCCAGGGCATATGTGCCAGGGAGTGCTGAACAACCGTGAGTGTTTGCACCACGTATTAGCTGTGCTCTACCCATACGTTAACATGGGAGAATCAGTTTAAGTTTGGTGTCCTGTGAATGAGGCTTCCTTCTACGGGTCACAGTGGTAGAGCACATCTGTCCATTTACCAAGAGACCGCTATAAAACATGGGCGTCCAGAATGACTATCCTTGCCATCTGGGGCTTGGATAGATAGATTGGCGTGAGAGGTTTGTGACACTTGGCCTCTTGAAGCCTGGGCATGGCCCCACTAAAGATACAGATCTACATTACAGAGCCTCAGGGCAGACAGGGAGGACATTTAGGGGAGACATCTGCGGTTCTAAGGAGAAATGTTTGAAACACCCCCAACTTCAAAGGAACCATCTTGTATAACTAAGGGTACTCAACGTCTGCAAGGCAGAGTAACCTTTATGGTGACACAGGACCCATGCTGCTGGACAGCACGGGCACACTGCCAGATGAATCTGTTGTGCCCAGGAAGATAACTGTCTGAGGAGGGGATCCGCGCTCCCCTTCCTGCTCAGAGACTGGTCTGGGGGTGATTTCCTGCTGCTGTGTAGCATCTCGAAGAGTAACTCTTCAAGGGCACGTTGGCTTTTTCCCAGTTCTTGGAGGAGGTATCAGAGACATCAAAGACCTCCTGAAAGGGACTTACATTTGCGCCTACATTGCATGCTGGACTTCACCAGGCAGCAGCAGCGTTAGCGTGGCCTAAATATTGAGGTTGGAGACCAGAATTGCCTGGTGTAGAGCTTGCAAAGAACTGCTTGCACTTCAGGTCAGTGGACCTTCATCGTGGGGACCACTACATGCCAAAATGTCATGGTGGTGTGAACAGGATCACCCAGTGCAGGACCCTGCAAGGCCCACTATTGTGGAGTGTGTCACATTTCTCTCGTATGAGCCTCTGCTGCAGGTTCATTGTGTGCAGAGCCCTGTTCATTGGCTGCGACCCTCAGAGGTGAGAATGCAACATGACTTGTGTTGTAACTGGCCTCGTATGGCATGGCTGAACTTGTGTCGAACTATGTGATCAGGGAGTCTGGTGCGTCTAAAGTCACTGCGCACTGGACAGTGTGCCTGATTCCAGAGGGATACGGAAATTAAGGGGCACATTTAAGAAAAGTGGCACTGCGTCCAATACAGCACCAGTTTTCTTGAGCTTTTTAGTGCTCCCATAACACCACCATGTGTGCGCCATGTTGAAGATACAGTGCACCATGGTAGTAGTTAGGGAACTAGCGTCAACATATTTAACAGTAGTTTGGTGCTTTGCAAGATTACATAAAAAATGTTGACGCTTATCCTACAAAGCACATTAAGGCCCATTATAAATAATGGTGTGCCTCCTTTTAATGCCTGCTCTGTGCAGGCATTAAGAATGTAGCAACAAATGGTGCAAAGAAATCTCTTGCATACATAATACCTGGCGCAAGCGTAATGTGGCGCAAGGGGTTCCAAAGTGGCGCAATGCATGCATTGCACCACATTGTAAATCTGATGGCTATTTTGGCCTCGCTGGGCCACATTAGCATAAAAAATTAGGCTTATGTGGCGCAAGGAGGCACTAGGCCCTTTGAAATCTGGGCCTAAGTTCCAAGTGTGACCAGAGAGACTAGTGCGACTCAAGTCATCACGTGCTAGTTGCTGTGCGTTCCAGAGAGGTGCAGGATTTACATTTGTTGTGGAAAAGTCTGCGATTGTTTATTGTAGTTCAAGTCATCATGCACCAGACTAATGCCTAGTCCTGACGAGATATCAAATTGGGAATTGGCTTGTGAGCAAATGTACGGTCAGGGTGACTCAGATCATCGCACTCCTGACCTTGTGCCTCCTTTTTGCGGAGGTACAGCACTGAGCACTTTTCACTTGGAATCATAACCATCTGGGGCCACTGAAGCCTTCATGCCCCAGACACGGCGTCTCCTGGTACAGGAGATATGGGCCTAGTAACTTGTCCGGTGCAAATGGAAGTGTCAAGGGCGACTCACCTCAACAAGCCCCAACTGCACCTTTCCGTTCCTGTGGTGATGAAATTGGCAACTATTTGGTAACATTGTACTGTCTGGCTTAGCGCCTCGGTGCCTCAAGGTGGCCCCAGTGACCCTCCACCTGTGTTTTGCAGACCTCTTTGAGTAGCCCAATCGTCTCCTTCTTAAGTGTTTATCGGCTGTTGTCTTTTCTTTCCCCCACATTCATCCCAGAACCTTGAGACTGGTGACTAGCTGTGACTGGCCCAGAAACCAGGGAAAGGTTGATGCAATGAGTCATGAAGCGGAGGGATAGTTGATGCTGGCTGCTGGGTGAGGGGTGGTTTGGGCCCCACAGTACTCGCAAACACAGTGGCATCCACTGTCCAGGTATCAGGGCACCGCATTAGGGTGCCAGGATTGAGTGCATACGAGTGAGTGTGTGCACGCGCCGGATGATACCCGTGGCATTGCCCAGCGGTGCAAAATGGATGTGCGGGAGTGAGTGCAGGTGAATGCAAAAGCAGTAACGTGGTGATGCTGGTCACATTTATTCTGTCCGAAAGTTCGTACAGTTGGCATTATGCCTTACTAGAGAGGATGTGACTACAGTGCTATGCAAAAGTGTTGTAAACCTTGTATGTACATTTTGATTCCAACTTTTGGAACCAGGGTGCACCCTGAATTTATGTATTACACTGATTGTGGGGAATTCTGGGGTGGGTCTTGTGCTGACAACGTTTTGCACCTTATCTGGGTGCGGGGAGGGAATGTATTGTGTTCCTCGTGTGCATACATACATACAGTAGTCATGTTTAACACAACTGGGCCTCATAGTGTGGCTTCAATTGTATATAGGGACAGATGCCCAGAGTTACATTATACCTGTACTATGCTGACCAGGTGTGTGTTGAATACAGTCTTTTTATACATACACTGTGTGTGAAGTCTCCTTTGTGCCATGCAGCGCGGTTGTGGTGGGGAAGTGCTGTGTCTTTGCTTTACACATTGCCTCTGTGATAAGCCCCTGCCAAGCTACCCAAGGATGAGTACGAGTTATACAGTAAGTGTAATCACCCACTCTTGACAAGAGGGGCAAGTTCTGCCTGACTAGGGTCCTGACTCAGCCAACCAGAACGTGCTGCCTCCAACATTAGCCAAACCTGAAGGGTCATGGCATCAGAGTTCTCATTTTTTTGAGGCCCACTCACAAGCCTCATCAGGGGTAGTAAGAGCACTACTTGTAGATCACTTTTAGCTTTGCTAGGTGGATCAGCATATAATGCATGGACAGGTACTTTGGTTACCTTTCGACGGCTCCAAACAATTTACGTTGTTTATGTATTGTCTAATCAGGGAAGATCATAATGTGGCCTGATTGGAAGGACTATTTCCATTGGGTGGGCACCACTTGAAGAATTATTTTCTCAAGCCCATTAGCTGAGGATTCTGGCTATCATGGGTCACAGGGGTGCACCAGGTGGACAGTACTGTAGTAGAGCCTGATGCACTCACTCTGCAATGAACCATTGGGAGAGAGCTCACTCCAGGATGAGGATTTAATTCCATACACTATGAAGGCCTATGGGTGGGAAGTTTTGGCGACCTCTTAGAACCCCACAAATTAGAGATTATTGCATCTAGATCAGTTCTCTGCATCTGCTGCCCTGGTTTCCAGTATGCGGGTAGTGGTGATCAATGTATTCATCCTTGCTTTATGGTACTATGACCACATTGTTCTCTAGGATGGAAACCCTCCTCTCCACCTTAGTGACAAATCTGGCCACATTACAATGATTTTCGTTTCTACTGGATACTTTGCAGAACTTGCCCTAACTCTGCAACGGCCAGGGGTTGCAACCTTTGGGGAGTCTTGGTATGTTTCTGTGCGGGCTTTGAGGAACTAGTGGTACAGTTATCAATTTTAGGTTGAGCATGCATTGGAGCATTGGAGGGGCTTTAGCCTTCCCATGTCCACCTTAGATGGAGCAGGCTGTGGGTTTGGGAGCCTTTGAGGGTTTTATGGCCAGGTCAGGGTGGCAGTATCCATGATGGTCTTATCTTAAAGGTGATATGGGTCACAACTCTGTGGTTTAATGCCGGCCCTCCCACAAAAGAACCTAGCAGTGTTGAGGATGGTGAGGCCAGTGGTGAGGGATGATAAAGCGGACCCCGTAGATGTTCATTTGAGAAACTGTGATCCATGGAAACCCCCACCTGCTTACCTCACATAGGCTAAGAAGGCAGCACAAGCAGCTGGGGACCCACACACCACCTCAGTTGGTATCACAGAGGGCCCCGTCAGTGGCACACACCTGCTCAAGGACTGCCCACGGAGGTGCCGAGACCTTCGTCACCCCAGTCTTCTCCATTCTGTGGGGGTCTGACTGGGCCTCGCTCAGGACACCTCGTGCTGGGACTGGAGTCCCTTGGGGGACATCCAGTGGATGGGGCCCCAAAGTGTCACAATGCAGAGGGTCCAGGAGAAGTAGCCCCTCTGGCCCACCAACCCCTGAAGACAGAGAAGAAAAGGCAGCATGAGCAGCTGGGGGATTTGTTTTGGTGGTGATTGCTGCCTCTATTGCTGCGGCTCCCTGCAGCTAACCATGGAGTGACTCAATAGGCTACACCCTGCCCCCAAAGCCATGTGGGAGGCAAAACTTCGGCCCACCACCAATTCCTTTGAGTCTCTGGATGGGCTTCTCCACACCACCTCTCACCTGCATCCCATACACAGTGAAGCGCCTGTCTCTGCAGTCAAGCTTGGCAGCAGGCGCACCCCTCAGCCCAACAGCTCCTCTGGGTGGACCTTCCAACCCCCACTCTCCCTGGCACCTGCTCACCATACGCGGTTGCCGCTCAGGGCTTTGGGCTGTGTCTTGGTAGTCAGAAGTGTCCTCTTGGTCGGGCCGGCCCAGGTACCCCATGAATGTGTAGGCAAGGCATCACAGAGCAGCTGGGTTGGATGCCATGTTATCAGGTGAGGAAGTGGACGCACTCCGAAATCCTCCAGTGGCCGGCTGGCAAATGAGTAATTTTGGTGCTGTTGCTGATTTGGGAGCACAAAGCCGCCGGACAGTGGGGCTAATTTATGTTTTGTCCAGCATTGGCAGCAGGATGGCAGGTCTGCGAGCGGTAAAACCCGTTCGCCACTCGCGGCTGGCGGGGTGCAAAAGGGGCGGGCAGTGCACAGAGTGGGGTAAACAGGAAAATTAACATTAATATATATATTTTCTTTAAATGCCGACGCGCCACTCCGCTTCTCTGGCTCCTCTGCTTCGTCACTGCAGGCACAGGCTCCCAGCCTGCACTATGGCCAATCCTGATTCTGCTCATAGCAGCTTCAGGATTGTCTGGAAGCGCCTGTGCATGCTCCCACAAGCCCGGTGACTGTGTTGCTGGGCTGGGGAGAGCCTACTGCTCACGTGTGTTTGGGCTGCCTGAGACTGCACCTATGGATTTCTGCCCATGAACAAGCAGAAAAATGACACCGTCGGCCTGATCGATGGCAGGTGAGAGGCGGTTCCACCGCCAACACCGCCACGCCGCAAGGACTCCGCCTGCCATATTATGAGAAGTAATATGGCACGGCGGTCCTTGCATGGCGGTGTGGCATTGGTGGTGGAACCGCCGACATTCACCCCCTCCTGGACGACCACCTCAACGTGGGCTGCTGTGCGGCCCAGACAGGTAGGTGGACTGACTCAAAGGAGGGGTGTGTGGTAGGTGCATGTGTGTACTCTGTGCATGTATGTGTGCGAGCATGTGTGTGCTGGAATGGGTGTGCATGCGTATGTGTGTGACTATATCCACACGTGGAGGGGGTGTGTGCATGTATACAGAGGGTAGGGATCGGGGTGTGCATGTGTACGGGGAGTGGGGGTGGGGATGTGCATGTATTGCTGAGGGTGGGGATTGGGGTGGGTATGTGTGAATGCGGAGGGGGGTGCAGAGGGGGACGCATGTGCGAGTAAGTGGGGGTGCATGTCTGTGTGTGTGCGAGTGAGTGGTGGTGTTTGTATGTATGCGTGCGGTCGGGTGGGGGTGTGTGTCTTCAAGTGTGTGAAGGTAAGTGTGCTGGCGACAGGAATGGGGATTCCTGTCGCCGGTTGCGTTACCACCAGGGTTTTCATGCCGGGGCGACCGCAGCCAAAACCCTACCGGTTTGCATTCTCATAATACGGCTGGCGGTGTGAGGCATGCCCCTGGCCGGAGAAGACCCCCACTGGCTGCGGCGGTCCAGCCGCACAGACGGGACTGACGGCGGTGTGGCTGTTTCCAGTAGGCCACACTGACATGCTTATTATGTGGCGGTCTTCACCACCGGGCCCGCAGCGGTGAGACCGGCAACTCCACCGCAGCAGTCCTCGGACTACTGCGGTCGTAATGAGGGCCTTAATCTCCGAAGGGCATGTGAACATCTTCACTTAGCGCCTCCGACTATCTGTGATACCCATTGAAATGTTAGGACTTTGTTCTGATAAAAAAACACAGGCAAAGATTCCATGGGGAACAAATGGCAACTTGTTGCAGATGTCTGTCTGCCTCTAGTATTTTCTGTCTGTTTACTCTTTTTTCTTTTTTTCCTTGCGGTCTCTGTTTTTATACCATGGACGGATATTTTTGCTTTCCAAGTCTGTGCTTTATTTTTCTTTCTGTGTCAATTTTTTAACTCTCTCTTTGGCCCTCTTTTATTTTGCCGCCCCATACCTATGTTCTCTCATACTCTCTCCGGTCTGTTACATGTCTGCAGTAATTCAATTTAAATGATATTTATTCGCTTAACTGATTCACTTAGAGTTACCACAGTAACTATCTGACACAAAATCAATGGCCAAACACTCAGAATCTGCAAGTTGTCACTTCTCACTCCTGTCACAAGCATACACAGCTGTAAACACAGTGACTAGACATGTTTAAGATAACATTTCATGGCAAGGATGACGGGCTGGAGCATTCCTAGCAGTAATTCATGCCTCTAGCATTTTATACCAGTATTACACTGAATACAGAAGCTTCGCTCTGCACTGCCACTCTGGCTGCAGGGCCTGGCCTCTCTGCATTTCCCTTCTCACATTGGGTGCTGTGCTGTCTGTATCTCTCCTCCTTCACACTGTGTGCAGGCTGGCCTCTCTTCATCTCTCCCTTGTCACACTATGTGCCGAGCCTGACCTCTCTGCATCTCCCTCATCACATTATGGACAGTGTCTGAATTCTATGCATCTCGCCCTTGTAATACTATGCGCAGAGCCTGGCCTATCTGCATCTCTCTCCTGTCACACTATCTGCAGAGTCTGGCCTCTCTGCATCCCTCCCATGTCACACTATGTGCAGAGTCTGGCCTCACTGCATCTCTCCCCCATCACACTATGGGGGTCATTCTAAGTCTGGCGGGCGGCGGAGGCCGCCCGCCAGACTTCCCCCACCAAAATACCGCTCCGCGGTCGAAAGACCGCTGAGGGTATTTTGGGATTTGCCCTGGGCTGGCGGGCGACCGCCAAAAGGCCGCCCGCCAGCCCAGGGCAAATCATCCTTCCCACGAGGACGCCGGCTCAGAATTGAGCCGGCGGAGTGGGAAGGTGCGACGGGTGCAGTGGCACCCGTCGCGTATTTCAGTGTCTGCATAGCAGACACTGAAATACAAAGTGGGGCCCTCTTACGGGGGCCCCGCGGCACCCCCTACCGCCATCCTGTTCCTGGCGGGAGACCCATGGCGGCGGAGCGCGCTCCGCCGCCATGGAGGATTCACAAGGGCAGCGGAAAACCGGCGGGAGACCGCCGGTTTTCCGCATCTGACCGCGGCCGAACCGCCGCGGTCAGAATGCCCTGCGGGGCACCGCCGGCCTGTCGGCGGTGCTCCCGCCGACCCGGGGTCAGAATGACCCCCTATGTGCCTTTTCCATCTCTCCCCTGTCGCATTATGTGCAGAGCCTGGCCTCAATGCATCTCTTCCCTGTGACACTATGTGCAGAGCCTGGCCTCTCTGCATCTCTCCTGTCACACTATATGCAGAGCCTGGCCTCTCTGCATCTCTCCTCTGACACATTATGTGCAGAGCCTGGCCTCAATGCATCTCTCCCCCATCACACTATGTGCAGAGCCTGGCCTTTTTTCATCTCTCCCCTGTCACACTATGTGCAGAGCCTGGCCTCTCTGCATCTCTCCTGTCACACTATATGCAGAGACTGGCCTCTCTGCATCTCTCCTCTGACACATTATGTGCAGAGCCTGGCCTCTAATTATGTCTCCTCTGTCACTCTATGTGTAGAGCATGGTCTTCCTGCATTTCTCCTCTGACAACTATGTGCAGAGTTTGGCCTCTGCATCTCTAGTCTGTCATACTATGTACAAACTGTGTGCAGAGCCTGGCCTCTCTGTATCTCTCCCCTGTCACACAATGTGCAGAGCCTGACCGACCTTCATCTCTTCCCTTGCACACTATGTGCAGAGCCTGGCCTCAATGCATCTCTCCCCTGTCACACTATGTGCAGAGCCTAGCGTCTCTGCATCTCTCCCCTGTCTGGCCTCTCTGGCCTCTCTGCATCTCTCTCAACACACTACGTGCACAGCCTGCCTCACTGCATCTCTCTCCTCTCAACCTATGTGCAGAGCCTGGCCTCTCTGCATCTCTCCCCTGTCACACTATGTGCAGAGCCTGGCCTCTCTACATCTCTCATCTGTGACCCTAAGAGGCATATTTCTGAGAGCTTTGTATCATGCTTGCACCACACAACGTGGTACATGTGCGACACAAACCTCTAAGTCAGATTTTTTAACCCACTCAAAGCCACTTTGCGTGTCTTTGAATAGCTTCGAAAATCTGGAGTAAGAACACAGCACAAAGGTTACGTTGCCTTACTCTGTGCAAGGGGGGTGTTCCATTGGTGTTGCAGTGGGTGTTCCCACGCAACTACCATGGGTTTTAATGCATTCCTGGATTCACAAGGGCTTGCAAACCTGGAAATGCACCAACATCTTAAGCCTCCCCAGGAGAGGAGTAAAGAAGAGAAATGCCTTTATTTCTCCTCGTTCTCTCCTCTTTCTAAAAGTGCTGCAGAATGAAGCACACATATAAAGAGGAAAAAGCCTCCCAGGATTGGTTTGTGCAGGAAGGAAAAACAATCCTGCATGCATAGTGCAAGGGTGCTTGCGTTGGCGCTAGGCTGCAAAAACAGTGCCAGCACAAAGGAAAATGACAGGTATGAGCAGTATTGGATAAATCTTGTGCATTCCTGCATTTTTCCTGTGATGCAGGGCAGCGCGGCAAGGTGACTTGCTGTGCTGCCCTGTGCCACAATAGACATAAATATTCCCCTAATGCTTTTTATTCTGTTCTCCTGCTCAGCTAGTACTGTCTGCTCCATAGGTTGTCACTGCCACATAATCCTTCTGTTTTAGTCTTTGCTTACTGCTGCCTTACTGTGGTGACACCTGTGACCACTGTATCTTCTCAATCAGTGAGTGGTCATGCTGGACATATAGGGCCAGATTTATCAAATTGTTAGGCAACGCAATGCAGCAAGACAACTTTCTGCGCTATGCTGCTCTGTGCCGCATGACAGGGAGAGGGCACAAATGTGCCATATCTACTAAAATATGACACATAACTGATTTTTCTCAGCTCTGGTGCAATGAGTGCTGTGTAGCACGAATGCTGACACCCTTGTGTCATTGCTGTGTTATAGGCAGGACTGTTTTTGTGCAGGAAGGAGCACCTTCCTGCGCAAAAACAATCCAAAGAGGCATTTTTGTCTTTCCATGTGTGGTGCAGAAAGCAGCACATTTAGAAAGAGGAACTAGCAAGGAAAAATAAAAATATTTCTTCTTGTTTCACCTCAGTTGGGAGGGCTCAGCGTTTTGGCGCAATCCCAGGCTTACTGACCTTAGTAAATCTGGGATTGTGCCAAAATCCATGGATGGATCAATGGGAATGCCCATGCTCCACCAATGGAACACGTTCTGCCTTGCTTTACTCTGGATTAACTAACCCACACAGAGCCACGCCAGATGGCATTGCATGGTTTAGTAAATCTCAATTAAGCTCTTGCATTGCCTTGCATCTCCTTGCATGACACAAGTGTCTTCGAATCACCTCTTTCTCTCAGTCCGCTCCTATATGAGTGAGATGTCCCTTCTCCCACTCTTCCATTACTGCTGCCATCTGGGGTGTAACAGTCAGTGAGAGCTGCTCCTTCTGGAATCCACTGTGGGACTCCATGAGTCCAGTGGAAATCCCCCTAGTGCCAGTAACAGGAATTACCAGCCTCATGAGGATTATGAGACCCGTGATACCTCTGTGGGCCCATTAGCTTTCACTTAGGCAGTGGCCTTGCTGAAAGAAGACAAAAAGTCCGGATAAAACTCTGGAAAGATACTGGAATTACCAAGTAAATCAAGTGTGGTGCTCATAATAACCACAGTAATTTTTCATTTATAAGGGCTACAGAATCCAGGGGCTCTCATTTTGAGCCCAGGTACCTTCAGGGTGAGGCTGGGACAGAAAATAGGCCCAAGCACCAAAATAAAAGTGTCCCCCATTAGTAAATTAGACAGCTAAAAAATTATCCACAGGCAACATGGAACATTGTATATATGTGTTTTCTGGGCAGGTCACTTCACATCTAGACTCTGCTTCAGCCCTCATAGCGTCCTCTCCAGCCTGGGTACTCTTAAGTGAACATGTCACACAAGGAGCTTGGTATTACACATCTTATTCTTCTGTGTGAAAGTGCAAACTCCACAATCTAAGGGCCTCATTAACGAGGTCCCAGCGGCACCCTGTGCCACAGGAGCGTAATTTTGTTTTGACACTCCGGTGGCGTAGTGTGCCAGCACATATTTACAAAGGCATGCCGAGCCACCTTGTGTGGCTTTTCATGGCCTTGTAAATGTGGACCTCTTTCATGCATAACACTGCGTGAAAAGGGAGTTCCATGGGTCTTGCTTGGGGTGTTTCCACGCAACACTCATGCAACCTGAAGGAATCTGATGCATTCCCATATATATAAATCTGGGAATGCGTCAGATTCCTTTGCCACCTCAGAGGTGGAGTGACGCAACGGGGAGAAATATGTTTATTTCTCCACGTTTTTCCTCCTTCTATGTCTGCCGCATTCTACAGCAGACATAGAAAGAGGAAAACACCTTGTGATTGTTTTTGTGAAGGAAGGCGTACCTTCCTGCACAAAAACCATCATCCCCACAACGCAGGCATCCTTGCGCCACTGTGCAAAGGTGCCTGTCATTGGCGCATGGCAGCAATGTGTGCACCAGTGCAGGGGGAGAGGACAGGATGTGCCGTATCTTGTAGAAACTGCGCATTTCAGCTCTTTCCCGGTGGCGCAAGACGGCACAGAAAGACACTTGCTGCACCCCCTGCGCCACGGGCCTTGTTAATGAGGCCTAGAACTGAAATCCAGTCGCCACGCCCGAACCCTCATGTCACAGTTCTACGGCTTCCTTTAGGAACCAAAAGAGTCACGTCATTACCAATCACACAACACTACAGCCCCCTGTGTTTTCTCCCGGAGCTGTTTCTCTCTCCGTGCCCCTCTCTTGCTCCTGTTGGTGAGACGCAGTGAGGCTGTCACCGCTTGACGTCACTGTATCTTCTTATCTATGAATGTCTCTGTTTGGTGCACGGTCTGCTCTGCCTCGGCTGTCTCTTTCCTGTCAGCCCTCTGTTTCATCCCTCACATGTTGGGGGTGGCAGTCAGTAAGATGTGCTCCAGCCTGGGGCCATTCTATCCGGCTGGGTTTCTGCAATGGTTTGAGAGACAGACGGCCAGTGAGAGGCCCTGTCTAATCCTACATCACGCTTTCTTCCCAACTCTCTGTTGCTCCTTCCACGCTGTCAGAGACAGTCAGCGAGGGTGTCGCTCTAAACCTGTCTCTTTTCATTCCATGTGTGTCACTGTCCACCTTGTGCTATTTGTTCTATCTGGGATGTCTCTTTACCCGCACTGCTAACTTCCTCCTGTCATGCTGTCCGAGACAGTCAGCGAGAGACCCTGTCTGTCTCTTCATATACCCTGTATGTTATTGTCGGCCCTGTGCCACCTGTTCTTGTTGGGCTGTCTTTTCCTCTCCCCTCTCTATTGCTTTGTGTCATGCTGTCAGAGACAGTCACTCACGGGCTCTCTTTGAGCCCTCTCTCTTATCACTCCCTACATTGTATTGATGGCCCTCTGCTACAGCTGTGTCTGAGCTCCCTCCTTCATTTCAACTCTCATAGCTCCTGCCACACTATGAGAGACAGTGATGAAGCTGAAATGAAGGTTTTACATTTATTAGTGCTTAAACGTAGTGCTGCAATAATCAAGAGTGACTTTAACCGAACTAATAAAGATTGTACGGGGACAAAATGAGCCCTCAGAGTAGTTTGCCAACATTTATAAGCGTGCTTTATATAACGTGATGTATTAGAATTTTACGAATCTAACATAATCGTAAACGTGTGCTATGATTTGCTTGTTTGAAATGTTTTAGCTTAGCATAACTTTAGTGCAGGCTTCGGCCTAGTTGTCTGGTCTCACGATTTAGATGCTCGTATTTTTCCAATGTGCTAATAAACGTGTATTTCTGCTTGAGGCTGTACTTTTCCACTGAGATCGTTCACATGCTTATCTTAAGGTTTCGTGCCAGCCTGGCATTTTTCTCTTTGCTCCAAGGTCAATCTGCAGGTGCGGACAATGGAAGCTCTGAAAGTGAGTTAATTGGTATAAAATGTTGCAACTTGCGTACCCGTCTCCAAGGATAATGTATGCTTAAGTAAAAGCTTGAGAACTGTTGTTTTTGATTGGATAATTTGAAGCCAACCTATGAACCCTCCAATGGAAGACCCTACTGGATTTGAACTGTTGTCTATTTAAACCAGGTGCACGAGAAGAAAGTAGCTATTACCCGACATTGCACCCATTGCGCCATTTTGCAGCTATTATGGCCCACCTTGCTGCGACGCCATTTTGAAAGAGACTCTGATGCTTTCTCTAATCGAGAGAAAGAGACTTTAAATGATTCTTACCCTAGAGACTTTAACTTTGATCCCTTTGCATGAAGTAGTAGTTTTATCTTGCCGCCGTGAGGCAATTGCCCCGTCCACCTTGCCCCTTTGCCCCGTCCCATGCTGATCGAGAAACGGTACCTGTGAGACGAAGACTTCCTTGAATGCTGATTGAAATTGGTAAATATGAAAGGACATTGTGCAATTGCATTGTGTTTCTTTTAGGTAACCAACTGCTGATTTTTGATAGGAGCCCTAGTTAGGAGTTTTCCAAATTAATGTTGCTAAATTGTTTTTGCATGAAGTCCCACATGCCGATGCTAATTTGAGGTTAGATGAGGATTCCTTTTTGTTGCACGATCCAATTTGAGACCTTGTTATGCTGACTAAATGTATGCAATTAGTTCATTACAGATTATAGTATTAGTGATTTGCATTGCTATTATCGAATGCCTTGTTATTCAAATGCTGCATAGATTGCATCTTTTCCGCCGTTATGGACAGCTATTAATGTTCATCTACATATATCATTTGGTGTTGAGACACGTTTATATTGTGCTAGCTTTGTTAATATAGGGAAATAAATTCACTAACTTTGCAATAAACTGGTGTGGTTATTCATGACCGAAAGGTCATGGTTTCGTCGAAATGTATTCTGGATTAATTGTTAAGTGTTATGTTGATCAGGGCATTGCTTATGTTCGTTATTGATTATTGATTACATTGAATTGACTGATCTCGGGTGAAGAGAGTTCCACTTAGCCAAAAGATTCATCGGCCTAAAGAGCGTCCAAAATACAGGTAAATTATTAGTATGGAACGCTCTATCAGTAGATGGTAGCAGAGGACGGTTTAGACTTTTGGGACCCCACTCGAGACATACATGGTGTTGAATTAACGGTTTAGACTTTTGGGACCCCACTCGAGACATACATGGTGTTGAATTAACGGTTTCGACTTTTGAGATACCACTCGAGAAGTTGAATTAGAATTTCTTGGGTAAAACAGATTGAGAAAATGATGATGGGCTAAGTCCACCGCGACTTTCCCGGGATCTCGGAGCTTGCGAATGAAGAGAATGGAGGTGTGAGATCAGCGTTGGCGGTACTAGTGATGGTATGAGTGAAGTTAGGATTTTGCGCTTGCACAGCTTATTGCCGCAGATTGTGTGAAAAGGTTGCGAGGATTTTAGAGAATAGCGGAGGTGCGACTCCGAGTGTAGAAATAGGGAAGTCGTCGAACTTCATAGAAATAGCGGAGGTGCGACTCCGAGTGTGAGAGTAGGGAAGTCGTCGAACTTCATGTGCATGTGGCGCTTTGTGCAGAAAAAGGTCCACGTGGTTGTTGTTGTTGTTGAGACGGGCCCTGCGAGGTCAAGAGACTCCGGAGTATGTTGAAAAGTGTATGAGACACTTGTTTTATGTTGTGGTCTGGTCGGTTTAGTAGGTTGATCGGGCGTGGTCAACGAGTCGGTACGTGTGTTAAGGGAGTGAAAGAAAACTTCGACTTCGGGCTCTGACAAAATTCTAAGTGCACTAGAATAGATCACTGACAAGTTGAGAGCAGAGTCTGCGGGTCAGATTTGCTTGCGAAAGTGGGGACCGAGAAAGATGGAATAACTGCCGAGGCTAGTGAAAAATCCCTAAGGTCCTGAAGCGATTGTGTTACCCTTCCTGTAGTAAACCGACAGATCTGTTTTATATTTTTGGTTGCTCGCGATACATGCTAGAAGTTGTTACGAGAGGAGCTGAGTGAAGGAGGATTAGCCGTGAGGCTTTGTCAGCCGCAGAGTGTGTGAGTGTGACGTCACTAGGAGCCGCGCTGGGATAGGTTGGTTGCAGAGAAGGGTCGCGCACGGATTGGATGCAGTCCGTGGGGCTCGATTGGAAGGGGAAAGGCAAGCGAAGAGTATTCCGGGAATTAAAGTCACCTATTGATTACAAATTTGTGAAATAAAAGACGAGAAAATGAAATTTTTTAAAGCATTAAAGAGTGCGATGAAGGGAGAGTCTTACATTAAAACGAGGGTAGGAGAGGAGACGCCACCCGAAGGTACACCAGCTTACATTGTAATGGAGGAAAAAGGGGTAGCTCCGTGCCTTTGGCTAAAGCAATGGCACAAGCTGACAGAGAAACATGGGAGCGTAGCGTTCCCGATCCATGGGACATTCAATATAAGGATCCTAGAGAATTTGAGATTCGCGATGTACGACATGAAGGTACCTCCAAGGCCAGCACAGTTTGAGGCTCTAGCGATTTGGGAACTGATGGCTAGACAGCAACAGCAAAATAAGTTTGAGACCAGGATAAGAAAGGTAGAAAAGACACTAGCGGACGCTAGGTGGGATAATGCACAGAAGGTGTGGAGGTCAGATGTATTGCAGGGGATAAAATTGTTTCCCGCAATTACTAAGGAAGAAGAGGAGACAGGTAAGAAAGCTACCTGTAAGACAAACAGGAGGTGTTCCAAGGATAGAGAGGACGAGGAAAAGTTGAGAAGAGAAGAGGAGTTAGAGGATGAGGAGTTAATCATGCAATGGCTGAACGACCGTCCACCACCTTATGCAGAGAGTGGACAAGGTCCAAGTACCAGTTCTGCCCCTCCGGCACCGGTACAGAACAGTGAAACTCAGAGTTCAGGAGCATCATCGGGATCTAAGGACCCGAGTTTACTGTTCACCCCGCAGATACCGCAGGTTAGGAGAATATATCCAGATGTGCCCATATTGAAACCAGCAGAAAATTATCAGCCGCAGGTCCCAAGGTACTACAGCAGTGACAACAGTACGGGAATGATTCTAGATCCAACCGTAATGGGAGGACAGAATGGTCACAACCCAACACTGGCACAAGCTGAATCAACCCAGTTTTTGATGCCTCAAAAGCAGATGCAGGGGGGAAACGCACATGCTCAGATGACGGGGAGTCAGATGGGCATGCCGGCAATGATGACCCATAGTGTGGGAATGAACATGTCTCAGAACATGGGAAATGGACAGAACCCAGATGCGATATCACTACCCATTACTGTAGGTCTACCGGTACCTTTGTACAGTCAGCCTAACTTAGGTATGAGCGGTCAGGGATCAATGCTGCAGAATGGGACAGAAAGGAGGTGCATAGAAAACACTCCAGGGATAACTCCGATAGCGGCTCAGCCAACTGGATCTGGGTCCTTGATGGAGTTTAGTCCCATATGTGCTCAGTCAACACTGGTGAGGTCGAGTCCCCCACTGATGATACCGCTATCATCGAACACTGAAAAGTTGCCGCAACCATCGATGACAGTCGATGTGAACGCTACACTGATGGGGTTGAATGCGCAACAGCTGACACAGTGGTTCAACAGTCTGAATTCCACACAAAGCTCAGCCAGTGGGAAGGGAGAAGATTATCTGAATAGGGTCAGGTTGAACATGGAAGCACAAGAATTGGTGGAAGGGACTATGGGTGTGAATAGGTTAGAGTCCTACTTGGAAGAAGAGCTGAGGTATCTATGTCCCAGGATTACGAGAGAAGTGAACAAGGTACATAGAAGCTTGCAAGAAATAGCTAACAAAAACGGGGTTGATATAGACAAGACGAAACACTTGAGCAGGAGCTATAGATTGGATTTCGGGACCACAGATTTTGAACACATGAGGTCAGCAGGCATGAAGGCGCACCTTAGAGAATTGCTGCAGAGTGCACAAGTGTGGAGTTGCTTAGACAAATGGGAAAGCAGATGGGTAAAGAGAAAGGAAAAGAGGAAAGACAGTGTCCCAGAGCTCAACGAGAAAAGACCGCAGAGTAGTGATGCAGTAACCATGTTACCAATGAGGGAGACAGCAGGGGGAAAATTAATACATGTACCATGGCACAGAAGCGACATTCAGTCTTTTACGGATGATTTTCCCAAACTGAGAGAGAAACCGATTGAATGGTATCAACAGACTGATAGGTTCGTGAAGCTTGCAAAATGTCTCTGGGAAGACCTGAACACTCTCTTTGAGATTGTGGTTCCGGCAGATTTGTGGGAGGATTGCAAAAGAGCTGTAGGTTGGCCGGCAAGTGAACCAGAGAGAGACAGGGATACGGGTGCACCATCACCTATGGTGATGAGATTGTACTATAAGGTGATTGAGCATTTGAAGACGAAGGTGGCCGCGAAAAATGTGGATTGGCAGAAGATAGATCGAACTGCCCAAGAGGCTAAAGAGTCAATTCATAGTTACTATGAGAGGTTGTTGAAGGCGTTCAAGAACTACAGTGGCACGGAGACAATAGAGGCGAAGGACATGCTTCATTTTGTGTTTAGATTTGTGGAAGGGCTGAGACCAGAGATAAGTCAGATGATAAAGTCGCATTTGATTTGTTGGCAGTCGAAACCTATTGATGAGGTGTTGAATTATGCAAAATACTGTAGCGACGAAATTGAAGTGAAACAGAAAAAGTTGAAAGAGAAGGTGATGATGATGCAACTTAAAGCAGCTCAGACAGGTCTGCAAGGTTTGCAAGGGTTGCAAGGGTTACAACAGCAGGTACCGCAACCGCAGCCGCAGTTGCAGGGAAATATGATGTTTCAGCCACAGGCGAGAGGCAGAGGCAGAGGAGGTTTTGGGAATAATGGTCCGGATTTGAACACTGTTGTGACTCCGAATGGTGTGCAGGCATTGAAAAAGGTGATGCCGTGTCACGTGTGCGGAATTGTCGGACATTGGAAACGCGAGTGCCCGATGGTGGTGCAGGAAGGTGCAGGTGTTGGTCAGCAAAACAATGATGTCAATGCATTTCAGACGATGAGGGGACCGAAAATGAGAGGTCCAAACCCAAATTTTCAGACCATAAATCAGCTGCAGGGATTACAGCCTATGCAGCCGCAGCAGATGCAGATGCCCCGTATGCAGATGACGCAAATGCAGCCAATGCAACAGCAGTTTCCCATGGTACCTAATCAGCAAATGCAAATACCTTTGGCACCAATGAGTCAGCAGCAAGTGATGGTTCCTCCACAGGTCTCGGGTCAGGTAATGAATACAAATGGTACCGTACAACAGTTCCCATTACACAGTGAGAGTGGAATAAACAATGTATGGGAGAGTGAAAGTTCAGGAGAGGAAGGAGATTGTGTGCTTGCAGCATCCTTGGAAGTTGATCAAAAGGGTCCGTACGTGGAGGGAAGAGTAATGGGTCATCGTGTCTCATTCTTGGTTGACACAGGAGCCACACGTTCAACTGTTAAGAGCATTGAAGTACCAAATTTGCCACTCTCAGGGAGAACAGTTCAAGTGGTGGGAGTAGCAAACAGGCACCTGACAAACCCAATTACAGATCCGGTACCAGTCAGCATTGGTAACTATCAAGGGTTACATAAATTTGTGGTATGTGACTCAAGCCCGATAGCACTGTTAGGGAGAGACCTATTGTGCAAATTGGGATGTTCGATTATGTGCTCGAACGATGGAATTAAAATTCAGACGAGCAGTGATGGGGAAGAAGAGGACAGTGTAGAGGGGGATGAGATGGAAACTGTCGATGAAGAGTATCCTCTGATTTGCCTTTTCCCGATGATAACTGAAGAAGATATTCCAACTGAATTACGGGAAACAGTCGGAAAGGAAGTGTGGGATATGACAGGGAAAGAGGTGGGATTGATGAAAGGAGTGGAACCAGTGAAAGTGACTGTAAAGCCCAATGCAACCTTTCCCCAGACCCCACAATACCACATGGCACAAGACACCCTCATGAAAGTTGCCCAACTCATTGACGAATTTGTAAAACAGGGAGTACTGAAAGAAGTGTTAAGCAGTCCATGTAATTCACCAATCATGGGACTAATAAAGCCGAGTGGAAAGGTCCGAATTGTACAGGACTTGAGGAAGATAAAGGACATCATAATTAAATGTTGCCCTGTCGTACCAAATCCAGCTGTGATAATGTTTCAAGTCCCTTGCGATGCTGAGTGGTTCTCAGTCATCGACTTGTCACAAGCATTCTTCTCGGTGCCTCTTCATGAGGACAGTCAATTTCTCTTTTGTTTCAAATTCTTAGACAGAGTGTACAGTTGGTGTCGAATTCCTCAAGGGTTTTCTGAGTCACCATCAATTTTCAATCAGATTCTAAAGAAAGACTTGGAAGCATTAGAATTGCCATTCGAGTCAACCCTAGTACAGTACATCGATGACTTACTGATTGCATCAAAGACAGAAAGTGGCTGCACAGCCGACACCATTGCTCTGTTGAACCATTTGGGAAGGAATGGACACAAGGTGTCTCCTTCCAAATTGCAGTTCTGTCAGAAGAAAGTGAAATACTTGGGTCACCAGATAGAGAAAGGGTCACGGAGAATAATGAAGGAAAGAATAACAAGCGTACTTCAAATGAGTCCACCAAAGACAAGGAGGGAGGTGAGGAAGTTTTTGGGGATGGTGAGCTACTGTCGCCAGTGGATTCCCAACTTCTCAACTCTAGCAAAGCCTTTACTGAAACTGACCCAGAAGGATGCCTTGGATCAAATTGAGCTGAAAGGAGATGAGATGGATGCTTTTATCGAATTGAAAGAATGCATGTGCAGGGCTCCAGCTTTAGGTATGCCTGATTACACAAAGCCTTTCACATTGTTTTGTCATGAACGTGATGCATGTTCTTTGTCTGTCTTGACCCAAGCCCATGGTGGCATAAACAGACCAGTAGCGTATTTTTCAGCTACTTTGGATCCGGTCGCAGCAGCACTGCCTGGGTGTTTGCGCGCCGTAGCAGCAGTTGGTATTAGCCTCACTCAGAGTGAAGGAATAGTGATGGGACACCCAGTAACAGTCATGGTCCCTCACTCAGTTGAGATACTTTTGACCCGCTCCGAACGCAACACATGACTGGAGCAAGACTCACAAGGTATGAAACGATAATTCTGGGCTCACCGAATGTGCAGCTGAAAAGGTGCACTACGTTGAATCCAGCAACCTTGCTTCCTGGTGAAAATGCTGAAATTGAGAATGCTGAAGACGTCGAGCATGACTGCCTTCAGGTGACTGAATTTTGTACAAAACCCCGACCTGACATTAAGGATACTAAGCTTGATGAAAATGACCAAATTGTTTTTGTTGATGGTTCATGTCTAAGAGATGGGATGGGAATTTTGAAAGCAGGATATGCTGTATGTACTGTAACAGGTGTCTTGGAAGCATCCTGGCTCCAAGGAGTCTATTCTGCACAAGTAGCAGAACTTGTAGCCCTTACAAGAGCATGCCAATTGTCTACACTGATGAAAGTCACCATTTACACTGATAGTCAGTACGGGTTTGGAATTGTGCACGACTTTAGCCAACTATGGTCACAGAGAGGTTTCCTGACTTCTTCAGGATCCCCAGTGAAAAACGGGGAGAGAATAAGGGAATTGTTACACGCCATTCAAATGCCAGCCGAAGTTGCAGTGATAAAGTGTAGTGCTCATACAAAAGGACAGGACTATGTTTCTCTGGGAAATGCATATGCGGATCAAGTCGCAAGATTTTGTGCCTTGAACTGTATATTACTCAGGGATGAATGGAACTCAATAAGTGAACTAGAACTCGAACCAGCTGAAGCATTTGCCTTGAAGGTCATAGATACAATGGATGAATTAAAAGCATTACAGAATAACGTCAGGGAGGATGAAAGAGATTCCTGGATTAAATCACAATGTATAAAGAGACCAGATGAGTTATGGGTTTCAAATGAGGGAAAGTTTGTTTTGCCAAATAGTCTCTTATCGCAGCTTGCGCGGTTCTATCATGGGCAGGCTCACCTAGGGAGAGATGCCATGATAAGATTGTTCAAAACTGATTGGTTTAACCCCAGATTCCGTCAAGCTGCAGAAGCAGTTTGCCATCGATGTGTCACTTGCCAGCAGATGAACCCAGGGAAGGGAACGGTTGTGAACGCGAGCCACATTGGTAGGGCGAGTGGCCCGTTTAGTAGAATGCAGATGGACTTCATTGAGATGCCTGTGCATGGAGGTCTGAAATATGTGTTGGTGATTGTGTGCATTTTTAGTCACTGGATTGAGGCATACCCCACACGTAGAAATGACAGCCTTACAGTTGCAAAGCTATTGTTGAGGGAGTTAATACCACGTTTCGGATTCCCGATCTCTTTAGAATCAGATAGAGGAAGTCACTTCAATAACGAGGTGATAAAGTTACTTTGCGAAGCGCTGAACATTGAGCAAAAACTGCATTGTAGCTATCGCCCAGAAGCCTCAGGACTGGTGGAGCAAATGAATGGTACACTGAAATCAAGAATGGCGAAAATATGTGCATCAACAAATTTGAAATGGCCTGACGCATTGCCTTTGGTGTTAATGTCAATGAGAAACACCCCTGACAGAAAGACTGGATTGTCTCCGCACGAAATTCTCATGGGCAGGGCTATGAGACTGCCTGCAGTTCCCGCAAACGCGCTTTTGAATATTACAGATGATATGGTGTTAGACTACTGCAAAGGTCTGGCTGACGTGGTTCGCTCTTTCTCTCACCAGGTGGAAGCGACCACCTTGCCACTGATTCAAGGTCCAGGACACACACTGAAAGCAGGTGACTGGGTCGTGGTAAAGAAGCACGTGAGGAAGTCGTGTCTGGAACCCCGTTGGAAAGGCCCTTTCCAAGTGATCCTGACGACAACTACCGCTGTGAAGTGTGCGGGAGTTCCCAACTGGATTCACGCCAGTCACACAAAGAAAGTGTTGTGTCCCACAGATGAGGAAGTTGAAGCGCTGAAACTGCCAGTGCCTGATAAAACAGTGCTAAGCGCTGAGACAGAGCCAAACCGAACT
This sequence comes from Pleurodeles waltl, assembly GCF_031143425.1. Taxonomy (NCBI): domain Eukaryota; kingdom Metazoa; phylum Chordata; class Amphibia; order Caudata; family Salamandridae; genus Pleurodeles; species Pleurodeles waltl. The sequence goes on along the minus strand of NC_090442.1, from coordinate 64,179,491 downwards.
GAAAGCGAACAGGCAGGAACAGAGGAGAGAGAAGTATTCTCTGAGGACGAAACGACCGACTCACTTGGGGAAGACCAAGGAGAGACCTCAGACAGCGACGAAGCAGCTGAAGGTGACAAAGAACCTGAAGCAGCTGAGGGTAGCAAAGAGCCTGAAGCAGCTGAAGGTGACAAAGAGCCTGAAGCAGCTGAAAGTGATAAAGAGCCTGACGAAAGTAACGGTGACGAAGGGCTCGAAAGAGGTGAAGAAGCAGGAGAGCCTGATCAGAGGAGGGCTTTCCCAGAAGCAGACGATACAGAAAAAGAAAAAGAGAATGTGATTGATTCCCCAGAAGGAGGGGACAAGGCAGGACAGAACGAAACTGTTCAAGCTTCCACAGAAAAGATCGCAGGTCCATCAAGTGGACACGGTGCAAAGAGGAGACTAAGGGCCTGATTCTAACTTTGGAGGACGGTGTTAAACCGTCCCAAAAGTGGCGGATATACCACCTACCGTATTACGAGTCCATTATATCCTATGGAACTCGTAATACGGTAGGTGGTATATCCGCCACTTTTGGGACGGTTTAACACCGTCCTCCAAAGTTAGAATCAGGCCCTAAGTATATCGCCAATAAAACTAAGAACTAGAGAAAATTTTAACGACGGAGATAGGCCAAAAGTAAAAGAGAAAAGAAAGGAAGTGTCTGTCGTGGTGCCAACCCCAAGTGAAAGAAAAGACTTGGCCAAAGAGGAAAGTACCAGCGAAGCAGAATCGAAAAGAGAAGCAAAATTGAAAAGGAAAAGGATACCGAACAGGAGATATTCCGGTCCAGAATGGGCCTATGCAGTCAATGACGATTGGACTGACGAATTTGTATCTCTAAGCCTCGAGAACGAAGAAGAAGAGATACCAATAGAAAAGAAAAGTTTTATGGACACTGTTGATTGAAAGGGTGATAAATGACATTGCTTGCTACAATCTAACGTGATACAAACAACCAGCTGAGACATTGCTAAACAGGATGAGACACTTGCTGAACTGATAAAGACTGAGTTATTGCCGAATTGAGACAAATGCTGCTAACCGATAAGTGACTGGCCTCTCGAAGAAAACTGTGTGAACATTGCGCTCGTTCAGCTTTGTAACTGAATTGCTAAATAGTTTCTTTATAGGTGCTTCTAGCTCTCTGATTCTATACAGATCATGGCTACACAAAACAGTAGAAAGAAATATTGTAAATATGCGTGTATAGGCTTGATAATTGCATGTGTACTAATAATAATGGCAATTGTGCTTGGAATGCATGGTAAGGGTGAGAATGGGAAAATTGATGCTTCTACTTTTGCTCCTGTTACTGTCACTGAACTAACCGCATTGAGAAGACTAGAATTAGATGAGAGACACTTGCATGATAAGAAAGAACTTTCGTATAATGTTTTCTATCGCTTGCTAACAGAATATGTTGAGACTATGGATGCGAAAGATTGTTATGTGTGTACACAGATACCGACATCAGTAAAGGAAGGGGTGACTTATCACCACATGCCTCTTACATACGGGATTACATGTAGTATAGTAACTTCTAGATTTTATGGTCAAACTAACATACAGTATTTTTACTCAAATTATGATGTTACCTTTGCATATGTTCCTATAATAGCGCAGCTAAGCCAGATTGCTAAAGATTGGGATGCTAAAATAATGAGGGAATTTTTCGAGCCAATGCAAACTTTTGAAACGGCTCACGCTCATAGGGAAAATCTTACCTGCTCGCTCACTGCAGTAGAAATAAGCTTTTTAGATCGCACAGATGATAGAAGGGCACAAATGAATGCGAAATTAGAAAAAGAGCTAAGTAAGAGGACTTCAGTAGATCACTATGATTTTGCCGCAATAAAGACACAAGGGAGAATAGCTTTAGATGCTTGGCATGTAGGGAAATTTTGTATATATCGAGGTGAATCTTATTATGATAATATTTTCGTAGGAGCAAGTGAGTGTAAACATACGTTTATATTTAAGGCCAAATGGACATTCATGATGAACGGACTTGACCCTGTCATACCAGGTGTATATTACATTTGTGGGTATAATGCCTATTATCGTCTTCCGAAGGGATGGTGGGGGAGATGTTATTTGGGTATAGTGTTCCCAAAGGTTTATCAACTGGATGACCTATCGATGATTCCAAAGACATCTGGATCCCTTCGTATCCAGAAAAGAGAGACCGCAGCTGCTGTGGTAGGAGGTATATTTGGATCCATGATTCCTTCATTGGGAGTTGTTTTGAATTCCATCAAAATAAGAAAGTTGTCTACTATAGTGGATAACATGTTGACAAAGTTTTCAGGTGCTATAATCCTGATAGATGCTGAACTTGCAGCGGAAAGAACTATGACTCTTCAAAACAGGCTTGCCTTAGACATTCTTTTAGCAAAGGATGGCGGCGTTTGCAAAATGCTTGGTGCGCGCCACTGTTGCACGTATATTCCAGACAACAGTGTGAAAATTAAAACTATGCTTGCTAATCTAACAAAAGAGAGTGCAGATTTGAAGGAACTGAAAGAACCAGGAGTGTGGGAGAAGGTTGGAAAAGGACTTGCTTCAGTGGGAAATTGGATTGGTGGAATTTGGAATGGAATATTACTAAAAATAATACAGGGAATATTAATAGTACTGATTTGTATATTTGGAATTTGGGGAATAAAAAGGGGAATAATAATGATTATGGAAAGAATTAAAAGAAGGAAGGAAGAGAAAATGATGAAAAGAATGGCAGAAGAATATAACGCGAAAACTAGGGGAACTAAAAGGAAAAGAGAACTGACAGAATTTTAATGGAATAAAATTTGTGGGAATAGTTTGTGTGATGACAAGTAGTCATCAGAGGAGGGATTGATGAAGCTGAAATGAAGGTTTTACATTTATTAGTGCTTAAACGTAGTGCTGCAATAATCAAGAGGGACTTTAACCGAACTAATAAAGATTGTACGGGGACAAAATGTGCCCTCAGAGTAGTTTGCCAACATTTATAAGCGTGCTTTATATAACGTGATGTATTAGAATTTTACGAATCTAACATAATCGTAAACGTGTGCTATGATTTGCTTGTTTGAAATGTTTTAGCTTAGCATAACTTTAGTGCAGGCTTCGGCCTAGTTGTCTGGTCTCACGATTTAGATGCTCGTATTTTTCCAATGTGCTAATAAACGTGTATTTCTGCTTGAGGCTGTACTTTTCCACTGAGATCGTTCACATGCTTATCTTAAGGTTTCGTGCCAGCCTGGCATTTTTCTCTTTGCTCCAAGGTCAATCTGCAGGTGCGGACAATGGAAGCTCTGAAAGTGAGTTAATTGGTATAAAATGTTGCAACTTGCGTACCCGTCTCCAAGGATAATGTATGCTTAAGTAAAAGCTTGAGAACTGTTGTTTTTGATTGGATAATTTGAAGCCAACCTATGAACCCTCCAATGGAAGACCCTACTGGATTTGAACTGTTGTCTATTTAAACCAGGTGCACGAGAAGAAAGTAGCTATTACCCGACATTGCACCCATTGCGCCATTTTGCAGCTATTATGGCCCACCTTGCTGCGACGCCATTTTGAAAGAGACTCTGATGCTTTCTCTAATCGAGAGAAAGAGACTTTAAATGATTCTTACCCTAGAGACTTTAACTTTGATCCCTTTGCATGAAGTAGTAGTTTTATCTTGCCGCCGTGAGGCAATTGCCCCGTCCCCTTGCCCCTTTGCCCCGTCCCATGCTGATCGAGAAACGGTACCTGTGAGACAAAGACTTCCTTGAATGCTGATTGAAATTGGTAAATATGAAAGGACATTGTGCAATTGCATTGTGTTTCTTTTAGGTAACCAACTGCTGATTTTTGATAGGAGCCCTAGTTAGGAGTTTTCCAAATTAATGTTGCTAAATTGTTTTTGCATGAAGTCCCACATGCCGATGCTAATTTGAGGTTAGATGAGGATTCCTTTTTGTTGCACAATGCAATTTGAGACCTTGTTATGCTGACTAAATGTATGCAATTAGTTCATTACAGATTATAGTATTAGTGATTTGCATTGCTATTATCGAATGCCTTGTTATTCAAAGGCTGCATAGATTGCATCTTTTCCGCCGTTATGGACAGCTATTAATGTTCATCTACATATATCATTTGGTGTTGAGACACGTTTATATTGTGCTAGCTTTGTTAATATAGGGAAATAAATTCACTAACTTTGCAATAAACTGGTGTGGTTATTCATGACCGAAAGGTCATGGTTTCGTCGAAATGTATTCTGGATTAATTGTTAAGTGTTATGTTGATCAGGGCATTGCTTATGTTCGTTATTGATTATTGATTACATTGAATTGACTGATCTCGGGTGAAGAGAGTTCCACTTAGCCAAAAGATTCATCGGCCTAAAGAGCGTCCAAAATACAGGTAAATTATTAGTATGGAACGCTCTATCAACAGTCAGTGAGAGACCCTGTCTGAACCCTGTCTTTTCTGATTCCCTGCATGTTGTTCTTGGCCATGTGCTCCCTGGGCTGTCTCTTTCCTCTCACCTCTCACTTGCTCCTGTCATGCTGTCAGAGACAGGGAGAGACCCTGTCTGAACCTTGTCTTTTCTGATTCCTGGTCCTGTGCTATCAACTGTCTCTTTCCTCTCACCTCTCTCTTGCTCCTGCATGCTGTCAGAGACAGTCAGTGAAAGACCCTGCCTGAACCCTGTCTTTTCTGATTCCTGGTCCTGTGCTCTCTACTGTCTCTTCCCTCTCACCTCTCTCTTGCTCCTGCCATGCTGTCAGAGACAGTCGGGGAGAGACCCTGCCTGAACCCTGTCTTTTCTGATTCCCAGCATGTGATTCCTGGTCCTGTGCTCCCTGGGCTGTCTCTTTCCTCTGACCTCTCCCTTGCTCCTGCATGCTGTCAGAGACAGTCGGTGAGAGACCCTGCCTGAACCCTGTCTTCCGATTCCCTGCATGTGATTCCTGGTCCTGTGCTCTCTGCTCTGTCTCTTTCCTCTGACCTCTCCCTTGCTTCTGCATGCTGTCAGAGACAGTCGGTGAGAGACCCTGCCTGAACCCTGTCTTTTCCGATTCCCTGCATGTGATTCCTGTTCCTGTGCTCTCTGCTCTGTCTCTTTCCTCTCACCTCTCCCTTGCTTCTGCATGCTGTCAGAGACAGTCGGTGAGAGACCCTGCCTGAACCCTGTCTTTTCCGATTCCCTGCATGTGATTCCTGGTCCTGTGCTCTCTGCTCCGTCTCTTTCCTCTCACCTCTCCCTTGCTTCTGCATGCTGTCAGAGACAGTCGGGGAAAGACCCTGTCTGACCCCTGTCTTTTCTGATTCCCAGCATGTGATTCCTGGTCCTGTGCTCCCTAGGCTGTCTCTTTCCTCTGACCTCTCCCTTGCTCCTGCATGCTGTCAGAGACAGTCGGTGAGAGACCCTGCCTGAACCCTGTCTTTTCTGATTCCCAGCATGTGATTCCTGGTCCTGTGCTCCCTAGGCTGTCTCTTTCCTCTGACCTCTCCCTTGCTCCTGCATGCTGTCAGAGACAGTCGGTGAGAGACCCTGCCTGAACCCTGTCTTTTCCGATTCCCTGCATGTGATTCCTGGTCCTGTGCTCTCTGCTCTGTCTCTTTCCTCTGACCTCTCCCTTGCTTCTGCATGCTGTAAGAGACAGTCGGTGAGAGACCCTGCCTTAACCCTGTCTTTTCTGATTCCCTCCATGTGATTCCTGGTCCTGTGCTCTCTGCTCTGTCTCTTTCCTCTCAACTCTCCCTTGCTTCTGCATGCTGTCAGAGACAGTCAGGGAGAGACCCTGCCCGAACCCTTTGCTTCTCATTTTCTGCATGCTTTGTGGGCCTCTGCTCTGCATCAGTGCCCAGCGCGAGGCCCTGCTCTCATCCTCTGTACCGCTGACAGCACTTAGGTTGGAGACATGTTTAATTAAAGCTGTTCTCTTCTATCAGCAGACACTAAGGGCCAGATGTAGGAAGCACTTTGCGAGTCGCAAACGGCAAAATTTGCCGTTTGCGACTCGCAAATGCGTGATTCCTATGCAGAAATGCATTTTGCGAGTCGGGACCGACTCGCAAAATGCATTTCCGAATCGCAAATAGGAAGGGGTGTTCCCTTCCTATTTGCGATTCGCAATGGTATGCAATTCCAAATGGAGTCGCAGTTACCATCCACTTGAAGTGGATGGTAACCCATTCGCCTTTGTGAATGGACCCCATATTATTTTTTCAGGGCAGGGAGTGGTCCAAGGGACCACTCCCTGCCCTGAAAATTCCGAAACTAAAGGTTTCGGAATTTTTTGAAATGCAGCTCGTTTTCCTGTGAGGAAAACGGGCTGCACTTCAAAAAAAAAAAAAACCTTTATTTAAAAGGCAGGTCGCTAACATGGAGGCCTGCTGACGTCAGCAGGCCTCCATGTTAGCGAGTGCCTATATTCGCAATGGGGTCGCAAACTGCGACCCACCTCATAAATATTTATGAGGTGGGTCTTTGCGACCTCATTGCGAGTTGCAGAAGGTGTCTGAGACACCTTTCTGCATGTCAAATTGCGACTTGCAATTTGCGAGTCGCACAGACTCGCAAATTGCAAGTCGCAATTTGATTTTTTCCTACATCTGGCCCTAAGTCCACAGAGAACATGAAGAGGAAGAGGAATGACACAACCAGCAAGCAAACAACTTCACAGTTCACCTGTGCAATTTCAAAGATGACCATAACATTTTTAATTTCGGTCTCCTTTTAGTTTTCTGTCTTTAAACATGTTTTTTTTCTTTGCTTTTGGTATTCTCTTGTCACCTGTCCCTACTTCTGTCCTCCACTGTTTGTTTTCCTCTTTTTTTCTTTGCTTTTGTTTCTTTCCTCTTAAAATGTCACCACAGTTTTGTATTCTTCTCTCACTGTTTGTCCTTCTCGTCCTTACCTTGTCTCCTTTTCTTTCTTTCCCACATCCTTCTCTACTTTATTTCTTGTGCTGTTTATCACGTGTTTTTTATCTGTTTCTTTCATTTCCTTTCTTGTTATTGCGTCTTTTCATGTGCTCTCTCGTTCTCTTTCATTCATTCTTTCTTCTTCCTTCTATTACTTTATAATTATTTCTCCTTTTTTGTGTGTCTTGTGATGACTCCTTTAGTTTTATCATTTGTATTGTTTTCTTATTTTGAGTTTGTTTCCTTATTTCCTTTTATACTTATGAGAGTTCCCTTCATTTCCATCTTACATAATATTTATCTTCTATCACCTTTCTTTTCCTGTTCCCTTGCTTTTTTCTGTGCTGAAGGTCCTGGCTTGCAGCACCAATGCAACAAAGGACACCCACGTATAGTAAAAGGGTAATCCCCCAGCGCTACGAAAACATCCAACTCTTGAATGTAAAACCTTCTCCTGTTCTTTATTCATGAACCACAGTCATCATATCCTATGTTCTACCACACACCACCAGCTGGCCTACACGTCTTTCCTCTCTGAATAATTACATTCCAACTCACTTCTCACAGCTGATAAAACATTAAGGGGCATATTTATACTCCGTTTGCGCTGAAATTGCGTCGTTTTTTTCGACGCAATTTCGACGCAAAACTAACTCCATATTTATACTTTGGCGTTAGACGCGTCTAGCGCCAAAGTTCATAGACTTAGCGTCATTTTTTGGCGTGAACACCTTCCTTGCGTTAATGATATGCAAGGGAGGTGTTCCCGTCTAAAAAAATGACTCCCAGGCATGTGCGTGGTATTTATACTCCCGGGCAAAAATCACGCCCGGGAGTGGGCGGGGCAAAAAACCCCGCATTTGCGCCTGAATTTAACGCCTGGGTCAGGGCAGGCGTTAAGGGACCTGTGGGCTCAGAATGAGCCCAGAGGTGCCATCCCCTGCCCCAAGGGACACCCCCTGCCACCCTTGCCCACCCCAGGAGGACACCCAAGGATGGAGGGACCCACCCCAGGGACATTAAGGTAAGTTCAGGTAAGTTTTTTTTTTTTTTTTTTGTGGCATAGGGGGGCCTGATTTGTGCCCCCTACATGCCACTATGCCAGAAGTCCCCTGGGCATGGCCATTGGGCAAGGGGGCATGACTCCTGTCTTTGCTAAGACAGGAGTCATGTTAATGGGGGATGGGCGTCGTAAAAAAATGGCGCAAATCAGGTTAAGTCGATTTTTTTGACTCAACCTGACTTGCCCCATTTTGAGACGCCCATACGCCATTTTCCCCTACGCCGGCGCTGCCTGGTGTACGTGGTTTTTTTCCACGCACACCAGGCAGCGCCGGTCGGCTAACGCCGGCTAACGTCATTCTATAAATACGGCGCCCGCATGGTGCTTCAGAATGGCGTTAGCCGGCGCTAATTTTTTTGACGCAAAACTGCGTTGGCGCAGTTTTGCGTCAAAAAGTATAAATATGGGCCTAAATATTCATGTCACTAAACATTTGATTTTAATCCCAATTATTTCCGTGTACACTTACAACTTCAAAGTGGCCAAAATTGTCCATAAAATCGTTTATTAATATGTTCAGAGTACTCCTTAACTCTAGTTCCAGTGAATTAAACTTGGACTTTATTTCGATTTAACTCGATTTTCTGGACTATTTGGCCACTCTTGAAGTTGTAAGTGTACATAAAACAAATTGCGATGAAATCGGCATTATTGACCTGAATATTAATTTGTTATCAGCCCTGAGGAAGTCAGTTGGAATATAATTATCCAAAGACGAAACACAAGTTGGCTAGCCTGTGGCTTAAAGTGCAGCTTAGGATGTGATGACTGATGTTCATGAATAAAGAACACTTTGTATACAAGATTTAGATTTATTTTCGAATGCCCAGGGAATAAATTACCCTTTTGCCATATGGACTTTGTCCTCCTGGAAGGAACTCTGGAGGCTTTCCTTCACCCTTGAGCACCGAATTGTTTATTTACAATTTTTTATTGTATTATCTGCAGTTGTTACTGTTGATACTGGGTTAACGTGCACAGCATATACTTGCCACATTTATATTAAACGATGGTTTAAACCCAGATCCTTGTCACTGGGATTGAACGTCTGCATTGTTCAGCATTCCGTCCATCATCTGTTCTTTTTCCTTTTGTCCCCTAATTGGGAAGGGTATGCCTAGATGCGCGCACTCCCTGCTCACTGCACCACTGGATTAAAGCTAGACTGGCTGATATGGGGTAATATCCCAAAACCGGTCCCAGGATGCTTGTTTCAGCTCCATGAAGGATCTGGCCTGGCAGTTTGGGCTGGACTGTTCCCGTGGAAAGCAGGGTCAAGACCAATTTGCATATGGCTGGGGCCAAACTGGTGTGGGTGGTGGGCAAAAAACGATGGATTAAACCCATGTCCTTGTGACTGAGGGTGAATATTTGCATTGTTCTGCATTCCTTCATCTGTTCCGTTTGCTTTTGTCTCTCTAACTGGGAAGGGTATGCCCAGACGTGGGTCCTGTGCTCACTGCACCACTGGATATAAGCTAACCTGGCTAATGAGTGGTGATACCTCAAAACTGGTCCCATGATGCTTGCTTCCAGTCCAGGTAGGACCTGGTCTGGTAGTTCAGGCTGGACTGTTTCCATAGGTTAAGACTGATTTGCATACTGCTGGGTCCAAACTGGGGTGCCATGGTGGGGAAAACAATGGATTAAACCCAGATCCTTGTGACTGGAGGTGAATGCTTGCATTGTTCAGCATTTCGCCCATCATCTGTTCTTTTTACTTTTGAGAGTGGTGCGGTGCACTGTATGGTCACTGTGCTGCTTGATTTTGGGATTCTACAGGCATCTGAGGCAAGTAAACAGTTGAGGAAAGTATTTAAGGATCTCTTTAGCCTGACTGGCTTGGATATGCATCACAAAGTAAACCAGCCCTAGGTTTGTGGCAGTCTGGTGCCCTAGGAGGGTGCTAGTAAATTTTTGATGGTGTGAAACTTGGTGCTTCTCCTCGTGCCTTGGTTCTTCACCTCGATGATCCCTGCAAATGGCAGTAGCACACCTCCTATGTACGCATATATTTTCTTGGATGTAGATCTCAGTGTTGGTGGGCCTGATGGCCTTAAATTAGTGGATGTCTCTGACATTCACTGGTGTCCCACTTTCCATCAGGGCCTTGATTGTTACTCCTGCTATTGATAGAGTGCACATTGGGGGTGTCCTCCCTTTCATTTTCCTGCTCTCCATTCAGTATACGAGATCATGAACTCTTCATTGCTGTTGCTCTCTGTGGCTATTGCTTCGCACATCTGGCACCTGTCTGATTCTTCCGGTGAGGGGGGTCATCTAGCATTAGCTGCCGCAGGGTAGAGTCCCCCCTTGGTCTAGCTGGCTGCTTACTCCCTTGGTCGCCACTCTGGCATGCTTGGCAAAGTGGATCACATTTCCTCATCAAGAGCACGTCTTCCCTCATGCTGGGCACACGTCTAGTGCATGGGGAGGGTTCAATGCACAGGACCAACATTTGTCATTGTTTGTTGGCTGGGGCCTCGAGGCATGTGGGCTTGCTGGTTTCCTATAAACCACATCAACAGATTCCTTCATTAACTTAGCCAATTTTGCACTGACTGTGGGGCCTGGACTCCTGGCCAGTGCCATCTCAAATTCCTCTGCGCATCTGAATGACAACTCATGGGACCTGGTGTGGTGAATCCGCTCTAGATTTTACTGGGACCCAGGAGATTAGCTTAGCCCTTTGGCTTGCAGGCCTGTGCCCCGTCACCTACTTATCTTGCTCTGTTTTCGTCCATTTATTTTATTATTTATTTTAAGATACTGCCATTGTTTATAGTTATAGAAATGTTTTGATTTGCATTATCAGTGCCACTCTGTGAAGACGTCACTATCGCGTCATGATCCAATGATGTACGTAGGTATTACCATCATGTACCTTGATCACTTATGTGTGACAGGAACATAATGCACACTTGTTGGTGATGTTTTATATAATTGCCACCACAAGTCTTTCTCCTTATCAGTTGTTTGGGAACATACCTGTGTAAGGGGTCCTACATGATCTGTATAAATACACCTCACACAGACAAGGTTATTGGAGGGATTCCTTCCAGATGCCATCTGCATTGCACATCACCCTGCAGATTCAGCCTTCGTGTCACCATGGAGTCTGATCTAGAGACCTCATTCCAAGGTACGAGGGTTGGGGGGGCACTTCTCATTAACATGTTACTGGCAGATTAGGTTTATCATACCTAGCTCTCATTAGGTTAGAGATTAGTTTCTCTTTGCTAGGAATTTTACATCTCATGTTCATTTCAAGATGGTGGGGGCTTTTGTATTCACAACTCTCATCTTCACAATTATGCTTCTTTTATTGTTCGATATCCTAATCATTGCAGCTCATGCATTTTACTGTAGATTGCAGTCTTTTCAATAAACCTGTTGAAAACTTTCCTGCATCTCCTTCATTGCCTGTGTGTGACTGAGACTTATTGCTAGCGAGAGAAAAGGATAATTTCTATTCCACCACGACTTCCCTGAGATGTGGCAATCTAGGGTCCATGCGTAAGGCTGCCAGAAATCACCTTTTACTGTTTGGGTTTTTGGTGAGGTACTGCTTGTGAGCCGGGAAGGTTGGGCCCACAGTTGTGACTTGTTGTAGGAATGGCTTTGCCGCCTGCAAACAGAAGTGTTGTCATCCCTAAACCAGCAGTCTCGCCCAGGAGTGAGAGTCCAACTACGACACTGGCTAGTACGAGAATGTCCTTGAGCTTGATCCTAGGCTGTGTCAGGATGAGGAATCACAGAACCAAGGAGTGACACCCTTGGATGAGGTGGGTATTCACTTCCTTTGACTGGTCATTGTTGGAAATGGCCTTTTTTGCAGGATTATACCCAAATGTTTTGCCTGCAGCACTGATTTGCCACCCACATGAGTAGCCCTTAAAACATGTCTCAGACCTGCCATTGCAGTGTCTGTGTGTGCAGTTTTAAACTTCCAATTCGAACTGGAATGTGTACCCACTTGCCAGGCCTAAACCTTCCCTTTTTGTTCATGTAAGGCACCCCTAAGGAAGGCCCAGGTAGCCCCATGGCAGGGTGCAGTGTATGTTAAAGGAAGGACATGTACTGATGTGTTATACATGTCCTGATAGTGAAATACTGCCAAATTCGGTTGTTCCTATTGCAAGGCCTATCTCTCCCATAGGTTAACACAGGGACTGCCCTTAACTATCTTTTAAATGCAGTTTCCCATTGGGAACAGATAGAGATCTGGAGTTTGTGGTCTCTGAACTCACAATTTAAAAATACAACTTTTGGTAGAGTTGGTTTTTAGATTGTCTGTTTGAAAATGTCACTTTTAGAAAGTGAGCATTTTCATGCTCAACCATTCTGTGCCTCTGTCTGCCTATGAAATCCATGTCTGGGTCAGACTGATAGCTGGGCTGTTTGTGAATTCACTCTAGACAGTGACACAAAGGGAGCTGAGGTGTAGCCTCCATATCCTGATGAGTCTCTTGGGCTAGAGTGGGGAGGGAGGAGCTGACACCTGCACCTGAAAGGGCTGTGCCTATCCTCACACAATGCAGCCTCCGCCCCCCCAGAGTGTGTCTGGAGCCAGGCCTGGGCAAAGCAGGATCTTGTGAACAACAGAGACTCTTCTTGAAGTTTATCTGATTCAAAGGCCAGAACTGGTATAAGTAGTGGACCCAAAACCCCAGATTTTTAGAACACTTCTGGATCAAGATGAGCTTCTGCCAATGAGAAGAGATGAAGAGCTGGAGGAGGAGTACTGCCCCTTTGCTGCGTGTGCTTTGCTGGGTTGGCCTGCAGTTGCTGCTTCTGCCTTAAAGAGGGCACAGACTGGACTTTGTTGTGTATCCTTCTTGTGAAGTTTCTCCAAAGGCTTGGAGTAGAGCTTGCCTCCTGTTGGAAGTCTCCGGGATATCAAAGACTTTATCTTCATCTGCCTACAGAACTGGAAACGGCGTGTTTTGTGCTGCAACAGAAGAAAAACCACTGCAATGTCATCAATGACGCCACTGACTGCTCCGTGACCTGATAACTCCACATGGAGCCATGCCACACGTCACACTGCAACCCTGGTCTCACCAACGCCACCACCTGATGACATCATCAAGCTGCTGCTTGCATCGTGACCTGTGAGCCCCGCACCTCGAATCGCCTTGTTCACACCACAGCCTTGGCATCCCCGATGACAACACTCCACTCTGACACCGCCGCCGCTTCCTGCACAGTGGCCACTGCTCGTGATGCACATGAAGCACCGTCTCATCCCACATTGCAGGCCCAGTCCACTGACTCCAGCGCCATCTACTCCAGCGTCATCAACAGATGCCCCTGTCTGCACCACGACCTGTGGGTGCCATACATCGTAGCAACGCCTTAGCCTACTGATGACATTGCTTCAGCAACAACAACGATGCTGCCTGCACCGTGACCTGGAGACAACGCACGTTGCACCTCCCTACCTCACACCGCAGCCCTGGTCTCACTGACATCTCAGGATGCCGTCAACAAGCCACTGACTGCACCGTGGTCTATAGGCACTGCACTTTGCATCGTCTCACTTCACACCACTGCCCTGCCGCCATCAACGCCAGTGCTCCTCACTTCGTCATAAGCCCAGAGTTCAATCTGCAATGTGTGTGACTTCAAGGGCCCGACAACCCCCTCACCGACCTCCGGAACCGACACCTGTGACGTCAGCGACACCGCACTCCAGACCTCATTGCGAGGATCATGACACCCTGAATTTCCAAGGTATTGTTTGAGGGTCTTCCTAACACCATACTTGGCCCAGGACGACCCTGCCAGCCTGAACTGTTGGATTTGTTGTTCAGGATGCTGTGATAGCCCCAGATGGAGCAGAGGGAGCTATCGACTCAAAAGAGCTGTATTTTCAAGGTAATTCTTGCAAAATTCATATCTTTATTATTGTATGTTGCATATTTCTCCTTTTGGTCTTGTTTTACACGGATAAATATTGGCTATTTTTCTAAAACTGGTATGGAGTCAGTTTGTAGTGTTTTCACTGTATTACTGTGTGTTATGTGCAAATGCTTTATACATTGCTTCTGAGATAAGCCTGACTGCTCGTGGCAAGCTAATAAGGGGTGAGCAGGGGTGAGATTAGCTGGGTATCTACCTTATCCTGACTAGAGTGAGGGTCCCTACTTGGACAAGGTGCAAACCGACTGCCAACTAGAGACACCCATTTCTAACAGTCATCATTGTTGCATGTGCTGGCAAGCACCCTCAGCCTTGCATGGAAGCGGTTGATGGTTTCATCCTCAGGTTGGTGGGTCTGAAGAAGTTTAAATCTCTCAAATTTTGGGTTTAGTTGCTGAGCCCTTACATGATTGTGCTACAATTGTCATTTTCTCCAATGCTAGGGAGGTCTGCGAACCGTCTGTAGATCTGTTCTCTGTCATTGTGCAACAGGAGAGACTGCTTCAACGTGCCATCGATCTCACAAGTGGCACGGAAATATTTGTTTAGCTGTTCTATTCATATTTTCCATCTGGGTGTAGCAGTTGCTGGGTCAACCAGTTAACCAAATGGGGGCAATCCCGTCTTGGAGGTGTGCGCCCTAGTTCCAGTGGGCTGTGGCAGAGGCTGCTGGCATGGCTGCTGCAGTTCATCATCACGGGTTCATCATGGGTCACTCTGTTCTACTGGTACTACTCACCAGGTGCCTGCCTTATGGCATCTCTCAACCCACACCCTACCTGGATTCTGTTGCACTAGGGTGATTATGACCTCCTTTGTTAGATGACAGGGCTTGCCAGTGTCTCCGCCAGTGTAAGTTCTTACCCTTTCCTTTGAGCATGTCTCTGTCTTTTGTGTCATTTTCCTTCCCCTGTTGTTTCCTGTAGGACCCAGGCTCTTTACTGGCCCCCTCTCCTCTCAACAACAGGGTAGTCTTCAGCTCAGAGTAGTGGTGCAGGGCTCAGCCAAGGAGCACGTAGGCTCATTTGGTTTGCAAGGGTGGGGCATGGCTTGTGAGGATTGCTGTGTATTTTATGGTATGGTTGTGCAAGCTTGCCATGCAAAACTGCATTGGGTCCAGTCAGGCTCATTTGAAAAACCTTTAGCTCAACCCTGGGCAGCTGTGGCTTCGAGGAACAAGGCTTTAACAAAGGAACTAGTGTAAAGCATTTAGAAACACCGACGAGCAGAGTTTTGGTTGTGCCATCATAATATTGTAATTGACAGTACATATATCGTGTGTTTTAACATTCTAATGTAAATTGAAGCATCAAAATTGTATTATTTATGGTGCATTCACAGTAGAAATTGAATAATTCATTTATATTTGTGACTTTAATGTTTGATTAAAAATGGTGAAATGTGGTACTGGTGCACATTTATAGATGTGAATTTGAAGTTGACCTTTTTGCATGTGTTAAGTATAACCTTAATATTCATTTTAATCACTAGGTGCACTTTTAATCATGTATTTCAAATGTGCATTTAATGTTGTGCTAACTTAAGACTTATGAAACGCCTGAGTTAGTTGGCTTTTCTATGTTTAACCTTCAGCGTTGAGTTTTGCTTGCATTGCAATGTTTTTCCTTGCAGGTGCATTGGTGCAAGCCTACTTCTAATGAAAGATATACTGTGTATCGGAGATGATGTGGGCAATGGGAGGATATTATGGCAAGGACAGTGAGCTTTAACAAGCTGAGAAGAAGATACTACTGTTTCCATACCAGGCCTCATGTGATATTCAAGTCCATTCTGATGGTCAATCGTGGGATATGGAATTTGAAGGGAGATGTCAATTCCAACAGAGCACAGAAGGTGGAAAATCACTGGTCATGGTGACATGGATTTCTAGAAGGTTCTGTGGGGTTTAATGGGTATTCACATAGTTAGACAAGGGCTGATTCTCCTGAGACCTAGAGGGGTACAGACCTCTCTATACTTTCTTTTGTGTGGCTTTATGCTTCTACTGACGTTTCTGCTATGCTGACACTTTGCAGTTTCCGCTAGAATTAACTAGGATTTCCCAACTTTAGTAGAGTCTAGTTTGGGAAAATTAGCTTAACCTAGCGTTGTCACTGATTAGGTAAAAGGACCGTGATCTGTATACTGACCATCAGATTCTATTTCTAATTTTTTGTATTGCTTCCACGGAGATCCTTGTATGCCTAATGCTTGTGTGTTTTAACTTTGTAAGAAGATTCACTTCACCTTTGGTGATTCGGTACTTACACAGCATGTTTTTGATTTTCATATACATTAGTTTAATCTGTGATAGATTTTTTTACTTTATCCTACGTTTCCTGGACATAATGTGTGGTCAAATTGGTTACACTGTTAATTCAATTAATTTATTATTTCTGACTTCCGTTTACATTAAGCAGTCTAAAGAGATCCGTTGGATGAGAAGTGAGGTAAGAGGGCCAAAGCTTTGTCAGCACCAAACAACAGAACAAGAAAATCACGCAAAACAATTAAAATTCAACACCAATTTATAAAAAATAGATTACATTTTCATTTTTAGACACCAGGATGAGGAAAATCCAGCAGATTTTTAGTCCAAAGCGCAAACAAGCATTGGTAACTGTAAAGTTCAGAAACCTTTGAAAACTTTGAAGTTGCGTTCAGCTAATCTGACCCAAGTGGGGTGACCAAATAAAGATGGAGAAGATCAAGAGGGGCAATAGGGATTATCTGGACAGGTACTAGGTCACCAAAGGAGTCTCAAGTCCAGTCCCGCATTTTACATGGAGACTGCCATAGACCTGAATGGACTCATCCTGATGCTGGGATGAAGGATGCTGAGGATGCTGAAAGATGCTCTGGGTGCTGTGCAATATTAGGGGTGTCCTTGTGGTTATTACTCGGTTCACGGATAAGGTGGAGAGACTTTGGCCACAGGGGTCATTGTCCTTCCAATTTCTCTATGAGCTAGTAGAAGGCCGGCTGCGAACAGGCTACCGGTCTTCGTACACACCGTGTCTAGTGGTATCCTTTGTTGATGGCTGTTGTGCATCTTTGGTGACCAATCTGGACACAGATGACACTCCAGGGGTGTTCGAATTTAATAATAATCTACTTTTCTGTGGGATAGGGTGCTTCTTAAATCTATTGTAAAAAAAATCTACTTCTCCCTTTGGTGCCATGTAGTGCGGCGACAAATTACGGCAGCAATCTCATTATGTAAGAGCTCTGATAATACCCTCTCTGATTATGCCAGGTCTACTACTATAGAAGGGCCTGAATACTTTCAATATCAATCCCTACTATAGTAATTCCCTTACTTTGCCACCTTTCTCCAGATCTACGTACTGGGGCTGGAGAAAGCAGTAAGCAATAGTTCCAGGGCTGTACTGCCTTTGAGTCTGCCAACCTACTAACTTGCATGTTTTAAGGATTTTCACCAGCTCTTCTTATTTACGCCTTGGTTCTGACGAGGGCAGAAGTAGAAGTTTTTTGAGGGAAAGTGAACTTGTAAACGCTGAATAGATTTTCACATCAGAAAATCTACACATGCATATTTGCTTGTGCTAAAATACAGTTCACAAATATTTTCTAGGAGTACGATTTCCTGGTCTACTTCTGTAAGTTCTTGTGATATCATGAAGGCCACTAATTCAAAGACATATACCATGGGTGCACTTTTGTTACTTTAAAAATTGGGTACCTAATTAGGTCTGACGTTAACAAAGACATTTTGTTTTTATTAAACTTTTATTTCTCTCTCTATCTATCAGCTGGCTTTACTGTGAGCGATCGCATTCTGTTCTTCCACAAGGAGCATATTGGCTTACAAAGGCCCATATTTATACTTTTTCACGCAAAACTGCGCTAATCCAGTTTTGCGTGAAAAAGTTTACTGCTGGTTAGCACCATTCCAAGACAACGGCCAGCCGTCTTATTTATGGAATGGCGCAATCCAGCGCAAAGGTTGGGCTAACGTCATGGAAAATGACGTTTGCCGGGTGGGGGTGGCTGTGTGGGAGAAGGGGGTTTTGCACCAAAAAATGACGTTAGGCTGGTTACAGTAAAAAAAGATGACTCTAACCAGCCTAGCATCATTTCTTGATGCTAAATCTACCATATCACATGACTCCTGTCTTAGCGCCATTTTTTAGGCCCGCCTCCCTCCTGTGCACGATTTTTGCACGGGAGGGTAAATAAGGCATCTGGGCCTTAGAGTAATTTTTTTCCCAGGGAACGCCTATGTTGCATCCCATTGATCCCATTGATGCAAGGTAGGTTCATACTAGCAAAAAATGACCTTAACTCCAATATTTTGCCACTAGACTAGTCTAGCGTCAAAATATAAATATGGAGTTAAGTTTGCGATGAATTAGCGTAAAGAAAATTACACTAATTCAACGCAAACAGAGTACAAAAAAGTATTTTTGTTCAGTGCCAGGAGCTACTGTGGCAATCAGTGGCGTAATGAAACTGGAGGGCCCTCCCTGCAAAGATCATGGAGGCCCCCCCTTCCAGACTCACTCAGGGCAGGTGCTGTGCCAAGGGGGCCCCCGGGAGGGGGGCTGCGGGGCCTTTGTTATGCCGCTGGTGTTAATGTGCGCTTTTTGAGACCAAAAACATTTTTTATTTTTGCCAGTGTTTGTTACAATGGTGAGGGCCTGGCAGCTCCCACTACAATAAAGTGCTACAAAAGCCATGTCAAAACAAGACATGCATTGACAAAACCAAAAGACTCACGGAAAATGTCAGATAGGTTGGCTTTGCCAGTGCTTGTTTAATTTCATGGTTCACATAATCTTGTTCAAAATGGTTACAAAGATTTTCTATTAGGAATATTTTTTGGCAATACTAGCATGCATCAACACATTTTACTAAATGATGCTTCAAAGAAATAGCAGCTAAAATGTCATAGTAGCAAAACGTTATTTATTCCTACTTGCATTTTTTTCTGAATATTTTATTTTGAAAGAAAATAATCATCACTCTTGCTTACAAGCTTCTGTAAAAATAATCATCTAATTACAGAGCATTCTGGGAGCATTATACTTAGCCTTTATATTTATTGTTAGACTTTTCAAATGTGTGTACATTTTTTTGGTTGAACTGGAACCACTATCACTAGTGCACTGTGACTTTGAAACTTTTATTTACAGCGCTTATCCTAATAATGAAGGCTTTTCATTAAGGAACCATAAATACAAGTTTGAACAGCATTACCTCTGAGCAAACATATAGCCACAACTGCAGCCAGTTCCCATCTCTGTAAGCTGGCAGCCAAAGGGTGTGTGCTGCAGGGGGTTGGGCCTACTTGTCTCAAGGATAACATAAACATGAAAACTTGTTGCCCTTGACCCCAAACAATATGTGTTGGGCAGGTGCAACTTTCGGCCATTGAGTATCAGTCTCTTGGGTTGCCCAGCAGCATTCAGCAATGATTCCAAGATTATGGCTACTGACTTGCCAGAGACAGCTTCTTCAGCTTTGATGGCCTTGGTTCTGAGTCCAGGGGGTCAGCTGACTGACCCTTGGAGTCACTTCCTTCGTCTGGGACTTGGGAGTGACCTTTCTACAAGCAAGAGCCACTGGCACAGTTCTGTCGTTTCTAGATCAAGGTGCAGCAGGTGCAGTCCAGCAGACAATTCAGCTTCTCTGGCTAGGTTCAGTGGTCAGCAGGCCAGTCCTCCTTCAGTCTGTTTTCCAGTTCGGCGGCAGACCCTGATGCAGAGATCTGGCTCGGGAACAGGGTTCAATTCCCACCTCAGCGGGTCTTGGGCTCAATTCCCCTGGATCAGATAATTCTCGCCTCGGTGCCTAATCTAACTCATGGGTCCCACTCTGTAACTCTGGGCAATAGCTTGCTTAATCTCCACAATGGCCCTGACAGAGCTTGGATGCCTGGCTTTACCCTGGGGGTTGCCCAGGAGTGGGCGCCTTACAGGGAAAAGCCAGGAGGGGTTCCACAGCGGTATGCGTACATCGCCTTGAGACCCTAACAGGTGAGTAGTGCACAATACAAGTGCGAAGTTTAGTTTAGTTTAGTTTCGTTCCATCATGATCTGAGGTTCAGGGGCTGTAGGGGTGCTATATTTATGCACAGAAAGTGCCCTGGGAGGATTGTGTGTCCACTAGCCAATGGGCTACCAGAATCCCTCCCGCCCTGTGATGACTTCTGGCTATGTGAAGCATCTAGCAATCCTAAAGAACACTATTCTGCCAACTCTCAAGATGTCTGAAACCTTGCTTGGATGTTAGGAGCTTGGTTTAACACCTTGGAAGTGTGGCTACATGTAGACTACACAACCACAGGAAAACAAGCTTGGTTACTGGTTTTCTCTCTCTGTTCCTGCCGCAAGCCTGTCTACCTGAACATAAGGGCAGCCCTACTTGAGTGTGATTGCCATTTGCCCACAAAAGGTGGCTTCCCCCATTAAAGCTGACCTTTAGAGCCAATACTCTGTATGGCTTCTGGCAAGGTGGAGTTTTGGTAACACCATGGTGAAAAGGTCTGTGCGTGGTGCTCGGCTGTCTGATTGAGCGCCGCCACTAGGGAGAGGAGAGTTCCACATCTCTGTGGTTAAGAGGCCCCTCAGGGTCTAAACACCAGCAGCTAGAGGTCCATTTGGGGCAAAAGTGGGGGAACCTGTGCGAAGCCTGTTTCCCCACACCAGCAGGTGGCGCTGTGTCTGTGGAGCAGCAGCAGACAGGGCATCTGCGGTCGGCTTTGAAGTGATTTAATAAACCTCCAAGCCAGTTATGGGGCTCCCGCACAGAGGGAGACATTCACAGTGTGCGGCGGGAAGCACTGGGCCCCAGATGGAAGTGCCCATCAGGTGGTGCTGTAGGTGTGCCGGGTGGGCTCCCCTCACTGTAGACGCCTAGTGTTGGGTTCCGCTGGTGCAGGAGCGGGGCATTAGGTGCGCATGGAGGTTGGCTGGGCCCAGTCGCCTGTGTTCTGAATGGCCTGGCTTGCAGTGAGCATACATTAAAGGTCATGCATGCACATTACTCTCTCAGGAGTGGCCTTGAGCGGTCCAACGCCAGTTTATTTATCCCCTCAGCCCCACCCGGCCAAGGGGTGGTGCAGCAACAGGGACCTGCGGGTAGTGGCTGGGTGGTCCACCACACTTTCCTTACTTTCTGCCCTCATTCTCTTTTACTTTCTTTATGTCCTTCTTCCCTACCTTTTTTTTCCCATTTTTTTTTATTCATTTCTTATTTCCATGTCTTTCTCTTTTAATTTTTATCTTCCCCCCTTCCAGCCACCCCTCTTTCCCGCATTCCTTAGTTCTATTAGTTCCTTTGTTTCATCCTTACTTCAATTTTTCATTATTTGTTTTCATTTTATCTTCCTTCCACGGACTTCATTGTTTTAGTTCCCCTGAATTTCATCCTGTAAAAACATTATTCCTTCCTTTGCCTTCTTAGTTTATCCAGCTTTGTTTCTTTCTTTTTTCTTGCTTATGTCCCTTCCTGATATCTCTGAGTGCTTTCCTTTCCCTTCCACTTCCTTCTGTGCTTTCCTCTGGATTTTGCTCCTCGAGTTCCTTTCCCCATTCCTTTCTCCATTCCTTGTTTCATCTGAAGCAGATAATACCTGGAACAGTTAGTGTCACTCTCATTAATGATGTGCAATTTCCTGACCTCAGAAGGATGAAATGCAAATATCAGTGTTGCTGGCACTGCATCAGCAGAAGAAGCAGCAGGGGAAGCATTCAGCTGACTGAACCGACCCGTGCCCTGGAAAAAAAAAAAATACTGTATTAAGTGCATGAGCAATAAAAACAGTTTTATCGCAGGCAATGATCAAATGTAGATGTTATTACATTTTCCATTTATAATTAGTCGTTTAAAAGCAATGAGTGTTACACAACAATATCATCAATAGTAAATTTTTCAATTATAGTAAAACATCACATTTTCAGATTATTACTCTATTACAGGAATGGTTTTCTTTCATCACTGCATGGCTTAATTCCACCTATTGTGTTTAAGTGTCCCTTGACCATGGTAT
Source organism: Pleurodeles waltl (assembly GCF_031143425.1). Lineage (NCBI taxonomy): Eukaryota > Metazoa > Chordata > Amphibia > Caudata > Salamandridae > Pleurodeles > Pleurodeles waltl. The sequence goes on along the minus strand of NC_090442.1, from coordinate 64,157,556 downwards.
AAAAATGAAACCGCCCAATAAACTGCTTCTCACACATTTCTATTAAACACAGTAGTGTGACTGGTGAAGAAGGTGAACCATGAATAGCCACCTTGAACTCCATCACCCACTGAGAGAGAGAGAGAGAGAGAGAGAGAGAGAGAGAGAGAGAGAACACCAAGTTGGCAGGTCTGGATAAAGGCTGATGGAGGGGGGCAGTCACCCACCATACTCGCTCCATCAAGCAGCTTCTTTTAGAAGCTCACATCTTTACTCAAAGTAGCTGCATCACCAATGTAAGAACATGGATTTTTAGTTGAAGGGGGTCAGAATCTATTTAAAATAATAATCAGAATTCTTGTCATGGGGAAACCACCAAACTCACTAATTGAACAGGCACTTATCCCTCTGGTGGATTGGCACAAAAGCAGTCAGGCGTAACTTAGAGGCAATGAGTACATTGTTTATGCAGCCCTCAAACAGGATTAAAGTGAAAATATAACAGAAGAAAAACCCCAAACTGATTTAGAAAAATATAGTGAATTTTAATAAATGACATCAAAGCAGCCAACATCCCATCAGTGGAACTGGAGTTATGACTTTTTAAGGTACAAAATCACATAAAAAGGCGTGAAGTGCCAACTGTGGGTATCTAGTTGTGCTGAACCAGGACAAACTCACAAGATCAGTCCAACCGTGTTGGAGCGGGCCGAATACAGGAAGAGGTCCACCAGCAGTTTTATCTTCTGCTTTTGGTGTGAGGCTGGTGTGACGCAGGTCTGTGTTGCTCGCCATCTCTCCACATTGGATCCAATGAGGCTCTCATTTGGGAGCTGCGGTGCTCTGCATCGCTCTGTGCTGGATCTGGTGATGCTTCCACTCAGGAGCTAAATGGCTCTGTGCAGCTTTGCAGGGCTCTGCGCCACTCAGCGTTAGATCAGGTGAAGCCTTTGGATTAGAAGCTGTGCTGCTCTGCAGGGCTCTGTGTTGGATCCAGTGAGGCCTTCACTTAGGAGCTGGTTGGATCTTTGGGGAAACCTTCAGTTAACAAGGGAGAAGTACACTCTGACTGCTGCCAAGGGCTCAAGTCCTCAAGGACAGCACGTGATGAGCAGGACCCGCTCCCACAGAGGTCATCAGATGAGAGCAGGTCGGGTCCAGTAGGGTCTTGTCAGCTGGGGGAGAAGGTAAGGCGTCTGAACTTGTTGTGTAATTTACACAGCCTACTGACCCGTGGAGTCACTTCAGGGGTACTGAGCTCAAGGCAAGCAGGCCCAGTCTTCCTTCAAGGCTTCCTAGTCTTCACAGGTCCAGGAGTGTTCTGATTTCAGGTTCTGGGAATGCCACTTTCAGCTCAGTTCCACCCTGTGGCTCGGAAGACCCCTTTGCCTAATGCTGAAACAGGTTCTGGTATGTTCTTCATTGTTCTGTGGGTTTGGATTCAGCCTGGCAAGTGAAAGAAAGGGCAGGCAGGCCCTGTGTGAGCCGCATTTGTCAGTGAAAGGGTAGGTTTCTTTTGAAGTCAGGAAGGGCTCAGTACAGTCCCCAGGCTGCTCTTCCGAGTGCAATTAGGGCACTGACACATCTCCTCCGTGCCATCCTGTCAGAAAACCCTTGCCTCTCCGCCACAGCAGAGGAAAGCCATTAACAGCTGGGTGATCCTGGATACTGCCAGAAAGGCACATTTGGCTTAGGCGGGAAAATACTTGAACACAAAGAAGAGAGTGTTAGAGGTCACAAGAGTTTCATAGAGACTGTATCCTTGGAGGAAGTGTGACTACAGGGAAGCATCTTCCCTCTCTGAGCCGATGGGGCTTGCTTAAGAATCTTACTTAGGTTCATGAATATACACAGATAGGAGAACCTTATGCCTCCTCACATTCACTACTCTCTTAGAATTAGGTGAAGGGAGGTCTAGGTGCACTGAAAAACAGAGTGATCTTCTAGGATTTAAAATTGGCCGAACCATGTTGGCATATTAGAGATACTGGAACCATTGGTTTCCTGATAGTTATCGCTACCTTAGTTTTTAATCATGGAATGGGTTCCCACTGAAAACAATTTTGTTATTTGGCCCCCCAGAAATGTCCAGAAAAATGTAATATCTAACAGCTCCCAAACACAGATGAGCCCGCCTGTTAGACCTGACCCTAGCAAGATCATCCCCAAACTTTTGCCTCCTTCCTCCTATTTTTTTCTGACCTGTTTTTGTTGGCTTTAGAACTCTGTACACTTTACCACTGCTGACCAGTACTATAGTGCAAGTGCTTTCTGTCTAAATTGTATTGGTGATTGGTTTATCTATGATTGGCACATTTGATTTACTAGTAAGTCCCTAGTATAATGCACCATGTGTGCCCAGGGCCCGTAAATCAAATGCTACCAGTGGGCCTGCGGCACTGATTGTGCCACCCACATGAGTAGCCCTGTAAACATTGAACAACATCTCCATGTCCATCAGGACCGTCCTAACTCTACTACAGATTAGCAAAGATTTAGACTCACCTCTTTAAAGAACAAACAATCATAATGCCTTTATTGTCTACAACCCAGCTTTCTCTCCTATTACTTGCAGACTTTAAGCTCATCTTTGGCCATATACAGTGCTCCACTGCCTTTTGGCTATGTCTGTGCTATAGAAATACCACATGCATGCATACATACCTTCATACATTCATACATTCATACTCATGAAAGCAGAACCAGCCGATCTAATAGTGGGCATTAGAGAGTAGCTTGTGCAGAATATCTGCTGTTTGCTTCAAAGACTCCTAGACGCGGAGCATTCATTCGTCACACAAACTAGCCCAGCATGCTGTCATCAAAAAATTGTGATTTCTGCATAATAATGGATTTGCCACATCCACTGGACTTTAACAAAAAACGTTCTAACTCAAATAATCTAAATGTTAATAATGTGTGTGACAAAACCCGCGGCTCACCATCTTCAGGAAGAACCTCAAGACGTGGCTCTTCGGATGAGGTCCCCCCAGCACCTTGCGACCCTCGCGGGTGAGTAGCCACGCTTTACAAATACTAATTGATTGACTGATTGATTGCACACGGGATGCAAATAACCCACATAGTGTAAACATCTGATTTCTTAGAGATTTTGTGAGCTGCAGCAAACAGCAGCTGTAACTTCTTAAAATTAATTCAAAGAAAGTTGATAGAAAGTTACCACTTGAGTTTCATAATTAACTTCAAAGGCACTGATGTCAAAGCTGCAGATCTTGCAACAGGGAACGCGGACTTCATGTATGTAACAAATATGAAATGTTCTGCAGAGCTGTTTATTCAAACAAAGTGCAGCAAAATGTCGGAAATGTCGCATCATTTAGTCAACTCTAATGCTTAATTCAATCCCCACTGCTGCATAACTCTAGTTTACCTGGTCATAGATCGCATGACAGTGAACTAACCTGCTGCTGGATCATAGACTAGAAATTATGCCTAACACCACACAGTGTCTTGCCTTAACCAGCCTCTAGGTGTCGCTCAATGTCAATTTCTATTTTCATCACTTGTCTTGAAGGCTGCTGCTGCAATAGCATCTTCCTCAGGCCCACTGGGGGGTATTCTGTCCACAGGGAAGGCTATTCCTTTTCTCTTTCCACTAGACAATAAATAATAATGAACTATGATCGCATTATCAGAAAGAAAGCTCATCTTTGTAATACACCTTTTTTTAATTTTTTGTGATTGCTCTATTAATACTATGCAAATAATTTCATACTCGATTTAAAACACCATTAATCACTGTTTGAAAAATGTAATTGCACAATTTAATTCCCACTGAAACCAGAACACCGATTACCACCACTTCAGGTAATTAAGTGTATATTTGCCCTTTTTCACTCCACATCTGCATACCATGATAATATAAAACATTGTATCCAAAATATCAGCTTACTTTTCTTCATCCCACTTATGGGGACCTTTTTAACATAAAATATTGAATACAGAATATGGAATTACATCATATTTGCTAAGCGTGGATTGTTGTTCATTGCGCCGCACTCACGTACTTTGATAATATAAAATATTGAATCGATAATGTCGACTAACAGTTCATCAACTAAGTAGATTTACTCTTCTTCAGTCCACATCTGCGTACCCTGATAATATAAAACATTGGAACCAGAATGTCGGCTGCCACCATATCAGCTAGGTAAGGATGGGTTTGCTATTCCTCAAACCTTACCTGCGTACTGTGAAAATCTGAAATACTAAATCCATAGTGTCGATAAACACTACATCCGCTAGGCAAGCGGAGAGTTACTCCTCTTTGCTCAGTGCTTAATTTGAACCAGTGGTTTCTGGTGCTTCACACCAGCACTTGTCATTACCTGCACTTATGACATTCTGACACATGGTGGCGCTGACTGTCTAGTTTGGGGATAAGCAAAACAACAGTTCAATGAACAATAAAAATGACTAATACCTGCCGCCCAAACCATTCTTATAGCTTTGGGAGCCTGGGAGAGTCTGAATTGTCACACTTGCAAGAGTATGACGGTTACCTGTTGTGTTGGTTCTACCACTGGAAGTGCTGTCAGGGGCAACGGGTGGTGCAGGCTGCTGTGACCTCCTGCCAAGGGCCCCGGAAATTATTTTGTTACAATTTAAGCACTGACTTTACTCCACATCTAGATACCACTGATAATACAAAACATTAACCCCAGAATACCAGCTGTCACTATAAGAGCTAGGTAGACGTGGATTTTCTCTTCTTCACCCTACTTCGACTTTTAATTATATATATATATATATATATATATATATATATATATATATATATTGTCAAAGTAGATCTACAGTTAATAGTTAAACCTGCACTTATCCACATATACATACCTCCATGATACAGAGGTGGTTGATACACTGCAGCCGGTACTGGGGCAGGCTGAAATTATTGGCCCTGATATTCTGAAATATCACCCCATGAAGGTGACCCCACAGGCCGCCAGTCACAGCTCAGCTCCGCAGAAGCTGCATATGTGGGATTCACAGGCTCTGAGCCAGGGGCCTAGCTCTTCAACTGTGCGTCAAGTGCAGTGGCACCAGGGACCCATATGCCTTAGAGACCCATTGGACACTGGTTGTTGGCACCATTCCAGCAGCCAGGGGGTCCATTTAACATGGCAGCACCATGTCCCATGGTGGCCTTGCTAACCCAATGCTCAGAGGCCAGACCACCCCCACCCCACGCACCCGGCTGCAGACTGTGTGGCCCAGCACCACCCCTTGTGTTCAGTCTCCTCTCTTTTAAGGGTCCCCGGTGCTTCACCCAGGCTCGAGGCGGTGCCGCAAAGCTGTAAGAGGCGTGTTGCATGCTGGATAAGCCCCCTCCCCCTTCCATATTCCCGGCGCTCCACACCCAGCCAAAATCACTTGCGTGGAATAAATAGTTTGACGCTTGCTACATTCCACGTTTCACATAAACCGATTAAGTTTTTAATTTAGAGGGATTTAGGCGGCGAAATTAAATGTTTAACTTCGTTTCCACTTGAAGAGCAGTGATAATGTCATATTTGATATTTCTCATAGGAGGACACCTGCAAGGGATGCAGAAGGCAGGAGCTGCCAGCCTGAAAGATAACTCATTCGGCTAATGCACCTGGCGCAGCGGTTTATGTGTGAACTGGAACTCTCGGGTTTGAGTGCAATTACTTTCGTTTTTAGCAATATTAAACGATTTTGTTAGGCTAGAATAATTTGATTTTTTAAGCCTTAATTTGTCCTTTACAAAGAGAACGCAAATAAACAGCAAACCTTCATCACCTCATATATATTATCTATCCCTTCCACATGGTCCTGTCATCTGAATTACAACGAATGAACAGGCAATAACAAGGGTATGTCAATCCACCGAAATGCGAGGGGGAGAGGAAGTGACGTCACACTCCCTTTGACCTCCACTTTCACTCACACACACACACTTACACATACACACACATTCACACTTAAATACTCGAGGACCGCCTCGCGGTGCATTGAATAGGGGGGACAGCACATGGTGGGGGTGGGGGGCACCACAGCGCCCCTCCTCTGCCTCCACTACAGCTGCAGGCACAGGCTCCCAGCCTGCCCTGCGCCCAATCCAAACGCTGTGGTCATGCTGCTGGCAGCATGACAGCAGCATTCCGATTAGCCGGAGTGCCACGCCAGGGTGTTCTGAGACAGAGTGGGAGTCTCTGCCTGCTGTCTCCAGCCCAGCAACACATATGCAGGTTGGAGACAGGGGGCATGCCACCTTTGCATACATTATGCGTGGCGCAGGCATAATGTAGCGCAAAGGGTTACAGAGTGGCGCAATGTAAATATGGCAATGCGTTTTTGGCCTACTAACGCCACAATAGAGTAAAAAAAATGACGTTAATGTGGCGTTAGAATGGCGCTTGGGGCTCTTAAATATGCCCCAATATTTTATGTAGATAGCTGAGTGGATTAGTAAAGCCAGCCTTTACGAGTGCTTTAAAACAAATGAATGTATGTGGAAGGGAAGAGATGGAGAGATGAGGGTCACATTTGCCGGGTGGTAGTGGGTGAAACCGAGATGGAGGTCATAGGGCGGGGGGCGCCAAAATAAACTGTCGCATAGGGCGTCACCAGTCCTAAAGTCGGCCCTGATTACTTCTAACTGGTATCATACACTGAAGTGCCAGCAGTTTAGTTAAATTGTGCCTAGTACCAGTATTTGCAACTTTATAGACTATTACTAGTGATTTTACTGAGAGCATGGAGCTGGAGCAACTAAACACCTTTTGACTAGTTGTAACACCACAAACTATGTCAGTAGGTATGTTTATTTACAGCGCAAGCCTGTTTTGAAAGGTGCACCAGCGCGAGTATCATCACGAGACCGATCTCTGTCAACTCCATCTGTGCATGATCAGCCGCAGCTCCTCCGTTAAGGCAGAGGAACAATGTCCCACTGTTCTCTCAGCAGTGAAAGCATGAAAAAAAAATGATAATAACACAGATTATTATAATTATATTTTTCCTGCTGAGAGGAGTCAAGAGCAGGACGGGGCTGGGCCGGGCCATCGTGATGACAGCAGCTGTAGCAGGGGGAGGAGTGGTAGGCACTGCTGAAAGTGCACATGACGGTTTCACCGGTCGTCTTAGGACAGCAAACTGACATGCACACTTGGATCTTTCCACCCGAGCTGTTGTGCACAGCTGGATGGAGACACAGCACAGGCTCCAAGGGCTGCCTGAGCATCAAACTAGACTGCTCATGCCAATCATAGCACTGCTCTCATGCTGGTAAATAGTATTGCCAACACCAGAGCACCATGTGGATTGGCGTCGAGGATTGGGAGTCTTGCTTTGGACGGCCGCAAGTTGAAAGAAGAGATGCAGAAGAGGACAGAGACAACTGGTAAATATATTAATATTTTATCATTTTTCTCTCCCCGTGTTGGCTCCCATCTCTTCCCCCCGCGCTGCCCCACCACTTTTGTTAAAATGCGGCTGCCACTGTACATGATATGATCGCAAGCCTGTTTTGAAGCACGCACCAAGCTTCACGAGCATTTGAACTCATTCCACTATGTGCTCGAGAAGAACAATTAACTTGGCAAGTACGCGCACTTCACAAGGCTTTCAATCAATTAATCAATCAGTAATTTGTTAAGCGCGCTACTCACCTGTAAGGGTCTCAAGGCGTGAGGGGATGCTACTGCTTGAAGAGCCAGGTCTTGAGGCGGTTCCTGAAGGTCAGGAGGTCCTGGATCAGACGTAGGTTGACAGGGAGGGAGATCCAGGTTTTGGCGGCAAGGTGGGAGAAGGATCTGCCGCCGGTTGTGGTCCGATGGATGCGGGGGACGGTCGCGAGGGTGAGATTGGTGGAGCGGAGCGGAGCTGGCCTGTCGGGATGTGGAAGTTGAGACGCTCATTGAGGTAGGCAGGTCCGGCATCGTGGAGAGCCTTGTGAGCATGGATCAGGAGTTTGAAGAAGATCCTTTTGTTGATGGGGAGCCAGTGGAGGTCTCTGAGGTGGGCTGAGATGTGTTTGTGGCGAGGGAGGTTGAGGATGAGTCGTGCTGAGGCGTTCTGGATGCGCTGAAGTTTCCTCTGGAGCTTGGCCGTTGTTCCCGCGTAGAGCGCGTTGCCATAGTCCAGTCTGCTGCTAACGAGGGCATGGGTGACCGTTCTTCTGGTTTCAATGGGGGTCCATCGGAAGGTCTTGTGAAGCATGCAAAGGGAGTTAAAGCATGAGGATGTGATGCCGTTGACTTGTTGGGCCATGGAGAGCGATGAGTCGAGTATGAATCAGAGGTTGCGTGAGTGGGTGGTGGGTGTTGGGGCAGATCCCAGAGTGGCAGGCTACCAGGAGTCATCCCATGCTGATCTGTTGGAGCCAAAGATGATGATCTCGGTCTTCTCCGAGTTCAGTTTGAGGATGCTTGCCTCTATCCAGTTGGCGATGGCGTGAAGTCCAGTGTGGATGTTGGTTTTGGGCGTTGCGGGGTCCTTCGTGAGAGAGAGGATGAGCTGGGTGTCGTCCGCGTAGGAGATGATGTTAAGTTCGTGGGATCGGACGATGTTGGTGAGCGGTGCCCTGTAGACATTGAAGAGGCTTTGACACATTCAGAAAAAATGTTTTCATATGTTATTTCTTTAAATACTTCACACAATGTTATTACCTAACGTTTTTGACCTGCCTGCCTTTCTCAATGTTCTTGAGGGTGAAAGTTTTAATTATTGGTGAAAGAAGAACATAGACAGTGAAGAGGGACTCAAAAACAGCAATTGCTCCAATGTTAGAGGAAAGCTAGTTAGCAATTGTTTGAAGGATCTTTGGTTACCTATAAACTTCAGTTTACCTTCCTCATCAGTACTTATTTTTCCAATTACATTTCAGATTCTAGTGTTGACTTTTAGATCTGTGTAATTAATTATAGTTCACATGGAAACTATTACATATTAACACCTCCAATCTTCCTGTCACATCAAGGTTCACCTATAATAGTGTGGGAGGATTGGATATGTTTGAAAACTTTTAGCCCGAGTTGGGCAGAATGTTAGGGCAGGTAGATAAAAAGCATTACTATTAAGTGTGTTCTGGAGTGAGATTCAACACATTTTCAAGTACTAACCACAAGTTGTGGATGGTGAGAATCATCCTATTGAGGTGGTGTATAAGGAAGGAAAGTTAAATCTGGACCGTGGGTTTGCAAAGGAGACCAATATTTCCATGTTAAGATACTAATTTTATACGCATCCACAGAAAGCGGAAGAATCCATTGATTATTCTGTTTCCAGACTATGAGAATTGTCTTTAAAGTGCCAGCTTGGGCAAATTAATGATGAACTAATAAGAGACTAACTCATAGTGCAGTGTAGGAGTAAAGAAATTCAAGAAAGATTATGGGCAGTTAAAAATCCATCACTGAAAGATGCCATACAAGATTGCCAAAATAGTGGAACAGTCAGAGTTTTGTATGTGTGAGATGGGCAGAAGAAAAATGGCAGAAGGAGGTGGAGGGGTGTCTACCATACATAAGAAAGAAGAGGGACAGGAAAGTGTGGGTGTGTTGAATAAGTATGGTAAGAATGTGAGTAAACTACAGAAGAAACCCATAGCCCAGAAAAAAACTGTTTTAGGCGTGAAAGCAATTTTCAGGGGATTCAAAAACTGTGTTGCTATTAATAAAGAATGTCTTAAGTATGGACTACGGGGGCACTATGCTCAGGTATTTAAGATGAGTGCTAAATCTAGTGTGACAGTGACAGGAATGGAAGAAACCTCACACAACATTACGTGAAAATCAGATTTTGATTGTGGACCACAATGATGATTGTGTGGGCAAAAGATCTCGTCCCGTTGCTTCGTTCCTAGTAATGGCCAGGGACGCAGATCTGATGGTAGATTCTGGATCCATCCCCACCATAATTTCCAAAACATTACTTTTTTTTTTTAAATGGCCTTAAATTATACTATCCCCAAAATATATTAATCCCATGGGGTATCAAGGAGAAACCATTAACATCTTAGGGTATTTTTCAGCTATCATCAAGTTCGAGTCATGAGATGTAACGGGCAAAGTGTATGTAGCAGAAAATGCCCCTCCGATTTTGGGATGGGTACATCAATTTGATTTACATATTATTATAAACCCAAAGGTGCCTAACCAAGTGATGGTGGTGGGTGAACTTAAAATTGAGAGAATACTTGAGGAAGCCAAGGATGTGCTCAGAGAGGAATTGTGCCAATTGAAAGGTTATGTTCATGAGATTAAACTCAAGAAGGTAGCCATACTGGTGAAACATAAGGTGAGAAGAGTGCCTGGTATAATAAGAAGTGAGATTACAAAATTACTGGATGGCGTGCTCTGTGAGGGGGTTATTGAACCTGTGGAAGCAACCAGCTGGGTGTCTCTGGTGGTTGTTTCAAAAGAAACAGATGGTCAGTAGCACTTCTTTGTGGATTTGAGGTGTGTGAACCATGAGATAGTTACTGACATTTTTCCATTGCCTAATGCAAATGAAATGATTTTGTTGTTGAAGGGAATTTTTATTTTTTTTCTAAATTAGACCTCAAGAATGCATACCATCAAATTTACTTAAATGAAAAATCTAAAAGTCTTCCAGCATTTATAACGATGGAGTTAACTTTTCAATTTACCAGAACACTGTTGGTCTTTCCTCTGCTGCCAGTGTTTTTCAGCATATGATGTCAGAAGTTTTCAGAGATGTAAAGAATGTCATCTATTTCTTGATGACATTCTGGTATTTGGGAGGATGGACGGAGAACATAACTATGTCTTAAATAAACGGTACTTGCACCGCTGCCCTGGGGATTATGACCGCCAGGCGGAATCCTGGCGGTATAATGGAGGGGCCGGCGGTATGGCCGTGGCAATTCCGCCACGGTCATAATTGCTGGCTGAACACCGCCAGCCTGTTGGCGGTGTTACCACCAACATACCGCCGGCCGCCAGGGTCGTAATGACCCCCATTATCTGAGGCTGGGCTCACTTTGAGAAAAGACAAATGTAATTTTCTTGTTCAGGAAATTGAATATCTCGGACATACTATTACAAGTGAAAGAGTCTGGCCAAAAGATGATCTGCTCAAGGCAATGAAAATGGCTACCACATGATAAATACCAATTACGGTCATTCATGGGTCTTGTAGAATATTATTCTAAATTTGTCAAAATATTTGCTGAGAAGACTCAATGTTTTGGAGGCCTGCAGCGGAAGGGTTGTAATTTTGTTTTGGTAAAAGAACAGCAAGACACATTTGAAAGGATCAAGATAGAAATGTGCAGTGCTGGTGTCCTAGTGCCTTTTGACACTTCATTAAAGACAATTGTGACCATAGATGCCAGAGTCGCAGGGATAGGAGCCATTATGTCTCAAGAGTACGATGCAGTAGAAAAAACAGTGGATTTGCTTCCCGATCGTTGACAGATACAGAACGATATTATTCTGTGATAGAACGGGCGGCACTAGCGGTAACCTGGACTGTGGAATATTTTCATACATATGTGTGGGGTTGGTATTTGTACTTCGTACTGATCACAAACCTATAGTCAAGGCATTGATGCCAGGGGTGACAGGAAAAGGGTCAGCTAGGCTTGCACTATAGGCAGTGAGACTACAAGAATACAGGTACAAAGTGGAGTATAGTACTGGGTGGAAGAATACTCAAGTCAACTGTTTGTTACGTCTTTCTTTAGATTGGAGAGACATAGACAAAGAAGAAAGAAGCAGGATATAGCTAAGGGACTTGAATGAGCTGTGGCATGGTTGACTGGTGAGGAAGATTTTGGCGATGGGGCATGTACCAAGGAGGAGTGGAAGTTGGAAATGGAAAGTGATGAAGTGTTGAAAGAGGTCAAAAATGTATTCATGGAAGGGAGTAGGAGAGAAAGCGCAGTTGCCCTAGGGGTAAGGCCCTATTTGAAGATTTTGAAAGGGCTGTCCTTAAGTGGATAGATTATTATGAGGAATGACAAAAGTGTACCACCACAAGGATTAAGGAAATGAATCATGTCTTTAGACCATGAGGGGCATCTGGGGCAAGCCCTCACTAAGAAAAGGTTACATGAAACATTTTGGTAGCCAGGTATAAAAGGTGATACTGTGAGCTGGGTGTTAAGATTTCAAGACTGTAAAGAGGGTGAGGAAAGGCTCAAAATGGGTGCACAATCTGATAGAGGTCATATTGAGATCAGGCTTGAGATACGCCCTGGTCATGATTGATGTTCATTCCAAATAGTTAGTGGTAACATTTATGAGAGATGTGACAACAGGAAACACCATTTTGATGTTAGAACAAGTGTTACTAGAAGAAGGTTATCTCTTAGTATTTATTACAGATAATAGCAAACAGCTCACTTCACTTGAAATGAAGACATTTAACCAAATGTGGCATTAAGCACAAACGCACAACTCTTTACAAACCACACGGCAATGGTCTGGTGGAGAGGGCTAACTGGCTGGGTAAAGGTACCATATTGATGGGACTCCAGGGTGTCAAAAATCTAGAGAGAATGGCTGATGAATTAGCAAAACTCCTCCTTTTGAGTGTATGAGGAGAAGGAAATGAGGTACCATATGCAGTAGCCTGCAAGATTGTTGATGCAGGAGGATATCATCAAGAACAATGAGGGAGGTATAAGAAGTAGAAATGACAGAGTGGAAGAAGGGATTTGGGTGAAGGTCAAGGAAGGTCGGTTGGGAGCAGATTTATCAAAATTTATGGGACCTTTTAAAGCCAAATCAGTTAATGATTAGCATTTTTTGCTTGAGAATGGAGACAGATGGAATAAGAGGAGGGTTGCATTATCCCAGAAGGGTGGTGAAACTGACGATATGCCTACAAACAATTGTAACAAGGGCATTAGTGGATTTATGATGATGGCAGATAGGGACATTATGGGGAAAGGATGGAAAGAGAGAGGCAGAGTGGTGTTGATAATGTCTGTAGAGAGGAAGATGGGGGTTTGGTGACTAAGACAAAGAGATGTTTCAGGCCTCCTGTGTGTTTAAGAGATTATGCTGTAAAATACTTTTTTACACATTATTGTTGCGCATCTTTATTTCTAGGCTGTAAATTGAAAGTGGTACTTTTATTCTGAAATTTACCCCACACTGAATTTTTCAATAATGTGAATTGAATTATCACCTTTACAATATGTTCTAAGTTATCATGATATTCTATGCTCACAATGTTCAGGTCTCTGCCTCTAATTTCTCACCTTGTGTTTTTTAGCTCTCTGTATTTGATGTTATAAAAGAGGGAGGTGTGTTATGCCTTTCAGATCTTTCATATTTTATGTTCTAATGTTATGACACATAGATTGTCAGGATGGGTGGATTCCACCTTCGCCAGTTGGTCGCTTGCTGGAAGAAGGGAAGCCACATACCTGGCAGGCTGCAATGAACCCTTCATTTCAAAACTACGGATTGCCATTTCTTTCATGTCACCACAAGTTCCAATCCTACACGTGGTCCCACCCTCCAGTGGGGTCGCCCATTCATCCCCAGGGTGATGTATACCTGTGAGGTATGAGAGGCTCAGAGGACCCTCTTCACATTCTGCAGGGGGCCTCACACGCATTGTGCCACTTTGCAAATATGGCGCTGCGATTTTGGCCTCGTTGGGCCATATTTACATTTTAAAAATGACGCAAATGTGGCACAAAGAGGCGCTAGGGGCTCCTAAATATGTCCCTTGGTTTTTGACTCTCCGACAATTGAAATTGCTGAGCATGGGCTCCTGAGCTCAACTTTGGGTCCCAGCATGTATTATTTTAAAATGAAGCACTGATTTATTGATTACCACACATAAGTTGGGGTATGTGACTGCTAAGTCACAGGTTTAATTCCTAAAATACCATTCCGTCTTCCAAAGTAAATTGTGTGCCAATCAGTTGGCATTATTGCTAACTACAAATGCTTCATCACACACCCGTGCTATCCTAAAAAAATCAATAGGTATTGTTAGAACATCACATTGTGCAGCTCCCATATATGTAGCATACTGAGTCACATCCATGCAGGAATGCACCAGGCTCCTACTGATGAGCTGGCTAAAAGTGTTGGCTTGTAATGAGTATTATGGGCAGAGGTGCCAGTCTCAATGGTAGGAGTCTAGCTCACTACAGATACAAAGTGACTTTTGAAGAGTTGCCCAATTCTAAGGCTCTGTAGAGATGAACAGAATCAAAGGCCAGGCAGAGGTGAAGCAATAGGCATGCTGGTACTCCATTTGAGTCCATTGCAGTTTGTATATCAATCTGTGTGGAAGTCAGTCTTGCTTTTGTGCCACAGCCATACTAGAATCTGTTTTGGTAATCTATGAGAAGGTTACTTTCTGCAATGACTTCATGACGATCCTTCAATCTTTTTTCCTAGAAACCATTGATTGTTGGCCGGAAGTTAGAAGGAGCCTTTGTTAGAAGGCCTCTTTGTTTTATGGAGTATGGACATTGACAATTACTAGAAAGAATGTATATTTAATGTAGTGATTATACTTTGATGATTATTCATTGAGACAAAAATATACATCAGTTCGGTAGCAGTAATACATTTAACAAAGTCCAGTAATGTATGAAAAGAACATATGGCGAGAGTCCATATTTATTTAGGAAAAACATAATGTTCCATAAATATGTTCTCCACTAGAAAGGATACACATTCCAACAGGACGACTGTGAATTGTGGACTACCCAGCTCAATGTAGTCCCTGGCCTTCACTTACTAAAATGCCAATGTGAGTGAAGGGCATAATTGGTGCAGGTATGAACTGGGCAAGACTATTGACTACAAATGCATGAAATGAAAGAAATGTAAGCAACTATTTTTTTTTTAAACTGTGAGTTTTGATTGGGCAGAAAGTGTGTGCTGCCGTCAGGAAACAGTGCTTGCCACACTCCTATTGGCTCCTAAGGGAAGTGCGGTCACTTAAAAATATAATGATGTGGTGGTTCACAATGGGAAGACTCATCTACCATGCTGTAATGTAGGCTAATAATATTGCTAAAGCATCATGACCTGCTCACTGTGTGCATTAACTACAGCGTGGACCATGTTTTTGTTGGAAGGATAGGCCTGTTGGCATATAGCGCTTCTTAACAAGGATGTTGCCTCTTTTGAAATGTCTGTGGCAACCACTGTAACGGTGCAAAAGCCATCTATGCATGTTTTTCATTCTTCCACATTTATGTTTGTGCTATGCAGAATAAGCCATTAATTCTGCCCTCCCATCCCAGCACTCCGTCAGACAGGCCAGTTGCTGCAGCCCCAACCTTCTCATGCTGAGCCTTCCTCTCGACCAAGCCACTGTTTCAGTTTGCACCTCCTAAATGCAGCAGCCCACACAAGGCCAGCTCCCCTCACCCATGAGAGCCAGGTGCACAGGGTTCTTGGGGTAGCCCTGACCACATGGCCCAAATCTGTCTATCCCCCAGGAAGAGCTACAGGAAGGGGAAGAGAGCAACAAGCCTAGCCACTTTAGAAATGGAAACAATTAGATCCACGGTACAATTAGACAATATGGTTATTTCAAGGACAAATCTTTGCTCATGTCCTTTCTGCATGCACGTTGTGCACTCTGCCCCCTCTGCATCTTGCCAATCCTGGTGACTAGTGCTGACTTAAGAGCTTTGTAAGTGGTGCAGCGTCCCACTTCCCCCAAATTCCAGTGGGCAGAAGCAGTAAACAGACTTCTTGTAAGTAGCTTCAGGGAGAGTGCTCTTCTTCCCGCAGGATTTTTGGAATCATGTTGGGTTAGCTTTGCTAAAACGCGTTAGACTATGAAAGGGCTTTCATTATTTATTCCACTACTTTCATGGTATGTGAGAGAAGCCTGGCCTTTCCTTGGGGTAGGCCCCATTTTTTCACGTCATAAATCAGAAAATGATTCCACTCTGCCAAGGTGAGCATTTTCCATGGGCGGGCCCCTTGTACATTTTGCCAGTGCTAGAATTTTTCCTTGGATGCTCCACCCAAAAGTCATGGGTATACATGGGTCCAACTTTTTCTATCAGCACCCTCCCTATAAAATGAGTACGAGGTCTTTTATAACAAGAATGACCTCAAATGTCAGTTTCATCACTTTGCTAGGGATGCTCCCCATATGGTAAGAATGATGTGCAGCATGTCAAGGCCTGCATTTTGCCACGGGACACACCTACTATTTACTGCCTTTACAGCCCTTATCCATAAAACCAGAATAACCTCTATTATACCAGACTGGCAGCACACATGCGAGCATAACACAGGTACACTCACACACAAACATGCAGTCATACACAGTCACATTCTCTCACAGGCTTTCATTCTTTCACACACTCAGTTTCACACACTCACACTCATTCTCACTATACCTCTTGCACTCTTTTGTACAATGTTATACTCACTCACACGCACAAGCAAACGCTGCCACGCAGAGTATCATTACTCAGGTATGTTTGTCTTGTGTTAGAAAGGCTTGCACCGTTGCTGTCCCGGCTATATCTGCGTTATCTTTTAGTCAAGCTTTGTAAAAACATTTTCTCTGTAGACTATTCAAAAATCATAACATAGGGCCTTGCCGATGTTTGTTACAAGTATTATGTGAATGAAAAAGTGTGCTTCCTTAGAATAGCTGGAGAGGGCCTATATGTGTTTTTATATGTGCATCAAGCAGGTATAGTATTGGAAATGAACTAACCCATATTTTAAAAAATCACATCAAATCATCCAATTGATTTTATGAAAAAATAAAAACTGCACGTCCTAGAATTAAACATTGTCGTGAATGGAAAGTCAGAACTGGCTGAAGTTGTTACACAATACAATGGGCAACCAGGTAAAAAGTTTAAAAAGTTTCAGTTTGCGATCTGCAGGCTATACTTTTGGAAACAATCAAAATGTAATCAGTGAAGGGGTGAGAGGGCGAAGATTGCATTTCATGTGCAGATGTTAGAATTCTAGTGATAAATGTCTAACATTCAAGCTCCTTTCAAATGTTGCAGCTTGCTAAAAATAGCCTGCCTACCACAATGAGAGCGCTGGGGGGATGGGGCAACATCATAGCATCACCTGCAAGCCCTCAGCCCTACTTTGGCCATGCTGTGTAGCAGCAGCAACAGAGAGTGTCTGAATGGAGAAGATGAAGAGGAAACCTCAATGCTGACGCCTGTGTTCCATGTAGAGCTCGAGCTCCAGTGCCCTACAGAGCTGGTGGCTGAGGCCCCAGCCTCACATAGCTCTCCACTGTCACAGAGCAGTGCCACCAGCAGGCCAACAGCGCCCAAATCTGATCTATGTTGTGGCTTCAGCAGCACTGAAAATACCAGGCCGCTAGACAGGCCCAGGGGGCCCAGGCGAAGGATTAATGCCGGAGCCAGTGCTACTCCTCCCACCCTCCATGCACCACTGGCCTGCAGCACCCACTCTGTTCTTCCACCAGCCCACAGCCTCTGTGGTATTGCTTCATCCTCAGCCAGTTGCCCCCGCTTTCCCCTTCTGCAGCCTTTCACCTGCTTTCCTCCCCATGGACCACATGTTGACTCACACCTGGTTCATCCCACCACCTTAGACCGATCCTCAATCCCATGCCATCCATCGAAGTCAGTCTCCCTCATTTGGCCATCCCACATCCTTAGACCGATCCTTAGTCCCACACCATCCATCGAAGTCAGTCTCCCTCATTTGGTCATCCCACATCCTTAGACCACGATCCATCAAACTCAGTCTCCATCATTTGGCCATCCCACCACCTTAGACCGATCCTTAGTCCCACACCATCCATCGAAGTCAGTCTCCCCCATTTGGCCATCCCACCACCTTAGACCGATCCTCAATCCCACACCATCCATCGAAGTCAGTCTCCCCCATTTGGCCATCCCACCACCTTAGACCGATCCTCAATCCCACACCATCCATCGAAGTCAGTCGCCCTCATTTGGCCATCCCACATCCTTAGACCGATCCTTAGTCCCACACTATCCATCAAAGTCAGTCTCCCTCATTTGGTCATCCCACATCCTTAGACCACGATCCATCAAACTCAGTCTCCATCATTTGGCCATCCCACCACCTTAGACCGATCCTTAGTCCCACACCATCCATCGAAGTCAGTCTCCCCCATTTGGCCATCCCACCACCTTAGACCAATCCTCAATCCCACACCATCCATCGAAGTCAGTTGCCCTCATTTGGTCATCCCACATCCTTAGACCACCATCCATCAAAGTCAGTCTCCCTCATTTGGCCATCCCACATCCTTAGACCGATCCTCAATCCCACACCATCCATCGAAGTCAGTCTCCCTCATTTGGCCATCCCACATCTCTAGTCCACGATCCCCTGCTGCCCTACCACATAGTTGCAGATTGAACTGACCAGATGTCTAGTGCCACGGAAAGTTCTGGTATTCTGTAGGCGCCTTTGCAAAAATGTGCATGTTCATGACAGTTAGGTCGTTTTTAGATCTCGCCTGCGACACCGCATGTGCTGCTTGCTTATGCACTCTCGCTTGCGAGGCTTTGTCAATGCTTGTTATGTGTGCAGCATAAGAGGTATGCTTATGTAAGTGCTGGGCGTTGGTGAATAGTGGGATTTAATGCAGCGCGAGTGGTCTGAGTGTAGGGTGAAAGGTGTGCTGACGTCAGTGCAGGCCGAGCTGCCTGAGTGCAGGGTGAGTGCTGGGTGAGAGGAGTGCATACAGAGTGAAGCGAATGAGTGCAGGGTGAGTGCTGGGTGAGAGGAGTGCATACAGAGTGAAGCGAATGAGTGCAGGGTGAGTGCTGGGTGAGAGGAGTGCATACAGAGTGAAGCGAATGAGTGCAGGGTGAGTGCTGGGTGAGAGGAGTGCATACAGAGTGAAGCGAATGAGTGCAGGGTGAGTGCTGGGTGAGAGGAGTGCATACAGAGTGAAGGGAATGAGTGCAGGGTGAGTGCTGGGTGAGAGGAGTGCATACAGAGTGAAGCGAATGAGTGCAGGGTGAGTGCTGGGTGAGAGGAGTGCATACAGAGTGAAGGAAATGAGTGAAGGGTGAGTGTTGCAAATGATGCCAGATATATTCCCAGACACTCTGGATAACTCAGCATGTTATCCACGGTTGGCTAGCGGGGTTCAGTTGTAATTTAACTATTTCTGGAGGTGCAGGAAATGCATGATTTGTAGACCCTGCGACAGACTTCCGGCTTCTTGATATGCATAACATTACTTTTGTATGAAATGCATTCTCCCTCTGTGGCACTAAAAGTAATTTACAAATGTAAGGAATTGGCAGAGTGGGGACGCAGGGGGTCTGGGAACCGGAGAAGAATAGGAAAACCTTGTTAACAAGTAAAAGGTCTTTTAAAGAGCTATGACACTTTCAGAGGAGGCTGAGATAAGGTGCCAACCACTGCCCAGCCAGCCCAGGCAGCTCAAGCTCTGTCTGTGTGTCCTGGAAACTGCATCAGCCCGGCTCGGACACAGGACAGAAGGAGGGGCTCAAGCCCTGCCACAAGGATCCTGCATGCTCGTCCTTCAACCGGATAGCAACTTTCTCAAAGTCTGTCCAAAGAACTAGCGGCCAGATGTACAAATCATTTTTCAAATCGCAAACGGCGAATCAAGATGTTTGCGACTTGAAAAATGCTATTTGGGCTGTACGAAGCCCAAACTGCGATTCAGTAATTTGTTACTAAATTGCAGTTTGGGTTTTGCGATCCGGTAGCGTGACAAGGGCGTCCCTTCCTAATACCGAATCCAGATGGTATGTATGATTGTTTTGTGTCAAACTGGTGCTAACCCATTGTGAATGGCAGCGAAAATATTTTTTCAGAGCAGGCAGTGGTCCAAGGGACCACTGCCTGCTCTGACAAAATGAAAAGAAAACTTTCCATTTTTGATTTTGAAATGTATCTAATTTTCCTTTAAGGAAATCGGGTTGCATTTAAAAAAGAAAAGCTGCTTTATTTAAAAGCAGTCACAGACATGGTGGTCTGCTGTCCCCTGTGAGGGAGGCCATTCCCAATGGGGTCACAAATTGCGACCCACCTCATGAATATTCATGAGGTAGGTCATTTGACACTGTTGTACAACAGGTTATGCGACTTGCAATTTTGCCATTTGCGAGTCGCAAAACCTGAATTTTGCACATGTGGCCCTAGATCTCTTGCTACTCTGTTACACGTTAGTTATGCATTGTTTCTACCAATCATCATATTTTTCATGAAAATGCCATGCTATATCCAGAATGTAATATGCATTATAAACATATCAGTCCTTAAACATATTTCTGTTTGGTGGACTTATACAGATGTCCTAAAGCTTCTAACTATCCTCTACACAGATATGAAGGTTCAAAGGCTGCCTGAGAAAAAGGTTCATGCAGCCGTATAACAGGCTAACCCAATTAGCACCACCTGGCGGTGGAGTTAAATATTATCACCCTACATTCATCAGTGACATGTACTATCCATTATCAGTGTCTCAGTGTGACAGCAGACACATAGATGACAATGACATCACGAACGCTGGGCTGGGAGTGTACACAATAAGAGTTGTGAGGAAGTGGAGCATATTATACGATGTGGTTGTGTCGTCACCACGTAATACACTTACCATCTCCTCACATTCGTGGGAGTGGTGGGATAGCCAGACACCACACTCTCCCAGGGAGTGGTCATCAGGAAGGAGGGAACCAGGTAGCCCACTGGATACAAATTTCATCCAACCCTGAGGGCATTTTCTGTACCTAAATAGGGCATTCCTGGCACCGAGAACTCAGATCTCAATTTGACTGAAAGAAGGACCAAAGTAGGACTGCCCTGCTGCACCAGGTTCCTGGCAAAGAGAGGCTGCACCGACATGTACCGTACCTGCTGCATCTGGTGGCTAATAAGGAAGAGGGATGGTGCCTGCTGTATACTGCTCAAGGAGAAGTCATCGCCAGAGCCCAGCCAAAGTGATAAGACTCCAAGGATCAGTCACTAACCTCCTGTTTACAGCACACGGACACAACAGCTGAAGAAGCCTACTAAGGGCAGGTGGTAGCCCAGATTCTCAGATCACCACCGCTTCTTTTTATATTGCTCTGGTATTGTAGTTGTTCGAAAAAATCCTTTGGTATGATATTTGTTAATGGTGGATGAATCAGTTTGTGGTACAGGTATTTGTGATATGTTGATTTCCCAAGGGGAGTTTTAATATTACTGTTCGTGACTGGACATTGGTCAGACTGGAGAGGACCGCACTGGGATGTTGAACTCTGTGTCCAAGACCCTATCATCACCTTTGTCAATAGAAGAGTCCCTGCAGGACGTCTCCTGCTGACCGCATCACATCCACAGCATCCTTGAGCATCTCCAAGCATCCCATATCCTCATCATCAGAACCACTTCAATAGGAATCCATTGAACGGGGATAAAGTGACTGGAACTACTAGAAGAATGCTTGTTCTTAGGAGGTAACTGTTTCTGAGGGCCTAGGTGGTCCACGTGACTGGCTCCTTAACCAAATTGGTTGCCCTAAGTAGCCCTAACTAGCCCTACCCGCGGGTAGCGCTTTTGAGAACAGGAGGAGGGGCCAGCCGCCACACGTCAGGGCAAGGAGCCCTTTAAATCATTTGTTGCGCTCCCGCCGCCGCGGGTAGCGCTTTTGAGAACAGGAGGAGGGGCCAGCCGCCACACATCAGGGCAAGGAGCCCTTTAAATCATTTGTTGCGCTCCCGCCGCCGCGGGTAGCGCTTTTGAGAACAGGAGGAGGGGCCAGCCGCCACACGTCAGGGCAAGGAGCCCTTTAAATCATTTGTTGCGCTCCCGCCGCCGCGGGTAGCGCTTTTGAGAACAGGAGGAGGGGCCAGCCGCCACACGTCAGGGCAAGGAGCCCTTTAAATCATTTGTTGCGCTCCCGCCGCCGCGGGTAGCGCTTTTGAGAACAGGAGGAGGGGCCAGCCGCCACACGTCAGGGCAAGGAGCCCTTTAAATCATTTGTTGCGCTCCCGCCGCCGCGGGTAGCGCTTTTGAGAACAGGAGGAGGGGCCAGCCGCCACACGTCAGGGCAAGGAGCCCTTTAAATCATTTGTTGCGCTCCCGCCGCGCGGGACGCGCGCGGGCGAAGCCCGGGCCAAGGGCGGGCCCGTCCTTGCCCGTCATCGCCCGGAGGAGACTGGGCTGGGCCACCCCCCGAAGTTCTGTTCTTTTGAAATTTGGTGTGGTATAGAGGCCTTAGGAATATCCTTTGCATAGTTTGTCTGGTATTACTTGACCTCGAGCTCCACTTAGCACCAAAGGGGCCAGTGGAGCAAGCTACTACTTCCTCTCGCTTCTAGGGGCTTCCTTTCTTCCTGTTACCACTTGTACTTGACACTAGGAACCAGGGCTGGGCCATCTTTTTCTTTCAGACGTGTTTGAAATTTTCTCAGCTGGGCCATTGGATAGACGATATGGGGAAGAGGAAGGCCGATGATGTATCAGTACCCCAGTCTCGGGTTAAAAAACCCAAGAAACGTTCTGTTGGGAAAGTGGAGGGATGTCCTACTACAAATCTACAGCAATTTAAAACAATCGACTCATTGTTTGAAGAGGTAGAGGCTATACTGAGGAGTCCTTCTGTTGCGGGTCTTTCCATACCGGATACCATTCCTCCCAAAAAGATTCCTGACCTCTTTAAAAAAAAAACTCAGATGCATAGAATAGAGGTTAAGGCTGATTTACATCCCCCTCCCCACTCCCAGGGTGTAATTCCTTCACTCTTGGAGATTTCACCATCCTTGGTGGAAACTAATGGATGTTTATCTGTAGAAGGTGCACCTTATTTGAGGTGCACGTCCCCACCTCCTATTGTCATTCCTTGCTCAAATAGGTTTTCGGTTTTGTCCTCTGATTCTGTAAGTCCTGGACATTCACAAACCTTACTTGTAGAGGGAACTGACAAAGACTCTCTGGATGGAAAGATGGGCAACAACGAAGCTTCTCAATTGACTATCATTTCTCAGAAAATAGATGACGTTAAGTGTTTGTTGGTATCTTTGATGAACAAAATTGCTGGACTCTATGATCAAAAGTCTTGTTGTAATTGCATTGTGCCACATGAGTCTGCCCCTTCCTCTGATTTATTGATGGAAACTAAAAAACCTAGTCCTCCTACCGTAGGTGATAAACTGACATCCTCTTCTACACATAACATCGCTAGGGGAAGAAATGGTAGCTCCCCAACGCACGGTAAGTCTGCTTGTCAGACCATGTTTTCCACCTATGAGCGAGTTCCAAAACTAGGTATAAATAAGTGTGGATCCATCTCTGGTCGGGGGGACAAAGGTACTCCTTGCCCAATAACCTCTCAGTTAAATCTAGGAGGATTGCCCTCTGCAGCAAGTTGTTGTGTTAGTTCCCATTCTGCCACTCACCGTGATCATTTGTCACTCTTGCAGACCTGTGACATCAAGGGAAGGTTAAGAAGGAGGAGGGAAGATGCCACCATATATTTGACTAGGGTGCCAAAGCTACCTCAGGGCAATAGAGAGTCGAGTGACTCTCTAACTAACAAAGTCATTCATTGGATTCGCTCCCAGAGGAACTGTCTCTCTGTTATCCGGTCTGATATACGTGAGGCACACAGATATAATCAGTTAGGGTCGGATTTTGATTATATTTCGATTCTTTTTAATGATAGTAGTCTAGTTAATGATCTCCTGGCCTTCGATACACGGACAGGTACACTATGTATAGATAGGGAATCGAAACTTAGACTTAGTAGTCAGCCGCCTGAGGCCCCGCTATGTAGAGGATGTTGTACATCTGGAACTATTGTAGCCGGGGTTATTCCCTCTTCAGATAATTCTGCAACATCTAAATCTGAGAACCCTTACCCCTTACTTTCTGAATCAGATTGACTGATTACCCCCTGTATAGTACTTCCTAAAAAAGCAAACGACGAGTGTCACCCTATAGGGACTCCATTTCCCGCCTCTTTAATGAGATCCAAATTAACAACTACGCCTCCTAAAATCAATATTATATCTTGGAATGTAGCAGGAATCAAGTCAAAGTTGGATGACACGGAATGGGTAAGCCTTATTAACAAACAAGATATCTGTCTTTTTCAAGAAACCTGGACTGCAGAACAGTTATCCATACAAGGCTTTACAACCTATTTTTCTGCTGCCCAACCTGCCTCCGGTGGCTTTGGAAGACAGATAGGAGGGTTAATGATTTTATTGAACAACAAGCTAGAATGTGACCACTCTATGATAAAGTTTAATTCCTATGATCTGCTGGGTGTGCAACTTACTTTCCGACCCGGATTCAGGCTGATAGTTCTGAATACCTATGCAAGATCCGTTCCCCGTGGGTCAGAATCAATGGTTCTCACCCAGTTGACGGACTACATAGAGCTTCTGGACCCTTCAGATCTCCTGATCATAGCAGGCGATTTTAATTGTTCCTTTGCGTTGGACAACACCATCAGTAATCTGATTACTGAAGAGGACGAACATTGGGGTATTCCCCAATCTAAGGAAATGGTGTTTTCTTCCGTTTCCTGTGTTGCATCTTAGTTGTCTTCCCTTTGCCTGAAATATGGCCTGAGAGAATGTAACGGCCGCACTAAATCTGATTCAGAGCGAGCCATCACTTTCAAGCGAGGGCTTTCCTTTAGCACTATTGATTATATCCTGGTGGACATTAGGCTATGGTCAAGTTCACTGGACATGGAAATTTGATCTCGCTTGGATAGCGATCATAATCCTCTGTGCCTTGTACTGACTGTAGGAGGCTGGACTGGCTTGTAGTGAGTACCAAGGGGTACTTGCACCTTGCACCAGGCCCAGTTATCCCTTATTAGTGTATAGGGTGTCTAGCAGCTTAGGCTGATAGATAATGGTAGCTTAGCAGAGCAGCTTAGGCTGAACTAGGAGACGTGTGAAGCTACTACAGTACCACTTAGTGTCATATGCACAATATCATAAGAAAACACAATACACAGTTATACTAAAAATAAAGGTACTTTATTTTTATGACAATATGCCAAAGTATCTTAGAGTGTACCCTCAGTGAGAGGATAGGAAATATACACAAGATATATATACACAATAGCAAAAATATGCAGTATAGTCTTAGAAAACAGTGCAAACAATGTATAGTTACAATAGGATGCAATGGGGAAACATAGGGATAGGGGCAACACAAACCATATACTCCAAAAGTGGAATGCGAACAACGAATGGACCCCAAACCTATGTGACCTTGTAGAGGGTCGCTGGGACTATTAGAAAATAGTGAGAGTTAGAAAAATAACCCTCCCCAAGACCCTGAAAAGTGAGTGCAAAGTGCACTAAAGTTCCCCTAAGGACAAAATAGTCGTGTTAGAGGGAAAATGCAAAGAAAACACAAATCAGCAATGCAACAACGATGGATTCCTGACTGAGGGTACCTGTGGAACAAGGGGACCAAGTCCAAAAGTCACAAGCAACTCGGAGATGGGCAGATGCCCAAGAAATGCCAGCGGTTGGTGCAAAGAAGCTCTTACTAGGCTGAAGAACTGTGAATACTGCAGGAACGACAAGGGCTAGAGACTTCCCCTTTGGAGGATGGATCCCCCACGCCTTGGAGAGTCGTGCAGAAGTGTTTTCCCGCCGGATGGACGCCAACAAGCCTTGCTACACGCAAATCGTGCGTTTGGCGTTTTTGGACGCTGCTGGGGCCCAGGAGGGACCAGGAGGTCGCAAATTGGACCTGCAGAGAGAGGGGACGTCGAGCAAGACAAAGAGCCCTCACTGAAGCAGGTAGCACCCGGAGAAGTGCCAGAAACAGGCACTACGAGGATGCGTGAAACGGTGCTCGCCGAAGTTGCACAAAGGAGTCCCACGTCGCCGGAGACCAACTTAGAAAGTCGTGCAATGCAGGTTAGAGTGCCGTGGACCCAGGCTTGGCTGTGCACAAAGGATTTCCGCCGGAAGTGCACAGGGGCCGGAGTAGCTTGCAAAGTCGCGGTTCCCAGCAATGCAGCCCAGCGAGGTGAGGCAAGGACTTACCTCCACCAAACTTGGGCTGAAGAGTCACTGGACTGTGGGGGTCACTTGGACAGCGTCGCTGGATTCGAGGGACCTCGCTCGTCGTGCTGAGAGGAGACCCAAGGGACCGGTAATGCAGCTTTTTGGTGCCTGCGGTTGCAGGGGGAAGATTCCGTCGACCCACAGGAGATTTCTTCGGAGCTTCTGGTGCAGAGAGGAGGCAGGCTACCCCCACAGCATGCACAAGCAGGAAAACAGTCGAGAAGGCGGCAGGATCAGCGTTACAGAGTTGCAGTAGTCGTCTTTGCTACTATGTTGCAGGTTTGCAGGCTTCCAGCGCGGTCAGCAGTCGATTCCTTATCAGAAGGTGAAGAGAGAGATGCAGAGGAACTCGGCTGAGCTCATGCATTCGTTATCTAAAATTTCCCCAGAGACAGAGACCCTAAATAGCCAGAAAAGAGGGTTTGGCTACCTAGGAGAGAGGAAAGGCTACTAACACCTGAAGGAGCCTATCACAAGGAGTCTCTGACGTCACCTGGTGGCACTGGCCACTCAGAGCAGTCCAGTGTGCCAGCAGCACCTCTGTTTCCAAGATGGCAGAGGTCTGGAGCACACTGGAGGAGCTCTGGACACCTCCCAGGGGAGGTGCAGGTCAGGGGAGTGGTCACTCCCCTTTCCTTTGTCCAGTTTCGCGCCAGAGCAGGGGCTAAGGGGTCCCTGAACCGGTGTAGACTGGCTTATGCAGAATTGGGCACCTCTGTGCCCAACAAAGCATTTCCAGAGGCTGGGGGAGGCTACTCCTCCCCTGCCTTCACACCATTTTCCAAAGGGAGAGGGTGTCACACCCTCTCTCAGAGGAAGTTCTTTGTTCTGCCATCCTGGGCCAGGCCTGGCTGGACCCCAGGAGGGCAGATGCCTGTCTGAGGGGTTGGCAGCAGCAGCAGCTGCAGTGAAACCCCAGGAAGGGCAGTTTGGCAGTACCAGGGTCTGTGCTACAGACCACTGGGGTCATGGAATTGTACCAACAATGCCAGGATGGCATAGAGGGGGCAATTCCATGATCATAGACATGTTACATGGCCATATTCGGAGTTACCATGGTGAAGCTACATATAGGTAGTGACCTATATGTAGTGCACGCGTGTAATGGTGTCCCCGCACTCACAAAGTTCAGGGAATTGGCTCTGAACAATGTGGGGGCACCTTGGCTAGTGCCAGGGTGCCCTCACACTAAGTAACTTTGCACCTAACCTTTACCAGGTAAAGGTTAGACATATAGGTGACTTATAAGTTACTTAAGTGCAGTGTAAAATGGCTGTGAAATAACGTGGACGTTATTTCACTCAGGCTGCAGTGGCAGGCCTGTGTAAGAATTGTCAGAGCTCCCTATGGGTGGCAAAAGAAATGCTGCAGCCCATAGGGATCTCCTGGAACCCCAATACCCTGGGTACCTCAGTACCATATACTAGGGAATTATAAGGGTGTTCCAGTAAGCCAATGTAAATTGGTAAAAATGGTCACTAGCCTGTTAGTGACAATTTGAAAGTAATGAGAGAGCATAACCACTGAGGTTCTGGTTAGCAGAGCCTCAGTGAGACAGTTAGGCACCACACAGGGAACATATACATGCACACCTATGAGCACTGGGGCCCTGTGTGACAGGGTCCCAGTGACACATACATATAGGCCACAAACTTATGAGCACTGGGGTCCTGACCAGCAGGATCCCAGTGACACATAACAAACATACTGAAAACATAGTGTTTTCACTATGAGCACTGAGGCCTGGCTATCAGGATCCCAGTGAGACAGTGAAAACAGTGACAAACACCCTGACATACACTCACAAACAGGCCAAAAGTGGGGGTAACAAGGCTAGAAAGAGGCTACCTTCTCACACTGACCAACCACGCATTTTTAACAGTCCAGCACACAACGATCACTAATGTCCCACTCCCTTACCTGAACCATAGACGTTCTCGGGTCTGTTGGCCAAAGGTTGAATCCAATCCGTACTTGATTGGGGAAATATATTCATCATTTTTAAAACTCTTCGTAGATTACGAGGAACAAGAAGCCCCTGACATTCCCATTATGGCTATCCACATTAAATTGGTGGATTCCCTACAGGGTATCTTCTATAGGGAAACCCCTTCCAAATCGAGACCTGCTGATACCCCCGTAGGGATTGGTATAATCAGGATTGTGTGCGAGCAAGATCTAATTTAAACAAGGCTGTAAAAAACTCTACCCAAGTGGCTATTAAAGAGGCCCGACGTAGGTATGCTAATGCCCTGAAACAAGCAAAAAAAGATTGGGATAATGAGATATGGCAGAAGCTGCTTGCAGCAGTCAAATACAAAGATGATAGTTCCTTTTGGCGGCTGTTGACCTCTAGTTCGAAAAGGGGCAATGATGACATCGGTATGTATATACAGCCCGAAAGATGGGTGTCTTATTTTTCTGGAATATACGCTCTGCCCGCACCGCAAGCTACGGAGGATCCTGGATACGATGAGTGTTGGGCTGTTAACATGACCTCAACTGAGAGCATTGTTTTTACCTTAGCCGAAACAACAGCTGCAATCAATTCTTTGAGGCCAGCTAAAGCCCCTGGTCCAGATAAGATCCCAGGGGACCTGTTTAAATCAGAACCAAAGATATGGGCATGGTACATCAATTTATTGTCTAATGCCATAGCAGCTGGTAGCCCTATTCCAGATTCTTGGCGTGGCGCAGAAATAATACCGATTTATAAAAAGGGTGATGTAGGTTCACCTGCAAACTACCGTCCAATCAGCCTTATTGACATCCTTCAGAAGACGTTTGCTAAGCAAGTCTTAGATAGGCTTACCGATTGGATCCAAGACAACCAAATTTTATCCCCCTTACAGGCCGGTTTTCGGCCTAAAACTAATACCATGGACCAAGTCTTCAGACTGTCATTACTATTTTGGAAGTATGTCACCCTATCTAAGCAAAAACTTTATGTTGCCTTTGTAGATCTGAGATCTGCATTCGATCTTGTCCCAAGAGAGAAACTTTGGGGAGTATTAAACAAAATCGGTACCCCAGGAAACTTAGTGCATTTAATTAAAAGATTACATGAAAAAACATTTGCACAAGTTAGATGGGGTAATCAGGGGGAACTCACCGACAAAATAGAGATTAGGAGAGGAGTGCGTCAGGGCTGTGTTCTTGCCCCAACGCTATTTACATTGTTTATCAATGAGGTGGTGCAAGTCGTTACCAACTGCCAAAATGATGCTCCATCCTTGAATAACCACAAAATTCCAATTTTGCTATTTGCTGATGATTCCCTCCTGATCTCCAGAACTCCTATGGGTCTCCAGGCACTTGTGGATAAGTTTAGTTCGTTTTGTGTTGACTATGGGCTTGAACTCAACCACAGCAAAACTAAACTTATGACCCTGGGCTGTGGCCCCACAAAGAGATACTCAATTTTCTATAATGGAACCCCCCTAGGCATGGTAAGCTCCATAGATTATTTGGGGGTGAGAATTAGCAACAACCTGCATTGGGGGCCCCAAATCGATAAAAGCTTAGCTCTTCTGGCACAGAGATCTGGGGCCATTTTACGCTTCCACAAGTCCACCTCTGAGAGAGTGATTACTCCAACTATTAAAATTTACTGAGCAAAGGCACAGAGCGCTGCGGTCTATGGGGCAGAAATTTGGGGGTCCTCGAACACTGGCAAGCTAGCAGTGGGGGAAAACAACTTTGTAAGGTCAATCTTGGCCTGTCCTCGCAGTACCCCACTGCTGCCAATGTTCTGGGACCTCGGCCTTCCACGCATTTCAGATGTAATTGCCCTACGACCATTGCTTTTCTGGGTCCGTGTATGGACCACCCCTGAGCTATCCACATACAAGGAGTCTATTCAAGACATTCTAGATAGACCAAATGTACTTACCATTTCCTGGTTTAACCACATCTCAAAATGGTTTCATAGATTGGGTCTTAGTGAGTTTTGGAGTCATCCAGAAAGTATAAGGAAGGATCAGAAGAATCATCTGAAAACTGTTTACTGGATACATGTCAGGGAAAACTATCTGCTGTGCTCAACACACGGCAGATTGACGTCACAATTCTTTGATTTTAAATGGTATCCATATTTGGAACCATTTATGGATACAATTCTTGATCCATTAAGTAAGAGTCTATATATTCAGTTCAGATATGGTTGTCTGCCTCTTAAATCCTATGGCAGTACGCGGAGTGCGATCCCAAGTCCTGACACTTGCCCGAGTTGCAATCAAATTTCAGAATCTATTGTACATTTCATGTTTATATGCCCTGCTTATTTGATTGCGCGACAGAAGTGGTTACGATCTGTGTGCAGTAATATGGGGGTAAGACATTGTATTGTTGCCTTAAGGATCATGATGAGGGAAACTTCTCTCCCTCTATCTTGTGCGGTTAGCAAGTATATTGTAGCTGCTTGGCATATACGTACAAAACTTTTGGGGAAATAATGATGATGAGGACCAAATGTTTAAAAAAAAAAAGTGTTTTAGCTGCCAAATTTTAACTACACACCTAGACTGAAATAAAACCCCATGTTTAATTTAAATGTTAGGTATTAGGGGGTTAGGTGCTTTTTCTAAGGAAAATAATTTTATGTGTTTTAAGGCTGACATATATGTTTTTATCTTATTCTTATCCTTTTTAACCTAATTTCTATCTGCTTTTTCATTTAATTGTTGGTTGTTTTGCTTTTATGGTTGAAAGTAACCGAATAAAGCTATGTGTTGATGATGATGATGATGATGACTGGCTCCTTAACCAAATTGGTTGCCCTAAGTAGCCCTAACTGACCACATTTCGACTTCCCCAACTTTTTACTGTGTCAAATTTGTTGCCTTTTTCAGTGCTTGTTCACGTTTGAGTGAAATACTTTGATTTATTATACCTTCTAAATTCTATATCCCTCAAACAAACTCTCCCTTGATCTTTTGTTTGTGGTGTCTAATAAGAATAAAAATAAGGCTATGTTTATAAATCGGTGTGAGACTTCTTTGTTGTCGTGTCGATTTCTTCTTCAATTGTTTTGGTGCTGTTTAAATGCCTTACACTTGTTCCTTTGTGTAGGTTTAGCTGCTCACAGCCACAGTTACCCAGGGTCATGCTGAAGGTTTGACAAACAAAACCTAAAGGTCCCAAATGGGTTAGTAAGTGTATTACACAGTGAGGTTGCACAACCACACCACATAATAACGCCATCTCCTCAGAAGAGTTATCCAACACTGAAGTGTGCCACCTGTATTTGAACCTCTGCTTTACGCTGTTCCAATAGTGCCTACGGAAACCAGACAAGGCAAAGCCAACTGAGATGGGATTTAATGCACATTAAGTGGCTTCGGTAAGCAGGTTAATACTTTTATTGCATGAGAATAATTAAAATTGTTAAAATCATTACCATAAAAAAGCTTCAGTCATATTAAAAGACTTTCATATTATCGTTTTGGCCGGTATTAAAAATAAAGCCAGTATAAAAGCCACTTACAATTTATCCTCTATACATTAAGGTTCTCTGCGCAATGGCTGAGCCTACAATAACAGAATTAAAACATGTTAATAGACATTCCATGGTAATATCTAGATCCTTAGTGGGCCCATTAACTTGAGACAATCGAAAGTATTCTCTTGACACGATGGGACATATCTCGACTGAATGACTGATGGTTAGACCTGAGAAGGTCACAGGAAGGCTTACAGTCACACACTCACCGAGTCTTATGCAAGCCTGTTCTAAACATAAACATTCAAACAGAATTTTAGGGGCATATTTACAAGCCTCTAGTGCCACCTTGCGCTGCCCTAGTTTCATTTTGTTTTAACGCTAAGGCGGCGTTAAGGAGGCCTTTCTCCCGCACCGTATTTACAAAATGGTGCAATGCTTGCATTGTGCCACTTTGTAAACCTTTGCGCCACATTATGCCTGCCACAGGCATAATGTATACAAGGGGGCGTTCCACCACAGGGAGGAATGAAAAAATGGTGCAGTGAAATTTGCAACATTTCACTAAGCCATTTTTTTCTGCCATTTTTAACGCCTGCTCAGAGCAGGCATTAAAATGGTGCACCCATGGACCTCCCTGTGCTTTGCTGAACTAGCGTCAACATTTTTGAAGCTAGTGCAGCAAAGCGGCACAATATTGTCAACATTTTTAACTCTATTGTCCTAACGACCGCCATGGTGCACCGTACAGTAAATACGGCGCAACCATGGTGTAGTTAGGTGGGGCAGGGGCAACACAAGAAAAGTGGTGCATCGGGACCTATGCGCCACTTTCTTGAAAATATGCCCCTTAATATCTTGAGATGAGAGTGACAGAGGACCCCCTAGGCATTTATGAGTCCAACTGTGTCCCCTAATTATGTTTCTTTAAATAGGACTGAAATAGAAGAGTGACCCTGAGAAGAATTTATCCAATATAAATTAATCTACTCTTGCTATCCTTTAAGTGTGCCAGGGCCACCCCGTATCCTCTAAACAGATGTGACATGAGTATGGTAACCAGATGGCTTTGAACATTTATATGGGCTCTTCTCAGCCCAGAAAATCCAAATACTCATGGAACTTAAACTTGAAGTAGGCCTTGCCCTACTGAGTCTGAGCTAACATGATGTTGTAGTCTATTTATTCCATTGAGACAAATGGCTTGAGCAAGCCATGTCAGGGCCTGGCTAGTAACAGATAGAAAGTGAATGCTACCTCACAGTGTGGTTTTAAAACATCACAGGGACAAAACCACCATTACTGCAAGGAGATCCTTCTGCCTTTCCTTGATGGAAACCTATCTGGCCTCAAGAGGATCCCTTATAGCGCAACATGACTTGAGGCCCAAATTAAAATTGATAGCTCCGATTCCAGCCGGTGTCATTGGAAGATTCCTAACTAATAGGAAATCAAAGGGCATATTCTCCAATCATTCACGCAACGCAGCAAGCCAACGTGCTGTGTGAAAGAGAAAAGGCAGGAATGTGTAGTTTTTAACATTATATGTCACATTCCTGGTGCACTTTTGGCTGCCTAGCCCGAATGCAGGCACCCTTGCGTCATGTTGTAATGGAGTCTGCATTGTAGTCAGAATTGTTTTCATGCTGGAAGGGGCACCTTCCTACACAACACGATCCTTTGAGTCACATTTTTCTCTTTCTATATGTGCTGACAAATGATGCACACTTAGAAAGAGGAAACAACAAGGGGAAATAAAGATACTTCCCCTTGTTGCACCTCTGGTGGGGAGGCGTACAATTCTGATGCATTCCCAGGGCTATTAGAGTTGGTAAATCTAGGAATATCTCAGAATCAATGGGTGGATGTGATGGGAACACCCAGATTCCACCCATGTGCCACCTCCCTGCCACAGAATATTGAAAGGCAGTGATTTGAGCTGCATTGCATTACTCTAGATTTATCAAACCATCCAGGGCCATGCATTGTGGCCTTGCCAGTGGTGTAACAAAAACAGAGGGGGCCTATTTTATGCCACTGACCACTGATCCTTGCGTGGCTTGGATAAATCTCATTTATGATTTGCACCGCCCTTGCCCCCATTGCATGGAGCAAAGGGGGCACAACACCTGGGTACATCTGGTCCCTAATGTTTAAAGCATTTTTCCCAAATGTTGAAATGGAACCAGTAAGAACATTTGAGAAGCTATGTGGGCAAGTTAACTTACTGCACAACTTTTTTTTAGCAATACCTAGAGATTAGGCATTGACTTCATTATCATCCAAGTAGGATACCAAAGGTGAACCCAAGGAAGGGACTTCCAGTGGTAACTCCATTAGATACAGCACAAAGGGGCCACATCACCAGTCACCTGGTGTCTAGATATTATTCAGAGAATATCTTCACATAAAACTCTTGCATAGACACACAAGACATGGGACAGCGATTTGAATTATGCATGTGGCATACTAGAATTGAATTATTTGTTGCCCATAAAAAATCGTATGATGTCCTTCCATTTATCAATAAATTTCCATTGGAAAGCAGTTATTAGATCCCCACCTGACTCCTCACTGAGATGGGGAACAGGGCTGCACTAGAGAAGAGGCGGCCAGGTAGGTACACATGGCCACAATATTTGAAGATGCCACAGTATAAGACCTTGTAGAAGCAAAGTCCTTGGAACTGACCTAGAAAATCTTGGTGACAATCAATCAATCAATCAATTAATTTGTAAAGCGCGCTACATACCCCTGAGGGTTTCAAGGCTCTGGGAAGGGGGGGGGGTGCTGCTACTGCTCCAAGAGCCAAGTCTTGAGTAGTTTTCTGAAGGAAAGAAGCTCCTGGGTCTGTTGTAGATCCGGCGGGAGGGTGTTCCAGGTCTTGGCGGCGAGGTAAGAGAATGATCTTCCGCCGGAAGATTTGCGTTGGATGCGGGGTACGGAGGCGAGGGCGAGGTTAGCGGAGCGGAGATGCCGGGTGGGGGTGTAGAAGCTGAGTCTGTTGTTCAGGTATGATGGTCCGGTGTTGTGGAGTGCCTTGTGTGCGTAGGTGAGGAGCTTGAAGGTGATCCTCTTGTTGACGGGGAGCCAGTGAAGGTGTCTTAGGTGGGGGGTGGTGTGGCAGTGGCGAGGTTGTTGAGGATGAGTCGGGGGAGGCGTTTTGGATGCGTTGGAGGAGTTTGGATGAGATACCGGTGTAGAGGGCGTTGCCGTAGTCGAGTCTGTTGCTGATGAGGGCCTGGGTTACTGTTTTTCTTGTTTCTGTTGGGATCCATTTGTAAATTCTGCGAAGCATGCGGAGGGTGTTGTAGCAGGAGGAGGAGATGGCGCTGACCTGCTTTGACATGGAGAGTGAGGAGTCGAGAATGAAGCCAAGGTTTCGTGCGCTGTCGGTGGGCGTCAGTGGGGGACCCAGCGTGGACGGCCACCATGAGTTGTCCCAGGCGGAGGGGGTGCGCCCAAGGATGAGGACCTCTGTTTTGTCCGAGTTCATTTTTAGCCGGCGGTCTCTCATCCAGTCGGCGATGGCTTTTAGTCCCTTGTGGAGGTTAGTTTTGGCGGTGTGCGGGTCCTTGGTGAGGGAGAGGATGAGTTGGGTGTCGTCGGCGTAGGAGATGCTGTTGAGGTTGTGCTGACGGGCCACTTCTAACACTTTACACTTCTGTATGGAGCCAGAAGGAGGCCACTCTCAACCAAAAAGAGAGGTATCTTCACATTTTCCCTTAGAAACAGCTAAAGCACTATGGGGGTTATTTACAAGAGACCTGTGCTGCCGGAGTGTCACTTTTTTAGCTGCAACCGTGGTGGATGGTTTCATAGATATGAAGCAAGGCAAGGCAGCACAAAGCACTGCCTTGTCATACTCTTCAAGGAGGCGCTCGTAGGGAATTGCGGTGGGTATTCCCACATAACACTCATGGATTTTTTACTCTGCCCTAGATTTACAAAATCACGTAAACCTGGGGCAGCGCTGAATCCTTTCCCTCCCCATAACAGGTATCACAAGAGAAATGTTTTCATTTGTTCTTGTGTTTTCCTTTTTCCATGTGTGCTGCATCCTGCAGGACACATAGAACGAAGAAAACGCCTCTATTGATTGTTTCTGTGAAGGAAGGTGTACCTTCCTGCACAAAACAATCCTGCCAACAATGCAGACACCCTTACACCATGGCAAAAGGGTGCCTGCATTGGCTCAAGGTACCAAATCATGTGCCGGCGCTGACTGAAAGGACTGAATGCATATCGTCTCGTAAATACAGTGCATTCCTGCCCTTTCGATTTGGCAAAGGGCAGCGCAGCAAAATTACTTGCATGGCGTTACAAAAACCTTTTACGCACTGTCTCAGGTCCTATAATGTTTCACAGTGTGTTCCTTCACCTAAGTATTCCATGTTAGGAAAAGGGGTTCTAACCTCTGGAGCTGGAACCTCTGCTGTTTGACCAACTATTTAATGAAGTCTCAGGGAAACTGTTATGAAAAGTCTACTGTTTCCCACCATTTCTTCCTTTTGTCTGAGGGAGGATGTACCCTAACACCCCAGGTGAGGAAAAGACTAGCCTGGCTCGCCATAAAATCATTGTAATGCTTCTTTACAGTCCATCCAGAACCTCAGGAATTGTAACCAATGTATGAGAAAATTGTGGTGTAAAATGTATCATTAAGCCAACGTTGAAAGAACATTTCTTGAACACGCCTTAAATACGTAATACCTGCTTGCGTTGCTTACTCGCTTGATCCATTGCAAAGCAGATTTCTATCTTCCACCACTTTAAACGTTCATCAGCTACCAATGTTTTATCAAAGTGAAACGTGTGCACCAGGAGCTTCTTCAAGGCTCACCTGAGGACCACCTCACATTTGGTTGTTACTGTCTCCTGCCCTGAACGCTTCAATTATGAATCATTGTTTTCAGATGTTTTAGTCTAATTAGTTCTATGGAAGCAAGGCCAGACTACAAAACCCAGGATGCATTAGGTGAGCACACAGAATTTCAGACCTGGAAACAGTGTCCCTAAGGATCTAGAAGGAGGTGGTGACGCAAAGGCTGACAGCGTGACAGTTTGATGTCCAGTGAGACACATCAGCAACAGGGGTTATATCAGCAGAGCAGATTCTACCTGGCTTGACAGATGTAACTGTACATGATCTGGTCTTTGTAGGGTGTGGGAAGGAAATGCATCATGGATCAATAGCTGAGATGCTAACAAGTGCTGAGCATGCTGCAACCAGCAGCAAGCCTCACTTGAGCAACAAAGTCTACAAATAAACAGATGACTGATATCTTATGACTGCTCCCCAGTCGAAAGTCTCAGATAACAATATATGTTACACTGCGGGAATAAATACAATGGGCCCAGGTCACATTTAGACCGCTAAGTGACCTGAAATAGTCAAAATGTTACACTTGTGCTGAGTGATAGTTGGTATTTGGCAATGCCTTCAGGGACAGTGGCGAGTGCCAACCACAGAGGTCTCCTGAAAAATGTGTTGGGCGCTGGCCCTTACCTTTTGTTTTTTCACAAATTAAGCACTGATTGTAGTCTTAATAGATTTTATACCAGTTAGGATATCTTCTTGGAAGAATATAGGTTATTTATTATGTGTAAATCTATAACAGTGGGTTTTCAAATGTTCAATGCTCAGTCATCCACCACTTGCATAAAATAGGTTGTTCGGACCCCATAAAATAATATTAACAGATTTCTCACAACTTTTATGTACACCGATGCATATTAAGTGAAGTCTCAAGCATCCTAGTGGGGACAGATTTTTACTTCAACAAACTGAGGCAAAGTTTTGTATTTCACTAAATGCATCTGACATGAAAGATAACAAACAAGGAAAGTTTTTCAAGTGGAGGGGGCTTTAAGGGAAATAGATAAAGAAATACCTATGGCCTGATTTACGAAAGCCTTGCTAAGGATTAAGAGTGGCGTTTTAACAAAAGCGTTATATTAAAGGCTTCTCACAAGGGTACAGCAAGAAACAACAGCATCACATCTCACACAGGTCGAACAATAGATCCCATCACATGTATGTTAAATAGACATTTATATTTGCCTGTCTACAGCACAACTTAAGGAAGAGTCTGCTGTTTTAGAAAGTACAGTGCTCTAATATCTTGCTTCACTTGTGAGCCGAGGGTATGTTTGGTTCCACTCATGTGCTGCTAGGTGAGAGAGAGTCCATCTGCAGTCACCTTTGACCTCTGGCACCTATCCCAGACAAAAAGGTATCATTGATTGCTGTTAGACCTGACAGTTTTAGGGTGGTTATCCTCCAACTTTTTGCCTGCCTCCCTCCACTTTTCTGACACTGTTTTTGCTGGTTTTAGGACTCTGCACAGTTTACTACTGATAACCAGTGCTAAAGTGCATATGCTCTCTCCCTTAAACATGGTAACATTGGTTCATACCCTATCAGCATATTTGATTTACTTTTAAGTCCCTAGTAAAGTTCACTACATGTGCCCAGGGCTTGTAAATCAAATGCTACTAGTGGGCCTGCAGCACTGGTGGTGCCACACACATACGTAGCCCCTTAACCATGTCTCAGGCCTGCCATTGCAAGGGCTGTGTGTGCAGTTTCACTGCCACTTCAACTTGGCTTTTAAAAGTACTTGCCAAGCCCTAAACTCCCCTTTTTCTACATATAAGTCACCCCTAAGGCGGGCCCTAGGTAACCCATAGGGCAGGGTGCTATAGTTAAAAGGCAGGACATGCATATGAGTGGTTTATATGTCCTGCTAGTGGAAAACTACTAAACTGCTGTGAGGCCTGCTCCTTTCATAGAATACCATTAGGGCTACCCTCATATACTGTTTGAGTGGTAGATCCTGATCAGAAAGGGGCAACCAGGTCATATTTTGTATGGCCAGAATGGTAATACAAAATACTGCTTATTGCTGAGGTTGGATTTTATATTACTATTTTAGAAATGCCACTTTTAGAAAGTGAGCATTTCTCTGAACTTAAAATCCATCTGTGCCTTACAGCCTGTCTCCAATCCTCGTCTGGGCTGGACTGGTTGACAGCTCCCTTGTGCATTTCACCCAGGCAACCACAAACACAGGATACTCAGTCACATCTGCACTCATCTGCATACTGAATGGGTCTTCCTGTGCTGGAAGGGTGGAGGGCCTGACGCTTACATTCCAAAGGCTAGTGGCCTTCCCTCACACAATGGACTACCTAACCCCTCCACTGGGACCATGGCAGACAGACCTGTACTTCAAAACCACTCTTTGAAGTCTCCCCCATCAAAAAGGCATTTTTGGGTATATAAACTGGATCCCTGACCCCACCAAATCAGACACTTCTGGACCTGAACCTGCAACCTTTCAAGAGGAACTGCCTGGCTGCCCAAAGGACTCATCTGGACTGCTTTGCTGAGAAGGAATGCTGCCCTTCAGCCTTGCTGCCCTCTGACTTTTCTGATAGGGGTTTTCAAGGGCTTGGAATGAGCTTACCTCCTGTTTTCTGAAGTTTCAGGGCCAAAAAGACACTATCTCTTGAGGAAACTCCTTGTGCGCTGAAAATTGATGTACAGCCTGCCGGAAATGACACACAGCCTGCCTTGCGAAGAGAAAGCGACGCACAGCCAAACTAGAACAATGCAGCCCGAATTCCCAAGTGAAGATTTGACACAGTGCCTGCCTTGTGACCAGAAATTCGATGCACAGCCCTACCGGATCGATGCACAGCTGAACCGGAACGATGCAGCCCGACTTCCCGAGTGAAGAATCGACACACCTCCTTCTGTGCGAAAGAAATTTGACGCATTGCCTACCGGATCGATGCAACGCTTGTGACTTCTTCCTGCATGCCCAAGATTTTCCCCGCATGGTCCCTGGGTGTCAAAAAGAGACTTCATCATAGTAAGGAACCAAGACTGTGCAATGGAAATCAACACAAAGACCCTTGCATTGTGGAAAGAAATGCCGTATCGTCTGTGCCGCACTAGAAATTCCGACGCAGATCCTATTTTTCCATGCATCTCCTCCTCTGCAGTCTCTGTGTGGGTTATTTTTGACGCAAACCAGATACCTTGTGCAAACTAGAGACAACTGTTGATTTCTAAGTTTTAAGGCTCTTTTTAATCATGCAAAAGTGATATCTCAACTTGTGCTTTTTGAATCTTTATCATTTTGAGCTACATTTAACCAGATAAATATAATTTATTTTCCTAAACCTGTGTGGTGTATTTTTATGGTGTTTTTTCATTGTGTTACTGTTTGAATTATTGCACAAATACTTGACAAATTGCCTTCTAAGTTAAGCCTGAATGCTCAGTGCCAAGCTACCAGAGGGTGGGCACAGGATACTTTGGATTGTGTGTGGCTTACCCTGACTAGGATTGCGGTCCCTATTTGGACAAGGGTATATACCTCTGCCAACTAGTGACCCCATTTCTAAAAATTGCCCACTACAAAGTAGTTTTATTTCATTAACAATGGATGTCATGTGTGGTCCAAAGGTTGCCTGTAGTTCCCTGAGAGAATAAAGTCTGGGCTAGAAGGGCTGCCCTGAAGCACCTTGCTGTGGACTTTCCACTTTTGTAGTAGATTAAAGCTTTGTCTGCACAAAGAAGACATCTTTGAAGCAGAGCTGTGTGAGACAGTGCCTTGATCCTCCATCTCTATGAAGGATGCTGATTCTGTGAGACTCCCAGAAGCATCATGTGTATTAGCTTTGAATCTGGTAGCCACAAGCCCTTCTGAAGAGATTAAGAAAGCTCTAGTCTTTCTTCCAGCCACAGTCTCACTTCTCATGAAGAGACCATCCAGTGTAGTGAGAAGCAGTTCTCTTTCCCTACTCCGGCGTCACTAGCAATTACAGTCAATAATCATTCGAGAACAGCAGTTCTTAACCTTTTGACTTCTGTCGACCCCCACTGAATCATTAATGTAATTTGGGGACTCTCCTTCACCATCACAGAAATCTGTGCACCCCCACTCAATCATTACTGGAACACCCTCCAAGTCAATATTGGAAGCCAGGGACCCCCAATGAATCATTACTGAAATCCTGGACCCCCACTGAGTCATTATTGGAAGCCAGGGACCCCCTGGCCTAAGTAATTTTTATAATTTGAACCTCAAGACAATGCATAAAAATACTAAAACAAGTATACACCAAACAAATGCTTATTTTGTTAAATTCTCAATCAAATGTAAAAAAAGTTTTAAAATGTTCATTTCGGCTTTTTACTTGTATATACTTTATTACTTTATTAATATTAAGTTTAACATTATTTTGTTTTGTAAATTAGTCACGGACCCCCTGTGTATGTCTCTTGGACCTCTAAAGGTCCTCGGACTACAGGTTGTGACCACTGTTCTAGTAGATTGGTTTGTTTGCATGCAGGCTCAGGTTTTGAGACACATTGTGACATTGGATGGTTATTTGTACAGTGTCACGTAGGTTCTCATTATGCTAATGAGGCTACTGGATTTGGGCGGCAGAATCGCTATTCGACTGTAGCCTTGAAGAAAGCACAAAGTGAAATGAATGTCCTACTGAGAACGTATTGCTTTCCTAGGCGAAAAAAACAATTAGACCGAGAGAAATAAAACAAATGCCACAAATGTGGCTTGTGCTAGAAAAGTAAAGCAATGCTGAATAAAATGTAACTGGGCTAAAGTGCACAACGGTAGGCCTAGTTTGCTAAAAGAACATATCTAAAACATGGCTAAAATGGCTATACAACAACAGTACCATATCTGCTCTGGAGGCTATAAATAAAGTTCTTAAGTAAT
The DNA here is from genome assembly GCF_031143425.1 of Pleurodeles waltl. Classification (NCBI taxonomy): domain Eukaryota; kingdom Metazoa; phylum Chordata; class Amphibia; order Caudata; family Salamandridae; genus Pleurodeles; species Pleurodeles waltl. The sequence continues at coordinate 64,116,377 of NC_090442.1, read as the reverse complement.
ACTGGGCTTGCCCTGGGTCTGTATGTTTCAATAAAGGCACCATCTCCCATAACCCACTGACACCTCTTTGTAAAACGTCGCTGAACTAGGACCAGTTATGTGGACAGTTAAACTTGTGAGGGCATCAAAACCCACTGCAGACAGCAACTCAGCCAACACCGTGGACCTGATACACGCCCCACGTGACAGCACTTTAACGAACCTCACAGCCAATCAGCGGAAGATTTAGAACTTGAATGTCCCACCCAGGCCTTGTGCCCCAGCAGCTCAACATTCTGCCTCGTGGATGCTGCAAACTCACCAGGAACACCAGCCTCATTTTCTTGCTTCATCACAAAATGCTTTCCACCTTCACCCACTCGTGCCCTCCCACTGCTGGCCATGTGCAACCGTAGAAATAATGTGTAACTGATAGACTACTACAGCTCATCCTTCTTTTTCTTTTATTTCAAAATAATTCATAGCCATTCTGCAAAATGTTCCTCCTCCATCCTTAACAACCACATCATTCTTCACTCTACTCAAAACTTCTCCTCCGGGTGAGGCGCAAGGGATCGTGGTCAGTGGCGTAGCTCCAAATTTACCAACAATCATGCCGGCCTATCCAGACATTATCTGAGAAGCAGGACATGAGGAGCCTAAGGGGCTGTGGAAAGGGAGGTCAGTGTGGATTGTTAGCAGTACTTAAAGTATTTTGTAAAATAACCAACATTTTTTAAGAACGCCAAAACAAGGATGAGAGAAAGAGTGTGTATGTGTTTGTTTTAGTCTGTATGTTCATGTAAAACTCCTAGGTGAAATCTGACAAGCACCTCACCTTACCGAAAGCACCTGTTCCCAACTATTTACTGCAGAATACATTAATTAGGGGGGTGTAACCCCCTGTACACCACCCTGAAGCTACACCCCTGATCATGGTAGGTTCCCTGTCTCTAATAAAATCTATATATTCATATATCTTGGAGAATGGTCATCTTATGGCAAGACCAAGGGATAGCTTTCTGAATATGCGAATACCTCAAAGATTTACTGGTAATATCTTCCTTTGGTCTCCATAGCTGCCAAAGTGTCAGATTGCTTATGTGTGATATTTTCATAGTTTTAGTATATTTAAGAGTGACATTCAACACAACATTGTGTGACGCGTAGAGTGACACTTTCTCACAAGCAAAATCAAGCAATGAAGGCCATGGAAACAGATAAATATCAGACATGATACACATTTGTGCAACCAGAAAAACTAAGAACATCTTGGAACTGCTACAAAGCACCTGAAACAGAATGGCATGAACCTAGTGCCCTTGTAAGCTGATAGTACTGTAAAACAATAGTGTAACCATGATATTAAACCATAAACACGTCTTTCGGAGGTAGTACTTTATTACTGTTCTGTGCACATATGCAAATACACATGCAGTTAAATACAAAAAAATACACACAGATGCAGTGTATCCAATGATTTCCTCTTCCACGGATTCCCTCACTTCCAGCCTCCACCAGTGCCCTTCGTCTCTCCATAGGCCCTCTCTCACAAGCATTTCATTTGTTTGATAGTGCTACTGTTAGAAATGGGGTTTCTGGTTGGCTAGGTTATGCACCTAATCCAGGCAGAACCCACCCACTCTAGTCAGGGCAAGGGAGTTACACGTCCAAGTTAACCCCTGCTCATCCCCTTGGTAGCTTGGAACGAGCAGTCAGGCCTAACCCGGAGGCAATGTGTAAAGCGTTTGCACAACACACACAACACATGGGACGCAATATGTACACCACAAAGTAAACACAATACTGAGCTATGTAAAAATAAACTGTATTGCACAAAACATGATTAGACCAAACCTTACATGTCAGTAATACACAGCTACCTTAGCAGTTGCCACAACGTTACACAGGTTACTAATACTCTTCAAGAATAAGCAGTTGTCACATTAGAACATGTAAGTACTCAGGATTCTGCAACATAAGCAGTAGTCAGGAATCACAGTAAAGAAATATATGTAGTTGTCATAAACACATCATAAATATCCATAAAACGAACATTAGAGAACATATGGCAAGTCATAAATCACATATAAGCCTGTTCTGCAAGAATAGGATCATCAACACATATATATGACATCATACAAATAGGCAGGGAACATATAACCCCCCCAATGTCCATATTGAGATTATAAGAACGCATATCTCCCCAAAAGTACCTGTTTTATGATGAAGGAGGCACTTCCAGTGCCAAAAAGATTAATGTGTGGCCCCCGGAGCTCCTATGCGTGAAATGGGGGGCATGTGTTGCTCCTGGGGGAGAAGGGCGGTCTGCAACCCCTCTGGTGTTTATAACTGTCCCTTCCTGGGGCCTGTGATCTCTGGGGGGCTCCCCGGTCCTTCACTGGCCCCTCCAACAAGGGAACAAATTTGCCGCACACTGTTCTCTGGAAGCATCAAAGGGGTGCAGAGAAGCACTCTCCAGGCACTGTAGGTGCAGGCAGGGAGAACACCTCGTGCTTTGGTTAGTGGCAGGGGTCAGGGCCACGGCACCCTGCCCCTGGAGACAGAAGAGGAGAGGAAGCACAGGGCTAGCAGGCCCAACAACAGGCCAGCACAAGGGATGCAGATGGTGGCAGTTCCTCCTAGTGACCAGGCAGGTCACGGATCAGCACAGCAGCAGCAGCAGTCCAAGGTGGGTCCTGGTGAGTCAATTCATCAGCATCCTGTGTCCAGTTTCAGGTAAGTCTCTTCAAGTCTTCATGTCTCAATTGTGGGGAAAATTCACCTGTACTTATACTCAGTTTACAGTGTGTTTTACAAAAGAAGGGGAGAGGAGGTTCCAGCCAGTTACAACTGGTGCTGGGAGTGCCCCCTCTCTCCTGCTGCACATGCTCCAAACATCAGAGGGGTGTAAACGGCCCTATTGTGTGAGGCCAGGGCACAGCCTTTAAAAATGTAGGTGTGCCCGCCTCTCCCTTCTCTCAGCCTAGGAAGACTACTCAGTATATAGATGCACCTCTGTGACACCCCCACCCTCCCTGTGTACAGGCTGTCTGAGAAGTATGCACGAAGCCCCAACTGTCAGTCTGCCCAGACGTGGATTGGAGTCAAGCTGCAAAACACCAGAGTCATAAGCACAGAGAAATGCTCACTTTCTAGAAGTGGCATTCCTGCAATGATAATAAAAAAAATCCACCTACACCAGTAAGCAGCATTTCTCACTACCATTACAACCATACCAAACACGCCTACGCTACCCCTCATAAATCAGACAATACCCCTTAAACATAAGGCAGTGCATTTCTAATGCAATCCCATGAGAAGGCAGCCCTCACAGCAATGAGACACCAAGTTAGGCTGTTTGTCACTACCAGGACAGACCACATTACCAGGCACATGTCCTGCCTTCTACATACATGGCACCCTGCCCATAGGGCTAGCTACAGTGTACCTTAGGGGTGACCTGCATGTAGTAAAAGGGGAGTTCTGGGCCTGGCAAGTACATTTAGATGCCAGGTCCCTGCGGCAGAAAACTGCGCACACAGGCTCTGCAGTAGCAGGCCTGAGACAGGTTTGAAAGTCTACTTCGGTGGGTGGTGCAAGCAGCGCTGCAGGCCCACTACTAGAATTTAATTTACAGGCCCTGGGTATGGAGATACCACTTTACAAGGGACTTATAGGTACATTAAATATGCCAATTAGGTATAAGCCAATCATACCAAATTTACAAGGGAGAGCACATGCACTTTAGCCCTGATTAGCAATGAAAAAGTGCTCAGAGTCATAACGCCAGCCAACAAGGGTCAGAAAAGTAAGGAGGAAAAAGGCAAAATGTTTGGGGAATGACCCTGTAAAAGGGCCAGATCCAACAGCTACTTATATCAGTGCAGAGTGTCAGAGCACTTTACATCAGACACATTATACAGACACAATGAATCATACGTGTGTAAATCCTCAGCTCTCCTCTACCTCAGCTCTCCCCGATTTATGTTAAAAAGACTTCAAACAATTCAGAATGTGGCTGCTCGACTTCTTATGCATCTCCCAAGGAAGCATTCTGCTAGGCAGGCTTTGAAAGACCTTCACTGGTAGCCAATTGAACAGCAAATTCAATGTAGAGCACTTTGCATCCACAGGCCTTACCACAACACCGGTACCACTCTATTGAAACCATTGGCCACCCCTTACATCCCCGGCAGAGCACTCAGATCTTCAACGATCCACCCGCTGCAAGTGCCGAAGGTGAAACAAGCCTGTTGGGGAGGGAGGTCGCTTTCCTATCAAACCCCCAGACTCTAGAACTCTCTCCCGTTGGAAATTCGCCTGTTGCCCAATGAACCGTCTTTTCATAAGGCTTTCCAAACCTGACTTTATTCCCTGCAACATCCAGGCCCAGTTTCCCTTGTTCCTGTTTCAGTGCTAGGAGGCCTGTCGTAGCCACGCACTTTACAAAAACCCATAGAATAGAATAGAAATCAGTCCTTGAAATGTTACTTAAAACAATGATGATTACAAGGCGTGTTTGTTGTGGAGGAGCACAAACTTAGGGCTTAAAACATACCACAGTAGTCGGGGTTGGCTTTACTACTAAAAATACGTTTCTACCCAAACAATCCCCTTGTAGCACCATTAGGATAATGAAAGACTGGGGAAAAAAACATAACTTTCTAACCTGTACCATGCAGTTTTCATGCAGCTCTTTGATGTCAGTTCATAGCTCACGGTGCTAGATTATGATTGTAATGCATGAACTGCACAGTAACAAAAGGAGCTCTGTGACAAAAACAGTAACTCTCTGAGCTAACCATAAAAATAGAATTCTGCGATCGGCATGGTACACGTTCTTTGCAGCAGGTGTATTAACCATCTACGCTACTTTATGATGAGTCAAAACTGCCACCAGAGAAAAGTTCAATCTCTCTTCAGCAGGAACACTAATCACCAGCGTTATCTTTGATTAGAAAGTCACAGTGCTGGGAAGAGTAATGGCTGGTACCTTGGGGTGCTCGGACTGCAGACATTGCAATACTGCATTGCATATAACCTGCATTACTATGTGGTGCCAACATGCACGGAGGGAGGATTGCCAGCTGTGGTCATGCAGCACTGCGGAGACAGTTCCAGCTGCAATAATGCACCAGGCATGCACTGATAGATGCAGTAATTCGCTCTCCTACTTCCTGACTATGAGTGGAGCTTCCTTCAGATCCTTTTATACGACTGAGTGGCTTCTTCGCATAGCGCCAGGATGCTACTTTATAAGAATTCAAAACAATTAAATTAAATTAAATAATGCCTCGAGTGAGTACTGCCAAAGGCAGACACATTGCTTCGCGTGCAGTGAGAGTGGATGACCCCCTACTCTCAGGTGTTTTTATCCAAAACGTTCAATTGAAATTCACTGAGGTTACAACTCCCATAATGCACTACGTTGCAGAGGGACATCCCAGGGCTGGAAGGACGAGACTATGGGTGACTAGAAGAAATCACGATCTGGTAGCCCGAATCACAAGGCAGTGATCACAGACAGCAGGAGTGACGGCGGCAGCACTAACAAATCTTCTAAGCACTATAACCGCCACAGAAGGCCCATCCGCCATACATTCAGCAGAATCTGTAGAACTGCAAAGTGCTCCTCTCCTAGGACTGCCATCTTGTGCAAGTCACGGTGACGTGTCTCATGGACACATTATCCTGCTGTGCACCATGGGCGTTGTAGTTCATGTGTGAATTTAGGGTTTGCATCTTCCCAGTCCCAGACATTTAAATAAAATATACATCAGTGCATGTCCGTTTCTCGAAGGAAATGGCTGCTTGGCGTACCTGATTGACGGAACTCCATATCGGATAAGATCATATGTGTAAACCTAAATCTAAATTAACCGTTCTGAAGTTAGGTAATTTGCAGAAAGGCTTAGTGACTTGGATGTGTCACATTTGTATCACATATTTAAAAAGTAGTTAAAGCCAGTGGGCTGGTGCCAGGGGTGTAACAAAGGCACCTGCAACTCCCGGAGTGCGGGGGGCTCCAGGGGGCTCCCTCAGCACAGTGCACGGGCAACAGGCCCCTGACTGAGTCCAGAGGGAAGGGGGTTCCCTACAGGTACGTTGCAGGGGGGTTTCTTTAAGTTTTGTTATGCCACTGGGTGGTGCCGTCCCCCACATTCATGTGAGAGCACTGCCGGATAGCAGGGTCTCAGCTGCTAATCAGTACAATCAGGTGAACCCAGCCGTCGCTCTCCGGTCCCAGCTGAGAACAGCTCCAGGCTGCTTAATAAAAGATTGTTGACTCATGTCAGTCAATTAATACATAAAGTTTAACACACAGACACCAGATTGATGCCCTTGCATGTCTCGCAACACAGTCTGCACAGCACTCACATTGCTTCTAAGTCATCCAGGCGGTCGTGGACCCTTCCAGCGTCTCCCTCGCAGCACGCAGGTGGCGTTAGGCACAAATAATGCGTGACTAATGAATTTTTGTGCGGTGATGCGGCCACCACACTAGAATGCGTAGTCCCTGATGCGTGGTACCTTGCAGCGATGGGTCTCAGTCTCTCAGGTCCGGAGGTTCAGTGGGAGGGTTTGGTGCTTCAATGGACCAATGTGTCCATTGCAGAGTTCTATTCTTAACCTTAACATCAAAAATTTCACAGGTTCAAATCCTGGTGGATCCACTCAGCCTTTCAAACTTTTCAGGCTGTTAGGGTAAGTACCATTACTTTGTTTTATAAAAAAACTTCTCTTATTTCAACACCAAAATACAATTTGGGGTGACTGTTAGCTATACAAATGTGCATATTATGTCTAAATATTATTTTGTAAAAACACCAACATTTGCCCAGTCAGCTGCTTTCAAAAAGTTCCCCAGTCTGCTACATACACTCTACTGGCCATCACTCCCCTAAATAACCTGCTACTTATATCCAAACCCTTTTAAAATAACCTTCTTAAATATATTAAACACAGCAACGTAGCCAGCTTTCTACTCAGTTAGTTTATTATTAGTTTACAGTTCCATATTGGGCATCTTCAAACATTAATGTAAGGATTAAGTACAGTTTTTCTAAAATGGCAGTGCGTGTCCATGTGTGCAGACACACTAGTTGTTAGAAATGGGGTCTTTGGCTGGCAGTCAGGTTACCCCCTATCCAAGCAAGCACCCTCACTCTAGTCAGGGTGAAGGAGAATCACACTCAGTGTACCCCCGCTCACCCCCTTGGTAGCTTGGCACGAGCAAGCAGGCTTAACTCAGAGATAATGTGTTAAGTATTTGTACCAACACACACAGTATTACAGTGAACCACTACAAAATGACACAACACAGGTTTAGAAAAATAGTAAATATTTTATCTAAATAAACAAGACCAAATACAATCAAAATCCACAATACACCATTAAAAATATGATCCTAGCACTTAAAAACACAAAAATAGTGCCTGGAGGCACAAATGCTGTAATTTGATGTTAAGTGGTGTCACGACGGAGTTGTTTCCTCTAATGCGACGCCACTGGCACCATTTACGGAGTCATGCAGACCGCCAGGTACAGCACCTTCGTAAAACAAGTAGAAAACAGGCCGGTGCACAGAGTTCGGGAGCAAGGCGTCGCTGGATCCGATGCGGTTCGGGTCCGGTGCTAGGGGGCAATGGAGCAGAGGCGTTGCGCAGCAGCATCAGATCCTTACTGCAGAGCGCTGGAGGTGAGGCGCCATTGGTTGCGAAGTGTTGATCCCTTGGTACCTCTGGCAGATACGAAGTCCAGCAAAGTCATTATGCTGCGGGGCGACCTCACAGGGTTGCATTCACATAACAGGGTCACAGGTGCTGCAATACTGTAGAGTCGGGTGTCACGAACATCAGTGCTACGGCAGTCTGATCTCAGCCAAGTCATGCGGGATCAGCGGCTGCGGCGGTGCAAGGCCTGCGGAGTCATTGGGGTCATTGCGCTCCTGCGAGGTCCACGATTTCAGGTGCAGGTGGTGTCTCAGGTTCTGTGCAGTGGCGTCCTTAGCGAAGTCGCATGGCGTTGTCTGGCATTGTTTCACAGGATTTCTCCAGAAATCACTTCCAGGGTCCCAGGAACTGAAATGGCATCCTCTGGCAAGCTAAAGTCCACAGCATGTAGACTCAAAACTGGGTGGTGAAACCTTTGCTATCCCTGAGGCTTCAAAACAGGAGGCAAGCTCTACTCCAAGCCCTTGGGGATACCTCTCAAGCAGAAATGCACAACAAAGTTGAGTGTTTGTCCCCTTTCACAGGCAGAAAAAGCAACTGCAGTATAGCCCAACAAAGCACAGTCACGGGCAGCACTTCTTCTCAGCTCTTCAGCTCTTCTCCTTGGCAGAGGTTCATCTTGATTCCAGATGTGATCTTGAAGAAATCTAAAGTCTTGGCTTTTGGGTTGACTACTTATACTCCTTTCTGCCTTTGAAGGAGGCAAACTTCAAAGGTAAATCTCTGTTGATCACAAGATCCTGCCTTGCCCTCGCCAGGCCCTAGACACACACCAGGAGGTTGGAGACCACATCGTGTGAGGGCAGGCACAGCCAATTCAGTTGTAAGTGTCAGCTCTTCCCTCCACTATAGCCCAGATGGCCCATCAGGATATGCAATCTACACTCCAGTTCCCTTTGTGTCACTGTCGAGAGGAGGTTCACAAACAGCCCAACTGTCAGTCTGACCCAGAAAGGGAATCAACAAACAGGCAGAGTCACAGAATGGTTAAAGCAAGAAAATGCTTACTTTCTAAAAGTGGCTTTTTCAAACTAACTATCTAAAAAACAACTACAATATGTATTTTTAAATTGTGAGTTCAAAGACACCAAACTCCATATTTCCATCTGATCTCAAATGGAATCTACACTTTAAGAATATTTAAAGGCAGCCCCCATGTTAACCTATGAGAGAGATAGTCCTTGCAACAGTGAAAACCGATTTTGGCAGTATTTCACTGTTTCACCTTTAACATACACTGCACCGTGCCCATGGGGCTGCCTACGGCCTACCTTAGGGGTGTCTTACATGCATAAAAAGGGAAGGGTTAGGGCTGGAAAGTGGGTACACTTGCTAAGTCGAATTGGCAGTTTAAAACTGCACTCACAGACACTGAAGTGGCAGGTCTGAGCAATGTTTACAGGACCACTAATGTGGGTGGCACAACCATTGCCGCAGTCCCACTAGTAGCATTTGATTTACAGGCCCTGGGCACCTCTAGTGCACTTTACTAGGGACTTATGATGGGTTTTACAACTTAATTGCTTGGGAGCACTTGTACAGTCTTTGTTTTCCAGAGTTGCACCAGCAACTGATTGACGGCAAGCAGACTGACCTCAGGAAGCTTACGCAGGAAGCGGACTGTTGGGAGAGCACCAGAGTCCAGAAGAGGTATGGGGAGACCACGCCAAGGGTGGGAATGGTCCCTCTCCAAAGAAATGGGGGGTAAGGTAAACAGGGCCCCAACCTAGTTACCAAGGCAAGGATTCCTAGCCCTGCGTTAGAATAAGCCATAGTTTTCTAAAGGGAAACTTGCAGAGGGGGGTCCCCGCAAGTATTATGCATGTGACCAGGTGGGTCATGTGAGGGGGGAACCCCAAATGTCCCAAGGGGACATAGTAGTCCACTGGTGCTTAAGCACAGGGTTTGGCCAGTGTAGCGCTTGGGGACGAGTTGGTTCCAAGTGGGTCGGAGGCAGCTGAGATGACCCTTGCCTCACTAGGGGACGGTGAGATGGTCCAGAGAACCCTTGTGCCTGAGAACACTAAGAAGTACAGGGGATGTGTGTCCACCCAGTCAATGGCAGCCCGTCAGGGTGATCAGGAGACCCTGGAGCCTGGAAGAGTGGCCTAGTTGTCTGCCAGAAGAAAGAAGGGTAAGGGGCACTGGAAACCCACTCCAAAAGTTTCCAGAGAACCAAAAATAGCAAAAAGAGTCCAGCACACAGTCAAAACATGAGAAGCAGAGGCAAACAAGATAAGGGAGATCACGCCAAGGATGCCAGGCCTAACACTACTGTCCTTCATATAATGGCTTTTATTATGTTTGTGAAAAACCTTTGTAAAATTCGGCCTGTGTGTGAGCATAAATGTGAACATATATACTCATGCGAGTAGCCATCATTGAATGAATGTTTTTTATAAAGTATAACGAAAACCAAAGATTGCAGCTTATGCCTCTGTTAGCATATGCACAGATGGTGGGCCATCTTGAAATGGTTTTAAAGCCCATTTAAAGATGGGCACTACTAACTGTAAAATTGCAGGAACTGCGCAACGCAAGCATCAAGGAGGGCATAGTAGGGTTCTGTAGAACTACAGGGACCTTGCAAAAGAAGTACAATTTAAATAAAAAACAAAGAATATCAGTAATGGTTTAATAGTCCATTTAAAGTTGTAGCTCTTATTTCAGCACACAGCTTAGCAACTTAAAAGTCTAACGTTTAGATAGCCTAATCATATTGTTCTTGTATTTTTCTTAAGTAATTTTGTAAAATGCATTCTTAACACTTGTACAGTCATAAAGTCCTTCCAGGGTCTGGGCCCCCTGTATGTTTCTGAGTTTCTTGTGATTTACATGGAAAAATGATCTAAATTTTGCCGGTCTTAGAGAATGTAGACAGCAAGACATTAGGAATATTTCCTGCATAGAATCAAAATGTATTTCACAGGAAACAAAAATTCCCTGACGACGTACTCCATCTTCCCACCCATTTTTCTTGCATAATGCTGGCCATTCTCAGCATGTGCTGACCGGTGTTCCGACCCCTTCTCATCATAGACATAATTGAAAGACTATTATCTCTTTAGTGGTTCAATACATCTTTAGGTATAATAGACTCTTATCTAGGAAGAGGGAAAATGAAAGCACTGCATGCTGTGGGGAGACAGGGTGCTCATTCTTAATCTGTGTTTATATTTCTACCTGACTAAAACAATTCAAATTGAGACAAAAACGATGTCCTTGCTAGCTGTGGACTTGTTCATCCAAGGACCCTGAGCGGCCTATTTCCCACCGCATACTGTTAGATAAGCCCATGTTTCTTAATACATAGGGGGTCATTACGACCTCGGCGGTCATTTCGCAAGACCGCCGAGTTACCTCCGCGCTGAAGACCGCCAGTGGTGGTGGTCTTCCGTGCCGCGTATTATGACTGCTGGCAGGCCGCTGTCCTTTTTCGTACGGAAAGCCGCCAGCAGCTATACTGGCGGACGGCGGGAAAGTGGAGGTTGCCCAACCTCCACCGCCACGTCAACAAAACACCGCCCACTGAATCACGTCCCATGATTCGGTGTGGCGTGTTCTGGTGACGGTGTTCTGGTGGCGGAGCTGCCCCCATGGATCCCGTCCCCTCCTGGAGGATCAACGGACAAGGTGTTGTGTGTTGTGTGCGTGCATGGGGGTGTCCATGTGAGAGTGTAGAGGGGGTGAGTGAGTGAGTGTATGCGTGCAGGGGGGTGCTGTGTGTATGGGAAATGTGTGCGGGTCGGATGTTGTGCATGTCTGTTTGTATGTGTGCGGGTATGTGATGTTGGGGTGTATGTGTGCGTGTAGGGGGGTGTATATGTGCATGTTGGGGTGTGTAAATGTGCATGTTCGCGGTCGGGGTGGGGAGGGGGGTTGTGCCGCCTTTGGGGGGTGGGAGGTGTGGGGGGAGGATTCGTGGGGGGTAGAGGGGGGTGGGGGAGGCCCCTATCAATGCCAGGGAAGGAATTCCCTGGCACTGATAGTGCCTACCGCCATGGATCTCATGGCGGTTCCAAACCACCTGAGATCCATGGCGGTATGCAGGGTCCTGATACCGTCGGCGGTCTAGTGACGCCCGCCGGGCTGGAGACCGCAATCTCCAGCCCAGCTGTCTTTACCACCATGGCGGTCGCAATGGTAAAGTGGCAGAAGCGGTCATCATTCCATTTTTGTTTCCGCCGGCCTGTTTGCGGTTTTACCGCCGCTTTACCACAGACCGCCAGGGTCGTAATGACCCCCATAGTCTTGTATATTTTATTCTTGATGTATAATGCTACAGATGGAATCCCTACTGTATCTTTCAATGATCTGTTATAAATTTCTGTGTATATCATACATGTCTGTAAAGCGCTGTCACACAGAAATGAGTCTATATGGCACTACATAAAAAGCAAAGGGGGTCATTACAACATTGGCGGTAAAAGCCGCTTACCGCCGTGCAGAAGACTGCCACCCACCGCTGCGGCCCCGAAATTACGCCACAGCTATTATGACCCACAGTTCGGAGGTCAGTGATAAACTGGCGATAACAAAACCTCCACCGTCACGTTAACAGAAATACGCCCACACTATCACGACCCAAGAATCCACTCAGCGGTCTTTCAACCGCGGTATTCCATTTGCGGTACACACGCCGCGCTCAAAATACACACACATTTACAAAACACAGCCACATTGGACAATTCGAAATACACACACCTGATACACATACACACACCACTCCCACACACTCAATACAATATAAAACACACACCCACATCACCCACAAACCCTTACGACCACAAATCACGAACGAAAGCCAGAGAGAGACACCACCATCAATAACACTAGCATCCACAGGCACACAACACCATCACCCACATAACTTCCACGCACCTCACACAACACCCCACTGCATATCAGCACACTTATCACCCCACACACCACCCCACACATCACCTACACCACCCCATGGCATGTCAAAGACACCCCAGGTTCTCGGAGGAGGAGCTCAGGGTCATGGTGGAGGAAATCGTCCGGGTAGAGCCACAGCTATTCGGATCACAGGTGCAGCACACCTCCATTGCAAGGAAGATGGAGCTATGGCGAAGAATAGTGGACAGGGTCAACACAGTGGGACAACAGCCAAGAAATCTGGAGGACATCAGGAAGAGGTGGAACGACCTAGGGGGGAAGGTGCGTTCCATGGTCTCCAGACACCACCTAGCGGTTCAGCGGACTGGCGGCGGACCCCCACCTCCTCCCCCACAACTAACAACATGGGAGGAGCAGGTCTTGGCGATTCTGCATACAGAGGGCATCGCAGGAGTAGGTGGAGGAATGGACTCTGGTAAGTCAAAGCTTTACTATTACATCCCCCACCCTACATGCATGCCAGCACATACCCCCACCCTCACCCCCATCACTCCTACTCCTCACAAATGTCCCACTATCACAAACCACCCATCCCAACACCAAGCCCTGCATGCAACACCAAAGCATGGACACCCATCACTAAAGCATGCCCACTGCACATACCCATACATCCCCTTAAACCATCATCACACAAGGTCCCACACAGGAATGCTAGCACTGAGGTACACGGTCACCCACCCATTGCACACCTTGACACACACAGATGCAATAATCATGCTTTTATACCCCTGCAGGACCCCTACCCAACGTCTCCGGACAGGAGGGACCACATATGTCCACACCACCAACAGAAGAGGCCCACAGTGATGACAGCACCTCTGTCCAACTGGATCTAGATGACCAGCCCGGCCCATCGGGGACCTCGGGACAGTCGGTTCCCCACACCCAGTCACAGGCCACTACAGAGCTTCCCCCCTCTGGAAACACCAGCACAGCACCCACCCAGCGGGCCCATACCTCCGTCCCCAGGACACGTCAATCAGCAGTGTGTCCACCACTACAGGGAACCCAGGATAACCCACCACCCCAACAACAACAGGGACCTGGGGGTAGTGGTAGTGGGCACACGGTCCAGGGGACGGAGGCCCAGGAACACAGGGGAACTGGGAGGGCTGCTGTGCGACAGGGGGCGGACAGGCCCAGGGAACCCACTCTCCATGAGGCCCTCTCCTCCATCATGGGAGCCTACCACCACTCCCAGGAAACGATGGCAACGGTACTGGCCAAGTTTCAGGAGACCCAGCGCCTGCAGGAGGAACAGTATATGGGCTTCAGGGAAGAACTCAGAACCATCAATTCCACCCTGGGCACTATCATAGGGGTGCTGAAGGAAGTACTCAACACCAGGAGGGACACTGTGGCACTACAAGGGGCCCCTGACACTGGCCTGGACGATGAACTGCCCACCACCTCCGCCGGCGCTAGTGGGCAGGACGTCCCACCACAAGACCACCACACCAGCACGCTAACCCTGCAGATGGAGAACCACCTCCCAAACGGTCCCTGAGATCCAGGACAAAGACAGAGAACGATGCCAAGACCCCCGCCTAGAAATTAGACCACCCTGATTGTCATCCTACAGTCCCACTTTGTCATCCTGTCCATCCTCAAACTGCCCTAGCTCCACTTCCTATGCCCATTTGGGCAATGCACCTGTGAGACTAATAGACTGGACTCTGCCATGGACATTGCTCCACCATCACCCCTCACCATTTTCCAACCCCCTCCAATATTGAGCACTTAAATAAACACCCTTAAAGCACAAACAAATCTGGAGTCTGTCTGTGATTTCGGAATACTGTATCAGCAATAACTGTGTCAAAAAGCTTTTTCATTGGTAATGGCAACATACGTATGTCACACATCTCTAGTCCATGAGGAATCAAAGCAAATGTCACACAGTGGGACCCACATCTGTGAAATCGTAAGGGAAAGTGACAACTCAGTGACCATACACTGGGTGAAAACGACAGACAGTAGAGAGGTAGTAGTGTTTAAGTACATGTAGTAGGCAGGTTTGTATTCTTACCTGTGTGTCACTGGAAATATTGCTGGATCACTGAGTCCCTGTTGTCCATGTCTTCTTCCTCTGCTTCCTCGTCTTCACTGTCCACAGGCTCCACAGCTGCAACAACACCGCCATCTGGACCATCCTCCTGCAGAAAGGGCACCTGTCGTCGCAAAGCCAAGTTGTGAAGCATACAGCAGGCCACTATGATCTGGCACACCTTCTTTGGTGAGTAGAATAGGGATCCACCTGTCACATGGAGGCACCTGAACCTGGCCTTCAGGAGGCCGAAGGTCCGCTCGATCACCCTTCTAGTTCGCCCATGGGCCTCATTGTAGCGTTCCTCTGCCCTTGTCCTGGGATTCCTCACTGGGGTCAGTAGCCATGACAGGTTGGGGTAACCAGAGTCATCTGCAAATGGCGAGGGACAACTGTTAGACACACACTAACCTGGAGGGATATCCACAGACAACCATTCCCACTGACTAGCTTCCAGGTGCTCACCTAATAGCCACACACGGTGCCTCTGGAGTTGACCCATCACATAAGGGTTGCTGCTATTCCGCAGGATGTAAGCGTCATGCACTGAGCCAGGGAACATGGCATTCACATGGGAGATGTACTGGTCTGCCAAACATACCAACTGCACATTCATCGAATGATAACTCTTCCGGTTTCTGTACACCTGTTTACTCCTGTGGGGGGGGTACCAAAGCCACATGGGTCCCATCAATGGCACCTATGATGTTAGGGATATGTCCCAGGGCATTGAAATCACCTTTCACTGTAGGCAAATCCTCCACCTGAGGGAAAACGATGTAGCTCCGCATGTGTTTCAGCAGGGCAGACAACACTCTGGATAACACGCTGGAAAACATAGGCTGGGACATCCCTGATGCTATGGCCACTGTTGTTTGAAATCACCCACTTGCAAGGAAATGGAGCACTGACAGCACCTGCACTTGAGGGGGGATTCTTGTGGGATGGCGGATAGCTGACATCAGGTCTGGCTCCAACTGGGTACACCGTTCCTGGATTGTGGCACGGTCAGGCCTGTATGTGATGATCACATGTCTTTCCTCCATTGTCGACAGGTCCACCAACTGTCGGTACACCGGAGGATGCCGCCATCTCCTCACATGTTCCAGTGGACGGTGCCTATGAAGGACAACAGCGAGCACAGAGTCAAACAACTCAGAGGTAAGTACCCACAGCTTACACAGAACACCATTCATACTCAAAAAGTGGCCTGTATGTGTGTTGAGTCTAGGCCTAGGTATGTGTGACGCAGTTGAAAATAAAGCTATGTGGGCCCCTGAAATGGCGGCTGCCTGACCTCTAAAGTGGGACAATGGGATGTGAGGTAACTGCGCTGGCGTTGTACACCGTCGCAGTAGGCGGTCGAAGACCGCGGCGCAATGCTGCATTGGTTGACAATGACGATGTGCGCCGGTGGTGATGGTACGCACCGCCGTGGACGTGACCGCCATTTTCTATCTGTTCAATCACTCGATACCTGATCTTCGACAGGAGAGGACCTACACTGCAAGTGCTGCTCTGATCTCGGTCTGGAAGAGACAATGGCTTGAGTGTCTGGGGAAAGGGCCCCTGCCTTCACATCGGAGGAGTTGGAGAAGCTCGTGGACGGGGTCGTCCCCCTGTACACACTACTCTACGGTCCTCCAGACAAACTGGTAAGTACACTGGGAGCATGCTGTATGGGCTATGCCTGTGTGGAGAGGGGTGGATGTAAGAAGGAAGCAGGGAGAGTGCGGCGTGCATGAAACGACAGTGAGTTCATGTGCCACATGGCAAGGGTAGGGATCGGGGTCAATCACTTTAACGGTGCAGTTGGTAATAACTTTCTCTTCCCCCTGTACAAATTATGTAGGTCAGCGCCCACCAGAAAAAACATATTTGACGTGCCATCGCCAAGGACGTCCGGACCCTGGGGGTCTACCACAGGCGGAGCACCCACTGCTGGGAAAGATGGGAGGACAGTCGCCGCTGGAGCAAGAAGATGGTGGAGGCTCAGCTGGGGATGGCCTCCCAACGTGGGAGGGTTGCCCGTCGCACCAGGACCCCCCTGATGTTCAGGATCCTGGCAGTGGCGTACCCGGAGTTGGATGGGTGCTTGAGGGCATCGCAGCAGCCACAAGGGGGTGAGTACACTTGCATTCTGCTGACTTTGCGCGCAGTGGAGGGGTCTGGGTGGGGGAAGTGGGCTGTGGGTTTCCCTAGGTCATGGCGAGTTCGGTAGGCAAGGTCCCTCCGTAAGGCAGGCCATGTGGCACCCCACCCCACCTCTGTAGAGTGACAACTACACCTAGTCATGCCCCTTTGTCATCTATGTGTGCAGATGTCATCCATAGCCTTGTAGGCCATTTCCCAGGAATTGAACAGTGGAGCCCAAGAGCGCGGCGTAGTGCAGGGGGCTTCTGTGTCTGTTGTGTCTGCCAACAGTAGTTGTAATGCATGCACTCAACATGTCTTTCTCCTGTCTCCCCCCCTTTTTGTGGTCTCCCTGTTCTTGTGTGCATTAGCATCATCAGGCGGAGGAGCAGTGGAACCGGAGCACCAGGGGGCTGCATCCCACATGGCCATGGAGGGCCACACTACGGAATCGAACTTCACCAGTGGGACGGAGGGCGAGGGGAGCTCCACGGCGGGGACAGGAGCTGAGACCAGTGACACGGACTCGTCCTCTGATGGGAGCTCCCTTGTGGTGGCGGCAACATCTGTACCACCTCCATCTACAGGTACAGCCGCCACCCCCCCTTCCAGCACCATCCTCCCAGCAGCTCCTCAGCCTTCGCCCCGCTCACCCGGGAGGGTGGGCATCACCTTCGCCCCAGGCCCCTCAGTCCCTGCCCCAGTCACCCCTGCTGCCCTCAGTGAGGAGGCCATTGACCTCCTCAGGTCCCTCACTGTTGGGCAGTCTACCATTTTGAATGCCATCCAGGGTGTAGAAAGGCAGTTGCAACAAACCAATGCATTCCTGGAGGGAATTCATTCTGGTCAGGCGGCAACTTCAGCGAGCTTTTCAGACTTTGGCCTCAGCACTGATGGCAGCCATTGTCCCTGTGTCTAGCCTCCCCCCTCCAACTTCCTCCACCCGATCCAATCTCCTATACCTCAGCCTACCCCAAGCACACCTACAGACCAGCATGCACACACGTCAACACAGGCAAACATAAGCACCACACATCCCACAGGCACTCACGCAAGCATCACACACATGCAGACACACCAACATGCACTGCCTCCACTGTGTCCCCCTCCTCCTCATCTCCCTCCTCCCTCCCTGTCTCGTCTACACTCACACCTGCATGCACTACCTCTACAGCCACTACGTCCCTCTCCAGCACACCCACCACCACACCCCGCTCACGTGCAGTAACCACCCCACTACCATTCACACGTCCCCTGTGTCCTCTCCCATTGTGTCTGTGACGCCCCCTCCAAAGATACACAAACGCAGGCACACACCCAACAGCCATCCACCTCACGACAGCCTCCAGCGCATGCACCTTCACCCAAAGTCAGCAAACGAACACCTCCTACAACCACAACCTCTCCCTCCACTCCCAAACCCCCTCCAGCTACCTGTCCCAGTGTGTCAAAAAAACTTTTCCTGTCCAACCTTGACCTCTTTCCCACACCTCCCCCACCCTGTCCGTCTCCTAGGTCCCGAACTAGCACCTCAGCCACAACATCTCCGGGACCAGGAGTGAACCAGCCACCAGGGCAGCCAGTGTGGCACGGAGCTACAGCACAGACAGTCCCCCACCTGTGAAGCATCAGAAGTTGGCCAGTGCCCGGCGGGAGAGGGGGAAGACTCCAGCCACCAGATGCCAAATGCTTTTCTCCACTAGTTCTGGAGGGGGCTTTGTCCCCAGAGAGCTTCATCCTGCCAAGGACTGTGTTAGTGGATGCATTTCTCCACTGGTTCTGGAGGGGGCTTTGTGCCCAGAGTGCTTCATCGTGCCAAGGATTGTGTTAGTGGATGCTTTTCTCCACTGGTTCTGGAGGGGCTTTGTGCCCAGTGATGCTGAACCTGGGGTTTGGCAGTTGACTTTGTCTCACCTGGGTGTCTCAGCCACGTGATGTACCTGGAACAGGTAGCATGATACTCCATGGAGGCAGACCCACACTCCATCCTGCGGCGACTTAGGCTGCCAATTGCTGGTTTGTGTCAGTGCTGGAGGTGGTGTCTCAAGTGGCGTGTCCAGGGTCTAGGACGCCACCTGCATACTCTGATGGGGCTGATGTCCGACAGAGTGGCCTTGGCTGTGCACGTGGCAGTGCTAATTGTAGTGCAGGCGGCGGTGGCTGTGGCGGAGATGCTGCCAGTGCTGGCCGTGGTGCAAGTGACTGTTGTGGTGGATGGAGTCACCATACCATCTCCGGCAGCCTCGGATGGATGATCCTTGGGGAGGATGCTGCAGACTGACGTTGTGGCAGTGGCAGTGCAGGGGGCGGTGCAGGTGGCGGTGAAGGTGGCGGGCAGGGGGCAGTGCAGGTGGTGGTGCAGGTGGCGGCCGGAGAGGCGGTGGTGACTGTGGTGCATGTGGCAGACATCCCTGCTGATTTGGTGGTCACCAGCCCCTCACCAGGTGACATCGTGCCCAGAGGTGATGTGCCCTTTGGATTGTGGCCCTTCCCCATCTTGACAGTCGCTGCAGGGACCTTGGCACTGTCCACTCTGTGTTTTTGCAAGGCCTTGCTGGGTGGGTGGTGTGACTGTCCCCTGCTGGAAGCCGGTCCCTTTTTGACCTTTGCAGGTGGTGAAATAGGGTGGTCCTTCTTTTCTGTCAGTGGCACACTGGCAGCTCTGACGGGTGCCCCCTTAGGCCGTATACCGTACTGGAGTAGCAGGGACCACAGCGGATGCAGATTTGGTGGCTGATGTGCTGCTCTGGAATCTAGACATCCTGGCCCTAGGGGAAGGATGGGGGAAAGGTGTAGGGAAGAGGTTGAAGTTAGCTAGGAAAAGTTTTTTGGACACACTGGGACGGGAAGATGGAGGGGTTTTGGGAGTGGAGGAAGAGGTAGTGGTTGTAGGAGGTGTACGTCTGCTGAGTTTGGGTGAAGGTGCATGGGTCGAAGGCTGTTGTGAGGTGGATGGCTGTTGAGTGGGTGTGTTCCTGCGTTTGTGTACTTTGGGAGGAGGGCTTACAGACACACTGGGAGAGGACAAAGGGGATGTGTGAATAGTAGTGGGGGTGGTGATTGCACGTGAGCGGTGTGTAGTGATGGGCGTTCTGGTGATGGAGGGAGTGGCTGAGGATGTAGTGCATACAGGTGTGAGTGGAGACGAGACTGTGAGGGAGGTTGAGGATGTGGAGGAGGGGGACACAGTGGAGGCAGTGGATGCTGGTGTGTCTGTATGGGGATAGTGCTTGTGTGAGTGCTTGTGGGATGTGTGGTGCTTATGTTTTCCTGAGCCACTTTTGTGTGTTGATGTGTGTGCATGCTGGTCTGAAGGTGTGCTTGGGATAGGCTGAGGTAGAGGGGATTGGGTCTGGGTAGTGGTAGTTGGAAGGGGTAGGCTGGACACAGGGACAATGGCTGCCATCAGTGCTGAGGCCAGAGCCTGAAATGCTCTCTGTTGGGCCGCCACGCCAGAATGAATGCCCTCCAGGTATGCATTTGTTTGCTGCAAATGCCTCTCGACACCCTCGATGGCATTCAGAATGGTTGACTGCCCAACAGTGAGGGATCTCAGGAGGTCAATAGCCACCTCACTGAGGGCAGCAGGGCTGACTGGGGCAGGGCCTGAGGTGCCTGTGGCGAAGGAGATGCCCAACCTCCTGCGTGAGCGGGCACCGGAAACACGCTGAGGGGCTGCTGGGAGGGCGGTGCTGGTAGGGGGGGTGGCGGCTGTACCTGTTGTTGCGGTGGGCACAGAGGTGCCCGCCACCGCAAGGGAGCTCCCATCAGAGGAGGAGTCACTGTCGCTGGTGTCCCCTCCTGTCCCCGCCGTGGAGCTCCCCTCCGTCCCACTGGTGCCTTCAGACTCCATAGATTCCCCCTCATGGGCCATGTGAGATGCAGCGCCCTCCATCACCGGTGCCTCTGCTCCTCCGCCAGATGATGCTAATGCACACAAGGACAGCGTGACAAAACAAGAAGGGGGGAAAGACAGAGGAGACACATGGTCAATGCCAGCAACACCACCACCGTTGGCGGACACAACACACAGGGAGCAGCCCTATGCACTAGGCCATGCACTCGCAGTTAGTAGGAAAATCACCTGTCCATCGGGTACTATGCTTAACACCATTTGCTGCACACCAGGAACCCACAGGAATCTGACTAGTTGTAGATGCCCACTAACACTATTGGGGTTGGAGTGCCTCAGAGCCTTCCTAACAAGGGACCTACCCTACCAAGTTCGCCCTGGCTTCGGTGAACCCACATCACCCACCCAGACACTTCGTAAAGCCCGCAGAGTCAGCTGAACGACACTGTACTCACTCCCTTGTGGCTGCTGAGATGCCGTCAAGCGTCCATCCAACTCCAGATATGCCACTGCCAAGATCCGGAACATCAGGGCGGTCATGGTGCGACGGGCACCCCTTCCACGTTAGGAGGCCAGCCCCAGCTGGGCCTCCGCTGTCTTCTTGCTCGAGCGGTGCAGGTGCTCCCATCTTTTGCGGCAGTGGGTGCTCCGTCTATGATAGACCCCCAGGGTCCGCACTTCCTTGGCGATGGCACGCTAAATACCCTTCTTCTGGTGGGTGCTGATCTAGAGGAAAGGTACAGGATGAAAGGAAATTACTCTCCCGTCCGGGCCGTCATACTCATTGCCCACCAGTTCCCACCCATGCCCTGATGCACATACACTCACCATCCTCACATACAGGCCTCAGCCCCCCCCCCACACGTATCTTCCATCCACACCACTCCAAACAGACATTTCCCACGCATCATGCTCACAGGGTACTCACCTGTTTGTCTGGAGGACTGTAGAGTACCGTGTACTGGGGGAGGACCCCATCCACCAGTTTGTCCAACTCCTCCGCAGTGAAGGCAGGTGCCCTTTCCCCAGACACATGAGCTATTGTCACTTCCATACTGAGGTCACAGCAGCACTTGCAGTGTAGGTCCTCTCCTTGTGAAGGTCAGGTATCAAGTGAGTGAACAGATAGAAAAGGGCGGTCACGTCCGCGGCGGTGCGTACCGTCACCGCCGGCGTACATCGGTATTGGCTCCTGGAACCCATAGGGCCCAATGATAACCAATGCTAAATTGTGCGCCGGTCTTCGACCGCCTACCGCGATGCTGCACAACGCCAGCGCAGTTACATCATTTCCCCTTGTCCCTCCTTACAGGTCAGGCAGCTGCCATTTCAGGGGGGCACATGGCATGGCACCGAACTGCATCACAGAACATTTTGGCATATATACGGACAAACAACGCCACACATGGATTTACTCACATTACTGGAAACACACTTGTGCAACCTATTTGGTACTTGACCCTCTGCTCACCATTCTCCTCCATAGGGCACATCCGCTGGGGCAGATGATGAGATGGCATCATCCTCTGGTGTACAGACCCCTGGTGGACCTGTCGACGATGGAAGACAGACACATAATTATCACGTACAGAGTTGATCGTTCCACAATCCAAGAACTGTGTGCACAACTGGAGCCAGACCTGATGTCAGCTATCCACCATCCCACAGGAATACCCCCTCTAGTGCAGGTCCTGTCAGTGCTCCATTTCCTGGCAAGTGGCTCCTTTCAATCTACAGTGGCCATGGCATTAGGGATGTCTCAGCCAATGTTTTCTAACGTGTTGACCAGAGTGTTGTCAGCCCTGCTGAAATACAAGTCCAGCTACATCATTTTCCCCCAGGTGGAGGATTTGCCCACAGTGAAAGCTGACTTTTATGCCCTGGGACATATCCCCAATATCATTGGTGCCATTGATGGTACACATGTAGCATTTGTCCCTGTGCATGACGCTTACATTTTGCGGAATAGCAATATCTCTTATGTGATGGGCCTACTCCAGAGGCACCGTGTGTGGCTAATAGGTAAGCCCAAGGTCACCACACAGTATGAATAGGTGTCTGGGTATGGGGTAGTCCCTAAGGGTTAGTGTGTGTCTAACAGATATCCCTCGACATTTGCAGGTGACTCTGGTTACCCCAACCTCTCATGGCTACTGACCCCAGTGAGGAATACCAGGACAAGGGCAGAGGAACGCAACAATGAGGCACATGGGCAAACTAGGCGTATTATTGAGAGGACGTTCGGCCTACTGAAGGCTAGATTCCGGTGCCTCCATCTAACAGGTGGCTCCCTATATTACTCACAGAAGAAGGTGTGCCAGATAATCGTGGCATGCTGCATGTTGCACAACCTGGCATTGCGATGCCAGGTGCCTTTTCTGCAGGAGGGTGGGCCTGATGATGGTCTTGTGGCAGCTGTGGAGCGGTGGACAGTGAGGAAGAGGAGGCAGAGGAAGAAGATATTGGCAACCAAACGAACATCATCACGCAGTACTTCCAGTGACACAAAGGTAATAGACTGGCACTGCTCAGCTCATATCTGACTACTGTAGGACATTGCATAAGTCAGCCTCTTAACCTCTGTCTATGGACACTGACAGTTCACTTTGGCTTTCCATTTCACAGGTCTGGGTACCTCATTCTGCCTTCTGCGATATTTACTGCTGCCCAACAACTGTCATACATTGGTATGAGCAAATGAGCATTTACATTTATATTTGTGGATGATGTTGTAATTATACATTTGTGAAAGAACAGATTGGTTTGTGATTCAAGGGTGTTTATTTATGGGCTAATGTGTATAGGGGTATGTGGAAGGGGCTGGGGTGATGGTGGAGGAAAGTCCAGGGTAGAGTGCAGTCTCTTGGTATCACAGGTGCATTGTCCAAGGGGGCATAGGAAGGGGAGCAATAGCAGTTAAAGGTGGACAGGGTAACAGAGTGGGACAGAACGTTGACAATCAGGAGTGTCTTATTTCCTGGCGGGGGTCTTGGCAATGTTCTCTGGCTTCAGCCTGGATCGCAGGGACTGTTTGCAGGGTGGTTCTCCTTCTGCAGGGGGTGGGGTGCTGGTGGCCTGCTGATTCTGTGGCGGGGCATCCTGTCCACTAGCGCTGGCAGACATGAAAGGCTATCATCAGTTGGCCTGGTGTCAGGGGCCTGGTGGTATGCCACTGTCTCCCTCATGGTGTTGGCCATCTATGCCAGCACCCCTGCAATGGTGACCAGGGTGGTGTTAATGGACTTCAAGTCCTCCCTGATCCCCAGGTACTGTCCCTCCTGCAGCCGCTGGGTCTCCTGAAACTTGGCCAGAACGTGCCCATGGTCTCCTGGGAATGGTGGTATGCTCCCATGATGTTTGAGAGTGCCTCATGGAGAGTGGGTTCCCTGGACCTGTCCTCCCCCTGTCGCACAGCAGTCCTCCCAGCTTCCCTGTTGTCCTGTGCCTCTGCCCTCTAAGCCGTGTGCCCACTGCCACTGACCCCAGGTCCCTGATTTGCCTGGGTGAGAGGGTTTGCCTGGGGCCCCTGTAGTGGTGGACACACTGCCGATTGACGTGTCCTGGGGACAGTGTCCTGGGCCCGCTGGGTGGGTGCTGTGGTGGTGTTTCCTGAGGGGGGAGGTTCTGTGGTGGCTTGGGACTGTGGCAGGGTAACCAACTGTCCTGAGGTCCCTGATGGGCCGGGCTGGTCATCTTGATCCAGGCGTGCAGAGCTGCTGCCATCACTGTGGGCCTCTTCTGTGGGGGGACTGGATATGGCTGGCACATCCTGTCTGGTGATGTTGTGTAGGGGTCCTGTTGGGGTGTAAATGCATTGTTATTTTATCTGTGTGTGCCAGCTTGTGCAATGGGTGTGTTTCCCTCTATTACTGTGCTTGCAATATCGCCTAGGCCCTTATGTGAGTGGTGATTGTGTGCCCTGGGTGAGTCTCTCCCTTGGACATGCTTTGGTGATGGGTGTCCATGCAGGTCTGTGATGGGTGTCCATGCATTGGTGTAACATGCAAGGCTTGGTATTGGGATGTGTGGGTTGTGATAGTGGGGTATATGTCAGGTGGCGGGGTGTGAGGGTAGGAGTAGGAGTTTGTGATGGCATGCAGGGAGGGTGGAGGATATATTAGTAAAGATTAGCCTTTCTAGAGTGCAGTCCTCCTGCTACTGCTGCAAGACCCTCAGGATGCAGTATTGCTAAGACTTGCTCCTCATATGTTGTTAGTTGTGGGTCTACCGCCAATCCTCTGTACGGCTACCTGGTGTCTGGATACCACGGAACATACCTTCCCCTGTAGGTCGTTCCACCTCTTCCTGATGTCATCCCATGTTCTTGGATACTGTCCCACTGCATTGACCCTGTCGTCAATCCTCCACCATAGCTCCATCTTCCTAGCAATGGATGTCTGCTGCACCTGTGATCCGAATAGCTGTGGCTCTACCCGGATAATTTCCTCCACAATGACCCTGAGCTCCTCCTCAGAAAACCTGGGGTGTCTTTGAGGTGCCATGATGTGATGTGAATGATGTGTGAGGTGATGTGTGATGTGATGTGTGGGGGAATGTTTTGGGGTGTGTAGTGTTTCGTGCGTGGGTGGTGTATGAGTGATGGTGTTGTGTGCCTCTGGATGCTGGTGTGGTCTTTGCTTTTCTCTCTCTGCTTCTTCAAAGTTTTTCGTTGTAAGGGGTTGTTGGTAATGTGGGTGTGTGTTTTATAGTGGTGTGAGTGTGTGGGTGTGGTGTGTGTATTTTGAATTGTCCAATGTGGTTGTGTTTTGTAAGTGTGTGTGTATTTTGAGTGCGGCGGTGTGTACCACCAATGGTTTACCGCGGTTGAAAGACCGCTGCGTTGATTCGTGGGTCGTGATAGTGTGGGCGTATTCCTGTTTGCGTGACGGTGTGGGTTTTGTTACCGCCAGTTTATCACTGACCTTTGGTGTGGTGGACTTGTGTGGGTGTCTGTATTGTGGAGAACTTCTCTGTGTGGGTCATAATACCCATAGCGGATTTCCACCGCGGACACGGTATATTGGCGGCTGTCGGCACGGCGGTCAGCTGACTTTACTGCCAGGGTAGTAGTGAGGGCCACAGTCCTTATTAAATACCAACTTCCCAAAACATATTGGAGAGTTGGTGAGCAGGATGTTTAACACATCTATTACTGGAGGAATTGTGCACTTTTTAAGGCTGACGGATGTGGATTTGTTAGCTCCTTTAAGACTGTGTTTGGAGTGATACTTTAAGCCATCCATTCACTTTTCCTGAGTGTCTTTGCAATAAATGTGGCATTAATTGGCAGTATCTTGCTTTGGCTATTGTTGATATGCAATGGCTGTCCCATCTCAGCAAAGTGGAGTAATGGAGCTCTCACCAGCCCACCAGTGTTTTGATCGCATGATGCAGTACTTCAGAGCTTCACAGCTGGAGAAGCTTGAGCTGAATAAGTCATTGTCATTCCAACCAATTCTGACCTGTGTGCAGCCAACCTTCAAATGCTTATGGTGCTTCTTCGAGTGCGCCCCAAAGGTGTGTCTTGCTGTACAACCTGTGCCTTCTTTGGACAAGGATCTGTCCATGTTCTTGATGAAAGTTCATTCACAGACATGCTCATGCTACGGTTGATATGTGAGGCATCTCGTGGGTCACCACTTGTGGATTTCATGGCTCCCTTTACAACTGGCACCATGAGGAATGTGGCCTTGTAAGCCGTTTCCATGGCTGAGGTATCTGCACACATAAGTTCAGTGGATCCTTCAGCTGACACGCTGGTCATTGTATTGCCTGCCAAAGAAAAGTCCTTCTTGGCTTCTATCTTCACTGATGATATTGGAGATTTCCTGCAGGACCACAAATATTGCAGAAATGTGATCATTGGCATTTGTGTCCCAACTACTAAAGTGTCCTTTGAATTGGTCTGTCTGTTGGCCTGCCTTGCTTGTCACTTTTGACATTTTTATCTCGTTTATGTATATTTCAGTATGCTTTTAGTGTTTTAGTTTTAGACCATTGCAGTTCAGGTCTTGAGCTTGCTTTCTTGTCCTGACAATGGGGAGGGTCTCATTAGTTTTTTTAGTAACTTTCTCGGGCACACATATTTTAGCCCAGCTTAGGCCTGCGGCCTGTGCCCTTTAATCCAGATATATGCTCTAATTTCAGTAATTCATTTTAGTTCAGCTTGCTTTACAGCAGGGATGTTTTAGTTTTCTAATCAGACTTGATTCTGCAAAAGCGTTGTTATTATTTTTGTGCACAACGCTTCATCATGTCCTCCTGCCCAAGGCAGACAAGAATAGTACATGCTAATCTATCTAATATTACCACCACAAGAGTGCGTAAACAGCCCGACACTTAGGCAAATGCTCACGTCACGTCTGTTTCCCAGAATGTAAATATGTTTTCTTATAAAAATATCATACAGGCCAGGAAAAGGGAGGGAGCTCATTCTTGCCAGGATACCCATCCACGCTCTATACCATTTCACTGCTGACCCAGCCTTGTCTCTACAACTAGCAAAGGAGATGGGGGCAGATCACTGTTCTCAGGTAATGGGGGTGAGTGCTCCTCTCATGGCCATGTACAGGCAAAGTTTGATATCACCGCTATGCTCTCGCTAGCAGTTAGGTGTTAGGTAGTGTTCATATGTACCTGTTATTCCAATATGCTTGGGTTGTTAATTTTCTTTTCACTGAGTTTACCAATCCTAATCTTGTTAAACCTCATTGCCCTATTAATTGCAGCTCATATATTTTATTGTTGATTACAGTCTTTTCAATAAATGTATTGAAAACCATCCTGCATCTTTTCTTTGGCATACGTGTGTGTATGAGGCCTTTGCTAAAGAGAGACAGGGGTGAGATTTGTCGACCACGACTTCCTTGAGAGGTCACAGACAGGCTGCCACAAATCACCTTTGCTTTCTGTGTTTGGGTGAGGTGCTCCTAGCTAGCTGAAAGAGTTGGGCCGGCAGCTACCAACCAGTGTAGGATTGACTCAGTTACCCACAAGCGGTGGTGCTGCTGCCCCAAATCCAGCAGTCTCATTCCAGTAACAAGAGACCTATGACACTGGTAGACCAAGTGGACTAACTAGCCCTGATCAAAGTCAGGAAGCTTTGCCTGCCTTCTCAGTGGGAGAAGTTTACAGTGTTTAAAGTTTGCTTGTTTTTACAACCATTTTACTGTCACTGAACTCATTCCACAGACCCGAAAGTACTCCACAGGATTGGAAGGACTGCAATCCCAAGAGTAATATCAACATTCCTGACTATATCAAGTAGGTTGTTCACCCCCTAAATATCATTGGAGGAGTGGTCAGATGTTACCATTTCGGTGGTCAGCCATTTTGGTCCAGATTTATGGGATTTTGGAGCAAGGCACCTCAGCAAGTCACCTTGCTGCACTGTCCTGTGTCACTGTCCTGTGTCAAAGAGAAAGGGCAGGAATGTGTCATATCTATGGCATAGGGTGCATTCCTTCCATTCCCCCTGCACTGATGCCCTTTTGGCTGCCTAATGCCAATGGTCTCTGCATGTTAAAGAGTAATGGCACACATGAAATATTTAAATTTTAATATACAGTGGTCTCTGCACTGCAGGGATGATTGTTTTTGTGAAGTAAGGGGATTTTTCCTCTTTCTATGTGTGCTGCAGAATTGAGCACACATAGAAAGAGGAAAGAACAAGGAGAAATAGTGATATTCTAAGAACCTGCAACATCCAGCCCAGCTGCATGATGGACCCAAGTTGACTCTGTCCATGATGCAAAAGTGACAAGTTATTTTGAATGATGTCTATTGCAGATGCCACAATTTATTTAGCATCTAAATGCAGTTGCACAATGTGTTCATACCATTATCAACAATGGCTAGAGCCTTTTCCATGTTATCTTTGTCAATCTAACCTCAACATGCAGCAGCTTCCATTCACAAAAGCTTTCTGATCTCATTATATGTGGCATATGAAAAACATTTTGAGTGTGGCTTTCTAGGACCCAACAAGAAGTCTTGTAGGTCAACTTCTTCTGAAAGAATACTAAGGTGTTCTTTGACAGCTGCTAATGTGAAAGAACGTAAGCACTGTTGGCACAGTTAACCCACACTATGTTGTAATGGTGCCTGAGTGGTGAGCTGTGACGTAACGAGGGTCTGGTCGGCTTGCTCTGAAACCCTGTGTGGAGTTTATAAAAGGTGCCTGACAACCATTTGTGTCCACCGGCCACAAAAACAACCCACCAGGACATGAAAGTGAGGAATTAAAGGTAGCATTCTGAACACAACTAGTGATCTGCTCTTCAGTGACATTTAAAAGTATCTGTCAATTGTTAAATTAAGCTGGTGTGGGAATACTGAGTACATTCACCTCTTTTATTTTTACTAACCCAAGGTAAGTTGTTTGATGAACAGTGTCATTAAAAATATAATTTCTAAAGGAATAAGGCATGCTCTAAAAGAAAGCTTCCCTACCCTGTATTTGCAAATCTTGTGTTCCCAATACACTCTTCAAATCAACCATGTTTTTCCAAAACTCATACCCTTCAATGGCCAGCTGGGATACAAAGGAATCCAAATAGATTAATTTTGTGTTTGTTACCAGTATCCTTCTCACTTTAGAATGAGGTAACTTAAAATATTATGACACTGCATTCTTAGCATCATGCCCAGTAAAATCTTCAAACTTTTCTACATATGTTTTGGAACTCCCCATTGTTGGAGTCGGACAATGCCCCCATTGTGTCATTGTGTGTAATTTAAAAACTGATCTCAGGGTCCTAGCTCAGTGCAGAAGGTAAAGTCCATAATGATGGTAACAGAACATTTCCCCATAATTTGCTGTGTTCAGATGTACATCTTCACTTTCAAATACAGTATAATATTCAATCTCA
The DNA here is from genome assembly GCF_031143425.1 of Pleurodeles waltl. Taxonomy (NCBI): domain Eukaryota; kingdom Metazoa; phylum Chordata; class Amphibia; order Caudata; family Salamandridae; genus Pleurodeles; species Pleurodeles waltl. The sequence continues at coordinate 64,086,839 of NC_090442.1, read as the reverse complement.
GAAGGCATGGAATCAACTGTTTTAACACCCCAGCCATCAGAAACAACACCAGGTGTAAAAACATAATTAAAATACATTTTAAAGCCACATGGTGCAATTTGACATTGTCAATTGAAACATGGTTTTCTTTAGAACCAGGCAGCAGTTGTAGGATGACAGTTCTGGTACTGTGTATTCCCAGGAATAGAACCAGTGCTCTATAGTATGGGCCAAACTCCTTTTTTACAGCAATCTTTTCTCACACTAGATCCCCGACTTTAAGAATCCAGATGGTAGATGTTATTGGCAAATCCCTCATTCCCAAGGTGGTAGTATAGGCAGATTAATTTTCATCAAGGAATTGTTGTATTTCCTATAAAACAATGACACATTAATTTACATTAAACTATGTTTCTGCCACCACTGTGCCAGGGCCATCAAGATCTGGAACATACATGGGTATCCCAAATAAGATCTCATAAGGGGAATGTCCTCCCAAGGTCCTTCTGGGCAGATTACTTACTGCTCTCTGGACCCCATATAGGTGATGAAGCCAACTACGACCAGAACCTAATACCCTTGCTGTTAAGGATTGCTTTAAGTCTCAGTTTTTCCTCTCCATGACCAAATTACCCCTTAGGATGGTATGGTGAGGAGTAATGGATTTGATCACCCATCGTTTCCACAATCCCCCTGAATGTCTTAGAGGCACGGGCAGGGCCCAGGTCTGAGTGGAATGCTGCAACTGCGTATGCCCCGATGAAGACTTGCAAATCTTTAATAATAGTTTGAGCGTCAGACGCTGATTGTGGCCATACCCATAAGAATCTAGATCATGAGTCAACAGCAACTAAGATGTATTTGTGTGCACCATTAGCTTATAAGGGACTACAATGGTCCAGGTACATACATTGTAGTGGTTTGTTGGACACTAGGAGGGTGTCTATGGTGGGCGTTTGATGGTAGAGCCCTTAATTTGTTGGCAAATGTCACAACAAAGGAAATACTGTTTGGTCTGCTTGTACAGATCTGGCCACCAATAGTGTTTTTGTAACAGGGAGATGGTAGCCACCACACCAACATGGACAGAAGCAACACCTCCATGCACTCCTGTAATGAGATCTAATCTCTGATCTCGTTGGGGATCACACATACTTGGGATAGTTGCAACTGTAAAATTTTGGGCACTGAGGTGGTAAGAACATTTTGCAGTTTATGCTTTTTATAATGGCTTGCCATCAGCCTAAGCTTTCACAGCAGCCAATGTCTCATAATCCAGTCTCATATGAGAACGAGTAATTGCAGCAACAGAAGCCATAGCTACTGCAGAGTTAGCAGCTTCATTATCCAATGTATTTCCTATAAGGTATACTCCTACATGTTGATGGCCCAATGTATGAACTACATGAGCGTTCAGCAGTCTGTCCTTAATATCTGCTACCCTCCCCTACAAGTTTTTGTATTTGATGGTTTTCCCTTTTGAGTGGTGTATTTGATGGTGTTCTCTAACATGTTTAGGTGCCAATGATGTAAGTAATCATTGTAGGACTGGACACAGTAGTATGAATCACACACAATCAATGTAGACTGTTGAGGTTCAGTATGTTCCAGTACCAAAATTAGAGCCTTAAGCTCTACAAGTTGGGCTGTGTAGTCCTCTAGGGTCTACATGTAGGTATGTTGAGGGTGGAATGTACCACCCCTCATTACTCTGCTAATAGCTATGCATGCGGCAGAGTATTGGTATTTAGTACCTACAGCTGGTTGTGCTGAACCATCGGTGTAAATTATTGTTTTGTTTACATCGAGAGGCAAGATGTGTGTGGGAACGGGTACTCAAGTTCATATTGAAGGAATTCTTGGGTCTGAAACTTGGGGTCACAAACATAATCAACACAAGTGGCTGTCAGGGAGGTTGTCCATCGAATCCAACATGGATGCAACGCTTTTGCATTTGGGACACTGGCTATGGTGACAGCCTCAAGGACTGGAACCAGGGTAACGGCAATGGTGTGTTTCCCTTGGGCAAGTGGCCTTTTCTCAATGACACCCATTTGTACAGCAGTCAGTATTTTTTCTGTTGGTGCAAATTGTTGTTCTGCATTGGAGGATAGATGTGATTTGTTTGCTATTGGTACCGTGTCACCCTCAATAAAGGTGACATAGCTGAACCAGATGGCACCAGGAACTATTCTGATAACCAAATTTGTTTTGTTGTCACATGTGTGTGTAAGCGTTGTCCTTCTAGCGTGTCTTGATGTAATGCTCTGAGTATGCATGTGTGTTATGGTTTCCAATGTTTGCTTGAAAAATCAGCATGAACTAGACAATAAAGAGGTTTTATGTGTTGTGCATAATCTGGAATGTATGTTCTGACAAAATTAAAGAAACCAAGCAATGACTGTAGTTTCTTGATGGTGTCTGGAGGTTGAAGTTGTGCGCATTTTTATAGAAAGTGTGGGGCTAGGCTCTTGCCCTCATCAGATAATTTGTATCCTAGGAATAGGACACTAAGAAAAGCAATTTTGTTTTTCTTGAGATTGAATTTATAGCCTTGGGCAGCGAGTCCTAAAACAATGTGATCTCCCTGGGACAAATGGGCATTGTGGTCATCATCTGTGCCTCGGGATCAATCTCATGTAATTTTGATGTTACACGGGCAGAGAACAATCCAGGGTTGTTCTTATACCGTTGAGGCAAACTGCAAAACCACCTTTAGGAACCAAGTGCACTGAATGCGTTTGAATCCCAGCTTTCCGGTGGTAGATTTTGGCAGAAAAAAGCATTGTAAATATCCAAGGTTGCTTTATATTGTTTACACACTATATTGTTAACAAGTGCTGTGCTGTGTGTGTTTTGTATTGCAAATGTGCATGTGTGACTGTTTAAGTGTATGTAATCTAAGATCATTCTATATGAATGATCAGGTTTTGCTACTGGGAATAATAGGTTATTTCTATTACTATTCCTCACTGGTACTCAAGTTGCGTGAGAATCTCCCTCACCGGTACTTTAGCTTCATGTTTAATTGGATATTGAGGCTGGATCTGTGGCGTTAATCTAATTGGTATTACATGGTAGGGGGGATCTTTATCCTACCCAACGTGGTCGTGATACAACGCAGGAGCCTAAGCCAAAGTCCAATCAGCAGCGTAGTCTTCCTTTACTACGTCTGGAACTAGGACTGAGAAAGAAGGCAAAATTACATCTCCCCTTGTGGGGGGTTTTCACACTTCTGGTAAATTCACCAGTGTTGGTGTACCATGCGTAGTGGTATATACTGCGACAAAGACAGGGGCCCCAAGTGGCACAATCCTCTATTGAGGGAACAATGCCAAATGGCAAGCACATTGTGAGATATCTATGTTTATCTTGGGGTCCCATGTGGGGAAACACTGCTCCAGCTGATTTGTTTTTTTGCGCACGCAGAACGGAATCTTCTTACGCTCAGTGGGTGCTTTTCCCATTATTGAATGGGCAGTTTGCGGATTTATCCCTGATACTACGATAGCTGAAGCAGCTCTCCCTGGGGTGGTGTTTAAGGTCCGCATTACAAATTGTATTAACCGTCAATATATTGCTACTAGCTCATTGTATAATGTGCATACTTCAGCTACTTGCACAGCTTGCACTTTGGGATGTGGTGTATATGTGGCCAATGATGGCCAAGTTGGTCCTTCGTTACTTAAAGGACCTAATCTAACAGGTTGCACTACATGTGGTAGGGCGCCATTGAACCAATCTTGGTGTTCTTGATAATTTAAAGGTATTTCGAAGTATTGGTATTCTCTGTATTGTTGTGGTACATTTGCTAATCTGTACATGTGAAATGCATTTCAGTCTGCGTTTATTGCTAGAAAGGTAAACCATGAACGAAATATTTCTGTTCCGTATGCGTCTTGATCTTCAACGAAGAACGTTACATCCCCACCCTAATTTGTTAGTCCATTAGCTTAAAGAAACTGTGTGACAGGTTGTCTGCGGTTCTCTGGGATATTTACTGGTTGTGCCCTATTAAAATAATAAGTATTAGAGTTGGGAACACCAACAGGAAAACACTTTTAAGGTTCAAGCTTGAACAACCTACAGCCTAGGTACTCCCCATTCAGCTGAGGAGGATTTTTCCCTAAGACTACGGACGTCTCCATATGATGGTACTTAGGGTACATTTATACTCAGGAGACCTGTATAATTAGTGCCTTACCAAGGTTGATGGTGCCATGTCGTAGGACTCCCATTATTGGAATGAGATTGCTGGACTTGGGTGGCAGCACCACTGCTTTTGGGTAACTGAGTCAATCCCACACCATTTGGCAGTTGTTAGCCCAACCCTTTCAGCTAACTAGCAGCACCTCACCCCAACATAGAAAGCAAAGGTGATTTGTGGCAACCTTATGCATGACACTCAGGGGCGTATTTAAGAGCCATTCCGGAAACACATTAGCGTAATTTTTTATGCTAATGTGGCATTAGATGGCCAAAAACGATGTACCATTATTTCCAAAGTGGTGCAATGCATGCATTGCGCCACTTTGGAACCTTTTGTGCTACATTATGCCTGCACCAGGCACACCCTCTTTGCATGGTGCGCCGTATATCAAATACAGCACACACATGGTGCTGTTAGGGGGTGCCAGGGGTGCAAGACAAGTGGCACTGCACTGTGTGCAGCGCCACTTTTCTTAAAGATACCCCTCAGTGACCTCTCTGCGAGGTTGTATTCCACAAATCCCATCCCTTTCTCTCATTAGCAAAGGTCTCCTACATACATGTAGGCCAAGGAAAAGATGCAGGATGGTTTTCAATAAATTAATTGAAAAGACTGCAATCTACAATAAAATACATGAGCTGCAACTATTAGGGCAATGAGACATAGCAAGATTAAGATTGTTACGATCAGTGAAAAGATACTGAACACCCCAAGCATCTTGGAATAACAAATACATATGAGCCCTACTGAACCCCTACCTTCTAGCAAGATCATAGTGGTGATAGCCCAATCTGCCCTTACTTAGTACATGAGAGGAGCACACACCCCCATTACCCGAGAACAGGGGTCTGCCCGCCGTCTCCTTAGCTAGTTGCAGAGATAAGGCTGAGGAGAGCAATGAAATGGCATACTGTGTGGATGGGTATCCTAGCCAGAACCACCTCCCTCCCTTTCCCTTGCCCATATGATGTTTTGATAAGAAAAGATATTTACGTTTTGGGAAACAGGGCTGACGTGAGCAGGTGCCTAAGTTTTGGTCTGTTTGTGCACTCTTGTGGTGGTAATACTAGGCAGATTATCATGTACTGTTCTTGTCAGCCTTGGGCAGAAGTACATGATGAAATATTGTGCACAAAAAAATAACACTTTCGCAGAATCACAGCTGATTAGAAAAATAAAACATCCCTGCTGAAAAGCGAGCTGAACTAAAATGAATAAATGACATTAACATATATCTGAGTGAAAGGGGACAGACGCAGCCCTAAGCTAGGCTAAAATATGTGTGCTTGAGCAAGGTACTAAAAAAAAACACAACATCAGTGGCAGAAAAGCATAGCAGGAAACATTCAAGAAACCAGGATCAAGTAAAGGTGCTAGTTGCGGTGGAGACGATCCATGCAGGGAACAGATCAGAGAATGGTGCAAGGAGCAGGTGGGCTCAGGCACCAGGCAGGGAATGTTGCTCAGGACAAGGGCTCGTCCTCTGGACAGGGTTTGGTGATCGGATGGGTTTAGCTGAGGACAGGAGACAACTGTTGAGTAGTGGCAGGCAAGATGCTGCCTAGCATGGTCCTCAGTGGCAGCAGGAACAATTTCTTGCTGAGGATGCTCTATTTTTTCAGAAAAACTTTGCAAACTTTGCGCTGCACAAATCAGAGCTTTTTTTAAGCCATTTTTCATTTGAATCATTGGACTTGCAGCTGATGCATACTCAGTAAATGATGCACTATAATGAAACAGGATCCATTCCCCCACCTCCTAGAATCTCAGGCACTTCAGAACACCTTCCACTTTCCAAGGATGATGGTGATACTTCATGCACTATTTCCCCAGGCACAGTGTGTCCCTTTTGTAGCCTTTCTACCACTTTCAACCCCCACTCAGGAGTTGAATGTTCACCTGGACAGCAGCTTAAGTTTGCAAAAACCAATTCAGAGCTGTGACCAAGAAAGCTCTTTTCGAGCTCCAAGGACAGTGATGATTGACTGCCGTTGTTTGTTCCCCTCAGCTTCTATTATCAGGAGGAATGTACAAGCTGCAATGTTTTGATTCTTCACTTAAGGCTTGCTGTGAATGGTTGTTCCACTTTGGGCCGAATAAGTCTTTGTGTGTCATCTAGGACTTCCTTGTCTGGATGGGCCATGCTACCAACATTATCCTCAGATGCCAAGTGCCATGCATCTAGATCTACACATTTTCAGCTCCTGTCATTGTTGGAGTGGCTTTTACCTCAGCAGAGCAACACTAGTCTGACATAGACAGTGTGAGCCAGGCCCAAACAGGAGGTGACTGTAGTTGCTATGGAAAGCAGCTCTGGGCCCAGCTCTGCCAGGAAAGGCGAAACTCTCTGAGAAGAGTAGTCACACACTGAACACTAAAACAACTGCAGGGACTAAGCTCTCAAGCCCTGCTTACATTTCACGTTTTAACATTGTGTTTCTATTTTTTCCATGCCACATATAACTCTTGAATAATGTATACAGTGACCTGAGCCACCTAGAGGTGTCTAGGTAAGTTCTGGAGTCAAGTCTGAAAGCAGTGAGAGTTTATTGCTTTAGTGAGCCATATTGGTATTCGGAATCATGCTCATCCCATCCTTGACCTCTCTGCAGAGTGTACCGAGTGTTGGTGACGTTCATGCCAATTGTAATTACCATTGAATAGGAAAGTGTGTGAAAGAGGTCTACAGCTGTCAAAATATTGATTGTGCCAAAGAAAACGAAAATGGTGTTTGCTTACAGATGAAGAGAGAAATATGGACGAGTGTTTTGTGAAGGGAGAAAGCATAGGAAACTACATGCAGGAGGACAGACTGAAAGGACAATGACAAAGTGGAAGGAGATGATGTGTGAGGTGCAGAGTGAAGATTTCAGAAGATGTGGAAGAGAAGGGTGTAAGTGGCTGAGTGAAAGACTGCAGAGGAAAGTGGTGTGAAGAGGAGAACATGAGTGGTTAAGACACTACAAAAGTCAGTCTCCAATCCACAGACCTCTGCAATGCTTAAGTGACAGTCCAAGATTTTTTAGAATTGAAACATTTTCAATTGTAATTATTCGCAGCAAATTCATTGTTCATACTCATTCAGCTAATAGTGCTAACAAACATTGGCCCCACAAATAGGTCTAGTTTGTACTAAACTTATGTTAATTCTTGTTTGACACATCTAGATGCAATATCAAAAACCAGAGAAGCACCACAATACTAATCATTTCCTTGATTTACTTGCTAAAACTCATCACTCATAGGGGCATATTTACAAGAAAGTGGCACATCAGTCCCAATGCGCCACTTTTGTTGCGTTGCCACTGTCCCACCTAATGGCATCATGGTTGAGCTATATATCCAATATGGCGCACCATGGCGGTTGTTAGGACAATAACGTCAACATTTTTGATGCTATTGTGGTGAGTTGCTGCACTAGTGTCAGTTGGAAGCTAGTGCAGCAAAGCACAGGGAGGCCCACTGATTAAAATGGGTGCGTCATTTTAACCCCTGCTCTGAGCAGGCATTAAGAATGACAGATAAAAAGGCGTAATGAAATATTGTAAATTTCACTGCACCATTTTTTCAGGCCTCCTTGTGTTGGAACACCCTCCTTGCATACATTATGCCGGACACAGGCATAATGTGGCACAAGTGGTTGCAAAGTGGTGCAATGCAAGCATTGCGTCATTTTGTAAATATGGCAAGGGGAAAAGCAACCTTAGCGCCTCCTTGGTGTAAAAAAAAATTATCCTGTGGCAGCACAAGGTGGGGCTAGGGGCTTGTAAATATGGCCAAAGTGCCACACACTCGGCAGTAGAATGTCACTCATAGACATTCTGATACTGTGGAAAAATTGGAAGCCTTTAGATATGATTTCGTGCTGCGCTCACCACGTGGCAGCAGTTGACACAGTGCATGCACTTATTGTCTTCCAAACAAACTTCACTTAACACAAGCAAAGAACACAATCAGGGACGGAAGAAGTTACAATCCTTGTTAAAAAAAAAAGAAAGATGTTCATGGATGGATTCAATGCACTCCTGTTGCAGGGGTGTATGTAGTAAGGCCCTGTATTCCTAAGCAAAGAAATACTGGCATCCACCATCAGTCTCCCTGTAGGCTTAGCTGCATTCACTATAAGTGTGGGTGCAAGTCGTATGCATCTCCAGTCGTGTAGTGTTCAGTGCTTTGCCGGTATAGTAACAAAAGCATTGTATAGCTCCTCCAGCGGTCCAATGATGGTATGATCACTGAGAAAAAACAGACAGAGAAGGCCAAACTTGAAAACATGGCAGGGTAGCTCAGCTGTTCAGCGATTTTCATCCTTTCATGGACTGTCCCTTTCAGGACCAGCACTGCAGTCTCAGTTTCCTCAGAAGACCTCTTAGTGGTGGAACCTTATTACTAGTAAAAGACAGAAAATGGCTTTATGGCTGTACATGAGTGTGGGTCAAAAAGCAAAATGATACTTTTCATGCAGCACTCAAAACTCTTGTTCCATTTCTGGCCTCTAGACAATTCAAATAAGTCACTATCACACCATTAGAGCATTACACATCATACTATTTCATAATTCATTAACTTTGCACCCTATGAAACTATATAAGAGGAACTGCACTAATAATATGAAGTACTTCAATGTTTATTTTGGCTTGTATTGCAAAAACCAAGCTCCCACCACATTTAAGGTTTTAAGGTGTGTAAACTAACATTATTAAAGTCTGTGAAATGGTCGCACACAATAGAACAGGCAATTAAACACATCTGATGCTCCACAGCAAGCCCCCTCCACTGCATCAGAAGAATCTCCTCTTCCACTACAGAAGGTAAACGTGGATTCAAGAGTGTAGTGTTTCCTTCATCGTCTGTCTTTGTCCACTACCCACGATCAGCAATGACCTCACAAAGATGCATCTTTGCCTCTTTGGCATAATTAGTTTCAAGCCTGGGAAAACTTCTTGTTCTCGGTGAACTGTCAGGAGTTATGGATTACTGCCTAGGGCTCAGTGGGCTCAGGGGAATGGTACTACAAACTGACAGGTGCAGAGTCCACCTCAGGGACGGAAAAGCTAGCACTTCTCACAAACTGTTGGCACTGTCTGATGTGAGGCTTTGCGTGTGTGGAGAAGGCACTACTCGGTAGTACCCCTACAGTGAACTACATTCCCACCATTCCCTGAACTCTCGCGTTGTTTGGAGACAGCGGCAGCCATTTTGGATGATCAGGTTTGTGTCCCTTGTGCCACACAGCATCCTTCCCTAACCGTGCTACTATTTTGCTGCAGCCAGGACCTTGCTAGCTGGATTTAGGATTTCCTTTTACAAAGAGCAGTTGCTTCCTCTGGAGTTTATTGAATAACATATGGCAATACAGAGAATTATTCTGAAAATCAAGTCATGTTCAAAAAACAAACTTGTAACAATATTAAGGACTGTAAAATGTGTTGCATTTAAACTTGTGTTTTGATCCTGTGAGGGACATGAAAGAAAGCTCCTGACAACAAAATGTTTCACATGATATGTAAAAATGAAACGCTAAGTGTACTTAAAGTACCCTGTAAGGGTTACACGAGTTGCTAAGATTGGAACCACAGAATATTAATGCATGTTAATTGTTTTTCCAGAGGGTACATAGTTACAATTTTTTAAGTCGGGTATCCTACCAACAGGGAGAACTGTTGATGAACAAATATCTAAGATATTCATCTCTTGTTTGTTTTGAGAGTAACAGGTTCCATATCAGAACACAAAACCTTGTTTACACAGAGATGCAGCTAAGGGATATTATTATTTTATTGATAGATAAAGGACTTTCACTTCAGGTTAGTAAAATAGGCCTTATTTTCTTTACACACTCACACCAAGGTGCAGACATAGGTGGTCATTACAACCCTGGCGGTCGGTGTTAAAGCGGCGGTAAAACCGGCAACAGGCCGGCGGTAAAAAAAATGGAATCATGACCGTGGCAGAAACCGCCAACATAGACAGCCACTTTAACACTTCGACCGCCACTGCGGTACAAACAAACACTGAGGCGGTAACCGCCAACAGACAGACGGGAGACAAGGTTCCGCCCACTGTATTACAACAGTCCAATCCGCCACCTTTTCCGGGGCGGATTCACCGCGAACAAAAACACGGCGGAAACAGGACTTGGAAGGGAAAACGCTCACCTCTACACACCCCACGAGGAACCAGGACGCCATGGAAACCGAGCTCCAGATACTGCCAGCCTTTGTCTTCCTGCTCCTCTACCAGGAACATCAAAGACGGCGGCGAAGACTACGGTGAGTACTGCAACTACAACACAGGAGAGGGGGGAGGGAAACAAGAGTGACACACACGCGCAACACGCAACACTCCCACCCCCACCCTCACCCACTACAACACACACATAAGTACATGTTGATACATTACATTTACAACCCCCTGGAAGAATGCAAGGACAAAAGGAAATGAGTTGAACGTTTGTAATCTATTAAAATACAGTAATCAAAAATACATGTACACACTATGAACATATATATACACCAATAATACAAGTCCAAAGTATTCCACCATTAAAGTCCGTGGACCACTGGGCCCAAAATGCATGGGCGAGGCCCACACAAGACACCCGATCAAAATGGAGAGAACACTGCTGGGGCATCAGATAGAAATACAACAGGCACCTCAGGGGGAAGGGAAGGGGGGGCACCTCAGCCGGATGAGTGCACGACGCCAGATCCAAGTGGGGGCTCCATGCCCACTGCTCTATGCTGGGGAGTGCAAAGCCACAGTCTCACAAGTCTTTCCAGTGAGTGGTTTGCCCACTGCTCTATCCTGGGGAGTGCAAAGCCACAGTCTCTCCAGTGGATAACAGTCTCCACTTGTTCTGGAGGGGGCTTTGTGCTCAGAGTGCTTCATTCTGCCAAGGACTGAATTAGTGGATGTGATACTCCACTGGTTCTGGATGGGGCTTGGTGCCCAGAGTGCTTCATCCTGCCAAGGACTGAGGTAGTGGATGTGATACTCCACTGGTTCTGGAGGGGGCTTGGTCCCCAGAGTGCTTCATCCTGCCAAGGACTGAGGTAGTGGATGCCTTTCTCCACTGGTTCTGGAGGGGGCATGGTGCCCAGAGTGCTTCATCCTGCCAAGGACTGAGGTAGTGGATGCCTTTCTCCACTGGTTCTGAAGGGGGCTTGGTGCCCGGAGTGCTTCATCCTGCTTGTGGCGGCCTCAGTAGCGTTGGAGCTTTTGGCGCTCATTGGCCTGCGGTGCTGGTGGCGGTGGTGTCCTGTTCAGCGGTGCTTGTGGCAGCGGTGTCCTGTTCAGCGGTGCTGGTGGCGGCGGTGTCCTGTTCAGCGGTGCTGGTGGCGGCGGTGTCCTTGGCAGCAGTGCTTGTGGCGGCGGTATCCTGTTCAGCTGTGCTGGTGGCGGCGGTATCCTTGGCAGTGGTGCTTGTGGCGGCGGCGTCCTGTTCAGCAGTGCTGGTGTCAACGGTGTCCTTGGAAGCGGTGCTTGTGGCGGCGGTGTCTTGGCAGCCGTGCTTGTGGCAGCGGTGTCCTGTTCAGTGGTACTGGTGTCGGTCTTGTCCTTGCCAGCGGTGCTTGTGGCGGCGGTGTCCTTGGCAGCGGTGCTTGTGGCAGCGGTGTACTGTTCAGTGGTGCTGGTGGCGGTCTTGTCCGCCGTGCAGGTTTTCGGCGACTTGCCTGTTTTTCTGTGCCCCTTCCCCACATTGGATGGTGGCGCAGCTGTCTTCCCACTCCCAACTGTATTCCTGGGAGAGGCTTTGGTGGTAGATGTTTTGCCTCTCTCCCGCCAGGCAGTGGCCAACTTTTTGTGCTTTTGAGGTGGGGGACTGTCCGTGGTCTGGCTCCTTGCCACACTGGCTGCCCTGCTGCCTGGCGCACTCCAGAAGCCGGTTACTACTGGCACCACTGTTCCTGCAGATGTTGTCGCTAAGGTGCTGGGTTGGGACCTGGAAAGGTGGGCCGTAGGGGACTGAGGGGGTGGGGGAGGTGAGGGGAAGAGGTCAAGGTTGGACAGGAAATGTTTTTTGGACACACTGGGACGGATAGATGGAGGGGGTTTGGGAGTGGAGGAAGAGGTAGTGGTTGTAGGAGGTGTACGTTTGCTGACTTTGGGTGAAGGTGCATGGGCTGGAGGCTGTCATGAGGTGGATGGCTGTTGGGTGGGTGTGTGGCTGCGTTTGTGTACCTTGGGAGGTGGGCTCACAAACACACTGGGAGAGGACGCAGGGGATGTGCGAATGGTGGTGAGTGCAAGTGAGCGGGGTGTGGTGGTGGGTGTGCTGGTGATGGAGGTAGTGGCTGAAGATGTAGTGCATGCAGGTGTGAGTGGAGACGAGACTGGGAGGGAGGAGGGAGACGAGGAGGAGGGGAACACAGTGGAGGCAGTGGATGTTGGTATGTCTGCAAGGGTATGATGCTTGCATGAGTGCCTGTGGGATGTGTGGTGCTTATGTTTGCCTGAGCTTCCCTTGTGTGTTGAGGTGTGTGCATGCTGGTCTGATGGTGTGCTTGGGATAGGCTGAGGTACAGGTGTTTGGGTCTGGGTGGAGGAAGTTGGAGGGGGTAGGCTGGACACAGGGACAATGGCTGCCATCAGTGCTGAGGCCAGAGTCTGAAAAGCTCGCTGTTGGGCTGCCTGACCAGAATAGATGCTCTCCAGGTATGCATTTGTCTGTTACAACTGCCTCTCTACACCCTGGATGGCATTCAAAATGGTAGACTGGCCAACAGTGAGGGACCTGAGTGAGGAGGTCAATGGCCTACTCACTGAGGGCAGCAGGGCTGACTGGGGCAGGGGCAGAGGTGCCTGGGGCGAAGGAGATGCCCACCCTCCTGGGTGAGCGGGCACGGGGCAAATGCTGAGGGGCTGCTGGGAGGGCGGTGCTGGTAGGGTGGTGGCGGCTGTACCTGTAGAAGCGGTGGGCACAGAGGGACCCGCCACCGCAAGGGAGCTCCCATCAGAGGAGGAGTCTGTGTCGCTGGTTTCAGCTCCTGTCCCCGCCATGGAGCTCCTCTCGCCCTCCGTCCCACAGGTGGCTTCTGACTCCGTTGTGTCGCCCTCCAGGGCCATGTGGGATGCAGCTCCCTCCTGCTTCGGTGCCACTGCTCCTCCGCCTGATGATGCTAATGCACACAAGAACAGGGAGACCACAAAAAGGGGGGGAAGACAGAAGAAAGACATGTTGAGTGCATGCAATACCGCTACCGTTGGCGTACACTACAGATACAGAAGCCCCCTGCACTACGCTGTGCACTTAGAGTTCCCAAATTAATCACAGGGACATGGGGTACAAGGCCTATGCCCGATTGCTGCACACATGGAAGTCACAGGAGCCTGACTAGGTGTAGTTGGCTCTGAACACAGGTCTGCCTTAAGAAGTGAACTTGCCTACTAAACTCGCCCTGGCCTAGGGGAGCCCACAGCCCACCTCCCCCACCCAGACACCTACAATGCGCGCTGAATCAGCAGAATGAGAGTGTACTCAAGCGCCCATCCAACTCCGGATACGCCACCGCCAGGATCCGGAACATCAGGGGGGTCATGGTGCGACGGGCACCCCTCCCACGTTGGGAGGCCATCCCCAGCTGGGCCTCTGCCGTCTTCTTGCTCCAGCGGTGAATATCCTCCCATCTTTTACGGCAGTGGGTGCTCCGTCTGTGGTGGACCCCCAGGGTCTGGACTTCCTTGGTGATGGCACGCCAAATAGCCTTCTTCTGGTGGGCACTGACCTAGAGGAATGGTACAGTGGGAAAGGACATTACTCACCCGTCCGGACCGTCATAGTCATTGCCCACCAGTTCACACCAATGCCAGGACGCACACAAACTCCCCATCCGCACATGTAGGCCTCAGCCCCACCCATGTATCTTCCAGCCACACCACTCAAAGCAAGCATTGCCCATTCAGCATGCTTACAGTGTACTCGCCTGTTTGTCTGGAGGACCGTACAGTTGGGTGTACTGAGGGAGGACCCCATCCACTAGTTTCGCCAACTCCTCGGAAGTGAAGGCAGGGGCCCTTTCCCCAGACACATGAGCCATCGTCGCTTCCAGACACAGGTCACAGCAGCACTTGCAGTGTAGGTCCTCTCCTGTTGAAGGTCAGGTATCAAGTGAGTGAACAGACAGAAAATGGCGGTCACGTCCGCGGCGGTGAGTACCGTCACTGCTGGCGTACATCAACATTAGCTCCTCGGACCCATAGGGCCCAATGTTAACCAATGCAGAATTGCGTCGCCGTCTTCGACCGCCCACCGCAACGGTGTACAACGCCAGCGCAGTTACCTCATACCCCCTTGTCCCACCTTACAGGTCAGGCAGCTGCCATTTCAGGGGCCCACATGGCATTAATAATAACTGGGTCACACCTATGTAGGCCTGGAATACACACAGTTACAGGCACATTGCGGATTAATAAATATGTGCAAATGACATTTTGGGATACCTCAGTGTTGGCTGACTCTCTGCTCGCTGTTCTCCTCCATAGGGCATGTCTGCTGGGGCAGGTGATGAGATGGTGGCATCCTCCGGTGTACAGACCGCTGGTGGACCTGTCGACAATGGAAGAGAGACACATAATAGTCACCTACAGACTTGATTGTGCAACAATCCAGGAACTGTGTGCCCAGTTGGAGCCAGACCTGATGTCAGCTATCTGCCATCCCACAGAGATACCCCCTCTAGTGCAGGTCCTGTCAGTACTCCATTTCCTGACAAGTGGTTCCTTTCAAACAACAGTGGCCATTGCATCAGTGATGTCCCAGCCAATGTTCTCAAACGTGTTGTCCAGAGTGTTGTCTGCTCTGCTGAAACACATGCGCAGCTACATCGTGTTCCCTCAGGTGGAGGATTTGCCCACAGTGAAAGGTGACTTCTATGCCCTGGGACATATCCCCAACATCATTGGTGCCATTGATGGGACACATGTGGCATTAGTACCCCTCTGCAGGAATGAACAGGTGTACAGAAACCTCAAAAGCTACCATTCGATGAATGTGCAGATGGTGTGTTTGGCAGACCAGTACATCTCCCATGTGAATGCCAAGTTTCCAGGCTCAGTGCATGACGCTTACATTTTGAGGAATGGCAGCATCCCTTATGTGATGGGGCAACTCCAGAGGCACCGTGTGTGGCTAATAGGTGAGGCCAAGGACCCAATACAGTGTGAATAGGTGTCTGGGTATGGGGTTGTCCCTAAGGGTTAGTGTGTGTCTAACAGTTGTCCCTCGACATTTGCAGGTGACCCTGGTTACCCCACCCTGTCATGGCTACTGACCCCAGTGAGGAATCCCAGGACAATGGCAGAGGAATGCTACAATGAGGCACATGGGCGAACTAGAAGGGTGATCGAACGAACCTTCTGCCTCCTGAAGGCCAGATTCTGGTGCCTCCATATGATAGGTAACCAAAAAGAAAAAGGGAGCACACTGCCTTGCATTCAAGCGGAAAATAGCCCCAAGGCATCATGGTAAATGCAGTCATTTAAATATAAATAGCGAGAATTTTTTTTGCTCCATATGATAGGTGGTTCCCTATACTACTCAATAAAGAAGGTGTGCCAGATAATCGTGGCCTGCTGTATGCTGCACAACCTGGCTTTGCGATGCCAGGTGCCTTTTCTGCAGGAGGATGGGCCAGCTGGTGGTCTTGTGGCAGCTGTGGAGCCTGGGGATAGTGAAGAAGAGGAGGCAGAAGAAGAGGATATCGACAACCGAAACAACATAATCATGCAATACTTCCAGTGAGACACAGGTCAGAAGATGTCACTGCCTCCCACATCTCATACAATTTTTGGAGCTAACATAAGTCTGTCATTTTCACTCAGCGTAAGGACCCTGACTTGTCACTTTCACCTTCCATTTCACAGATGTGGGTCCCACTTTGTGCCCTCTGCTACATTCCCTCCAGGCCTACAGCTGTGTTACATCGGTATGTGCACAAGTAAATTGACATTGCTATATTCCATGGTTATTGCAATTACACATTTGTGAAAGCACAGACTGACTCAAGATTGTTTTGTGATTGAAGTGTGTTTATTTCTGTGCTAATAAGTGGAGGGGGTTGTAAAATGGGCTGGGAGGATGGTGGAGGAATGTCCATGGCAGAGCCCAGCCTATTTGTTTCACAGGTGCATTGTCCAAAGGGGCACAGGAAGTGGAGCAATGGCAGTTGAAGGATGGACAGGGTGACAAAGTGGGACAGAAGGGGGACATTCAGGGAGGTCTCATTTCCTGGTCTCTGTCTTGTTCCTGGATCTCAGGGACCATTTGTGGGGTGGTTCTCCATCTGCAGGGGGTGGGGTGCTGGTGTCGTGTTCCTGTGGCGGTGCCTCCTGTCCACTAGCACCGGCGGAGGTGGAGGGCTGTTCATCGTCCAGGCTAGTGTCAGGGGCCCCTTGTTGTGCCACTGTGTCCCTCCTGGTGTTGACAAGGTCTTGCAGCACCCCTGCAATGGTGACCAGGCTGTTGTTAATGGACTTCATATCCTCCCTGATCCCAAGGTAGTGTTCCTCCTGCAGCCGCTGGGTCTCCTGAAACTTGGACAGTACCATTGCCATCGTCTCCTGGGAATGATGGTAAGCTCTCATGATGTTGGAGAGTGCCTCATGGAGAGTGGGTTCCCTGGGCCTGTCCTCCTCCTGTCGCACAGCAGTCCTCCCAGCTTCCCTGTTGTCCTGTGCCACTGTCCCCTGAACCGTGTGCCCACTGCCACTGCCCCCAGGTCTCTGATCGTCCTGTGTTAGTGGGGTTGCCTGGGTTCCCTGTAGTGGTGGACACACTGCTGATTGACATGGCCTGGGGACAGAGGGATGGGCCCGCAGGGTGGGTGCTGTGCTGGTGTTTCCTGAGGGGGAGGCTCTGTAGTGGCTTGTGACAGTGTCAGGGGAACCGACTGTCCCGAGGTCCCTGATGGGCCGGGCAGGTCATCTTGATCCAGTTGTGCAGAGCTGCTGTCATCACTGTGGGCCTCTTCTGTGGGGGGACTGGATATGTCTGGCACCTCCTGTCTGGTGACGTTGGGTAGGGGTCCTGTATGGGTGTAAAGGCATGATTATTGCATCTGTGTGTGCCATTGTGTGCAATGGGTGAGTGACCCTGTACTCCAATGCTTGCATTCTTGCCTTGGTCCTTGTGTGATAGTTGGTTTGGGGTCTGTGTGGGTATCTGCAGTGGACATGCTTTGGTGATGGGTGTCCATGCATTGGTGTTACATGCAGGGCTTGTTTTTGGGATGTGTGGGTTGTGTTGGTGGGATATCTGTGGGTTGTTGGGGTGATGGGTGTGAGGGTAAGGGTGGGGTATGTGATGGCTTGCAGATAGGGTGGGGGAAAAAGTAGTACAGATTTGCCCAACCAGAGTCCAGTCCTCCTGCTACTCCTGCGAGGCCCTTAGGATGCAGTATTGCCAAGACTTGCTCCTCCCATGTTGTTAGTTGTGGGGGAGGAGGTGGGGGTCCACCGCCAGTCCTCTGTACAGCAATCTAGTGTCTGGAGACCACGGAACGCACCTTCCCCCGTAGGTCGTTCCACCTCTTCCTGATGTCATCCCATGTTCTTGGATGCTGTCCCACTGCGTTGACCCTGTCGACAATTCTGCGCCATAGCTCCATCTTCCTTGCAATGGATGTCTGCTGCACCTGTGATCCGAATAGCTGTGGCTCTACCCGGATGATTTCCTCCACCATGACCCTGAGCTCCTCCTCAGAGAACCTGGGGTGTCGTTGAGGTGCCATGATGTGGTGTGGGTGATGTGTGAGATAGTGTGTGTTGTGATGTGTGAGGGGATGTGTTGTTGTATGTTGTTTGAGGTGCGTGGATGTTGTGTAAGTGATGGTGTTGTGTGTCTGTGGATGCTGGTGTTGTTTTAGGTAGTGTCTCTCTCTGGCCTGCTTTCAAATTTCTGGTAGTAAGGGTTTGTGGGTGATGTGGGTCAGTGCTTTATTTAGGATTGGGTGTGTGGGTGTGGTCTGTGTATGTGTATCAGGTGTGTGTATTTCGATTTGTCCAATGTGGTTGTGTTTTGTATATGTGTGTGTACTTTGAGCACGGCGGTGTGTACCGCCAATGGATTACCGCGGTTGAAAGACCGCTGCGTTGATTCGTGGGTCGTGATAGTGTGGGTGTAATCTTGTTGGCATGACGGTTTTGTTATCGCCAGTTTATCACTGACCTTTGGTGTGGCGGACTTGTGGGGGTGTCTGTATTGTGGCAGATTCCGAGCTGTGGGTCGTAATACCTGTAGCAGAATTCCGTGGCCGCAAATTCCGTGGCCGCAGTGGTATGTTGACGTTCTTCTGCACGGCGGTAAGCGGGATTTACCACCAGGGTTGTAATGAGGGCCTCAGTGCTGAAACCATTTTACCCTCTCACACTTTCACATAATTTATATGCCTGAAGGGTTAAATGTCTGCCTCATACTTGCCTCACATTTCTCTATTATATTTAAAACCCAAAGACTTTTGAATGTGCCTCTACTGTCTTCCCACACATTCCTATTGTCACATCCCTGAAGCATGAAGATGTCTCTTGCAGATCTGCCTTTTCGCTGCTCTGCTGTATTTATAGACATTTATATGTCTCTCTCACATCTGTCCCCTACACTGCATGTGTGCCTCGGTGTTTTTAAATGTCTCTTCTATATCACCCTTGTATCGCTCTCTGTAAATAGACCCCTAAGATGGTTGACTCTTTCTCAAATTTCCCCTCGTATTCAAACCCCCAAGGTATGTCCACGTCTCTCTCATATTTCTCCTCTACCTACTAAAAAAGTATTTTAACCTTTGGGCTATTTACATATTGCTTTCAAATCCCTCTCTACCTTGTAATTACTCATACTTCTGGAGTGTTTGGAAAGCTCTTTGTTATCTCAGCTCTCCCCCTTCTGCAATTACTGTCAGGTATTTAAATGCCTTAGATCCCTGCCTCCCTGCCCTTCTCCAGGCTGCACAGATTTAAACCCCTGCCTCTCTCTATCTCTCGCTGCACCTTGGGGTATATAAATACCTCAGCTCCCCTGCCTCTCTGCCCTTCTTCAGGCTGCACAGATTTAAACCCCTGCCTCTCTCCATCTCTCGCTCCACTGTGGGGTAGTTAAATACTGCAGATCCCCTGCCTCCCTGCCCTTCTCCAGGCTGCACAGATTTAAACCCCTACCTCTCTCCATCTCTCGCTGCACTGTTGGGTAGTTAAATACCGCAGACGCCCTGCCTCCCTACCCTTCTCCAGGCTGCACGGATTTAGACCCTTGCCTCTCCACCAGATTGCTGGTGCAGTTTTGACCATGGTGGAGTCTGCCTCCTTGCTTGGCAGCACACAGAGGCACCTCTCACTGTGCCAGAATCTCCCCCTACCCGTGAGCTCTTCCCTCTCTCACCCTCCGCTCACTGCCCACCTTCTCTGCCCCTTGTATCACTTGTCCACAAACAGTTTATTTGCCCAGTACATGGTGCATCAATCACGGTGGAGTTTCTGTGCAGACAGCAGGCTGGGTGCAGAGGTCTGTCGCACTCAGTGGTCGCTAATAAGATTAACCCGGCTGGGCTCAGTGGATGTGAGGAACCGAGGGATTAGAGAGGGGGACAAGGGGAGGGCACTGCCTGAGGCTGTTACAGTAAATCATCTGTCTGTGGAGGGAGTTTATGTCTGTTGGCTGAGGTTTTCTAAAAGGAGCAGCATATATTGTCAGCAGTAGACCGGCCTACTGGGAAAATGTAAGTTGTTCCAAGGGATGGTGCTTCAGTGAGACCAGTGTGCCTTGCTTCACCCCAGCCTGGCCAGCCTTTTAGAGGCTATCCCTTGTGTGCACTAAATTCACCAACACTAGGGGGCGGTGCTGAAAATGAAGGAGGCATTATAAGGCAGGGGCAACGTGGGCCCTAGCCCAGGGCCCCAGCCTTCAAGGGTGGGGGGCTGAGAGATAACTTTGTTCTGCTGAGAGTCTTGCCCTGATGCCCTTGAATAATTCTTAAGCAGAGCACTTGGAGGATCATTTTCCTTTAATTTGTTTGTAATGTGGGTGATGAATATGAGTCTATTGCATACATTTCGCATAGCGTTTGCTCTGTATACCGGAAGACTGGGATTTAACCCAGTACCGAAGTTGGACAGCCTGCCTTTCGATATGCTTTTGACTGGTAACCTGTACAACCTGTACTGATCAAAAATGAAAATGCATTTCTTACTGCCTCTAGGGGGCGAAACACATCTGGGCTGGCTGTTGTTTTTGAAGTTTCTGTAATAAAATACTGTTGGATCCCCAATATGATTCCGCTTATTGACTGAAAAACTGCCATCGAAAGTTGGATCCTTACACTCGAATCTGGGTGGATTCACCCATCTCTCTCTGATACGAGGAACTTATCTGAGGAAAAGTGGTCCACGCCTCATCTGGTGACCCACAGTCATTTGAAAATGGGCATTTGCTAAATAGAAGGGAAGTGTTGGTCCATTAAAACAATTCATTTAATTTTCCAGAGAAAGTTTTGTTTTTCAACACTGTGCAACACCCGTAGAAAATATTTTTTCAGATCAAAATAGTACCTCACATATGAAAGATGGGAGTGCGTCACAAAGATTATTCGGAATACTATTAGCGAGCTGCTGCTGTATTAGAGTATTGAAAACACACATCACTACCCCATGATATCTGATGCAAATACATTTAGAATTGGGACGGTGTGCCTGTTCACTGTCAGTGACCTGGCCAAAGAGGGCATGAAAGAGCTGAAATTCGATCACAAATTTAAAGCTTCTCAGAACAGAGCCCCAAATATTATGTTCGGCCCCTGAAATCCTTAAAATATCCCTGGCCATCCGTATCCCGAATCTGGTACCTGTTATTTAATCGGAACTGGCCGAGACAAATGTGCTGTGATAGCTGTTCCCGCCTTACCAGAGATGGTGTCCCTGAAAGTATACTCCGGACCACATTTATCCATCTTTCATGCAGCTCTGTGCAGCAAGCCACCTTGCTGTGCTGCGTGAAAGGAAGAGGGCAGGAATGCATGGCATTTAACATTAGCGCTGGCGCACTTTTGGCTGCTTAGTGCCAATGCAGGCACCCTTGTGTCATGCTGCAAGGGTGACTGCAGTGTATTCTCAAAAGATGCAACAGCAGGCTACCAATCAACGCACCTAACCCAACAGTTCCCCAAATATAAAGAACTTTGTGTAATTCTTTTGCTCCTTTGTGTGCACTCAAACCAACACCTGCTGCCAAGGTGAGATCCTTTAAACTAAAGGTAAAATACAATTTAGAACAACGGTAGTGCACCACCAACAATAATATTTCAATGTCCAATTCCTTGACAGCAACTGCTGCTATGAATAAATATAGTGTTGGAAAAGAGTAAAGAATAAAGGAAGATTTGTATAATATCACATCAAGGAATTGGACATTGAAATATTATTGGTGGTGGTGCACTAACGTTGTTCTAAATTGTGTCTGCAGTGTTGTTGGGATTGTTTTTGTGCAGCAGAGGTCACCCTAATGGACAAAAACAATTCTGAGAGGCATTTTCTACTTTATATGTGTGGTGCAGAGTGGAAAAAACGAGCAGAAATAAACATATTTTTCCTCATTACGAGCATTCTGATGCATTCCCAGGTTTACCACTAATGGTAAATCTAGAAATGTGCCAAAATCCATGGGTGGGTGCGTGGGAACACCCACACTCCATGCATGGAACGTCTCCCTGGGACAGAGTAACACAAGGCAGTGATTTGCGCTCCCTTTCGTTACTCCTGATTTATCAAGCCACTTTGTGACTTTAGTGTTGCATCACCCTTGCACCCCATGTGTGACATAAGGGCAACGCAAGCCAATGGTACATCTGGCCATTTGTTTCTTCCTGGTGATTGAAGCAGAACCTTTATTTCCTCCTGGAGGAGCTTTTCAGGCGTTTCTGTTCCTTGTTTTGCAATGAAGAAACAGGAGAATAGTATAGAGAGAAGGAGACGTGCACGAGAGTCATTTCCCTATTAATGAGGGAAGGGCATATGCTGCTTCTGAAAGGCACACCTTAGGGGACATTCAGATGATGATTGAGCAGGCAGTTTATGCTGCCTTGAAGACGAGGAGTTCTCCATCTTCTGCCATGCTTTTAGGTTGGATTCGCCTGATCCAGACCAGGTTCGTTGGAAGAAGAGGTGAAGGGCAGATTTGTCCAAGGTACCAAAAAGAGGTATTTCAACACCTCAGAAAATGTCTGACCTTCTCAGATGCACCAGTGAAGAAAAAGGAAGATATTTTTTTCTTTGTTACTAAAGGGTGTAGCTAGGTTGCTTACCCCTTCGGGAGCGATTATGAAGACTCTGATGAATGAGTAGAAGGGGGTTTATAATCGTGTTTTCACATTTCCAATCTAGGAGATATATCTGCCCCAGGGCTTTACAAATTAGTTTCCTTTGATTGTGAGGGTCTACTTTCTGATAGCAGGCTTGTCATCACAGGGAACAATAGTCTCAAAAGAGGTTTCACCATCAAATCCAATGGTAAAGCAGGTGGAATTAGCAGACAAGTTGTCCTCGGCTGACACGTTTGAGTCCATTGTAGGCCATGATAGTTCATGTGAATAGTCTGCAGAGTGTTCCACGTAGCATCTTATTAGCTCTCAATTTGAAGTATTTTACTAAATGTATTTAAAAATGAGAGAAACTTGTTTGATTTTGATGGATTATTTTCTGAATTAAATCAATACAAAATATACTATCCCAGTGCACCCGCAGAATAACTTGCATGATCTTGTCTTCTTGCTTGGCATCTTTCCTCATGGTACCCAGATCCTTCTTATGCTCTCCATTGTTGCTCTCTGATCTCTCTTGTCTCTCACCTTCTGACACCTGCTTGGCCTCAGTGCCCTAGTGACCACTCTGGCTGTTCTCAACAAGCTCTTTTCAGGACACTGAAGAGGACTTTAGGCCTGTCAGCAATGCATGGTCAGGGAAGGTCATGTCCCGAAACCCAATGAACTGGATGAGGAATGACCCAGATGAAGACCTTGTCCACAGTGCTGGCTCTGGCAACTGGATACTGCTGGAGCGGAATTCAGAAAGAGCTCTTGCGTGACCTAGTCCAAACCATGTACATACTAAGAACTGACAGGGAAGTGGGGAGTCATCCTGCTGAACATAGGCACTGACTGTGACACCCTATTTTTCTGGGAAATGCACATCCAGTCTAATCCTACCCAAACCACACTCTCAAGGCTTTCCACTGGCTGCACATAGCTTAAAAAGCAGATGTGCTACAGTTTTCAAGGATCAGACATACATACACCCTCCTTTCTCCACCCCAAAGCCTAACGGGGATTAAATATACCAATGCAATATTATAAGACATAGAAATCAGAATAAACGACATGGAATCAAACCACAGCTATTGTAATCCAAGGTACCATATTGCACCACTTTTCGTGGTGCAACAGTGGCCGAAACCTTGTAGCCATATCTATGAGGTCACTCAAGGCCACTTTGCGTGGATTTGAATGGACTCATGGATATGAAGTAAGGTAAGGCAGCGCAAATCGCTGCTTTGCCTTAGTCTGTGCAAGAGAAGCGTTCCATGGGCACTGCAGTGGGTGCTGCAATGTAACTGCATTCTACAGCACACATAGAAAGAGGAAAACATTCCATGGGTGTTGCATAAGTGTTCCCACACATCTCCCATGGGTTTTCATGCATCCCCATATTTACAAAAACGTGTAAGTCTGGGGATGCACCAAAATCGTACACATCCCAGGGGACGCGTGAAGAGGAGAAATATCTCTATTTCACCTCACTTCTTCCTCTTTCAATGTGTGCTGCATTTTTTAATAGAAATAGACAGAGGATTGTGCCTCAGAGGATTGTTTGTGTGCAGGAGTGTGCCCAGCTACCTTAGGCCCTGTAGGCTTTACATAGTATTAGGTGATAGCTGGATAATGTTTAGAGGTGGGGTGGGAGTTTTGTCCACTCCACATTCTGTTTTGCTTGGAATGTGGGTTTCTGGCAGAACTCCACCAATCGCCAGGTGGCAGAGTTTTTTTCTCATATATACCTCGCCAACATAAACTTGGCAAGCTAAGTGAGAATTTATATCTCCTAGCACAATTTCCGGGTGCTAGAATGTCTCCCAGCAAGATTTCTCAATGCTGGGTGGTAGTGGCAGGTCGTGGCTGTTTGCGTTTACAGGAGTGGCAGAAAGAAGCAGCACCATTCATGCTGACTTTACAGTGCAGACCAAGCTCCCGGTGCTAAAAATCAGCACGAGCAGTGCAACATGCCCACATTCGAACACTGGCAGAACTCAGTGGAATCTCATAGAGTTTTTATGTAACTATGTGGAATTCCATCAAGTGAAACTCTGCGTGTTCCACCCACATCTAATATTGTTGCCCTCATAAGCCTGTGTGAGGGCGGACACTAGATTGCATAGTTCAAGTATTTAAATCTGAATTTAGTGCAGAAACACAGCCATCAAATTAACTTGAAAAGAGAGCACCTTGCCACGTGCACTTTACTCTGTCTCGTCTAAAACCATGGATCAAGAATTTCTTAAAATGTCCTTTCATGCTTTGGACAGAGTACATTAAATACTGTTCCAAACAGAAATTCATCTGACTCATGGTTGGCAGAACATACCTTTCCCATTGGTTCTCGAACTCCCTATATCAGCCACATGAGGCTCCTGGCCATTGACTGGTCCAGCATCCCAAAGTTTTCTGCTGGTAAGAGATGGAGAGAAAGAACTGCCATGAGAGGAACAGCATCAAACCAGTTGTTTTGCATCTGGCTCTCAAACACTGACATGCCCAGAGTCACCCACATTGTTAAGTCATTCCATGTCGTCTCCAAAAAAAGTGAAAACCATGATCATGATTGGTACAGACTAGAGCTATAGTCTGGGGTAGTTATTACACTTACTGTGGGCGGTGCTAGATGTCTCCGCCAAACAACATGTAGTGTGGGTGCAGGGACTGAAACTTGATGAGGATGTAATGGTGAGGATGAAAATCAAACAATGTCTTTTGGCAATGCTTTCTGTAGTAGGATGAAGATCTTTTCCTCTGCGAGAAGTCACGGACTCTGTTCTTGGTGAGGCTGGGCATCTTATACTGAAAGTTGGTGGTGGGCACTCCTTCCTTGGAGAGATGCCTAGAACTCTGAAGCCACCACCTAAGACACCTCTAAGTGATGCTCATCGTATTTTTGGCCCCTCCATAATTCAGCACCAGTAGAAATGCTGCACATCATAGTGATGCTCCAAGTAGAGAAATACTCAGTGGAACAACCTCCCCAGCTTGATTTAGTTTGTGGCCTTGCAATGATGTACCAATGTGGGGTGGCGGGGTGGTAGCATGCAAGTAAAATCCTTCAGTTCGCTGCACAGCAACAGAATAGTCATCTCCATTTCAGTACAAGACATTTGATCAAGTGATGTCGCTGGCATTTAGAGATTAGCAGTAATGGGTCTGCCACCAAAAATTGTCAACTGTTCAATCCATCCACCTCTTACATTTCACACCTAATTACAGTTTGGAGGATGGTCTCTTTCCTGATAGTGGAGCAGCCATCTGTAAAGCTCGTTTGTTGAGGGACCAGCTGGTGAAATTGGCCTCTAAGAGACCATGGTAGTACCACTTAAAAGTGGTCCCACATGGGCTGTAAGACCACTCTCAACACATGAAGGACATTTTTTTCCAGCAAAGCACCCTTGTTTTGGAGATGTGACATCAGAAATGAAATGCCACTATTTGAACCTGCTTTCATTGTATTTTGTTTTTTGATTAAAATTGTTATTTGTTTTAAACAAAGTACAGTTACTATTGCATACCATATTCACAGGGACCACTCAGGGGTGCGCCACAACCCCAGTCCAAAGATTGACCTCCACATCCCCCCTATTTTGTCATATTTATTCGAGGAACCAAAGGCAATACAAATGGATTTCTCAAGCTGGGCACACAAGTCCACTCCCGCTCTGCATTTTGCCAAAGATGGGGCATTGGGGGAGGTCCATCACTGGGCAATGTCTCTTTTGGCAACCAAAGTGGCAACACCCACAGATATGTGGTTGACCCGTGAACCCAATCATACCCAGCACGCCCACCCTGGGGGTCAGATCAAGCTTCCGCTCCATAACCTCATCGAGTATGGTGCACAACCCCTTCCGGTACACAGAGATGAAATAGCAGGCCCAGACAGCACAGTACAAATTGCCTGTGATTCAGAACAGTGAAAACATGCCATTTGAGAGATCTCGCCAGCACAGTGCAGGCACAAAGAGTCAGGTAAGTGGTATGAAGATAATTGAGCTGAATCAACTGGAGACGTGTGGAGATGGACATTATGCGTGGGGTTAATCCAGCTTCCTTTCTATCCGCCTCATCAAGCTCACCTACCCACGTCTCCCATTGGACCTGGACCACATCAAAACCATACAGGTGCTCCCAATGAGAGACCATTAGACCTGGAAGATAGCGCCACCGCCAAGTTGGGCCATCAACAATTTGGCCTCTAGGGGACTAAATTCTGGTATCTCGGTATAAGGTGAAATGTTAGTCAAGAGTGATGGAGTTGAAGATAAATTATGGAATTGTGTCTGATTAAGCTTGTAGCGAGCCTGCAGGGTCATTGTATTTTTTAGAAGGATTCTGCAATGGAGGTGAGACTCGGGAGCCACTTCAGGGAAAATAAAAACCGCCATTCTAGCAGCAAACATTCAACATGGTTGAGGAGCTGCAGCTGGGCCAGCAGGGAGAGTGTCTCTTTATAAACGCTGTACTGTACCCACAGCTGGCATAGAACATGAGTGCCCACGTACAACACTCTACACTCAATTAGTCTCATGAGTTCAGACCTCAACATACATATTATGCCGTGTTTGATGCTTATTGCAGTGACATCTGAATGTCTCAGGATTTAGGGTCCATCCCACTATTATTAAATTCTGACAGGTCTGACATGCCAAAATCTAACAAACGCTAATCCAAAGATGCAATAAATATTACACAATTTATAATTGCAAGCCCTGTGCAAACAGGTGTCTGTGCAGGGGTTGTTATATTACGAGGTTCTCATGATCAAGACCTATGTGAGTGAAAAATCACTGATAGAATTCAGCAAACTCTGCGCAGTGGGGGAAGAAAAACATAAAAATACAGGACTCGTATCATGATGGGCTTTGCTAGCGCATGTGCATAGGTGAATTCATTGAACCCGATAGGTCTCTGAGTCAATGCTTCATTTGCAGACATCACAGCTCAGAAACAGAAAGAGGCCAACTCTCACTGTTTCCAAGCTGCACTATCTGAAAATAAAGCACCAACCCAGAGGAATCCTGGATCATACTCATAATCCCCATGTGCTGCCACAGCTTCACTTTTTGTGACGCCCGACACACTTTTTGTAACGCCCGACTCACTTTTTGTGACGCACCGATAGCTCAGACTACAAAATATCCATCAGGCCACGCAAAGCCACTTTGTATGGCTTTGAATGGTCTAATAGATTTGGAGTATGGCAAGGCAGTGCAAATTGCTGCCTTGCCTTATTCTGCATCAAGGAGGTGTTCCATTAGGTTTGCAATGGGTGTTCCCATGCAACACCCATGGATTTTCAGTGTCCCCAGATTTACAAAACCATGTAAGCCTGAAGATGCGAGAAAGACTTAGGCCCATATTTATACTTTTTGACGCACAACGGCGCCAACGCAGTTGTGCGTCAAAAATGTTACCGCCGGCTAACGCCATTCCAACGCGCCATGGGGGCGCCTTATTAATGGAATGACGTTAGCCGGCGCTGCGGACTGGTGTGCGTCAAAAAAAATGACTCACACCAGGCAGCGCCGGCGTATGGGAAAATGGGGGTTGTGCGTCAAAAAATGGTGCACGTCAGGTCTGAGGCAAAATTCACGCCTCAAACCGGATCTGCGCCATTTTTTTTTTACGCCCAACCTCCATTGACATGACTTCTGTCTTAGCAAAGACAGGAGTCATGCACCCTTGCCCAATGGCCATGCCCAGGGGACTTATGTCCCCTGGGCATGGTCATTGGGCATAGTGGCATGTAGGGGGGCCCAAATCAGGCCCCCCTATGCCACAAAAAAAATCGGAAAAAAATACTTACCCGAATTTACCTTTACTTCCCTGGGATGGGTCCCTCCATCCTTGGGTGTCCTCCTGGGGTGGGCAAGGGTGGCAGGGGGTGTCCCTGGGGGCAGGGGAGGGCACCTCTGGGCTCCTTCCGAGCCCACAGGTCCCTTAACGCCTGCCCTGACACAGGCGTTAAAAAACGGCGCACATCAGGCTGTGCGCCGTTGTTTAAGGCCCACCCCCTCCTGTGCGTCAAAATTACGCCAGAGTATAAATAAGGGGCACAGACCTTAAAGTCATTTTTTGGAAGGGAACGCCTACCTTGCATATAATTAACGCAAGGCTGGTTCCCCCTTCCAAAAAATGACGCACATGGTGGAATTTTGACACCCGCGGGGTCGGACGTCAAGGTATAAATATGGGGCAGGGTTTGCGCTGATTGTGCGTCAAAAATTTTGACGCACATTCGGCGCAAACAGAGTATAAATATGCCCCTTAGTCCTTCGAAGGTGAGACATACAGTTGAGAAATATTTTTATTTCTCTCCATTTTTCCTCTTTCCATGTGTGCTGCATTCTGCCCCTTCCTGCACAAAAACAATCTTGCCGACAACACAGGCACCCTTGGTCCTTGGTGCTTGGCTGCTGAAATGGCGGAATGCACCAGAATGCTTAAAAACGGTGCATTCCTGTACTTTCACTTTGGCGTAGAACAGCGAAGCAAGGTGACTGGCTGCACTGCCCTACACCAAATCCCCGTTTATGAGTGCCATTGGGTTAAATGAATTCCCTTTACGCACTGCACGCACATGAAAGAGGTGCTGGGCTCTGTGCTGCGCCTGCACAACCCATTATGATACAGCCCAAGCTGGAGTTTTACATCTCACCTTACCTTAACACATTTTTAGGTCTTTTTCCTATTGACACACACAATTGTACACCTGAAAGCTGTGCCAATAGCGAGTTTTCAGGTGTACTTCTGGGAATGCCAAGTAACATGTCTCGAGGGCTTGCATTCTCTCTTGTGGAATTCAACATACATACTGTAAAATTAAGCACAAGGGGATGGGACATCCTGTGAAATTGCATTGTTTCTCCATGCAGAAATTTTTTACTTTCAAGATATGGGAGTTGCTGTGCTAACACAGTCCAATGGGTGGAAGGCTGAAGGACACCATTTTTGAAGTGCATTTTGCTTTTTCTGTACTTGAAACATTTAAAAATAACATAATTGAAGCAATCTTTGTTTAAAAGTTTCTTCTGACCAGGAAGAACATTTTGTGGCTTTGGTTCTGCAGTGAGTAATAAAAACAGAGTCTGGTACATAATGGCTGTAGTCTAGACTAACGCTTTCCTATTAGATTTTCCCTTCTTTATTAGAAAAATGAGATTACAAGTGAGACAGGTGGCTTCTGCTTCAAGGAATTGACCTAAAAGCACTTGAAAGCTCAGAATTAAAATACTGCTTAATACCAGCTGGGGACTTTACCAATGTCAGCATTCACCTGAAGTTTGCTGACATATTTTAATAACATTGTATAAGAGAAACTCCATATCATTACTTTCCCGCATATCTGCAGGGCCCCGTACACCCACCTAGCTGGTATCAATTATACACCTGAAAAAGCGCTTTTTCAGTGATACATACAGCTTCAAGGAAATCAACAAGTTCTGCAGCCGGGGAGACATTAGGGCATATAAAACTGTTTTTGGTGTTATTGATTTTACAAAATGGGGCTTTAGGGTCTCAAAAAGAAGAAATGCTTGGGGACATAAAGAGATCCCAGGGCACAGTCACAGCGCTACGTGTATAACAAAGATAGTCGTGTGCGAAAGTGGTGCTTTTGTGCTTCTGAAAATTCCATTTTCAAGCAGCCAATGGACTATGCCTTGGTCGAATTCTCAGAGGTTTACTTCGCTGAATTCTGCGGAGTTACAGACAAACTCCATGAGATTCCATGGAGTTCCAAGAGCGGGCGGAATTGGGCAAGTCGCTCTGCTCAAGCTGATTTTTACCACCAGGAGCTTCCGTGCTATAAAATCGGTGCAAATGGCACCGCACGGCACACCAGAAGGTGCTGCTTTTTTTGCTGCTTAAGTAGGTTTTTCATTCGAGTGGCAGCTTAATCATCGTGAACTGTTGCGACATGGAGATATTCTAGCACCTGAAAAGCATGCTAGGAGATGTAAATTCTTGCCCACGCTTGCCAACTTTACAAGGGCAACCCATGATAGAGAAAAAACTCCACCACGCAGCGGTTGGCGGAATTTTGATGGAACTCCACTCTCCAAGTGAAGCACGGATCAGTCAAAACTCTGCAAGCACTAGCGACAGAGGAGAATTTATCACCCACACCTACAATGGACTTTGTTATTGGTCATTTATATCTCTCACATTTCTATAGCAATCTTTCCCTTTCAGCTTTGCATGTTAGCTCTAATTCTTTCCACTTTTTTTCTGCGTATCTCTCAATCTCTCATTCTCCCAGCACTGCTACCCTTCTTCAACACATTTAAGCCCCCCACTCTCTAGCACTGCCATCTTTCAGCTTTGACATTCTTTTTTTTTTTAAGGTAAATCAGCTTTATTGAAATCAAAATACATATGGGTTACATACCAACAATACAAGATATCTGTCACACTGATAATGATATAATTTTTAAAGGAATTGTAAAAGCAGTTTAACATTTTAAAAGTATAAAAAGGGGAAGAAACAATGAAAACGGAACAAGACCATTTACAATGCGAAAGATGCATTGGATCTTCAACAGTTAGATAAAAGAAAAAAAGTAATATTCAAAAAGGCATAAATGTAAGCTAAATTAAAATTCACTCAAGAACAGAGAAAATAAAGAATTCATGTTGGCTTACAATTCTCAGATAATGTACAATTAGTAGAATTACAAGCAACAGCATTAAGATAATCAGTCAAAGGTAACCAGTACAAATCTCTATTTATGGAAGGGCAGCATAAAGAGATAAAAGCAATATCTAGTCTATGGTAGTGACAAACATTATTCCACCAAGCTTTATAGGAAATATTGGATGAATTTTTCCAATTGAGAGTAATTTGTTGAAAGGCCAGAGCTAACATGATATCCAACAATTTTGAATTATCATCATTTGAAACAATGTCCGCAGAGAGACTACCTAAAAAAAGCACCAGTGGAGATAATTGGGATTGCAAATGAAAAATGCAGGTAAGTTGACACCAAACTTTTCTCCAAAAAGAGACAGTAGGAGGACATTCAAAAAGGATATGCATTTGATCTCCCTTTGAGCTATCGCAGGACCAGCAACTTGAAGTGGAGGATACAGAAAAGTTTGCTATAGTAGAAGGGGAAAAAAATTCTGTGATAAAGAAAGAAAAGTGACTGTGTGGTAGAAGCTGATCTGGATATTTTATAAGATCGATGCCACACCTTATTCCAAAAGGTAACAGTCCAGGTACATCCCAAATCCAATTCCCATTGAGATTCAATTTTAGATTTAGGATTCGTCAAAACAGGAGACTGAAAGATTTTATAGATATTTGATGCCTTAGGATACGAGATAAGAAAGGAGGACAAAGAAAAGGCTAATTCCGAAGAAGAAGAAGGGGAAGGCAAGGAAAAAAGAACATCAAGAATAATATTAATAAGAAGAAGATATTTAGGCATAAATGAATTGGGACAATGAAATAGAAGTTGGAATTGTGAAAAAGAAAGTGGAGTATTATTGGAAAATAAATATTTGACCCAAATTATATTTCTTTGTCGCCAGAATTTCCAAAATAAGGGTTTTTTATTAATAGATAAGACAATTATGCCAAATAGGGGAATTCAGAAAAGAGGAATGAGAAACAGATGGATGTAAATAGTGAGAACGCAGAGGAGAACAAGTATATTTAAGAAGCAGAGAGGAGATAAGTGAAATATTATAGGAAAAGGATACCACATCACTAGGGGAAAAAGGCAAAAGAAAAGAACACTCAATATCCAACCATAATGGAGTAAACCTAGATTCTGACAGGGAGACCCACTAGAAGCTTGACGCAAACAAAAGGATTTATGATACAATCTAAAATCAGGAAAATTGACTCCTCCCTCCTGTTTAGAATGGCGAAGATGACTAAGAGAAATTCTAGATTTCTTATTGTTCCAGAGGAATTTAGACAATCTGGAGTCCAATTGTGTATAAAAGGTACCAGGTAAAGGAAGCAGAATCATGGATAGGATATATAAAATGTTAGGAGAAATCATCATTTTAAAGGAGTCAAGACGACCCCACCACGATAAAAATAAGGGATTCCAAGCCAAAATCGATCTATCAACTTTCTCTAAAGCCTCTGAAATATTTACTTCAATGGACTTTTTAATGGATGAAGTGAACCAAATGCCTAAATATTTAATCTTGGAAGAATTCCAGGGAAAACCAGTGATAGCAAATGATGCTTTAAAACAAAATTTTGTTAGAGGGAGGATTTCAGTTTTATCCGAATTTATCTTATAACCTGAAATCAAGGAAAAATCTTCAATTTCCCGAAGTAGAGACGGAATCGAGAGCTCAGGGTTTGAGATATAGAAAAGTATATCATCTGCATACGCCATTAATTTTAAATGTTTCTCGCCATACTGGAAACCTTCAATTTTAATGTTATTTCAAATACTGGATAAATAGGGCTCAAGAGCTAGAATAAATAGGAGTGGAGAGAGCGGACACCCTTGACGTACACCTCAGCATAATACAAAATATCTAGACAATTTCCCAGTTACCAATATCGATGCCATTGGAGATTGATAAAGCAAAGAGATAAATGAAATTAAATGAGGCCCTAAACCATGCCAAGCTAAAGCTTTTAATAGAAAAGATCAGTCTAACCGGTCGAACGCTTTCTCAGCATCTATGGAAATTGCCGCTACAGAATACGACAGAGCGGGAGCTTTGCTGAGTACATTAAAGAATGTCCTAGAATTGTCAGAAGCAAGTCTACCTTTGACAAAACCTGTTTGTTCCTTACTAATCAGCGCAGGTAAAAGGTTATCAAGACGTGGGGCTAATAATTTAGTAAAGATTTTATAATCTGTATTGAGAAGAGAGATTGGTCTAAAATGTTTACAGAAAGAATGATCCTTACCGTCCTTTGGAATTAGGCAAATCGAAGCTTCCTGAAATGTGCCCCCTGTAGAGCCAGAACCCATGAAGAATTGGAAAAGCTGAAAAAGTTTGGGAAGTAACATGTCAGAAAAATGTAAAACAAATTCCACTGTAAATCCATCTGGACCAGGAGTTTTACCTTTTTTTTAGAGATTGAAGGGCTCTAAAAATTTCTAACAAAGTAATATCTGCTTCAAGTGAAGTTGCATCAATCAGTGTCTTATTAGGGTTTGGAATATTCTTTAAATAATCATCAATCTGTAAGGGGGTCGGGACTGACTCAGGAGTATAAAGTGTCTGGTAATAATTAACAAATTCAGCTAAAATATCTTCATCCTTAAAAAGGGACTCACCAGTATCTGAAACTATAGACTTCACATTATGGCGTTGCTTTCGAACTTTTAAATAATTAGCCAGAAGCTTCCCCACTCTATTTCGACCTCCATAATAACGGGCACTACTACGTAGAAGAAAAGAGGAAGCATTATCGGTTGAGATTTTGTTAAATTGCAGTTTTGCCTGAATAAGTTCTTGTATATTAAAATTGGAGAGGGAAGAATAATACTGATGTTCTAAGGGTTTAATTTCGAGAAGCAGTGCTTGATGCTGGGCATTGAAAGTTTTCTTTTTATTAGAAACAAAATTTATTATATGACCACGAGCCGCAGCCTTAAACGAATCCCATAACAATTGTGGAGAAATGTGAGAATCTTCATTAAATCGAAAAAATTTGTCCGCAAAGGCTACAAAGGATGTGGAAAATTTAGAATCAAGTAATAAAGAATTATTAAAACGCCACTTATTGGACTTGGGATGCACCAGGAGCAAGTCAAAATCTGTAATGACTGGGGCATGATCAGATATTACCATAGGTTCAATGGAGGAGTTAATAAGGTTTTGGGATAATGATTTAGAAACAAAAATATGGTCAAGTCTAGATAAGGAGCCATGTGGTGGAGAATAAAACGAAAAATCCCTATTATCAGGATTACAAGTTCTCCATGAGCCAATTAAATTGCATTTTGAGAAAAATGCCTTAAATTGTTTATGCATTTTATGGGGAGAAAAAGTTAATTACAGATTGCCTATCTATAAAGGGATCAAGAATTTGATTGCAATCCCCTCCAATAAGAAGAAAATCATCATTATAATGCAAACATTGTTTAGTAATATTGGGCCAGAAAAATTAATCTGAATTATTTGGACCATAAATATTGCCTATAGTCATTGTAATCCTATTAATACTAAGCCTCACAAAGAGCCACCTGCCATCAGAATCCGAATCTTGCAAAATAACATTAACTGATAATTCTTTATGGCAAAGCACAATTACACCATTTTTCATTGTAGACGAAGGTGAAGTAAAAACATTGCCCACCCAGCCTTTTTTGAGTTTCAGAGCTTCAGAATCCGTCAAATGGGTCTCCTGCAGAAGAACCAAGTCTGGATTATATTTCGATAAGTGGGATCAAATTCTCTGCCTTTTGATTGGATTAATAAAACCTTTGACATTCCAAGAAACAACCCTGAATTTACGTTACATAACCACATATATACACGAAAGGCCTTCTACCATAAATAACTGAAAATACACTGAAGGGAAAAGAAAACAGAAAGGAGAGAAGAGTAAAGGGAAAACAGCAGGAAAAAGGATGGAAAATATTCAAGAAAAAAAGGAGAGACAGTACATGTCAAATAAAGACGACTGCAAAAACATACCTGAGATGAATGAACAATAGGGGAGGGGTGGTGACAGCACAGACTGAAGACGGCACAGCAAGGGAACGGAACGCATCAACGGACAAAGGTTACGAGCAAAAATAATGATTATAGACCACCAGGAACCTGTGAAAAGAAAACAATACATTAACAAAAAAGGGGTCTGTAGTCACGGCAATATAATATACTGTATAAACTGCATATGAAGGACCATCTATTATAACGCAGTAGTAATGAAAGGGCATAATAAATTAAGAAACGTATATAGTCAACGTGTAGAAGGACCAGCTGTTTCCATAGAATTTGTAGAGTGTAGTCGTAGAAAATTAGGAAGAACTGCAGGAGAGGTAAATGAAGTGGTCCTGTTTTGATATGTCACCTTGAACAAACAAGGATAGAATAATCCAAAACGGGCTCCCAAGTCACAAAGCTGTGGACGAAGATCCAAAAACTCTTTCCTCCTATCTGCTGTAGCTTTGGACACATCCTGTGAGATGAAGATTTTACTTCCCTGCCAAGAAATTTGTTTTTTTAGCTTTCGCAGCGTTAAGAATTCTCAATAAGTCAATAAATTCAAGAAAGAAAATAATCATGCCTTTTGGTTTAGATGTATAGGAATGCGGAGAATGATGACCAATGCGATGGGCTCTTTGGATGTTCAATACTGTAGAAGATGTTAGACCCACCAACTGTGGAAAGAATGAGGTAAAAAATGAAATTGGGTCACTCCCTTCAAGACCCTCTGGTAATCCATAAAGGCGAAGCATATTGCGTCTATTTCTGTTTTCCAAATCCTCCGTAAGAGTCTTCAAGGTTGCCACTTCCTTCTCCAAACTAATAATTTTATATGTTTCATCCTGCACTTTGCTGACTCTTTGTTCCAAAGCAGAGACTCTCACTTCCATTTGAGACCACTTAGAATCAAGATTTTGTATCCGAGAATTAGTTTCTTCGATAAAAGGACCCAATGCGCGTATTTCGTCAAGCACAAGTTCAAGAGAAATCGGCAAAGGAGATTTTACTGGTGAAGGTGGGTCCTGTTTGACCCTCTTATGAGTGGATGTAGAAACGTTCTGAGGAACTTTAGGTGAAGAAGAAGATGAGGAAGACATCCTCGATATGGAAGAAGACGCTGCAGCAGAAGTGTCAGAAGCAGTTGTAAAAAGTGCGAAAGTTTGTCAGCTGAGAAGGACTGATGCAACAGAGATTTTATTTTCTTTAGTTTGCCCATATAAAAATAAAAAGCCTTCAATAAGGAAGCAAGTGACACAGGAACTCCAAAAATATGTTAACGAAACAGCAAAAATAAATAACCAGGCTTGCGCAAAAAAGAAAGTCAAATATTCAAAAAAGTATAATATAATGGTGAGCAAAGTTAGTCAAAATGGCCGCACTCATGAGGAGAAGTAAGAAAACTTAATTACAGAATCAGGAAATAAGCTAGGCAGACCAAAAAACAATAAAAATGCTCACCAAAACATCCCATAGTTGTTCCTAGTAAAACAACATTAAAAAGATGCAAAAAAAACGGCTGCGGCGGTAGAAACTCGCCCGACGATGCGCGGAGCTCTGTAATCAGGCGGCCATCTTTGTCGCCGGCTCGCGCACGCTCCAGCTTTGACATTCTTAATTTTATTGTTCCCATTTTCTTTTCTTCCCATCCTGTTCTCCTCTCTCTCCCACTTTTCTTAATCCCACTTCTGTCTTCCAATGTCATCGATTTCCTTGAGTTTCCTCTTCAAACACAAATTGATTCCCCCATTCTCAATCCTCTGCCATGTTCCCTCAGGCCTCCCCTACATGTTCTGACAATTTTTCTCTCTCTTCTATTTTTCCTGGGTTCCTTTGCCCCACAATCTCTCATTAGTTCACTCTATCTCTTCCAATTTGCTGTTTACCCCAAACTCTGAAACTCTCATGCGCTAAACTATATCTCTACCTAGTTTGCGTTTACCTCTGTCCCCGTTTTACTGTCACCCTACCCCTGATTCTCTCCTCATACTCATATTTACCTTCATCCAGCATATCATGCATTCTCTATTATCTATACTACCCACTCTCCCTCTCACATTTAATCTTACCTTTACCCACTAAATAACTCTCCGTATCATCTCTTACTTACCACTTTATTCTTCATTCCCTCACTATCATCACTCAGTGCCACTTTCAGCACCATTCCTGCCTCTAATCTTCTGACTTCTGACTTCTGCATCCTGGGTTTCCCAGCTACCTCCATCCTTATCCCTCCCTCTTATTTTCAGGCTCCTATCAGTCTTGTTTCTTCCACTGCCACCTTTCGCATTCCCATGCACCTTCTTACTTTTCATTTCCCTCTTATTTTTATCATTCCCAATTTTCCTTTCAGCTCACTCAACTTCCCGCTGTTTCCACACTTTTTCCTCTTTTATATTTCATATCAAACACTTGTGTCATCTCTCCTTCACATTCCGTAACATCACTCAGTCTGTAACATTCAGTCTATACTCCTTACCACTTTGCAATGTATCGCTCTCTCCTTTTCGTGTTTACCTCCCACTGTTGCACAGTCTCCCGCTCATGGGCTCGGGCGTCCGCTCATGCTCTTTGCCACTGTTCAGCCTTTGGTTTTACTTTTCTCTGTTCTTTCTGCCCCTCGCTCCCTTTTGTCCAACTCCTCTGTTCTTTTCCTGTCAGTTCTTTTCTATGTGTGTATTTTCCTGTCTCTTTCATTTCCCTTTCTTTTGTATTATTCATCTTGCATTTTTAGGTTATTACCTCCATTCTTATATTTCTTTTGATCTTCCTTTTTCTATCATCTGCTTCCTTTCTGAATGTCTTATTCTCATTCCTTTTATTCTCTCCCTTAGAGGTGTTTACAATCTTTTTCTTTCCTGTACTTCCCACATTTTCTTCCCTGATTGTTGCTTCTTTCTCCCTTTTGTTAACTCTTAGGGGTACATTTTCAAGAAAGTGGCGCATCATAGAAGATGCACGACTTTTCTTGCACCCCCCTCCCGGCACCTAACAAAACCATGGTTGTGCCGTATTTATAATACTGTGCACCCTGTCACTCATTAGCACAAATTTTGACGCTATTGTGGTGCTTTGCTACACCAGCGTTAAAAATGTTGCACTAGTGCAGCAAAGCACAGGGAAGCCCATTCAATATAATGGGTGCTGTGAGCAGGCGTTAAAAATGATGGAAAAAATGCTGCAGTAAAATGTTGTAAATTTCACTGACCCATTGTTTAGGGCCTCCTGGCGCCGGAACGCCCCCCTTGCATGGTGCAAGGGTTTACAAAGTGGCATAATGCGAGCATTGCATCACTTTGGAAATATGGGGCGGCAGAAAAGCCGCCTTAGCGTAAAAAAAATGATGCTATGTCAGCACTAAGGTGGCGCAAGGGGCTTGTAAATATGCCCCTTATTTTCTTAGTCTCTCTCCGTCACCATGCTGAGTCCTAAATTCTGTTACATCCTTCTCCTCATTGGATTATTTATAACCCTCCAGCTAAAATCACTGGATTATTTTCAAATCTTGAAATTCAATGTAATGGCCAAAGCAGCAACAGAGTAAGATTCTAGCTCAAACAATGGGTTGAACCAGACAGGAGCAGTTCATATTTCATAGTCACAAGAAGCTTTCCATAGTAGCAGTGCAAGCTTCACTCACACACCCAGCGCAGGCACTAGGCAGGTAGCAGCATTGCAAAGGAAGGAGAGTAACTTGTCCTCATGGAGGTCATGCACAGCCAGCACCAGTGTAAACTTCCATCACTCAGAAGGTTAATAGCATACAGAGCTGCACTGCAAGCTTTCCTGGTTCAAAATAGGTATAGCAGAGGCCGCTGCTGTGCAAGCTTCCTTCACACGAAGAACAGGTGCACCACGAGCAGCCACACTGCAAACTTTCCTCGCACAGAAAAGGTGCAAGATGGACAGCAGCATTTAAATGGCTCTCACATCACTGTGTTACAGTGAGCAGCAGAGCAAGACTCTGTAGCCAAACAGGTCTAGTAGGGCAGCAGCTGTGCAAGCTTCTCTTGTACTAAACATGAAAAATGTGAGCACTAGCTACAGATACAGGCTGGAAACAGGAATATTGCAAACACCTCTCACAAGGGTGACACATCATTGCAAACAAGAAGCAATGGAAGCAGGGGCGGCTCCTATGCTAAGGCGGAGGAGCATCGCCCCACTGGATTGATAATGATAATAACTTATGCTACATTATTATCATTTTATTTTTCCTTGTAGTAAGGGGTGGAGTGGGCCTGGGCTGGAGGGAAGGAGCCAGAGGAGGGCTACGCACGTCAACAAGTGCGCATGTCTTCTTTGCCGGCCGTGTTGGGCCGGCCAAACAGACGTGCGCATATTGCATGTTTTCTTCCTGGCTATATAGTACAGCCAGTTGGAGAACATGCCCAGGCTCCCATTCCAAGTCTGAGCAGCAAAGCAGGTCACTCAAACCAATCACGATGCTGCTGTCATGCTAGTGACAGCAGCGTCGTGATTGGCTGGAAGCCTGTGCAGCCGGGAATAGGATGGAGGGGACACGAACACGTCTCACCTCGAAGGTAAGTGTTTTAGTTTTTTCATTTATTTTTTAAAACCCCTTCCCGTCACATACTGTCCCGCCCCGCCACCCCTGTTCAGTGGCAACTGCCACTGAGTGACAGCCACCGTCACAAACAAAGTACACTAGGGGCAGGAGCTGTGCACACACCTCTTACCCAAACAGCTAGAATACCATTGAAGCAGAGCAAGCCTATGTGACAGAACCAGTGATGCAGTATTAAAGGAGACAGGTGTGCACAGCTGAAAACTGGCAAGATGTCACATGTGACACATTCAGTCATTCCTGGTATTTAACCCAAAAGCACTGAGCAAACAGGAATTTCTGAACCACCTTCTATGATGGGAGGCGTGTGAGGGTGAGTGTGAAAACATACACACAACTCTGTCAAATTTTCCAAGCATGAATCATCACTGGTGAGGAAATATACAACCTCAGTGTTCCATCAGGTGCATTTGGGTTGTTTTATTCTTATAGTTGTGCTTTGAGAGTTATAATATATATGTTTTTGACATGCCTGCGGGATCAAATATACTTTTTGAATCTCATTTCTTTATAGTTTTGTAATGGTTTCAATTCACATTATGATGGACGCCTTTGTTCCCTTTCACTAAGTTTTTATGGATATCTATATAGTATTTTTCACTTGTTAAGTCCATTTAAATGAATGGTAAAAAAGTTACTTTGCAGAATTCACAGTGATCCGGGTAACAAGGTAAGTCAGGGGGCTCTGCACCATGGACAATGAGTTGCTGATGGATCATTCTCACTGTGCCTCGCTTTCTGAGTCCAGGGAAGACCACAAAACACCCAGAGCTGGCTTTCACGTTAGTGACGCCCGGTACATCAACCTTTGTTGGTGCCCTGCCCCACCACCCATGACCTCCTTCTCCACAGATTCCCTTGCTACTATCCTCCATATATGCCCCTCATCTCTCCATAATGTCAATGTATGGTGTTTGAGCATACATCATATCACACACACTACACAGAGTCAGTAAGTCATGCAAATGTGTAAATCAATGTTTAGGAAAGGTTGCATAAGGCAATGCAAGCTTAATGGTGTAATAATCATGTCAGTCATGCATATTATTATATAAAGAGTGCTTGGTCTGGACAAAGCAACCTCAGGAGCATATTGACAAGTTTTTGATGTAAAGCTGTGCCACAAGCCTTCTTGCTGTGCTGCCCTGCATCAAAAGAAAAGTTTAAGAATGTGATGTATGTATAAGATATGGCACATTTCTGTCCTTTTCCCCTGCACTGCTGCATAATGGGCTGCCATGCTCCAAGGCAAGTACCCTTGCACCATGGTGCAAGAGTGTCTGCATTGCAGGGGTGTTTGGTTTTGTGTAGGAAGGGATACCTTCCTGCACAAAAACAATCACAAGAGGTATTTCCCTCTTTCTATGTGTGTTGCAGAATACAGCACACATGAAAAAGGGAAAAATGAGGAGAAATAAAATATTTCTCCTTGATGCGCCTCCCTTACATCTCCCCTGGGGAGTCATACGCTTTTGAGGCATTCCCAGCTTTTACAAAATCTCATAAATCCGGTCTTGGAAATGGCCATTTCTGCAGAGTTATCCCCAAACATTTTACCTTTCTCCTCCTATTGTTCTGACCCTCTTTTTGTTGGCTTTAGGACTTGGGGCACTTTACCACTGCTAATCAGTGCTTAAGTGGATGTGCGTTCTCTCCTGAAACCTAGTATAATTGGCTACACCTGTTTGGCTTATTCAGTTTCCATGTAAATCCCCTGTAAGGTGCCTGAAAATTAAATGCTACTAGTGGGCCTGCAGCGCTGATTGCGCCACCCACAGAAAAAGCCACCCACAGAAGTAGCCTTTCAAACTTGTCTCAGGCCTGCCACTGCAGCATCCAGGTGCACAGTTTACCGCCACATTGACTTGGCAATTCAAACTACTTGCCAATGCCTAAACTCCATTTTTACTACACCTGTCACCCCTAAGGTAGGCCCTGGATAGACCTATGGGCAGGGTGCTGTGTATGTAAAAGGTAGGACATTTATGTTTATGTGTTACATGTCCTAGTAGTGACAAACATCCTATTTCATTTATCACTACTGTGAATGCTGCTCCTTTCATAGGCTTGCACTGGGAATTACCTTACAAATGTCTAGGTGGTAATTTCTGATCTGTAAGGAGTAGCTTGGGCATGTTTGGTATGTTTCGAATGGTAGTGAGAAATTCTGCTTACTGATGTAGTTGGATTTTACATTACTGTTTTTGAAAAATCCACTTTTAGAAAGTGGGCATTTCTCTGTGCTTATAACTCTAGTGCTTTGCAGCCTGAATATAACCCATGTCTGGGGCAGAGTGACAGCTCCACTTGGTCCATACTTTCTACACAGCCATCACACCGGAGGGGCTGTGTGTGAGAAAAGGTATCTGCATACTGATAGTCTTCCTGGGAAGGGAGAGGGAGGGCCGTTCATCCCTTATATGTGGATAGGCTGTGTCCTTCCCTCACACAATGGGCTGATTACCTTCTACTGATGTCTGGAGACAGGGCTGGTTTGAAAGGGTGGTGTGCTTCACTTAAAAGGGCTCTTTTAAAGTTACCCTCTGAACAAAGGCACTTTTGGAGTATAAGTACAGGCGCTCTGGACCCATGGTTTTTAGAGCACTTTTGGAACTGGGACTGAACCTCTGTCAGAAGGACTGCTTGACTGCACAAAGGACTCATCTGGACTGCTCTTCCATTGTTGCTTTTCTACATGCTGCTTCTGGGTGGCAGAAAGGACCCATCTGGATTGCTTTTCTGCATGTTGCCCTGCTGACAGCTTGCCCCTGACTTAGTTCTGCAAGGATACTGTGGCACTGTTGGAAGAGATCGCCCTTGAGACAGCAGGTCTAGGGTTGCTGGTCTGCCTGCCTATTGCTGCCTGCCTTGTGTCCCCCTGAGTGCCCGCCCAGGAGCCCAGCGCAGAGTGAGCGTGCTTCTGCCCCTGGTACTCTAAATATAGCACGTTATGCCCGCAGTAGTTTGTAAGCATTACTTCTGCAACAAGCAGCGCATGGTGAGTGCGATTTGTTTCTACTTGGCACACAAGTAATGCTTTTCTTTTCCTCCACTTGGGAGGGAGCACTGTATATTGCCAAGAAACGGACGCGTTCTGTAAGCTGGAGCACTAGTTTGACCACAGCCCCCATTCGGAAAGGGG
The DNA here is from genome assembly GCF_031143425.1 of Pleurodeles waltl. Lineage (NCBI taxonomy): Eukaryota > Metazoa > Chordata > Amphibia > Caudata > Salamandridae > Pleurodeles > Pleurodeles waltl. The sequence continues at coordinate 64,043,985 of NC_090442.1, read as the reverse complement.
GTCCTAACATACATTGCCTGACGGAAAAAGTGCCATCCAGTGGCACCATCTCCCTGTCTGGGGATCCCATTGCAGGCCGTCTGAGTTCCCCCACTGGATCCCCTGCTGCGAGGAAGCCTTCACACTGAAAATGACACCACAGCCGGCCAGAGTGGTAAGGAGTTTTCCCAGTGACATCTCCCACTCTCCCCTGACAATGATTAGTGTGGGACAAGTGCTGCATGCAACTTTGCATGTGGGAGTCACCCACACACTTCTCCTACACGCCGCTCTGATGCAAAGAAGTCCGTGTGGCACCATACCTTGGCAGCTGAGGGTGAGCATTCTGAAGGCGGGGAGGACCGAACAAGGCCTCCCCACATGAATCACGCAGTTTCTGACTTCTCTGTCTGGGTTAGTCTAGATGAAGGACTTTGGGGGGCTTTTTAGCTTTGATTGGCATTGTGTGGAGGCCCCCGATCATGGCAAAAGGACTACTGCTGGGTTTCACCTTACTTAGTGAGTCTGTGGATTACCATAGCAAGCTTAATAGGAGTGCTGTGATCTGTTTTCAGAAGTATATAGTGTGATTCATATGCGTGTACCTAACCTGCTTTAAATTACTGTAATTCATGTGCTTTACCATAGCCTGATTCGCATTCCATGCCCTGATGTAGTTCTGCAAATAGTCTGTGATGGTTACATTGTCAGGAGCAAGTAACCTTTCAGTATTTTCAGTCCCGTAACTAAGATAAATGGTGATACATGTGTATTTTGCTACAATCTACCTGCTGTGTCTCATGCCCTGATGTTGTGTTATATGACAATTTATTTCCTGTCTAACCAAGATAATTAGTCTTGACCCTGGATTTTCATAGTGCACACAGTACTTATGAATATTGTTGTTTTGGCCTATGATTTATGCACAAAATACAATACATATGTATATTTTTATATAATCCTACGTGGAGTCTTCTTTGTAGTGTCTTTATCGTGTCACTGGCGAGAGAGTGTTGTGCAAATGCTTTACACATGATCTCTGGAGATAAGCCTGATTGCTCTGTGCCAAGCTACCAGGGGGTGAGCACAGGTTATCTTGGTGTGTAACTTAGTTGCCCTGACTAGAGGGGTGGGTTCTGCCTGGTTGAGGTGCATATCCTAGTCAACCAGAAACCCAATTTTTAACATCGGGGAATGTGGCAAATGCCATGGTGCCACCCACTGTAACACCCATGGCATGCCTCCTTGTCGCTGGGTGAGGCCCCAGTCCATATTTACAAGGCATGAAAAGCCATGCAAGGTGGCTTTACATGGCCTTGTAAATATGGCGTAAAAGTGACAATCCAGTGGTCCATAGGAGCTTGTAAATAAGCCCCTCAGAATTTAAAATGTAGCACAGTAGTTGGGGTTCTATATGGATAGGATGTGCTTGCTACAAAAAAGAAGTTCTTTTTAGCAACAAAAGTGGGGTAAAAACAATGATTCTAAACCTATGCCTTGACGTTTGCAGAATTGCAACTTACTAACTGCAAATAACAATACAATCTCTGTGAGAAAAACAGTAACCTACTCAGCTATCTACATAAAATACAAATCTGTGATCTTGTCCAGGCTGTGCTTTGCTGCTTTGCAATAGGCTCATTAACAAGCTTCTTTTGTCTCCCTCATCACATCTGACCTCTCTTAAATAGGGCACTGCAAACCTCTTTCCAGGTCCCTCTCCAGTGCTGGGCTCTGAGCCCCTGTTCTGGGAACTGGAAAGGCAGGAAGAAAGTAAAACCTTCAGGTTGCAATCTCTTGCAAACTCACACTGTTAGGCAGTTTGTTATAAGTCACTACCCAGCTACTTTTGTGTTAATGAATGTTTGGGGAGAAGGCAGATGGAATCCTCCTTCCCAGTACCAAACAGAGCAATGTATACAAATGATTATAGAAGAGTAATAAGGTTTAATTTAGTGCTCTCCTTCCTTCCTCACTCTCCTATAATGAGAGGTTGTGGCATTTCAGTTGATGATGGAACCGGGGAACCAGGTACAAGTCTCACCATGAACTCACAATCCTGTGATTCTGGGCAAATCTCTCTGTGCCTCAAAAACAACAAAAAATGAATGTGTCCTTGTAAAGTAACTGGTGCTCATGTAAAGCTCTGCAGTTTACACAAAAAATAAATAATTTGGTGCCACCTCCCAAGACAAGCACCCTCTTACTCCCAAGACAAACGGGGCACCCTTGCTAGTTGTGTTTCTGTTTGTAAAAAAATAAAATAATGCATTTCTCTACCCTATGGTAGGCAGACAAATGACCATAAGCATCCCCAAACCATTAGTTAATTCAGCTTAGCTAACCAACCTTCTTAATAACTGGAGCGATGAAGAAAGGACCGTGAGTAAAAGAATAACAAGTGGGTAATTGAGACACTATCTTCTCATGAATTTCTTCCTCCTGTTATTGCTACTGAGGATCAGACTGAATTTTAGGGCACTCTGGCTTTAGCAGATAGGTCAGTCTGACAGGTCAGGGTGTAGGCCAGTTTTGCAGGGTGGTGGGACAGCTTAGACTGTTAGACTTTTCATCCTTGGTGTGGTCTCCCGTAACTTTTTGCCTCTGTTCCCCAGGTTGTTGATGTGTGCTGGACTCTGATTTTGCTGTTTTTGTTACTCTGGGCACTTTACCACTGCTAACCAGTGCTAAAGTGCAAGTGCTCCTTTACAAAAATGTGTATGTAATTGGCTTATCCATGATTGGCATATTTGATTTATTAGTAAGTCCCTGGTACAGTGCAATAGAGGTGCCAGGACCTGTAAATCAAATGCTACTAGTGGGCCTGCACCACTGGTTGTGCCACCCACCTAAGTAGCTCTGTAAACATGTCTCAGACCTGCCACTGCAGTGTCTGTGTGTGCAGTTTTAACTGTAAATTCGACTTGGCAAGTGTACCCACATGCCAGGCCTAAACCTTCCCTTTTCTTACATGTCAGACACCCCTAAGGTAGGCCCTACGTAGCCCAAAGGGCAGGGTGCAGTGTATGGTTAAGGTAGGACATAAAGTTATGTGTTTTATATGTCCTGACAGTGAAATATTGCTAAATTCGTTTTTCAATGTTGCAAGGCCTGTCACTCTCATAGGTTAACATGGGGGCTACCTTTAAATCTGATTAAAGTGTAGATTCCCTTTGGGAGCGGATGGACATTTGGAGTTTGGGGTCTCTGAGCTCACAATTTAAAAATACATCTTTTAGTAAAGTTGATTTTAAGATTGTGTGTTTGAAAATGCCACTTTTAGAAAGTGAGCATTTTCTTGCTTATACCATTTCTGCGACTCTGCCTGTTTGTGGATTCCCTGTCTGGGTCAGTTTGACAGCTGGGCTGGTTGCACCTCACACTAAACAGTGACACAAAGGGAGCTGGGGTGTAGCCTGCACATCCTAATGAGCCATCTGTGCTAGGAGGGAGGGGAGGAGTAGTCACTTACACCTGAAAGGGCTGTGCCTGTCCTCACACAATGCCGTCTCCAACCCCCTGGTGAACAAAAAACAACAACCACTGGAAATCGCTCAAGCCACAACCCAATCCATTGTTTTTTGTTTTGCCTACCATGCCACCACAGTTAGGTCTACCTAAGGTTCCTGTACAATAGTGGTGGCGATACCATGTTTGTAGTGAAACATAACAGTTCTCCAAGTCCCAGGTTAAGCACTTTTGCATTACAAATATCCCTTAACTGGGGTTAGTTTGTAATATCATCATCTGTTACTGATGAGAACTCAAGAAGAGGAGTAAAGCAGGCAAATAATATTGGTTGATTAATATCGGGCCAAGGAGTAGTGAGAGATGCTTTGTTTTACAGCAGGCATTTTAATTTAAGAGAAGGCAAAGAAGTTACCACATGCCTTATTTGAGGGTACAAGTAAGACTTGCTATTGGACAATTGATTATCATCTCCTTATAAGTATGGACAAGTTTGTTTTGTCTGCCCCAGTAATGTAGACTTGGAGGTATGATTTTCAAGCACTGGTGTAGCCAGATTTATAGCTGCTAAAGTGCACCCTGCAAGTGGCATGATGAAATAGTGAATAGCCGTAGTAGCCACCAGACCAGAATGAGGACCAGATCCCAGTCCTCCTTCCACATATCCCCCTCATCTAGGTCCTCTCTGGACAAAGGTAGAAACAGAAAAAGAAGCACATATGGCGTGCATCTTACAGGGGACCTTCCCAATCAAAAGGTAGAACTCCACCTCTGACATCCCTTTTGGCTCCTTCCTCTTCCTCTAAACCAGGCCTGGTGGAGCTAGAACCTCAAGAGACTCTGTCAGAAGTGCCAGCTCAGATGCAATGGCTTCTAGTGGTGCCAATGGTACAACCAATGCTGACCTGTCCAGAGATTTCGGCCTCAGAGTTGACCATGTTCCTCTGGGCTATGTTGCAGGTTTTCAAATAAATGGATGGCAGTCTCCTCTTGAGCACCATCAGGCCACAATGGAGCAAACCGGGCTCTGCTTAGGGCTTACTAGCAGGTTCTTCCTTGGCGCAATAAAATCCTCTACCAGTACCATATGGAATACAATCAACATCACATCCATTGACTCTTCCTCTCGCCGTGGTGCCATCACCGATTCTGGTGCCACCGCCACCTCCCACACCTCAAGAGATCCCACTGGCCCCAATTAAACACCAGTATTAAAGAAGGAAGGCCAGGCGTCTTCTGGAGTAACAGTACAGGGAAAGCTGTCATGACTTCCAGCAATACTGGGTAACAATTCAAAACATGTATGGCATGGACTTAGAGTTTGTCTCAGAAGGGCCATGAAATATGGATGACAGAAGCCCAGTGGCATTATTCCTTCCTCTTGGGCTGGGGATATGCTGGCCCTACAGAATAAAAGTGGGCATGATGCATCTTCAGATACTGAGATAGACCACCTGGCTCTGCACGAGTGGAGATGGAATCATTTCACGCAGCCTTAAAAAGGGAAGCTGATGTGTTGAAGCTGACCCTTCTTTTGGTCAAAGTTAGGCCAAATAATTAGAAGTTTTTCTGTTAGTCAGCACTTCCATTCAGAGAAGCTCTGCTACAGGCGTGGGTAAAGCCAACTTCAGCACCTGTCATCAATTAAACGGTGGCGAGACGCTACAGGCTTACTCCTGGTGATCTGCCTTTCTATCAGTCCACCCTTCTTCTCTGGAAAGTTTGGTTGTGCAAGCCTCCTCTACAACCAAGCTGAAGCTAGGATCCTTCAGTATCCATCCCTCAGTCAGAGAATTAATTAGAAGGAGAAGGAAAAAAGGTATTTACTTAAGGCAGCTTGGCTCTGTGCTTCTTTAATGCCTACTAGGACAATACACAGTGCTGGGCTCTGAGCCCCTGTTCTGGGAACTGGAAAGGCAGGAAGAAAGTAAAACCTTCAGGTTGCAATCTCTTGCAAACTCACACTGTTAGGCAGTTTGTTATAAGTCACTACCCAGCTACTTTTGTGTTAATGAATGTTTGGGGAGAAGGCAGATGGAATCCTCCTTCCCAGTACTGAAACCAAACAGAGCAATGTATACAAATGATTATAGAAGAGTAATAAGGTTTAATTTAGTGCTCTCCTTCCTTCCTCACTCTCCTATAATGAGAGGTTGTGGCATTTCAGTTGATGATGGAACCGGGGAACCAGGTACAAGTCTCACCATGAACTCACAATCCTGTGATTCTGGGCAAATCTCTCTGTGCCTCAAAAACAACAAAAAATGAATGTGTCCTTGTAAAGTAACTGGTGCTCATGTAAAGCTCTGCAGTTTACACAAAAAATAAATAATTTGGTGCCACCTCCCAAGACAAGCACCCTCTTACTCCCAAGACAAACGGGGCACCCTTGCTAGTTGTGTTTCTGTTTGTAAAAAAATAAAATAATGCATTTCTCTACCCTATGGTAGGCAGACAAATGACCATAAGCATCCCCAAACCATTAGTTAATTCAGCTTAGCTAACCAACCTTCTTAATAACTGGAGCGATGAAGAAAGGACCGTGAGTAAAAGAATAACAAGTGGGTAATTGAGACACTATCTTCTCATGAATTTCTTCCTCCTGTTATTGCTACTGAGGATCAGACTGAATTTTAGGGCACTCTGGCTTTAGCAGATAGGTCAGTCTGACAGGTCAGGGTGTAGGCCAGTTTTGCAGGGTGGTGGGACAGCTTAGACTGTTAGACTTTTCATCCTTGGTGTGGTCTCCCGTAACTTTTTGCCTCTGTTCCCCAGGTTGTTGATGTGTGCTGGACTCTGATTTTGCTGTTTTTGTTACTCTGGGCACTTTACCACTGCTAACCAGTGCTAAAGTGCAAGTGCTCCTTTACAAAAATGTGTATGTAATTGGCTTATCCATGATTGGCATATTTGATTTATTAGTAAGTCCCTGGTACAGTGCAATAGAGGTGCCAGGACCTGTAAATCAAATGCTACTAGTGGGCCTGCACCACTGGTTGTGCCACCCACCTAAGTAGCTCTGTAAACATGTCTCAGACCTGCCACTGCAGTGTCTGTGTGTGCAGTTTTAACTGTAAATTCGACTTGGCAAGTGTACCCACATGCCAGGCCTAAACCTTCCCTTTTCTTACATGTCAGACACCCCTAAGGTAGGCCCTACGTAGCCCAAAGGGCAGGGTGCAGTGTATGGTTAAGGTAGGACATAAAGTTATGTGTTTTATATGTCCTGACAGTGAAATATTGCTAAATTCGTTTTTCAATGTTGCAAGGCCTGTCACTCTCATAGGTTAACATGGGGGCTACCTTTAAATCTGATTAAAGTGTAGATTCCCTTTGGGAGCGGATGGACATTTGGAGTTTGGGGTCTCTGAGCTCACAATTTAAAAATACATCTTTTAGTAAAGTTGATTTTAAGATTGTGTGTTTGAAAATGCCACTTTTAGAAAGTGAGCATTTTCTTGCTTATACCATTTCTGCGACTCTGCCTGTTTGTGGATTCCCTGTCTGGGTCAGTTTGACAGCTGGGCTGGTTGCACCTCACACTAAACAGTGACACAAAGGGAGCTGGGGTGTAGCCTGCACATCCTAATGAGCCATCTGTGCTAGGAGGGAGGGGAGGAGTAGTCACTTACACCTGAAAGGGCTGTGCCTGTCCTCACACAATGCCGTCTCCAACCCCCTGGTGAACAAAAAACAACAACCACTGGAAATCGCTCAAGCCACAACCCAATCCATTGTTTTTTGTTTTGCCTACCATGCCACCACAGTTAGGTCTACCTAAGGTTCCTGTACAATAGTGGTGGCGATACCATGTTTGTAGTGAAACATAACAGTTCTCCAAGTCCCAGGTTAAGCACTTTTGCATTACAAATATCCCTTAACTGGGGTTAGTTTGTAATATCATCATCTGTTACTGATGAGAACTCAAGAAGAGGAGTAAAGCAGGCAAATAATATTGGTTGATTAATATCGGGCCAAGGAGTAGTGAGAGATGCTTTGTTTTACAGCAGGCATTTTAATTTAAGAGAAGGCAAAGAAGTTACCACATGCCTTATTTGAGGGTACAAGTAAGACTTGCTATTGGACAATTGATTATCATCTCCTTATAAGTATGGACAAGTTTGTTTTGTCTGCCCCAGTAATGTAGACTTGGAGGTATGATTTTCAAGCACTGGTGTAGCCAGATTTATAGCTGCTAAAGTGCACCCTGCAAGTGGCATGATGAAATAGTGAATAGCCGTAGTAGCCACCAGACCAGAATGAGGACCAGATCCCAGTCCTCCTTCCACATATCCCCCTCATCTAGGTCCTCTCTGGACAAAGGTAGAAACAGAAAAAGAAGCACATATGGCGTGCATCTTACAGGGGACCTTCCCAATCAAAAGGTAGAACTCCACCTCTGACATCCCTTTTGGCTCCTTCCTCTTCCTCTAAACCAGGCCTGGTGGAGCTAGAACCTCAAGAGACTCTGTCAGAAGTGCCAGCTCAGATGCAATGGCTTCTAGTGGTGCCAATGGTACAACCAATGCTGACCTGTCCAGAGATTTCGGCCTCAGAGTTGACCATGTTCCTCTGGGCTATGTTGCAGGTTTTCAAATAAATGGATGGCAGTCTCCTCTTGAGCACCATCAGGCCACAAGGGAGCAAACCGGGCTCTGCTTAGGGCTTACTAGCAGGTTCTTCCTTGGCGCAATAAAATCCTCTACCAGTACCATATGGAATACAATCAACATCACATCCATTGACTCTTCCTCTCGCCGTGGTGCCATCACCGATTCTGGTGCCACCGCCACCTCCCACACCTCAAGAGATCCCACTGGCCCCAATTAAACACCAGTATTAAAGAAGGAAGGCCAGGCGTCTTCTGGAGTAACAGTACAGGGAAAGCTGTCATGACTTCCAGCAATACTGGGTAACAATTCAAAACATGTATGGCATGGACTTAGAGTTTGTCTCAGAAGGGCCATGAAATATGGATGACAGAAGCCCAGTGGCATTATTCCTTCCTCTTGGGCTGGGGATATGCTGGCCCTACAGAATAAAAGTGGGCATGATGCATCTTCAGATACTGAGATAGACCACCTGGCTCTGCACGAGTGGAGATGGAATCATTTCACGCAGCCTTAAAAAGGGAAGCTGATGTGTTGAAGCTGACCCTTCTTTTGGTCAAAGTTAGGCCAAATAATTAGAAGTTTTTCTGTTAGTCAGCACTTCCATTCAGAGAAGCTCTGCTACAGGCGTGGGTAAAGCCAACTTCAGCACCTGTCATCAATTAAACGGTGGCGAGACGCTACAGGCTTACTCCTGGTGATCTGCCTTTCTATCAGTCCACCCTTCTTCTCTGGAAAGTTTGGTTGTGCAAGCCTCCTCTACAACCAAGCTGAAGCTAGGATCCTTCAGTATCCATCCCTCAGTCAGAGAATTAATTAGAAGGAGAAGGAAAAAAGGTATTTACTTAAGGCAGCTTGGCTCTGTGCTTCTTTAATGCCTACTAGGACAATACACACATGCCCTGTGGACTATGTCTCACATTGTGGTACTCACCCTCCTGACCACGTTCACTAACTTTCATTGAAGAGGTTGAGAATGGTAAAAAAAATTCCAAGTCCATAGTCAAAGTCGGCCTACTGCACTCAAAAATCTTGTCAGGGATGTTGAAAATACTCTAATGGACAAGAACTTGTCCGAGGGGAAACATCTCCTGAGACCGCAGTGGTGGCTGGTCATATTTTGAGTGGTGGAGCATAAATGTATGTCTTGAATGCCATGTGGTGAGTGAACGCAGTTCTGCAATTCTAGAGGAAAAACAATGATCGTAGCAGCAGGGTCAGTAACCCACTGAACTACCTAACAAAAACAATAAGTCGCATATTTATTAAAGACTTAAGTCATTCTTGTGCCACCAACGGGGCACAAGAGTGACGCAACTCTTAAGTTAGATATATCAATCCATGCAAGGCCACATTACATGGCCTTGCCTGGCTTGATAAATCTAGAGCAATGCATGCAGCGCAATTTGTTGTGCCGCATTACTCTGCCCTGGAAGGCGTGCCATGGCTGGAGCATGGGTGATCTCATGCATCCACTAACGGGTTTCGAAACTTTCCCATATTTACCATTACTGGTAGACCTGTGCAAGAATGCTTCAAAATGCTACGCCACTCCATGTGAGGCGTAACGAGGAGAAATATATTTATTTCTCCTTGTTTTTCCTCTTTCTATGTGTGCTGCGTTCTGCAACACACATAGAAGGAGAAAAATGCCTCTCAGGATTGTTTTTGTGCAGGAAGGTACCCGTTTCTGCACAAAACAGCCCTGTTTACAAAACAGACACCGTTGCACCATGGTGGAAGCATGCCTGCATTGGTGCAAGGCAGCACATAAAGCACCACTGCAAGGAAAGGAGAGGAATGCGATGTACAGCATTCATTATGGTGCATTCCTGCCCTTTCCCTCTCATGCAGTGCAGCCAGGTGACTTGCTGTTCCGCGCTCTGTGAATTTTCAATAAATCTGCCCCCAAGAGTCAAATGGAAACATTACTGCAAGTAACCAGCTGTGGATACTTGTACCTGGCAGACTAAAACAAAGGTAAGACTTGCTGTTAATGAGCAGCCAAGAAGGGCAGAACAAAAAACGATTCAAACTTTCAGAAGTCCAAATTTAGATATTTTTATATAACATAAAATCAGATACAATATAAACTTTACTTCAAAACTCCAGGCGTCTGAAAGAGAGCTGAGTATCATTGAGCAGCAGTGGCTCTCAGGGGGAGTCCTCTCAGAAAAGCGCAGGAACCCACACTGTAGTGTGTTTAAAAAAAAGTTTAATGAAGTTGTAGATTGCGGAAATAACAAAACAGCCCCAAATTTGTCACTTCATATTTAAGAGGTAGTTTGTGGTGCAGCAAGCCTGGATGGTTTCAATATTAACACGCGCCCAGCTGTACTTAATGCACATCAGGACCGATGCTTCAATACTGACTGATATACAGTACATTCATTCAAAGTTTCTGACATAGCGGCTCAAAAGTGTAGCTTTTTTGTATCATTGTTAGCACTCATCTAGTTATGTATCGAAAAGTATTTCTTGCACTTTTATTTGTCCACTGCAGTGGTACTCAGCAAGTCTTTCCGCGATGTCACCCCGGCATGCTCAGGAGCAGCTCTTCTCAGAGCCCTAAGCCATCTGCTATTCCTTGGCCGCCACGCTGCATGCCATTTAGTGTGGTGGAGTTTGTTCGTGTTGGCCCGGCCAATCGCAATGTTGCTCTTTAAAATAAAAGAACTTTGGACTTTTATTAAAGCATATGAGAGCAGCGTTGGGACTGGCTTGAGCAAAACAACTCAACGCTCCATCAGAGATGAGGGGCCTGCCATCTTAGTTCCCCAGGGTCTCTGGTACGGCGCGGTCAGAGGTCTTAAAAGTGTACATGTCAAATTGGATTTGCCGCATCCTTGTCCAGGCCAACATCTACACTTTAATTCATGGGAGCCCTACAGCCCTGTTCTCCATAGTCATTACAAGAGAAGGGCCAATACTCCTCCACTACCCAACAGTAACTGCAATTCTAACTCCAACAGGAGAATTGAAAATTGACGAAACAAACACAGCATCTATCAGATTATTTGTGTGGAAGCTCCTGAGTGGAGGGGCAATGCGCATTTGGCCCTAAGGATGAGCCACCGCTGACCGACAGAGACAAGACAGATGCAGCCTTTGTAAAGATTCAAAGCTAGAAGAACCATAGCCAGATCCCTGGAACTGCAATCCTCTATCAAGGGCATTTGGCCCTTTCAGAGTTTTCAGGTTTTCTAGTGATTTCCAAAGAATGCAGCACCAGATAGGCCAGCCATCCCAATCGTAACAAAACTGTTTTTGTGCAGTAGTACATGGGAAAAGGCAAGGGCAGATGCTGCCAAACCCAGCCTCCCTCCTCCTTCTTCTCTTCCTCCTGAGGTCCACCAGCGAAATCACTGTGGTTCTTCATGGAAGGAGAATGCATTGCCAGTGAGAGAGTGGGTGACCTCTTTTTTAGGACCTTTACATCATACCAATGGGTCCTACATATTGTAGAAACGGGGTACAACCTGCCCTTCCACTAGCAGCCCCCCATTAATTGCCAGCAGTCCTTTCAGCTGGAGGGCCACCTGCTGAAACGGCAGCAGACGGTAGCCATCCTGCTTTATAAAAAAAGCAGTGAAGTTTGTAGAGCACTAAATTTGGCAGGGGTGCTACTCCATGTGCTTCCTGGATCCCAAGAAGGACGGCTGTCTCTGTCCGAACCAAGACTTCAGACTCTTGGGGCCAGATGTATCAAAGACCCGTTTTGCATTTCCTAAATAGTGAATTTTAAGAAATCGCTATTTGAGCAATGCAAAATGGTATGTAAGAAAATAGCAAATCCCTAATAGCAATTTCTTAAAATTCGCAATCGCTATTAGGGAATAACTATTAGGGAACGGGACCCCATTCATCCCTGTGGGCCTGATGGCTCATAGGTGTTAATGGTTTTGCATTTCCTAATTTGCAAATTCCTTTTAGGAATTCGCAACTTAAGTAATGCAAAATCCAAGAGTGCTGAGGGGCGAAGGCCCTCTATAATTCCCCCCCTAGGGGCATATGTGCACTACATGGCACTTTCAAAATTGCATTTGTAATGCATTTTTTAAAATTGCACATGGTTACCACCAAATTAGAATTGGTGGTAATTGCATTTCCTAAAGGCCCAGTTTGCATTTAGCAAATGCACGATATATGTGCAGAGGTATTCCCTATTCAGAGTTGCAGTTTTAGAGAATTGCTTAAAATTGTGATTTCCTAAAATTGCACTGCAATGCCTTTCATACTTCGTGGAAGGCGATTTTGCATTCACAAACGGTAGAATCTTGCGATTCGCACCGTTTGTGAATGCAAAATATCTTGATACATCTGGCGCTTGATGTTTTACCAACACAAGGAAAAGTTCAATCTACAGTCCCTCGTTCAAGTAGTTTTGGTGTTTGAAGGGGCAGACTGGATAGAGTCCCTCAATTTACATGATGCGTACTTTCACAAACCCATCCTGCAGTTGAATAGGAAATACTTGGTTTTCATGATAGGGTCAACTCACTACCAGTTCACCCATTTGAGCTCACATCAGCACCTCAAGTTTTCACAAAGGTAATGACAGTAGTTGCGGACCGTCTCAGGAGGTTGGGGATCTTGATATATCTCTGTACCTGGACAACTGGCTGCTCAAAGCCAAACTGCTGCAGATGATGTTACAGCACTTGTAGGAAATAGTGTTTCTGCTGATCAATCAAGGCTTCTCAATCAAGGTGTCCAAGCCTCACCGGGAGACCTCTCAGAGCCTGCTGTTCAAAGGAGCAGTACTAGATACAACATCGCTCCAAGCATTTTCTCCCCCATCAAGGATCCTCCACATTCAGGATACGATTCCAGTGTTTCAGGCTGGGATTCGGTTTCCAGTCCTGATAGCTCTGCTCCTCCTGCTCTGTTAGCTTCCTCCATCATGTCTGTCAAGCATGCATTCTAGCATATGAGGACCCTTCAGTGCTGCCTCTGCAGGCAGTGGTTCCAGCACCAGGGAGATCTTTAGGCATCTATTTTGGTCACTATGGACACTGAAGGATATTTAAGCTGCTAATCTGAAGAGGCGAACCTGACTCGATGGACATCCTATTGTCCGCCTTTCTCCATGGCCATAATGGTGATGAACCAAAATTTGTGATTCCTTGTCCTTGGAAGATCTGCTTCTGGACATATCAAGTAAGATGAAGAAGATAATTCATCCCTTCTTCATGACCTTTATTTCTCTCCTGCCTACTAACTGTGTACGCTGCAAGATATTACAGCATCACCACATCCACCAGTTGCCATAAACTGAAGATGGCATAGGTTTCATTCTCAACAGTAATTGGAGAAGAAATGTGCCTATGCCACTTCTCCCTCTAAAATATCTGGCTCTTAGTGGTAAACTTCCCTTGTGATTACATTTAACAACCTTTAACTTTCTAGAATACCGCCTAATTTAATAACACAAAATGAGGGTTTAAAGAAAAGGATATCATCAAACCTTGTCACATTAATGGCTCATGACCACTACTCCTTATTGGTTACATCTACCTTTCTGAGAAACAAAGAGAACTTTTAATTAGTGACTCCTACATACACACTTTCTCTCTTCCTTTTTTCTTTGTAACCAATGTGACCACAGTGACCCTCTACCATGCCTACAGCAGTTTGCACAGTGTGAGGTTGTGGACACACAACACACAGGATTGTTTCCCTCCTCACTATCAGAGCAATATAAACTTTCAGACATCTCTCCACTAGTAAATCTCTTTCGGTATAGTGGCTGTTTTTGCAGTGTTTTAGAGTCTGCAAGCATGCTGTGTGTTACATGAGATTTCACAGATTACCTTGCTAGCCTAGGGTTTTGGTGTTGATTACCCCTCTGACAAAGCCTGGGGGTAGAAGGTTTGCACTGTAATAAACCTTGCTACATTCCCTAAGGAAAGGGTTCAGTTGTTTGTCAGGCAGGTTCTTGTGAGCTAAAATAATGATCTATCTAGATTCTGAAGATTTTAAAAATGTTCATCCAATCTCATTGCTGCTTGCTTCTGCCAAAATATTCGAGAAACCAATAAATCAGGGATTGATGAAATTAATTGATTCTTATGATCTTCTCGATCCATTTCAGATTGGGTTCAGGAGTGGCCATAATACAGAGACGGGATTAGTGATGATGGCAGACTGTACCAGAGGTCAGGTTGACAAGGGCAGAGCTGCAATTCTAGTCATTCTGGACTCATTTGCAGCTTTCAATAAGGTCTGTTCTAAGCGGATGGTTCATCGTGTACGGCACCTGGGTGTGGAAGGCAAGGCACTCAGCCTTTTGCATTCCATCCTTGTGAATAGCTTGCAAGTTATTATCTGTGGACAGTTTAGGGCTAAGGTGCTTAGTCTTCAGTGTGGGTTCCCACAGGGCTACTCACGTAACCCCCCCCCCCCACACACACACACTTTTTAACCTCTCAGTTTCCCCTCTGACAAATGTGGCCATTCCTTTGGTTTTCAGGTTTTTCCTATGCTGACAACAACCAAATCATTGTGTCAATAACAGACAGTGTGTTTTTAGTGGCAGACAAGTTCAAGAACTGTATGGCGGAAATTGGCAATTGGATGAAAGACAATTTTCTGAAACTGAATGCTGATAAAACAGAGGTGTTGGTTTTTGGATCACAGCAGTCCATCTGGTCAGAATTGTGTGGTCTTTTATCTCCCGTGGTTGAGTCGGCCAAAAATGTAGGGGTCCTTTTTGACAACTCTCTCACCTTCAATCTGCAGGTTAATTGCTTTAGCACCTAGACACCTTTGGCTATATCCACACTTTATCTATCTATTTATCTATCTATCTATCTATCTATCTATCTATCTATCTATCTATCTATCTATCTATCTATCTATCTATCTAACTCTCTATTTCCTAGGCTGGCTTCAGTTACTAGGTTTGTAGGGGTTGAGTTCTTTAGTTTAGCATTTTCTCCTTCTATAGATCACCTTTCAATTCTTTCTTTGTCCGCGTTTTATTTTTAGAGCATACTGTACTTCTCAGGCCTTGCTAAGGGTCTGCTTGCTTGACACACACTTCATTTGCAATGCACTGCAACACACGTTTTCACTGCCTATAAATCATGTGACCATCATGTATTACTATTGTCCATAGAGTATCATTATTTCACCATTCCAAGATGGACAATACGTCAGTTCCAAACATGGCCGCCATGTTGGAAATTTAATACATGAATATGCTAAGCATATCACTGTTGAAAGATGGCGCCCCTCCTATGATTGATTTTATTTTGTATTGCAGCCATATGCTCCCCAATGTTTAGGTGGCAGAATGTTTTAATTTTTTATATATCTTGCATATGCTATTGGGTTTGGGGGTGTTTTATGGGGAGGTATGAGTGGAAGAATACAAAAATGTGGGTGGGTGGATTAGTGGAAGGATTCGTGACAGAGTGCATGTATGACGTCTCATTGAGTGCATACCCGCATCAATGACTGAAGAAGCTCTTTCTTTTAGAAGGCCATTGGACTGTTCAATGCTTGTTCTAATTAGAGGCAATAGTGAAATCCCAACCAGAGTGCAGTAAGAAATTAGCAGGGTTTTATATGTGAATCACAGGCTTCTACTTATTACACTTAGGATTCTTTATTATGACAATGGAATATATTTACTTACCAGCTGTGTCTGTAGCTAATTTCAAAACAGTCCAATGAGCAAGCCCGATGAATCTCAACATTGCTTCAAATGAGTGATCCATATATAATTCCAGTTAAATATGTAAACATCTGTAAATTGATGTGTGCACAGAACACTTTATTCTAACCAAGGTTGTGAATTCTTCCCTATTGAAGGAACAAATGAGCCCTTACAGTGCAGGGCTGCACCTGTCATTTTTCCCATGGGTTGTTTTATTTTAAGGTCTATAGTGATGGACAGGAACATATTTTCCTCTCAGCTATGGCAAAGAATAGCATTTTATCACCTGGAATCTACGTTCATACGTCATACCTGTCATTCTGCCATCCACCAGTCAGGAATAGCTTTGTATGAACGGTGACAGTGAATTTGCTGCCATGCGTGGGGCAAGAACAACGCAAAGCGGCTCACAGATATGCCTCAGGGTTAATTGTTATATCTTCGCTCATTGCTTACTCCACCTTCTGATTTCCAATGTCAGTAGGGTCAGACTGGACTTTAGGGCAATCTTGCTCATACACAGTGGCTTCTCTAGCAACCACCTCTAGGCTTGCCACCTAGCAGTTTGTTTACCAGCACAACCGGTATTTTAATGTCTTGGCAGTACAAAAAAGAAGAAAATCACCCAAAACCTATATTTTTCCTCTTATCAGTGTATACCAAAACAAGCAAATCCAAGAGGAAAGCACTATAAAGTAAGGGCTATGTGAAATTATAATGCGAGGCCTGTAAAACTGCACCTTTGACACATTTACCATGCCTATGTGATGAAAATGGTGAAAAATGGTTCATGCCAAAGTCACTTGTGAAATTTTCTACTTAAATAAATAAATAAAACACATAATTTCCTTGACGCGACTCAGTGTTCAGGTTTTCAAGCTGCCTTGGAAGTCTCAATAAGGGCTCATTTGAAGCTTGAAGCTGGTCAGGGCTCCAGGAAGCCCAGTGCTTAATTTGTGCTTGTTGTTTCCGGTGCTGAGCACCGGCACTTATTTTTGAGTGCCGGTGCTTATTCTTCTGCGTCAAGCATTTGCTGCGAGTAAAAAACACATATGGTAAAGATGGAGGAAGGGAAAAACAAAAAAGCTCCAGAAAGGGCGAAAGCAGAAAGCTGCAAGAGTGAGCTAAAGGGGCATGAAGTGGCTTTATATGGATTGAAGGGTCCCGGGGTGGCATCAGGATTATGCTGCCTCAGTTTCGGTGCTCCCACATTCAATTACAGCAGCCGCAGGTTTAACAGGATGGCTTTGAGCACCGGCACGTTTTTATTTACAAATTAAGCACTGAGGAAGCCCAATACATTCTCTTGAATATCCCTTTCTGTCACTTGGTGTACACAGATTGTAACTCTGACTAGTGCTCTGGCAGGCCCCTGGTTAGAACCCCTGAGATCTGGCCCCAGCTCAGAGCTGCCGTTAGCTCTAGTGAAGAAACCTCTGCCTTGGACTCCGTTATTCAACTTAGTGTCACAAAGTGGCCGGGACAGGGTCCCTCAGGCACCATGGTTAGGAAATAGAATTTAAAAAAACATAGAAATTCACTTAAAAAACAAAAGGTTACAGGCACGCTATAGTTAAGCTCTGAATTTACATGCACAAAACCATAGAAATTCAGCAGTTATATTTATGGTTATCTCAAGTAACTCTAACTCGCGGCCTTGCCATGATATTACAGCACTCATGACATCTTTTTATAACATAATGAATAATTTCAATGTAAAATTAGCAATAAAATTATTGAGGAGAAAACTGTGCATGGCGAGGGCACAAGTTATAGTTACCATAGGGCACGAGTTATAATTACTTGAGCTCTAGAACTGAAAGCATTCAATTTCTCCCCCAAAAGCCTTAATGCCATTGATGCTAGGAACAAGTGAGTTAGACATTTCGTGAAACTGTGCTCCAAGTTCTGTCACACTTAATCCTACTTTTTGTTTTTTTCCTGCACACCGGTACATGCTCTAGGAGGGGCTGGACTCCGTCAATGGAGAAATGATTTTTTTATTGAAAAAATGACCCCATTTTGTGAGTTGCCAAGTCAACAGATTGACTGACAGCTGGATTGGCAGTGCATGGGGGCGCCTTATGCTGGGCACAGAGCGGAAACGTTATCACTGTCGGCAGCTCTGGGTTTGAAAGACAGTCGAGGACATTCAGCGCGACTTGTATTTCTTTGACATTTCTTTGCCGCCACGTGTTAACTTGCCCGCTTAGTGTGCGACCTGCAAAACTCGCCCTCCTGTCATGTCAGCATCTGTATTCATGCCAGCTCCCGCTCTCTGACGTGAGAGTCAGGCACTGGGAAATATTTATAGGGGAGCTGTTCTGCTCATTGAGGCAGATAATACTTCACCAGCCGGAGCCACCATGATTGTTTCTGAAGTAGGCCATTCTTTGACTGTACAGGACAGCACACATGCAAAGTCAGAATAGTTTTGAGAAAAAAAACTTTTCTCTTACATTAATTATGCCTCAATCAAGTAGGCCTACATTTGTGGCACACATTCCTGTCCATCAATGTTAAAAACTAGGGAATTGCATCAAACTCCATGGGAGGTTGCATGGGAATTCCCATATATCACGCACGGTAAGGGCCCGTGACTCAAATTAGTGCAACTTTGCATTACTTTGGGGCTACTTATCAGTGCAAAGCATGTTTTGTGCTGGAAAGTACATTCCAAAATTAATAGTTTGTTATTTTCATATGGTATTCCCCAGTAAATGGCAAATTTGGGTCTCAATCGCCGCTCAAAACAATGCAATTACTGAATCGCAGAATCAATACCCTGTGAGGTTTACAGCTGTGAAATTTGATTGTGAAAGCTGCTAAGAAGGAAGGATAAAGATGCAGGGTAGCTCAGGAGTCTGGTTCTATGTACTCTGTAACAGCGTTGAACTGGGGTTCTCAGGGCTGCAGAGAGTCTGCGATGCATTCACTAAATGTTGAGCCTGATACTCAGAGAAAGTGTGCGACAATGAGAGCCGGTTCTGAGTGAACTGGAATTGAAGCAAAAAATCTGAACCAGCCAGTTAGAAGGATGAAGGGAGGAACTGTTTATGGGCAGGTTTCATGAAAGAGCTTTCAGAGTGTTATTCCCTATTTTAGAGCATTTCCTGTCTTTTTGTAGGCTCCAGAAAATAAGACCAGTTTTGGTGAGTCCCAGCCCTCTCTACAGTGCAGCACTTAGGTTATGGCCAGGACTCAGAGCTCACATGTTGTGGTTCAGATGAATGTAATGGACAAGAGCGCATCTTCTCACTAACCTGAACAAGAAAAAACTCCTGAAGGAATTATTTTAAAATATTTTTTGTTATAGCTTTTAGATTGGTCATTCAGATCCAATCCTCATGTATTTTTCATAGACTTCTTTAAGGACTACAGCAAAAAATGCTGCACCACATTACACCAAATTAGTCAGGAAGCTTGATCTTGGTATGCAGATTGTGCATTTTGTGATGTGGTGTTAATCCGTTCAGTAGTTTTAAAAAACATTAAGGGTAAAAAATAATTGTATCTGGACCGCTCAGTCTGCAAGAGGCTCGAGAGACTCTTGCCGGAGAGCCAATTTAAAAATAGGGCATTCTGTTTGGCTCAGGCAGTTTTATTCACCTTGGGCCATCTCACCCCTGCAGGAGTCACACTCCCACGGGAGCGAGCGCTCTGATTGGCTGCCAACAAAGTGAGAAAAATGTTGCTGGCAGCCATTACAGAACTCGCAGACTTAGTCCACCGTCCTGAAGTCAAAAAAAGAAAAATAATATAAGGGGTCAGGGTAAGTATACCTTCACCCCCTAAGCCCCATTGGGGGGACCCAGAGGGATCACCCATGGGGCCAAAAACAAAAATCAGCAGAAAATGCTGCAATCACGCAGGACTCTAGTGGGATCTGAAAAAAATGAAAATGGGAGTAGGGCCGCATTCATTAACTATAAGCCCAGAGGAGCCTACCCCTAGGGACGTATTCAGTCACTCAGGGGCATATTAAGTCCCCCCTCCATCAAAGTCCCCCCTCCCTGAGCCATTAAAGGCTCCCTGGACGCTAACCCCCGGGGCTAGGTCACTAGCTAAGTCTTGGGGATCCTACTGGTGCAGGGGCCTGCACCAGCAAGAGCAGGTGAGCCTGTGTTTGATCCAGCTTGGTGGGAGCATTTTTGAATATCCTGCAAAGTGGGAGCAAACACAAAGGTTGCAGTCTTTTGATCTGAAACAGGTCAAAATATTGCTCCCGACGGGAGAAAGCAGCCTTAGAAGATGCTTCCTGCAGGTAGGAGCAATGCCAAATGGGGCCCCTCCAGCTTAGTTTTTACTAGTAGCCCTAGGGGATTAGGGTCCCTAGGGCCTAACAAATATTCCGGGAGGGGAGCTGCAGTGCCCCTCTTCCCTTAAACAAGCAAATGCCTGGGTGACGGGGTATCCAGGGCCTTTAAAAAGCTCAGGGAGAGGAGCTGTGGGCCCCTTACCCTTAAAAAAATTGCCTGGGGGACAAGAGCCACTTGGTCCACCTTCCCTTTAAAATACATAAGGCGCTGGGAGATGAGATCACCAGGGCCTAATAAGGCTTGGGGATTGGGCCACGTGCCCCCTCCCCTTTACATAAAAGGCACAGGTGAATGGCATCCTCAAGGCCTAGTAAGGCTTGGGAGGGGGATCACTTGGCCAAATTCTGTGTCCGTCTATTTTCCAATTCCATCGAATTACCAGCAATCAAATGTGCCCTATACAGCCCCTTAAGCGTGGGCAGACTTTGGCCGACCAGAACATATTTACTTTGAACCAATCTGCCACTGATATTCTATGTTATTTTTGCTCGCTCCTCACCTTTTCTATATTTTTTTCAGACATGAAATTGCATAACCATACTGGCATCAACATTGTTTCAGAATACCCACTCCTCATCATCTCAAAGGGGTACTTTCATGTTATGGAATTTAAAGTGGTGTGAGGTGTCCACAAAATCTCTTTTAATGTATTCTGAAGGTTTAAACCTGGCTTCATCAGGATTTACATGGTACCCTACACCAACCACCTCCATGCTATTGGGGTGACGTTATTAGCCTTGGAATGGTTTGCCACCTCCTTGGCCAGTCAGAGTCAATGAATTTGGATTCCGCCTTATTCGTCGAAACCATGCAAACTAACAGGTGGAGTTCCCCAGGGCTCGGCCTTGAGTCCCACCCTGTTTAACCTGCATCTTACTCCTTTTGCTTGGATTGCTGATGCCCTTGGTGCTAAAATTATTTCTTATGCTGACGATACACAACTGCTGCTCTCTTGGGATAAGGGAGAAGAGCTATCAGGGGAGTGAATTAAATGTATCCACCGTTTTTCAGTGGCTGGCTAGCCACCAGTTTAAGTGTAATGTGGATAAAACCCAAACTTTGTGTTTTGGTAACACCATGTCAGAACTCTGGAAAACCTTTTCGCCTGACTATGCGCCTCTCCCGGGCTGCTAAGAAGTTGCAGTAAAGAACTTAGGGTTTAAATATGATAGGCTATCCTTCAAATATTGAACTAATGCTGTAGTTGGGAGGTGCATTGGGGTACTGCCCTTCCTGGGAAAATGTCTACACTTCCTATCTTTACCAGCAAAGAATTTGGTGATCCAGGCCTTGATTACGACTAGATTGGACTATGGTGATGCCTTTCATCTTGGACTACCAGAGCAACAACTTAATAGACTCCAAGTAATCCAAAGCACTGCAGCCCGCCTATATATAATGTAGTCCATATTTTACAAAGTATCAGTTCATCCAGTGAAACAAAGCTTGACAACTATTCGTTTCTTACAATATTTCATTTTGTTATCTTGATAACTGCTCATTTCCTCAACTCTTTCATTTTCTTATAGCCATATACAGGTTTCGCTCATCCTGAGCTCCTCAGTGGAGCACAGCAGGTAGTGAGTGCCAAACATGCTTAGAGAGTAATATTTAAAGACCAGTGCCTTTTTAACTGTTCATCAAACACCATGTTACTGCAAGGGATCTCTCCTGCTGATGCATAGCCTTTGGACCCAGGAACTATTTTATGCAAAAGGAAGAAACCTCCATTTGTCGTATAGATAGGTCCAAATAGACCTTGAACATATCAAGAGCTTTCAGCTGTGGGCTTCAAGTGAAACATGCCTCAGTAGCCCTCCTAATGCATTTGGATCAATGTTATCGATCTTTTGCAAAGTTTCAGTTCATCCAGTGAAATAAAGTTTGAAAACTATTCATGTCTTCCAATATTTCATTTTCCTAGCATAAATACTCATTTCTTCAAATCGTTCGAGTCCTTAACCCTAGACGTATCTGTTTCGCTCTTCATGATCTTTTTAGGTTTCAACTCAGTATTTTCCTACATGTTCACAAATATTTCCATTGTGATTATTGTAAATAACCAGCTAAAATCCATCAATAATGTGACCTCCTTGACTCTTATCTAGAAGAGTGCCTTCGATCTGCTTCAACTTCCAATGTAATTTTGCTTTTTTTTCGACTCTGCTAAGTTCTCCCTCAGCCCCATCATTTTCCACACAACATATTTTTTTATTGTTGTCATCAACACTTCCCTCCACTGTGGAAACACGTCCTTACCACCAGGTCCGCACACCCTGGAAAAATGTTGTTTTTCCCAGAGTTGCATCATTTCATACCCACCTCAAAACAGTTCTAAGATTCATCAAAATGAAAATGACTTGCACCCCTAGGACAAGGTTGCCCCCAAATCTTCTGATTGACATTTACTTCAAATTGTATTTGTCATTATAGTTCCACTTGGATTTAGCAACATCCGTCGTTCTCTCAAACACATTCACCTCATCCCCTTTTTTGTCATTTTCTGCTATGTCAGATATCAATGTTTTTCATTTCCTTCGCCATCCTTGCTATTGTAATTGCCTCTTTTATAGTTGGATTGCAGCACACAGACGCGCCTGCATTTTCTTTACTGCAGCATTGCACAATGTTTTGAGCTTTGATTAAATTCTTCTGTCGTCGACATTTCCCATCTACTGACTCTGAAGGAGTCTATGGTTGTGTTTAAAACTTGTGACAAAACAATTTCTGCATTTACAGATTTGGCAAATCTTGTCTCCGGGCGAAGTTTTACGTCTTTGTAGACATGCAGCATTTCACCTCCCAATCGTCATAAACCTGATGTAAGTATTTAATAATATGTTGTCCTACTTTTACCTAGGACACTTTATCCCATTACTTTTTCTCTTGTAAAGGAGACTTCTAATCCATCTAATGCTTGCATATAATCTCAACCCAGTTCTCCCATTTGATTTGAGGACGTCGAAGCATGAGAAAAATGGGGGGTCTAATTATTGCTTGGGAAATATTATTTTTAGTTTTAAACGAAGTAGGTAACGATTTACTAGAAAATTGTGGTTGCATTTCCTATTTAATTATTTTTCTATTGCGTGAAGTTCATGTGTCCACCAGGTGGTGGCGCACAGTATTGCTGAAGGTCAGATGAGAAATGAAAATCTGCCAGTAGATGGAGCTATATTTTCAGCAGGTGACGCTTGTTAGGCAAGAAAAGGAAGTGGAAGCAGGGCAGGGAGTGTTTGTTGCCAGTCAGGTTGCCCCTTCGAAGAACTGAGAGGAGTGATTGAGGCGATGGGGGTAGTGTGGTAGAGGCAGCTGAGAGGGACGGTGTGAGAGTGTGTATTTTAGGAGCTTAACATTGGTGCAACAGGTGCTGGGCACTGGGACCCAGAGCCCTGACAGCCACGTTGAGCTGTGATAATTGCTGTATTTACTACCCCTAAAGTATAGAAAAAAGTGATGGATGGAATGCTTGACTTACTTTCAGCCACTGGTAACCCATTGTTACTTTGCACACCATACCACCTCAGTCTGGACCCTGTTTTATGCAAATCATTCTTGGCCTTTCTCCAATGGTAATAGTCCAGCCCAAACTGCCAGGTCAGGTTCTCCATGAACTGGAACACAAGCAACCCAGGACCAGTTTTGTCCTAATATGAACTGATCAGCTGGGTATAGCTTGGTTCCGGTGGTACAGTAAGCACGGGTCCCACATCTGGGCATACCCGGTGCACGTAGGGCAACACACTAAAGTATACAAAAATGTGCTGAATGTGATGAATGGAACGCTTGAATGATGTCAGCGACTGGTAATCATTTGGGCCTTATCCCAATCGATTGTTATTTTACAAACCACCCAACCCTAGTTTGGGCCCAGCCATATGCAAATCAGTCTTGACCCAGCTCCAATGGGAACAGTCTAGCCCGAACTACCAGGCCAGGTACTCCCTGAACTGGAACATGAGCAACCCAGGACTGGTATAGCTTGGTTCCAGTGATACAGTGTGCACAGGACACATGTTTGTGTATTTGTATACTTTTGTGTATTAACTACCTCTGCAGCAGTCAACAGGGTCCTTTTCTCTTCGTGCATCACAGCACATGGTATCCTCGTTACACTACTGGTAGAAGTCAGGCACCACTCTCAATATCCTGCTGTGAGGGTCGCATGCCGCTTCCAGTGTACTGCTGTCAGGGCTGTGTGCGAGCAGCATGGAGATTCCAGAGTGCAAGTGGTGCAGCTGTTGACAAGCTAAATGTGTGAGCAGAGACTGGATAACGCTTTCATAACACTTGTCAGCATGATGGATCTATGTTTAGAAAGTGGAGATATTGGACCAGATGTATCATCTAACCCTTTTGCGATGCGGTAATAGCGATTTTTAAGAAATCACTATTTCTGAGTCGCAAAATGGTATGTATCATATTTGCGATTCGGTAATAGCGATTTCTTAAAAATCGCAAATGCTATTACCGAATCGCATATTACGATACAGACCCCATTCGCACCTATGGGCCTGTAGGCCCATATTTGCAAATTTTTTGCATTTCCCAAATTGTGAATTCCTAACTGGAATTCGCAATTTAGGAAATGCAAAACCCCAGGGTGCTGGGGGCCTAAGGCCCCCTCTGCTGCACCACAAAAAAAGATTCCAGGACATGTAAGGCGCACACATGCCAAAGGGGCATGTGTGCGTTACATGTCAATTTAAAAAATGCATTTTTAATTCATTTTTAAAATTTGCACATGGTTACCACCAAGTTTTACTTGGTGGTTATTACAATTCCTTAATGCCCAATTCGCATTAAGGAAAAGCTTGATACGTGTGCTTAAGAAATCGCAAATAAGGATTCCTTATTTGCGATTTCATATTTAGAGAATCGCAATTTGCGACTCTCTAAACAGGCTCGCAATTTTAAGGAATCGCTATTTTAGCGATTCCTTAAAATTGCGTAGCGAATGCCTTTCATACATATTTAAAGGCATTTTTGCATTCGCAAACGGCCATTCGCACCATTTGCGAATGCAAAAACCTTTGATACATCTGGCCCATTGTCTTTTCTAAACATCACCTTTACTGGAGGTATACATTTTAAGAACCATACCTTACAAAAGCGTGGATTATCAAAGTGTCAACAGGGCTGTACTCTAGGATACCTGCCCAAGTCATCTTCAAACCTGAAATTAATTCAGAAATGTGCCTTCTTTGTAGCAAGTAAGGTTTTATCTAGAAGCCGCCATGGGACCTGCAATCAAAGACAGGCACTTTTGTAAGATTAGCTGCATTTGGATCTAAAGTAAACAAGTACAGAACCTTATGACATATTTGCTTTGAGCAACGTGACAAGGTTCTGATGAATTAAAGTTTCAACAACAAAGCACCAGGATAGGTTGTGAGGTTGGACTCAGTACTCACTTGTACTGCTGCTGGTGAAGAATCAGGATACGTTGTGAGGTGGACTCAGTACTCACATGTACTGGTGAAGCACCAGGATAGGTTATGAGGTGGATTCAGCACTCACACATAATGCTGCTGGTGAAGAATCAGAATACGTTGTGAGGTGGACTCAGTACTCACATGTTCTGCTGCTAATGAAGCATCAGGAAAGGTTGTGAGGTGGACTCAGTACTTACATGTACTGGTGAAGCACCAGGTTAGGCTATGAGGTGGACTCGGTACTCACACATACTGGTGCCAGTGAAGCATTGCACTAGGTTGAGAGGTGGACTTGGTACTCACATGTACTGGTGAAGCACCAGAATAGGTTATGAAGTGGACTCAGTACTCATACGTACTGCTGCTGGTGAAGCACCAAGATAGGTTGTGATATTGACTCAGTACTCACATGTACTAGTGGAGCACCAGGATAGGTTGTGAGGTTGGACTCAGTACTCACTTGTACTGCTGCTGGTGAAGAATCAGGATACGTTGTGAGGTGGACTCAGTACTCACATGTACTGGTAAAGCACCAGGAGAGATTATAAGGTGGACTTAGTACTCACACGTACTGCTGCTGGTGAAGGATCAGGATAGGTTATGAGGTAGACTCGGTACTCACTTGTTCAGCTGCTGATGAAGCATCAGGATAGGTTGTGAGGTGGACTCATTACTCACACGTATTGTTGCGGGTGAAGCATCACAATAGGTTGGGAGGTGGACTCAGTGCTCACATGTACTGGTGAAGCACCAGGAGAGATTATGAGGTGGACTTAGTACTCAAATGTACTGCTGGTAAAGCATCAGGATAGGTTATGTGGTGGACTCAGTACTCACACATCCTGCTGCTGGTGAAGCATCAGGATAGGTTATGAGTTGGACTCAGTACTCACTTGTACTGCTGCTGGTGAAGCTTTAGGATAGGTTGTGAGGTGGACTCGGTACTCACATGTTCAGCTGCTGATGAAGCATCAGGATAAGTTGTGAGGTGGACTCGGTACTCACATGTACTGGTGGAGCACCAGGATAGGTTGCGAGATGGACTAGGTACTCATGTGTACTGGTGAAGCATCAGGTTAGATTGTAAGGTTGACTCAGTACTCACACGTACTACTGCACGTGAAGCATCGCAATAGGTTGTGAGGTGGACTCGGTACTCACATGTAATGGTGAAGCACCAGGATAGGCTATGAGGTGGACTCAGTACTCACACTTACTGCTGCTGGTGAAGCATCAGCATAGGTTAGAGGTGGACTCAGTACTCACACTGTTGAAGCATCAGGATCCTGTTTCAGTGGCCCTGAAGGAAGGTTCCCCTTGACTCTGCCAGAGTACCAGCTTGCAAAGGACAGAATAAAAGATGAGCTGCTGTAATAGGCAGTCACAGATAGTGTGATGTTTGGGATTAAGAGATTCACCCAGTGTGCGTGTTGGAAGAAACATTGGATTTAAGTTATCTTCCAAGCATATCACAAAGTGTTAGGATTGTTAAAAATGGCAGATGGAAACCTACAAATAGAAGCTGAATAAAAGATGATTTCTTTCATCCTCAGCAATTTTAGAAAAATTCTGCAATGAAAGTCCAGACTGGGGTTCTTTATGGTTTTCTAAAGGTTATTTCAGCACCTTAATCCTGTAGGAGATAGAGATATTTACTTCTGGGATATTTCAATTTTAGACACAGTGTGGATTTGCTACAGATTTCATGCGGTCGTTGGACAACAGTGACCATCACAGGTCACAATGACAGGAAACATGCTGTTGGAAGTAAAATGAGTTTGTGAAAAGATGAAATGACTCCTAACATGTTCAAGGGCTTGACTAGGGAAAGATATGTCAGCAATGACCTGTTCCATGGGATCCAGGTTAACAATAGCTAAGCCATATATAGTCCAGAGAAGTTATAAATTAGATGTAGAAATCAGAAGTACAGCAGAATTATTGTGAAAATCATCCCTTGATTGCCCATTGCGAACCAGGTCACCCAATCTGGGCACACATGTGGCTTTTACAGCACTGTTTTGTAATATCAGTTAAATATAATCAAATATTGCATATTTAACTTATAAAAGTGCACTACTTTTTATATAACATTAATTTATATTTATTTAAATTTGCAACTTTTTAAAATATTTTAATTTAATTTAACATTATTTCCTAAGGAGTTTTATAATAAATCCCTACCTCCATTATTTTCTATGGAGGGTGTTGCATACTAGTGGTTGGCCATCTGTAGTGCTGGACTTACTACAAAAGTGTAAGTAACTACAACAGTGTAAGTTGCCACAGAAGTGCTTATGAATATCCAAAAGTAGTCAACTTACTTGAAAGTGTAAACTGACTCAAAGTGCAGTTTGTGAATCAAGTCCATTGTTTTTAATGGTGAGTGTGCACACTGAAAGATAGAGGATATGTGGAATCAGTTGTACACACTTGATACAATATCTCCTGTTCAGGTACTAGCCAGGCCCCCCAACACAAAAAAATCTATGCATTGGTCATTGATAAATGTGCACTATCCTCTCAGTTGTGAGCCCTGGTTGGGTTGGAGGGTTTTGATGTGTGGTAAAATGGGTGAAGGAAGCATAGGGAGTGATAAATGGCTGCATGGCTCCTAAGATCTGAGACCCTTATACAATGCACAGTGTTTACTTCAGTTCAAGGAAGAGGCTGCTCTACTGTTTGGGGGCATTGCATGCAGCTTATTTTCAAAGGGGGAAAGCACCCAGTTTTGTTGATGCATATTTTTGCATTTTAGGTTGTCATATGTGATGGTAGTGGATTCATAGACTACCAATGAATGGACTGACACCTGGGTATCTAGTGAATATCAGGTTTGTTACATTTGTATTATCAATTAACCATGAGCTACCCTATTTAAAATCCATATATAATTGGATCAATTACTTTCCTATAACCTCAATTAATGCCTCTCAAGCCTGTATATATCATTCTTTTTTCAAGATATAATCTCCTTTATTTTATTCCAAGTAAACATATTTTGCATTCTATGATCCATAAGTATCAATAGTTTTATAGATCCATATAGAGGAAACAGAAAAACACTTAATCGGTGCCGTCCACAGGCGATAATACCAACACCCCTCTAAAATAGATACATGCTGATCCCATCATCATAAGTTCCTTATTTGTTATCTCTTTTTGTTGGTAGATTACTGGTCATGTTTTTATCTCTGCACGGTCTGTAATACCTTTTGTATCATTGTTTTGGTGGTATGGTCACAGAGAGAAGCTTGGCCACGTCTTAGGTAATGGAGATATGTATTAGGGATATTGCACTTACGTATTGATTTTCAAATTAAAAAATGTTTGCCTTACTTTCTATTGAGGTCTGATGAGATGCTTCTATCTAGATTGAATACTTCTAGAGACTGCTGAGATGAAATACTCCTACAACTTGTAGGTGTAGTTCCCCTGTTAAGGTTGTTTTTGGCCACTGTGGCAGCGGGGTTTGCCATTGAAATGGATAGCATTACAACTTTTGGATTTAGTGATGATGATCTATTCAAACTCCTGGGGACTACAGGTTTTAACCAACTAAAAGATGAGTGGTTCAATCTAATGGAACTAAAGAAGAAAGATAAACACACTGAATTACATGCAGATTTTATATTAGAGTATCTGAGAGCTGGGGTCATTCCAGCTGGATTAAGAGCTAGGAACTTCCCAGGCCCTCCTTGTAGAGATCAAACAATTCTTGGAAAAATGGTCACTGATATCAAACTGATGCTCACAGGACTGGATGATTTTGATGGTGCACACAGCTAGAGAGATTGTAGAACTACTTACAAAAAAAATTAAGGCTTTGTAAAATGAATTTAAAGTAAAAGACACTCTGGATGAAGCTAAAAAATGATTAGAAGAAGTGAACCAAGAACTTGACTCATTTGAGACTTACCTTATTAAAAGGAAGACTGGCAAACTTCGAAAACACAACAGATGGTTCTCGCTAGAACGAGCTTACCCATATTTGTCAGAGAATTACTATCAGAATATGAGACAAAATGGGACAGAACAGGATAGGCAGTTCTGGACCAATAAAATGGTAGTCACATTCTAAGATACATCGGAATCCGAAGGAGGGGGTAGTTCCAATCAATATGACCAATATGGTAATAGAACGGGGCAGTTTGAAGGACAAGGGGCCAGATGTAGGAAAAAAGCAATTTGCGACTTGCAAATTGCGAGTCCCTGCGACTCGCAATTTGCAAGTCGCAAATTGCTATGCAGTACGGTGTCTCAGACACCGACTGCAACTCGCAATGGGGTCGCAATGACCCACCTCATGAATATTCATGAGGTGGGTCGCAAATTGCGGCCCCATTGCGAGTATAGGCACTCGCTAACATGGAGGCCTGCTGACGTCAGCAGACCTCCATGTTAGCGACCTGCTTTTAAATAAAGCAGTTTTTTTTTTTTAAGTGTAGCCCGTTTTCCCTAAGGGAAAACGAGCTGCACTTAAAAAAAAAACGAAACCTTTAGCTTCGTTTTTTTTTCAGGGCAGGGAGTGGTCCCTTGGACCACTCCCTGCCCTGAAAAAATGTTTTGGGGTACAATCACGAACTGGAAGGGGTCCCATGGGGACCCCTTCCAATTTGCGATTGGGTTACCATCCACTTGAAGTGGATGGTAACTGCGATGCCATTTGCGACCGCATATGCGGTCGCAAATGGTATTGCATCCCAATGCGACTCGCAAATAGGAAGGGAACACCCCTTCCTATTTGCGAGTCTGAAATGCATTTTGCGAGTCGGTAACGACTCGCAAAATGCATTTCTGCATTGGGATACGCGTTTTGCGACTCGCAAACGGCAAATTTTGCCGTTTGCGAGTTGCAAAACGTTTGCTACATCTGGCCCAAGGTCATTATAACCATTTCTTGTGCAGAAGAGGCACTTACAGTACCAGGTTCAGAAACCAACAGAGAGAAAGGTATCAGAACACAGACAATTCCCAACATGTACTGCACGCCAGGAGACATCAATATGGGATGGACGAATACCATTACAATGTTAAATCTGAACCAGATTCATATGAACTCTGACACTTGGGCTCTCCTGATGAAAGGCCTTTCCTTTATCCCTAGTACTCCTATTGATACGTTTGGACTGATGGGGGATCTTTTTGCCTTTTGCAGATGCCTTAGATTAAAGAGATTCTTTGTTGACAGACCTAGTAGAACTGAAATCAATAGATCAGGATTTAAACCGGTATCTACGTTTACACCGAGCCTAGACCTGGTTGGACCAGAGATGAGGATTTTTTAAAAGGCAGTTATTGAGACAATTCAGAGTATGTTAAAATCCACACCTAAGGCACAATACAATTTGTCCAAAAATGAATAATTTGTTGTGTTACTTATACTACAGAAAAACAAATAACAGTTATACCAAGTGATGAGGGTAGAGGGATTGTTCTGATTGATACTGAAAGATACAAACAAAAGATGCACTTGATGCTTGATATTTCAGAACACTACTGTATCGGGAAAGACAACTGGGAAATAAGAACAAGATCTAAAATTTCAAGAATAAGTCAAGTGGCCCTTGAGAAGGGCCTTATCTGTGACCAGGAGTATGAGTTCTTTTGTCCCCATCAGACCAGAATGTCCTGTATTTATGGGGTTCCTAAAACACATAAAGATGAAGTAGATCCCCCCCTCCTTTCGTCCCATGGTGTTCACTATTAGTTCTATCACAGAACCCTTATCAAAGTTCGTAGAGAAGTTCCTTAAACCGGTAGTGGAGACCTTACCTTCCTATGTGAAAGATAAGGGACATATTATCTCCAAATTAGAAGGCAAACCATTCAACCCCGGGACACAAATCCTAGTGACTATGAATATTAAAGCCCTCTATACAAACATTCCTCAGACTCAGGCAATAGAGGCAGTGACTCAAGTGTTTGAATCCTTGGGTATGACGGATAATTCGAGATTTGTGTTACAATATTTAGAGATAGTGCTCGGAGAGAATTTCTTTGAGTTTGATGGGGTTATTTTCCAACAGAAGAAAGGAGTAAGAGTGGGAGCAGCTTGTGCTCCTAATGTGGCAAACCTCTACACCGGGATCATTTGAGAAGAGCCATATATATATATACAGAGATGGCTCCTTTCTATGAAGCTATTCAACAGTGGTCCAGATATATTGATAATATTTTTTTCATTTGGTCGCGACAAGAAGAACAATTAAATGAATTCTGTGCTTGGATCAATGTATGTAATCACAATCTTAGATTTATAATCAATAAGAGCATGGAGAAGGTGGAGTTCTTGCATATCTGGATACAACATAAAAATCAATTAATTGAAGTATCCTTATATACCAAGCCAGCAAGGAATACCATCCTCCACTTTGATAGCTTTCACCCAAGGTGTCAGAATCAAGGTATACCTTTTAGTCATTTGTTGCGTACACGTAGTGTTAGAAAAGTGGTATTTGGTTGGCAGTCAGGTTACCCCCTGTCCAAGCAAGGACCCTCACTCTAGTCAGGGTAAGTCACACACAATCCAAATTATCCTGTACCCACCCTCTGGTAGCTTGGCACTGAGCAGTCAGGCTTAACTTAAAAGGCAATGTGTAAAGCATTTGTGCAATAAATCATACAATAACACAATACAGCACCACAGAAATACACCACACAGTGGTTAGAAAAATATATAATATTTATCTGGGTATGTGCAGGTCAAAATTATCAAAGATGCAATAAGTAAATGTAGAAATATCACTGAAAAGTGATATAAAGTGTCTTAAGTCTTTTTAAAGCAAACAAAGTCTCTTTCAAGCACAAAGTACCTGGTTCGCATGAAAAATCTCCGCAATGGGACGTAGAAGAGGAGAAGCATGGAAACAAAGGGGTGTGCATCGATTTCTTGGGCCGCACACAGCAATGCATCGTTTAGTTTCCACTCAGGGACTGCTGGGCATCAATTTCCGGTGCTCGGTCGTGGATCCTCTTCGTGTTGCGGGGTTTTTAGATGCCCAGGGGTATGTGCGTGGAATCCTGGGCTTGTGGAGTAAAGTCCATCTGGTGGGCGTTGCGTGGACATTTCTCCCGCACGGCAGGCGCTGTGTTGATTTCCCCTCAGGAAGTCGGGCTGCGTTGTCCCAGGTCAGCTGTGCGTCGATCCGGTGGGCCGCGCGTCGAAGTTCCGGTCGCAACGCAGGCGCCGCATCGATCTTCTCCTTGTGAAGTTGCGCTGCATCGTTCCAGTTCGGCGTGCAGTGAATTTCTCACCGTGGGGCACACTGTGTGACGTTTTTAGCAAGCTGTGCGTAGAAGTTGCGCCGCACAAGGAGTCCAGTTGCAAGAGTGAAGTATTTTTGGTCCTGAGACTTCAGGGAACAGGAGGCAAGCTCTATCCAAGCCCTTGGAAAGCACATCTTCACCACAGCCAGAGAGCAGCAAGGCAGCAGGGCAACAGCAAGGCAGCAGTCCTTCACAGAAAGCAGTCAGGTGAGTCCTTTGGGCAGCCAGGCAGTTCTTCTTGGCAGGATGCAGGGTTTGGTTCCAGTTTTCTTCTCCAGGAAGTATCTGAGTTGGAAGGGGCACAGGCCCTGTTTATATTCCCAAATATGCCTTTGAAGTGGGGGAGTCTTCAAAGGGTGGCATAGAAGTGTACCAGGTCCCCTTTCAGTTCAATCCTGTCTGCCAGGGTCCCAGTAGAGGGTATGGCAGTCCTTTGTGTGAGGGCAGGCCCTCCACCCTCCCAGCCTGGGAAGACCCATTCAAAATGCTGATATATGCAAGTGAGGCTGAGTATCCTGTGTTTGGGTTGTGTCTGAGTGAATGCACAAGGAGCTGTCAACTAAACCCAGCCAGACGTGGATTGTAATGCACAGAAATATTTAAGTGCAGAGAAATGCTCACTTTCAAAAAGTGGCATTTCTAAAATAGTAATATTAAATCCAACTTCACCAGTCAGCAGGTTTTTATATCACCATTCTGGCCATAGTAAATATGATCTTCCTACTCCTTTCAGATCAGCAGCTACCACTCAAACAATGTATGAGGGCAGCCCCAATGTTAGCCTATGAAGGGAGCAGGCCTCACAGCAGTGTAAAAAACGAATTTAGGAGTTTTACACAACTAGGACATGTAAACTACATAGGTAAATGTCCTGCCTTTTGCCTACATAGCACCCTGCCCTATGGGTTACCTAGGGCATACCTTAGGTGTGTTTTATGTGTAGAAAAAGGGGAGTTTTAGGCTTGGCAAGTACTTTCATATGCCAAGTCGAATTGGCAGTGAAACTGCACACACAGGCCTTGGATTTGCAGGCCTGAGACAAGGTTAAGGGGCTACTTAAGTGCGTGGCACAATCAGTGCTGCAGGCCCACTAGTAGCATTTAATCTTCAGGCCCTGGGCACACACAGTACACTCTACGAGGGACTTTTAAGTAAATGAAATAGTCCAATTGGGTAAGATCCAATGTTACCATGTTTAAAGGGAGAGAGCATATGCACTTTAGCACTGGTTAGTAGTGGTAAAGTGCGCAGAGTCTAAAAACCAGCAAAAACAGTGTCCAAAAAGTGGAGAGAGGCAAGCAAAAAGTTAGGGGTGACCACCCTAAGGCTGTCAGGTCTAACATGTAGAAACTGTACCAACTTGGATGACTTTGACAGACATGCAGAAGTCCTGCAACAGAAACTACTGAAATGAGG
Organism: Pleurodeles waltl; assembly: GCF_031143425.1. Classification (NCBI taxonomy): domain Eukaryota; kingdom Metazoa; phylum Chordata; class Amphibia; order Caudata; family Salamandridae; genus Pleurodeles; species Pleurodeles waltl. Next base: position 64,009,826 of record NC_090442.1, on the reverse strand, counting down.
ATATCCAAAACATCTTATACGAGAATCGTATAAAAGAGGGAAATAGTATAACAGAGACATTATGTTTGTAGACAATAACAAAAATAAGGAAGAACAACTGGTCTGTGTACTACACCACTCCAATTTAATTGATAAAATTAGAAAAATAATTGGGACACAATAGTGCATTCTTAATATGAATAATGAGTTGCCCCAACTCCAAAAAACCCTATTTGCATTTTGTGGGGGCTATTGTCTCTGATACTCTGGTGTGGAGAAATAAAGAATTCAAACTCAAAGATACGGCCAATTGCAGAACCTCGAACATTGTTTACCTAATCTGAAATTTAGAATGAGATCTTACTTGGATCATATGGGAAAAGATTAAGATGATACAAGGATTTAATACCAGCAGGATTAGGAAAATGAGAGAGGTTTTTTGGATCTATACCCTAGACACATGTTGTAATAGCCTAAATGAATAATTACCGTGGGAGAATGCGATCCTTTAGTTGCCAGTAGAGGATATGGAGAGAACTGGTGCATACTGATCATCTTCTTCTTACACGGCCCTCTTTTTTTAGGTCCCTCACCATGCTCTACTCGTATAGTTCTATTGTTTTCTTTACTGGGACTGATTGGGACTTATGTACCCTGTATATCCCTCGCTGAGGTTCTGTTAATTTTTCTGTTATGATTTAGTGCAATTTCATTTTCTTAAATCCCACCACTTAGCTGCAGTTAAGGACCTTCTTGTAAGTGTCCATCTAATTTGGTGAATATCCCTCCTCCTATATTTAGGGAAACTTCTTCTTCCATTCTAGTGATATTAATTTAGATATTTAGATATTAGTGTGGCCATGCTTATTCCTAGAATTACTTCCCTAGATTCCCCTCCAAGATGGCGACAATTGTACCCCATATTTCTAGAGACATTGTCTCCTTTAGATGAGTAGTACCAGTTTCGATAATAGTGAGCGGACTCTTACTATGCACAGGACACTTTCATTTTTAAAAAGAATGACAGCGGTCTTAAAAAGAAGGATTCATAATTTTCCCTAATGGCTTCAGCCAACATCTGCTTTTCCCCCCAGAACTTGGATATCAGACTATGAATGTATATACTCTTTCAAGATGGTGGCCTCTATCCTCCATCTAGTGAGAATGAGCCTACTATTTAGATTAGTAACATCAGTTCCGGTTACATGAGACAGAAGGTTTTGGCGTGCGGGTATCCTGAGATCATAACACTTTAAGCAAGGTTCTGATGGGACAGTGTTGCTATATTATTAATTTGGCGTAAGGTGTTGTGTCGCAGGTTACAAGTCACTAGGTAAGATACTAGATTATATTCAATTAATTGCGGCGACGGATACAGGGGGAGTAGAGATTCTTTGCATGGTAGACTAGCTTTGCTTCCCGCTTGCTTTAAATCCACTGTGAGATGGGCTATTGTTTATTGTGAGGTTTAGCACATACTGTATGCTATCTTTTTGATCATGCACATAGGTCTGTTGTAGCTTACCAATTCTTTATCGTATCATCTACGGACCTAGTGGTATCCTCCGTTATTTGCCTGAGCTGGAGGCTTGAATCGTACAATGGATGTAGTACTTTGGGGGTTCATGCCATCCAAAGGTAGTTATATATTCTCTGCTGGTATACAACACACTATGGTGAATTAATATTTATTAGAAGCAACTAATATATTTGTGTTGGATCACTATCCCCTATATCATCCTTACAACTATGGTCTTTAGTACCTTCATTGTGCCCCTTTGCCTATGTGCAATACTTACATCACTGGAGAACTAAGGGGCGTATTTATAGGCCCCTAGCGCCACAGGAGCGTCACTTTTCATGACGCTCCACTGGCGCTAAGCACTGCACCGTATCCACAAGGTGGCGGTAAGCCACTTGTTGTGGCTTAACGTCATCTTGTAAATACGGCCCCTTCCCACGCAGCACTGTCCATGGAAGGGGCGTGCAATAGGTGTTGCTGTGGGCGTGCCACAGTAACACCCATTGCATTTTGAAGCTGCCCCAGATTTATGAAATTTCGTTAGCAGGGCGCAACAAGGAGGAATACTTTTATTCCTCCTCGTTTTTTGCTTTTTATATGCATGCTGCATTCTGCAGCACACATAGAAAGAGCAAAGTGCCAGAAATGATTGTTTATGTGTGGGAAGGTGTCCCTTCCTGCACATAAACAATCATTTGAAAATGACACTTTGGGACTTCTGTGTGTGATGCATTGTGCAGCACACACAGAAGTGCCAAAGCACCATTAGTGATTGTTAAAGTGCGGGAAGGGACCCCTTCTTGCAAATAAACAATCACCCCCTCAACGCAGACATCCTTGCATGATGGTGCAAGGATGCCTGCATTGGTGCTGGCAGCTAAATTTAGCACCAGCACAAGGGACAACACAGGGGTGTGCTGTATTCACTTAACTTAAAAAGTTTCTAAAGTGACGCAGCGCGGCTCTGCCAATTTTTGCGCAGCACAGCGCTGCACCACTTTTCCATAAATCTGGCCCTAAGCGCGTCTATGGAGGTTTGTATAAGAGGATTCTTTCTGGAAAGTATAGATACACAGTCTATTCTATTAATACTATGGTAGGCTATAATGTGGCCATACACGATTCGGGCTGCTGGTGTTGATTCAGTGGAATGATTTTCACTATATATACACTGTCAGTGCGTGCATCTCACATGGTGGCGTACTCTATTTGACTTTGTTTGGAGCTTTCCTTCTCTGTGATTCTACAACCTAATATAAGTATATATCAGTTTTAGGCCTCACGAGCCCTATATGTATATATAAGCAATGTTTGTTTGTCTCTAGAATATCACAGATCAATTGCTTATAATATGAGGAAATGGCAATGTACAAGAAGTTTAAGCATTGCCCCCCCTGAAGAGTTTGGAAATTGGAGTTGACCTGATGAAGGTGGTTCCATAACGAGAGTGACACCGAAACGTGTGTCGGCATACTCAAGCTTCTTTCAGTTATCAATATTGATCACTTTGGAAATATTTTTTTGTAACATGATTAGAAAGCAATGGGCTATCAACTGATTGTTGAGGCCATTTGATCCCTATATTTAAGCACAATAATTATATTGAGACCTTAGAGGGAATATCTAAGAGTGTAATATTACTAGGCCATTGACTGTGGGGCTGTTTGTATAATTAATTTTAATGAGTTTGTGTGTATGGTATGGAATGACTGGTTTTGAATGATGATTTTATGGTGATGGTATCAGTATGTATCTATTTTAGAGGGGGCTTGGTGTTATCGCCTATGCCAGCACCCATTGAGTGTTTTTCTCTTTCCTCTTCATGGATCTATACATTTTTTGATATTTATTGAACACAGAATGCAAATTATGTTTACTTGGAATAAAATAAAGGAGATTATGGGGGTCATTACGACCCTGGCGGATGTCGGAGAAGCGGCGGTAGGACCGCCAACAGGCTGGCGGTCAAATTTTTGCAATTATGACCATGGCGGTTACTGCCATGGTCATCCGCCGCTTCTCCGTTCCACCCGCCAGGGCGGAGACGACCGCTAGGCTGGAGACCTGGGTCTCCAGCCCGGCGGTCGTCACTATACCGCCGGCGGTATTTGGACCCGGCTGACCGCCATGGATTTCATGCGGTTTGGAACCGCCATGAAATCCATGGCGGTAAGCACTATCAGTGCAGGGAACTCCTTCCCTGGCACTGATAGGGGTCTCACCCACCCCCCAAACCCACCCCGAGCGCCTCCCCTACCCCCCCACCACCCCTGCCACCCCCCAAAGGTGGCAGGACCACCCTCCCCACCCCGACCCCCAACATCACATCACTCATTCACACACGACACGCATGCAGGCACCACCAACACACATACATGCACAAACACGGACATACATGCCAACATCCACACACACAGTCAGACACGCACACCCACATTCAAACATACACGCACACATCCATACAGACATACCAACAGACATACACGCACTCATTCCCAAACACACAACACCCCCGCAAGCATACACGCACTCACACACCCCCTCTACATACACACCGCCACGCACGCACACAACACCCCCCACCCCCCTCCCCTAACGGACGATCAACTTACCTGGTCCGTCGATCCTCCGGGAGGGGACGGGATCCATGGGGGCTGCTCCGCCGACACCACACCATCAACAGAACACTGCCACGCCGAATCACAGGACGTCATTCGGTGGGCGGTGTTCTGGTGACGTGGCGGTGGAGGTGGAGCAACCTCCACTTACCCGCCGACCGCCAGTATGGCTGTTGGCGGCTCTCCGTCTGAAAAAGGACGGAGAGCTGCCAACAGTCATAATACGCCGAGCGGAAAACCGTCACCACTGGCGGTCTTCAGCACGGCGGTCCCTCGGCGGTCTTGACAAAAGACCGCTGAGGTCAAAATGACCCCCTATATCTTGAAAAAAGAATGATCCATACGGGCTCGAGAGGTATTAATTGAGGTTATAGGAAAGTAATTTATCCAATTATATATTGGTTTTAAATAGGACAGCTCATGGTTAATTGATTAGTTTACCTTTCCCTTGAGGGGCTACCATAGTTTTACAGGAGCCCTTCGGTTTGAGCGGTTGTTACAGTTGTACAATTCATTCCCTATAATGTTCAACTTGAAATTATGCTATTCAGATATGTGTTTCTTTGGCTTACTGTCTGCATCTTTCTAAATAGTTCCTTCAAGTCACCACTCCTAGTGTGCATTACGTTGCCTGGCTTTTAGCATGTATCATAGTGATTTGCAATAAAGAAGGCTGTTCAGTTAAAAAATAATAAAAAAGTCACCCTTCAATATCTTTCTCTCTTTCTGTCTAAGAAAAGGGACTGCTCCTTAGTTTCCTGTATATATATATATATATATATATTTTTTTTTTTACTGATAAAAACAAAGGTTACAGGGATGTCATACTTACGAAATAGAATTTTAAAAAAACATGGAAATTAACTTAAAAAAACAAAGGTTACAGGGACATTATAGTTAGGCTCACATTCTAAACATACAAAACCATAGATATTCACCTGTTATAGTTAGAGTTATCTCAAGTAACTATAACTCGTGCCCTAAGGTATCTATAACTCGCACCCTCACCATGCACAGTTTATTCATTTAAGTTTTACTGCAAATATTGCATTGATGTTATCAATGATGTTATCAAAAATGTCATGAGTGCCGTAATTTGTGGGATAGTTAGCAGTAAATGTGTGTACAGGAGAAAGTCAGTGGTATCCCAGATGCATCCACGCTAGTCATAATGTACCCCAACCTATCACTGTTTTCCAAATACTCACCCTACTAAGTATAGCAGGTTGGTTAATGCCATCAAAGGAATTTCACTTATACTAGTATTGTAAATCTTCTTAATGGTCTGACCAAAAGGGAAACACTAGCATTTGCCCTGGTCCACAGACGTAGAAAACGTTTTTGTCTCCCTAAAGACTGCATTCTTTTAATCCCCCACTCTAGGTTAGCATGATCATACTAAACCATTCCAATTGTACTTGCATGAAAGAGTGAAGTTTGCTCTTGATTTACTAAGGAAGAATTGTGGGGGTAGAAATAAACTTGTTGCTTGTTATTTGTGAGAAAACAAGGCTGATTGCAGAGGCCCCTTAACTTTTTCCACCATTTTCCACTTTTTGCTGGTGTTTTCCTGACTCTGATGGTGGCCTGGGTACTGCTAACCAGTCCCAGGGCCTGTGCTCTGTGTAAAGTGGATATGCAAATTAGGCTAATTATAATTGGCTAAGACCACAGCATAGGTAGTGCACCCATAGGTGCACTGCTGAGGTGCCCAGTGTCATTTTAAAGGCAGGCCTGCCTTGATGGCTGCTTTTAAATTAAAGTTATACACAAATTCGACTTTGGAATTAAAAGTAGTTCCAAAGTCTTAAACTACCTTATTTATACATATAAGCCACCGTTGAGGTGTGCCCTATGTGCCTCTGGGCCTGGGTGGCATGTAACTATAAGCAGGGACCTTTTAAAAGTAGTTTGATGAGCCGTGGTGGGGTAAAAACAGCCAAATTCGTTTCCCCTCATTGTAGTGAATGGCCTACATAGGCTAGAATGGGGAGATTTTATTTTAATTTTTAAAGTATCCTTAAATGACAGATACAAAGAGTTTGGTATCAAATTAATTGTTATAATAAATCCCACAACTTCCAGTTGTGGGATTTAACATAACTTGTTCAGGTAAAGAGTTTTAAACTTTACCTGAAAAGTTGCCAATTTCAGCCCTGCATTGTTTTTGCTGCTGTGCTCTGATTGGCCAGCCTCTGGCAGCCTGGCCAGGCTGCCTTGATGAGGTGTGAAGTGGCCTGTCTTCACACAAAGAGATGTGCCTGTGGGAGGGTTTTGTTTTCTAAAATTTGCATTAATAAAGTTTTGGTGTGCTTAGATCACCCTCTTCCCAGCTTTCAGTACCAGGAAGAGTTGTTTCACCACAGTTCTTAAAGATTTCAAAGTGGTAGAGAAGAGTTCCTATTTTTGTGGTTACTATCTTCTTGCAGTTTGTGATTGCAAGAGGTGTGAAACCCATGGGCGAACTTCGAAAAGTGCCCATTTATGAAAAGTAGATACAATTCTAAATTCAGTTTGAATTACTAACATTATGACACAGTCAGCATTATATTAGGAGTTGGCAATATGTACACACATTACGGCAAAAATTAACACAAGTGATGTTACATCACAATCCAATAACTTTATCTCTCACACACACACACACACACTTATGATGCTGTGCACTAGAACAGCAGCATTGAACACACTTTGAGCTGCACGTCTCTCTCTCACATTCCTTGCCTCCCAGTTCCTGCTGACAGGACCTGCACACATACTATCAGTTCAATTGACACCAAAAGGCCCCTAATAAAGCCAATCACTATCCATCTATACTCACAGGCCTACATAGTCGAAGTGTGATTCCAGTCTACCATTGGCTGTCAAACATTGGTGCACCACGCTTTTCTGCAGAGCTGCACAGCTCATTTTTAGCCTTTCAATTTTTAACAGTAGTACTGCCACTACCCCCAAGAGTACAAACTGTCGATATATGGTAGTCTTATTTGTGGTCTAGCAGAGAAGATTAAATCCATTTTGAGTGAGCCATTTAGATCAGAAGTATCAGACACATTCTGGGAAGCTGGACACTGGATGAAATGTCATCTAACTAACTTGAAGGTATGGTGTTGTCTAATGGAGGAGGACTGTAAAGTTTGGGGTAGTGAGGTCAAGCAAAAGACAAATGCCCTGGAAGAGGAGCATTCAAGCAGAGGAAGTACTGAGGAGCATCAAAGGCATGTTTTTCAAACTGGACACGTGTTTGTGGTCTTGTGAAGAACTGGGGTACAACGATCATGGTATAGTCCAGAGTGTAGTTATGATCTAATGAAAGAGTAGAATGTGGAGGTACACATACAAAGGGCTATTGAGTCAACGATATGGCAAGTAAATGAAGTGTCGTCTACTGAAAGAGGTGCTACCAATTCAATTCAAAACAATCTTTATTCGGATTTTACTCCATAAAAGAAGGAGAAAAAGAACAGTCTCTTTAAAATAAAGGGATATACAATAAAGGTTTTTCCAAATACATACTAATGAAAAAAATAAAAGTCTTTGTTGTGACAATGCGATTACTCATTCTCATATCGGAGTTTTTCTAAATAGGACAGCTTTTTCCTCTGCTCAATTGCATATAAGATGAATTTTATCACTGCTTCGCATTTCTCATTCGTATCCAATTTAAATAAATAGTTAAAAGCTTCTCTGCAACAAAATAACTTATTAACAATAAATAATGGTTTTAAAAATTGTTTCCTAATATCATGATAAAATTTACAAGATAAAATAAAGTGCGTTGTAGATTGTGCAAATCGTCCCACACAGGGGCACTTCGGTAGGCTTTTACTCCAAATTCTCATTTTTGGGAAGGCTACTAAAAAATGTAACATTCTAAAACGTAATTGGGTCAAGTAAAATCTATGCTGAGTGTTCACAACTGTCAATAAGTAATTTGGTATAACCTCATTGTTTTCGATCATGTAAGGAGCTACCGTTGATTTCATGCATTCTCTATTTCTTCTTTCGCTAGCCCTCCAAGTCATTAAATTATTTTTCAGTTCTTTCTTACTAAATTGGAGAACTATGCCTGGGTTATCTAAATTAGGTGTTAGATTTATACCTCTCAATAGATCTTTTATGTGCATGAACCATGGAATTCTGTCCCGGTGTTCTAATGTAAGGCAATCTTTGATAATCTTTCGGGTAAGATGCGTCCCTTCCTTTGACCAAATACCATGCCAGGCCATCAACGCATTTATATATATTGAATCCTCCATGTAGGGACTACCCAATTCCTTATGTACCATGTATGTGGAAGTGGAGTTTGGGACTGCAAGTAGTCTGTTAAAGAATTTATTCTCTAACACTTGTAATGAATGGATCTCGGGTATCAAGCCCCAAAGTGCAGAACCGTATGTAATGCTGCTGATTGATTTACTTTTGTAAATTTGCAGCATTTCCCTTAGGGGTTTATTTCCAATTTTATTGGAGAATCTAAAGATTGCCTCCGTAGTCCTAATATACTTCATTTTAGTAATTTCTAAGTGTTGTTTCCAGTGTCCCGTATTAGAAAATTGTATACCCAAATATGTAAATCCATTCACCTCTTCGCATTTGTGGCCCTTAATAAAATACGTTTTCTTCCTAGCCTTTCCCTTTCCACATGTCATAACCACTGTTTTACTCATTTTCAACATCATATCCCTTTCCTCCATAAATTCCGTGAAGCCCTCCATTAGTTGCTGTAGCCCGTTTGCGGTTCGTGACAACAAAACTGCAGCGTCTGCATATAAAAGAATTGGGATAGAGCAATTTCCTATTTTAGGGCAATCAATTTTTAGGTTTTTTAAGTGGGCATCTACACCATTTATATAAAGAGAGAATAAGATCGGCGCTAAGACACAGCCTTGCCGTATTCCTCTCCCTATCCTGAAACCTGGCGTACATTCTCCATTCATTCCATATCTCACCCGTGCTGTTAGATTATTATACAGTTGTGCCAAGAAGCTTATTATATCAGGGGGCGCACCCATATCTATTAAGACTTTCCACAACTTGATTCACCAGATCGAAGGCACTACTAAGATCTGCAAAACAGAGAAATACATGTCCCTTCTTTACTATTGTATACTTGCTTATAATTAAATTAAGATTTATACATTGTTCCAGGGTGCCTACCTCAGGCCTAAACCCCAATTGAGCCTCTGTAAGTATATGGTTGTTTATTGCCCAGGTTTCTAGTCTTTCTACAAGTACTCTTCCCAGCAGTTTAACAGAGGTATCCAAAAGTGAAATTGGCCGATAACATTTGGGGTCGCCTCTATGCCCCTTTTTGAAAATAGGGACAATTATACTTTCACTCCATGATGTTAGAATATATCCCTTTGTCACACACAAAAAGACTTGGGTCAGGATAGGGCTCCAGAAATCAACGTGTGTCAAATAGGCATCTACTGGCACCCCGTCAGGGCCTGGCGCCTTCCCTTTCGGGCATCTTCCCATGGCAAATTTCACTTCCTCTAGACTGACTGGTTTCAAGAAGGATGGGTTGATCTCAATTATCCCATTGTTTGGCGGGAAAATAGTCAAATTCTCTGGGTTAAAAATTGATCCAAAGTGAGAAAGCCATTCCAATAAAGGAACATGTACTGTTATTTCGGGTGCATCACTATCTTTTAGGAAAGGTTGATTGATTGTTTTCCAAAATAGGGTGCTATCTCTTAGTGTTGTTGCTTGTTCAAGATTTGCCCATGCCCTAGCTCTCAAATGTGCCTTCCTGGTTTCTAATGCGAGTTTGTAATTAGAGCCTTTAATAATTACTTTTTCTCTGTTTCTTGGTCGGGCCTGCAGGGCTTGTTTTAATTCCTTGCTGGCTGATGAGCAATTGTTATCGAACCACCCCACTTTACCACTCTTTTTTCCCCCCGAAAATCTCAATAAACTTCCTGCAATGGCAATTCTAAGTTGATTGAAGGACCCTAGGATCATTTGTGAATTTTGATTATATTCTGTACATATGATGATTTCTTGGCAGTGTTGTGTCACCACTTTGTTCATCACATCTGTTTCATTTATCCCAGTCCATTTAATCGCAAATCCTTTTCCACTTCTTATTCCTATGTCCATTGCTAGTCTTTCACCTATATTAAAGGGTTTTGCTAGTCTCATAGTCAGTATCAGGGGGTAGTGGTCGCTATATATGGTGGGCTCAATCTTCAGTGAAACAACCGTATCCAAATGGCTCTTTGATATTAATATGTGGTCGATTGTCAAGAAGTGCCCTCTTCCTACAAACGATGGGAGCTTCTCTCCTTTATGCCCATCTTGTTCCATCAACTCTAGATCATGTCTAAATAATATTTCATTCAATGCAATACCATAATTATTGTGTGGGAAGTGCAATTGAGTTCGTCCCCCCTCGTCGGTGAATCCACATGTCTCCCCTATGGTATTCTTGCATGTCCCGATATTAAAATCTCCAGCCCATATTATTATGTAGCTTGAAGTTATATTGTTTACAAAAGCCTGTAGATCATCTTGAAGAATCGCTGCCACTTCTCTATTAGTGCCATCAAATTTGTTGTTATAATAGTTTATTAATACAAATCCTGAGATCCCATCTATCCGGAAGTATAGAAACTGGTAGTAGGGGGAGTCGAGGGAGGATTTCACCAATAAGTAGGGTATCAATGTTGAAATAAGGATTGCTAGACCTCACTTTGCCCTTCCCCTGACTGAACCCAAGGCTGGTGTGGAGAATGTGGCGTAACCTTCCATAGAGAAGGATCCCGTATGCCAAGTCTCTTGTAGGCAGATTATATGTGATGAGCTTATTATAGTCTGCCATTCCTTCTCAGCTATTTTTGTTTTTACTCCAGCTATATTCTATGACATGAGTGTAATTAGGTCTCCTACCAGAGGTCCCCCATCTGGCTCAGTGTCGCCATTACCATTTGGAGATTTAGATATGGGCACTATAGTGATGAGTCGTGTTTCGTTATGCATCGGAATTGTTTTCCTACTCAGATTCTCCTGCAGTCAATCTAGATCTTCCATATTACTCAGGGGGGCAAAACGGTTGGAATACTCCTGTTTATTATGCCTATTCAGAGTACTGGATGTATTCTCTGTCACCCCTTTGTCTATTATGCCTGTGGTGGACCTCATTCTGTAAAAGTATCCTAGGGGAACAGCCATAATTTCCCTCCTCAAGTGTTTACTGTTCCGATGTCTTATATACATGTCTGCTAGTAGTTGACCCACAAAACGGGGATTACGAAAATTGACCACAATACAATCCCCCTCTTCTTCCTCGAAGTTTCCCACCCAGTCGACTCTCCTTGCATATCAGATCTCTCGGAATAATGTATCTGGAGTACATATGTTTCTTGACATCCAATGACTTACCTTATTACGTATATCCTGCCAGGTCTCAACAATATATGGGCCAAGTTTGGGAACATTTTTCAAAATAATTGTATATGGGGTTGCATCTGGTGGTAGTTGTAACACCTCTTTCCTGGGTCTATTCCTAATCAAAGACTCACGTCTCTGGTTTCTATCCATGGGCTCAGTTCGATAGGTCATAGATGCTTCATACTGGGGGATTTCTTCCTGTGTGGGATGCCGACATTTCATGCTCCTTTTGTTGGGGTCTACAGCCCCTATCATTGCTCTATCCCTTAGGGCAGCAGCCTCTTGATTCTCATTTAATATAAGGTCACTGCTAGGGGATAGAGTTTCTGGTTTGGTCATTGAGTTAACACTTGTTTCTATCTTAGTTATGCGTTCTTTTATCTCCTTAAATTCTGACAATATTTTTGTCTCTATATGATCTAATTTACCATGCAGTTTTTTAAAAACAGTTTCCATGCGTTTTTGAAGGGAACCATCGTTCTCTAATGGTAGCGCTATTGCCTGTCCCCCATGCATTTGTGTATTTTTTTTGTTACTCTTAGGAAGCTGTGGATGTACTACCATGGATTTGGATTTGATAATCTGGCTATTTCTTTTTTTCTTGGGTGGTGAAGGAATTTGGTCGTCTGTACTATTTAGTGAGTCATTTCCCTCTATTATAACTGTGGGAAATAGGGGACCTAAAGATAACCTAGTGTCTGACCCAATAGTTTTCCTTTCTGGGGCTTTTAACTCAGAAGTTAGGCCTGCAGCCTCAGAGCTCACTTCGGCGATGGCTACATGTAAAACATTTTTTGTTGCCACTAGACGTGCTTCAGCATTAATGATTTCTTCATTTATTTTTCCCATGGCATCTGTAAGGTAGTTAGTAATTGTATTAGTACTTCTCTTGGTTGTGGTGTTCGTATCATTCCCTATTTGGTTTTGCTTTCTCTTCCCCATTGTGAATAAGGGATTAACTATGGAAGGCACTCTTAGCTAGTTGTAGACAGGGTTTATATGGTTCCTAAAAACAGCAAATAGAAAAACAGTAAGAAGTGCCCATCCCAGCCTTCTCCTGCTCTAATGAGCACGAGGCAGCGGTGCAAAAAAAGAAAAAAATGTTGATTTGGGCTTTTACTAAAAAACCCGGCTACAAGTTCGAGTTCGAGTGGCTGTTAGTAGTAGTCCTGGAGAAGCTAATATCAGTAGTGGCTGATAGAAAAATGTCAGGGGGTGGCCCAGCCCAGCCTCTGTAAGGCGCTGACGGGCACAGGACGGGCCCGCCCTTGGCCCGGGCGCATCCCGCGGGCGGGAACGCGGTAGTCCAAATTTAAAGGGCTCCTGCCCTTTACATCAAATTAAAGGGCTCCTGCCCCTTCGGTGCTGCTGCCACCGCCTCCCTTGGCCGTGCCGCGCTTCCCGCAGGGCGGGAACGCGGTAGTCCAAATTTAAAGGGCTCCTGCCCTTTAGATCAAATTAAGGGGCTCCTGCCCCTTCGGTGCTGCTGCCGCCGCCTCCCTTGGCCGTGCCCGCTTCCCCAAGAGGTGCTACCTTTTGGTGGAACTGTGGTCTAGTTGAAGAGGTGTGGCCTATTGGAGGACACGTCTCCTCAAGAAGGAGGTGTTATAGAAAACATATATTTTGTAGTGAGTGTCACTTACTGGAGAAGGTGCTCTTTCTGTATTGGTGGAGATGTGTCTATTTGTGGAGATGTGGTGTAGTATTTAAAGAGGTGCGGCCTAGAGGAGGAGGTGTTTATCTAGAAAAGGATAGGTGGTCTTTTGAGGAAATTGTCATTCACTTTTGGAGTTATTCATTGCCTATAGGGCAAGATGTGGTTATTTGAAGAGGTGGGGGCTAATTGACTTCAAGTGCCATGCTGCCAGCAGCATTATCTATAGGAGCTATAGTCTTTTGAAGATAGGGCTACCTACTGGAAAAGATGAATTTCCTGTACCATAGGAGGTATTATCTAGTTAAGGAAATACAGCCTCGTGTAGATATGCTTTTTTGAATGAAGACTTCCCTACAAAAGGCAACACCACCTTCTAGTAGACAAGAAACAGTCTAGTGGAGGACTTGAGTACATCTGAGTTGGGGAGGCCTGCTTTACTAGGGAAGGTGTGACGTGAGGATTCTCAAAAGAGCATTCTGCCCAGGTCTACGCACGCATGTGCTGTGCAAATCAGTCAGACTGTGGCCTGTGCAAAGAAGTAACACTGACTGTTTGAAGTCATTCTTGTCTCAAGTTGGCTGCACACCAAGGGCACAAATAGCCCCTGAACTAAAGAGCAAGGAAATTATTGCTATTCAGACTATCATGCATTAGCAGACGTGGAGTTTAATGTGACAGGCCGCCTAATGCTAATATGTCTTCCTTATATTATTTCCTTTCATACATGTACCAACCTACTAAAATACTAAACTAACTCCAAGTACCGACTAAAATTCCATTGTGCAATTCACCACATTTGACTAGATCTAAAAGATGATCTGTTTTTTTGGTGGTAGAAAGAAACCTGCATCCTGCTGGTTCACATGTGCATCAAGCCAATCGTTTTTTATAACCCTTCTTTACACGTGGCTTCTTTGTCAACCAAAAATGTTTGACTGGTATGACCTCAACTAATGTAGTTCTTTCCTCACTTAACAACCCTTGGGGTCTGCAGAAACATCAACTGTATTCATTAGAAGCCATGAAATACAGAAAAAATAAAAAGGGTTTATCCCAGCATAAGCTAAGGAGGCGATCTCCTTGAGGTGAGGCCATGCACACATTTTTCCCCTGTTACGAAAATTTATAGAATTGGTCACATATCTCAGGGTTTGAAAGTTCTACCAAGATTGATATGAGGAATACAAGAGTAGACAATATTCACAACTATCAACATATGTGCAATCTGCATTAGAGTACAGAAAATGCCTGAGGGGTCAGTATACACCAGTGGCCCCATTTATCAATATTTTATCCAGCACCATACAGCAAGACAGCTTGCTGCACTGCATAACATGGAGATGGCAGAAAAGTGGCCCATTCCTGCATTCTTCCTGCACTGATCACTATGTGATGCCTAGTGCCGAAACAAGGTGCAAGGGTGCTTGTGTTGTAAGCAGATTGTTTCACAACAGCCATCCTTAGAGGAGTTGTCTTCTTTCAAAGTGTGCTGCAGAATGCAGCACACTTAGAAAGGGTGAAAACAAGGAGAAATAAAGATATTTTTCATTGATGGACCTCAATCAAGGAGGTGTACAATTATGATCCATTGCCAGTTTACTTATCTTGGTAAATCTGGGAATGCACCACGAGGGTCTCCACACCCCAGAGGACAGAAGACATATCAAGTCAAAATCTCTCCTTGAGGATTTGAATATTAAGCTTACTCCCCTACAACCATTGACTCATTGTTATCACACATTCAGCGCATTTTCTTAAGAGAATTATTTGATTTACGGTACCACAGGAGTTGTTAGGTTGTAAAGACCTTTAATATCACAAAGGAAATGTACACTCTTTATCAAAGGGATTATGCCAAGCTTTTGAGCTGTCAGTTGGTAAATCCTCCCCCACATATGACCACAGTTAAAAATGTTAACAACTAAATATGGCGCAAACAATAAGACAAAACAAAAATCAAAAAGTTAAAAACATGCATAAGGTGAGACACACAAGACAATCCCCATCTGTCTTTTTCAATACTAACCTGTTAGGATCACAGTTCCAGACACATGACGTCTCCCAATTATCGTCTATTGCATCTCAAAGTACATCAGATTTAGACAACACCTATATGTTGACACATTTCGGCGGGTTTGTAGAGATATCGACAGCCTTCCTCAGGATCAAACTTCATATAATGTCTCCCACATGTATGTAAGCGATCATAAAAACCTGCACAAAGAATATATATATATATATATATATATATATATATATATATACAACATTAAGACATTTTAGTTATATATAAGCAATCACATGTATTCTTTGTGATAATTTAAAAGTGTACACAGACCCAACACCCAAGTGGTACCACTATGTCAGAATGATCCAGTTATCAAAATATCATTCTCTTTCACCTTTCAATACTGTTCCATTCTAACCATTTCTTACATAAGTTGCTTTTCTTTCTATTTCTCTAGTTTCCGCTCTACATTGTTGAAGGGGAGTACACTTAATATTCAAATCCTCAAGGGGCTATTTTGACTTGATAAAGCTGGGAATGCACCAAGAAATCATGGGTGGATGAATGTACAGCCACAATCCACCCATGTAATGCCTTCCCGGTGCAGACTTGTGTATTATGGATTTACCAAGCCACGCAGGGCCAAACAAGGTGTCTTTGTGGCTTGGTAAATTTGACTTAAGGTTTGTGTTGAACTTGTGTCATCTTGCATGAATCAAGGGCAAAGCAATCCTTTGGTACACCTGGCCCTTAGTCTCTGCTCCGGGATAGGAGCATCGGGATAACAGTTTTTTGTATTATCAAGAAAGCATGGCCATTACAATAAGGAGCATCAGGATAACTGGTTTCAGTATTATCAAGAAAACTTGCCCATTACAAGTTATATTAGTTAATTCTCATACAGGACAAAATGCATTGTTGTCAAAATCCCTCCCTTTGTTCTCTTCTGCAGTGCAGCCAAAATATCTGTTTACAATTCAATGTTCCATAAATGAAACATTTTTAGCCCTTCACCATCCGTTCTATCTTGGAAATCACTCTTGTCACAGTTGTCATCAAGAAGTGTCAGTGGGAGAATCTCTTCAATGAGGCAATATAGACTCAGTTATGAACTTAAAAGAGAAGAAACTCAATGACAACAATAAGAATAACCTTTAAGGTTTTAAGCTCCAATCTCCAAATACACTCCAATGAAAGGTTCCACCATTCAAATTCATCATTAACAGTATGTAGGGCCTTGTGTGTAAGTCCTTAAGAACATTTTTGAATGCTAGTAATTTGCTGGTGTATTTCTAGGGAATTATCAGGAATACTGACATAACCCTCAGCTCCTACAATACCACAGACACCACCCTTTGCATCAGCCTGTTTGAAATTGAGAGCCATTCTATTCTGTCAAATGAAAGTTTACTGGACAATTAGTTTATTGTGTGGTTAATGTGTGTTCCTTCAAGAGCGTTAGCAATGGTTTTCAGTCACCTGGACCAGAAGTCTTGGAAGTCTTCTAATTCCCTCATAGACATACCCATTCCATATTTCAGGAACATTACTGCAAAGAACCGTGTAGGCTCTGAAATGTCTAATTTATTTTTCTGATGCAAACTAGAAGGAGGTACAATCAGGTGTCTGATAAGTGGTACTACATAGCTGAGAAAGTAGGAACTGATCTAGTCCAAAGGTAGCCACAAATAAGCTTTTTCATCTGAGATATAGTACAGTTACAGCTCGTTCAGTCACAATATTCCAAGTGAACAATACTGCAGAAGGGAAAGCATTTCTTGAAAAGTCAACTTTAGTAAACAACAGACAAAGGATCAGATGTGTGCGTTTGCCCACAATTTGGTTGTAATTACTGTGTCTCACAGAGATATTTTCATGTCTTCTCTCACTATTCAACACTTGAGTTGCAACATCCAGGTGAACAGAGGAGACAGTGTGTTTTGATCAGGGAGGGGACTATTTAAGTCATTTATGGTAATCGGGATTGGTAAGCTATCATGCTCCGGAACAAAGAATGCTCTTCCCTCTCAAACAGACTGGGATCATGACTATAGCCTCATTTGAGTCAATAGGCACACAGCAACACAGATAAAAGGAACTACTCAAATTTGGTTTAAGCTTATCCAATGCATTCAAGGAAATTTTGCCTTTATAGACTGACAAACTATCTCCAGGAAGGTTGCCGGGCTTCAGTTCATTTATTTTGTCCAGTCTACCACCTATTCTCTCCTGCTGACATAGCCAAGCAATGAACCAACCAAACAGGTTTACTGCAAAGATGGCCAGCCAGAACCACTGAGGCAGGAGTTGGCTAGGATGCCTACCACTACTGGGGTTGCAGGCCAGAGCAATGGGTAGGAGGAGGTGCTGAACATTGGTACTTCTTTGTTGGGTATCTGTCAGTGCGGGATCTCTTCTTCCTGTGGGTTTGGCTTCTTCTACTTCTGGGGTCCGCTTACCATACAATATGTGGATTCAGGAGGACAGTCCTTGTCACTTCATAGTGGTGCTGGTGATGAGCAAGCCTTGATATTAACCTTGCCACCTGGGATGAAGCATCAACATCATCTGTTGGACCCTTTGGTGAATCCTCATGTGAACTCAGTTGCTATGTTTTTATTCGAGGTATGAATTGTATAGGCTGGTGTGCAGTGCCTCATGTACCAGAAAACAGAAGCTGTTAAGACAGCAAATCTTTTGTTAGCAGTATTTAAAAGTCACGTTATCACAGTGGTGCACATAAGCAAAGACTGGAGAGAATGTGCTGCTATAGCTGCTTAGATTGTTTTAATCTCTCTTACCAATATTATATGCTTGACAGGTAAGAAGCAATACTATGGTGACATGGAGGTAAAATAAACAGCCAAGTAATGACTATTAGCAGCATGAATAATACCATTCCTGAACACATGCACACAGTCATGATGGAAGTGGAAACAAGCTAAATTAGGTAACTGCATTCTTTGAGCAATCAATTTATCATTCTTTTTCTGCCACTGCCGAGCCTGATGCCTCAGCACCCATACAGTCTCCAAACTGTGTTTTCCATCTTAAATGTCTGCTCCTGTTTTGTCTCAAAGCCATAAAAAGTAGGCATAAGGGGTCAGAAGTTTGAGTCAGATGCAAACTCACATATGAATCAGGGACCTAAGCAGCATTTTCAGCAGCAGTATCATAGCACCTCTGGATCCAGAGGATTCCAAAGTCATATCTGGCTCCAAAAACCTATTCTAAGTCAGTAAAGATAGTGGAGCTCTTGTTTTTTCACCAAACTTCAAGCTTGAGTGAGGGCATCTGGTTCAACTACCTGGGCAGAATACAAATGAGTTAAACAATGTTTTCTACTACTTCAAGCTTTATTCATATAGCATATCTGAATACTAACTTCTCGTGATTGCTTCTGAGAAAGATCCATCAACATAAAACAGACCATCATAATTAGGCATGGTACATCAGTGAGGTCAAGTCAGGGCTTTGTAAGGTGGGCAGACGTGAACAGATGCTCCATCATTTAATCTACAAAGCAATGAAGCAGGGATTCAATATGAGAATGTCACAAGTGGAGTATGGGAAACAGTGAACAATAAATGCTCAGATATTGACAATCCAGACATTTAGGGATGTTACAGTAGTCAACAACAGAGCATCAACAGAAGGTCGAACCACAAAAGTAAGGGATTATCCCATTATAATGTTTTTAGAAACTTCTTTCGGTTGATCATCAGCTGCCATGACATGTAACTATGGGGGTAGACCAGCAGCAACAGCATCTAGAGGAGAGAAATATTGTTGGAAAATGGGTTATTGGTAAGGGCAGGTAAGTACCTACACATAGTAATAGGCCACTGACCTCCACTTAGGTCCAATTAGGTCTCAGTAAATTAAACCCAGCTCAACCCTTGGTAGCTTGGCAACGAGCAACAAGGCTTAATTTAGGAGACAGAGTGTAAAGCATTAAAATATCACAAAACAGTAATGAAATAAAACACAGGAAACAGTTTAAAAATCCAAAACCAGTTTATAAAAATAGATTATATTTTTATCTTTAAAATGACACAAAAACGAATAAAATTGGAAAAGGGGAACCGGAGATATGAATTTTTAAAGAATTATTGTTTGCTAGCGCCTAGAAACAAAAAGCGCCAATCTGGTCATCTGGTCGAACCTCGACCGGGGCAAAGTCAAAGTTAAAGGCCAACCGCGATGGACCCCGGCTCGGCTACAGGCCACGGGAGGCCTCGGGAAAAAGTTTACCTTTGTACTTAGTCGTTTTTCTGAAGATTTTCTTCAGCGGGACGAACCTGCCAGTCCAATCCGACCTCCTGGAACTCTTTTCCGGATACGCAACGCGGGAATCCTCGGTGGAGATTTTTACCTTCGGACTTAGTCGTTTTTTCGAGGTGAAAATCCTACGACTGGGGTAAACCTGGATCTCGATCCTACGTCCCTGGAGCCCTCCTCGGATACGCTGGCTGGGAGGTCCCGGACAATTTGTACATTCAGACTTAGTCTCTTTTTTGGAGATTTTATTTACTGGGACGAACCTGCAAATCAGGCCGGGTCGCGGTTGAGGCAAGCCGGCTTGAGTTGCCACGGGGGTCGGTCCCTCTATGGAGCTTTTTTTCAAAAGTTCTCCAAACTTCTCCAAACTTCTGGGTCTTCTCCCAGATGTTCTTTTAAGGTTCGTTTGGGGTCCACAGCTCACCCCAAGGGTCCAGAAGCTCTGAGATGATCCTTGGGGGTGTGGACCACAACTCCCAGAATGTACCTGGCACAAACTCCTTTTTGGCCAATGGGCAGTGGTCAGCTGGTTGATTTCTTCAGGAGTTGGTGCAGGGGACTCTGGTTAGCAATTTTTCACCTGTAGCAAACAGGGAGTCCCTCCTTGAACCAGTTGAAGCCAGGCAAAGTCCTTTTTGTGGTGAAGCCCAAGTGTGCAGCTGGTGCAGTCCTTCTGAGTGCAGGTTCGAGGTGCAGGCCAGGGGTCCAGCAGGGCAGTCCTTCTTCTCCTTTGGTTCTTCCTTGTTGGAATCTGATGGGGATCTGAGGTGTGGGTGCAGGTCTGCCAGTTTTATCCTTGCTCCTAGGTGAAAAAACAGGGGGGTCCTGATTCTCCAATCAGGTGCAGGGTCCTTCCCCCTGTGATGACCACTTCCTGGGAAGTTTTTCCTATTTTCCATGGAAACCAATATTTTGCTACCATTACCAAGTAATCTTAGTTCCCCCCAGGGTAATCCATAAGCGTGTGGTCCCTTTAGATACCCCAATATGTGGCACTCTTGAACTGCCCCAACAACAAAAATGGGACTCAGTAGTGGGGAAGGGGGAATGCCTCAGTACTTGAGGTTCTAAGCGGAAAGTATGGTGATTGAACACTATTAGCGTAAACTGTAGTCCTAGAAGAGGGTAATAACGACATGCACTTACACTTTTTTAGGAAGCCTTGGGATTTAAAAAAAAATGAAAGAGGCCAATTTCTGATGGTTTCACCATTAATGGCAAGTAAAAGTTTGTAAAAAGAACATATGATGGACGGAATGCAAACATTCACCCCCAGTCACAAAGATCTGGGTTTAATCAATCATTTTTTTTGCTCACCATGCCACCCCAGTTTGGATCTAGCCATATGCAAATCAGTCTTGACCTTGTTCCCCATGGGAACAGTCCAGTCCGAACTGCCAAGCCAGGTCCTCCCTGGACCGGAAACAAGCATCCTAGGACCGGTTTCAGGGTATCACCCTTCATCAGTTAGGCTAGCTTGAATCCAGTGGTGCAGTGAGCACAGGACCCATGTCTGGGCATACCCTTTCCACTTGGGGTGACAAATGCAAAAAGAACAGATGATGGACGGAATGCTGAACAATGCAAACATTCACCCTCAGTTAAAAAGATCTGGGTTTAATCCATCGGTTTTTTGCTCACCACGCCACCCTAGTTTGGACCCAGCCATATGCAAATCAGTCTTGACCCTGTTCCTCATGGGAACAGTCCAGTCGGAACTGCCAAGCCAGATCCTCCCTGGACCGGAAACAATCATCCTGGGACCAGTTTCAGGGTATCACCCTTCTTCAGCTAGGCCAACTTGAATCCAGTGATGCAGACAGCACGGGACCCACGTCTGGGCATACCCTTCCCATTTGGGGCAACAAATGCAAAAAGAACAGATGATGGACGGAATGCTGAACAATGCATATATTCACCCAAGTAAACGTTTGTGTCATTGGAAATATAGACAGAGGATCTTGCCAACCAGTCTAATGAAGATGCTTCATAGTAATGCTTCACGTTAGGCAGTGACAGCCCACCTTCCTCAGCTTCTAGCTGAATGGCTTTGAGTTTTAATCGAGGTTTCTTACCCTGCCACATAAAATGCCGAATTGCTGAGGCGACCGATTTAAAGAAGGACTAGGAATTGTATTCAAAACGTTTGAAAACACAAAGAGCAGCAATGGGAGGATGCACATTTATACTAAGGCAACCCGCCCCATTATTGTCTTTGAAGTGTCCTGCCATTGCCTTAGGATCCTAAGGATTTGATCTCTGAAGTTTTTTTTAAATATAGTCAGTATGGATCCCCAAGGTCTTAGGTTAACATAATACCTAGGTATCTTATAGGTGAGGATGGAGAATAATGGGTTTGCATTGCTGAAGGTACAACATCTAGGGTACAATTAAACAGAAGGGCCTTGGATTTATCATGGTTGATCTTATACCCTCCCATATCAACAAACTAGCCTATTTTCCTAAAGGCATTTAATATGTTGATTTTATCTGCCACTGAAAAAAGAATCAGCAAGCAGTTTTAACTTAGCTGCCTTTATTACAGACACTTTGATATTGTGATCTTGATGAATTGCACGCACGAGTGGCTCAATGAAAAGCGAGAATAGAATAGGGTAAAGTGGACAGCCCTGACGTGTTCCGTGGTTTATGCTAATATCTCAAATCATACTGTTGTTAATATTTATGCAGGCCTTAGCTTTAAAATATAGATTCTTTAATACTAGAACCAATTGAGCCGGAAAGGTAAATTTAGCTAAAATCGTGAATAGAACGTTACATTGAACGTGGTCAAAGGTCTTTTCCGCATCCAGCATTATAATCTCAGCCTGGACGGAAAAGAAATCACTTGCCTGAATAAGATAATGTGTATTATCAGCCATCTGCCTGCCCAGAAGGAACTCGTTTTGATCCCCATGGATAATCAATGGGACTACTACAGCTGGGGAGTTTGCTGAAAGTTTAGCAAAAAGTTTATAATCGCAGTTAGGGAGTCTAATCAGATTATCAGAATTTACATCCCCCTTCAGGTTTGCCTTTTTTCAGGAAGCTGGTAACAAAAGATTCTGTGAATGAAGTTGGAATTTCAGCTCCTGCCAGAATATGGTTAAATAGTGTAACCAGAAATCTGTTTATCTGTGGGTCGAAAACGTTTATATCCTTCAGCCGGAATTCCATCATTACTGCAAGCTTTAGCATTCTGGGCCGAGCTAACTACATGAGAGACCTCCAACAGAATGATTGGGCTAAGAAGAACTTCCCTCTGATGTTGGGTAAAAGCTGCTGTAGTGAGTCCATTGAGCCACTCATTCACCACTGCTGAGGACGTATTTGACGAATCAGAGTATAGTGAGGTATAATGATGAACAAAGACATGGACTATGTCCTGTGGAAGAGTCATTATCCTATCTGAATTGGTGTAGTGGATCTCCTTTATACGGTTAATGTTCAACCTGCGCTTAACCGCCCAGGCCATAAATTTTCCGATGTGGTACTTTTCTTCATACCTTTTTTGAAGCATTGAGTTATAGCTCAATATCTCCTTGGACAAAAATAAGTCCTGAAGGTTATGACTTGCCTAGGCAACGACCGCCTTGGCTTCCCTCGTGTGGAAAGCTAAATAATTTGTTAGTGCTTGATTGAAGCTTGTTGTAATTTTTGGACCTCCTCCCTAGCTGCCCACCTTTGCTCTGCCATAAAAGTTATAACGTCACCTCTAAAGAATGATTTTAGGGTCCACCACACCACAAAGTCAGAATTAGAAACCACATTCCATTCCAAAAACATCTCCAGAGCCTCCTGCATCTGCCTGACCCATTATTCATTAGCTAAGAGGGACTTATCAACGACCCATCTTGGTGTTTCACGCCTTTGATAGAGTATCAAGAAACTTAAGGTGATTACTGAGTGATCTGAAAAGGGATTAGAAATTATATCCAAAAAGAATCTCGGTAATGCATGAGATATTAAAGTGTCGAGATAAATTAAACCATTTGGAATGACAGGTGAAAAGTTTATCAAGGAGATGGTTACTAAGCCAACGATCTACTAATGTGAAATCCCATATCAGGTGTTTCAGGCGCCTAGCAGACTTTGGTTTATTCTGTGATCTATTGGGGCGGGAAGAGTCCAAAGCAGTGTCGGGAAGAATATTAAAATCACCCCCGAGCACTAACAAGTCAGATTCTGATTTCACCAAATTAAACAACCTGCTAGGTTAATCAGCTGCCTTGAGCTTATTATCTGCGGGCCCCTGGATCCCAAAGAACTATTAACACTTCGTATAGGAAATCTTTGTTAATTAAAATCGCAACGCCTTTTACCACCGCACTTGAGGAGGCATAGAATGAGTGTTGAATATACCCTGGGGAGTGAATTGAAATGTTCTAAGCTTTTAGGTGTGTTTGTTGAAAAAAAAGGATATTTGCCTGCATTGATCTGAACCAGGACTGCATTGCTTGAACGAATTATTAAGACCATTGATGTTACATGAAATAAATCTTACACGTCTAAATGCCATTAATTTCTAACTGTTTAACAGCATGCAAGGACACCTACAAACATAAGTACCTTAACACTGCTGCTTCCTTTCATATGTTTTTTCCTGAATCCTTCCTGAGCTTTCTGCTGCATATTTTTGAGCCCATGCCTACTTTTTTCCAACACCATTGTGCCCCAGATCTCTCCCCCTTCAGCCCCAGAACCTCCATTCTCCAGAAGACTCCTAAGGGGTGACCCTCTCACCACAGTGTCTGACCTGGCTTTCCATTCCTCTTTCCATCCTCCCCTAGTTGAGTGCTTTGGTAAGGCACTCCGGAGGCTGCTTTTGGGAGACAACTCTCGGGCATCCCAGCCTTGACACATAGGCATCTAATAGGCATCTATGCACCCCAGTTTCGCTAAGAGACATGCCTCCCAACAATATCACAATTTCTTTTTTATTTGATCGAAGAAGTCCTCACCCTGTTCCATGGTCCTAAAAACGCTAGATTGTCCCTTATAGAAAACCTTCAACTTTGACTGCTGCTCTATCCCAGCTGGTGTCCTATGGTTCTTCAAAACATCGATAAAGCCCTTCATTTCCTTGCGGCATCGTGCAATGGACAGTGACATATCAGAGAAGACACTGAAAGAATGAAAGAATAGTTGTCTGAAGTGTGATAAACGTTGTCCCTAATGGCATTAGCTAAAATTTGTTCCTTCCCGCAGTGGTCCCCAAAGTTAACCAGGGCTATCTGTGGGTATTTAGAGTTGGAAGGTTGAAACGAGGGTACACAATGTGCTTGTGTGATTGATTGTAACATCCGAGTCTTTTAATGTCATTTCTGGACATATGTACTTCTTTACTAGTTCAGTTACCAACTCACTTACTGTATGTCCACTCTCCTGGCTTTCAGGAATCTCGACAAATTGTAGATTAGATCAGCAAGACCTGTTTTCAATGTTGTCGACTTTCAATTGTAACTCCACAAGCTCTGACTGGTTTGTGTGGGTTGCTGGGTCTTGTTTCAGGGTAAAATCTTCTAACTCAGCGATTCTCTGTTCCACCTGAGTGACCCATGCTGAGAGTAACAGCAGATTAGTACTGAGCTAACCTACTTGTGCACTGTTTTTCTTTATAGGCCTTTTCTTGGGAGATCTTCATCTCTCTGATTTTGCCTAAAATTTGATGAGGAATTAGCTCAACTAATGATGACGGAGCCGAATACGTAGCTGCAATTGGTTCTTGCTCCTCCCGATGGACTTGAAACATTTAATGGCTTGTGTTATTTGTCTCCCCTTGGCTTGTGAGTGCTCAGGCGTTCTAGTTAATACTATATACTGTGAGGATCCTGCTGGGGCTGCCAAGACTCAATGACGCGCATCCGCCACTTCTGCCGCAGTTGGAATTGTAAACTTCTTACTTTGCTTGCTCACTGGATCCAGCGCCTCTTTTTGTGAGCCTTTTGATGTGGCAAACACGAATATAGGGTAGGTAAGTATGTTTTTTGAAATCCCATCCCTGCTTCATGAAAGCGTGCATTCGGAATCGTTGGCTTGCGATAGGGCCAGAGGCTCTCTATCTCCGCTCCCTGCATGTCATTTTGCCCAATGACGGGTGGCTCAAGGAGGGGTTCTGATGATAAAGGGCTAACAGGACTTCATGCACTTGCGTTTGCTAACTCTCCACATGCAGACGACAGTTGAAGTTCTACTGATTGTCGGCAATCCGCCACCAGGGTTTGTATTTCAGGAGAAGCATCTAAATCTCTGCCTGATGCCCCACCTGAAGGCCTGATGCACTGTGCCTCAGTAGGGATACTAAAAACCCATGCTTGGAAGTCTTTGCAGTCTTAAGGGCCTTGCTGGGTCCACGAGCTCTTGCTGATGTGTCTTGTGAGAAACGCTTCATTGGTGTATGGAAACGTCTATGGAGTAGAGGCATTTAGTAGATGGCCCAATTTGGAGAGTGAGGTACAGCCCACAGAGAGTAACAATCCGCATCCACTGCTACGTGGACCACCTCCCCCACACCACATGAACCCCTTCTACCTGAGATGACTCCTAATGAGGCAACCCAGATCATCCACAAGCGCACTCTTACCAGTGCCTTAAGTCTTATGCCTTATGCACAGCAGCCCTCCACACTGAGCAGGTGCAAGCACTAATTTTTATTAAAAATCAGTTATGTAAATAGGTTACAATTCATAAATTCATGGATTAGTGGATTCATGGATTCAAATTGTTTTGCTTGCTCAAACTGGTTTCCCTTTGTACCCTTTGTGCCCCAACAGTAAATAAAGGGTAAACATGCACAGTGATTTATCACCTTCTCCAAATGAGGCTTAATCTTTTACAGGTCTTGCACAAGCACTTCTGAACATTTTTCTGAGCATTTTTGAAAGGTTTCAAGTGTAATAGGCAATAAGGATAGGGTGCTCACTGCTACCACTGCTGATGGGTACTGCTGCCTGCCAACTGCTACCTGCCACCTTGTATGGCTCTGCAATCATCATGCGTAGTACATGCAGATGTATCAATGATTGTAAATGCTAACCCATTCTCCTCCTGAGTGGGAGCCTTCTCTCACCGGCATCGTCCAAACTGGCAGGTTCTGGCTGAAGCCCAACAAGTGGCCAAGATGGATGTGTTGAAGCTCAGTTGAGGCTAG
This sequence comes from Pleurodeles waltl, assembly GCF_031143425.1. Lineage (NCBI taxonomy): Eukaryota > Metazoa > Chordata > Amphibia > Caudata > Salamandridae > Pleurodeles > Pleurodeles waltl. Next base: position 63,983,213 of record NC_090442.1, on the reverse strand, counting down.
GCAAAAATTCTCCAGGAGCAGGATCACAGCAGAATCATAGCAGAGTTTCACTGCACGCCCTCCATCTTGGGAACGCTAACAGTCTTATAGCTGCCACCTCAGTCACAAAGCATGATGGGAATTTTTTCCCTTTTTAAAAATCCCAAGGCTTCCTAAGAAGACTAGATATAAGACACCATATACTATTTTTGATCACTTTGCAAGAATTTGTGTAGAATGGGAGATTCCCCAGCTTTATCTACAAATGAAACTACCAGATTGTAGACCACTGGGTCTTATGCTTGTCTTTGCATGTGTGTCATAGGTGGGGTCAGTTGGGGTTTTGTCGGCTACAGGACTTTTTCATACTAATGTGTTTGCACACTTGCAGGGTTTGGTCAATCTCAACTCATTTTTTCCATGTCCAAATCAAGCAATTTTGTGCAGTGTTCAGGCTGAGGAATGGAACTTTGGCAGCCTTGCTAAGTAAAGCTTATTTTGTCTCAAATCTACAGGGCATAGGTAACTGGTACAGACTCCTGCACTCTAAAACTAGTGAGGGGCCGATAGAAGATATTTTGCAGCGCATCAAATCATTGACGGGGTGCGATCTGAATTTGAACTAATGGAAATTTTTCAATAGATTGAGCTGCAAGGCAGTGCGAGTGGTTAATCTACGTAGAATCTCCTTTTTTAGCGAGTGGATGCTGTATCTTACACCTGCTAAAATCAACAAACTGTACCCAGGAGCTGAATCCAATTGTTTAGATGTAATACGTTGAAGGGGGATTGGCTTCATATTATGTTTACATGCCCTTATTTAAAGGAGTTCTTGTGTGATATTTTTCAGAAATTAGCCTCAGGCTTACTTTCACTGTTTTTCCAGAGGCGCATGGGAAGGGGCGTAGCTTCAGGGGAGGTGCCTGGGGTGTTACACCCCCCCCTAATAAATATGTTTTGTGGTACATAGTTGGGTGCAGGTGCTTTCAGTTGGGTATGGTGAGGTGTCTGATTTCACCAGGAATTGTTACACACAGACAAAAACACACAGAGGTTCTTTTCCTCTCTCTGGAACAACATAAAAAATGTTGGTTATTTCACAAAATTATATGCTTTCTCTCACTTAATACACCCACCAATCCGCATTGCTCTCTCGTTCCACTGCTTCTCAAGCCCCTCTAATGCGCCCTGATTGTTGTATAATGTACCTTAACATCCTGTGCCAGCCTGATTGTCGGGAAATCTGAAGCTATCAACCCTCAATCATACTGACCAAGCTACGCCTCTCTGTATGGGGCACTGTTTGGGATTTTAGTGCATCAGGGGGAAGTGTCAGACAGCACCAGTGTGTATTTATTTCCATGCTGGTTGTTAGGTCATTGATCTTAGCGAACTCGAAGTCTGACACAGTCCCTTCCATATCCCAGTGGTTTGAGAAGATGAAAAACATTTACCAGCGAGAAATAATGTTTGCAAAATGCATGCGATCTACCTGCAAAGGGGAAGATTTAAGAGCCCTTGCACCACATTAATGTCATTTTGTTTATGCTAATGTGGCCCAAAGAGGCCACAATCAGCGTGCCTAATTTACAAAGTGACACAATTAATGTATTGCACCACTTTGTAACCCTTTGCGCTACATTATACCTGAACCACGCATAATGTATGAAAAGGGGGCTGAAAATCTAAGAGATGTCTTTGTGTCATTTTGTGGCACTTTTAACACCTGCTCAAGCGTTAAAAGGAAGCACACCATTGTTTACAATAGGCCTCAATGGGCTTTGCAGGATTAGCGTCAACATTTTCTACGCTAATCCGGCAAAGCCCCGATCTAGCATCAACATTTTTTATGCTAGTTCCCTAACTACCGCCATGGTGCGCCGTATCGAAGATATGGCGCACACATGGTGGCATTAGGGGGGCGCTAAGGGGTGCAAGAAAAGTGACGCTGCACTGGGTGCAGCGCCACTTTTCTTAAATTTGGCCCAAAGTGTCTGATATCTGGAATTACTGGGAATAGGCAGGGCCTTGTGTAATGAGGTACTTTTTCATAGGAAAACAGGATGCCGAAGAGAGGTCCAAAAGAAGCATTTATTGCAGTTTTAGAGGTCCCATCCACACCACGTCTCTCTTTTCCTCACATTCCATCATGACATCATTCTGTTCTATTCATCACCAAGGTTCCCCACTAAACAGTGTCATCATACCTAGATGAATACTAAACACCTCCCTCCTTTACTAACAAACAAAAAAAAATAAAGAAAAACCCAACAATAAGAAAAAAAAAATATATATATATATAAATAAAAAGAATAAGTAAATACTATCAAACACATATAACCCTACATCAACATATACTACTTAACATACTCCTTCAAATATATATATATATTTTTTAGGTTACAATCTCTCCGAAAGATTTCCTTACACTTGTTGATGAATCAGAATTAATCAGTCCATTATTAAGTTTCCTCCCAAACATCTTACATTTGAGTACCACCACCCGGTTGAGATTCAAAATTTTAGAATATTCCGTCCTGACTGCATTGTTGAACAGTTTCACCACCCTTACAGGTTTTGACCTATCTATGCCTCTCCCTTTGTTCATGGGCTTTCGAATGAGTACCCAATCTCCTACCTCAACCTTAGTTTCCTGTACAGACTTCCTTGAATCAAAATTTCTCTTTCGGGCTTCTATTTTCTTTTGTTCCCTCCTTCTCCAACAATTGACTGACACTACCACACCTGTCCTCAACTCCATATCATTCATCCAAGTGGGCGCTACAAAGGTATTAGAGTGTCTGGCTCTAAGCAATTCAAATGGTGTTTTCCCAGTAATGGGATGAGGAGAGACTCTATACGCTTCAACCCTTTTCATTATCTCTTTCTTCCAATTTAGTCCATTGCCCTTGGCCATAGCTGTAGTTTCCTTCAGCACTCTATTGAATTGCTCTACCAAACCATTGGTTTCAGGATGGTAAAGCGCACATTTCTTGTGTCGTATAGAACAGTCTGCTAAAAATCGTTCCATTTCCTTAGAAACCAATTGTACCCCATTGTCAGTGAGGATGACCTTGGGAATACCCTCTCTCCCAAAAACTTCTTTCAGAAAACCAATTAAATGTTTTGTCTCAATGCTTCTGGTAAACATGATCTCCGACCACCTCGAAAAAACATCAACCAGTACCAAAAGATATGCATCACAACCCTCTCCACGGACAGGCCCCAGAATGTCGAGGGTAACTTCCTCCCAAGGCTGTGTGGTAAGATCTTTAATTTTCATTGGTTGAACCCTGGTTTTAACAGTTTTCTCACTCATCACACATTGCATGCACTCCCTTACCGTCCTTTCTACTTGACTGTCCATACCTGGCCACCAGTAAGTCAAACGCAATCTTTCTTTGGTCTTGGACATCCCCTGATGACCAGAATGCGCAAGGGAGATAAGTTCCTGTATTAATGTGGTAGGGGTAACTAGTCTCGTACTGCTGAACAGCAAACCACACCTACCTGACAATTCCCCTCTCACATGCCAGAACTTTTGGGTTTCCAAACTGCCTTCATCCCTACTTTTCCAACCTCCCTTCATTAGGGACAGCACCTCAACCATCGTACTATCCAACTCACATTCTCTCCGCCTCTTCCCTCCGTCACAACCTTGTCATCAAATCCACTTCCTTCAATTTCACACACCTGGTCTTCCACTCCTACCTGTACCAACCTTGACAAGGTGTCAGCTTCCCTGTTTTGTGCTCCAGAAATGTATTTGACTTCAAAGTTAAAACCTTGTAGTGATACCACCCATTTTGTGATCCTACTCAATATTGCACTTACACCTTTCTTTTTATAAATCTCGCAAAGTGGCTTATGGTCCGTCCTTACCTCAAATTCGCTCCCCCATAACAAAATCTTAAGCTTCTTGACAGCCTAATGCACTGCAAGAGCTTTGCTCTCAACAACCGAGTAATTCAACTCAGCGTCTCTCAGAGCTCACTACAAAAACAAAACAACCTGTTCACCTTGTTGCAATACAGCTCCCAGACCCTTTGCACTGGCATCTGTAATTAAAACCAATGAAAGATTAGGGTTAAAATTCTCCAATTTGGGAGCTTTATCTAACTTCTCCTTTATCTCTTCAAACTCCCTCTCACACTCCTCACCCCACATAAACTCTACGGCTTTCCGTAATAACATCATCATATTCACACAAATCTCTGCAAAACCCTTCACAAATTTCCCATAATAGTCAGCCATCCCGATGAATCTCATCAACTCTTCCTTATTAGATGGTGACTGTAATCTCCTGATTGCATCTACTAAATCTCTCTTTGGAGAAATGCCCTCTCCAGTGATCGTATGACCTAAATACTGTATGGAATCCCTTTGAAACTTGCACTTCTCCATTTTAATAGCTAGGCCATACTCTCGAAGTCTCTCCAATACTCTCAGTACTCTTTCCTCATGCTCGAGATTGTTTTTTCCAAATACCAAAACTTCATCTTGGTATATCCTTACACCTTCAAGACCCTTCAACACCCTTTTTCAATGTCCTCTGAAACACTGAGGCTGCAGATATTAACCTAAATGGTAGTCTGGTGTACCTAAATGTCCCAAACAGAGTGACAAACGCAGTAAGGTCTTGGGACTCCTCAGTCAGTCTTATTTGGTGATATGCTGATGTTAGATCTATAGTAGAAAACACTTTTGCTCCTTGAAGCAACATCAACATATCTGAAATGTTTGGTAAAGGATATCTATCTGCAATTACAATTTTGTCTAGCTCTCTTAAGTCCACACATAAACGTAGACTCCCATTAGCCTTTCTGGCTGCAACAACTGGTGCCAACCACTCGGTTCCTTTCACTTCCTCAATAATACTATCCTTCTGAAGTCTCTCCAATTCCAACCTCATTTCTCCACATAGTGCTATGGGTACACCACGAACTTTACTGCATACAGGCTTCGCTCCTTCCTTCAATCGAATATGATGTATGTAGCGTCAAAGACACCCCAATTTACTCTGAAAGACCATGGGAGCCTTCAATTTTAGTTTCCCCACAAAATCATCATTGGTCACAGCTTGTTGTTTGATAGTTGCATATTGTTCCATGACCGTATTCACAACTACTTGATCCATTGTCTTTACAAGAGGGTCACTATTTGAATCAAGAATCACATCTATGTCTTTCTGATGAAACTAACTCAGAACACTGTCACCCTTCCTAGACACATAAATCTTTGCATTAGTATATTTAGTAAAAATAGTATAGTATATTTATGATATTCGGTTTGAACAATTTGACTTTGTCTTTGAGTTCTTCCAAGTAAAACTCTTTAGATACAATGGTAATCTTTGCTCCAGAGTCAAATAGAAGTTTTGTACTTTCACCATCTACCATAACTTCATTGATAGGGCCTTTCCTTCTCTCTCCTCCAACCTGAAGAACAATTTGTCCACATTCAAAATCATCCCCATCCTTGGAGTCTGAATCATCTTTGACTTCATCGATACTACCCTTCCCATTTTTAGTTCTGCAGAAAGTGGCAAAGTGTCCATGTGACCCTGTTTGCCACAGCAAAAACACTTCCCTTGAAAGGTACTCTTCTTTTCTTTTTTACAACTTTGTCTTCCTGGACTTTCTCTTTTTCCGGTATAATCCTTGATCACTTGCACACTGTCATTTTTACTCTCCTTCTTGATGGTTTCAACACACTTGAACACTTGAGAGAGTGTTCAAATTTCTTTGCCATCACTAAGACCTCATCTAATGATGGATCATCCTTTTGCCAAATTTCCTCCCTTACCTTTTCTATGTTACAACCCAGCATGAACTGATCGCTGATCCTTTCTCCTAACAAAGGACCAAATTTACAAGATGAAGCTAAGTTCCTCAGAGCTGTAATGTAGTTCTCCACTGTTCCACTTTCTTCCTGGTTTCTCCTACCAAAATGATATCTTTCGAGTATGGTACTAACTTTAGGAATGTAATGTCTGTCTAGTTTCTCTATACACGCCTCATACTCGTTCATTTTTTGCACTGTCAACAAACTCAAATACACAAAACAAAATAAAAGATAGTTGACAATAGAATTATCACAAAATTTAAGTCCAATCAACACCTCCTCCTTGGTTCATTTCCACACTACCATCCTTATTCATGCTGTTTAGTTGTTATTAACCAGTCCTCTCTCCATGTCCAAAAGGTCCTTCTTTTATATCCACAATGTTAAGCCTAATGCACTGCAAGCCTTGGAGGAATAGGTGCAGTCGAACACCTGGCAAGAATCTGGAGGGGACTGGGGAGCTTTTACCCTCCAAACTTTGTGCGGTAAGTCCGTTGAGCTCCGTTGAGCTTAAACAGAAAGGAAAAAGGAATAATCTCGAATATACTGGTGAGCGATCTCGCACAACCCTGTGTCGCGCACAATATATTTATTTTTCGGAGGGATTTTTTTTTTTTTTCTTCCCGTGCCGTCTCCACTTAAATAATTGCATACACGACTCCAAAGACACACGCACAAAGTTGACGCAGCGTGCTGTTCAGCTGGCCCGCAACATGATTTATCATGCGCCTGCTGTTACCAAGGAGAGGCAGCTCAGCTGACGCGCGCAGGTTTGTGTCTTCCAAAGGCACGCGGCTCAGCAGGCGCGCGCCTGCATTGGCGTCTTTGAAAACAATTGAAATACGAGGAATCGCGCAGCGCCCCCAAAATGTAGCTAGAGCAGTAGCTAGAGCAAAAGGTCGGAAAGACCAATACCTTGTAAAAAAAAATGCGGAAGAAGCGCTCACCTCGTGGTCCTTTTGAGGCGTCAATCCTTAGTGTTGAGACCTCTGTTCATTCTGAAAACTCGATGTAACGATGAAACTTTGTTGAAAGGAAAAAAAAAACGCATCGCATCCTCGTCGCCAGTGTAATGAGGTACGTTTTCATAGCAAAACAGAATGCCGAAGAGAGGTCCAAAAGAAGTATTTAATCGAGTTTTAGGGGTCCCATCCACACCACGTCCAACTGCCAGATTTGTCTCTCATTTCCTTACATTCCATCGTGACATCATTCTGTTCTATTCATCACCAAGGTTCCCCACTAAACAGTGTCATCATACCTTGATAAGCACTACACCTTGGTAGGGGTTTACCACTATCCAATGACTTGTTTGTGGTTGCTGTGAAAAAAGGGGATCACACTTTGAGTTGGACTTTTCATAATTTGGGAAAAATGTTCTGCTAATTAATTGGTATTCCTGTTTTGTTTGATTTTGTCCGTTATTGCTGCATCTCATTTAAATTAAATAAAATAGACCACAGAATGTACAAAAAGCAAACAGATTTTTGCACCAAAACATGGCAATCGAATGCCGTTATCATTCCAGTACAATAATAAGCATAGGTTTGCAAACCTTGGCAATTTATGGCTATCTCTAATGTTCCCAGAATTCTCCTGTGTCATTTAGAAATGCATGCAGAATAGTGAAGGTATTGTTGGTGATTATTTTCAGTATAAAGAAACGGGCGAAAGACAGGCAGGTTGCTAAACTATTTTGCAGTGTTAAAGCCAAACTTTAAATACCATTTCTCATGATTGAATCATGCCAGCATTTTTACAAAAGTGATAATGGAGAATTAGTGTGAAAAAACAATATGGGCAACATACATAGGCCCATATTTATGGGAAATGGCGCACAACTGTGCTAACGCAGTTGTGTGTCATTTTATTCAGTGCGAGCTAACGGCATTCAATAGCGCCAGCCGTGTGCCATATTTAAGTAATGACGCACGATGGCGCTAAGGAATGGCTAGCGACCCAAAAAAAGCTGCTAGCCGGGGAGGGTGATTTTGTTAGGGGGAATGGCCCTAGTGTGTCAGAAATGACATTAGGATGGTTAGCGGCAAAAATTCTGCCGGTAATCAGCCTAGCATCATTTTCTGACGCACAAGCAGTCAAACAATGACTCCTGTCTAACTTTAGACAGTAGTCATGCCCATCACCCCAGTGGCCACCACAGGGGACCAGTGTCCCCTGGGCAAGCCCAAAATACCCAGTGCCAGGCAGAGGGCCCTATGTAAGGGGCCCCCAATGGCACAACACACACATACACAAACACTTACTTGCAACTCACCTGGGATGGGCTCCCTCCTCCTGTAGTGTCCCTGTGGTGTGGTGGTGGTGTTGCTGTGGGTTGGAGTGGGCATCTTTGTGCTCATTCCATTGTGTTCCACCAGGGAAATGGGCCTACCTGCACTCTAATGCCTGGTCTGACCCAGGCGTTAAATAATTGTGCTAACTGGGATTGGTGTCATTATTCAGGTCCGCCTCCGCATTGCGCGTAATTTCTGCACCGGGAGGTAAATATGACACTAGGGGGTTAGCGTAATTTTTAGGACAGGAACGCCTACCTTGCATCTCATTGACGCAAGGTGGGTTTGCACATCGTAAACATGGCAATAACGCCAATATTAACTCTAATATTTTGACACTAGATGGGTCTAGCATCAAAATATAAATATGGAGTTATGGTAGCGCTGTCTTAGTGCCAAAATAAATTAAGTTAAAGTGACGCTAACCATCCATAAATATGGGCCATAAACCTTTAGGGGCCACCTGCATTTACGTGACCATACATTTATGATTTGAGGAGTTCCCAAGTTTACAGAAGGCACATGGAAGCATTTATCCTAGCAACCATTAGTGAATTGAATTTTGACATGGGAAAATGTACTCATGCACATTTGAAAACTTTCAAAGATGAAGAAAAACAACAGAGCACCTCTAAATTCCCTCAGAAACCCATCTTATTTTTTTGAGGGGTGGTCCCTTCTCTCCCTGGAAAATGTTTAACTCCTACACTTCCAGAGTATAGATTCTACTTTTTTCAGGTGGGGATGGGTTGGAGACGAGTTGGTGAATGCCCTGAAATGTGTGGGTGTACGCACACTTGCAAGGCATTGTAGCCCTGGAATTGTGTTATATTGATTTGTATAGCGCACTAATCAAATCACCAGATAGGGTATCAAGGCGCTCGAGCAGTTTCCCACTTTAGACCAGCCACCAGCCCCCTGAGTAGATTTGTTCATACAAAAAACTTCATGTGAGTAAAACCTTTTATGAGCATAAATGACTTTGAGAATCAGGCCCATAGCACTTTGACAAGATTCTGCAGAACATAAACCAGTAATTGACCTAGTGCTTGGTATATGCTCACAAGTGTGGACGATAAAGGAACTGAGGCACAGGGAGATGAAATGATTTGTTCAAGAATTACAGAATGCAGTCAAGTGGAGAAGGCCAGACTGCGGGCTGTGCCATCGATCCTCTGTAAGCTCTCCACTGCAAAGATAATACGGGTTTATTTACAGTAACATTTTATGAAACTGAGTGAACGCATAAAAGGAAATTTGCCAAAGCATTTCACAAGACTGCCTAGGAGAGGAAAGAGATATAGTATAGTCAGAACAATGGTATGTCCTGAACTCACCTATATTAGGAACTTTGGCATGTCAAAAGCACTGGCCCATTCAATCAACCAATCAATCAATCAATCAGGGGTTTGTATAGCGCAACTACTCACCCATAGGGGCCTCAAGATGCGGGGTGGGGGCAGCCGGGGGCAGTGGTTCAGTCAAAGAGCCAGGTCTTGAGGTCCTTCCTAAATTGGGGAGCTTGGACATTGAGAGCTCTGCTGTGATTAAAAAGCTCCCCTCAACAGAGGCGGTCCGGAAGAAGAGGATTGTGAATAATCCTATCTTTCACAAAGACGGCACTATACAGCAAGAAATGTTGCATAACCAGAGCCCTTACTGCTTTCCTGCCTTCTCTCTTTCTATCCGTCCCCCTACCTGACCTACTTTTCATTTATTTTCTCTGTTTCTTTGTTTCTTTTTTCTTTTTTCCCTTCCTTATTTATTTACTGTGTCCTTCCTTTCTTTTTCTTTGTATTCTTCCTTCTTTCTTTCTTAAAGGCAGTAGGCTGGCAGCAGACGGCATAACGAGTGGCTTTTTATGTCTATCTTAGCCAAGACCTTTTGATTTTGCCAAAATTATGTGTATGACATAGGTCCTTATAGGGATTTTCAGCCACACTTCATCCATTTGTCTGTGGTCGTGTCACTCACATTTTTCTCCAACCCACTTAAGCATGCAGCAATGGGCAACATTTTGTTCCACTACAGCCATTGGCTGACTTCAGTTTGAGTCACGGGATGCTGCCCCTTCACAAGAAGTCCATCTACACACAAATAAGCTCCTTTCAGTGCCAGGGAGTAATGTGTGCTTATGTGACACCAAAAACATATTTGCCTTTGGTCAATGTTTTCTTTTCAGACTGGCAAATGCCCAGCAGCTTCCCAAACAAAGTTTTGCAAAAGCCATGACAAAATGAAACAAGAATTGCTGAAAGACTGGAGGACGGTGTCAAATCTTTTGGCTTTACCAGTGTTTGTTCTGTTAATGAAGATTTGTAAATATACACACAACTGGGAAACTGGAGAAAAGGATCACATACTGCCCAATTGATTGGAAGCATTGGAAAATCACATATTGATAGGGGTCCTGAACCGGTAGCAATATGAATGCCTTTATAGTTCAGCTACTTAAAGGCCTATCCTAAAGAGTTCTCTGTGGAAGAGATAGTGAGAGATCTTAGAAGGGGGACAGGAGCTCCAGTAAGGGGAATTCAGTCAGGTCTAAACTGAGAACAATTGTAGTTAGTTTCTTAGCCTATTCTGCAAAGGAAAAGACCATGTGAACCTCTGAAACTGTGATGGACCTTAAGAGTAGAATCCTATTTTTCCCACATAGCAGAAGACAGATCATTCATCATTGAAGAAACACATATTTCTCTTAGTGCCAATGGCTGACAATGCTTAGTGTACCCCCTTTTAGCCAACTCTTCCTAAAAGTACCATACTTCTTAAACAATAGTGCCCGCCATATACACTGGGAACTTATTCAACTTCTTCGACTCAAAGGCTTATGTCCCACTTGAGTGCCTCAAGCACATGTCACAATATGTGCAATTTTCTAGAACTGGAGCAGCACCAAGTTGCTGAAATGACCCATGCACTACTACACCTATAACATAATTCAGAACATAAGCTCAATTTCATACTAGGATATAACATTGTTTAATTTCTTAAACAAAGTAGTAAGGCCAGTATGACACATTTAGACAACTCTTGTGAGTTGTGGGGCCATTACTGGTGCTGAAATAGTACTCCACTTGAATTTATCACTCCAGTGCAGCACTGTGTTGAACTAATATACTTTGGAGGATGTCACACGAAGAAATATTTTGGCCCTAAATGCTGCTCATTCATTTTGCTTTAAATTGTTCTTATGCCCTCAGGGAATGGGTACAGAGAAGGAGACTACAGCCTAACCATGAGATGAGCTTGAAAATCTGATACACTTAAAAAAGGATTAATATTGCCGATTTGACGCTGATGCAGGACCTGACTGTGAGGTTCAACAACGATGCAGCGCCGATCTGAGGACATCGATGTGCAGCTCGAAGGTGATGCATCTATCCAACTGAGTGGATCGGAACCAACCTATTCAGTCTTCAATGCCGATGCTTGCTCCATCCAAGGTACCTTTTCAGTGGGTTCCCAGTGAGTCCTGTAGCTAGCCGGCCCTCAATCAGGGTCGGCCTGAACTTTGAGTTCTAACCGTTTAGCGTCATTGAGTTCTAAGGACTAATTTGCTGTGTTTTCTTTCAAAATTCACATCTTGAATTCTACTTATATGTTTTTCGTCATTTTAGACTTGTTTTACTCAGATAAATATTCTCTATTTTTCTAAACTGGTGTGGAGTCTTTTGTGGTGTTTTCACTTTTTCACTGTGCTACTGTAATTTGAGTGTTGCACAAATACTTTCCACATCACTTCTTAAGTTAAGATTGACTTCTTTGTGCTAAGCTACCAGAGGGTGAGCACAAGTTAATTTAGGTTGCGGAACTGACTTGCCCTCATGAGACTTGTGGTCCCTACTTGGGCAGGTGCGTACTTCTGCTATCTAGAGACCCAATTTCTAACACTAGCCATGTGGACAGAGGCATCATCTTGTGTTATCACACTGATCATATGGAGATTGGTATCATTTTCCTTTACCATATTGATCATGTGCAGACTGGCATCACCTTCTGTTAACGTTCTGACCATGTGGAGATTAGCATTATCATTTACCAGGGCATCATTGTGAGGCCCGCTTTATAAACAGCTGGTTACTCTATAGAGGGTCGAGGGGGTTACCAACAGTGCTTAATTTGAGCTGGTGGTTTCTGGTGCTCAGCATCAGCAATTAATAAGTGATCGCCAGCACTTCTGACAGTCTGCCACAAGGTGTCATTGTTTGTGTAATTTCGAGATGAGCACAACTACAGGTGCCTAATAATTCAATATACATTAAAAATGACTAATACCTGTCACACAACCATTCCTCTTGTTTTCGGGTCTGGAATAGTCTGAATTGTCACACTTGTAGGAGTGTGATGGATAGTAGTTGTGTTGGTAATGTCATTGGCAGCGCTGGCAAGGGCAATGAGTGGCGTAAGCCCTGGCACTTTAATAAAAAAAAAAAAAGAAGTACTGGTTACCGAGGATTATAAGTGGGTTCCTGGGGGCTTACCAGTAGGATCATAACATTTATGCTGATTCCCCTGGTAATTCTCATTTTTGCCCAGAATTTCCCCTGACAGTTTAAGCAGCTTTTGGCAGCTGTTGCTGTTCCATGTACACATTAAGCATGACTTCTGCACATCACTTAAGTCAGCCTGAATAAGCAGTGAGTTTTCATAGAGATTATATACATCTGCCTGAAAATGGACGTGACCTTTGGCATTGTTTAGCTTCAGTGAGTATAAGTCAGGACACTTGTCAGGGAATTCCTTGGCGTTCATTTGGTGGAGGTAAGTTAGAGTACTGGTTAAATATGTGTAAAGAGAGTGTGTTTTGTTTTTAAAGATAAGGGTACCCTGAAGTAGGCCAGATGTTGATTCTCTGGGGGCAGCCTCTATGAGGTGGGCTAGGTTGCAGGTTAATGGAGCCTGGGAAAAGCTACTTTGCAGTTTCTTCTACAAGCCCCCTGGAGAGGCCTCTCTATTGTACATGTGAATGGGCCTCATTAGCCCACGTTCACACTCTGGAGAGGAGGTTAAAATGAATTTTCGAGCGGACAAAAGATGGAGATGAAGGGCAAACGGGGCAAGTTGTATTTGGAGAAGAGGAGACAGGGTTTTGGCAAGAGAGTCGAGCTTCAGACTCCAGCTGCTTAGAATTGCAATTACCTGACAGAGATTTCATTGTACAGTGACGGGGGCAGTCAATGACATTGGAGAAAAAGCGCTCCAGTTCCTTCCTTTATGTTAGTTCTCATTTGCAGAAGCAGCCCTGAAGGTACCACAGGAGGCCTCTCTATTCCAGGGGCGAGTAGTCCCATCCATAGCTGCTGAGTCAGATGAGCAGATTTCAGATAATTACAGTGTATTTAATTGTCCTGAATAATGGAGAGGTATTAATGGGAGGGCTGAGTATGGACAGAGGGTATATAGAGGGTGGGTTGAGCATATGGGTAGGTAGGATAGGGGCAGGAGGGCTCTCTGGTGTAGGGATGAGGCAACAACGAAACTGTCAGTGAGTACCAGGGAGGCATGATGGAAAGTGACATTATGTTTCAGCAGGTGACATTCTTTACGAACAAGCCATAGTGCATGTATGGGTGTGTGTGTATTAAATGTGCAGATATAATTGCCTCGGTTCGATTTATAACCTACCTTGATATCAGACCGCGCATGGAGTTAGAATAGTGAATACACATTTCATTACAGTCAATAGTGTGTATGTGTCTGTGTGGTGTGTGTGTGTGGGAGTGTATGTCTGTGTTTGTGTTATGATTTGAGTTTTTTTTGTTATTCTAAAGTCAATAGGATGCCTGCTCATTTGTTGCAACAGTATGAATATTTTCTTTGAATTTTAGACATTTTATACCAGACACATAAATACAAAACTTCAAACAGAAGTTAACAATTTAAGAGTCTCCTATAAAGTTTGCAGTAACACGTGGTTAGCCACCATCAGCAGACAGTAAAGAGCACAAAATCATGCATTACAAATGCTCAACCACAGTCAGTCAGTTATGGGAACATCAGATGCTGCCCTACGGTACAAATAGCAAACATATCAGACATCACCATGGAAAGTGAGCAGCAGCAGTGACCACAGGCTCAGGGGATCATCTGCTCCATAATCTAGGGGTCGGGAAGGATGCTGGGTGGATGACTGTGGAAGGATGTTAGGTGAATGACTGTGGAAGGATGTTGGGTTGATGACTGTGGAAGGATGTTAGTGGGGCGGTCTGTGGAAGGATGTTAGGTGGATGACTGTGGAAGGATTTTAGGTGGATGACTGTGGAAGGATGTTAGTGGGGCTTTCTGTGTAAGGATGTTAGGTGGATGACTGTGGAAGGATGTTAGTGGGACTTTCTGTGGAAGGATGTGAGGTGGATGACTGTGGAAGGATGTTGGGTGGATGACTGTGGAAGGATGTTGGGTGGATGACTGTAGAAGGATGTTAGTGGGGCTGTCTGTGGAAGGATGTTGGGTGGATGACTATGGAAGGATGTTAGTGGGGCTGTCTGTGGAAGGATGTTAGGTGGATGACTGTGGAAGGATGTTGGGTGGATGACTGTGGAAGGATGTTAGGTGGATGACTGTGGAAGGATGTTGGGTGGATGACTGTGGAAGGATGTTAGTGGGGCTTTCTGTGGAAGGATGTTAGGTGGATGACTGTGGAAGGATGTTAGTGGAGCTGTCTGTGGAAGGATGTTAGGTGGATGACTGTGGAAGGATGTTAGTGGGGCTGTCTGTGGAAGGATGTTAGTGGGGCTGTCTGTGGAAGGATGTTAGGCGGAGGACTGTGGAAGGATGTTAGGTGGATGACTGTGGAAGGATATTAGTGGGGCTTTCTGTGGAAGGATGTTAGGTGGATGACTGTGGAAGGATGTTAGTGGAGCTGTCTGTGGACCGATTGCGGCCATTCCGTGGAACGATGTTAAGGAACTGACTGGTGAGGCTGTCTGCAGAAGGATTAGGGGACTGTCTGCCGAAGGATGCTAGGGATATTAATGGGACTTTCTGTGGAACAAAGTTAGGTGGATGTCTGTGGAGGGAGGCTGAGTGTCTGGCTGTGGAAAGATGTCAGGGGACAATAAGACAAGACCTGACTATTGTGCAACAAGACAAGTTGATAGAATTATATTTTTGTATTTTTTTTAACAAATTTAAATAATTTAATTTAAGTTAACACTATTTCCTTTAGAGTCTTATCTGTATTCCCAACCTTCATTATTTTCTATGGTCGGGTGCTGCAGTACAAGTAGTTGGCCATGTGCAGTGCTGCATTTACTACTGTTTTTTTAGTAGTACCTTACACCCGCATTTTGTGAATAAGCAAAATGTCGTAAATATGTTCAAAAGTGCAAACAACTCAAACGTAAAAGTTACCTTTGTGAATGAGGCCCAATATGTTTACACCATCTTACTGAAGTTGCTGGCTCAAATGCCAGACGCAAAGTGCAATACGTAGTGAAGTAAAAGTGGTCCAAGATATGTCAATCTATTAGATACACACATACACTTCAGGAGAAAAGGAAACAACAAAGCAGGATAGAAAATGAGGTTGCACCAATCCTCCTACTTGGCATATCAGTTTTACTGCATAAAAAGATTATTATCCTTGTCTTTCTAAAGAACACCACTGTTCATGTTTGCTGACATTTGTGCTATTCTTCTTCAGCATAACATATTTATGTACATGAAACAAATATTGTTGTATATAAAAACGTGGTTAGTACAATTCTTTATGCAACCCCCTTCATTTCCCACAGCTACAGAGTGTTAATATGCTATCTAAGAATGGACCTCAGCAAATCTTTCATTATGTGAGTGTAATCTTGTGTAATTTTGGCAATTTTGAGTTATGCTTCTTACGCAAAATTCCCAACACTATGCTTTTAAGTCACATACTGTAATTTTAAGCTGTTTGCAGCAAACACTGTGCATGAGAGCACAGGAACAATGCGAATGACTAGAGCACATGCAGTTGGTGTTTGCAGAGCTTTCATTTTTTGTGTTGTATTTAGCACAAAATGCATCCTCACATCCAAAATTAATGCACGGACACATTTTGCGTTAAAGTATAGCACAACTTGTCAGTTTTGCATTTCAAGTAATTATGCAGAATATCCTGCAATCGTACATAACTTTTGCATAATTACACAAAAGCAACAGCATAAACCTTCACGGCTTTGAATCCCAACTTTCACCAAATGCTAAATCACTTGGGTTCACCCTGGACACCAGCCTCAACCTCAAGGAACATGTTGCCAAAAAACCCCAAAACAGCTTGGTACCTAATCACTTCTAAACTGTTTTTTTTCCTGAAAACTACTTCAGATCCTGGTACACTTGCATTTATATCGTGGCATCTTCCTCCTACTCCATGACCTCCCAGATGCCACACTGGCACCCCTTATGGCATCCTTCAAGCTGCAGCACAACTGATCCAGGACCTGAAGAAATGTAATCACATCACCGCTGTGACAAAGTGGATTATTAGTTGGGGAAGAAGTAGTCCACCCAAAAATAGTAGTGTCAGTATTCTAGTAAGGTCCAGTAAAGTAAAGGTTTCAGTAATTTAAACCTGAGCTCAACCCCTGGTAACTATGGCACAGTGCAGACAGGCTTAACGTAAGAAAATGCATAGCAATTGGAAGTACCAAAACAGTTAAAAAGTCAAAAACAGAACACAATAAAATTCCCAGTCCAATTTATTGAAATAGAGACTATTTCTATAAATAAAGGGGGAACTGGATTGAAAGTTTTAAATAAATATTTCACCAAAAAGGGCAAAGTTTCAAGCACAGGCAACTGGTCGTGCTTAAACAGTACAAAGGTAACGTTTAAGGCCAATCACGATAGAGTGTGGATCAGATACAAGGACCATTTTCATCCAGGGGGAAAAGTTACCTTCTGATGTGAACAGCCTTCTGAGAAAGCAGACAACGAGCTGGTGCAGAGAGAAGGGGCTTCAGTGTTGATGGGATCCGGCAGACTTGGTGAAACCATTATTTAAGGCAGGAGAGGCTCTGGTGGGAGAAGGTCAAGTGTATGTGCCCCAGAGGTCTTCAGCTTCGATTGGGTTCTTGTGGACAGTGGCGTCAAGGGTCCTTCGTGATGGAGACCAAGCAGCCTTAGTGGAGAACATGGTCATGGGGAAGTCAGGCTCACCCGCAATGCACCCTCAGCAGATCAGCTGCCTGGTTGGTCCTGGTCCCTTGGTGGTTCTAGAGGCAGAAAGATTGCAGAAAGTTTCTACGCCCCACTTTTTACGCTTAGGCTGGAAGAGAATACTCTAACATCATCCAAGGGTTTCAGGATCGGGCTTTTTGCAGCTTTTGCATCCCAGTAGCCCAACAGGAAGTCACCGACTCTCTGGGCCACTTCTTTGTCCTCAGTATAAGTGGGAGCAGGTTAAACTCTTAGGGTGTGCATCACATGTGTCAGCAAGGTCCACAGGTCTAGCAGTGTTCTGAAGAAAGTAACTAGGGCTACCACATTTATGCCTGGCATTAACTTGTGAGTGAATGTGACTACTGGCCTCTTCCTAACCAATCGGGAAAGGTTCCCATAGGTAACCCCACTAGCATTTGCCGAGGTTCCTGTGTGTCCTGCTGCAAACAATCCCAGAGTCCCCGCATCTCCTAAAATTCAACATGGCAGAAACCTTTTTTTGTTCAGAGCTCATCCCCTCTGTCCCCACAGGTGTGAACAGGGAAACGAGTAATTCCTCCTCTGTAGTCACTCAAAACCAGTTCGGAGAACAGCCCCTCTCCCACTAGGACTGGAGCCTGGCTGGCTAGAAAGACAAAAGGGAGCCATTCCCAGGTCAGTGGTACATACCAATATAGGAGCTATTCAGTTACTAGGTGACAGTCGAAAGCCCAAGCAAATGGTCTTCCAAAGACTGTAGGAAGTTTAAAGGTGACTTTTCTAAAAGTACCTTTTGTAAAATAATTAGTACAAATCTGACTTTAAATTGAATTGGATTCATAATAAGGGGCATATTTATGCTCCATTTGCACCAAATTTGCCTCATTTTCCTTATGCAAATTTGGCGCAAAAATAGCTCCATATTTATATGTTGACATTAGACCCGTCTAATGTCAAAATATTGGAGTTTGCACCATTTTTTAGATGCGTGAACCTACCTTGTGTCAATGAGATGCAAGGTAGGCGTTCCCATCTAAAAAAAAATGGTGCTAGCCCCATATTTATCCCCATGCTAAAATGACGCATAGGTGGGAGGAGGGGCTAAATAATGGTTCAAAGCTTGTTTTAAAGTCAGGCAGTCAGACCAGGCGTCAGGCAACCTGTGGACCCATTTCCATGGTTGAACACCATGGAATGGGTTCACAGGTGCCCTCCTCAAGCCCCAGGAACACAGGAACACCCCCACCACACACCAGTGGGACACCGGAGGATTGGGGATCCCATCCCAGGTAAGTCGAGTAAGTATAGGTAAGTATAATTTTTTGTAATTTAAAGTGCCATCGTAGGCCCACCTTGGGGCCCCCTGCACGCACAGGGTGTAATGGCCATGCCCAGGGGACACTGGTCCCCTGTGCTGGCCATTGGGGTGGTGGGCTTGATTCCTGTCTTTTCTAAGACAGGAATCATGAGGTATGGATGGTTTTGCGTCAGAAAATTACTCTAGGCTGGTTGGAGGCATTTTTTTTTTTTACTCTAGCGTCATTTTTGGTTGCAAACCCACCTTCTACCATACCGCCACCCCCACCCACCTAACGTCATTTTTTTTTTTACACTAGCCCACCCTTTGCGCCGGTTTGCAGAATTCCTTAAATTTGGCACCTGGCTGGCGCTCTGGAATGACCCAAGCTGGCGCTAAACTTTTTGACACAAAACTGCGTTTGCGCAGTTTTGTGTCAAAAAGTATAAATATGGGCCTAAATATGTTAAAACATCCAAGAAAGAACTTTGGGCCATATGTACCAAAGCATTTTTCCATTGATACACAATGGGTAAAACCCTTTGATACATCTGGCCCTTTGTATCTGGTTTCCTGGTGGCCATAACATTTTATACTTTTTATAATGTATCCTAATGCTTCCCTATGAAACAACTAATCCTGCTGTGGGAAAAGTAGCTTGTTTGGTCTTTTCACTGTAAGGACATGTTTAACGTTAAACCTTTACATGTCCTTTGTTTAAATACACTGCCTTTTTGGGTATTTAAGGTTAACTTATGGTGACCTTTTAGTATTTAAAAGGAGGGTTTATGCTTCTCAAAAGGGGTTATTTTAACAGGTCGAATTTGCAGTTTAAACTTGCAAAGCCAGGCTACTGGTGGCGGACTTGGAGTCTTGGTTTACATTGTGACTTCGCTGGGGCACAGTATGTGCTACAGTCCAAAGGTGACATTTACCTTGCAGGCCGTGAGTACACTTGTACCAAATACTAGGGACTTACAGACAAATTAAATATGCCAATTAGTAGTAGAGCTAATTTTGATATGTTTTAGGGATCAGAGCACAATGTGCATAGTCTAGAAACCAGCAATAAACTCTGGTGAACAAATGTTGATGACCATGCAAAAAGAGAATTTTTCTACATCCCCCCAGCCTAATAATAAAATGCAGGATTTGTAAAGTGCAGCAAATCACCCATGAGGGTCCCAAGGCACTGAATTGTAGGAACAGGGAGATTAAGTGATTTTCCCAGAATCACAGGATGTTAAGACATGCTGAGACTCGAAAAAGGTTCCCCCAGCTCCAAAGTTGGCAGCTCATGTGGTTATGCCACATGGAACTCCATTGTCACTCTGTATGAACCAGTACATCTTCAAAACCAGCTGTATCATTTACAAAGCTACCACAACCAGCACCCTTGCTCACCTTGCAGATAAGCCAATCATGTCTGGTGGTTCTTGTTCTTGGCACGCCTGCAGCCAGGACACCGTCAGATTGTAGATGAAGTGCAAAAAAACAAGGCAGCAAACCTTTTCACCTGTGAATTCAGATCTGAAACATTTCCATATTCACAGGGCTCCCTCCTGCAAGCCTGCTCCAGTTTAGGAAAAAGTTGAAGACACACTTCATTAAAGAACCCTGCTTTACAATGCATAAACTTAAGTATCATATGCATAGATATGAAAGCATGTTATTCAAATTTCCCACACCATCGTATATGAACACATGTATCGCGTATTGCATGACACTCAAAGTAATTTAGCACTTTTACTTCTTTAATCTGGAAATTATTCCAGTATATCCATATGTAAATAATGTGTTAGCCGTAAAATCTGGCTATATTTTGTTATCTGTTATGTTAACTGAAAATAGCTACAATATCTTAGTATGATGTATGATTGGACCTTCTGAAGGCAGGAACTGGGCTGGGGGGGAAGGGATGAAGTGCCATGGCCAGAGACATAACCCTGCAGCCAAACGTCTCTGCGTGTGGCATTTGGCCATGTGCGGTGGAACTGGCCACCCTAAAGTGCTGGGTACAGGGTCTGACCACCGGTAGTGCCCTGCAGCCCATCCCTACTTTACATGGCTAAAGGCTATACACTGCAGTGTTTTGCAGCCTATTGCAGGCTCTGCTCAGGGTCTGCACATAGCCCCAACTGTGCACTTCTGAAATCAGTGTGCACTGAAAGTTAGCTGTATACAGAAGATGGTGTCCAAAGAAATAGTTCCATGGGGAATATGATCATAAATATACTCAGACATTCACTGAAAAAAGAATGTTTAAAGTGATGTTATGGTGGACCTTTCTTATAAGACTATAATGTATGTTTAATTTAACCTCTGACATTCACTGAAAACACACAGTTTAAGTAAAGTTATGGTTGCAAAACAAAACCTAATAGCCATTGAAATTCAATAGTTATGATTCAGCAAACTAACCATAATAACTTGCACTCCCATCATTCACTACTTGTTACCTTACATATTACATCAGTCATGACATATTAAATGACATCATTGATAACATCACTGATGACATCGCAAATTACATGATTGGTGACATCACTGATGATATCATCCAATGGCACCAACACTCTGCACATTTCTCCTTAACATAAATACGTTGGTGTAAATCATTATTTACTAAGTATCTTACCCAAACTACTGTTCTAGCTAATGATACACTAATTACAGAACTGCATTTTTATATGAATTTCTTTTCACACACACACAGACACACATATAAACAGCAATGCCAACCACAACTCGCACAACAAATAAAAAATGCTCATGAGCTCATCCTTGATGTAACAGATGTAATTACAAATTTCATAAATTAACTTTCCAGACCGATTACCTATCACATTACCATTATCACTATCAATGACACAGTAGTGAAATTAGTATTATTTAGTGGTTTGCCTATGTATTGTAATTTAATGATGTCATGCTTTTATGTATTGTTATTTATTGGAATAAATATTGTGAGGCCATGAGCACTCCATTTAGTGTGCCAGTTATTGGATTGCAGAGTTAATCATGACTTGCGAATGTCAATTGTTTATGTATTTTAATTCTGGACCATAACTGTACTTTAACTGTGTTTTTAATGATTTTAAGATTTTAGAAACATTTAGCTATTGAAATTAATACTAATCATAATTTATCTCTAACTGCTGTGTTTTTCAGTGAATATATATTACCTACTGAGGTCGCCAGTAGGTAGTTACAGTTCAGGACCTAGGGCCTCATTTACGACGTCCGAGACGCAGGGCGATGCAGCGGGTGCCTTGCTGCGCCACCCTGCGCCACTGGGAAAAGGCAGAAATGTGCCATATCTACAAGATACAATGCATTTCTGTCCTCTGCCCCTGCGCTGGTGCACAGATTGCTGCCATGCGCTAACATAGGTACCCTTGTATAATGATGCAAGGGTGCCTGCATTGTAGGGATGATTGTTTGCGCAGAAAGGGACACGTTCCTGCACAAAAACAATCACAAGAGGTATTTTCCTGTTTTATGTGTACTGCAGAACGGTGGCACAGTGTGCCATTAGGACCTCATATAAGAGGTTTCTAGTTTCCACAGGACATTTTTTTTTTTGCTTTGCTAATAAATTTAGCCCCATTTGACGAATCTTCACATTTTTTTTTTAAACTAGTGTGCCAGTCACTTCAGCTGCTGTCTGAAAAGTTTTGGGATAATTCATCAAGCGGGGGCCGAGAAAATGGGGGTGTTCCAAAACATGTTTTCCCAATGCCATTTCTCTTTGGGATTTTGGCACAACTGCAGCCCAAACCGCTGGACAGAATACACCAAATTTAGCCGAAAACTAGATCTTGATCCAGAAAAAGTGTTTTTTGTAATTTGGTGCAAATCTGTTCAGTAGTTTTAAAGCTATTAAAGAAAAAATATTTATGTTTGAGTGGAGACGTGGATCCACGTGCCAACACCAAGCTGTGATTGACTGGCCGCAGTCTGAGAATGATGTAAGTGGTCAGGGAAAAGGTATTCTGACCCCATGGAAGAGATAGAGGGGTCTTTGAGGGACAACTCATAGGCAGGGGCATTTGTGGATCTGAGGATCCACTGCAGTGCTCTGCGTGGCCCCTGTGTGAATCTGCAGCAGATCCGCAGATCCAGACTCCAATTAAAAAAACATACACCCACTCACAGACCTACTCACACTCACTCACAGACCTACACACCGACTCACACACCCACTCACAGACCCACACAGGCACTCACACACCCACTCGCAGACTCACACAGCCAGATACACACCCATACAGCCACCTGCACACTGACTCACAGACCCATACACACACTAACACACCATACATCAAAACCACTGACACACCCAATCACGAACCCATACAGCCCTTGACACACCACTCAGAGACCCACACAGCCACTTACACAACCACGCATACACCCCCCACCAAACACTCAAATGTCCACATACACACCTACACAACCCCTCGCACACCCACTCAGAAACCCAGAAAAACACTGACACACCCACCCAGAGACCCAAAAAAACAACATAGACACCCACTCAGACACCATACAGCCACTCACTCATCCAGTGAGAGAACCAGGAAATCACTCACACACCCATTTACACACTAATACAGCCACTCACACACCCACTTATAGACCCAGAGAACCACTCACACATACACTCAAAGACCCACACAGGCACTCACACATCTACTTACACACTCACACAGTCACTCATACACCCATACAATCAGCCACACACCCAGCAAACCACTCAATAACCCAATTCACACACCGATACAGGCACTCATATACCCACTTACAGACCCTTAGAACCACTCATATACTCATTCACAGACCCACACAAACATTAACACACCCACTCACGCATCCATCACACACCAGGTACACACCCAGTTAACCTGTCACACACCCACTCACACACCCATACAGCCACTTATAAGCCTACTTCCAGACCCATACAGACAGTGACACACCTACTCCCACACCCAATAACGCTCACAGAACCACTTACACATCCACACAACCGCTCACACACACAATCATACACCTATAGAGCCACTTACACACCTACACACAGATCCAGAAAACTACTTGCACACCCATACAGGCACCAGACAGCTACTCACACAGTCACATACTCACTTACATAGCTACTCACACACAGGAAGTGATACAATTATATCCACACAACCACTCTCACACACTCACACACCTATACTGCACTTTCACACCCACTCACAAATCCAGAAAACCACTTGCACACCCATACAGGCACTAGACAGCTACTCACACACCCACAGTCACTTACAGAGCTATTCACACACTCACACACAGGAAGTGATACAGTTATATAAATTGCAATAAGATATGTTTGTCTTAAATGTGTCATTGCTTTGTATTGAATGTGTGCCTTTGGCTGGGAATGGATCCACGGATCCACCATGGATCTACCTGCAACATAGCTGGCAGACCCCATATTTGGCCAGGAATCTGCAGCCGATTTATGGAGCCAAGTGAAACATTGAAAGAAAAAGATTTGAAAGCAAAATGAACCAGTGTCTAGGAAGAAGGTTGGCTCTGAAAAGAGCCTGTATGTTTATGACGTGTAGATGATAATTACACAAAGAACAAAATGAAGGCTTTTAAGCTGTTAATGAACACCCTGTTGCCTGTGTCTGTGAAATGAACTCAGTCTTTTCAATATATTACATCCATATCAAAGGATACAATGTTATGGTATGTAAAGCCCATGTTGTTGTCTCAGAGAATGCAAAAATGGCTTTATTAACATGTTTCCTGGATTTGTCTATCTCAGACACAACTTCTGTCTTTGGCAAATGATGAAGAACACCAGTATGTGGGAAAAGTGCCATTAATTTACCAATTTCATTAGAATTTCCAGTCCTACCCCAGTATTGGTGCAAAGGTCATTGCCACCATAGTGCAAACTCATGAGATCTGGATGTTGTCAATCTGCAATGCTTTCAACCTTAATCCTCTCTGGCCAACTGGTGACACCTTAATCCTCTCTGGCCAACCCAAGTAATGTCTTCATTCGGTAAGCCTGGGTCCCTGTCAATGTCACTCTTTTTAGCACTCTCTCTGGCCCAAAACACAATACTATGGCCTGGAAACCAGACTGTGACCATTTTAGAGACAAGCAGGAGCAGCACACAGGAAAAGGCTACAGGAGAATGAGGCAGTTTTGAAGGTGAAAGGCAGTTACAGTGGAGGAAATCAAGTAAAATATAAAATAACATATTTGATTGGATGGTGGAAATGTGCAGGGAACTAAAATTAGGTAGTGACTTTAAGAAAAGTAACTATCTCTATGATTGGCTTTAGAAAAATAAAAAAGGTTATGTTATTTGGGATATGCTTGGACTTGCAAACAGCCAGGTTAATGTGAAGAGCCAGTCTGCCGTTGAGAGAAAGTCTTGTGAACTTTTGACCTGTTGGTAGGCAGAGACTACTAGAAACATGGAAACATGATTCCTATGGAAACTGAGCAAAAACTGAGTTAGCGAGTGTGGGGAGAGGGAACAAAAAAGACTGCAGTGTGAAATTAAAAAGCAGACTGTAACCAACAGTTACAGGGACTTTATAGTTAGGCTTAGATTTTACAAATACACCATAGAAATTCAGCAGTTACAGTTCCCCGAGCTAACTATAACAATGCACTCCTTATGATCTCACATATGACATCACTCATGACATGGTCAGTGACATCACTGATGACATCTGAAATACTGTGAAATCTTTAGAGCCAGTGATACTCACCCACCACACAGCACAATAGCGCCCACATATGGAGCACTGAATTTAAGTATCTTAGAAGAAAACTTTGGATCCTCAACCTTTGGAGACTGCATTTAGTAAAGATGTATTAAACATATCTGATTTCCCTGTGAATAGGATGTTATTAACTTCTGGGTCAGATATTGACCATGCATTAATCCCCTAAAGGAATGCTCGGCCATCCTATATTACAGGATGAGTGATAGACAAAAAACAAAACCTGTTCAGCTTCACAGAAGATAGTGCTAAAAGCAGGCCATGTTCTCAAAATAAATAATGCTGTGGTTCAGATCAATTGATCAGTTTTCCCAGTTCTGGCAAAAGCTCCTGGACTTAGATTCACTTCAGGTAGGTAGGTAAGCAAAAAAGTGTTAAGCAGTAGGCATGGAGAGTTAGTCATTTCAAGCCAGTTCTAAAGTGCCCTTGGGTAAAGCGAGAGCTTTTAAAAGGGAAGCCACTGAGTTCTTGTCCTAAACCCAAGGTGCCACATATACCAACCTATTTAGACGTCACCGTAATATTCTACAATGCTTAGTGCCTCGAAGATTTTTCCTTGAAGCTTTTTGAGCTAAGAATTCCAACCTCACTTCTGAACTCCACTTAATGACTTCAGCACTGACTGCTGTCAGGATGTCATGCGGGAAAGCAGAGCCACTATAACTGTGAGGGATATTCTGTTGAATGAAACAACATTGGAATAAATCTATTCTCCCAGATAATCCCCCTCTCCTTTCCTACCTGCCTACTTTAGGGCTGCGGATGACCACAGGATGATTTTTAACAAGTGGGATTGAAGGTATGCTTTCTAACCAAAAGTGTGACTGGGAGTGAAGACATCCCAGCTACAAATATTTTGGGGCAGATTTACTAAGCTCTTGCATTGTCTGTGTGCCATGCCAAATGGCACACAACAAAGCAAGGACTTACATCATATTTAGAAAGTGTTGCAGTAGGCAAATTGCTTTGCTAGGGTCTGCTTATGTGGTCCAAACACTGTGTTGCATCATCTTGCGTCACATAGATTTTAATTCATGCAAATAGGTGTTCCCATGCAAATTTTAATGCAAGCCTAATGCAGCAGCATTTACAAAGTAGACAATGTATCACATAGCCTCAGGCAGTATTTTGCAATGCTTAAAATGACCCAAAATGCTACACACCCTCCTCACAGGTGCAGAAAGTCATGCAAGGTCAGCTTCATATAAGACAGTAGCACCTACCAATCATTTCCGAAAAATTGGAAGGCATGGAAATTGTTTTTCTTAGAGTGAGCCACCATCTGTGTCAACTCCAGCTACCGAGAATGAGAAAGGAGAGGATCTTTGCCCAGAAGATCAGCCTTATTAACCTCACAGAGGAGGAGGTGATTCAGTTATACAGAATGAAGAACGAGAACATCTTGGAGTTGTTGCCGAGAATCCCACAAGTCAAATTGTTGACAGTACTACATATATTGACATCTGGATCATTTTAGTGTACCTCTGCTAAGTTGGCAGGTATTTCTCATGGTGCATTTTCATCTTTTCTGTCAACTGTCCTTGATGTCATCATAAGAGTAACTCCTCATTTTCTTCAGTTTCCTCACTCAAGGCATGAGTAAGTTAAGACCAAGCAAAGTTTCTATGAAATGACAAGCTTTCTTCATGTGTTGTGAGCAAATGACTGCATGCATGTTCAATCAGTGTCACCTATATCAACACCACACATCTACCATAATCACAAACACCCATATTTCATTAATGTGTAGGATTTTGTGGACTGTAAAGGGCAGTTTACCAGTGTCTTAGCCAACTATCATGGAGCTGTACATGATGGATACACATTCCAACATAGTATGATTATTCAGCGATACCAGGGTGGGTTATATGGGGCAACCCTTTTGATAGGTAATTGTATTTTTCTTTTTATTTTATAAACATGTGAAATTAAATCTGCATAGATTTATGTTCCTTTAAAGATGTAACCAACAATATTTATATTACACAAATGCAAAAGATGAAATCTCTTAATTTAATATTGTAAAATTAAAAATCCAGACTTGGAGAAACCTATACGTTTACAACTGCTCACTGTTAAGTTTCTTTGTAGTATAGCCAAAATCTGAGACACTGTAAAGTAATAAATCAAGTACATACAACATTTCTTGTGTTTTTTCCTGAACATAATTTTCAACTAACATATATGATTAATTTGGAATCCAGGCCTCAATTCAAGTCAGCTTCCTTGCTATATGCGTCCTTTATAAAGGTGCACTAGCTGAAAGAGGAAGTAATAATGTAGAAATAAGAATCTTTGCATGTTTGTATCATGTTTTGCATGTCTGACATAAGTGTGTAAATCCAGGTTGTTTTGATGAATGCTAATGAAAATGCTCCACCCATGTAATGAGTACATAATCTAATGTACTGTGAGGTAGAGTTCTTTATTGTCTTACTCTGTTTATTTAGATTAGCATGTTAAAATATATTTGCATTGTGTGTTATACTGAATAATATTTAAATGTTGTGATTTAAAAAAAATACACACAATACTCCTACTAAAATAAGCCTTCAGTTTCAATGTTCTCTGTTAAACTACAATGCATGTATGCATTTTAGGTTTGATCTATAAATGTGTAAACATCTTTAGATCAATAAAAAGTAGATATTGTATTTGTTGATATGACAAATCTTCAGTATAATTTTATAGTACAATAAATGGTATAAATGTCAAATCTTGACAATTAGTATGTCATAAATTGTGGTGCATTGTTTAATCATTATCTAGCATCTTTTTGATAATTGTAGAATTAATAATTGATGATGTAATTGTTTAATAGAAGATTTTCTTTACTTTTATGGAGCATTGTATAAAATAGATAGATATGTTTTTCTACATCTACAAATCTCTGAATGTACTTTTCAGCTAATTATTAATATATTTATACCCTTAATACAATTTATTTTGTAGATGATCGAGGATATGGACTCCAGCCATGGATAATGACTTCATTTGCTCACCACAAGATGATGCCCAAAAGAGGCTTAATGAATCTTTGAAGAAGATGCTAAATGTAGTTAAGCGGGGCTTTGGTCTCTTCAAATCAATCTTCAGATGTTTGAACATGTGAGGAGAGAGACAACTTTACAACCCACTAATGGTGTGCAAAATTATTGTGGTCTGTGATGTGCTGCATAACTTTTGCATGAAGCCCAATTTAATGTGGGAAGGTGATAGAGAGGTTCTAACAACAGAAGACAATAATGTGCCAAAAACAGTAAATGATTCAAGTGAAGTCTGTAGGAGAGGAAATCGGTGGTTTACAGATTATTTTTTTGATTGCAAAAATGTGAATATATCATTTATAATCACTGAGCATGACCACCTCAAACAATCTGAATGTTTTCAAATTCTGCATCATCTTATCACAGCCTTTTTCATAATATTTTTTGTTATGTGTGTATTCATTGTCATTACATATGAATAAATTACTCATAAATAAACTCCTGGTAGTCTAAGTAATTTTTTTATGCATGTACCCATTCAGGTAGGCTTGGTCTGTGTTGTGTTATGCCTTATATTTGTGTCAGAGTACCTTAGGTTGTTTGGTCTTATTAATTTTGAGCCACGGGAGTTACCTCAGGGATGCTGTGACATGACTTTGTTATAGGAGGCAGATGATCTGTTTTCCTGCTGCATTCTGAACGTTCAGGGTTTATGTGTATAAACACGTTATTAGGTGTATATGCCTTCAAAGTACACATAAACATAGCACAATAAGAGTACATAAAAACATGTTTCACACAAAGATCAATCAAATTTCATAGGTAGTTAAAATATACATGTTGCATGCACAAGTTGCGAACATTCTGTTAACATTTTAAAAGAATAAAATCCGGATACTGCCCTGTTGCTGATAAAACTTCATTAAACTTTATACAGCGGCTAAAACTCATCATAAAGCCATCAACCCACTTCTAAACAGTACAACATACAATAATAGGCAGCCACAACTAGGGCTGCTCTTAACCTTTAAATGGCTTAAGTGTCTTGGCACATTGGATCTAATAACCCAGCACTAATGAAGGAATTTGGCAGCTGCACAAACTATGTGCTCCTTGGTCTTACCTCTCAAAACCCTCAGGGCCACCATACATTGCCTAACACCCAACTGCCTACAAATTGGCAAGGTTCATCATAATCTAGGTTTAGTATATCCTGGACAAAAGATGAAAAAATACAATAGGTTCTCCTTACTGTGCTGGCATGCTGGGCAAACCATATTTTTAATGGTTTTCCAGATCACACAGAAGTCGTTGAGTGGAAGTGTGCCATGTCTAAATTTTACATAAAGTGGCCGTTGTGTAATGAAAAAAGAACTCATAACTGCATTGAAGATTTAAGTAAAAAAAGGCCATGGTCAGAGGGCCATGTCAACTACTGCTCACCTCCAGTGCCCATCTATATGCCCAGAAGGCTTCTTTCTTCATGCTCTTAGTATGTTTCAAGGAGCGGCCAGGGTCATACCAATAGTTTCACAGGCCAACCAATGTGCTCAAAAAGATGTTTTTGGCTTTCCTCAAGGACACCAAATCTGCAAAACCCCAAAGTTCTCTTTCATACAGGGCACCATCTTCAGCCTTAACACTTTAAACCTTAGGTGCAGGAGATAACTGCCTGGTTTTAGAAGCTTTGAACATCTTCTGTATTCCTGATACATGGTGGGATAAGTTCAGACTGTTCTTTTTTTTTATCTGAGATGAACACTGTATATTACTTGTCAATGTAATGCCTAAATAATCAAAATTTGGACATGCTTGCTAGTGCCTTCCCCTCCAATTTTACTGTTCCTCTAAAAGACATATGCAAACTGAGGGCCATAAACTTGGGTTTAGAATGGTTTATTATCAATCCTCTCTCCGCACAACAGGCCTCAAACTGGTTAACCAGTTTCTGCAGACCCATGGGGATTTTGGACACCAATAAAGTGGCATCCACAAAAAACAGTAGGGGGATTAATTCACCTGTGATTTTTCGGATATTGCTATTGCTATCGCAGTTCCAAAGTGTGGACACCACACAATATCATTAAGGTATATGGATAACAAGGTGGGGACAAGGACATAACCCTGCCGCACCCCTTTGGGAGCTGAAATGCATCCTGTTAGTTGCTCTGGGGGGGGCAAATGCAGCACACATGAAACATTATAAGCCAGACTTACAAGGCCCTTGCATCTCCTTGCACCACACTAGCATAATTTTTTACACAAGTGTGGCATTAAGGAGGCCATTTCCCTGTGCCAAATTTACAAAGTGGTGCAATGATAGCATTGCACCACTTTGTAACCTGTTGTGCCACATTATACCTGCGCCAGGTACAATGTATGCAAAGGGGGCGTTCCCACACAGGGAGGCCACAAAAAATGGCACAGTGACATTTTTTCCGTCATTTTTAATTCCTGCTCAGGGCAGGCATTAAAGTGATGGGCCCATAGTTACCTGTGGGGCTCCCTAGTGCTTTGCTGCACTACCACCATAATTTATAGCAGTAATTCAACAAAGCTCCACAATAGTGTTATAAATTATGATGCTATTGCGGAAATGAGCACCATGGTGCACCATATTGTAAATATGGCACAACCATGGTGTTGTTAGGTGGGGCAGGGATGGTGCAAGAAAAGTGGTGTATTGGGACCGATGTGCCACTTTCTTGTAAATCTGTCCCTACATTTCAAGGACAATTTACCATTTTAACCAGCTAACACCTTTGTAAAGTAGGCACCACTTTTCCCCACCAAAGCATTATTAATACTATCACATTTTCTTGGTTAATTAGAAAATACATGTCTGGTTGCATGATACAACCATGCTCCACCCAGGTGTAGTCCAACCACTGCAAAGTAATACAATGCAGAGCTATTTGGCTATGAAAAAGTCCATCTTGAATTCCATTTATTGATGAAAAGAGCAGATGGCTGAATTGATGAGCCCTAGCTGAGTGGCAACATCACTTCTCCCTCATGACACCAACAATGTCAGCTAAAGCTTCTTCAGTTCCATGGAGCCAAGAATGGGTGTCTAGAATTGTCTCTCTCCTGCGGGGACCTAGACACCTCAGGACTCCTTCTAGAGTCCCCACCAAAGTCTTCATCTAGCAGCCGAAGTTGTACCCCATCCTCTCTTTGCTCAACCGTGACTTCTGCATCAGGCTGAGGATCTGGATCATGATGGTCCTGGGTGGTTGTGAAGAAGACTGGGCTGGATCATTTGAAGACACAGCAACGTCTTCATCTCTTGCCAGGGATGGAGCAGACGCATTTAAAGTGTCCACAATAGGTTTCAATGTCAGGTAGGAGTCGAGGTCAGGAGACACAAGAGTGGACGGTTGCTGCTCTGGATCTAATTGTTGGTCCTCTGAAAAAGAAGTTGGAGGAAGAATTAGAGGTCCATTCTCCAAGTCCAAATAACATAATTTATATGTCAATTCCCACAATACAATATTAGAATTGTTTAAAACAATATCACCTTTTTATTAAAGATTAACCCATTCTGAAAACATCAACAAAGTTTGCTTTGTTATTTATTATTAGATAACAGCATTTACTAACTTTTTTTCATTTTTATAAGGCAACAACAATGTAAAATGTTGTGGTGCTCAATTTGATGCAACAGCTATTAATGTTAATATTAGCACTGAAATGAGCAAAGCCTTTAGAATAAGCAGTAAAATGCACTGACTTGGTTTGATTATCAACAATGGCATGTCCCATCGATGGAGCATACAACTTATGACGATACCACACATTGCTGTGAGCAAATAATCATGTTAAACATTTGTGCTGAATTTTGTACAACACTGATTATGAATAAATTATCACAAACTCCTGTTAATCTGGACAAAGTGACACATGAAGTTACAATAAATATTCTAAGCACACTATATTCTACTTTGGCACATGGCACAAGGTCCTCTACACTGTCTGTAGTTAACTTAAAATGGCTCATCTATACTGCATAATAGTAACCAAATATTTAATTGCCAGGAAGTTCTGCTTTCAAACTTTCAGACTATGCAATTAGATTATGCACTTGATTGTGTGTTGTGATTTGATTATGTTAAATTAATAAGTGTGTTCTCATTGTAAAATATGAAATTCTCTTTGAGGAACAAATCAATAATGCTGTTCCTGATGTAGTCTGGTCTGAATTGTACTTTGTATATTTTTCACCTACACCACAACACACATTCCATATAGCTATTTTGTATTCAATGAAAAGTTCATTGGTGTGGCTTTAATAAAGGCACAACTATGAGATGCAACGCATCGTTCTATCTAGTGTTAAATGTCATCATTGATGTGTTCCATGGGCGGGGCATGCCCATTTCCATGCATCCTATCATGGATTTGGACAGGGCTTTTTACTTGGGTCAAAATGGCGTGACTCACCATTCCAGCCATAACAGGAAAGATATCTTGATTTCTCATCATTACATCATCTTTCTATGCATGATGCATTCAGCATCACAGATAAAAATTGGCTAATGCAGTTAAGATTTTTTAGTGCAGAACTGATTTACTATAACATTGCTTCTTCTAATTCCGGCAAGTTTCATCATGGCACAAAGGTGTATGATTGCCACAAGGCTGCACACTGTCCGCCAGCACATGAAGTGAGCTAAAACCAGGGCCACTGGAATTATGCAGCACGGAGGATCAAATTATGAGGCAAGGTTGAGGAAATTATGCAGCAAGAAAAGGCAAATTATGCACCCTTATGCTGCACATTTTGTGACAGTACTCCTTCCTTATTTGGTCATTTTTAAACTTGCTCAAAAAATGTGGGCATTAGTTGAACCTCATTAGTACTACTTTCACACACATTGTTAGAAATTGGGTCTCTAGTTGGCAGTCTGTTTGTACCCAGTCCAAGTGGGGACTCTCCCTCTAGTCAGGGTAAGGGAGCCACACAGCTAAAATAAAAACTGGTCACACTGTTCGTAGCTTGTCACAAGCAGTAAGGCTTATCTCAGAGGCAATGTGTAAAGTATTTGCACCAACACGCACAGTAACACAGTGAAAACACCACAGAAGGGTTCTGCTTCAAATTTTCAGCTGCGGAACGGGTGGTGTGTTCATTTTTCTGACGAGCACACAGTGATGCGTGGATTTTCCTCCGCCCATTACAAGTTTTCACTTCTAAGGGGCCAGGGACTGGATTTGGCACCGCTTAGCAAGTCAGGGCTCTCAGCAGAAGAGCCCATGCTCTGGCAGCTCTGGCAGACAAAGTCTTTGATGTCCCTGAGAAATCAGAACAGGGGAAAAGCTCAGTCCTAGCTCTTGGAGAAACTTCACAAGCAGGATTTCAGAAAGCAAAGTCCAGTTTTTCCCCTCTGCAGGCAGGAGCAGCAGCAGCAGGCCAGCAGGCAAACCAACAGGCAGAGTGGCAGGCCCTCCTCAAGCATCAAGCTCTTTTCCTTGGCAGAGGTTCCTCTTGATCCAGAAGTAATCTAAAGTCTGGAGTTTTGGCTCCACTATGTATACTCCTATCTGCCTTTGAAGTAGGCAAACTTCAAAGGAAAGTCTCTGTTGTTCACAAGATCCTGCCTTGACCAGGCCTGGCCCCAGACACACTCCAGGGGGTTGGAGTCTGCATTGTGTGAGGACAGGCACAGCCCTTTCAGGTGTAAGTGTCAGCTCCTCCCTCCCGAGTCTAGCCCAGGAGACTCACCAGGATATGCAGGACACTCCTCAGCTCCCTTTGTGTCACTCTTTAGAGGGGATTCACAAACAGCCCAATTGTCAGTCTGACCCAGACGCGGATTCCACAGGCAGGCAGAGCCACATAACAGTTAAGCAAGAAAATGCCCACTTTCGAAAGTGGCATTTTTAAACAGACAATCTAGAAACCAACTCTACCAAAAGATGCATTTTAAATTCAGAGACCCCAAACTCCACATCTCTATCTGTTCCCAATGGGAAACTGCACTTAAAAGATATTTAAAGGCAGTCCCCATGTTAACTTATTGGAGAGATAGGCATTGCAATAGTGAAAAACTATTTCTCAGTATTTCAATATCAGGACACGTAAGACACACCAGTACATGTCCTACCTTTTAAATACACTGCACCCTGCCCATGGGACTACCTAGGGCCTACCTTAGGGGTGACGTACATCTAGTAAAAGGGAAGCTTTTGGCCTGGCAAATGGGTACAAGTGCCAGGTCGAATTGTCAGTGCAAAACTGCACACACAGACACTGCAGTGGCAGGTCTTAGACATGTTTACTGGGCTACTCTTGTGGGTGACACAATCAGTACTGTAGGCCCACTAGTAGCATTTGATTTACAGGTCCTGGGCACCCATAGTGCACTTTACTAGGGACTTACCAGTAAATCAAAAGTGCCAATCATGGAAAACCAATTATGAATATCCTTTAGACAGAGAGCACGTGCACTTCAGCACTGGTTAGCAGTGGTAAATTTCCCATCCAATGTGCAGAAACAAGTGTCACTGCGATTTTACTAACTTTAAAACCATTTGAGCTAGAATTTTTTTCTTGTTGTTAAAATCGGCACATAATCTGGAAGATGATGTGGCAAATGCAGCAAATCTACAATTGTGCAAAAATCACTGAGGCTGCACAATCATATTATTCCAGTGACCATGGTTAAAACACAACGCATCGTAGTAGATATGACAGATTTCTATTCTCTGTGTTTCATCCCACACAACTCAGCAGAACAAATTGTATTGCTGCGTGCCATTGCAGAAAATGTAAGTGAATCTGAACCTTTGCATATTTATTTTAAACAAACAAAACAGTATTGACAATTATGATTTTAACTGTTATGACTAATAAAACTACATCACTGATCATGTATTTTATGATTGCAATGCTAATTATGGTAATATTTAATTATTTAACATGTACCCTCCGAATTTTGAAATGTCTCCAGGGTGTCTGTACACCTGTCTGCGGAAACTAAATCAGATGATATAATTGATGCAACCTGCTCCCCTATGGGATTTAAGCCCTCCTGGTCTTCACATCCTCCTCCTGTGGATAAATGGAGTTGTCTAACTCCTGGCCATCTTCTCTTTAGTCCTGCGTTGTAGTCATGCCACCTTTCCTTACATTCTACTAGGTTCCTTCTTGTTGGTGCTACACCATTTACTTTTTCACTGTTTTTGCCATCATGGTTCATTTTTTTGACAAGGGAAATTGTAAGGTTACAAACAAATATCTTGCATTCTTTGGCATCTCAGTAATCAATATCTGTTTTTCCTGTTCTGTAAAGTTGTTTTCCTTTTGCAGGTCCTCTCGAAAGGAGCACCTCTGTTCATGGTTGAGGCTTCCTGATTAGTACCATATTCATTAGTAGCCATTTTTTCAATCCAGAAAAGAAAGCTGTAGTTGACTTTACTTTTTAATGAGCACCACAACGCATTGGGATCTTGCGTGACGCAAAGCAGAATTGCATCACACCAGTCTACCTTACGTGATGTAAGTTGGCTTTGTGACATGCAAGACAAAGATGCACCACAGCACTTTGTGGCAGAGCTACAATTTTGCGTTGTGCTGCATCACGCTTACTTTGTGGTGCTCACTTTAGTAAATACAGCACATCCATGAGGCAAGAAAGCAATGCAACAAAGTGCTGAATGAGGTTTTGTAAATTTGGCCCTTGATGTCTGAAAATTTACTAATGCAAAGGTGGCTCAACTGTTAGCATTTGCTTATTTGCACTTTAGAAAGCCAAACAGCAAAACAAAAACAAGAAAGTAAACATCCATAGCACCCTGAAAAGGGGCATATTATTTACAGTGTGCAAATGATGCTCTTAGAAGCAGTGATCAACAGAACAACTGTCAGGCTGTTGTATAGCCATTTTAGTTATAGCTCTATGCACATTATTTCAGCATACTAGGCCTGCTGCTGTGCCCTTTAACCTAGATATACTTTATTCAGCTTCATGTTATTATTCTTACAATAGCCACTTTTGCTGTCTAGTTTTATTTCTCTCTAGCTAGCTGTTTTTGCCTAGACCAGCACTGCGTTCTCAAACAAGACATTCTTGCTCACTCTGTGCTTCTTTCAAGGCTGTAGTAAGATAGGTTGCAGGTGAACGTGGTACGAGTTTTGTCACTGACATTCATAGAAAACCACAAATCATTACGTAGGGACATTTTCTCAGAAAATCAGCTGTTTTATTATAAAAACCCTTCCCTGTCCCTTACACATTAGAGGGAGATTCCAGCCACAGAACCACGACTGTATGTTAATTGCTGAATGCTTTGCTACAGCTGCTTATGCAGACTTCAGGCCTTTGCTCAGGTATGAGGGATGATGTCTTCCCTGGGGAACCTGAAGGGCAGAATTAGAGTGTAACACGCTGTGCTCTGTTGTAGCCTAGGTAGGAATTAGTCTATTGACTATAGTGACAATATGGTAGAGTTAGTTCTATGCTTTACTCTCCTTGTCACAATTTTAATCTTGTCATGCTGTATCATCCTGGTTATTGCAGCACATGCT
This sequence comes from Pleurodeles waltl, assembly GCF_031143425.1. Taxonomy (NCBI): domain Eukaryota; kingdom Metazoa; phylum Chordata; class Amphibia; order Caudata; family Salamandridae; genus Pleurodeles; species Pleurodeles waltl. Next base: position 63,946,352 of record NC_090442.1, on the reverse strand, counting down.
TTGCTATCTTAGATGCAGTCACTTCATTAAAAACATATTGAAACATATACTGCCTCTGTTTGTCATTGTGTATGTGAGACTAATGTAAATGAGAGAAAAGGATGATACCTGAGTGACCACGGTTTCCCAGAGAAATCAGTCATCTCATGCGCTCGGCTACCCAATCATCCCTGCCCTTGGGTAGGGATGAGGCACTGCTAGTTAGCCGGAGCAAAACCCGGATTGGAACGACAGGTGTCACCTGTAGTGGGTCAGACTCAGTCTCCCACACCGCAGGTGATTCTGCCACTCGAAATCCAGTAGTCTCTTAAGAATAATGAGAGCCTACGCGACGTGGCCACATCACTTAGATGCAAAGTCAGCAGGGGTATGAAATCAGTCAAAGCGCCGGGACACTCATTGAGTAGCTTCACCCTATACAAGGCCACTCATTCATACATTCATTCAAAAGTCTTTAGGTAGGCACTCCTAGAAGTAGTAGTCAGAATCTGGTTTCGATGCACCTAGTTGCTGTCCCATGAGACCAGTGGCTCCTCTATTCACAGCATCCTTTGCAACCCAATCCTTTTCCAAGTGAAAGGCTTTCTGTGTAAACTCCCAACCATTGTCCCTTTTGCCAATGGCTGGGACAAGGCCCATCATGTTTCAGGGGTCCACTCCCCCTCTTTGCATGATGAGGATTCTCGGATCACATGTACCACACTGCAGGCAGGCGTCTGGGACATGAGTCAGGTCCATTTTATTGAACTGGAGTAAAGTAAGTTCTATGAAATATCTAAAATGTATCAGTTTTATTTATTGATTGTGGAGTACAAGGGAATGGCCTCACCCCCCCTACTGAGATCAAATAACCACCGTTCCAGTTACAAAATAAGAGCAGGAAAATGCAAAAGTTATATTTTATTATAACACCTCTGAAGGATTGTAATACTTTTCTCATATTATCATCTCCCTCGTTTACAGCATGTTTGCCCCCAAGGCATTCAAGAAGAACTATCAGCCCCCCACTTGGTCCTGTCCCTGAATTATTGTCCTGTCTCATATCTCTCCCCTCCTCTCCTTACTTGATGTATGTCCCCAAGGCATTTAAATGCCCTTCTCATACTTCTGTCCTGCCTCTGCTTCTGTTTACATTCCACGGTGCTCACGAACAGTGTCAGTGTTTTCAAAGTTGCAGCTATTATACCATTTTCTGTAGATAAAAGGGTAATTTTCATGTTTTTAGTTTTGCATCCTACCTAGCACTGCTGCCTTACAGCGGCTCTTTGAAGTCTTGGCTCTAAGGCCCATGTTTATGAAAAAGTGGCGCACCAGAGCTGTTGCGCCTCTTTGTCCACACCCACCGACCAGCACCTAACAACAGTTAGCGGTCGTTAGCTCAACAGTGTCAACATGTTTTACATATTGTGGCGCTTTGCTACACTAGCCTCTAGTGTAGCAAAGTGCTGGGAGACCCGTAGGTTTCTATGGGTGCGTCATTTTTAATGCCTGCTCTGAGCAGGCGTTAAAAATGACGCCAAAATGGTTCAGTGAAATGTTGTAAAATTCACTTCACCATTTTTGCCGGCCTCCTAGCTCCGGAACACCCCCCTTGCATACATTATGCCTGGTGCAGGCATAATGTGGAGCAAGCGGTTAGAAAGTGGTGCACTGCATGCATTGCGTTACTTTGTAAATATGGCGCAAGGATTAGGCCCCACTCTTCTTGACTCATACCCAGTCATATTCAAGTCTCTTTTTCTCCTCCCTCTCTCTTCCTCTGTTTTTTTCCTCTCTTGCACGCTCTCCCTTTTCCTTTTCTCTGTGTCACCCTTTCCCCGCTTGGACATCCTTTGAGCTGTCCCATGGCACTGAGACACTCTGGAGAGACCCACACCTTGGCCTCTTCATGCGTCCCTCATGTCTGCCCTACAATGGATGTGCACGGTGTCATATCAGAGGAAATCAGAGACTCCCTGTTATTACGCTGACTTTCGGGCTGTTTGTGTCGTGAAATAACACATAGCTCTGCAATTATGTTTGATTTTATATATTCCATTCCCCGTTCTGCCTGAGCGCTCTGCGTCCAGCGCTTTGAAAGTAAATCCATACCTGTATCAGCGCATCGCGGGCCAGCCAAGTGCTCGTGAAAGTGTTATTTGCTGGATGCCACCCAGGAGCTATTGTTTCTTTGCTCAAATCCGATTACCTCATATGGATTTTCTGGACAGAAATTACCTTTCTGATCTGCCTCCCTTTCTGTTCTTTCTGCTGGAGGCGTTTCACTTATAGAGGGATGGATCACCTGAGCCCCACGGTGCATGGGCCGCGTCTGGTGTGGAAACACCTGCAGTTATCGTTTTAGTAAAATCTCAGGGGCATATTTACAAGAATAGTGTCGCAGGGCAGCGCTGAACGTACTGCGCTGCCCTGCGACAGCGAAAGGAAAGAGATACACTGGCCCAGATTTAAGAGGGCCTAGTGCCCTATATTTACAAAGTGGCGCAATGTAACCCCTTGTGCCACAATATGCCTGCACCTGGCATAACGTATGTAAAGGGGGCATACCCGTTGGGGGGGCTGAAAACATTGTGCAATGAAATATAAAAGATTTCTTTGTGCCATTTTTAGCATAATTTCTAAGGGCATATTTATACTTGTTTTGTGCCAAAATTGCATCATTTTGTTTTACTTAAATTCGGTGCAAAATTAACTCCATATTTATATTTTGGCGCTAGACCCGTCTAGCGCCAAATTTATGGAGTTAAAGTAATTTTTGGACAGGGAACCTACCTTGCCTTAATGAGATGCAAGGTAGGCGTTCCTGTGCAAAAAATGACTCTATGGCCTTAACGCCATATTTATACTCCAGTGCATAAAAGGTGCACGGGAGGGAGGAGGGGTCAAACGATGGTGCAAAGCTTTCTTTGCACCATTATTTAACACCTGGGTCAGGGCAAGCGTTAGGGGGCCTGTGGGCCTATTTCCATGGTGGAACACCATGGAATAAGCCCACAGGTGCCCTTCCCAGGCCCCAAGGACACCCCCATCCACACCAGAGGGACAGCGGAGGATGGGGGACCCCATCACAGGTAAGTATAGGTAAGTATTTTTTTTTAAGTGCCATAGGGGGCCTTGAAGTGGGCCCCCTACATGGCACTGAGTGTAATGCTCATGCCCAGTGGACCCTGGTTACCTGTGCTGGCCATTGGGGTGGTGGGCATGACTCCTGTCTTTTCTAAGACAGGAGTTATGTGGTATGGATGGTTTTGCGTCAGAAAATGACTCTAGGCATGTTACAGTCATTGGGGCATATTTATACTCTGTTTGCACCAAATTAACTTAATTTTTTTAACTCTAATTTGGTGCAAAACTAACTCCATATTTATACTTTGGCACTAGACCCGTCTAGCGCCAAATTTATGGAGTTCAAGTCATTTTTTAGACAGGGAAACCTACCTTGCCCTAAGGAGATGCAAGGTAGACATTCCCGTACAAAAAATTACTCTATGGCCTTAACGCCATATTTATACTCCCGTTCAAAAAAGGTGCATGGGAGGGAGGAGGGGTCCAAAAATGGTGCAAAGCTTGCTTTGCCCCATTTTTTAACGCCTGGGTCAGGGCAGGCGTTAGGGGTCCTGTGGGCCTATGTCCATGGTGGAACACCATGGGATAAGCCCACAGGTGCCCTACCCAGGACCCAGGGACACTCCCACCCACATCAGAGGGACTGCGGAGGATGGGGGACCCCCATCCCAGGAACATACAGGTAGGTATTTAATTTTATTTTTTAAAGTGCTATGGGGGCCCTGAAATGGGCCCCCATACATGTCACAGGGTGCAATGGCCATGCCCAGGGGACCCTGGGCTCCTTGTCTCCTGTGCTGGCCATTGGGGTGGTGGGCATGACTCCTATCTTTTCTAAGGAAGGAGTCATGTGGCATGGTAGGTTTAGTGCGATAAAATGACGCTAATCTGGTTAGAGTCATTTTTTTCACTCTAACCTGCTAACGTAATTTTTTGGTGCAAGATACCGTTCTTCCATCCCGCCAGCTCTACCTGACTAATGTCATTTTTATTGATGCTTGCCTACCCTTTGCACCGGCTTGCACCATTCCATACATATGGTGCCCAGCTGCTGCACAGAAATGGTGCAAGCCGGTGCTAAACTTTTTGGTGCAAAACTTTTTAGAGCAGTTTTGCACCAAAAACTATAAATCAGGGCCTTAGTTTTTTACTCTAACCTGCCTAGTGTAATTTTTTGGTGCAAAACCCCCTTCTTCCATACCGCCAGCCCCACCCGACTAATGCCATTTTTTTTATGCTAGCCTACCCTTTGCACCGGCTTGCACCATTCCATAAATATGGTGCCCGGCTAGTGCAAAAAAAATGGGGCAAGCCGGTGCTAAACTTTTTGGTGCAAAACTGCGTTAGTGCAGTTTTGCACCAAAAAGTATAAATCAGGGTCTAAATGCCTGCACAGAGCAGGCGTTAAAAGGAAGCACACCATAGTTTTCAATGGGCCTCAATGTGCTTTGCAGGATTAGCATCAACATTTTTGGTGCTAATCCTGCAAAGCGCTGGACTAGTGTCAAAAATGCTGACGCTAGTTCCCTAACTACCACCATGGTGCGCACATGGTGGCGTAAAGGGCACTGAAGGGCACAACAAGAGTGGTACTGCATTGGATGCAGCGCCACTTTTCTTAAATTCGGCGCAGTGTATTTACAGCACATTCCTGTCCTTTCACTGCGCTTGAGCCTTTTTGGCTGCCTAGCGCTAATGCGGGCGCCCTTGCACCAAGGTGCAAGGGTGCCTCTGTTGCATGTAGGATTGCAAGGGTGCCTCTGTTGCATGTAGGATTAGGTTTCTGCAGGAAGGGACATTTTCCTGCACAAAAACAATCCATGGAAGAGTTTTCATCTTTCTAGAAAGTGGAACAAAAGGAAGAGAAATACTGTTATCTCTCCTTGTTACGCCTTCCCTGGGGTGGCGTACGGTTCTGATGCATTCCCAGGTTTACAGAGCCTTGTAAACCTGGTAATGGGTCAAAACCCATGCGTGTTGTGTGGCAAAACCCACCGCAAGGTCCAGGGAAGGCTGCCCTGGTGCAGATTAAGGCAACGCAGTGATTTGCGCTGAGTTACTTTACTCCATATCTACAAGGCCATGAAAAACCATGAAAAGTGGCTTTGCTAGGCCTCATAGATAGGTGTCTACACTCTGCGCCGCCAAAGCCTCCAAAAAAGTGTCACTGCTGCGGAAGGAGGCTTGTAAATATGCCCCAAGGTTTAGAAGGGTTCCGCGTGCTACGGGGCTCCAGGTAACTCACAGTGGCAGCTGTACAGGACCCGTCATGTATCCACCCCGAAGATTTATTGCTATTAAATGGTGATTCCTTGCTCGCAGCTCAGTGCAGAGCTCGGCCCATCCTCTTTGTGGGAGGAGGAATTATCTTTTCATGACTAATTTCAAAAAAATTTATGTGGATTGGACATAGAGCGGAACACTTGCTAGGAATCAGTGAGTACATTTAGCAAAAAAAGAAAAAAAAAGTTGCCTTGTAAAATGAGAGAGCAAATTAAGATAGGAGAGATCGTGGGCTAACTCTGCCCTCTAGTGGACAACGTGTAGAACGTGCCCATGGTTTGAGTCCTCCGGTCTCAAAAGAGTCTTTTTTCAATGTAACCTAACTCGTTTTCGACCAGGGAAAACCTGCGGTCCTCTGTATTGATGTCAAAGTGCAAACCAGACCAGGCGTTTTGGGTAAAGAGGGTTTACCTTGAAGCGCCCGACCTAGCGGAGCAGACGATTTTAAATCCAGGAATAACGTGGGCTAGTGGTTGAGGCAGCTGCCTAAGGAAGGCAGCTTCTGGGCTCTAGAAGACGCAATGGAATTTATAGGCAACTGTGATATGGCGACCCACTGAAAGCAGAGGTGTATGTTTTATTTCTGTGTGTTGCCCTGCACAGAAGTGGAGCTTCTGGTCAGGCTTACTTCAAAACCACACATTTGAAATTCTTTGAAATCTCTGGTTTCCTACTGCCACATGGCGTTGCACTGGCCTGCAGAAATGGCCAGTTTCCTCTCTCACCTCCAGACGGGCTTCCAATGTCACCAGTTAAAACACCTCTTCCACCGGCGACTCGAAAATCTCAATTTCCTGAATGAATAGTATAGTCATTCCAAGGTGTGCGTCAGTGCTTAATTTGTAAATGAAAATGTGCCGGTGCCCAAAGCTCTCCTTGAAACACGTGGCTGCTGCAATTAAATGTGCGAGCACGGAATGCTGAGTCAGGGTAATCCGGAAGCACCTCGAGCCTCTTTAATTCATTTACAGGCACTCCCTGCCCCTTCAGCTCACTCTTGCAGCTTTCTACTTTCTCCCTCTGTGAAGCTCTTTCGCTTTTCTCTTCCTCCGTCTTTCCCATGTGTGTCTTATGCTCGCAGAAAATGTTTGATGCAGAAAAATAAGTAAGCACTGGTATGCCTGAAATTGTATGTCAACATCCAGAGATATACAAGTAACAAGAACTGCTCTGATGCCAGTTTCTGCATTACTCGAGTAGAAACTACATATTTTCATGAAATGATTTACATTGCCCCATTATCCACAACTTTAGTGTCATGCTGGCACTGACATTGTGGGGTGTGTGTTAAGAGCCATTGTCACGGCAGAACTCACATTTTCCCAGGGGCCAAAAAGTTAGGTCTGTCCTGTGACCAAGGGCAGCGCTGATACCAGCAGGGCGGAGGTCCAGGGGGTGGGCATTAAAGCGGGTTCAGGGCAAGCTGAGCGCGGACATCTAGTGGCTGAATTGCACAATGTGAAACCAGAAAACCTGGATCAATCCTGGCTCCCACACTTGACCAAATTGTGTGATCCTAGGCAATTGTTTTATTTCACTTATCCTCCTTTTTCTTTTATCACATATAAAAGGATTTCAAAATGCCTGACTCTAGGGTGTGCGAAGAACAAAAACTTTTCCTGTTTTTGATTTAATAAACTATAATATGGTTTATGTATTGTAGCTACCTAGGCCACCCAAAAGGTGCCCATAACACCTGACTTGCCTCTTAGTTCACTACTGGCATTGTTGACAGGGTGGGGGGAAACATAAATGTTTCTAAATTCATGTTCACTTTTAAAAAACACTTCTCAGTGCACTGATTTAATCTGATGTACTAAGGTGCAACAGTTGTACATATGAATGAAATACACTTTTTGAATTCTGAAGAGACGTTCTTATGTTTTTACATTTGCTACAAGATATTTTTAAAAATGAAGTACATCCAAGTTACTTCATTTCTTTAACTTCAACTAACATTTAAATAAATGTTTGGTGGTTTATTTAGCATCTTTTTAATGTATGTGTTGAGTCGAGTAAACAGCAGCCCAGTGCTGCTACTGAGCACTGGGCCGCATGGACATATCAGTAGGGCCAAATGTGCCTCCTGCGGTGTACTTAGAGTATCATTTCCTTAATATGTAATGCACCACTGTCATTTCAGAACTCACATTACCCTAATATGTAATGCACCACTGACATGCCAGAACTAATATTACCCTAATATGTAATGCACCACTGCCATGTTAGAACTCACATTACCCTGATATGTAATGCATCACTGCCATGCCAGAACTAATATTACCCTAATATGTAATGCACCACTGCCATGTTAGAACTCACATTGTCCTTATATTTACGCACCACTGCCATGTCAGAACTCACATTGACCTCATATGTAATGCACCACTACCATGCCAGAACTTTACATTGACCTAACATGTAATGCACCACTGCCATGCCAGAACTTTACATTGACCTAAAATATAATGCACCACTGCCATGTCAGAACTCACATTGACCTCATATGTAATGCACCACTGCCATGCCAGAACTCACATTGACCTAACATATAATGCATCACTGCCATAACAAAACGAACATTACCCTAATATGTAATGACCGCTGCCATGCCAGAACTTCACATTGTCCTAACATGTAATGCACGACTGCCATGTTAGAACTCACATTGCCCTTATATTTAATACACCACTGCCATGTCAGAACTCGCATTGACCTAATTAATAATGCATCACTGCCATGCCAGAAATTTGCACTGCCCTTACATGTAATCCACCACTGCCATGCTAGAACTCACATTGCCCTAATATGTAATGCACCACTGCATGTCAGGATTTACACTGCTCTAATATGTAATGCAGCATTGCCATGCCAGAAAACAGTGCTCACATTTGTAAAGTATATTGTGATGCCAGAAACTACATTTCCTAGTTATGAAAAGTTCCTTTGTAATACAAACAGGCACAACCTCAAAGTCTGAACAACACAACTGTCAATCATGCTAGAATCCATAGTGCCTAGGTTTGTACAACACCATTGTCCTGTTAGAACTCACATTGCACTTGGGTGTTCAGCAACATTATTATGCCATAAACCTAAGGGGCTTATTTACAAGGCCCTTGGACCAGCGCAGTGTCTTTTTTTGATGCTGCGACAGCACAAAACAACTCCAAATCTGCAAAGTGATGCTAGAGGCCTCTAGTGTCACTTTTCACCTCTGGACGCCAGCTGCCGGCAATGATATACAAGGTAGGCGTCCCCAGGCAAAAAGCCACGCAGAACTGACGCAGTCAAATTTACAACATTTCACTGCATCGTTCTTTGACTTCACTGCATCAAACATTTCACGCCTGCTCAGGACAGGCGTTAAACTGATGCAGGGATTTTTCCTATGGGAGCCTTCCACGCATTGCTGAAGTGCCATCATTTTTTAAGGCTAGTCCAGCAATGCATAAGTTTAATGCCACAGGTGCATCAGAATTTCTGGCGTATCTGTGGAAACGTGTGCCATGGAACTCTAGTGCAAACACAGCACATCCATGGCGTCGTTAGGGAATCCTTAGGCAATGCAAGAAATCTGAGGCATCAGAGCTGATGTGTCAATTTCTTGTAAATGAGGCCACAAGTGCCTTGTTCTGTATGGCTCCTTGCTTGTTCCAGCATGGTTGTCTTTATGCTAAGCCCCTCACATCCCTTTCGCCAGCTTTCTGCATCACCTCATCTGTCCACCCACCAGGGCCTCGGCTGCAACAGAGAGAGGCACTGCCAGGCTGGAGCATCCCACATCTGGAACTGCAGGGGCCACCCACTCTCGACTAGCCCAGACGTCTGCTCCTTAGCACATTGCTTCAGATTCAGATGAAAGCCAGCGCTCCCTTTCCTTTCCACAGTACCTCAATCTTTAACCCTGAAGAGAGGCGGAATGGGCCTTCTGCACCACCCTCAGCTCCGAGCACACACAGATGGTACTCTTGTGTCACTCTGAAGGCTCTTTTACGAGATGATGCCCAGAATGCTTTCACTTCTCACCCATCATTTGTGTAAAGAAGTTGTTTTCATCTATCCTTTGAACAGGCACTCAGAGTGAGCTTCACAGGAACACAATATCTTAATATTTTCTGTGATGTAAAAAGGAAGAGGAGAAGAAATGCTACTAGGCCCCTGCATGCCAACTCTTCTGTCTGATGGGATCTGATGGGGATCCGTGGGGCGTGGTGGAATGCTATGTTGTGGAGTGAGTGGACAGGCAACACACAATAAACAGGCGCTGCTCCTCCGCTATGGAGGAGGAGCGTCACCCTGCCCCCCGCTGCCAGGAGCAGGAGCTGCAAAATGAAAAATAAAAACAATAATAAACAGTGTTTATTATTGGGGGGTTTTTCAGGGGGCGGGGCCCCGGGCAATGACAGGGACAAGGGGAGTGCATAGCACTCCCCTCAGTGTGCATGTATGTGTGCTGGCCGTCTCGGGCTGGCCAAACACACATGCACACTGGGCTCTGTCCAACTCGCCACTGTGTTGCCGGGTTGGAAAGAGCAGGCAAAGGCTCCCACTCTGCCTCGGAGCTCCAAGCCAGGGCACCTGGCCAATCCTAATAATGCTCTCATGCGAGGGCAGCGTTAGGATTGGTCGTGGGGCAGGCTGGGACCCCTTCCCCTTTGTGAATGGGGGCGCCAACATTTTTTCAGAGCAGGCAGTGGTCCCACGGACCACCACCTACTATGATAAAATGAAAAGGAAACTTTTTTTTTTTTTTTTTTGTAATGCATCCAGTTTTCCTTTAAGGAAAAGGGGCTGCATTAAAAAAAAAAAACTGCTTTATTTAAAAAGCACTCATAGACATGTTGGTTTGCTGTCCCCAGCAGGTCACCATCCCTGTGAGTGCTGCCATTCTCAAATGGGTCGCAAATTGCGACCTGCCTCATGAATATTAATGAGGCAGGTCCCTTGCGACCCATTTGGAAATCACTAACACGGTCTGAGACACTGTTGTACATCAGGTTTTGTGACTCGCAAATTGGGAGTCGCTAAATCTCGCAGTTTGTAGTCGCAAAACCTAACCTACGTACATCTGGCCTCTAATCTCACTCATACCCACTCACACTTAATGACACCTAGGCCCAGGTTTACTAATGCATTGCACCATATTTGCATCACTTTTGTGATGCAAACACTGCTCAAAGTTGTCAGGTGGTATTTACTATTCAACACAAATCCTGATTTAGATTGGATAGTATCTTAAACTAATCTAAAATTGTGCTATGCACTGGTTTGCATACTTTACGCCCAGGGGGCATTCCATTGGTGATGCATGGGCATTACCATGCAACCATCCATGCGTTTTGATGCAAATCCCTATCTACAAACATTGGTAGACAAGAATTTGCACTACAATTGTATGCCTCTGAGGCATAAGAAGAAATGTTTCCACTTCTAATTTTTTTTCCAACCGTGCATGTGTACTGCATTGTGCAGCACACATACAAAGTGGGAAAAGCCTTAAGGCATAGTTTTTGCACCTGACGGGACCTCCTTCCGGCATAGAACACATGCTTCAGAGGATGCACACACCCTTGCACTATTATGCAATGGTTTGTGCATTGACACAGGGCTGTCAAAAGTACACCAGTGCACAGGGAGAGAAACCGTGCATCATATCTGACAGCATATTTGGTGCAGCACTGCAGTGTGTCAAAGAACAGAAAATCTAGAGTTCAATCTCGTACAATCTCACTCACTACCTGTCACTGACTCACACTCACGTGTTATTACACAGACATGTTTACACATGCAGACACACGCTCACATACGCACATGCTGCCTCTCCCATAAACACACTCTCCCCGCAAGCATGCACACAAAATACATGTAAAAGTTTTTTTACTTACCACAGCTTCTACCAGAGGTCCAGTTCCAGCTGAGCGTGCTCCATATTTGTTACACTAATAGCGAGTAATATAATATTACCATAGTATAACGAATAAAGAAAATGGGTTGAAAATAAAGAATGCGCAGCTACCCCTGTGGTCTGGGCACTGATGTTGCCATCCCTGTGGTCAGGGGCCACAAAGGCAGTACCAGGGGTCACAAGCGCGACTCCTGGGTCCCCTAAATGATGTCCATGGCCCTGCTGCTGCTTGACGCTAGATTTGCGCCATTTCTGCGATATATAAAAAGCGGTGCAGAAGTGGAAAGTTCCTCCTCAAGAGGGATACTTCTCCCACACTCAAAAATATAAGAATATTATTCTGCAGACACTGTGCAAGAAAAAATGAGAGCCCATTTGAAATGATCTGGTTTTGAGGTGGTGTGCACATCTAATGCTAATTGATTGCACTCCTACACACTGGCACATAAAAGACACGCCAGATCATGTTAATACATGTTAACATATGTCAAAGCCTGTGAAAACAGACACAGGATCATGTCAGGGATATCCCACCACACTAGCCGCATCAGCACTCCTCATGTCAGTAACCCCTTTGAGGGGTATCAGTCCATCCCTTTCCATATCTCTGGTGGTTCAAAAACGACCGCAATAACAAGACAATGTTTGCAGCACCCCTATTTGCAGAGAAAGGAGAACCACCTGCTGAAATAAAAGATAAAGGCCCATATTTATACTTTTTTATCTCCGCATTTGCGCCGCTTTTTGACACAATAACGGCGCAAACTTACAAAATACAATTGTATTTTGCAAGTTTGCGCCAAAAAATATGGGCCAAAATGTCCAGGATCTTAGGGATTTACTAGACATGAGAGAGCAGTGGGGAAGAGAGGAGGACTTGACCTCACCTAGTGCTGACTGCATCAAGGGGGAGACACGGGAGCCCAGATTTACAAAGGTGTCACATAGCGCAGTACAGCACCTAAAGATGCTGCTCTGAGCTGCACTGTGTGGCGGGGAGAGGATGAGAGTACCATATCTACAGAGATATGGCTCTACTCCCCTCTCCGTTGCGCCGGCGCCATAGTGCAAGGGTGTGGGCGTGAGTCTAGCATAGTGAACTGGAAGGGTTCCCTTCCAGCACAAAATATTATGACTAGACACATTTTAAAACGTTTCCTAGTTTCTAGTGTGCTGTGCAGCACACATGCAAAGTCAGAAAAGAAAGGAGAAATGAAAACATTGCACCGTTTAACGCCTGCTTTCCAGCAGAGTTACTTTTTGGGGTCCTGTCTACTAGTGTCAGTAGATAGGGTTTTGCGTCAACATACCTGGTTGGTTGCATTGGAACGCCCATGTACTGCCAATGTAACGCCCCCTTGATGCCAAGTCACACCAAGCAGCTTTTCAGTCATGCTCATGTGTTAGGGTGACCAGATCTTGAGCTCCAATAACCGAGACAATTAGCAAAAATAGAAGGAGTACAGTTTTACATCAATGGAGCATCTCAGAATGACAGCTCTCATAATATCGGCACGCAGACGAGGCACTAAGAAAATAAATAAAATGTAATTCTTTAAAAACAGCATCATACCTGTTACATAGAATGCTTACGTATAAGAACTGGTACTAGCCCTGCTCTGGAACACCTAAAAAAGTATCTCTCACTATTTTTAGTCACCCCCCCCCCTCTAAAAACCAACACATAAGCCAAATTTACTGAAATCTGCATGGACAGCTGGTGAAAAACCGGGACCCCTGGTCACCGTACCCTGTGTGCATTGCAGGGCCGTGTCTGGCAACAGGTGCATCCGGATATTGGCAGAGGAGTAGCTTTCATTGATGCAGCAGGTGTAGTGGCACCGAGGCCCAGAGGTCTGAAGGGCCTGCTGACTCCTGATTATTGCTGTATTTTATAATTCAAACAGCTGCCAGGATGCCCATTTCTTTCCTTACACTAGGGTCCATGATAAACTTGGATGTGCTACTGATCAGGGTTTTAGTTACATTTCTTGCCTGGGTAGAGTTCATCTCTCCCTTAGCGCGCGCCTCCGGGGAGAAGAGGTGTTTTGTCACGTTCGTGCGATGTGTGACTATTGGTTAAGGCTCCTGCTGCTAGCAGGCGCCTGATAAAGGCTGCTAATTGCCAACAGATGACGTGCTGCTGGCCAAGGTGTGCTCAGGCCTGACCCAGGCCTCAGACAGCTGTTAGTGTAAGAGGCAGGTGGTAGCAGAAGCCTGGTTCTTCCATGTGAGACAGTAAACATGCACCCGGGGCCTCCTGTGCGGGCTGCGTGATAACACATCAGCCAGAAATACTGCAGGTGTTAAAGGGACTGTCTGCATGCCTGGAAGCCTGAGAAAGAAACAAGCATGGGCAAAGCCAAGAATTTTAACGTTCACATCCTGCAAAACATGGGCTTTGGCTTCGGTAGTACACCTAACGGGCTTAGCGGCTGAACTGAATAGACACCTTGGGCAGGAGCGGTGCAAGCGTCGCTCTCACACAGAACACGTGCAGCGGCTGAACTGAACCTACAGCACAGGCATCATGCAGAACAGACCCAGCGGCTGAACTGAACATACAGCACAGGCAGGAGCGGTGCAAGCGCCGCTCTCATGCAGAACAGACGCAGCGGCTGAGCTGAACATACAGCACAGGCAGGAGCGGTGCAAGCTTCGCTCTCATGCAGAACAGACGCAGCGGCTGAACTGAACATACAGCACAGGCAGGAGCGGTGCAAGCTTCGCTCTCATGTAGAACAGACGCAGCGGCTGAACTGAACATACAGCACAGGCAGGAGCGGTGCAAGCTTCGCTCTCATGTAGAACAGACGCAGCGGCTGAACTGAACATACAGCACAGGCAGGAGCGGTGCAAGCTTCGCTCTCATGTAGAACAGACGCAGCGGCTGAACTGAACATACAGCACAGGCAGGAGCGGTGCAAGCTTCAATCTCTCGCAGAGAACAGGTGCAGTGGTTGAACTGATTGGACAATACAGGCAGGAGCAGTGCAAGCTTCGCTCTCACGCAAATCAGGTGCAGTGGCTGAACTGAATAGATAGCTTTAGTAGCAGAACTCCAAGCTTCACTCTCCCTCAGAACACGTGCTGCGATTGAACTGAATAAACAGCACGGGCAGGAGCAGTGCAAGCTTCACTCTACCTCAGAACACGTGCTGCAAATGAACTGAATAAACAGCTTGGGCAGCAGCAGTGCAAGTTTTGCTCTCACATAGAACAGAAGCTGCGGCTGAACTGAATAGACAGTATGGGCAGGAGCAGTGCAAAGTTTGCTCCCACCCAGCACAGGTGCAGTGGCTGAACTGAACAGACAGCACAGTCAGGAGCAGTGCAAGGTTCGCTCTCACACAGCACAGGTGCAGTGGCTGAACAGAACATACAGCACAGGCAGGAACAGTGCAAGCGCCTCTCTCATGCAGAACAGACGCAGCAGATGAACAGAACATACAGCACAGGCAGGAACAGTGCAAGCGCCTCTCTCATGCAGAACAGACGCAGCAGATGAACAGAACATACAGCACAGGCAGGAACAGTGCAAGCGCCTCTCTCATGCAGAAAAGACGCAGCAGATGAACTGAACAGATAGCATAGGCAGGAGCAGTGCAAGCGTCGCTCTCACACAGAAGAGGTGCACCATCAATGCAACCTTTATCTCACATAGAGCAGACAGCAAAGGCAGGAGCATTGCAAGTTTCCCTTTCGCACAAAATGGTATAGGCCGATGTAGCATGGGCTCCATCAGGTCAGATTTCTCTCCATGTGTAACAGCAGATCAGATTTCTTTTGCAGATGAAGTTCAGAGCAGGGGCTCCAGTATTGCATGTGTCCCTGACAGAGAACATATCTCACACGAGAGCAAGAAGAGCATTTGCATTTGTCATAATATACGGACGTAGGCCTGAACAGCAGCGAGGCAACCTTAATTCACTCACATATTCACAGCACAGAAAGCAGCGGTGTAAGTTGCCTTATCCCCCAGAGGTGCTTGCTAAGGACGGCAATAGTGCAGGGGATGCCAGATGCTTAGGGGCATATTTATACTCCGTTTGCGCCGAATTAGCGTCGTTTTTTTCGACGCAAATTAGGCGCAAAACTAACGCCATATTTATACTTTGGCGTTAGACGCGTCTAGCGCCAAAGTATGAGGAAAGAGCGTCATTTTTTTGCGTGAACGCCTTCCTTGCGTTAATGACATGGAAGGTAGGCGTTCCCGTCTAAAAAAATGAAAGCGCCGCAAATGCGTCGTATTTATACTGCCGGGCAAAAATCACGCCCGGGAGTGGGAGGGCCAAAAAACCCCACATTTGCGCCGGATTTTAGCGCCTGGGTCAGGGCAGGCGTTAAGGGACCTGTGGGCTCAAAATGAGCCCACAGCTGCCCTCCCATGCCCCCAGGGACCCCCCCTGCCACCCTTGCCCACCCCAGGAGGACACCCAAGGCTGGAGGGACCCACCCCAGGGACATTCAGGTAAGTTCAGGTAAGTATAATTTTTTTTTTTTTTTATAATTTTTTTTGGCATAGGGGGGCCTGATTTGTGCCCCCCTACATGCCTCAATGCCCAATGACCATGCCCAGGGGACATAAGTCCCCTGGGCATGGCCATTGGGCAAGGGGGCATGACTCCTGTCTTTACTAAGACAGGAGTCATGTAAATGGCGTCTGGGCGTCGTTAAAAATGGCGCAAATCGGGTGGAGGCGATTTTTTGCGTCAACCTGACTTGCACCATTTTTAAGACGCCCTAGCGCCATTTTTCCCAACGCCGGCGCTGCCTGGTGTACGTGGTTTTTTTCCACGCACACCAGGCAGCGCCGGTCTGCTTGCGCCGGCTAACGCCATTCAATAAATACGGCGCCCGCATGGCGCTTCAGAATGGCGTTAGCCGGCGCAAAACTTTTTGACGCTAAACTGCGTTAGCGCAGTTTAGCGTCAAAAAGTATAAATACGGGCCTTAGTATAGACAGCAACAGTGCAAGCCAAGCTTTCCTCAATGCAAAGCAGACTCAGGACACTCAGCCCTCCTCAGATGCAAAGCAGGTACAGGATGGGCATCAGTTATGCAAGCTTACCTCAAATTCAAATAAGGCACAGGATGGGTATTAGCAGTGCAAGCTTTTCTCAGATTCCAACCAGGCACAGGATGGGCATCAGTAATGCAAGCTTACCTCAAATGCAAGTAAGGTACAGGATGGGTATTAGCAGTGCAAGCTTTTTCAGATGCAAAGCAGGCACAGGACTGACTTTAGCATGCAGCCTTTCCTCAATACAAAGCAGACTCAGGACACTCAGCCCTTCTCAGATGCAAGTAGGCTTAATGCATTCAGCAGCAGAGCAAGCTTTCCTCATATGCAGAGTATAGCCAGCAGCGCTGCATGCCTTCCTCTGATGCAAAGCAGAAAAAGCAGTCAAGCCTTCCTCGAATGCATTGCAGGCACAGGTCAGACAGCAGAATTTCAAGGTTTTTTCCAGATCCAAAGCATACACAAGATGGACGGCAGCAGGGCAGGTGTTCCATGAATACAAGACAGACAAATAGTCGGCATCAACAGTCAATCATTCCTCAGTTTATGAAGAGGACAGGAAGCCACATTTCAAGCTTTCCTAAAATGCAAAACAGGCCTAGGATGGCCAGAAGTAGTGCAAGCATTCCTCTGAAGTAAAGCAAACATAGGACAAGCATTAGAAGTGCAGGTTTTTCTCCGATGCAAAGCTTCAGAGCAAGCAGCAGTATATTTTTTCCATTGTCAATTTGCACAGTGACTTCACTGGATTTCCCATCATCCTTCCTCACAGGAAGTGACATCATTAAGTAAGAGCACTACTTTTCTGCCATACTCTCTTTAAAAGAGGAAGCCAAGCAAGAGGGTTCTTTTCCCATTGTCCATCTGCACAGGAATTATATCACTAGATTTTCCATCATCCATCCACACAGAAAGTGCCATCACTGGATTTCCTATTATCCATTTGCACGTTAAGTGACATCACTGGATTTCCCATTATCTATATGCACAGGAAGGGATATCACTAGTTTCTCACTAAAGCTGTCTTCACTTAATGGAGGCTGTAGAGTGGACATGCAGTGGATGCAAGACTGTTTGTGCCTGTTTGTCCCCCACGCGCTCCCAGGAAGTGAAAATGCCCAACACATGCTGCCTGATACCTACTAGAACCCTCCCTTATGAGCTTCTGCAACATCCCAGCAGATAACCTGATACGATCACCTAGTCTGACCATACCCTCATTAACTTCAGCATATCTGTCCCTCAACACCATCACCAAATCTTCATGACAGAACTGGAACAAGATCTCACAAGCATGTTTGTCTTCTGAACACCTATGCCTCTGGGTTCAACACATCAACCTCCCCAAATCCAACTCCAACTTCAAAGCCTGGATCAATGCCTACACAGATACTCTGGCTCCTCTCAAAGCCAAAAATGCCATGAGAACCAGACAAGAAGAAAGTTGTACATGGAAGTGCTGAAACTCACCAAACTTCACTGCAAGCAACGCAGATAGAAAAAAGTAAAAAAAAACACAGACAAATTGGCCCTCTGACACGGTCATCAGTAAATCAAACCCACCAAATGCTCCACGCTCACTGACTGTATCAAAAACAGCACCAATGGCATCAGAGAAATCTTTGTGTTGGCGAGAGACTTCACCTCTCCAGCTTCCAGCTCCACCAGCGCAACCCCCTCTCAGGACCTCTGCACCCAGCTGTCCCTATTCTTCAGAAACAAGATCACGTGTATCTATGAAAAGCTGGAGTCCCAACCAGAACTTTTCACCTTCTCAGCCCTCCTTCTCATCTCTACTAACACCGAGATGACAACTTTGACCACCTGACCCACCATCACCACGTAACAAACTGCAATGACCATGCAGTCTATACACTCCGGGCCACCCTTGGACCCCTCCCCTCCCTGCATCTTCTTCAAAGGACTGGAAGCCAGCAGGTCAGCCCTCATCACGGTTCTGAATGACTCGTTCATTGTTTTTTTATCATATTTTATTAAAGTTTACAACATAACAGTAAAAATGATATATTGATTACTATACTTATATAACTAAACCCCCCTCCCTCCCATCATGCAATTCTAATTTTGTGATATAGTTCTCTGTTGGCGAGTCTCAGTGGTTACGGCTGCTGTATTCTTTTTTTTTTTTTCTTTTTCCCTTTCTTATCATTCGCAGAGCTTTATTGTTCGGGTTCTGCATTTGAGTCTGTGTCAGCGTCCGAGGTAGTTACAGTTGCTTCTATGGTGGATGTTTCTTGTGATTTTAATTTCTCCAGAATTGAGTCCCATTGTATGGTGTCTTCCCTAGGTCTTTGTTCTCGGATTGCTTCGCGCATTAGAACTGATCCTTCCACCTCCGCCCATTTCTCGACTGTGTTTTGCCAACTGATTAGTTGTGGACCCGCTGGGGATTTCCAGTTTGAGGTGATTTCACGTCTGGCTAGAATTAGGGCTAGATCTATGAACTTGTTGGATATTTTAAAAGCTGATGGCCTTGGGAAATCCACCAATAAGGCCGCAGTTGGAGAATTATGCAGTGATCTTTTAGTGCAGGCCGATATTTTTGCAAAGATCCCTTCCCAGAATGCATTTAGGTGAGGGCTGTTCCAGAGCATGTGTAGAAAGCCTGCTGTAGGTTCAGCGCATCTAGGGCAGTTTGCGTTATCTGTACCATAGATTTTAAAGATCATTTGTGGTGTTAAAATAAGCTCTGTGGAAGATGTACAGATTTATTCATTTGAACCCGGCATTTCTGGATACTGGGTAGATGCGTGATATGATCTGGTCCCATTGAGTTTCATCCCACGTGATGCCTAGATCTGTTTGCCACTTGGATTTAAGTTTTACTAATGGTAGGCGCGTGCTAGCTTGTAGTGTTTTATATATTCCTGATACTACTCCTTTTTGGTCCCCTATTGTACAAATGATTTTACAACTGTTCTGGGGGGTTCGAGGGTCCCTGTTTTCCAAGCTTTGTGGGCAATTTTAATGATGGCATTGTGGGTGATGAATAAGCCTGGGGGAAGGTTTTATTGGTTCTGTAATTCAGCGTAGGTGAGCATTTTCCCCTCATTGTATAGGTCTCCCAATTTAGTGATGTTATTAGACATCAATTTGTTGAGACCTGGGATAACTTGTTTCCCTGAAATATTAGACAAGTAAGACAGTGGGATTTCCGGTGTATATGGAGTTTTGATGTGTGCGTGTTTTAGGTATTGGGACCAGCACTGTTTGGACGACTCCCATTCCATCGGTAGTTTATCTTTGGATTTGGATTTCCAGGGGTTCAATAGAATTCCCATTATTTTGTCTATAGGGCAGTTTAAAGGGATGCTCAGTTCGGTGGTGTTTGGGGGGTTGCATAGCAGTTTTGCAATCCATTGTAGTTGGCCTGCCCAGTACTACATTTCCATGTTCAGGGCTGCTAAGCCACCCTCGGCTGTGGGTCTTTGGAGAGTTTGTATTGCTATTCTATGTCTGCTCTGGCCCCATATGAAGGTGGTTGACATGGTCTCTATTTCTTTGAATGTTGATTTCTGGATTATAAATGGGATTGTTGAGAAATAGTATAATAACCTAGGCAACACTATCATTTTGAGGAGGGCAATTCTGCCCGTGACTGTTAATGGCAGTGTTTCCCAGAAGCGCATGCTAGATCTAATCCCTCTAAGAGCTCTCTGTATGTTCCCTTATAGTAGGTCGTTTACTGAGTGATAGATCCTTACTCCTAGATATTTAAAGGTGTTGGGGGACCATGGAAGACCTCTTGTGTTGGTGGGTTCTGAGGTGTTAGCGTGCAGTGGAAAGATGGCTGACTTCCTCCAGTTAATCCGGAGTCCGGAGGCAGCTCCGTAATTATCTAGCATACTCATGGCCCCTTGTTGTTCCGTCTCTAAGTTTTGTAGGAAGAGTAGCATGTCGTCTGCGGATAGAGCGATGTAATGGGTCCAGTTGTTAATTTGGATACCTTTATAATAGGAGCCGGTTCTGGCCATTTGAGCTAGTGGTTCTATTGCAATTGCAAAGAGAAGGGGGGACAGTGGGCACCCTTGCCTAGTACCCCTTCCAACCTGTAGTGGGGGGGATATATAGTTGCCGGTTCTTACTCTTGCAGTGGGATTAGTATATAGTAGTTTGGTCCATTTTACGAACCCTTCCCCTAGTCCCATTTTCAGCATGACTTGTTCTAAGTAGTCCCACCTCAGACTATCGAATGCTTTCTCTATATCAACCGAAATGATTGCTGCTTTAGGTATGTTTGGGGGCAAGGAGTGAAGTATTGATGTAAGGCGTCTAATATTCTGGGATGTGCTGCGTTTGGGTATAAAGCCCGATTGGTCTTGATGTATCAATGAGGTCATGTGTGGGAGCAGTCTGTCTGCTAAGATACGGCTAAGTATTTTGTAGTCTATGTTAAGCATGGATAAGGGGCGGTAGGAACGGACGTCATTAGCGGGTCTGTCTGGTTTCATCAATGGGATCATAATGGCTACGTTAGTCGATTGAGGTAGGGTATTGCTATTCCATGCTTCTGCGTATAGTGTGCAGAGGTGGGGGGCTAGCATGTCCTGATACTGGCGGTAAAATTCTAATGGGAGTCCATCTGCTCCTGGAACTTTGCTCCCTGCCATGCTTTGGATGGCTGCTTTTATTTCAGAGATTGTTATATGTTGCGCTAGGGAAGACTTTATTTCTGGAGTTAGGCTGGGGGCAGGGAGGGCTTCCAATTCGTGTAATTGGGTGGTGGTCAATGTTTCTAAGGGGGGCGCATAGAGATTGGCATAGTAATCATGGAAGACGGCGTTTATCTCTTTTTGGGTATATATCTGTGTGCCTTGTGAATTTTCAATTTCGACTATGGTGGTTTGTTTTTTGGGGGGTTGCGCAAGCCAGGCTAGTAGAGCGCTAGCTTTGTCCCCTTCTGCGTGTTGTCTAGTTAGATATTGTTTGTAGTCAAAGCGAGCAAGTTTGGTACCTGCTGCGCAGATTTTTGTCCTGGTTGTCACCAGAGTGGGGTGTAGGTCGGGTTGTGTGGGGTACCTTCTTTCTAGGTCTCTAAGAGATTCTTCCAATTGCAAAAGTTCTGTTTCTATTGATTTTCGGACGCCTATGTTTTCGACAATGCACTTGCCCCGGATCACTATTTTAAAAGTCTCCCATTCGATAGATCTAGTAGATGCGGTTCCTTCATTGATTTTAAAGAATTCTCCTATGGCTGTATGTAGTGTGTTTTTAAACGCTTCGTCTTCGAGCATTTCTGCTCTAAGGCGCCATGTTGGTATTGTGGGCTTTTCTCTGCCCCAGGATAGAGTGGTTAACAGGGGGTTGTGGTCTGATATAGTTCTACTAAGGTATTCGGCTGCAGTCATGTCGCTCTGTATTTCGGGAGACACCAAAATGGTGTTGAGTCTAACGTGTAGGTCGTGTACTGGTGAGTAGTATGAGTAATCCCTTGACTGAGGGTTAGTTGTTCTCCAGCTATCTATTAATTGCCAGTATTGCTGCCATTCTACGAAATGCTTTGCAGTTTTCAGTGATTGGGATTGTGATATTGGAGGGTGTGATCTGTCTAAGGAGTTGTTAGTTATGCAGTTGAAGTCCCCCCCTATTATATTTTTGCCAGCCAGTAGGGGGCCTGTTTCTAGTGACAGTCTGTCCAAATCTTTACTTTGGTCATAGTTTGGCGCGTATATACTTCCTATAGTTAATTCTCTTCCTCCTAGTCTCCCCTTTATCACCACGTACCTTCCCTCTTTGTCAATGCTCTTGTGAAGTATTTGCATGGGAACTTCAGGGCGGATCCATATCAGTGCCCCCCTAGCGTAAGCGGAATAGTTAGTGGCTATTATTTGGCCCCTCCATCTTTTGTTAAGGGTTTTGACTTCTTGTTCGGTGAGGTGGGTTTCTTGTAGCAGGGCTATGTGGATTCCTCTACGCTTGAGGTAGTTGTGAACTTTGTAACGTTTGGACATGTTATTTAGGCCTCTTACATTCCAGGTTATTATTTTATACTGTGTCGTCATCGGCTAGATTGATCTTTGTTACTTTGACAGGGTTAGATGTGTGCTCTGCAGAATGTAAGATCATGTTTAGTGGCCTATGTTTGGTTTGAGTTCCTCCAACTATTGTGGTTGTGTGTGCATGAGTTATTCCCTCCCCGATAATAACAAAAACTTTCCCCAACTCCCTCTCCCCAGGACCGGTTATTAAAACTTTCCCCGTCCAAACCATTTAACTTGTCTTATCACCTATTGGTGGTGGGAGGTGTGCCAGAGCCGAGAGCTTACACTCTAGGTCGGTCCCGGGGCCCGGTAGAGGTATATCTATAGCCTTTGGTGGATTGTTCAAAGTTTATCATTTACTTATGGTTGCGTGACGAGTTCTTCTCGGATAAGGCCGTTTGCTATTGAAGATCAAGTGGTAGATTAAAAGTTCTGTGACCAATTCAAGAGTTACTAAATGATTTATTCTGCTGTTCTGGGGGTGACTTTTGGGAGGTCAGTGCAGGTGTCTTGTGAAGAGACAGAGAAGCTCCCACAGCTTGAGTCGTGGTCTGAGGTGTCTCCTAATGCTTGTGAGTCAAGTGTTTTTTTTTTGCTCAGGGTTGCTGCTATGTCTATCGCCTCACGCATTTCCTGTAAGGATTGGTGTCTGGGGGGTGTTGTAACCAATACTCTATTGGAGGACCTTCCTCGTCTCTTGCTGGCTGCGCGGGAGGGCTTACTCTGTGTGCTTGATGGTGTGAAGTTAAGAGTTTCCATCCAGTCTCCTGCTAGCTGAGGGGTTGAGAAAAAGTGTGTCTTGCCTTTGTGTTCGACTCTCAGTTTAGCAGGGAATAGCATTGCATATTTAATGCCTTTTTCGCACAGGGTGCGTTTACAGTCATTATATGAGGCCCTTAGGGACAGGGTTTCCCTGGTGAAGTCAGGGAATATTATTATGCGCTGATTATTTAGTGTGATTTCCCCTATTTTGCGGGCTTGCAAGAGGACATAGTCCCTGTCTTTAAAGTGCAGTAGTTTGGCTATGATTGGGCGAGGACCCTGTGGGCTCTTTCGAGTGCAAAGAAAGGTGATAAGCCTTCAGAAGGGATGGTGTCTTTGAGCCAGTTTTCTAAGAAAATTTCCATGTTTGCTGTGGAAGACTCTGATCCCTCCGGCACTCCGACTAGCCTCAGGTTGTTCCTGCGGGAACCGTTTTCCGCATCCTCTGCTCTGGTCTCCAGTGTTTTGATTCTAGCTGTGAGCTCGGCCGTCTCTATGGTTGATGTTTTTTGAGTTGACGTCACCAATTTTAGTGTTTTCTCTGCAGTTCCTACCCTTTCTGTTAGTTTGCGATGGTCGTCTCGTAGTAGTGATAAGTCCACGGTTAGATTATCTATTTTTTGTTCGAGGGCTTCACGAGATTCTCTTTGGCCTGCAGGAGCGTGTCCAAGGTTGTTTCTTGTTGAGTTGGTGTGGTCTTGGGATCCGGATGAAGAGGTTGTCCGGGCGTCTTATTGGACAACGGCTCCTCTTGGTCTTGTCCCTCTTGTTTTTTGGGTTTGCCCATTTTGCCATCTTTATCGTTGGGTGGCGTGTGGGAAGAGAAAAAAGGGAAAGGTCTCCGGTCAATGCAATTGTCCAGGACCCAGGTGAATGGTTGCTGCTGCCAGGTGATTCAGTTGTGGTGTGGTTTTAGGCCAGGGACTATTGGTCAATGATTTCAATCTATGTCGGGGAGAGCGTTCTGCATCCAGTTCCTTGCCGCTGTAATCTTTGCCGTGTTCAGGCACAGTACAGTTCTCTGGAGGAGGATAGCTTTCTGCGCGTGGGTCTCCAGTGGTCCAGTGGGCGATGGTCGCTGCGTCCCTCTGGTCTCTAGTTGATTGTTGGTGTTTGCGCGTTAACTTGGTTCTTGCTCATGGAAGGCCTCTGTGTGTGAGTCTCCGGTGGCCCGGGGGTGATGGTCGCTACGTCTGTCCTGCCTCGGGTTGATTGGCGAAGCTTGGCGGGTGGGTATGTGCGGGGTAGGGTTCACGCTTAAGTTTCCCTGATGTGGCTCCTTGTGTGCGTTATGGAGGGCGTTTGATTATGTCAGGGCATTGACGGGGGTAAGTGTTCTTGGTTAGTGCTTTCGCTGTGCTAGTTGTTCGCAGTGCGACTCTCCACCCCGGCGTTCAAGCTCTTTTCCCCCTTGCTTCTGGTTCCCGATCGGCCTGATTCTGCGCTCTCACCTGGATTTCATAGTCGTTCCGTAATTCTTCTTTCGCCGTTTCTATTATTCCCCGAGTCGAGCCACCTTTCCTTATCGTTGAGCAGCGTGTGGGAGGAGAAAAAAGGAAAGGCCCCCGGTCAATGCAGCTGTCCAGAACCCAGGTGAATGGGTGCTGCTGCCAGGTGATTCAATTGTGGTGTAGTTCAGGGCCAGAGACTATTGGTCAATGATTTCAATCTATGGCAGGGGGGGCTCTCTGCATCCCGTTCTTCGCGGCTGTGATCTTTGCGGTGTTCAGGCACAGTGCAGGCCTCTAGAGGAGGATAGCTTTCTGCGCGTGAGTCTCCAGTGGTCCAGTGGACGATGATCACTGCGTCCCCCTGGTCTCTAGTTAATTGTTGGTGTTTGCGCGTTAACTTGGTTCTTGCTCGCGGAGGGCCTCTGTGTGTGAGTCACCGGAGGTCCGGGGGTGATGGTCGCTATGTCTTTCCTGCCCCAGGTTGATTGGCGAAGTTTGGCGGGCGGGTATGTGCGAGGGAAGGGTTCACGCGTTAGTTTCTCTGATGTGGCTCCTTGTGTGCGTTGTGGAGGGCGTTTGACTATGTCAAGGCACTGACGGAGGTAAGTGTTCTTGGTTAGTGCTTTCGCTGGGCTAGTTGTTCGCAGCGCGACTCTCCGCCCCGGCGTTCAAGCTCTTTTCCCCCTTGCTTCTGGCTCCCGATCTGCCCGACTCTGCGCTCTCACCTGGATTTCATCGTTGTTCCGTAATTCTTCTGTTGCCGTTTCTATTATTCCCCGAGTCGAACCACCTTTCCTTCTTCAGCCGGGGAGTTGGTGCAATGTAAGTTTCTAGGTGCAGCCGCCATTTTGAGATCTGCGCGTGGTGTAGCTCGTAACTCTTTTCCTTTCCGTACGACTGTTCTTGGGCGATGGCACCTCTCAGACTTCTACACAGGGGTCCCCAATTGTTGGGGCTGCTTTTAGATAAGTTTTGGGCTTTGTTTAAGGCAGGATTCTTCCCGGGCCCCGTTCTCGGCTCCGGAGCTCCGCTCTCACGTGTGCAGCTTCATCGGCTGCTGGCCACGCCCCCAGACTCGTTCATTGTTGCCACATAATCGGATGCCTGGAAACATGCCACAGTACTTCCCCTCCTTCAATAACATTCAGCGGATTTGAAAACCTTAGCCAACTACCGACCTATACGCCTGCTACCTTACCAGTCAAAATAAATGGAAAAGATAATAAGAAAATGCCTAGCCATCCACCTCACCGACAACCACCTCCTTGACACCACTCAATCCAGATGCAGCCCCAACCACATAAAAGAGACTGTCCTCATTGCCACTGACGAGGGCATCCCGATGATTATAGACAGAGGTGGCACCGTAGCCCTCATCCTACTGGATCTTTCTGCAGACTTCAACACCATCTCCTGTCCTATCCTTATCCAATAACTGCACAAAGCCAGTATCCAAGTTCCTGCCCTTTGTGGGATTTGCTCCTTTCTGGGAGGCCACACCCAGTCGGTCAGCCTGGCCTCCTTCAGCTTTCACGCTGTCAACCTCATTTACAGAGTTCCACAAGAATCCTCACTCAGCCACAGTTTGTTTAATGCCTACATAACTCCACCCACCAGCACCATCCATGCCCAAAGAATCATATACAATGCTAACTAGGCATTGGCGGAACTCGTGGAGTTTCAATCCGTGGAATTTTGTGGAGTTATATAAAACTCCGGAAGATTCTGCAGAGTTCCGTGAGCAGGAGGAAATCGGTACATTGTGCTGATTGTTAGTGTCAGGAGCTTGTTCTGCGCTGAGAAATCAGAGTGAACGGCACCACATGACGTGCCAGAAGGTGCTGCTGCTTGAGTTGGTTTTACTGCCATTTGAATAGATTTTCTAATCAAGGGCAGCTTTCCCAAACAAATGGTTGCGGCCACCCATAATGAGATAATCTTGCCGGGTGCCCTCCTAGTGCCCAAAAATCATGCTACTGGGCACCAATTCTCGCTTGCGCTCACCAACTTACCATTGGGGAGCAGTGCTCCTGAAAAAACTCTGCCACACAGTGGTCAGCGGAATTTGGTCAGAACTCCACATTGCATGCATAATGCAGAGTGGTCAAAACTCTGCGAACTCTGCCAGTGGAGGCAAGTTTATGACCCACCGACTCATAAAGACGCCAAACATCTGGACCGATTTCTTCTCCGCATGACCAAAGTTGCCCCATCAATGAAAACCAACTGCCTCAAGCTTAACACAGACAACAGGGACATTAGTAATCTTTTGCACAGACACTTTGTTCTCTGGGCTCTACTCAGTGGCCCAGTACTAGACACTTTTGAAAAAAAGACGTGTGGGAGTCCAGGATGCTTTGGACTGCATGGATTCTACTACCTTTAGTTACCCAGAATGCCTTGCAAACCAGGTCTGAAATCATTGATGTTTCTCGCATTTTGTTGAACAAAAGTACCAGATTTAAGGTGCACTGGCCAAAGTCCTATCAACAAGCTTTATCACAAATCTGCTGATAAAATGCTACCCTACTGGTGTGAGTAGGCCTATTGTTCAGGACAGAAAAGGTCCTAAATGTATCAAGCAAACATCAAGCTTTTTCCAAAGACTTTTGATGATTTTAGAGATGTGTGTGTTATCTTTTGTGTGTTTTTACCAAACCTTTAGCCTTCACTCTTCCTTTTTTGCTCAATTTATTTTTGTTGTCATTAGCATTCTGCACACTTTACCAATGCTAACCAATACTAAAGGGTTTGTACTCGCTCCTCTGAAATCGTAAAATTGACTTACACCTAATTAGCACATTAAATTTACTTACAAATCCTTAGTAAAGTGGTATGACAAAGCTGGTCCTATACAGAACTAACCAGTACCACTATTGAGACAAAATTGCCCAAATTGTAATTTCAGTTTTTTCTAAGATAAGTATGACAGTACTGGAGTAGCTCATACAATTGGGCCTGAGGTAAAAATCCCTTATAAGCCATACCCTTACCTTCAACAAGAACATGGAGGGAGCTTATCTCTCTTCATTCGGCACCATTGGAGTGTTAAGAGACAGGGAGAAGGTGTGACAGAAGTTGTCGGAGTAACTACTCTGCCTCCCCAGCAGCACTAGACCGTTAACCACAGTTCACCATCTTGGTTGAACAAAATGCCTAATACTAATGAGTTGCATGCATTTAACCCTTTGCTGCATGTGCACACCACTAATATATGCAACAATCCTCTTCCCCATGTTTTTTAGACATTAGGCACAAGTGCCATCAGGAAGCGAATGTCATGAGTCCAACCTGAAACCGCGGAAATCATATGTGTTCTGAATGTAGAGTAGGAACAATACCCTTCTACAGCCATCATCAAAATGGTGCAAAGATGTATATCTTACTAATATTAATATATCCAGTATGTATGCATGATAGTGAACATAATCAGAAATAACCAAAGTCAAGGTTTATATTTCACTCTGAACTACAGCACTATACAAGTTAACTATTTGGGCCTTCAGAGACAATTTACAGTGTGGCCAATTCTTACATCTATGCTGTAGTTGTCGTCTCAAGGAAGACTACTTCAAAG
Organism: Pleurodeles waltl; assembly: GCF_031143425.1. Classification (NCBI taxonomy): domain Eukaryota; kingdom Metazoa; phylum Chordata; class Amphibia; order Caudata; family Salamandridae; genus Pleurodeles; species Pleurodeles waltl. Next base: position 63,918,280 of record NC_090442.1, on the reverse strand, counting down.
AGGCAGAAGTACTTAGATCAAATCTTCTAGAGTGGGTGTATCCAAGACAAATGATCTCCAGAGCCATGAAGAGGGCTTGTTTTTGTTCCAGGGAAAGTTTGGTAACCCCTAGACAAGAGAGGAATCCAAAGATAGAGTGGTGATGGTGAGCACATTTTCTCCTGTCAGTAACGAAATCCAGAAGATCATTAGGAAACATTGGTCTTTAATTAAAAAAACATGTAAAGGGGCTCCCTTGTTTTCCTTTAAGTGGAACAGAAATGTTAGGGACTGTATTGTAAGGGCCCATACAGAAACTGGAAAGGTGACATTAGAGCACTATGGGGCTTACTTGATGTCCTAGGACACTACAAACGTGGTGGATGCACCACCTGCAGATTTACTTAGGAAACCAAATATTTTGCAATCAATAATAGAATTTTGAATTTACAATCCTTTTCAAACTGCAATGCTCGTAATGCTGTATATGTCATTATATGCCTCTGTATGAAGATATATGTGGGACACACAACACAAATGGTGAAACAGCGAATAGACCAGCACAGAACTCAGATCAAGGGCAAACTTGAAGAAGACCGTCTGGTACAACAGTTTGAGGAGTGTGGGCAAACTGAAGATCAAATTTACTGGCAAGTAGTGGAGGTCATAACCCTGGACAGCAGAGGGGCAACATCTCTGCAACTCTGGATTGGAAAGAATGCAAATGGATGGTAATTCTGGACAGTGCTCTGAATGGCATAAATTATATCAATGATTTGTGAAAATTAGCAGCAAGGCAATGTTGAAGTTATCAACATTCTTGTTATTAAGACCACTCTATATAGTATCAATATGCTGTGGATATAATGCATTCATTCATGTACCACTAACAAGACATAATAATGTTGGGTCGCAGCTTATGTCATTCTGGTTATGTTCATGCATAAATAATAGATATCAGTTGTTAGAAATGGGGTTTTTGGTTGGCAGTCAGGTTACCCCCTGTCCAAGCAAGAACCCTCACTCTAGTCAGGGTAAGTCACACACAATCCAAAATCAGCCTGTGCCCACCCTCTGGTAGCTTGGCACGAGCAGTCAGGCTTAACTTAGAAGGCAATGTGTAAAACATTTGTGCAATAAATCATACAATACCATAATATAGCACCACAAAAATACACCACACAGTGTTTAGAAAAATATATAATATTTATCTGGGTATTTGTAGGTCAAAACGATCAAAGATGCAATATGAATTTGTAAAGATATCACTGAAAAGTGATATAAAGTGCCTTAAGTCTTTAAAAAGCAAACAAAGGGCCTGATTACAACTTTGGAGGAGGTGTTAATCCGTCCCAAAAGTGACGGTAAAGTGACGGATATACCACCAGCCGTATTACAAGTTCCATAGGATATAATGGACTCGTAATACGGCTGGTGGTATATCCGTCACTTTACCGTCACTTTTGGGACGGATTAACACCTCCTCCAAAGTTGTAATCAGGCCCAAAGTCTCTTTCAAGCACAAAGTACCTGGTTTGGAGTGGAAAATGTCTGCAAAGGGCCGCAGAAGAAGAGATACGTGGAAAAATGGTGTGTGCGTCGATTTCTCCGCAGCACACACGTACTTGCAACGTTATTTTTCACGCAGGGAAGTCGCGCGCCGTTTTCCGGCGCGTGGACAGTCTCTTTCTGTGGGTCACGGGGATTACCAGATGTCCAGGGTCTGTGCATGGATTCTCCTGCTTGTTTTCCGGCTGCGCGTCGTTCCGCGGGGCTGTGCGTCGAAGTTTCGCTCTCATGGCAGGCGTCGCGCCGATTTCTCCTCTGGAAGTCGGGCGGCGATGTCCTTGCGAGGCTGTGCATCGAAGTTCAGGTCGCCCCGAAGGCGTTGCGTCGATCAGCGTCGGTGTGCAGCGTTTTTCTCGCCTTTGAACAAGCTGTGCGTCGATATTTTCGGCGCACGAAGAGTCCAAATGAAAAAAGAGAAGTCTTTTTGGTCCTGAGACTTCAGAGAACAGGAGGCAAGCTCTATCCAAGCCCTTGGAGAGCACTTTTACAGCCAGACAAGAGTTCAGCAAGGCAGCAGGCCAACAGCAAGGCAGCAGTCCTTTGGAGAAAGCAGACAGGTGAGTCCTTTGAGCAGCCAGGCAGTTCTTCTTGGCAGGATGTAGTTTCTGGTTCAGGTTTCTTCTCCAGCAAGTGTCTGATGAGCTAGGGCAGAGGCCCTGTTTTATACTAAATTGTGCCTTTGAAGTGGGGTGACTTCAAAGAGTGTCTAAGAAATGCACCAGGTCCCCTTTCAGTTCAATCCTGTCTGCCAGGGTCCCAGAAGGGGGTGTGGCAGTCCTTTGTGTGAGGGCAGGCCCTCCACCCTCCCAGACCAGGAAGACCCATTCAAAATGCAGATGTATGCAAGTGAGGCTGAGTACCCTGTGTTTGGGGTGTGTCTGAGTGAATGCACAAGGAGCTGTCAACTAAACCTAGCCAGACATGGATTGAAGTGCACAGAAAGATTTAAGTGCAAAGAAATGCTCACTTTCTAAAAGTGGCATTTGTAGAATGGTAATATTAAATCCGACTTCACCAGTCAGCAGGATTTTATATTACCATTCTGGCCATACTAAATATGACCTTCCTGCTCCTTTCAGATCAGCAGCTGTCACTTCAACAATGTATGAGGGCAGCCCCAATGTTAGCCTATGAAGGGAGCATGCCTCACAGTAGTGTAAAAACGAATTTAGGAGTTTTACACTACCAGGACATATAACTACACAGGTACATGTCCTGCCTTTTACCCACACAGCACCCTGCTCTAGGGGTTACCTAGGGCACACATTAGGGGTGACTTATATGTAGAAAAAGGGGAGTTCTAGGCTTGGCAAGTACTTTTAAATGCCAGGTCAAAGTGGCAGTGATACTGCACCGACAGGCCTTGCAATGGCAGGCCTGAGACAAGGTTAAGGGGCTACTGAAGTGGGTGGCACAACCAGTGCTTCAGGCCCACTCGTATAATTTAATCTACAGGCCCTAGGCACATATAGTGCACTCTACTAGGGACTTATAAGTAAATTAAATAGCCAATCATGGATAAACCAATCAATAGTATAATTTACACAGAGAGCATATGCACTTTAGCACTGGTTAGCAGTGGTAAAGTGCCCAGAGGTCAAAAGCCAACAACAACAGGTCAGAAAAAATAGGAGGAAGGAGGCAAAAAGTTTGGGGATGACCCTGTCAAAAAGCCAGGTCCAACATGACCCCCCACCAGCCTAAAGCCAGGGGAGAACAATCACTATCCTGATGTACTTCCCTGTTTGAGGCGACAGAACAAGGACCCAGGCCCACAACAGCAGGGGCATGCTCCAGTTCTTCGCCTTCCTGACTCCAATTGGATCCCTCTGTCCATACTCTCAGGGCCCACTAAGCCAACCAATGGGGAACCTTTCTCCTTACCTGCAGATCCCATCTGTGCAGCACCTAACCTTACTTTGCTCACAGATGTATCCCAGGAGCAGGATAGTACCACCAGGACCAACACAGTGGTGTTGCCCACTCTACCCCCGGGGTGTGACTCTTGTCCCCTCCCCAGGGATAACTCTGTCCACCTGGACAGCAAGCCACAGTGGTTACTGACAGCTGTCAGGGATAAGAGCCAGGCCCCAGGCCCCCCAAGGCTCTCCCACCACTGGGACTGTGGAGAGTGGGGGGCGGTAGCCCCAGGTGCTGGGCACCCTTTAACCATTCTCCCTTCCACCAGGTCAGTGATGACAGCCTGAACCTGGTCCTCCCCTCTGGGGCTCCGTACCCTCCCTCCTGGAGCGGTACCCCCATAGTCCAACATGGTCAGGGTGCTTAAAGAAGCCGCCCTGCACCATTCCTCCACCAGTGCAGGGCTGTTAACCTGCAACTGGCCCTTCAACCTGGTGTCTGTACCTTCAGGTTGGACTAGGGCCCGGGGTGTGGCTTCCCTCCCCCTGCCCTCCCTTCTGGGGTCCAGCACCCTCCAACTAGGAGTGGCCTCCTCAGAAGACAACACAGTAGGGGCACTGTTATCAGTAGCCCCTCCCTCCAGGTCCGGGGGGACACCCTGAACCTGGCCTTCCAGCCCAGGGTCTGTACCCTCAGACTGGATCACTGCCTGGCAAACCAGGACTTTCTGGGGGGCACACCTACCCCCCACCAGGTCAGAGTTTAACCTCTGCACCTGACCATCCAACCCAGAGTCATCACCCTGAGGTTGAACAATTGCCTGGCACACCAGGACTTTCTGGGGGCATACCTACCCCCCACCAGGTCAGAGTTAAACCTCTGAGCCTGGTTATCCAACCCAGAGTCACCACCCTGAGGTTGAACCATTGCCTGGCATACCAGGACTTTCTGGGGGGCACACCTACCCCCCACCATGTCAGAGTTTAACCTCTGAACCCGGTTATCCAACCCAGAGTCACCACCCTGAGGTTGAACCATTGCCTGGCATGCCAGGACTTCCTGGGGGGCGCACTCACCACCCACAAGGGACAAACCGTCCCCAAGGGCCACACAAGAGTCTGGTTGGTGCAGGTCTCCTGACCTCTGCCCATCCGGCAGAGTCTGGATCACCCCCAAACCAGAAACGGTTTCACCTGGGTCATTCCTGGGGGGCTCTGCTCTCAGAGCTGACCCCTGACTCTCCAGGTCCTCCACTGGGGTCCGCAACCCCCTCTCAACCCTCTGTCTGGACTTCTGCACCCCCTCACTAGGAGTGGTACTGCCAGACACCAGAACTGTTGGGGTGCTGGCTACAGTCACCCCCCCAAGTTCTTCTGACACTGCGGGGCTTCCCTTAACAGGTGGCCCTACGGTACAGGCTATGCTTCCCTCCTGGTGTTCCCTCATGGAACCCTCTAGGACCTGGGACCTACCTGGGACACTACAATCCTCTCCCACCTCACTTGGTTGGGAAACACCTAGACCACTCCCTTCAGGAGCACCCCCAAATGCCTCTTCAGACTCTCTAGTACTCACCCAGAAGTCTGCCTCCATTGTAAGCTCCCTAGGGTCAGAGAACTCACACTCCACCTGGTGTTGGCGTAGCTCTGGAAAATAAGGACCAGACATATGCTCTCCAGCAATTACATCACTCTGCCCTTCGCATGTATTAACCACAGTACCCTTCACCCAACCATCCAGTGACTCAGCCTTGAAAAAGCACTCTACATCACCCTCCTGAGACTGGTGAGACAGTATCTGACTGTCCCTGACACTCAACCCATACTCTTCTGGGATGTCTCTACACTCTATATCCAGGATGTCCATCAGGGGGGAACCCTTTTCCCTGTCACTCTCCTCTAGAGCCAGTAAAGTGTCCCTCCCCCAGTAGGAATATGACTCTCTGTGCCAGTTCCCCAATCCTTCTCAGGGACCCTGTGCATAACGGGAACTACCTCATACCCTTGAACCGCTTGGGGTGTGTCAACTCCCTTCTTCAAGTTGGGCACCACATCTCTGGGCTTGTGCCCTTCTTCAGCAGTACTGGATGCAAGATTTTTGCTGCCACCATCTGAACTGGACTCAGCCCTTCCGGCCTCCAGTTTCAGCTCTTCACAGCTCAGCTCCAGAGCTGCAATCCTTTCTTTTTCCAGGGCTAAGGCGCTCTCTGCCTCAGCCCTCTCAATAAAGTCATCTAGCTCCTTCATCCACCGCTCTTGAGCTAGGTGCCATTCATCTCTCACTGGTTTTCTTTCCTCATCTGAGTAGTCTTCCTCCTCATCTGAGCAGTCCTCTTCATCTGAGGAGTACTTAGTCATTTGGTTTTTTGCTGCCTCTTGCTCTGCCCATCTTTCTTCCCCCCAGGTTATGTAGGTATCTATCAGTACCATCTTAGTAGATCTCCTTGATACAGGAAGGCCCCATTTTCTGCAAAGCCTCCTTAAGTCAGCCTTAGTGAGGTGGTCAGTAGGCACAAAGTATGATATACGGTAGATACCCATTCTAAATCTGATAAGGGTATCATAGGCAAAAACCAAAATCCAAAGACCAAAATATCAATAGTATATCCAGGAGGACATCAGAGAACCAAAAGCAAAAAGATGAAAAATCAAGTTGACCTTCAACTGTGGGTAGGTAGTGAAATACTTAGCTACTGTATGTCACTGCACAAACACAAGTCCTATCCTCACCGCTGATCACCAATGTTAGAAATTGGGTTTTTGGTTGGCAGTCAGGTTACCCCCGTCCAAGCAAGAACCCTCACTCTAGTCAGGGTAAGTCACACACAATCCAAAATCAGCCTGTGCCCACCCTCTGGTAGCTTGGCACGAGCAGTCAGGCTTAACTTAGAAGGCAATGTGTAAAGCATTTGTGCAATAAATCATACAATACCATAATATAGCACCACAAAAATACACCACATAGTGTTTAGAAAAATATATAATATTTATCTGGGTATTTGTAGGTCAAAATGATCAAAGATGCAATATGAATTTGTAAAGATATCACTGAAAAGTGATATAAATTGTCTTAAGTTTTTAAAAACAAAGGGGGTCATTACGACCTCGGCGGTCTTGTAAAAAGACCGCTGAGGCCGCGGGAGACAGAATACCGCCATTGCCGGCGGTATTCCTGGCTCCCTATTATGACATTTCCGCTGGGCCAGCGGACGGTAACAGTGTTACTGTCCGCTGGCCCAGCGGAAATGTCACATCAACATTGCTGCCGGCTCGTAATAGAGCCAGCAGCAATGCTGATGTGCAGCGGGTGCAGTAGCACCCGTCGCGCATTTCACTGCCCGAAATTCGGGCAGTGAAATGCGCGACGGGACTATGCCTGGGGGCCCCTGCACTGCCCATGCCAAGTGCATGGGCAGTGCAGGGGCCCCCAGGGATACCCCAAGTCCCCTTACCGCCAGCCTTTCAATGGCGGTGTCTACCGTCACAGACAGGCTGGCGGTCGGGGACTCATAATCCCCAGGGCAGCGGTGCTTGCACCGCTGCCCTGGGGATTATGACCGCCGGCGGAATCCTGGCGGGATATTGGAAGGGCCGGCGGTATGGCCGTGACAATTCCGCCACGGTCATAATTGCTGGAGGAACACCACCAGCCTGTTGGCGGTGTTACCGCCACCTTACCGCCGGCCGCCAGGGTCGTAATGACCCCCAAAGTCTCTTTCAAGCATAAAGTACCTGGTTTGGAGTGGAAAATCTCTGCAAAGGGCCGCAGAAGAAGAGATACGTGGAAAAATGGTGTGTGCGTCGATTTCTCCCCAGCACACATGGACTTGCGTCGTTATTTTTCACGCGGGGAAGTCGTGCGCCGTTTTCCGGCGCGCGGACAGTCTCTTTCTCTGGGTCGCGGGGATTACCAGATGTCCCGGGTCTGTGCATGGATTCTCCTGCTTGTTTTCCGGCTGCGCGTCGTTCAGCGGGGCTGTGCGTCGAAGTTTTGCTCTCATGGCAGGCGTCGCGTCGATTTCTCCTCTGGAAGTCGGGCGGCGTTGTCCTTGCGAGGCCGTGCATCGAAGTTCCGGTCGCCCTGAAGGTGTTGCGACGATCAGAGTCGGTGTGCAGCGTTTTTCTCGCCGCGGAACAAGCTGTGCGTCGAAATTTTCGGCGCACGAAGAGTCCAAATGAAAAAGAGAAGTATTTTTGGTCCTGAGACTTCAGGGAACAGGAGGCAAGCTCTATCCAAGCCCTTGGAGAGCACTTTTACAGCCAGACAAGAGTTCAGCAAGGCAGCAGGCCAACAGCAAGGCAGCAGTCCTTTGGAGAAAGCAGACAGGTGAGTCCTTTGAGCAGCCAGGCAGTTCTTCTTGGCAGGATATAGTTTCTGGTTCAGGTTTCTTCTCCAGCAAGTGTCTGATGAGGTAGGGCAGAGGCCCTGTTTTATACTAAATTGTGCCTTTGAAGTGGGGTGACTTCAAAGAGTGTCTAAGAAATACACCAGGTCCCCTTTCAGTTCAATCCTGTCTGCCAGGGTCCCAGTAGGGGGTGTGGCAGTCCTTCGTGTGAGGGCAGGCCCTCCACCCTCCCAGCCCAGGAAGACCCATTCAAAATGCCGATGTATGCAAGTGAGGCTGAGTACCCTGTGTTTGGGGTGTGTCTGAGTGAATGCACAAGGAGCTGTCAACTAAACCTAGCCAGACGTGGATTGAAGGGCACAGAAAGATTTAAGTGCAAAGAAATGCTCACTTTCTAAAAGTGGCATTTCTAGAATGGTAATATTAAATCCGACTTCACCAGTCAGCAGGATTTTGTATTACCATTCTGGCCATACTAAATATGACCTTCCTACTCCTTTCAGATCAGCAGCTGCCACTTCAACAATGTATGAGGGCAGCCCCAATGTTAGCCTATGAAGGGAGCAGGCCTCACAGTAGTGTAAAAACGAATTTAGGAGTTTTACACTACCAGGACATATAACTACACAGGTACATGTCCTGCCTTTTACCCACAGAGCACCCTGCTCTAGGGGTTACCTAGAGCACACATTAGGGGTGACCTATATGTAGAAAAAGGGGAGTTCTAGGCTTGGCAAGTACTTTTAAATGCCAAGTCGAAGTGGCAGTGAAACTGCACACACAGGCCTTGCAATGGCAGGCCTGAGACAAGGTTAAGGGGCTGCTGAAGTGGGTGGCACAACCAGTGCTGCAGGCCCACTCGTAGCATTTAATCTACAGGCCCTAGGCACATATAGTGCACTCTACTAGGGACTTATAAGTAAATTAAATAGCCAATCATGGATAAACCAATCAATAGTATAATTTACACAGAGAGCATATGCACTTTAGCACTGGTTAGCAGTGATAAAGTGCCCAGAGGTCAAAAGCCAACAACAACAGGTCAGAAAAAATAGGAGGAAGGAGGCAAAAAGTTTGGGGATGACCCTGTCAAAAAGCCAGGTCCAACATCCGTATTGTTGTAAATGGTCCTTTCTGCAGGGTTATCCCTGAACTTTTTTGCCTTATTCCTCCTGTTTTATCTGACCTTCTTTTTGGTGGCTTTAGGACTCTGGGCACTTTACCGCTGCTTATCAGTGTTAAGTGCATGTGTTCTCTCCCCTGAAACTTAGTATGATTGGCTTACACCTGTTTGGCATTTTTAATTTACCTGTAAGTCCCTTGTACAGTGGTATCCCTTTCCCCAGGGCCTGTTAATTAAATGCTACTAGTGGACCTGCAGCGCTGATTGCGACACGCGCAGTTGTAGGCTTTCAAACCTGTCTCAGGCATTCCACTGCCTGCTGCATTGACTTGGCAATGCGAACTACTGCCAAGGTCTAAACTCCCCTTTTACTACACCTACGTCACCCCTAAGGTAGGCCCTAGGTAGCCCTCTGGGCAGGGTGCTGTGTATGTTAAAGATTGGACATGTTCTTTTATGTTTTACATGTCATAGTAGTGACAAACAGCCTATTATGTTTTTCACTACTGTGAGGACTGGTTCTCTCATAGGTTAGCATTGAAAATCCCCTTATATATTTGTAAATGATCATTTCATATCTGAAAGGAACACCATTGGCTGTTTGGTATGTTTGGAATGGTAGTAAGAAAGCGTGTTTACTGGTGTAGTTGGATTTTTTATTACTATTTTAGAAATGCCATATTTAGAAAGTGGGCATTTCTCTGTGCCCATAACTCTGAGTGTTTTTCAGCCTGACTCAAATCCATGCCTAGTGTAGAGTGACAGCTACACTTTGTGCATACTTTCCAGACAGCCACAACACAGGAGGGTCTGGGTGTGACAGGAGAGGCATCTGCATCCATCTGCTTACTGATAGTGATACTGGGCTGAGAGAGAGGGAGGCGGGCACACATACATTTGTATAGGCTGTGCCCTGCCCTCACACAAAGGGCTGATGTACCCCCAACAGATGTCTGGATGCAGGGCTGGGTTGACAGGTATTGTGTTACACTTGAAAGGGCTCCTTTGAAGTCACCCCTTGAACAAAGACATTTTTGAGTATAAGTACAGGGACTCTGACCCCATGTATTTAGAACACTTTTGGAACTGGCACTGAACCGCTGTCAGAAGGACTACTGCACTACACAAAGGATTCATCTGAACTGCTCTTCTGCTGTTGCCCTGCTGCCTGCTATCTGCTGGATGGCATAAAGACTCACTGGATTGCTTTTCTGTTGTTGCCCTGCTGCCAGCTGCTCCCTGATCCTGGTTTGCTGGAGGACTGCTGTTTGCTAAAAGGTACCACCATCAGGACTATCTGACTTATGTGCTAGCCAGCCACTTGCTAGCCCCCTCTGTGCCCCACATCTAGTGTTATCCAGTCGCTGGCTGGAGGAACCCTGATCCCTTAGAGCAGAGGTCTTCCAACTGGGGGGCGGGCCCCCCTAGTGGGGCCTTGAGTGATCCCAGGGGGGGCCCAGACTCTGGCCAACTTAAATATTATACAGATAATAGGTTTTTTATTAAGCAGAAACATGTTATTGCAGTTTTAAAAAGGTAACAGTACTTAACTGCAATGTTTAAATAGGTTTAGACATATTTAAACATTGCCATGTTTATAAAATAATTGTGAAAAATTCTGAGGGGGGCCCAAAGATGTTTATTTTTCAACTGGGGGGGCGCGGCATTAAAAAGTTTGGAGACCTCTGCCTTAGAGTCTCTGTGCCGGTGGGGTTCTGAAGCTGAAAACTCATATCTCTTTAAAGGTGGTGCAGGAAGAGTGCTTCATTTTCTTCTTTCTGGCCACAAGCGCAAAGTGTGTGCTTTATCTTCCCCCAGTGAGTGCATAGCACATGCTAGTGCCAATAAAGAACTACCTGTCAGAGTCCCCCTTCAGGGTGTGAGGAAACAGTCACGAACCATGTGAGAGAGAGGGTTTGGTGTTCGCCCGGGATGGAAGAGCTGCGCCAGGACCGGCTTGTCGCCAAACTGACTCGTGTCAGTGTAGGCATGAGCCTGCGAGCATTCGATGTCGGTGAGGACTGACCCAGGAGTGTGCCCCGATGCCTGCCTTCATGTCTGGAGCAATGAGTAACAGCGCCTCGTAGTCCGAAACCCCCCCCCCACCCGTGAACAGAAGGGGGCATCGTCCTGGGGACTTGCTTGTGCGGCCCGGAGGCACTAGGCCAGATGTCGAGTTGTGTTCAGACTGCAGGGGACCAAATGATGTCACCCATGTGACACTAAAGTGGTCTCTTCCCCCCTCCTTTTCTCCGGGGACCCCGCCTAGTTCTCCTTGGTGTGGGAAGCCCTGGAGGAGGAACCTGGAAGTGGCAGGGAGCCATTACGAGGGACACTCCTGTCAGGGTAGGGAACCCCACAACAAAGCTGGAAGGAACGCAAAGGCTTCGGGCCCCGTGGGTGACTGCATGGGAGTTAATGATTCCCTGCAAATAGTTGACTATTTCTAGAGATGTTATGTTCTCTAGAAAGATATCTCTGTGTCACACACGTATGAAGGAATCTTTGGGAAACATCTACACTCAGCTAGTCTAATCCTCCGTTCCAGGGCTTTTACCTTCTATCCTGCAGCGCCTTCCCTATTCAGTCATTGCTGCCTGGGTAAAACCATCCTAGCGATCCCAGAGAGGCATGAGAACACCTCATGTGAAGTCGCAGAAATTACTGCGCAATGCACGCTAGGTGCGCCGAGTTACCTGGCCCTACGTGTTGTTGGTAAATGCGGTCTTTTCAAGGAGATCCATAGTTACCGTATGACACTTAATATGAGTGTGGTTATGCTGCACACTATGGCCTGGTGGAGACATTTCATGATCCATGCATTTTACTGTAATCTGTGAGGATTAATGTGCTTTCTTGATGCATTTCATGCCCTTATGTTGTTTTGCCTTGCATTGCCAGGATAACAAGTACCACTTCAGTGTTGGCATAATATGCACAATATATATGATTTATATCATCTGTGGTCTACGATATATATTGACAAAATATGAAACATATTTTTATATAATCACCTGTGGAGTCTCTTTGTGGTGTATTTATTGTGTCACTGGTGTAAGTGTCTTGCACAAACACTTTACACATTGTCTCTGGGGATAAGCCTGTATGCTCTGTGCTAAGCTACCAGAGGGTGAGCACGGGTTATCTTTGGTGTGTAAATTACTCACCCTGACTAGAGCAGTGCATTCTGCCTGGCTTAAGTGCATACCCTAGCCTACCAGAAACCTCATTTCTAACAGTAAGATATACATCTTTGCTCCACTTTGATTTTGGCAGTCAAATGGTATTGCACCTACTCCACGTATGATGATGTCTATGGTTACAGGTTGGACTCGTGACAATCATTTCCTTGTAGGCACGTGTGGCTGATATCTCAAATTCATGGTGAAATTCGAAGAGCACTTTGTGATGGATTTACATGGAATCTATGTATATAAAGATATGGAATAAGATTAAATTTTGGAATATTCACTGAATCACAAATGTTTAACTCTATGAGATAAACCACAGGGAATTCAAAGATTATATTCAGCCAATTAGGGTCAACGAGTGGTACTCAAGGGGGACACTATCCTGAGACAGGAATAGTGCTAATGAACATTACCACCAGTCATGGTCAGTCGCCAGTCAGGTACCCCTAAGAAGACTGTTGAAGGAGCCGAGTATGGATTACGGAGACACAATGAGTCATTAGTGTTACCGCATTCCTATTTTTACTGCCACGTTCCACCTGGAGATCTCCATCCCATTGATGTCAATGCACCAAAATGCCAGGGGTGGCGGAAGTGACATCACAGTCCCTTTGATTTCCACTTTCACTCATACACACGTACGTACACATAAAATGTACACTTATATACACTCTCACCCGCAAGCATGCACACAATATACATTTAAAAGAATTTTTACTTACCTCAGCTGCCTTGGAAGGGACTAATTCAGTTAAATGTACTCCATTCTTATTACACTAATAGTGAATAATTTATTATTATTAGCTATAAGTGTAATCAAAAATTTATAGAAAACAAAGAGAGTGGAGCCCCAACAGACGTCCACGAGAAGGAGCTGCCCCTATGTTAAAGGCACTGAATTTGACACCTCTGAGGCCAGGGGTCGCAAAGACAGTATCTGGGGTAGCAAAGGGCTAGCCAGGGGTCGCAGCTGCGACCCCCGGCCACCGCTAAATGAGGTCAATGCTCCGTCCCATGTTCTCCTGTCCGCAGTCCAGCATGATTGTTCTCCATAAGTGCCACCTCTCTTGGGAGGCAGCTTTTCCCCTTTTGACTCCCTAGAATTCATCCTAAACTCTGAAGAGCCTCAATCCTCAGATTCTTATTGCATCCGCTGCTCATTTCTGTCATCTGTGGAAACCCTAAATATGGCCACAGTACCACCAGAACTCCTTCGTGTGCATTTTTAGTTTCTTCCCCAGGCAGAATTCTAGGTACTTGACAGCTCTAATGTCTTTTAGTGCTACAAAGGTTTAGAAACTCACACTCCCATTGACAATAACTATTGATAACTGGTTATAATAACACTTGTACTAATACTAACAATCGTAATATAAAGAATGGTATTACTATTCTCATTACTAATTATACACATATTAATGTTATAAATAAATAATGGTCAACTGAAAAGATAAAAGCAAAGCTGATGCAGCATTATATTGAACACTTATAACAATTAACAAAGATAATGATATTAATGTTATTACAAATGTTGCAATCAATAACATAAAATGTGTCCTAACGTGTTTGTTGTAAAGTACTTCCTAGTGAAATAGATCCCTCTTTTTTTGCTAGAAACCATCTACCAGGTATTAAAATTCAGCAAACTTTGATTGTGTGCAGAATACTTGCACATTAATAGGGGAAAAATAGTACAAAAGCAATTGACACTGCAAATTACATCCCTTGCAGAAGACAAGACACCCAATGTTGAAAGATCAAAACGTCCTGCTCTACTTGAAGTTTTGCCACGTTTAGTCAATTGTCATTGGATGGAACTGATGAGCCTCCACCTGCTCAGCCTCCAGGTATCCTAAAATACAATCCATCCATTGCAATACTTTGACAAGTAGGACTCAACAGCTGCATGGGAAAATACTTCAGCCTCATTTGAATATGTTCATACTTGTCTTGTGACACCATAATAGATATTTGATTGTTAATTGAATGTTCTTATAGGAAGTAGTGGAACCTTTAACAAATGTTAATAATTGTGAAGACAAAGGCTCCCCCAAAGTGAGTCATGCTTAAAATCTTTGCTTTGCCTTTTCTCTAGTGCGGGCTCAGAGCTGCTCGTGGCCTGGAGGGCTACCTGCACATTTCTGCAAGGCCAGTGGACTTCCTCATCACAACATAGGAAGTGGATGGTGTAGCCTGCGCACAGCACATACATGTGACACGCGTCAGCACAACGTGTGTTGATGAACTGAGCAGACTTCAGCGTTCAGCTTCCTGCCTGCAGCGTACTCTACTTAAACTCCATTATTTTGTAACTCACCCCGGGGTGGAGTGGGGTCAGTGAGGCTTACCGACACCACCCATCCTGTGGGAGTGATGAATGTCATGGCTCGTGTCCCACGATAAACACGTAGTCATAGGCACTGCAGAGCCAATACCTGAAGCACCTTCGGTTATCCTCACCTCCGCGTCATAAAGGGGCGGTCCACAGTGCAGAGGGATATAGTTTTGCGTGGCTGATGACCTCACAGATCTCCGGCTGAGAGGTGGTCAGCCTGTCAGCTGCTGATGAATGGCTGAGCTAGTGCCGGGGCACACCGCTACTGGCTTGAAAGCGCTTCCCTCACTTTGCATGAAAAACACAGCAAGCCTGGGCCAGCAACAGGGGTGTGGGCATGTTTTTTAATGTCCATTCACAAAACAATAAAGGAAAACTACAGACAGAGAAACAAGAAGGGCAGAGCCCAAGGTCCACCGAAGCGAGCCGCCACTGAGGGCTAAATAGTCACACTGACTGTAATGGGGATAGCTAGGCTTTTCATTCTATTGACATATCACAATCCGTCTATCCAGTTCCTCTTGCGATTTACTCCTCCACAGCACTCCTGAGCCTAGGCTTTTAACCATAAGCAGGGTCAGCGATTTCTGTGCCCCAGATATCTGTTAGTGCCAGCAGGAGGGTACTGCCCACGCATGCGCAGTGCTCCTCTGGGGATGGGAGGTGGGTTCCTTGCCGTGGGACTGATCACAATGCGCATGCGCTGATGTCTCTATGGGGGCACGGGGTGTTGAGAGGCCGGCTTGTGACTCATTATGTGACGTATGCCGCATCAGAGCACTGAGGCATAGCATGACAGGCTGATGTCACGACATTTTTACTTAGAGCTTTTTAGAAGCACCAATGACCAAGTTATGCCCCTCACCACGAGGCCAAGAGGCATAGTAAGCTGCCATAAATGAAGTTTCTGATATTTGGTACAGAATGTGCTTCTAGTCTACCTGGGCTGATATTTATTGTACATCCATCAAGGATAGTGGGCAGCAGTTTTTTCCTGCTTTCCAAACACATTTCTCTTTGGGGAGGTGATGTGCACATTTCGCTAAGATGAACGAGCAGAGCTAGGAAAGCTGACACGCAATCTTGAAAAAGTGCACAACGCCTTTTACTCCATCACTGCTTACAAGCTTCTCAGCCTGAGATCTACTGAACAAACACTCATTCTTGTTGCAAAGTGAAGAATGGATGTTGTCAACTATGGCTTAAAAGACTGCACACCCTCATTTGCAGGTTTATTTTGAGAAGTGTGAAAAACCGCTGTTATCACCTGAAAAGTCCCTCAGTGGTCCAGAATGCCACTGTGCCTCTTTTGAGATAAGTTTAGACACACAGCCTCCATCTACAGAGGGCAGCAGAGAGGGTCTCCTGAACATGCCCAGAGCAGGGGGTCTGTGAGCAAATGTATGAGGGGTTACCATGCATACCCAAGGGACTTCCACAGAGCCTGCTTCCTGTTCAGAGCTTCCTTTCAGAATAGATGTATCAGGTGGAAACTGTTAGCACTCTGCGTGCTGCGTGTTGCGTGGTGTGTACAGCCATCTGGTCATCTGGGAGTGCTGCTAGATCGCTGGAGCATGCTGGAGTGCGTGGAGTTTAGAGCTCGGAGCCCTACTCCCAGAGGCGCTGTGAGCAGGGAGCGGGGGAGCCCTGACCTGGAGCTTAATGCCCAAGCAAAAGAGCTTGAGGAGCCCTTGAGGATTCCTGGGAGACGACCTGTCGAGGAGGCATTAGGCTGATGGTCGCTGTACAGAAGGAGCCGCTGGTGGTAGTGCAGAAGCGGTCAACCCAGGTGCTGGCACTCCCGATCCCCTCCAACTGTATCTCGACACACCAACACTCTGCAATAGTCCACCACAACATCATCCCAGGGTTGTTTTAGCCCTGAGAAGTGTGGTGCGTCGACTAATAATGCACCAAGCAGCCCTTCCTGTGAGTGGTGAGCTGGTCCAGTGCTCCACAGCAGTGTCTCCACCAGTCACTGATATTTGCTGGGCTATCCTCCCCGTGGGACCAGCGGTCCCCGCAACCATATACACAAAGCTGCCTAATTGAAAGACTTAGGGCCTGATTTATGAAACATTTGTGCCACCTTTGCATGATTTATTGACACAAAAGCAGCGCAAACTTACAAAATACAATTATATTTGGAAATTTGCACCATTTACGTCAAAAAATGACGCAAAGGTGGCGCAAACGTTTTATAAATCAGGCCCGTAGGTTAGTGAGGGGCAAGTGAGGACAAGAGGTGAAGAGTTAAAGAAGAGCCTGGTGATGAAGAGGGAGTGTGCTGACACCAGAGGGTGAGCTAAAAGATTTTTTGTTCTGGAGTGTCCAACTACGACCAGAAGGGACTTAATCCACCATGACTTGGTGCAGCTATTGCAGAACTCGCATGTTCCCATGTCCGGCTCCAGTTCGCCTGACCTCCCCCCCCCCCAACCTCCCCATGCTCCATGTCCTCTACAGTTACATTAAATTGATGATTTTCAGAACAATGTTCAGAAAGGGCACTATAGAACTTGCTCAAACCTTTTGGAGTTTTTGTAGATTCAGATAAGTTGCATTATAAACCATTGGCTATCAATGACCAAAAGCTATTCAGGCCAGTACAATATTAGGGGGGGGCGGGGAGCATTTTTTACTCATCATACAAACGAGGTCTGGAAAGTTGAGATCTTATATTCTATTCACCCAAAAAAGAGGAAATCTCAACAGGCACTATATCAGAATAAAAAAACACAAGTTCCCTTTCAATGGGATCTATCCTAAAATCGGTCAAAAGGGAAATCGACTTCCCAAACACTTACAAGTTTGTTCTCACTACATCTGCACAGAATGTTCTAGCACGAGCGAGTTTTTAGTTACTGAAAGAAATAGAAGCTGAATTTGCGGCAGATATCTCCAGGAGCTTAGCTTGGTCAGTATGAATGGGTGAGTTAGAGCCTACAATTTCCCAACAGTCACACTGAGACATCTTGTTAAAACATATTATATGAGAAGCAAGACATGAGAGGTACTTAAGGGGCAGTGGAAAGAGAGAGGAGTGTGGATTGTTAGGGGTTCTTAAAACAATATGGGTCTTATTTACACGCCCCCGTGGCACAGGGCGGTGCAACAAGTGTCTTGCTGAGCCGCGCTGCACCACGAGGAGAGGGCAGAAATGCACTGTATCTACATGATACAACACATTCTTCCCTCTCCCCGGCGCTGGCACACAAATTGCTGCCTAGCACCAACGAAGGCACCCTTGCACCATGGTGCAAGGGTGCCTGCATTGTGGGGATGATTGTTTTTGAGCAGGAAGGGACACCTTCCTGCACAAAAACAATCACAAGAGGTGTTTTCCTTTTTCTATGTGTGCTACAGAACTTCGCAGGAATGATGATGAGTCAAATCAATAAACCACATTGACGCTGGTATTGACCCTGGAATATGCTTCAGAAGTTCAACACAATGTTTTAAACCAAGGTAATGTTTTAGAATTGATAAAGTACATTCCTTCCTCATTGCACAACAATTCTCCTGATATTGAGCAAATCAAAAGTGTTCCAGTTCAAACGAAAAGAATCAATCATGGCTGCCAAGACCAGCCCCCATCTCCAGCCTGGAAAATCAAATAGGAAAAACCATGCCTACTAAAGTAGAAGATTCACTACTTAGAACGAACCAAACACCTTCTGATTCGTCGGCGTAGACTAAAGCTGACTCCTTGCCAAGCTTCATAGTCACTCATCACAATAAACCCAGCTCGTGCCTTTGGATGAACCTACAGCTACCCTTACACTTGATCATCTACTTTTTTGCTCCTCGAATGTGGGCGGACTCACAAACTTAATAAAAGATCAACAAATGACAAAGTTGTTAATATCCTTTCATATAATCTCATTACAGGAAATGTGGGCCCAACAATCAATCCCGTTTATAGGTTATAAAGAATTCAGCAACTATGCAGTAAGGGACAAGGTGAAGGGACGCCCAAGAGGTGGGTTGACCACCTACATCTCAGCAGATCTAAATGATTCAGGTTCGATAATTCAACAGAACATCACATGGGTCCTTGCAGTAAAATTAGACCAATGGTTATGCCATATGACCAACCCCTTAAATCATTCTAAACATTTATATAAGGCCAGCTGCGAAAGAACAAAAGTCCACCATAGCAAATTTACAGCCCTTGCTGATGGACATAAAAGCAGCACAAAACACAGCTGAATTCATTCTACCAGGAGAATTTAACTGTAACCTTTTTCTCAGCATTTTAAAGAAGTCCAAAACGTAATTCAAGATCAGGCATGGAACGTTTCTGAACAGATGATCAGCACAAGTAAGTGGCATGACAAATCAGGACCAAATATTGTGGCTTCTTGTGCAGCAATAGGCCTAGGAGTTATAAATGGAAGATTCACCAATGACCAACCACCAGCGCAAACCCGGGTCACCTCAAAGAGCAGGTCATTTTCTCCCTACACATTGGTCTTGCTACCGCTTTGTGGCATTGTAGCCTATTTCAAAATAGTTTTCCGTAAAGAAAATGATCATCTGTTACAGACAATGGCACTTCTTACCAAGACACCATTTCATCTCTGGGCAAAAAGTCTAATATTTTCAGCAACTGCATCGAATTTGAAAAAATTAAAGTTGGATGGACTACTGTCGAACAATGATTTGTGACCAACCTGATCCAAAACTGGTTGTCCTTCACAAACGACCTCAGAGCACGACAGGTGGATCCAATATCTATTAAATCCAGGTGGTACACACAAGATCTCAACATACTGAAAAGAAATAAAAAACAATTATACAGGGTCCAAGGGAATACTCTAAAAATGTGACAGATGTTACATTGTTCAGAAAAACAAAGCAACAATATAGGAATCCTGTCTAGCTCCCCAAAGGGGACATCATGTCCAACTCCTTGCAACTTCTCTGTGCACAAGGAGCGTATTAAATTGAAGGCTGGGTCATTGATTACATCTTTCTTTAATTGTACAAAGCTCTGTGGGGTCAAACATTGTTGCCCTTATTGAAGGTCTTTGGTGCTAAACTGCGTCCAACTATCTCATATGGTTTTTATGGCGAACCCACATCTTTTTTGATTCGCCCCACAACGCCTCCCAAGCTCAAGCGAGGGCTGAATTCAGCCTCATCAACCAAGAAATCGCTAGACAAGGCGTTTTCACAAAAATGTGCTTTAAACAAAAAATGGCAAAGGAAGGAATCTTAGATCATATGCTTTCATCTGAAATGTCTGGCCCGATGCTTACACAATCTTCAAACCCTCAATCTTTGGAAGGACGCTCTGGCAGAATGGTCAAATGCATGGTCAGTGATATCCCCCTACCACCTTCTATTTCACCTGCCGCACCCAGGCTGCAGTTTTTCTAATTTTTCAAAGTCAAAGATCAAGGTGGATTACCTCGGTGGATTACCCACCTTAGATTTTGTCCCAAAGTGGTCCTCCCAACACAGCAACAAAAACAAGCAAATGGTGCAAAGACGCACAGGAATCCATTTTTTATGTTTTTTGCGTCTGTCTTATTCTTTTAGAAAAAATAACCATTTATTCAAAGAGTATTTTAAGGGAAATAATTCAATTTTAACTTGCAAAAATGGGTACATTTCTTAACGAAGAAGGGAAAGAAAAGTCTTGCATCCTTTCCTTAATAAATAATGCATTGTCATCCTGTTCCATGGTATTATTTGCAATTCGCAGTATTTTTATGAAATGTGCCTTTCTATTTTTATCTTGTATATACACATGCCATGGTTCTAATTAACTTTGTATGAAAAGCATTAATGAATATTTATCAACTGATGTTTTTTGATGTTTAGGCAGCCATTGAAAGTCAGTAGACCATCTCATTAGGGCACCAGACCTATAACGCTGGCCCATCACAGCTAAATGGGTCATGCTCCACCCCTCAACCCCTAAATGCACCACTAAAACCAGTGGCTGTTCAATGTCTCTCTTTACGTTATGCATTTGTTTACTTAGGATGTTTTGTAAAGTGGTGGTTGTCGTTTTACAATTCGTTCATAGATCTTCTGTGCAGAATTCAGAGTGTGGCCACCAGTGCTTAATTTGTGCTTGTAGTTTCTGGTGCTGAGCACTTCCACTTATTTTTTAGGGCCGGGGCTTATTCTTTTGCCGCAAGCATTTGCTGCGAGCACAAGACACATATGGGAAAGACGGAGGAAGAGAAAAACAAAAAATCGTCACAAAGGGAGAAAGTAAAAAGCTGCAAGAGTGAGCTGAAGGGGCAGGAAGTGGCTTTAAATGGATTGAAGAGGCCCGATATGGCTTCAGGATTACGCCGCCTCAGTATTCAGTGTTCCCGCATTTAATTGCAGCAGCCGCGTCACTAATAGCAGGGCTTTGGGCACCGGCACGTTTTTATTTACAAATTAAGCACTGGTGGCCAACAATGTGCAATTGGCAGTGAGTGAATAGAGTCCTGCAGGATGAGGTGAAGGCCATTAGTGCAGATTCTTTCTTAGCCATGACAGGAGGTGTGGATTCATGGAACTGGCGACCTAGAATGTAGATTGTCAGAAATGGGGTCTTTGGTTGGCAGTCAGGTTACCCCCCTGTCCAAGCAAGGACCCTCAATCTAGTCAGGGTAAGTCACACACAATCCAAATTATCCTGTGCCCACCCTCTGGTAGCTTGGCACTGAGCAGTCAGGCTTAACTTAGATGGCAATGTATAAAGTATTTGTGCAATAAATCATACAATAACACAATATAGCACCACAGAAATACACCACACAGCGTTTAGAAAAATATATAATATTTATCTGGATATTTGTAGGTCAAAACGATAAAAGATGCAATAAGGAAATGTAAAGGTATCACTGGAAAGTGATATAAAGTGTCTTAAGTCTTTTAAAAGCAAACAAAGTCTCTTTCAAGCTCAAAGTACCTGGCTTGAGTGAAAAATCTCCGCAAAGAGCCGCAGAGGAGGAGATGCGTGGAAAATGGTGTGTGCGTCGGTTTTGCCCCTTCACACACAGACTTGCGTCATTATTTTTCACGCGGGGAAGATGTTGCATCGGTTTCCGGCACGCGGACGGGCCTCCTCTTCGGGTCGCGGGGTTTTCAGACGCCCTGGGGTCTGTGCGTGGAATCCTGGGCTTGTTGAGCAGCTCTGCGTCGTTCCGGTGGGCGATGCGGGGAAGTTTCTCCCTCACGGCAGGCACTGCGTCGATTTCCCCTCTGGAAGTCAGGCGGCGTTGTCCCAGGTGGGCCGTGCGTCGAAGTTCGGGTCGCACCGCAGGTGCCGCGTCGATCTTTTCCTCGCGAAGTTGAGCGGCGTCGTTCCAGTTCGGCGAGCAGTGAATTTTTCACCTCAGCACAAGCTGTGTGTTGGAAAATGGGTTATTGGTAAGGGCAGGTAGGTACCTACACCTAGCAACAAGCCACTAACCTCCACTTAGGTCCAGTTAGGTCTCAGTAAATTAACCCCAGCTCAACCCTTGGTAGCTTGGCAACGAGCGTCAAGGCTTAACTTAGGAGACAGTGTGTAAAGCATTCAAATATCACAAAACAGTAATTAAATAAAACACAGGAAACAGTTTAAAAATCCAAAACCAATTTATAAAAATAGTTTATATTTTTATCTTTAAAATGACACCAAAACGAATAAAATCGGTTGAGGCAAGCCGGCTAGAATTTCCGCGGCGGGTCGGTCCCTCTACGGAGCTTTTTTACAAAAATTCTCAAATCTTCTCCAAACTTCTGGGGCTTCACCCAGATGTTCTTTTAAGGTTCTTTTGGGGTCCACAGCTCACCCCAATGGTCCAGAAGTTCTGAGATGGTCCTTGGGGGGTGTGGACTACCACTCCCAGAATGCACCTGGCGCAAACTCCTTTTTGGCCACTGGACAGTGGTCAGCTGGTCACTTTCTTCAGGAGTTGGTGCAGGGGACTCTGGGGGAGTCCCTCCTTGAACCAGTTGAAGCCAGGCAAAGTCCTTCTTGTGGTGAAGCCCAAGTGTGCAGCTGGTGCAGTCCTTCTGAGCGCAGGTTCCAGGTGCAGCCCAGGGGTCCAGCAGGGCAGTCCTTCTTCTCCTTTAGTTCTTTTCTTGTTGAAATCTGGTGGGGATCTGAGGTGTGGGTGCAGGTCTGCCAGTTTTATCCTTGCTCCTGGGTGAAAAGCAGGGGGGTCCTGGTTCTCCAATCAGGTACAGGGTTGTCCCCCTGTGATGACCACTTCCTGGGAAGTGTGGCAAAAATCCATCCCAGAAGGCAACATCCTCTAAAAATCCAACATGGCAGAATCTGATTTTTGGAGGTTACATCTGGCTGAGCCCACCCACTGGTGTGGCTAAAAATCATAAACACACCCCTCTCCTGCCCTCTCCTAATCTAATCAAGGGGGCACCTAGTTGTCTGGGGTTGCAGGATGTGGGGGTGTTGCTGGTTGCTCCAAATGTCTTTCTCTGCCTTTGAAGACCAGTTTGGCAGCCCTCCCCCTTCCTGCCTCACCATCTGCTGAGGGGAGATTCTCTCCCACAAGCACATTCCTTTGTGTGAAGCCAGGCCACTTCACACCTCATCAAGGGAGCTTGGCTAAGCTGCTGCAGGCTGGCCAATCAGAGCACAGCAGCAAAAACAATGCAGGGCTGAAATTGGCAACTTTTTAGGTAAAGTCTAAAACTCTTTACCTGAACAAGCTATATTAAATCCCACAACTGGAAGTTGTGGGATTTATTACAACAATTAATTTGATACTTAATTCTTGGTATGCATCTTTTAAGGAGACTTTAAAATTTAAAACAAAGTCTCCCCATTCTAGCCTATGAAGGCCATTTACTACTATGAGGGAAAAACGAATTTGGCTGTTTTTACCTCACCAGGGCTTATAAAACTATTTTTATAAAGTCCCTGCTTATAGTTACATGGCACCCAGCCCTAGGGGCACATAGGGCACACCTTAGGGATGATTTATATGTAAAAATAAGGTAGTTTAAGACTTTGTCACTACTCTTAATTCCAAAGTCGAATTTGCATATAACTTTAATTTAAAAGCAGCCAGCAAGGCAGGCTGCCTTTAAAATGACACTGGGCACCTCAGCAGTGCACCTATGGGTGCACTACCTATGCTGTGGTCCCTAAACCTACATGCCCTACCATATACTAGGGACTTATAGGTAGGTTAACTTAGCCAATTATAATTAGCCTAATTTGCATATTGATTTTACACAGAGCACAGGCCCTGGGACTGGTTAGCAGTACCCAGGGCACCATCAGAGTCAGGAAAACACCAGCATAAAGTGGAAAATGGGGGCAAAAAGTTAGGGGGCCTCTGCAATCAGCCCTGTTTTCTCACACTGTGCGTCAAATTTTTCGGCGCACAAGGAGTCCAGTTGCAAGAGAGAAGTCTTTTTGGTCCTGAGACTTCAGGGAACAGGAGGCAAGATCTATCCAAGCCCTTGGAGAGCACTTCTGCAGCAAAGCAAGAGAGCAGCAAGACAGCAGGGTAACAGCAAGGCAGCAGTCCTCTGTAGAGAGCAGTCAGGTGAGTCCTTTGAGCAGCCAGGCAGTTCTTCTTGTCAGGGTGCAGGTTCTGGTTCAGGTTTCTTCTCCAGGAAGTGTCGGAGGTGGTAGGGCAGAGGCCCTGTTTTATACCCAAATGTGCCTTTAAAGTGGGGGAGACTTCAACAAGTGGCTTAGAAGTGCACCAGGTCCCCTTTCAGTTCAATCCTGTCTGCCAGGGTCCCAGTATGGGGTGTGGCAGTCCTTTGTGTGAGAGCAGGCCCTCCACCCTCCCAGCCCAGGAAGACCCATTCAAAATGCAGATGTATGCAAGTGAGGCTGAGTACCCTGTGTTTGGGGTGTGTCTGACTGAATGCACAAGGATCTGTCAACTAAACCCAGCCAGACGTGGATTGTAAGGCAGAGAAAGATTTAAGTGCAGAGAAATGCTCACTTTCTAAAAGTGGCATTTCTAAAATAGTAATACTAAATCCAACTTCACCAGTCAGCAGGATTTTGTATTACCATTCTGGCCATACTAAATATGACCTACCTACTCCTTCCAGATCAGCAGCTACCACTTCAACTATGTATGAGGGCAGCCCTAATGCTAGCCTATGAAGGGAGCAGGCCTCACAGTAGTGTAAAAACGAATTTGGGAGTTTTGCACTACCAGGACATGTAAATTACACAGGTACATGTCCTGCCTTTTACCCACACAGCACCCTGCTCTAGGGGTTTCCAAGGGCACACATTAGGGGTAACTTATATGTAGAAAAAGGGGAGTTTTAGGCTTGGCAAGTACTTTTAAATGCTAAGTCGAAGTGACAGTGAAACTGCACACACAGGCCTTGCAATGGCAGGCCTGAGACAAGGTTGAGGGGCTACTTAAGTGGGTGGCACAACCAGTGCTGCAGGCCCACTAGTAGCATTTAATTTACAGGCCATGGGCACATATAGTGCACTCTACTAGGGACTTATAAGTAAATTAAATAATCCAATTTGGTGTGATCCAAGATTACCATGTTTAAAGGGAGAGAGAGCATATGCACTTTAGCACCGGTTAGCAGTGTATGAGGGCAGCCCTAATGCTAGCCTATGAAGGGAGCAGGCCTCACAGTAGTGTAAAAACGAATTTGGGAGTTTTGCACTACCAGGACATGTAAATTACACAGGTACATGTCCTGCCTTTTACCCACACAGCACCCTGCTCTAGGGGTTTCCAAGGGCACACATTAGGGGTAACTTATATGTAGAAAAAGGGGAGTTTTAGGCTTGGCAAGTACTTTTAAATGCTAAGTCGAAGTGACAGTGAAACTGCACACACAGGCCTTGCAATGGCAGGCCTGAGACAAGGTTGAGGGGCTACTTAAGTGGGTGGCACAACCAGTGCTGCAGGCCCACTAGTAGCATTTAATCTACAGGCCATGGGCACATATAGTGCACTCTACTAGGGACTTATAAGTCAATTAAATAATCCAATTTGGTGTGATCCAAGGTTACCATGTTTAAAGGGAGAGAGAGCATATGCACTTTAGCACCGGTTAGCAGTGTATGAGGGCAGCCCTAATGCTAGCCTATGAAGGGAGCAGGCCTCACAGTAGTGTAAAAACGAATTTGGGAGTTTTGCACTACCAGGACATGTAAATTACACAGGTACATGTCCTGCCTTTTACCCACACAGCACCCTGCTCTAGGGGTTTCCAAGGGCACACATTAGGGGTAACTTATATGTAGAAAAAGGGGAGTTTTAGGCTTGGCAAGTACTTTTAAATGCTAAGTCGAAGTGACAGTGAAACTGCACACACAGGCCTTGCAATGGCAGGCCTGAGACAAGGTAGAGGGGCTACTTAAGTGGGTGGCACAACCAGTGCTGCAGGCCCACTAGTAGCATTTAATCTACAGGCCATGGGCACATATAGTGCACTCTACTAGGGACTTATAAGTCAATTAAATAATCCAATTTGGTGTGATCCAAGGTTACCATGTTTAAAGGGAGAGAGAGCATATGCACTTTAGCACCGGTTAGCAGTGGTAAAGTTCGCAGAGTCTAAAAACCAGCAAAAACAGTGTCCAAAAAGTGGAGGGAGGCAAGCAAAAAGTTAGGAGTGACCACCCTAAGGCTGTCAGGTCTAACACAGATGTATAGGCTCCAGGAACCTCCACTTTTACATTGCCCCTCACACCTTCCACCACATCAGTCTGGCTCAATAAGATATTTTTGAATACGAACACCTGAGACTGCTTTCCAGAAAGTCTTCTAGGCGCGTGACAAGAGTTTGATCCAGCATCCTGACACCCTTTTAGAAGGGGCAGTGGATGCTCATGTGGGCGCTTTTATAATATGCACGGCATCACCGCAGATGTGTTCTGGCGTGATCATGTGGGGCATTTCCTCATTTCTTAGGGGTTTGATTGTGAGGAGCACAGAGACTGTGTGCTACAAAGAGGTGGTGCCCATATTTATACTTTATTAGCGCTGCATTTGTGCCATTTTTTTTACGCGAAAGCGGCACAAACTTACAAAATACAATTATATTTTGTTAGTTTGCGCCGCTTTTGCGTCAAAAAGTATAAATATGGGCCTAAGTGCACATACTGAGGACGATGGGAATAGATGTTTTTTGAACCACCAGGCATTTCCCTGCAGCAGGGTTTAGTCACTCACTCCCTGCTCCCCCTCAAATTTGTGTGGCTCATTTGACTCCAGTAAAAGACTGAGCTGCAGTTTCAAACCACGAGCCTCTCTTTCACTAATGATCCCTCCCTAGCGCATACGAAAACTGTCAGGGTTTGAACCTGCACTGATGTCAGTGGATTTTTGTGTTAATTAACTTAGCTATTAATTTAATCCACAACTGGAAACTGGAGAAAATGCTTCAACAGTTTCCCCAGGCCACAAACCAAATACAATAACCAACACATTTACAACCATAATCAATAACCACTGGGCTAACCACTAACCTGGGTTAGGGGTAGTGAGCTACCCCTGTAACGCACGAAAACACCACGGCATGGGTAGTAAGCACTAGATAAATGCACGTACAATGCATGACTATGACGCTGATGTCACTCTCTGTGATGCCTTTTACGCTGCATATCAAGTGACATTAATTCCTGTGATGTGAATGATTACAGAAATTCATACTCACTTCGAAGAATTTGTGAAGACTGGAGAGACAGCTCTTTGTTGGCTGAGACGTGACATACATCATCTTTATAACTCTCAGCACGACCTATGTCAGGTGTTTGTAGGTAGTGTAAATCTGTCTTCCTTATAGTTTCTGCTACTTATGGGTTCCCCTTTCACTATTCACTTTATCTATGCCAAGCCTAAATGGGAACAGTTGTGCCTATGCAGGTGAAAGTCCATATTTTATATATTTGTGTTTTTGACCGGGGTTAATCAATTACATCACAGTGCACAAGGCTCAGACCGAGGAGCCAGGAAGAAGGCATATTGCATCAGCGAATTAACTTTTAAATGCACAACATTAAAGGGCTAAGAAGTGGTGAACACTAAACTACACCACAAATCTACAGCACCAAATAGAATAAGGTAGGGTAGCACAGCAAAGCACAGCACAGCACAGCACAGCGTAATATAAGATAACGTGTATAACAGAGCAAAATAGTCTACCAGTAAGCAAAAACGGATAAAAAAATACAAAACATAACATAGAACATTACACAAAAATATATAACAAATCAGCCCGGTGCTCCTTCTTGTTTTTGTTGCTCCCAGGGGCAGGGTGCTGTGGGCCCCTCACCCCTGCCAACCCTTCTACAGACTTTGGCCACAGCGCTTTCCAAAGGGCGCTCTTTTTGTTGCTAAAGACAAATCACCGCCACAGCCCAGGCTGCAGCTTTGACCTAGCGCTGTGTAAAGCGCTTTATTTGGGGCCCCTGCGCTTTGATAAGCGCACCTCTACTGTAGAGAGATCACCGCCGCAGCCGGGTTCAGCAAATTACTCGGAAGTGCAGGGATCGCGCTTCTCTCAGTGCCCCCGGGGCACACAAACAAAAGCATCGGAGCAAGCGTGCTCCTCTCGGCGCCCCCAAGGCACCTCCCGCTCCTGGGAGCGCCCCCGGGGCACCAGCTGCCTCCGGCTTCTCACGGAGCCTCCCGGCGGCCCGGGAGCGGCTCCTTGTACTCGTGCACCACATCGGGTGCGGGAGAGTATTTCATCGGACCCCCGGAGGGGTCCGAGTGCCTTTCACTGTTGAAGCAGGACTCGGGGAAGGCGCGGGGAGCGCCCTCCTTCTCCGGTCACTGCGTAAGGAGCGGGACGCTCCTGTTGTGGGCATCTTTCTTTGATTTCCTAACTGAAATCGCGAAGGGAGACCTCGATGGAGGTCCCTTCCCGCCTTTGCCCAGAATTGTTGTTGGGCCATGCCCGGCCCTCACCCCACGGACAGGGTGTGAGGAGGCCGAGGCTGGCCCCCCTCCACGACGTAGGCCCCCGTTTTGAGCACAGGAGCGCCGGGGGCCCCAGTACTCACTTTTAGGCACTGAAAGTGCCTCTTCTACCAGAAAATAGGTACTTTTCAGGGAATTTGGGCTCTAGAAGCCTAGTACAGACTTATAGTGTAGTGTGGTTAGTTTTACATATTCATTGCGCTTTAGCTTCAGGCTTTAGGCCTTTGTGCACTTTGCCCTGAATATATTTTATTCATTTGCTGACAGCTTAGAGCCTCTGTGCACTTTGCTCTACATGCTTTTTATTAGGCTTCGTACTGTTATTTTTCAAATAGCCAGTTCTACGGTGTTGTTTTTTATTCATATCACACTGTTTTGCCTACTTCGCACTGGAGTTCTCCATAACATATTTACTCTGTGCTTCAGTCAAGGATACAGTCTGGTACATTGCCGATAGACGTGGTAAGAGTTTAGACTTGGCATTCCTGCGTAGGGACATTTTGTGATCACGATGACATGTTAGTTATAAAATCACTTCCTTGTCCCAATACACGCAAGAGGGAGATTCCGACCAGGGAACCACAACTTGACGCTGACTGCCTCGTTGCAGATGCTGAACCAAGATCACAGGTCTTTGCTCAGGTATGAGGGCTGATATCTCCACGGTGATTCTAATAGGCAAGCTAGAAGCTTAACATGCTGTGCTCTAGATAGAACAAGCAGAGGGAGAGTAGAAACTGTTTGACAATATGATAGCATTGTTTTTATGTTTTACTCTCCTGGTAACTATTACAATCCTACTGTGTTGTATCGTTCTGGTTATTGCGGCTCACGCCTTAATATCTAAAATACAGTCGTTTTATTAAAACATTATATAAAACTTATACTGTCTTTGTCATTGGTATATGAGATCATATTGGAAATGAGAGAGTTGGTTTGGATCTGAGTAACCACGACTTCCCTGAGAAGTTCCAAAGATGTCATGCGCTCGGCTGCCAAATCATTCCTTCCACATGGGAGAAATGAGGCACTGCTAGTTAGCCGGAGCAAAAACCGGATTTAGGGTGACAGAGTTCTTTACACGTGGGTCAGACTCAGTCCCCCACACCGTTATCGATCCTGCTACCTAGAAATCCAGTAGTCTCATTTAGAATAATGATAGCCCACGCGACATGGCGCCGCCAACGTTTGGTCTGGCTCTAATGATTAGGTCCGACTGACTCTCTTGGTCTCATATATGTTTTGACTCCTCGGTTCCGTATACGGAGAATTCCGTGGGGCTGAGGGTTTCCGCCACCACGGCATAGGTACTTCCTATTGCTTAGTGGTTGGTTGTTCAAGCTTGAACTTTGAAAGGAAAAAACCCCGATATTGGTGTGCCTTCTCTGTCCTGTAGCTGTTTTTGATAAAATGGCGAATCCTAATGTAGTGAACATAGCAATTAATATGCGACATCCGCTCACGGGACATCTATTTACACATGGACTGACAGTCCAGGGGGGTCCAGTCACTTTTGTGGTGGACGCCCATGCAGCCTATAGAACGGAACTTTTTTATTCTTGGGTCGCATTTCCAGCAGTGGATGGGGGAACAAATACTTTTCACGAATACACAGTTGCGAATGTCCCTGGACAATACAGGGCTTACGCTTATTTAGAAATACCTCTATCTTATCAAGAACACCATAATTGGCTTGATGGCGCCCTCCCACACTCAATAGCACAAGTTAGGTTAGGTCCACTGAGTAATGATGGTCCTACCTGGCCTTTATTGGCTACATATACACCACATCCTGCGGTTGCTCAATTGGCAGTGGTTGAAGTTCGTCGTTTATATACAGAATTAACGGCTACATATAGACGATTAGCTCAGTTTGTGATGCAGACATTAAATACGAATGCAGCGCGTGCTGCTCCAGCGCACCCACAGGCTGTGGTTCCGGGTCTTAATCCGGCCACTGTACACTCGGTTATGTGTAAAGTACCGGCTAAACGAGAGGAGACTCCGTTTTGGCTGGCGCAAAAAATTAATACGCTGGAAGCAGTATTTCCCCATACGGGACCTCAGGATAAACATAGAATTTTGACGATGTGTTTGCCGTACGGGATGGTTCCTCCGGTGGACCTTTGTAATACCTGGGGCGCGGTGTTTGCCGCGCTCTACACTACGGCACACGGTACACCGACATTAGCTAATTTACCGGACGTACTTAAACAGATTCAGGATGAATATGGGGCTGCCCCTGCCTTGGATTTGGGCATGCAGTTGCTGGGCAATTTTGCCACAGTTTCTTCTAATATTTTGAGTAATCTCAAAGGAGAGGCAGTAGCACTAGCAGTGCGTATGCGTCTTCGGGATGTTCCGCTGCTTAATCAGGAGCGGGAGCTTCCAAGAATAATAGCGGAAACATATTCTAGTATTGGTCGTGATAGTCTAGGGGCTAGACCACAAAAACCCCAGTTACAGGGTAAAAATAATAAAGATAATGCTAAACAGCAACAACCTGAGGGTTCGAAAAAGCGCTGGGAAAAGAAACAGCAAACACCTAAGAAGGATGGTGGGCAGTCTCCGCAACCGGAGACCCCACAGAATAAATATAATCTCAGGAATAGGGATACTTTGAAGACGCCTGATAGATATCAATATACTGATACACGCCAATCTCGTTCCTTTCAGGACTCCTCGGAAAAGAGAAGTGAGAGAGGTGGGCGGTCAGAGCGGAGGACGGAGTACGTGAAACCGAGACAGGATTCACAACGCTCGGCGGAGGTTTCTATTAAACAAGAAGAGAAACCGCTGCAACAGGAACAGCAATTTAAAAAGAAGAAAGTGGCAGCTGCCTCAGTTAGACATGCCGCTCAAGAAGAGAGTTCTCTTGACGAACAAGACATGGGCGTTAGCTCTGTTAGACAGCGCGGCAGAGGTCACAATAGTTCGCCGGAGTCTTCTAGAGCATCTGGAGGTGAAAGCAACTGATGACTTCATACAAGTCGAGACGGCGGATATGCGTGTCTCTGATCCTGATAGAGTATATGAAGTGACTCTGCGATTGGAAGGGGACATTGACCGTATTATAAACGCCATTTTTTGGGACCATGTGGTAAAATCATATGATGTTCTGTTGGCCGAACAAGATTGGCCACCTGACTTTGTTCGCGACTGTCCAGTTGGGGAGGAGGTTATTACACCTTCCTTCTCACCACTTGTTCCGAGAGAACTCGCGGAGTCCTATAGTAAATCATGGGCTCTAGCATAGGCTCCCGTCTTGTATAGAAATAACGTGGGGTGGGACAGACAATCACCTTATCATGTAATACCGATAAAGGGCGAACCTCAGCCACAACCGCAATATCCTATCAAATTTGAAGCTAGGGCATCGGTTAGGAAAATTCTTACACAATTGGAGTATCAGGGTGTAATTGAGCCCTGTGTCTCGCCGATGAATAATCCCTTGTTTCCGGTTGCTAAACCGGACCATTCATATAGGATAGTGGTGGATTACCGACATTTGAATAGTCATACACGCACATATGCGATACAGAATTCACATAGCGCAGCGCTTATGAATAATATAGTGCATAAAAAATACAAATCAACATTAGATATCTCGAATGGATTTTTCTGCCAGAATATAGCGCCCGAGAGTCGGGACTATACCTGTTTCAGTGCGTTTGGCTCTCAGAAATTTTTTTGTCGTTTGCCTCAGGGGTATAAGAATAGCCCAGGACTGTTTTCGGCTCGTGTAACTGAAATGCTGCATGAGCTCGACCCTGAAGCATTATCATATGTTGATGACATATATCTGACAGATGATGAGATTCTACAACATCTAAGGCGTGTATCGCGCATTGTTGTGGGGTTTGCTGATATTGGCTATAAGTTTAATTTTAAGAAATCAAAGATTGCCTTCATCAGCGTCATTTTCCTGGGATATGAGTTGTCGAGTGAGGGCAAGAGCTTAGCGCCTCATTTTTTGGAGAAATGTGCTTTATTGCAGCCTCCTAATACGGTTCGGAAGTTCCAGTCATTGTTGGGGTTTCTGAATTTTGGCAGAACTTACATTCCTGAATATGCAACGCGTATAAAACCCTTATACGAGTTGATTCGCCCGAATTTTTCGAGTAAATTTTGGACGATTGAACATACCCACATACTGCGAGACTTGCAGAGTGATCTCTTAGCAGTTAAACACTTACACACACGGGACAATAAGACACATTTAGTGATCAGGGTGATACCTGGGGCTGTTGGGTTTACTTATGTCACCTTTAATGAAGGGGAGACTGTCCCGATTGCATACAAGTCTCACTTGTATTCTGCTGCAGAGCAGCGTTTTGCACCAACTGAGAAAATTCTCACTGCAGTACAGATGGCTGTTATTAAAAAAGACCGCTGGCCCAGGGTCAACGCATTGTTGTCGTCTCCCCAGTTCCGGCCTTAGAGGCTGTTACAAAAGCGAGTGTTCCTAATTCGAAAGCTTTACACCCGCGATGGATACAATGGGCTACGTCTTTGACAGCCACTGATGTAGATTATGTATTTGACCCTAAACTGCAGACTCAAGAATTTCTTCAATACGAAATAGAATACCCTGTTCCTGCTGGTACGTTGCCTATTGACCAATATGAAGTGGTCATGTATACTGATGACTCTGCGCAACCAGCGGTTGGGACTAAACAACAGTATTCTGCTGCATGTGCGGTGGTGAGCGGCACTATGGAGGGGGAAGTGTTCTGCCCCCGACATACTTATACTAAAACATTGGGAGATTGCACGGCACAGCTGGCTGAGCTCAAAGCTCTATTGTTAGCGTTGGAGCACGCGGATCCGGCACTTTTAACCTTGCTGGTCTGTGACTCCTACTACTGTGTGCAGTCTTTCAACGAATATTTACACTATTGGAAGATGAATGGGTTCAGAGATTCTAAAGGCAACACCATTAAGCATAAAATGTTGTGGGGTAAGGTTGCGGATCTGAAGGAAACGCTTCCTAAAGTCCATGTTGTGCATACACTTGGACACCAGCGCGTTGGAATATACGTTGCTGGTAATACTTTGGCTGATGAAGCCGCGAAATCGGCAGTGGCTGTCGCCACTGTGGCCGCAGTTACTCGTTTGAGTTCCAAACCAGACACAGACATTTCAGCTGCCATAAAAGCTATGGCTGATGGCACACCCTTTCCTAAAGGATTTCCTTCAAAATATAGTTACTGCTTGAATGGTGCGCTAAATGCTACTGTTACAATTCCAGGCATTGGTGTACGTGAAATTCCCAATAAAATTGAGAGACCTCGATTGATTTCTGCAGCACATGAGGGGGTGGCTTCTGCACATGCTGGGGTGGCTGCCACAATTTCACTTTTACAGGCTCGTTACTGGTGGCCTGGTCTCTATAAAGAGACGAAGCAATATGTCCTTTGTTGTGACGTTTGTCAACAAATTAAAGCATCGTCGGCTAGACGCCCGCAGCAGACGCCCCTTCTGATTTCAAATAAGCCATTACAGTGTGTGTACTTGGATCATTGTGGTCCGCTGACACCAGATAGTGCATACAAATATATATTGGTTGCTGTAGATTCGTGCTCCAGATTTGTATGGGTATGGCCACAACGCTCGGCTGACGCTCAAACTGTTATTAAAGATTTGCGCATCTTTGTCGATATATTTGCAGTTGCGGCTTTCATTCAGACCAGGGCCCTGCTTTTGCCTCTAAGGCATTCAGGGACACCATGGCTTCGTTGGGGGTCCAGCTCCAATTCTCGTCTCCATTTCATCCAGAGGGAAATTCTGTCGTGGAGCGTTTAAATCGTGATTTAAAGCAGTCCTTAACGGCCAGAGTTATAGGTACGGGTCGTGGTTGGCTAGCCCACCTATATGGAGTACAGAGAGCACTTAATAACTTGCCTAGAAGGTCACTGGGGGGTCGTACTTCATATGAGTGCCTGTTTGGAACACAAATGTATGTTCCTGATGTAGATGGTCCTGGTGTGGAAGCGGCAGATACGCCCTTTGACATAAATGATCGTGTCACTGTAATGCAGGATTTACAACAATTCCGTGAAGATAACTCTTCTGCAAGTGCTGCCTCCTCAGGAATTAAGGATGAGCCAGTAACACCTACTGGTTGGATACCCAGGATTGGGGATCTGGTGCGTGAAAAGGTCGCAGTTAAAAAATAATTTGGTCCTTCTTATCGAGAACCTGTCCCTGTGTTGGGGGTGAGCGGCACGAGAACTGTGATTTTACCGCCGCTGCGAGGGGCCAAAGGAAATCGCTTTGTTTCCATTGATAATGTCAAGTTACAATATGTGGCCGATTCTGCACAGCAGACCAAGAGGGACACCCAGTAGTTCCGGAATCCCTCTCACTACTGGGGAGGAAGTCCCGCTGCAGGTGATTTTCACCGACACTGTTTCCTCTCCGAGCTTGGGGAGGGTGGATGATGATCTTGCGATTGTTCCACCGACGGTGATTAATATGGAATCTTGTGATCAAATTGCTGTACGTTCTACTGACGTTTCTGAACATGTGGTTTATAGCGTGCCACGGCGAGAGCCTCCGTCTGCTTCTTCGTTCACAGCTGCACCTTTTGCTAGAACTGCTTCTGGCTGCTTCAACGACGCTGATAATGATGGGTCCGGTTCCTCGTCTTCGATGTCTTCTGTCCACGGTCCACGACGGCTGCTGGGATGGCTTAAACGAACATATTTTGTTTTTCCTTGGAACTATTTTTGGCTGTTTTTGGCCGTGATGACTATTTTATTATGGTTGGGATTTGTGGTTACTTTTTTTCTGATAATACATGGTCATTTTCTTCCTGATCGATCTGACATTGAGCACGTGGAGACTGTGTTAAAACCACATTTTTAGTCTCATATGGTTCAAAGAGACTTGTCCACAGTGAACATTTCTGCTATACCAGTTCCGGATGGAATTGTGTGGGATAAAGTAATGTTTGATATATATGGTCCTACTGAATTGATTCAAATACCGTATGTCCTCAAATTATCGATGAATGATATTGTTATACCTGGCATTGTTTCTGATGATTGGGATGTGAAGACAGTAGATTCTATGCTAACGGATTTGCAATATTATACTGTCTATGACGATGAAGATGCTTACCAGTTTAGAGATAATCATGGTGACATGTTTTGTTACAACTATTATGGACACCACTTTATTCATAAAGCTAGTAGCCCTAAGCGCATGTTTAATTATGTGCAATGGGAACATTGCTCGACTCCTCCACAAGGGAGTTCAAAAACGTATTATGAAAAATTTGCATATTTTGCTGGGCATGATCCACGTAATGCTAGGTCCTACTATTTTAAAGTTACACCGTATTCTAATAAGCAAATGTTATTGACCGATACTAAATTACTGTATTCCAATTTGTTTGTATCTAAACTGTCGGTCGAGGGATATGAATACTGGTTCAAAACTGTTGACTTGAAAAGTGTTTGGGGTACAAAAAATTGGCAAATGCAAGGCAGGGACACGTTATTTAGAGCATGTATTATCCCTGTGCAGATGATTTTCCTCAATGACACAGTACAACAGACTAGCTGTTTGGGCTTAGCGACGATTAGGGAGTTAACTTTGCCTAGTATACCTGTCCCTTCTAAATAAAAAAATTGGCAGCACTATGTGAATGCTACTTTCAGTGACTTTACACATTGGGTCCAGAATGGTACGCTTAACACTTCATCGTTACATCCAGGCGGGTGGTTATTATGGCCTGTAGACACTAATAAGTGTCATCAATGTTTTGTCACCTCTTCAGGGGGGTTCAGGACTAGTAGGGCAGACCCTCGTTATGTTTCACCAGAACATGCTGATATTATAACTACATACAGTGTGGGGAAGCTTTGTCAGCAATGATTGAAGTCATCCACGCTGGATGCAGTTAAGTCACATCTCATGTTACTGTCTAATAATACTGATTTACAAGATTTTTTGTCAGGTCCCAGAGTACCACGGAAGAAAAGGTTCTTATACGAGGTTTATAATGAGATTTGGAAGCTTTCACAACAAGAAGCTGCAGCCCGGTTGAGGCAGATTGATCAAAAAAATCTGATGCAGACTTTGTCTGTTGTAGATAATGGCATGCATACCCTTTCTGAATGTGTTTACACGATTGACAGCATTGTTTCCTCTGCCATTGACATTATTAAATCGGACATGTCTTCTTTATATCATGGGCAGAGTCAGACGCGGTCCATCATGCAGCTGGGTTGGACTCTTCAGACCTTGAAGGCGGGTCGCATTCCATGGCAGCACGTTCGTGCCAGAGAGATCTTTATCTCTTTTAATTTAACTCGTCAACAACAACTGATGGCTAAAAAGGAAGCGACATATGTTATGTTAAATATTGAGAAATTAGAGAAACTGCCTTTCACAGTAGCTGAGATTCCGTCAGCTGAATGGTTGATCCATGGGGTTATTAATTTGCCTATCTCTACTTTGCAATGTACTTCGTGTTTGAAGCACATTCCGGTGGGTAGATATGAACTATTGGGAGACAGTTACATACACGAGGTGTGGGACCTTCCCTTTCAGTACAGATGTGTTAATGGTTTGAAGGAGGGTTTTCTTAGCGGCAGCGAATGCGAAGCTTCTGTCAGCCATTCAATGGTTTGTAAACAGCTGTCCTTGCACGGGGCGTGTAACGCTTCGATTGCTAACTTAGCTTGTTATCTGAAGGGAGTTCCAGTCCTGGTTATTAAAAACACTTTCCAGGTGCTTTCTAACGGCAGTTACATTGTTCTTAACAGCGAACGCTGCTGTGGCATGCGTGCCGGAATAGTTTACATCTTCGTTGTCAACAAGGCCGTTACGTGCTGCGGGAATGTGTTGTTTCCCCCCACTCAAATTAGGGAGGTAGCGGACATCTGGCCTCATATTGCTACTTCCAAGGTTGATTTCGACAAGTTGAGTCGGCTAAAAGCTTTATTGTTTCAAAAGCATGTGGCCCTTACATCTGCTAGCGAGACCTACGCACTTCAGGTGGCAAGGTCATCGGCGGAGATACAGTCCCTTTTGAATACTAACTTTCCGAATCACTTCGGTGAACTTGTGGGACGTATATTTAATGCATCCAGCACTGCTGGTATTGCACATTTTTTCAAAGTCGTTGGTGTTGGTTTTGCTCATACCTTCTCTTCCATATTCGGTTTGATACCTTTGGCTATACATTCTATTTTCGGAAGCATTTTTGGGGGTTTCCCGATTACTTTGGCTTTAT
Source organism: Pleurodeles waltl (assembly GCF_031143425.1). NCBI lineage: Eukaryota > Metazoa > Chordata > Amphibia > Caudata > Salamandridae > Pleurodeles > Pleurodeles waltl. Next base: position 63,880,736 of record NC_090442.1, on the reverse strand, counting down.
TGGCTGGAGTCTTGCTGTTGTTGCTATTTTTTCGCAATGGCTGTCCCGTCACGACGAGATCCTGTATTGCTGCTCCCGTCAGCGCAGCTGTGTCGTGAACGCATGATGCAGCATTTTGGAGCAACACTCCTGGGACATTTGGAGTGCGAGTGGTCTCTGTCATTCAGACCGGTTTTGGATTGTGTGCAACCCGTGTTTCGATGCCTTTGGTGCTCGTTTGAACATGCACTGGCTCTCTGTCTCTCATTGCAGCGCCCTCCAATGGTCGATACTGATCTGTTGATGTTCCCGATTAGGGCTCATTCCCAGACTTGTGCACTACGGATGCGCTTGCTTCGTGAGGCAGTTTATGAGATTCCCTTCCTGCAGGAAGATGGTATTGTCTCTTTCATGGGCCCTGCACGGGGTGCCGCCCTGAATGGTTTTGGGGCTTTGGATCACACCTGCTCCATGGTACTTTGTGGCGTGGATCTTCCGATATTGACATATATCGAAGTGGAGGAACTCCTGCGTTCTATTGCTTCTATCTGACGATTGGATTTTTACGAAATTGACACTATATTGAATTTGGTTTTATGATCACATGTTACCTAAATTTATGACTTTGTTGTCTTCTCACCTTGTCGAAATACTTGTTTTAGGTATTGTTTATATTTAGGGCATCCTTTTATATTATTGGAACCACTTGCTACCGACAAGGGGAGGGTGTAGTGTGGTTAGTTTTACGTATTCATTGCGCTTTAGCTTCAGGCTTTAGGCCTTTGTGCACTTTGCCCTGAATATATTTTATTCATTTGCTGACAGCTTAGAGCCTCTGTGCACTTTGCTCTACATGCTTTTTATTAGGCTTCGTACTGTTATTTTTCAAATAGCCAGTTCTACGGTGGGGTTTTTAATTCATATCACACTGTTTTGCCTACTTCGCACTGGAGTTCTCCATAACATATTTACTCTGTGCTTCAGTCAAGGATACAGTCTGGTACATTGCCGATAGACGTGGCAAGAGTTTAGACTTGGCATTCCTGCGTAGGGACATTTTGTGATCACGATGACATGTTAGTTATAAAATCACTTCCTTGTCCCAATACACGCAAGAGGGAGATTCCGACCAGGGAACCACAACTTGACGCTGACTGCCTCGTTGCAGATGCTGAACCAAGATCACAGGTCTTTGCTCAGGTATGAGGGCTGATATCTCCACTGTGATTCTAATAGGCAAGCTAGAAGCTTAACATGCTGTGCTCTAGATAGAACAAGCAGAGGGAGAGTAGAAACTGTTTGACAATATGATAGCATTGTTTTTATGTTTTACTCTCCTGGTAACTATTACAATCCTACTGTGTTGTATCGTTCTGGTTATTGCGGCTCACGCCTTAATATCTAAAATACAGTCGTTTTATTAAAACATTATATAAAACTTATACTGTCTTTGTCATTGGTATATGAGATCATATTGGAAATGAGAGAGTTGGTTTGGATCTGAGTAACCACGACTTCCCTGAGAAGTTCCAAAGATGTCATGCGCTCGGCTGCCAAATCATTCCTTCCACATGGGAGAAATGAGGCACTGCTAGTTAGCCGGAGCAAAAACCGGATTTAGGGTGACAGAGTTCTTTACACGTGGGTCAGACTCAGTCCCCCACACCGTTATCGATCCTGCTACCTAGAAATCCAGTAGTCTCATTTAGAATAATGAGAGCCCACGCGACAATAGATGTTTTAGGTTTCATACCTGTTTACTGTTTATACATATATGTGCTAATGTTCCTTTTATGGGCATGTCTAGCTGATATGTATTTATATGACTTGTGGTATATTCTCTAATTTTCCTTTTATGGGTATTTAGGAATTGTTCATGACAAGTGCATATATCTTTTACTATAATTCCTGACTACTGCTTATGTTGCAGAATCCTGAGTACTTACGTGTTCTAATGTGACAACTGCATATTCCTGCAGAGTATTAGTAACTTGTGTAACATTCTGACAACTGCTAAGGTAGCAGGGTATTACTTACGTGTAATGTTGGTCTAATTATGTTTTGTGCAATACAGATTATTTTTACATAGCTCAGTGTTGTGTTTACTTTGTGGTGTACATTTTGCGTCACGTGTGTTGTGCAAACGCTTTACACATTGCCTCCGGGTTAAGCCTGTCTGCTCGTGCCAAGCTACCAAGGGGGTCAGCAGGGGTTATCTTGGACGTGTAACTCCCTAGCCCTGACTAGAGTGGGTAAGTTCTGCCTGGCTGAGGCGCATACCCTAGCCAACCAGAAACCCCATTTCTAACAATTATATACACATATATGTAGATACACACACAAATACATATACACACCCACACCCAAACATGCATATATATATTTAACCATGAGTAAATATACATTTATTAAACAGGATTAAAGAGAATGTGTACAATTCATTATTATGAAATATTAGCTATACATATTTCTTAAAGAACTATACATATCTAGAATATACACATAATGAGATTATAAATATTTATCAACACAGGCAGTCCATTGCTGTTTGAATATGGTGGTTATGAATTCAAAAGCCAACTCTTCAGTAGTCTTCCGAAGACAAGATAGTTATCCGTGGATCTTATATTTGGGGGTAATGAATTCCATGGTTTGGCTGCTTGAACAGAGAAGGATGTACCACCTATTGTCTTTTTCTTGTGTGGTGGTGTTTTAAGGCAGGGTGCCAATCTTGAGCAGAGGTTTCTTTGTTAAATTTATTTGTTTATTTTGTTTCTGATGAAAAGCAGTCCTGTTCCATGTATAGCTTTGTGAGTGATACAAAACAGCTTGAAGGTGGATCTTCTGGGAACCGGTAACCAGTGTAGTGCTCTCAAGGCAGGAGAGATGTGGGCTTGTGGCTTTACATGGTATAGTAGCCTGACAGCTGAGTTCTGGATACGTTGAAGTTTTTTCATAATAGTTGAGATGATCCATGGTAGAGGACATTGGCATAATCCAGTTTAGATAGTACAAGAGAGATAGTTGCCTGCACCGTGTGTGGAAATCCGAGGTGGGGGAAGATGCGTTGCAGAGTCTTCAAGGTGATGAAGCTTGATCGTGCTAATTTGTCCACTTGGGAATTCATTGTTAACTCGGAGTCCATGGTAATTCCAAGGTTTTTAACTTCCTTGTATACTTTAGAAGGTGGTCCCAGATGTCAGGTCAAGCGCACAGTGGGTCATAATTTTTCCAGTCACCACATGTGAGTATTTCTGTTTTGGAAGCATTAAGTTTGAAATGGCTCGAACTCATCTACTGATCAACAGCTCTAAGGGCAACTGAAGATTTGTGAGTTTTCAATGTCTTTGGGGTATTCCAATTTAATACGTATTTTATGTCTCATCTGCATAGTTGTAGCATGTGAGTTGAAAACCATTGATCTATTCTGGTAATGACATCATGTAGATGTTGAAAAGCATAGGTGAGATCATTGATCCTTGGGGGACCCCTGGTTTTGTGAGGCAGGGTTTGGAGGAGAAGGGGAGAAAATAGATAATATCAGTTCTGTTTTGAAGTTAGGATGTAATCCAGTCAAGAGTGGTCCTTTCTAATGGTCTTCGTGGAGTCTTTGAATTAGGGTGTTATGGTCAACAGTATCAAAGGCAGCAGAGAGGACCAAGAGAAGTAGCACAGGTACTCCATTGCAATCGAGTGTGTTTTTAAGATCATCCCAGATTGCTATGGGTGCCGATTCAGTGCCTCTTCCTGGGTGGAATCCAGTTTGGTAGTCAGAAAGTATGAAGTTGTCTTCAATGAATTGTGAAGTCTGGACGAATGCTGCTTTTTCAGTCAGTTTGCCCAGGAAAGGTCCATTTGTAATTGGTCTGTAGTTGTTGGGGTCATGCGGGTCTACGTTTTTTTTTTCTTTAATAACGGGCATATGGTAAACATATAGGAGCATATTTACAAAGAACTGGCACAGCAAGCTTGGCAGGGGTGCTCTGTGTCAGTTCTGAAACTCAGGGATTTACTGTATTAAAATACTGCATAAATTAGCTGCCTAGCGCCAACGTAGCCACCCTTGCACCATGATGCAAGGATGGGTGTGTTGTGGGGGAGATTGTTTTTGTATAGGAAGGGACACCTTCCTGCACAAACACAATCTTCAATGGTGATTTGCTCTTTCTATGTGTGCTGCAGAATGCAGGACACGTAGAGCAAAAAACAAGGAGAAATGAAAGCATTTCTCCTCATTTCACCATTCTAATGCCACCCATGGGGTGGGGTTAGATTTACGATTTCTCGTAAATGTGGGGCAGCATTAAAACACAATGGGTGTTGCTGTGGAACGCCCACAGCAACACCCATTGCACTCCCCTTCCACGCAAAGTGCTGAGTGTGAAGAGTTTGTATTTACAAGGAGGTGTTAAGCCACAACAAGTGACTTAACGCCACGTTGTAAATACGGCACAGAGCACAGCGCCACCTGAGCATCACAAAAAGTGATCTCTGGTGCTGCTAGGTACTTGTAAATATGCCCCACATTTCCAAACTTTAAAAAACTGAATGATAGGAAGAGAAAATTTGTCTTGGCCAGCTTAAATTGGAGTTGGGTTATTACCATGTCGAACTTCACTAATCTTCATATGCTAGAAAACAGCTAATCACTAGCGTCAAATGCTCATAAGAGTTAAAAAAATGCAATGTGTGTAACAAGATATTCTTCAGAATACGGAACACAAATGCTAAAACTGGACATAGTTTCAGTACAGAAAAAACATACTGGGAGTGGCATTAAGGGCCTGATTTATATTTTGGTGGACGGGTTACTCTGTCACAACAGTGGCAGATATCCTGTCCGTTGAAATATAAATTCCAAAATACCCGGGATATCTGTCACTGTTTTGACGGAGTAACTCATCTGCTGAAACATAAATCAGGCCCTCAGTTACCAAGTGGAGATTCTATAAACAAAAAAGGAACAAGGATGGTAAAGATAAAAAGTGGCACAGTTTATGTATACAAACAAAAAAAGCATGCTGAAGAAATGCACCAAGTGTTCTTATTGCGTTTTTCAACTTACTTCTCTGCTGCAACACGATAACAATCAGTACATATTATATATGGAAAGATATAGGCCCAGTGTGAAAAACCTGCAGGCTTCCTTGTTCTTATTGTGTGATTTTATGAATGTTCCTCTGAAATCTATAGCATCCTCCCCAGCCCGGGAGCATGTAAATGAATACTCTACACATGGAGCTCTGTAGCAGATATCTTGATTCTTCATACTATCTCGCTCTGCACACATTGCTTCATAACAAAACCCTAACACCTCCAATCTGATTGTGTAATTCCTGTTTCGAGTCCCCCAGGATCGTCAGGGCCCTAGCGTGCATGATGCCAAAGACACTACATCTCCCTCGTTGTAAATAAAAAGTACAAACAACATTAGCATCATATTTCTTCAATACGTCCATGAGGCGCTCACACTGGCCTTCCAGATCGCTTGGTATGAGGTAATTGAGATGCATTGTCATCATGCATCAATGAATAAGCTCAGATGTGCAATCTGGACATTCAGGCGGGGTTGCCTCGCTTGTTATCTCAGGAGCTGACGAACATTGAGGTAAATGTATAAAGCGTGATGAGTGCTGCGTGATGGATTTTCCAGGGGGATGCGCTGTCACCATGTGTCCTTTGCATGGCCTGACCCTCAAAGGGTCGACAGCAAATAGAGTTTCAGTTTTCTGCATCTGTGGCACGAACCTTATCGGCATTCATTGATCCGCCCGATGTTAATTGTGGTAGTTTGGTTCTGATGGCTCTCCCAAATAGCAAGGTGGCAGAGATCTGACCAATTGTAAAGTGAGGAGTTGATCGTTAGGCACAAACGGCTCGGCACAGAACTCAGTTTAGATCAATTCCCTCCATCAACGCTAGCTAAATTACCCTTTTGAGGGTACTCAAAAATCGATCACCAACAAAGTTGGCTTGTGGCCAGATGGGTGTACTTTATTGAGGCTTGACCTTTGGTTGAACAAGAAACTCCTTGAATTCTTTGCAACTGAAAGTCGGGCCATTGTCAAATGTGAGAATAGTGGGGATTCCTCATGCTACAAAGATGTCATCAACCACTCAATAAATTTATCTTGGGTTGTCAATGATAAGTCTTCCACCAAAGAAAAAAAGTGAGTATTCAGTAAAGACTACCATGAATCTATTTTCAAAAGGCCCAAAAAATCAACTGCAATTCTATCCCAGAAATGCGCAGGAAGGGTAGACATTGCCAATGGATGCTGTGTCACCTTGGGGACAAACAGTTCCAAAGGTGGCATGATTTTAGCTCTCTGTCAAATCTTTCATCTAGGCGAGGAAATCACACTTGGTCTCATAGGGCTCTTTTGATGGCTACAATGCCATGATGTTCTTCACAGGCTAGCTCAATGATTTGCTGTCTGGGGCTCTCAGATATGACAATCCTCAAGCCTCTCAATATGAAACCCTCTCAAGTGATGGATAACTCACCCTGTATATATTTTTTGGAATTCAACATCAGTAAATGGTTAAATACTTGTCTTCCAAGATTGCAGCAGGCCTCAGACATGTTTACAGGACTACTCATGTGGGTGGCACAATCAGTGCTGTAGGCCCAATGGTATCACTTGATTTACAGGCCCTGGGCACCTCAAGTGCGTTTTACTAGGGACTTACTAGTAAATTAAATATACCAACTATGGATAAACCAATTACCAATCCAATTTATACAGAGAGCACTTGTACTTTAGCACTGGTCAGCAACGGTAAAGTGCCAAAACCAGCAAAAACGAAATCCAGTACACAGCCAAAATACAGGAGGCAGAGTCAAAAAGACAGGGGGATGACCCTGCAAAAAGGATAATTTCCAACACAACCCCCTCCCAGCCTAAAGCCAGGGTAAGCCAATCCATACCTTGATGGACTTCCCAGCTTAGGCCAATAGAACCTGGACAAATGCCCACTATTGCAGGGGCTTTTGCCAATTCTACGTCTCTCTGATCCCAGGCGGATCCCAATGTCTAAACTCTCTGGGCCCACTGAGCTAACCCAGGGGGAACCCTTCTCCTCATCTCTGCACTTCATCTGGGCAGCACTTAACCTTAACTTGCTCACAGATGCATCCCAGTAGGCAGACAGCACCACCATCGCCAACAGTGTGAAGTGTCCCATTCCACGCCACGGGTCTGACTTTGGTCCCCAACCCAGGGAAAACTCTGACCACAAGAACAACAACCAACAGAAGCCACCGACAACTGTCAATGTCAAGAGCCAGGCCCCAGGCCATCCCATAGTCTCTAGTCTCTGTGATTCAACTTAGGGTCTGTACCATCAAGCTGAGCAGAGCAGAGGAGAGGTGTGGGCTCTCCCTCCTCCTGTCTCTCTTGCTGGGGTCCTGTACCTTCTACTTTGGAGTGGTACCCCCATAAAACTAAACTGTGAGAGCACCTCTGGCTGCCGCCGCTCCCAGTTCCCCTGACACCTGGGGCAACTCATTCCCCAGAAGGCAGTCTTTGGGTATCTGGGGACTAACTCTGACCCTCTTCTCAGGCACCTCCCCACCCCACTCTAGGCTAGCCCCACTGTCCCCAGAGCAGTGACTGGGACCCTATTAACTGTTAACTGGTGGAAGTGATAATTCCCACCCTCTGGGATCAGCAACTCACCTTCTGAGTCCACCTCCCAACCAAGAGATATCATGGCATGGTCTATGACCTGCCCCTGGGGACTACCTTCCCCTAAGGCCACACTGGCCACTCCTGTAGAGGGGCCACCAGTGGGTGTTCTCTTAGAATGGGCAGAATCACCTTTCTTGTGTCCTATCTTAGAACACTCAAAGCAACAGGGTTGAAAATGGGGCACCCTGGGCCACCACCCACCAGAACCTCCTCCTTCTGATCAGATGGGACATTGGAACCTTTTTCTCCCCCCTAATTTTGGGACCTGTCTGTGTCTCCCTTTACCTCCCCTTCCTTCTTTTGATGGGGAACCTGCCCACCCTTGACTGAGTCTCCCCCATACCTCTTGTGGACCGTGGTACTCTCCCAGTGGTCTGCTTCTTAGGGTCGGTGAGCTCTGGAAAACAAAGATTATACAAGTGCCTCCATGCAATCAAATTGTACTGCCCCTCATAATCTGTTACCTTTCTGCCCTTCACCCAACCATCCTGTGCTCTGCAAAAAGAATCAACACATTCTATTCAAGTTTGGGATCCAACTGCTCGTAGGACCTAAACCTTTCATTTTACTGCTCTGGGGGGAGGCCATACCTAGTGAGTAGAACACCCTTCATGGCAGAGTAGGTGAGCCCCTTGCGATCCCCAAAGGCTATCAAGGTGTCCCTACCCTATACCTCAAAGGGCTTCCACAGACCAGAGTACCAAAACCAGCAAAAGCAAAACCCAGCACACATTCAGAAATACATGAGGAAGAGGCAAAAAGACAGGGGAATAACCCTGCAAAAAGGGCAATTTCTAACAATGTACCTCTCGTAGTCGACATTTGGCATCGGACTGAACTTGGCATCTAGAGCTATTTTAAAATTTTGGTATGATGTTGCATCAGCTTGTGAGACTTTCTCTAGCACTTCTTTCACTCCATCACCGGCAAAGTTTTTCAAATATTCAATGATTTTGTTATAATCTTCTCCTAGCGCATCCATGAAGTCACTAAACATCTCGATCCATGCAGCCCACCTAGTACCAATGGTCTGTTTCTTCGTTGTATCAAACAAAGGGAGTGGCTTCAGGAATGCAACTGCATCATACTTTGTACCTCAATCTGTCGCCATTGAGAGCATGTGCTGTTCAGGCAGCATTCTTCTCGCAAAGCAGGACAGGCAACCTCTCCATGCAATACCCCATTGCTTGGGCCTGGTCGTCACGCCCGTTTTTTTCCAGGTCGTATAGCACTTCACTCGCTTTTGCCGATAAGTAGGTTTCTATTTTTGTACCAGATCTTCCCTACTGTAAGCATTTGTTTTGTATTGATGATGCTTTGTGTCATGGCACAGCACATTACCTCTTCTTTTAGCCTTAACAATAGGTTTTGGCAGGCTTTTCAAATATGCTCCTTTGCAGGTCCTTCGACTTCTTTGATGGCTGTGAATGGGCTGAATTAGGGCTTTGACTCCACATACACTAATCGCAGACCATTCTACATTGTTTTGAAGTGCACATGGCACGCACAAGCAGTTGGCTGCACCTTTGCAAACTCACAGGGAGAGCAGCTTTGTTTCTTTGGGGCACGTATCCCCTACTCGTCGGCAGTTGTAGCATCCTCCCCATCCCTTGAACGTGTAAATGAATGCACCACACACGGAGCTCTATAAACAGACATCTTAATTCTTCAACACATTACCGCGCTCTGTACACATTGCATCATAACTTTTATAACCACCTTAATACCTCCCATCCAATTATATAGTTCCTGTCTTGAGTCCGCCCAAGACCGCAAAGGCCCTAGCGCACATGATATCAAAACACTACAAAATCCACAATAAAGGAAGGAGAAACTGCGTCCTTCACTAGAATGTGATATATTTGTTTCATCTGGGAAAGCTTTCAGAAGTTCTTTGATGCATCACTATATTATGCACCAGTTTGGCAATCAAAGCAGCAGAGCTTCCCATTCCCATTTTGGAAAAGTTGATACCCTTCATTAAAAGAAAGTTGATTCTCCTTATAAATTCCAGTGCAAAATAATATCCTTAGATTAACTTTGAAACTTTTCCTACAGTGGATGTGTGCTGTACAGTGCAGGACACATACAAAGTCAGAAAAGTTAGGAGAAAGTATTTCTCCTTTTTAAGTCCTGCTTCAAAGTGGTGTCACTTTTGGAGCAAAACCACGTCTTCCGTTGCTAGAAATAGGGTGTTATACTGGAAAAATGGGTGAATACATGGGAATGCCCATGTACCACCCATGGAGCACCTCTTTGATGCAGAGTAATGCAAAGCTGTGCTAAGCGCTGCTTTGCCTTACTTTGAGGAAGCTTTCCACAAAACAAGTTTTATCCAGGAATGTAAATAAAAATAAAAGTATTTTGCACAGGTTCGTATCACTTTTGTGTCACAAGCACAGCGCTAAAGGTTTGTTAATCTGGGCCATAGTGTATAGCGCTGTGTCAGCCTGTGGTGTGTGTAGTGTCCTGCTGGACACGTTCTAGTGTTCCACCAGCCACTCGGCTGATGGCTGGCTGTACACACACCCCACACCCATCCAACACAGGTGTCAACAGCCAGGTGACCCTGCCAATAAAAAGGGTCGGGCGCAAGTGCCGGGGGCCAGTTACCAGAACCCTAACCATGTGTCTGTGTCACCTCATACAGTAGCATGAGGGCCTAGGGTCCCCAACACAAGTGTGTGGCAGCACTATTGTAAAAAATAATAAACGAATGATCGAAGACAATGCCCTCCTCAGGAGTGAGCAATTCACATGAAACACACAGCAGCAGCTCAAACTCTAGCTGAAGCAGTCAAGAAAGGGTGCAGGGAAAGTTCTGGCTCACAGCTCTTGTGCCCGCCTGTCGACCATTTGACAAAGCGCGTGCTATACATATGTATCTGCCTTCTTCTGTAGGCTGTGGGCAGAACTCTCAACTGCCTGCAGATTATCCTGTAGCGCTGATTATGCAGGTCACAGAGAAAGCGCTTAATTTCATAGCAAAACTCGAACCAGAGAGAACACTGCCCCGTGAAGCTCTCAAGGCAAGAATCTTAATGTGCAATGATGTGTCCCAGCTTTGTCTTAGAAAGGCCAAACTCATGAATATATGCATAAGTATGCAAATATTATTTGTAAAGTGCAGCCTTATGCCCCTGGGCTTCTTGGCACTGAAGATAACTGGATAAAAACTTGCAGAAGAAAGCAAAGAAGATCAAGTGTTAGACAGAAAGTCCTGAACTGTGAAACAATTATATTCCCCATGAATGTTTTTATTTTGCCTGCCAGCATTTGCGTTGTTTCTGACTTTATTAATGCGGAAACAGCTCCCTGATCCGACTCTTTAGCAGTTCTGGATTTAAGCTGCCTAGCACTAGTCTTCTGCGGAGCCAGGGTACTGCAAGATACTTAGGGCCAGATTTATGAAAACGTCACGCATTGCAATGGAGCAAGACAACTAAGATATGACGCATTCCTACTCTTTCCCAGCTCTGGTGCACTGAGACCTGCCTAGCACCAATGCGGGCACCCTTGCGCCATGGTGCAAGCATCTCTGCATTACAGCAAGGATTGTTTTTGTGCAGGAAGGGATGTCTAGCACCCACGCAGACACCCTTGCCCCATGATGCCAGGGTGCTTTCGTTACAGGCAGATTGTTTTTGTGCAGGAAGGGGCTCCTCATTACATCTCTGTTGAGAAGCATATCATTTTGATGCATTCCCAGTATTTGTAAATCTGGAACTGTGCCAAAATTCTTGGCTGGATGCATGGGAATGCCGTCTCCTGGAAAGCCTTCCTAACCCAGAGTAATGAAAGGCAGCAATTTGTCCTACCTTTCTTTAATCTGGATTTACTAAGGCATGAAGAGTCATGCAAAGTGAATTTGCGTGTTTTAGTAATTCTCACATAAGCCCCTGCAACGCCTTTAGTGAAGCCAGGGAAATTCAAGGACTTTGTAAATCTGACCCTTAGGGTCAGTTTTACAAGAAAATAGTGCATCAGCTGTGATGAGACACTTTTCTTGTGCCCCCTTGAATTCCCCCTAGCGACACCATATGTGTGCCATATTTACAATGCAGCACACCATGGCGCATGTTGGGACAATAGCGATTAAATTTATGATGCAATTGTGGAACTTTGCAGGATTAGTGCCATAAATTGTAGCGCTAATCCTGCAAAGTAAACGGAGGCCCATTAAAAGTAATGGGCACGTCATTTTAATGGCTGCTCTGAGCAGGCGGTGCCTGGCACAGGCATAATGTGGCGCAAGGGGGTGCAAAGTGGCAAAATGCAAGCATTGTTCCACTTTGTAACTATGGTGAAGAAGAATGACCTCCTTAACGCCACATTAGTGCAAAAAACAATTACGCTAATGTGGCGCTAAGAGGCGTTAAGGCCTTGTAATTCTGGCCCCTAGTGTCTCTGGTGTGTAACCCTTGTCTAGCTAACTGCACGGCAGCTACCTGCTCAGGAACACGCAAGACATTTCACTACTCCATGGAAACAGCGTTTTGTGTCTGTAGCACTCCCCTTACAATGGAAACAAGCATTTCCAAATGCAATAGATTGCACCTTGCCCAACCCTCTCTCCACAATTGGGGCACTGGCAGAGACATTATCTCTTCTGAGTTTTGAGGAGAGAGTTAGCTAAGGATGTATGCTACTGTACATGTTACATATGTTCTCAGGAACTGGTTTCTATCATTTGAGCTTGCTTGAACCTTAATGGATTCATAAACATTCACATTTGTGCCTTTGCATCATCTTATCAAGATTGTCCACAATATACCAAGATTTGCTGTCTTAAAGCCATACCTACACTATGTCAAGGTGGGCACCGCCGTTCCCACAATACCTTATAAATTAATACCATAAGTCTGGGTCCATCATAAGGAACGAAGTGCCCAAACCACTAGTGTGCTATCACTGCCTAGAATATAGAACGGCTTATGATAATTTGGTCATGGCTACCACTATGCCTGCGATAAACACCATCATACAATGACTGTCCACAGTGTGCAAGGGATTATGAGAATTGTGCCAGGCCCAACATTTCAGCAGTGGTGGGCATTGTGCCATGAATGCACACAAGTTGCCAAGAATTACCACCACTGTAGGAGGACTAGTATTTGCCCTGCGATGGGCATCATGTCATGGATGTCCAGAAATTGGCAGGAAATACCACCATTATACCAGGACCTATATGTTATTAAGGGTAGACAATAGGGATCCCAAAACTGCATAAGAATTTCAAATACCTACCACCATAATGGTGATAGGCAGAATTTTCCCAGGGTAGACAATGGGCATTATCAGTACATGTCTCCACGAATTATCATCAATTTGCAAGGACCGAATATTTTACAAGGGCGAGCACGAGGCATCATTCCAAGGATGCCCACAAGTTGCCTAGAATTACCATCGTTATGTGATGTGCAACATTTTACCAGGAGAGTGCCATAGGTACAATATGCATAGAAACAGTATCAGAAATGCACAAACACACACGTGCGTACATATATCTACACATATTTAGCCACACAGACACACAAATGCATGAACATGCATGCTTGCACACTCTCTCACAGCATCAAAACTTTTCTTTAATACTTACTTTCCACTGCCAAGCTGCTACTGTGAGTTGTCATTCCTCTCCCTCAGATGGCTATCTAGATGTCCTGCAGGCAGTTCTGCGTGGACTGGCCTAGAGGGCAATCTAATAGTACCCGAAGAGCTGGTTTCACAGATCAGTGCATCAGCTAGATTTTTTTGGTTTGCTTGTAGGACTGTTTTGTGGTATGGTAGCCTGGTGGTTTTAACTGTTGATTTTTCTAATGTTACCACAAACACTGCCTGCAGCTAGCACAAATGCAGCAGAATCCGAAACCCAGGGCCACTGGCATTAGGTGGCTGTGACTTTTTTCATAATTACCGATTTGTCACATTTGCCACATAATTCATCATTCCCAGCATAATCTGCAAATTTTAACAAAAAAAAGTGATGTTTCTAGATCATACAGTTCAAAAGTTATAAAATGATGCACTATGGTGCTAAAGAATGGATAGCGTAAAAGAAAGACGCAAACTGGGGGGGATGGCTTTAGGATGAATGGCGCTAGTGGGTCAGAAATTACGTTAGGCTGGTTAGCAGCAAAAATTCTGCCGCTAGTCAGCCTAGTGTCATTTTCTGATGCACAAGCAGCCCAAAAATGACTCCTGTCTAAGTTTAAACAGGAGTTATGCCCACCACCCCAATTCCCACCACAGGGGGCCAGTGTCCCCTGGGCAAGCCCTACATACCCAGTGCCAGGCAGAGGGGCCCATGTAAGGGGCCCCCAATGGCACACCACACACAAACACAAAAACTTACCTCCAACTTACCTGGGATGGGCTCCCTCCTCTTGGAGTGTCCATGTGGAGTGGGTGGTGGTGTTGCTGGGGTTTGGGGTGAACATCTTTGTGCCCATTCCATGGTGTTTCATCATGGAAGTGGGCATACCTGCACTCTAATGCCTGGTGTGACCCAAGCATTAAAAAATGGCACTAAGCGGGCTTAGCGCCATTATTTAGGTCCACTTTCCACTTGTGCGTCATTTCTGCGCATCATGTTTAGGATGGGAATGTCTACCTTGCATCCCATTGACGCAAGGTGGGTTAGTGCATCCTAAACATGGCGTTAACTCCAATATCTAGACGGGTCTAGCGTCAAAATATAAACATGGAGTTAGGTTAGCCCCGCTTTAGCGCCAAAATTAATGGCGCGAAGGCGATTCTAAGGTTCTATAAATATGGGCCCTAGTGTTGAGGGCCGTGTATAGGAGTGTGCGAAATTTGCGTAATTCGTTTTTTTGTGTAAGTATACGAACTTTCAGAGAAATTATGTGTAATTATGGAAAATGGAAATCTGTCATTTGGTGCCATAGTTTAGCGTGAACTGCAGCCTTGCATCAATTTATGATACGGAGACGCATTTAATGCCAAAATTATTTAAAAAAAGGAAAAATTCCACCATCAGGCGCCCTCATTCTGCTGTTCCTGTGCAATCACAGTACTTTTTAACCACCAATGGTGCTTTCGCTGTACATTATCACAATGACCAATTACACTGGCTTAGTTTATATTTCACCCAGGCTTAGTCATGGTAGACGTCAGGGGAACGCATTATGTTGGGCGTCTGAGGAACACATCCATGTCAAATAAAGTCAGAAAGTGACCGCATCAGATATAAATGACAAAACACAGTAAAGTAGAAAGTATCTCAGAGGTCAGAATTCTCTGTCTCACTGGAAAGCACTGCAGAGTGGACCAACATAGTCTTACTCTCCCCAGGTATGTGTATGTCTTCCAAGCTCGTGTTCTCCCCAGAACCTGTCCACATTCCCATAAGAAGCCATGAATGGCAGTGATACAGAGCAGACCCTCAGTACAGAACCTCCTGCTCTGGAAGGCCCCCACCCCCACCTTTGAGAGCCCAGTCAATCTACCTGGTGTTTAGATAGAATACTGGAAACAAAAATATTGTGGGTCAGGATATCTTCTCAAGAATACTGTATTGAGGACAGAAACATTGTCATGGTGCGTTTCTATAGGCTAGAAACGTTTTAGTACATGGAACTCCACATATATTTTCTTTTGCACTTTTTGTATAGTGCAGACTCAACTCAAAAGCACTGGAGCTCTTGACATCAGCACCAGTTACATTACACAAAGACACTGCCTTTTTGGTAGGCGCAGGGACATTAAGGGCCAGATGTAGCAAGGCATTAGCGCCTCACAAATGGCGAAAAACGCCGTTTGCGAGGCGCTAATGCCCGTATGCGATGCAGAAACACATTTTGCGAGTCAGAACCGACTCGCAAAATGTGTTTCCGACTCGCAAATAGGAAGGGGTGTTCCCTTCCTATTTGCGACTCGCAACGCTATGTAAGTTGAGCGGTCGCAAATAAACTCGCAGTTACCATCCACTTGAAGTGGATGGTAACTCATTCGCAAACGGGAAGGGGCCCCCATGGGACCCCTTCCCCTTTGTGAATGATCACAAAATTATTTTTTCAGAGCAGGCAGTGGTCCTATTGATCACTGCCTGCTCTGAAAAAACCCAAAACAAAAGGTTTCGGTAATTTTTTCTATTTGCAGCTCATTTTCCTTTAAGGAAAACGGGCTGCAGATAGAAAAAAATAACTTCTTTATTGAAAAGCAGTCACGGAGATGGAGGTCTGCTGTCTCCAGCAGGCCACCATCCCCGTGAGTGCCCATACTCGCAATGGGGTCGCAAACTGCGACCCACCTCATTAATATTAATGAGGTGGGTCTTTGCGACCCCATAGCGAGTCGCAGAAGGTGTCTGAGACAGCTTTCTGCATAGCAAATTGCGAGTTGCAAATTGCGAGTCGGAAGGACTCGCAATTTGCTTTCTACCTACATCTGGCCCATAGTGATTTTTCCACATTCATAGGATATGGAGCCAATGCCGAGACCGAACTGGGGGTCCCCAGCTCCAAAGTCTGCAGCTCTTCCCTTTATGCCACATCCTCTCCTGTTGGACCTTCTATAATGGTATATAAGGTATATGTGCCTCGATGAGACAATATATATATATATATATATATATACACATACGTATGGAGTGAGGTGATGACCCTATGGCTCATTGATGCTCCAGGCACAAATATTCTGCGTTTACATCGCCTCTTCTCTAACAACTCTGTGTTTTCCTCAAGATCTTTCAGCGGCTAAAATTCACCATAAAAGTGCAGATTGCATAATGGGTTTGGCCTCACTGCTGTGACACACACTTTACAACTCCATCGATCGGAACTCAGTTTATACAGAAAGCTGCTTTTACAGCCTGCAGCCCATACTGCGGCACCTGACCCTTAACGATGTGTGACTGCCGGAACACATTGGCTCATATTTAAGAAAAAGTGGCGCATAAGAGCTGCACGTAACAACACCATGGTTATGCCGTATGTATGTTACAGTGCACCACGGTAGTCGTTAGTACAATAGCATCAAAAGTTTTGACACTATTGTGGAGCTTTGAAACACTAGTGCCAAAAATGTTGACGTTAGTGTAGCAAAGTACAAGGAGGCCCATAGGTTAATATGTGTGCGTCATTTTAAGGCCTGCTCTGAGCAGTTGTTAAAATGATGCCAAAAATGGTGCAGTGAAATCTGTTAAATATCACTGCACCATTTTTGCGGGCCTCCTAGTGCCAGAACATCCCCCTTGCATACATTATGCCTGGGGCAGGCATAATGTGGCACAAGGGTTTACAAAGTGGTGTAATGCATGCATTGCACCACTTTGTAAATATGGCACATGGAAAAAGCCACTTTAGTGCTGATTTAGCGTAAAAAAAATGACACTATGACAGCGCTAAGGTGGTGCCAAGGGCTCTTAAATATGCACCATAGTTTGATGATTGAAGATAATTCTATTGTCTAATATTGAAAGTAATACAAATGTTCTCTATAACAGCACTAATACACTAGGGGCCAGATGTAGCAAACGATTTGCGCGTCGCAAACTGCGAAAATCGCCGTTTGCGAGGCGCAAATGCCTCTTTGCCATGCAGAAATGCATATTGCGAGTCGGGACCGACTCGCAATATGCATTTCAGAATCGCAAATAGGAAGGGGTGTTCCCTTCCTATTTGCGATTCGGAGTGGTATGCAATACCATTTGCGACCGCATATGCGGTCGCAAATGGTGTCGCAGTTACCATCCACTTCAAGTGGATGGTAACCCACTCGCAAATTGGAAGGGGTCCCCATGGGACCCCTTCCAGTTTGTGAATGGACCCAAAACAATTTTTTCAGGGCAGGGAGTGGTCCAAGGGACCACTGCCTGCCCTGAAAAAATACCGAAACTAAAGGTTGCGATTTTTTTTTTAAGAGCAGCTCGTTTTCCTTTAAGGAAAACGGGCTACACTTAAAAAAAAAAAAACTGCTTTATTTACAAGCAGTCACGAACATGGAGGTCTGCTGACTACAGCAGGCCTCCATGTTTGCGAGTGCCTAGACTCGCTATGGGGCCGCAATTTGCGACCCACCTCATGAATATTAATGAGGTGGGTCATTGCGACCCCATAGCGAGTCGCAGACGGTGTCTGAGACACCGTTCTGCATTGCAAATTGCGACTTGCAATTTGCGAGTCGGAAGGACTCGCAAATTGCAAGTCGCAATTTGCAATTTTCCTGCATCTGGCCCTAAGTGACTTCTATAAGGACATTATCCATTAGTTGGAGTCAGAAGAGATATGTGAGTCCTGATGAAGGTCATTGACCTATCTGGGCAGTGAATACTGGCTGAAACATGTTGACCCAGAGATGGAAGGTTGAACAGGGCCTGTGATACATTTTAACCGTGCCAAAAATAACCACAATTAAAATCAAAATAGGTTGTGTATCACTTTAGACAGATTTAACCTACTCTTCAGTTTATCGATCCATAAGTATCATCTAGAGCTCAATAAATCTAAAAGCTCCACTATTGTAAATACATGTGTACAGTTAGATGTTTGCAGCATGCCCTATGTTGAAACATGCCACGTAACTAGGTGAGGGCATTGCACAAAAATGAATGCAATTTGTTTAGAAGTAGTGATTTAATTTACAACTGTCATCAATTTCTATCTCTGGTATATTATGAACGGGAGGCTGATTGATGAATCATTCCTCTCCCTTACTGGTAGTGTGTTCATCTACATGTAACTGCAACACCAGTGTATTGGAAAGAAGTGCAAGGGCTGCCAAGCTGCTGCAGTTCCTCAAGTTCTCACTAGAGGTCCTTCTGAATTTAGGTGTAATTGCTTGAAAATTCAATCACAAAGCTGAGAGGGTGCAGCTTCAACCTAGAAATTTGCATATATACCCGGCACTCTAATACCGTGTGCTTGTTTTTCTAAAGGATAAATGCATACACCTAAGCTGGATGATAGCGGTGAGTCAACACTGCAGTTTACAATACATACCTTGAGTGTTTTGGAAATAGTTGATGACATCCTACTATAGATAGGGACTGGCAGTCAAGGACAA
The DNA here is from genome assembly GCF_031143425.1 of Pleurodeles waltl. NCBI lineage: Eukaryota > Metazoa > Chordata > Amphibia > Caudata > Salamandridae > Pleurodeles > Pleurodeles waltl. The sequence goes on along the minus strand of NC_090442.1, from coordinate 63,862,038 downwards.
ATGTCTAAATAGTTTTATATTAGGAAACTTTTTCAGGTGTATGTTGGTAGGTATTTGCAAGAGTAAAATACAATCATAGTGAAGGTATTCAATGGCTAAAGTGAGCTGTACCTTGCAACTATGTTTTTTGTGTAGTGGAAGGGAACATTATCTGGGTGATGCTTGCAATTACCATTGATGAAAGAATGTTGATTGAGAGAAGACTCTTTTGTTTTCATTTTTGTATGATAGTGTTAGACTTTTCATCTTTGGCGTGGTCTCCCTTAACTTTTTGCCTCTGTTCCCCAGGTTGTTGATGTGTGCTGGACTCTGATTTTGCTGTTTTTGTTACTCTGGGCACTTTACCACTGCTAACCAGTGCTAAAGTGCAAGTGCTCCTGTTTAAATTATATATAAGTGGTTCATCCATGATTGGCATATTTGAATTACTAGTAAGTCCCTAGTAATGTGCACTAGAGGTGCCAGGGCCTGTAAATCAAATGCTACTAGTGGGCCTGCAGCACTGGTTGTGCCACCCACATAAGTAGCTCTGTAATCATGTCTCAGACCTGCCACTGCAGTGTCTGTATGTGTATTTTTACACTGTAAATTCGACTTGGCAAGTGTACCCACTTGCCAGGCCTAAACCTTCCCTTTCCTTACATGTAAGGCACCCCTAAGGTATGCCCTAGGTAGCCCCAAGGGCAGGGTGCAGTGTATGGATAAGGTAGGACATATAGTAATGTGGTTTATATGTCCTGACAGTGAAATACTGCCAATTTCGTTTTCACTGTTGCAAGGTCTGTCTCTCTCTCATAGGATAATATGGGGGCTACCTTTAAATATGATTAAAGTGTAGATTCCCCTAGAGAGTAGATGGACATGTGGAGTTTGGGATCCCTGAACTCACAATTTAAAAATACATCTTTTAGTAAAGTTGATTTTAAGATTGTGCGTTTGGAAATGCCACTTTTAGAAAGTGAGCATTTTCTTGCTTAAACCATTCTGTGACTCTGCCTTGTTTGTGGATTCCCTGTCTGGGTCAGTTGACAGTTGGGTTGTTTTTCACCTCACACCAGACAGTGACACAAAGGGAGCTGGGGTGTGATCTGCATTCCTGATTAGCCATCTCTGCTAGGAGGGAGGGGTGGAGTGGTCACTCTCATCTGAAAGGACTGTGCCTGCCTCTGACAATGCTGTCTCCAGCCCCCTGGTGTGTGTCTGAGGCCTTGCCTGGGCAAGGCAGGATTTCACAAGAAGGTGTGAGTCCCCTTTGAAGAAAGGTGACTTCAAAGACTAAAATGGGTATAAGAAGGGCACCCAAACTTACAAACTTTAGAAACACTTCTGGAACCAAGAGGAACCTCTGCCTGGAGAAGAGCTGATCGCTGAGGAACAAGTGCTGCCCTGCCTGTGACTGTGCTTTGTGGAGCTTTCCTGCAGTGCTGCTTCTGCCAGAGTAAGAGGGCAAAGACTGGACTTTGTGTGCCTTCCATCTTGAAGAAGAAATCTCCAAGGGCTTGATGTAGAGCTTGCCTCCTGTTGTTGAAGTCTCAGGGATAGCAAAGACTTCTTCCTGCCAGCACCTGGAGTCTCTGGAGAGACCCCTACTCTGCTCTGTGGTGCCCTTCCAGTTCCTGGGACCCTGAAAGGAGAGGCTGGCAGCCTAAGGACAAAAATACACGCACCGAGCACCGTGCGGAGAAAAGATCGACGCGAATCCGATCGCGGCTGAGAAAACGACGCGACGCCGGCTCCGCAGCTGAGAAACGACGCCGCTGGAAACGCGACCGGAGAATCGACGCCCGGAGCAGGAGAAACGACGCGCAGCATCGCTGACGAAGGCTGAGAGATCGCAACCAGCGCCGCGGGACTTCGGACCGTCGCGTGGCTGGCTTTTTCGACGCGCCTCGCCGAGCCGAGCTGTTTTCGACGCATAAACCCGTGCCGGGTTATTTTCGACGCACACCGCCCGTGCGGGGTTATTTTTGACGCAAACCAGGTACATTTTTCACGCTAGCAGCGCTAGTGTGTTGTTACAACTACCTAAAGACTCTTTTTATTTTAAACCTTTTAAAAATCATAACTTGACTTGTGTATGTTGGATTTTTGTCGTTTTGGTCTTGTTTTGTCTAGATAAATATTTCCTATTTTTCTAAACTGGTGTTGTGTCATTTTGTAGTGTTTTCATTAAGTTACTGTGTGTGTTGGTACAAATACTTTACGCCCAGCACTCTGAGGTTAAGCCTACTGCTCTGCCAAGCTACCAAGGGGGTAAGCAGGGGTTAGCTGAGGGTGATTCTCTTTTATCCTAACTAGAGTGAGGGTCCTTGCTTGAACAGGGGGTAACCTGACTGTCAACCAAAGACCCCATTTCTAACATTGGTGACCAGCGGTCGGGATTTGGACTTGTATTTGTACTTGACATACAGTAATTAAGTGTACACTACTGTTTTGATCTCAGACCACTACGTGACCACATACTACTAGTCTTGTGATTTTTGGTTTTTTACTTGGACTGTTTTTCTCTGCATTCAGTTTCTTTTTTTCACTGATCCCGGGATTGACTTTGCTGAAACTTCATTTGAGAACTTGCTTTTCTGTTTTTGGAACTGTGCATATTTTTTTTTAACCTCTCATCATGTCTCAGTCTGGAGATGCCCTAGCTGAAACTGCTTTTGATTTGGAGAAATTGGAGAGCTACAAGGTGGCTCAGTTGAAGCAGTTTTGTAGGAATGTTGGCTGTCCCATTGAGAGCTCATCCAAGAAGGATGAGCTGCAAAAGGCGCTGAGGGCCTGGGTGACAGCCAAAGCAGCTGAGGGGCACACAGATGAGGAGCCAGAGGGGGAAGAGGAGTTGCAAGTCACTCACACTGATGTAGTGGGTGGGCCTGCTATGTCTCAGGGGAGAATCTCTAGGGCAAGTAGCAGTGTATCCTCCAAGGGTCTGACACCTGAAGAGTTGCAGGACAGACAGGCAGAAAGGGAGTACCAATTGAAGCAGAGAAGGCTAGCCCTTGAGGAGAAGAAGATAACAATGGCTCATGAGCTTAGCTTGAAAGAGATAGATCATAGAAACCAGTCCAGTAGGGATGGTGGCAGCAATTCTACAGTGCAGCCTGAGAGAAGGGTACACATCCCAAAAGACCTTGTGAGGGATTATAAAAGGGAGGATGATATCTACTTGTGGTTCAAGGGTTATGAGTCAGCTCTCCACATGAACCTGGTCCCTGAAGCTCATTGGGGGGCAGCCCTGTGGAAGCATTTTGAGGCAGAGGGGAGGGACACACTGACGGCCTTAGGGGATGCTCAGAGTCTCACCTACCCTGCCATGAAGGAGGCCTTACTTACCAGGTATGGTCTCACCCCTGAGCAGTACAAAGAGAAGTTTAGATCCTACAAGAGAAAGGAATCCCAAACATGGTTGGAATGTGTTGATTCTTGTTGCAGGTCACTGGATGGTTGGGTGAAGGGCAGTAAGGTAAACACGTATGAGGGGCTTTACAATTTAATTGCTTGGGAGCACTTGTACAGTTTATGTTTTCCAGAGCTGCGCCAGCACCTCATTGACAGCAAGCTGACTGACCCCAGGAAGCTTGCACAGGAAGCGGACCGCTGGGAGAGCACCAGGGTCCAAAAGAGGTATGGGGGAGACCACGCCAAGGGTGGGCAGGGTCCCTCTCAGAAGAAAGGGGGGGGTAAGGGCAAACAGGATGAGTTCTCTAAAGGGCCCCAAACTGATTCCCAGGGTAAGGATTCCCAACCCCCCAGTGAAAAGAGGCCATGGTTCTCCAAAGGGAAGCCAATGGCAGGTGGTCCCCTACGTAAGTGCTATTCATGTGACCAGGTGGGTCATGTGAGGGGGGACCCCAAATGCCCCAAAAGTACACCGGCACCCACTGGTGCACCGTCCCAGGGTTTGGCCAGTGTAGCGCTTGGGGAGGAGTTGGTTTCAGGTGGGTGGGAACCAGCAGAAATGACCCTTGTCTCACTAGGGGACAGTGAGATGGTCCAGAGAAACCTAGTGCCTGATAACACTAAGAAGTACAGGCAATGGGTGACCATCAATGGACAGAGGGTGGAGGCTCTGAGAGACACAGGAGCCAGTGTGACTACAGTGAGGAGTCACCTGGTGTCTGAAGAGCAGATTGATCCCCGGGTACTTCACCAAGTAGTTGCAGTAGACAACTCTGAGCGCCTCTGCAGAGTGGCGCAGGTTCCCTTTGAATGGGGGGGGGTCTCAGGTTCCTGGAAAGTAGCTGTGAGTCCAACCATGCCTGTTGATTGTTTGCTAGGCAACGACCTGGAGGATTCCCCTTGGAAGGAGGTGGAACACAGGTCTCACTTGGAGATGTTGGGTCTGCCTGGGTGGGTATGCGTATCCACCCGGTCTATGGCAGCCAATCAGGGTAGTCAAGAGCCCCTGGAGCCTGAAACAGTGGCCCAGGGGACCGCCAAGAAGAGGAAAGGCAGGAGGCGCGGGAAACCCGCCCCAGAAGTTCCCACGGTCCGGGAGGAGGCAGAGCCTGAGGGTGATGCCCCGGAACCTACAGGGGAACAGGTGGCTGAACTGGGGGAGGTCCCTGAGCTGTCGCAGTGGCAGCAGGAAGGGGGACCCACCAGGGAAGTATTCTGCACAGCGCAGAAGGAATGCCCTACTCTTGAGGGACTGCGGCAGCAGGCTGCAGCCCAGGCGGCTGGCGGGGCGCCAGGTACTCACCTGATTTATTGGGAGGATGGCCTCCTGTATAGTGAGCCTAAGGTTCCTGAGCCGGGGTCAGCTCGTATGCTGGTGGTACCCCAGGGCTTCAGGACCTTCCTACTGGGTTTGGCTCATGATGTGCCTTTGGCAGGACATCTAGGGCAGGACAAGACCTATAAGAGGCTTGTCTCCCACTTTTACTGGCCCTTGATGAACAAGCAGTCAGCTGCTTATTGTAGATCTTGTCAGACTTGTCAGGCAAGTGGCAAGAGTGGGGGGAAATGCAAAGCTCCCCTCCAACCTTTACCGGTAGTCAGTACTCCCTTTGAAAGGGTAGGAATTGACATTGTGGGGCCCCTGGATCCCAAGACAGCCCTGGGCAACAGGTTCATCCTGGTCTTGGTGGACCATGCCACACGGTACCCAGAAGCTATTCCTCTAAGGACGGTCACCGCCCCCGTGGTGGGACGTGCCTTGATGGGGGTTTTTACCCGCATGGGGTTCCCCAAGGAGGTAGTATCTGATAGGGGTACAAACTTCATATCCACTTATATGAAGTCTCTGTGGAAGGTGTGTGGGGTAACCTACAAGTTCACCACCCCTTACCACCCCCAAAGTAATGGTCTGGTTGAGAGATTCAACCGCACCTTGAAAGGCATGATTCAGGGCCTGTCAGAGCCCTTGAGGCGTAAGTGGGACGTCCTCTTGCCATGCCTTCTGTTCGCTTACAGGGAGGTGCCTCAAAAGGGACTTGGCTTTAGCCCCTTTGAGCTCATCTATGGCCACCCTGTGAGGGGACCGCTCAGTCTGGTGAAGGAGGCTTTGGAGAAAGCTCCTAGTAAACCACCCCAGGATGTATTTAGCTACATGCTGGCACTAAGAAACCAGACTGCCCGCTTCAGGCGTCTCGCTCAGGAGAACCTGGAAGCAAGCCAGGAGGACATGAAACGGTGGTACGACCAGAATGCCACTCTGGTTGAGTTTCAGCCTGGACAAAAAGTGTGGGTCATGGCACCAGTAGAGCCTAGGGCTCTCCAAGATAAGTGGACTGGGCCTTTTGAGGTGGTGGAAAGAAAGAGCGAGGTCACCTATCTGGTAGACTTGCAATCCCCCAGGAACCCCTTGAGGGTCCTACATGTCAACCGCCTCAAACCCCACTTTGAGCGAACTGAGCTATCCATGCTCCTAGCGACAGATGACGGGGTGGAGGAAGAGAGTGAGCCTCTTCCTGACCTCCTGTCTGCAGGAGAGAAAGATGGGTCTGTGGAGGGAGTGATCCTCTCCCCCTCCCTGACTGAGGAACAGCAGAGGGACTGTCGCCACGTGCTGGGACAGTTCGCCTCACTGTTTTCCCTGATCCCAGGAGTCACACACCTGTGCACACATGATGTGGACACTGGGGACAGTACACCTGTTAAACATAAGGTTTACAGGGTGACTGACAGGGTGAGGGCTTGCATTAAGGAGGAAGTCTCCAAAATGTTAGCCCTAAGGGTTATTGAGCACTCCAGCAGTCCTTGGGCCAGCCCAGTGGTCTTGGTCCCAAAGGCTACTGCTCCTGGTGCCACTCCAGAACTTAGGTTCTGTGTGGACTACCGGGGTCTCAATGCGGTCAGCAAGACTGACGCACACCCCATCCCCCGAGCTGATGAGCTCATTGATCGGTTAGGAGCTGCCAAGTACCTCAGTACGTTTGATTTAACATCTGGGTACTGGCAGATTGCCTTAACTGAAGGGGCAAAGGAGAGGTCAGCATTCTCTACCCCCGATGGGCACTTCCACTTCAATGTGATGCCCTTTGGGATGAAGAATGCCCCTGCCACCTTTCAGAGGTTGGTCAACCAGGTGTTGGCAGGACTGGATGAGTTCAGTGCCGCCTACCTGGATGACATTGCTGTGTTTAGTTCCACATGGGAGGAACACCTGCAACACCTCTGGAGAGTGTTAGAGGCCCTGCAGAAGGCAGGCCTCACTATTAAGGCGAGCAAGTGCCAAATAGGGCAGGGTTCTGTTGTGTACTTAGGACACCAGGTGGGGAGTGGCCAGGTGGCACCCCTACAGCCTAAGATTGACACGATTCTGGCTTGGGAGCCTCCCAAGACCCAGACTGAAGTGAGAGCCTTTTTAGGTCTCACAGGATACTATAGGAGGTTCGTTAAGGGATATGGTACCATTGTTACCCCCTTAACTGAGTTGACTTCTAAGAAGCAACCCAAGAAAGTGATCTGGACAGAGGCTTGCCAGAACGCTTTTGATGCCCTGAAGGCTGCCATGTGCACAGCACCTGTGCTGAAGGCACCTGACTACTCCGCGGAGTTTGTTGTACAGACAGACGCCTCAGAGCATGGTATTGGAGCAGTACTCTCACAGCTGAATGAAGAGGGCCTAGATCAACCCGTAGCCTTCATTAGCAGGAGGTTACTACCCAGGGAACGTAGGTGGAGTGCTATAGAACGTGAAGCGTTTGCTGTGGTCTGGGCACTGAAGAAGCTAAGACCCTACTTGTTTGGGACTCACTTCCGAGTTCAGACCGACCACAGACCCCTCAGATGGTTAATGCAGATGAGGGGTGAGAACCCAAAACTGTTGAGGTGGTCCATTTCCCTACAGGGGATGGACTTTACGGTGGAACATCGACCCGGTACAGAACACGCCAATGCTGATGGTCTGTCCAGGTTCTTCCGCCTTAGTGATGAGAACTCCCATGAGGTTGGGTAGTTGCTCCCCACTTTTAGCTGGGGGGGACACGTGTTAGACTTTTCATCTTTGGCGTGGTCTCCCTTAACTTTTTGCCTCTGTTCCCCAGGTTGTTGATGTGTGCTGGACTCTGATTTTGCTGTTTTTGTTACTCTGGGCACTTTACCACTGCTAACCAGTGCTAAAGTGCAAGTGCTCCTGTTTAAATTATATATAAGTGGTTCATCCATGATTGGCATATTTGAATTACTAGTAAGTCCCTAGTAATGTGCACTAGAGGTGCCAGGGCCTGTAAATCAAATGCTACTAGTGGGCCTGCAGCACTGGTTGTGCCACCCACATAAGTAGCTCTGTAATCATGTCTCAGACCTGCCACTGCAGTGTCTGTATGTGTATTTTTACACTGTAAATTCGACTTGGCAAGTGTACCCACTTGCCAGGCCTAAACCTTCCCTTTCCTTACATGTAAGGCACCCCTAAGGTATGCCCTAGGTAGCCCCAAGGGCAGGGTGCAGTGTATGGATAAGGTAGGACATATAGTAATGTGGTTTATATGTCCTGACAGTGAAATACTGCCAATTTCGTTTTCACTGTTGCAAGGTCTGTCTCTCTCTCATAGGATAATATGGGGGCTACCTTTAAATATGATTAAAGTGTAGATTCCCCTAGAGAGTAGATGGACATGTGGAGTTTGGGATCCCTGAACTCACAATTTAAAAATACATCTTTTAGTAAAGTTGATTTTAAGATTGTGCGTTTGGAAATGCCACTTTTAGAAAGTGAGCATTTTCTTGCTTAAACCATTCTGTGACTCTGCCTTGTTTGTGGATTCCCTGTCTGGGTCAGTTGACAGTTGGGTTGTTTTTCACCTCACACCAGACAGTGACACAAAGGGAGCTGGGGTGTGATCTGCATTCCTGATTAGCCATCTCTGCTAGGAGGGAGGGGTGGAGTGGTCACTCTCATCTGAAAGGACTGTGCCTGCCTCTGACAATGCTGTCTCCAGCCCCCTGGTGTGTGTCTGAGGCCTTGCCTGGGCAAGGCAGGATTTCACAAGAAGGTGTGAGTCCCCTTTGAAGAAAGGTGACTTCAAAGACTAAAATGGGTATAAGAAGGGCACCCAAACTTACAAACTTTAGAAACACTTCTGGAACCAAGAGGAACCTCTGCCTGGAGAAGAGCTGATCGCTGAGGAACAAGTGCTGCCCTGCCTGTGACTGTGCTTTGTGGAGCTTTCCTGCAGTGCTGCTTCTGCCAGAGTAAGAGGGCAAAGACTGGACTTTGTGTGCCTTCCATCTTGAAGAAGAAATCTCCAAGGGCTTGATGTAGAGCTTGCCTCCTGTTGTTGAAGTCTCAGGGATAGCAAAGACTTCTTCCTGCCAGCACCTGGAGTCTCTGGAGAGACCCCTACTCTGCTCTGTGGTGCCCTTCCAGTTCCTGGGACCCTGAAAGGAGAGGCTGGCAGCCTAAGGACAAAAATACACGCACGAGCACCGTGCGGAGAAAAGATCGACGCGAATCCGATCGCGGCTGAGAAAACGACGCGACGCCGGCTCCGCAGCTGAGAAACGACGCCGCTGGAAACGCGACCGGAGAATCGACGCCCGGAGCAGGAGAAACGACGCGCAGCATCGCTGACGAAGGCTGAGAGATCGCAACCAGCGCCGCGGGACTTCGGACCGTCGCGTGGCTGGCTTTTTCGACGCGCCTCGCCGAGCCGAGCTGTTTTCGACGCATAAACCCGTGCCGGGTTATTTTCGACGCACACCGCCCGTGCGGGGTTATTTTTGACGCAAACCAGGTACATTTTTCACGCTAGCAGCGCTAGTGTGTTGTTACAACTACCTAAAGACTCTTTTTATTTTAAACCTTTTAAAAATCATAACTTGACTTGTGTATGTTGGATTTTTGTCGTTTTGGTCTTGTTTTGTCTAGATAAATATTTCCTATTTTTCAAAACTGGTGTTGTGTCATTTTGTAGTGTTTTCATTAAGTTACTGTGTGTGTTGGTACAAATACTTTACGCCCAGCACTCTGAGGTTAAGCCTACTGCTCTGCCAAGCTACCAAGGGGGTAAGCAGGGGTTAGCTGAGGGTGATTCTCTTTTATCCTAACTAGAGTGAGGGTCCTTGCTTGAACAGGGGGTAACCTGACTGTCAACCAAAGACCCCATTTCTAACAGATAGTTTTTGGAAAACATGAGGATGGCAATATATTGAAGCTGTCTTTAGGCCAGAATTTAAAATGGTTGATTTTGGCATTAGTCCAGGAGTACATCTAAAAATAAAGAAAAGGGACCGCAGCAGATTCAGTAAGTATGCTAATGTGTGTAACAAAGAGATGTGCAATGCTACCTGGCTTGGCAGTACCATGACTTTCAGTTAGGCAATACTCAGAACAAGGTTTGACTAGGATTAGTCAGTACATCTATGTTCCCCAGGCAGGGTTGGTTCCTCAATTATAGCTTCGGGCCCCACCCTAACCTAATTTATTACCTTCTATCTTTTTCCATCTACGCAGCTACATTAAATTTGGAATCTCTCAACCTCACTCTCTGGGAGGACTAGTTAGGATCAGGCAGTGCTTAATTTGTGCAAGTGTTTTCTGGTGCTGGGCACCAGCACTTATTTCTAAACACCGCCACCTATTATGGACTTTCACCACATGGTGGCGGTGTGTGTTTATTGTTCAGCTGGATTAATCAGCAGTGTATTTCCTTAAAAATTGTAAAACTAGCACATAGGCAATCGTAGAACTGACATTCTGCAGCAGTGGCAGAGCTGGGGGTGGTGCCAGCTGGAGTAGATGCCTATGAAGTGCCTTGGGCACCAGCACTTATTTTGTTTACAAATTAAGCACTGGAAACAGGCTCTTTGGAAAGACACGTGTGCTAGTGCGCATATGTCTGCTGTCGTACATTTTAGAGGGCTTACTTGGTGTCAGCTCTGGTCCTCTGCTGTGCAACAATGTAAGGCCAGTGCCCTTAATGGTGCAGTGCAGTCTCGCTAATTGAAAACAGGCTGGGCACTTTAAGCTTAAGCTCTGGGCTGTCCAAGGCTGTTTGTCAATCAGCGAGCTTGCACACTGCACCCATCAATTTCCTAACTCGTCACAGGGTGGGATGGGATCAGCAAGCCTTCATGGCCCCATCCCACCCCGGAGGGGTTGGGAAATGTTTGAGGGGAACATGAGTCTGGCAGGCTGTCCACAGTGAGATCTGTGGCATGCATTCCTCATGTGAGGGTGGGTGCTGCTTGAAGCAAGGCAGAGTCAAGAGTGTGGGAGAAAGGGAAAGTGTTGAAGCGGTGAAGGATTGAAGTACAAAGCTAGAAGGACGTGTTTACGAAGAAAGGGTCTGGCACTGTAAGTGATGATAGAGGTCTGTATATGAAAGGTGTAAAGCATATAGGACAGAGAGGGTAATAGACCCAGAGAAGAGGGTGCAGGTTAGGAGGATGTGCACCCGAGCAACATGCAAGAGATGGCCAATAAGCCATTTCAGTCAAGGCAATAGAAAGAGCGTTGTCACAGAATAATGGTGGATGAGACGATCTTTGAGGATGTGAGCACATAGATCATTTTAACAGAATGATATTGGATGCAGAGTGAAGTCCTGGTTCCCGGTATGTGTTGTTTGGTTCCTCGCTAGCATGCGTGAGCTCCCCTTCTGAGTCTGTAGTGCAATCCTGTTCCAGTGGTCCCAAGTTGCACTTTTAGGCATCCCCTGGGTGTCCCAGTTGCCCTGTGAGGTGTCCCTCAAGTGTTCTCTGAGGTGTTCTCCTACTGCCCTGTGAGGTATTCCCCGGTTGTCCCAGGTGTGCTGTGAAGTACCCCTAAGGTGTCCTACTATGTATTTCTCAGGTGACGTGTTAGGCCTTCCCCAGGTGCCCTGTGAGTTATTACCCAGGTGTTGTGTTAGGGGTTTCTTGGGTGTCCCAGGTGCCTTGTGAGGTGTTCTCCAGGTGTAATGTAAGAAATTCACCTGGGGCCTTGTTAGGTTTTTCCTAGGTGTCTATGAATTGTTCCAAGTGTGCCTTAGGTGCTCCATGAGGTGTCACCCAGGAGTCCTGTGAGCTCCCTATGGTCCCAAAGTGGCCAGTGAGGCGTAACCTAAGTGAGCTCTAAAGCATTCTCCATATGTTCTCTGAGGTTTTCCATAGTTGTCCTGAGATGGGTTTATCAGGTGCCCTATGAGGTATTCCATGGGTATCCTAGGCATCTTGTGAGGTTTTCCCTGGGGTCTTCTGAGGTGATTGCCAGGTGCCCTGATAGGTGTTCCCAGGAGCCGTGATTGGTGTGCCCTGTAGGTGTTCTTCAAGTTCCCATATTTCCTGTGTGTTGTCCCTCAAATGAACTGCGAGGTGTTCTCCAGTTGTCCTGTGAGGCATTCCCCAGGGTTTTTGTGAGTTATTCCTGTGAGTTGTAGGTGCATTGTGAAATGTCCCCTGTGTATCCCAGGTGCAATGTGATGTGCTGTTTTGGTGCACTAGGACCTATTGGCTTTGTATCCTGCGTGGTGTTCTCCAGGTGCCTTATGAGGTGTTTACCTGGTGTCCCTGGGTGTCCTCTGATGTCTTCCCCAGGTGCTCTGACTGACAGTTGTTCCCCAGGGTGTTCTATGAGGTGTTCCTCAGATGTCCTTAAGGTGTTCCCTGGATGCCCTGTGATAAGCTCCACGGCTATCCAGTGATGTGTTTCCCCCTGTGTTCTAGGTGCTCTGTGAGGTTTTCCCTCAGGTTCAGGTGCCCTGTGACTAGTCAACCAGGTGTGCTGTTCCCTGGGTGTCCCAGATGTATTGTGATTAGGCCCGAGATAAATCTTAATTCCCCCAGTGGAATTAGGGAATGTATATGGAGTTCCCACCAAAATCCACCAACTCCCACATGATGTTTTTTTTTTTACTGTTCGAGCACCACAGTGACAACGGGAACAACACAAGGGTTCAGAATGCAAGCTGAAGAGCACAAGTGAGATTTGGCATCCTCTTGCCAGATTTTCAGCCGCTAGGAGGACTTCCAGTGAGTTTTTCTGGAGGTAGCAAGCAGTCGTGGGCAGACTTAGTAGATTTTCTACTTGAGCCACAGCAAAATCAACTTGAAAATAGCATGATGCCATTCGTGTTGATTCTTCAGCATAGAACACGCTAACACTAGCAAAATCGGAGCACAAGCATCGCAATGTGCATTTTCAGCCTGAATCTGCAGAAAAGAATTTGCACGCTTTATATGAATTTATCGAATCATATTATATTGTCATAATATTTTAACTCCCTGTGATTTGGTGAAATAAAATTCTGCGAGTTCTGCCCCGGCCTAATTGTGATATGTTTCGCATGTATCTTTGATAAGTTCCTAAGGTGCACTGAGAAGTGTTCTCTTTGAGTCCCTGATGCATGACAGGTATTCCTCAGGTTACTGCTTCCTGGATCAAAGAGTGTGCCTCTGAAAGAGGCCTCACCCAGAATCAAGACACAACCAGATGCAGTGCGCATGAAAATGTTCAGTGAGAGGCGTATTGTTATTTTTAGGGCGTTGTCTTTCGGTTAGTGAAAGTATTATTTGGAACAGTTTAGCTATGGGGGTTGCAGGACTTCTCAGAAGTATGTTTGTAGTTTTGGCCAAATGAAACAAGCATTTGCAATGCAACGAGTCTCGCATTACGTCGACTTAGAGCTATTAGCGCTGTAAACTCCTAACCGGACTTTTCTTGCCACATTAAATGAAAAAAAAAAAAACGTGCACGATCGGGCTGCGTAATAAAGAGAAAAAGTATCCCAGAAACCATACGGAAAGCATGGAGCCTCATCTGTTTCCAGTAGTTTACCGGTGCTCTCGAGGCGGGCTAAACACCGGAAAAGTGATGACATATGCATGCCTTTCACCAATGAAAACAAGCAGATTTTAAAAGGCAAGCCCACGAACCAATGAAAGTGACTGATGTAACATGAGTGTGGTTAAAATCCCCCTAAAGAGAGATTAGAAGAGGGAAGGAGCGCTTTGCGCTCGCCCCTAAAAAATTGCATTTTCTTAAAGCGGCAGCTCTTTTGCAGAACCAAAAATCACTAAAAAGTGCTCTGGAGAAATGAAATATTGTTGTTCAAACTATTATACGTATTAACGAAAATGCAATTTTGTTTATGCTTGTGAGAGATTTTTACATGCTAATAATGTCAGGGCAGGCCAATTCAAGTAGTCTATACCTCTGATTTATTCTGAGCACTAGGGGGCATATTTACCAACTTTTGGCACAGGGCAGCACGCAAGCCTTCTTGCTGCGCTGCCCTGCGTCAGAAGAAAAGGGCAGGAATGCACCATATCTATAAGATACAGTGCATTCCTGTTCTTTTCCCCCTGTGCTGGTGCACAATGGGCTTCCTTGCACCATGGTGCAAGAGTGTCTGTTTTGCAGGGATGATTGTTGTTGTGCAGGAATGGACACCATCCTGCGCAAAAACAATCACAAGAAGCATTGTTCTCTTTCTATGTGTGCTGCAGAATACAACACACATATAAAAAAGGAAAAACAAAGAGAACTAAAGGTATTTCTCCTTGTTGCTCCCCTGCCTTTGACGCATTGTCAGCTTTACAAAATCTTGTAAATCTGGGACTGTGTCCAATGTCATGGGTGTTAAGTGGAAACACCCACCATAACGTCCATGGCACGCCTCCCTGTCACAGGGTGACGCATCGCAGTGACTTGACTTGCGTTTTCTCAGTCCATATTAACAAGGCCATGAAGAGTCATGCAGTGTGGCTGTACCTTGGCCTTGTTAAAATGCCCTGCAACTAAAAGTGACGTTGTCCTAGGGGTATCCCAAAGTCACCAGGTTGTCTTGGAAACAGTACTTGGTTTTCTCAGTCACAGCCATCTGTTGGATGTCTCGCAGTTTAGTAAATTATATGGATGTCTCTATCAGACACAGCCCTCATAGGGGCATATTTAAGAAACGTGGTACTGCACACAGTGCAGCGCCACTTTTCTTGTGCCCCTTAGAGCTTCCCTAAAGCCACCATGGTGCGGCGCATTCAAAATACGGCACACCATGGCGGTAGTTAGGAGACTAGCGTCAGAATTTTTTATGTTAGGCCAGAACTTTGCAGGGTTAGTGTCAAACATTTTTACGCTAATACTGCAAAGCGCCCAGAGGCCCATTGTAAGCAATGGAAGCCTTCTTTTAACGCCTGCTCTGAGCAGGCATTCAAAGTGCCAAAAAATGACACAATGAATCTCTTAGATTTCTTTGTGCCATTTTTTTGCCCCCCCTAATGGGGGGACACCCTCTTTGCATACAAAATGCCTGGCTCAGGCATAATGTAGTGCAAAGGGTGACATAGTGGCACAATGCATACATTGCACCACTTTGCAAATATGGTGCAGCATTTTTGGCCTTCTAACGCTACACAAGCGTATAAAAAATGACGCTAACGTGGCGTTAGAATGGCACTAGGGTCTCTTAAATATGCCCCATAGTGTCTCAGACTCCAAGGCAGTCTCCATGGGTTTCTCATTCTGAATCATCAGGATGCCTCAGGCACAATTACCCTAGTGTCTCAGGAGCAGCTCTTGATATCTCCTCCAGATGTCTCCATCCAGGAAAAGACCTGCAGGTATCTCATGTCTTAGTCTGAGTCCTCAGGGCATCTCAGACCCAAATACCATGGACCCTCTTTATGGTTGTCCCATTCTGAGTCTTCGGGGTGTCCCAGGCACCAGTATATTTTGGAAACAGACCTAAGTGGCTCAAGTACATTTGTCTTCTGGATGTCACATAGGCACAGTCCTCTGGGTGTGTCACTCGCACTGGTCCTGAGTGGGTCTCTATATGAGACCTTTTGGTGTCTCAGTCACAATTCCCAGGCTGACTTAGAAACAGTCATGGGTTTCTGAGGTGCAATCATCTCCTGGGTGTCTCACTCTCAGAAACTATACTCAATCAATCAATCAATCAATCAGTTTATTTGTAGAGCGCACTACCACCCGTGAGGGTCTCAAGGTACTGAGGGAGGTGCTGCTACTGTTCAAATAGCCAGGTTTTGAGCCGCTTCCTGAAAGTCAGCAGGTCTTTGGTCTGTCGTAGGGGCAAGGGAAGGGTGTTCCAGGTCTTGGTGGCGAGGTGGGAGAAGGATCTGCCACCGGTAGTCGCTCTTCGGATGCGGGGGATGGTGGCGAGGGCAAGGTCAGCTGAGTGGAGATGGCGGGACGGGGTGTAGAAGGTGAGTCGTCTGTTGAGGTGGGTGTTGTGGAGTGCCTTGTGTGGGTGGGCGAGGAGCTTGAAGGTTATCCTTTTGTTGACGGGGAGCCAGTGTAGGTCTCTCATGCTGTCCGTGGTCTGCATGGCGAGGGATAGAGCCCGGTAGATCTATACTAGATGCGCTTGGTGTCACTTGCAACCCTTTTCATCCCTTCCAAACCCCATTGGCACAACTGTGCTTCAGTCACTCAGGGAAATTTAGGAGTTCGACTCCCGCCCCACCAACTCTGAAATTCACCAGCGGCCACTGACAAGATGAAAGCCATGGACGTCTGATAGGGATTGCCAGAGTAAGATTGTTTATTTGAGAGAGAGAGTGTCTGTAAATGTGAATTTGTGTGTATGTGTAAGTATGTGTGTTTGAGTGAAAGTGGAGGTCAAAGGGCGTGCAATCTCACTTCCGGTACCCCTGGCATTTCGGTGAATTGACGTCCATGATGAAAGGAGAGACCAAGCTGGAGACACAACGAGCTCTGCAGTGCTGCAGCAGCCAGTGGAATTGGCAGGCAAGAGCATCATGGAGGGTATGATTTGCTGGTAAATATCTAAGGGAAAGCAAGAGTAATTATTTTGAACAAAATATGAAAATATTAAGAAACATTAGCCAGAAAAATGCTTTTCAGAGCCTGGAAGGGGTGGGCAGCTGCTGGGTCCCCTCCTCCCTCCCCCAAGTGCTGTTCCATCTGCCCATGCTGTCATCACTCTGCTTGCAAACCCCGCCGTCTGACAAGTGACAGCATCTAAACAATAACGAGAGTGAGGCTGGTGCAGAGACCTGCAGGGCCCTGATGTGCGAGGTGGCCCTCTCCCCGTGGCGCAGCATTATTTACGGTTTCTCTCAGCTTTCACATCCCCTACGGGGGTCTCTACTCCCAGGGGAAGCCCAGGTGCACGCCTGACAGCTAGAGGAATATCAGAAAACCACACATTAAAGCACTTAGAGGGTTTGGTCGTAAACAGCATGTGGTATTCCCTGTAATGGCTCCTTCCTCTACCTAAGCCCCCCCACACCAGTAACCCCCCCAGCCAGAGCCCTAGGTACAATGGTTCTCCCCACCCAACATTCCATCTGCTGAGTCCTGTGTCAGGTAGGTGTTTGCTGGGGAGTGATTATATATATATATATACACACACACACACACACACACACACGCACATATATATATATATCTATATATACATATATATAGATACATATACACACATATATGTATATATATATATATATATTTTTTTTTTAACTGTTGTGCACCCTTTACTTTGCACTTCCACACAGCACTCTCTTCAGTTTGCTGGTCATAAAGTCCTCCCTAGAGTGAAACCAGGAGACTTCTAGACAGATCAGTGCTTCTGAAAGACAGGTAAAGCTTGGTCAAGAGACATAGGGGGTCATTCTGACCCCCGCGGGCGGCGGGAGCCGCCTGCCTGGAGGGAGCCGCCATATGGCCGCTCCGCGGTCGAAAGACCGCGGAGGCCATTCTGGCTTTCCTGCTGGGCTGGCGGGCAACCGCCAGAAGGCCGCCGCCAGCCCAGCGGGAAACCCCTCCCCACGAGGAAGCCGGCTCCGAATGGAGCCGGCGGAGTGGGTAGGTGCGACGGGTGCAGTGGCACCCGTCGCGTATTTCAGTGTCTGCAAAGCAGACACTGAAATACAAAGTGGGGCCTTCTTACGGGGGCCCCACGACACCCCTCACTGCCATCCTGTTCCTGGCGGTCGGAGCCGCCAGGAACAGGATGGCGGTGAGGGGGTCGGAATCCCCCATGGCGGCGCAGCAAGCTGCGCCGCCATGGGGGATTCCCAGGGCAGCGGAAAACCGGCGGGAGACCGCCGGTTTTCCTGGTCTGACCGCGGCCAAACCGCCGCGGTCAGAATGCCCTGCGGGGCACCGCCAGCCTGTTGGCGGTGCTCCCGCATCCCCGGCCCCGGCGGTCCTTGACCGCCGGGGTCGGAATGACCCCCATAGTCAGTCACAACGCAGGGTGGCCTGACTTTGTCTCTATACCAGTTGCCATTTATATGAAACCGCCAATGTCACTGGTTCAATTTAGATCTATCCCTTTTTCAGATATGCTCTCTTGCCTTTTAATCTGCTCCGGGTCCAATCAACCCATAGTTCTTGCCTCCCATCCATGGTGAGACGTGGGTATGGTCTCCTTGTAATCTGACCTCGGAATGAGCTACGCCTGGGTCCCGTTGTAATATGATCTCTGAAAAAATTACCCTGTGACACCCTTGTAATTTGACCTCTGAATGAGCTACTCTGTGGCCCCCTTGGAAACTGACCTCTGAATGAGCTACTCTGTGGCCCCCTTGTAAACTGATCTCTGAATGAGCTATTTTGTGTTCCCCTTGTAATCTGATCTGTTAATGAGACACTCTGTGGCCCATCTAGTAATCTGAACTCTGAATTAGCTACTCTGTGCCCCCCCTTGTAACCTGAACAGTGAATGATCTCTATTGTGCCCCCGCTCCTTGTAATCTGACCTCTGAGTGAGCTACTCTGTGGCCCAATGCAATCTGAACTCTGAATGAGTTACTCTGGCAAAGTGGAAATGGAAAAACACGTAGCCTGGGAACTCTCAGCCTGCAACTTGTAGCCCATCTGGGTAATGCTGCTTTAGTGTATATACATGTGAAACCTGCAGGTCACAAGGCTTAAGATTTGTAAAATAGCTCAGTAGGTTATGCATCTTCTGGGAACATCTGCATGCAACCATTATGGCATGTGTTCTAGCTTGGCTGTAGCCCATTTGGCCAGCCTCCGGTTTCCGGGCATAGTATTGTAAACAAACACCCAAAAGGTGTTGGGTGTAATGCATGCAAACAGTGTAACCACTGGCATTCTCATTCCAACCCATTGTTTTTTTCCCACTGCGTCACACTTGACAGATGGCCTGCTTTACGGTTCGGCCGATGGAGTTTTTTTACGTCTCCCATCCTGCCTTCATTCCTTTTGGCAAATTTAGAGACGTCCACTGGCCTCACTGATATCTCTATACATTGGTATGACTTGTCGCCATAATGGTTCCTGTCATTGTAGGAAAAGTTTGTCAGATAAGTATGGGCATATTTTTTTCTTTTCTTTAACTGCCCCTCATTGCTAAGGTGTACGTTGCAATGATGGACAGTAAAAAGCCATCTGACTGTCCACACTTATTAGAGCGGACCGTTGGATAGCTTAACTCCCACAGCTCCTACTCCATTGGGCTTTCAGAGGAAGCTTTACACCACTGGTGTAAAATTTTAAGTCAAAATCAGGTGGGCAGAGTACTCTGTCACCACTGCGATGGCCCACTGCTTTTTTAGTTGGGAAATGTGAGAGCAAAACTCCCTGAATCTCACTGACTAAGCTACACCACCGCAAAACAAGTGCACCTTTGTTTTCTCTAAGGGACTGTTGAGTCAGGAATCAAAGTGTGGCAGAGACCAGCTTTGATTTAGGACAAATGCTTACATTTAGGACACAATGAGAAAAGGAATTACCCTGGTCTTCATAGGGATGAGAAGGAAAGGTCTCACTTACAGCATGCCGGAGGAGATCAAGCAAACAACTGCCAGGAAGGTCCTCAGTGTCTGTTCAATATCAGCCTGCTCCATGGAGCTACGATACTGGGACCAATGTGAGGGAAGTCCACCCAGTCCTTGCACACCCATGAGACACTTTTGGTTTTGAGGCACACTGTGATGAGACAGTGTGAAGGTTCAAGTAGAGGACATTGTGTTTCACCCAGTGGCGTAGCGTGGGTTGTCAGCACCCGGGGCAAGGCAAGTAATTTGCGCCCCCTAACCCGGGGCAAGGCAAGTAATTTGCGCCCCCTAACCCGTGGATTTAGTCTCTTCCAAGATGTTGCGCCCGGTGCGGCCGGCCCCCCGTGCACCCCCCACGCTACGCCACTGGTTCCACCTCATCTCTGTATTCAGTCAAATTCGCCTGCATCCAAGACAGAATCACCTTATCCCCAGTGGAAGCATAAGTGTTTTCTGTCGCTCCAAGCTCGGACTCAAGGCGGTCCAGGAGATTATGAACTGACTTGAGAACACCAACACTTTTGGACATGCACATTCCCCTGATATACACTTTAAAAGCTTTTCACAGTGTAGCCAATGCAGCGTCATGAGACTATGGGACTGATTTAGAACTTGGCGGATGGGTTACTCTGTCACAACAGTGATGGATATCCCATCAGCCAAAAAGATTTAGATTTTGGTGGACTGGGTTATCCGTCACTGTTGTGAAGAAGTAACCCATCCGCCAAGTTCTCAATCAGGACCCATGTGCGCTACAACACTTGCAGTTCTAGGCGGACTCAACAGAGGAATTACCTAACTTGCTGGGAAATGTTAAGATATGGTAATTAATGGTTATGACATAAACAGTGTGCAGTGGATGAGGAATAAAGGGATCTGTTATAGAGCTCCATGTGTGGCGTGGTAATTTAAATGCTCCTGGGCTGGGGAGGACGCTATAACTGGCAACGAGTAGGGGATACAGACTCTGAAGAAACAAGATTGCTCTCCCTCAGAGTTTGCAATGATTCAGCAAACTGCTTGGCCTGTCTCATGCACTCAAACCGATGAGAAGCAGTTCGAAGTTGGCGTGTGTGGAGTCAAAGCCCCGCTCCAGCCCACATACGGCCCTCGAAGAAGTAGTCTCTGTGGAGGAGCACATTTGAAATACCCACCATAATCCATTGGTAAGGCTGAAAGAAGAAAGAAAGAAGAAATACTCCTTTGTGCCATAACACAGAGCCATCATCAATGTAAAGCAAACGCTAAAGACAGTGATAACCAGGTACGAAAGTGCAAAACGTACTTACCAGCAAGAGCGAAGAAAGTGCCACATGACCTCGAATCGGGTGTGACAACCCAGGCCCAGATGAGAAGCCAAGGCGTACACAGTGGCAAGTGACATCCAGTGCACCGAAAGCCACCAGAATAGTGTATTTTCTCGATGGCTGTAAAAAAGAGCACACAGGTCGATGCAGCTGTGTTTCTGAAACCACCAGTGCCATTAGACACCGCCAAGCATCAAAATATTGGTGCCAGGTGGACTGCATTGATCGAGACGTTCAATGATTTCATAGATGCACAAGAAGAAGTAGATGATAAGAAAATCATTAAGTATTTAAAGAACCTTGCCTGTGACGGAGTAAAAGAAGTGCTGAAGAAAATCTCAGACTGATGCAATATTGTACCGTCAGATGAAAGAAGCATTTGGTTCCAAGTTCAATCCGATGCCGAAGGTCGACTATGAAGGGCACATTTGCAATCAAGTGAGAATGCAAGCTGGTGAAACGATGGATGAGTTTGTTGAAAGACTTGATGTACTTATCAAACACAGCGGGCCAGATGTATGCCTGTATGTTTTGTGACTCACAATTTGGGTTTCATTTGCAAATTGCAAATTGAAGTCGCAAAACCAAATATACAGCAGTGGCACTGTGATTCTCAGTGGGGTCACAAATGACCTACTTCATCAATATTCATGAGGTAGGTCACAATTTGAAACCCCATTGGGAATGGCAGCACTCTCTGGGGACAGTAGATAACCAAGTCTGTGACTGTTTTTTAAACAAAGCAGCTTTTTAAAAAAAAATGCAGCCTGTTTTCTTTAAAGGAAAATGGGATGCATTTCAAACACAAAAATGAAAAGTTTTCTTTCCATTTATTCAGAGTAGGGAATGGTCCATGGGACCACTACCTGCTCTGAATTTTTTGTTGTTGCTTCCATTCACAAAGGGGAAGGGGTCCCATGGGGACCCCTTCCCGTTTGAGGATGGATTACCACCAATTTGAAATTAGTGGTAACTATGCGGTCACAAAACAATCATACATGCCACTACGACTCGCAATTAGGTAGGGACGTCCTTTGAATGCCCCTTCCTAATTGCTAGTCGCAATCCCTATTTTGCGAGTCGGTATATGCATGCAAGCTTGCAAATTATGGATGGTACATTCGAATAGGCAGTTTTGTGTGTTGCAAAAAGCAAAAGATACACCTTTTGCGGACGGGCCCTGTAAGTTTAGTGAATTTAATGATGAAGAAGCAATATGCCTCAGAGTAATCAATGGCTGTCTTTCAGACTCTCTCAGAAGACGCATATTGACAAAGGGGCTCAGTTTAGAGAAAATATTAATGTCTGCGAGAGCCAAGGAAAGAGCAGAACAATGATGAATGAATCAGCGCTGGTCCTGAAAAGCAAGCACAAGTACAAGGTAGATGCATGCAAGTCGACTTTTTTAAGGAAGAAAAAGTGTTTTTGATGTGAGTTTCCATTCCCCATGAAGGTAAATCTCCAGCCTTATGACAGATGAGCAAAGGTTTCAGGACAAAACACCTCATAACTGTTTGCAAAGGGAAAGAAAAACACAATACGTCACATCAAGAAGTGAAAACGGACACCAGAAGGTTCCAGAAGCATTCTTGCAATGCTCACAAAGGCCAAAAAGCAACATCAGTTACAACAAGGCAAAGTCAATCATCTTCAAGCTCATTCTACAAAAGCTCTTCAATGTCATTATCAAGCACCGATGAATAAGATGGATGTGAAGTGATGGTATCGACTGGATGGAAAGCCAGGTACATGCCGGTTTGGCTGCTTGCAAGAAAGAACAAAAGACAAAGGTAAATCATTAAACAAAACAACTGAATTCATTTGGACACTGCCCCAATGTTAAAATAAAAGTTGACCCATAACCGTTATCATAGACAGTGGTCCATCGGTTAACATCATGCCAGTCCAGAAGTTCAATAGTCGGTCTCCTGTGCCACACCTCAACCTGTCAAGCACAAAGGTATTTATGTGGGCTGCTTCTAAACCGCTGCAGAGTCAAGGGTCATTCACAGTGACAATGCTACATAAAGCAGTATCAGTGCAAGTGACACGTCACGTTCTTCAAGGAATTTCATCCAGTGTATGCCTAATCAGTTTTGCCACTGCTGCTGACATGGGATTGGTATGTCTCAATTACAAGCGCCACACTCAATCTGAAATTGTGAGTCAGTTTCCATCTTTGTTTCGTGGCCTAAGAATGCTCAGGACCATGAAAGTGCAACTTCACATTAATGAGGACATTTGCCCGGTTGGCCAGCGGCACCGCAGAGTCACTTTTCACTTGCAAGAAGCTGTTGAGAAAAAACTAGAAACACTGCTGAAGCATGACATCATCCAGAGCTCCACCAGTCCTATGCCTTATGTTTCATCCATAGTGGTGATGCCAAATTAGGACAGGGGAGGTGCAGTGTGCATCTGTGTTGAGATGTGCCAGGCCAACAAAAAATAGAAAGAGAAGAAGATCCTGGTCCACACATAGCGAACATGATCACGCAACTGAACTGTGCCAAAGTCTTCTCCCATCTTGACCTGAACAAGGGATACCATCAACTCGAGTTGGAATAGAACTGCAGTGCACCACATTTACAAGGCCGCGCTAAGCCACTTTTTGTGGCTTAATGCCACCTTATAAATATGGATCCCTCTGAGGCAGTTTTCTGTGGCAGAGAGGCGTACAATGGGTGTTGATGTGGGCATTCCACTGCAACACCCATTGCTTTTGACGCTGCCCCAGATTTACAAGAATCTGTAAATCTATGGCAGCGCCAAAAATGAACACCACTCCAGAGGTGGCGTCAGCATGGCAAAACGAGGAGGAATACTTTTATTCCCCCTCCTTTTTGCTTTCTGCCTCTGTCTACTGTAAGACATACCTTCCTACACATAAACAATCATTCAATAATAATGATTTGTTACTTCTATGTGTGCTGCATTCTGTAGCACACATGGAAGTGCCAAATCACCATTGTAGATTGTTTATGTGCAGGCAGGGACACCTTCCTGCACATAAACAATCAATCCCCTCAACGCGACATCCTTGCACTATGGTGCAAGGATGCCTGCATTGGCACTGGCAGAAAATGTAACTCTGGAGTAGGGGGAAACATAAGGTTGCACCGTATTTTACTAAATACGGCACATCCCTCCATTTGTAAAGTGGCGCGTCACTGCAAAGTTTGGCGCAGCACCGTGCTGTGCCACTTTAGTAAATCTGGCCCTGAGTGTGGTTCCCGCATTTTAGAAATGGGGTCTTTGTTTGGCAGTCAGGTTACCCCCTGTCCAAGCAAGGACCCTCACTCTAGTCAGGGTAAGGGAGAATCATCCTCAGTTGACCCCTGTTCACCCCCTTGGTAGCTTGGCATGAGCAGGCAGGCTTAACTTCAAAAGCAAGGTGCCAAGTATTTGTACCAACACACATAATAACTCAGTGGAAACACTGCAAAAGAACACAACACAGGTTTATAAAAATAGATAATATTTATTTAAACAAAACAAGTTGAAAATGACAAAAATCCATCGTACACAAGTCAAGTTATGAATTTAAAAAGCAAAAGAGTCTTAAATCCTCTAGAAAACAGTGAGAACAGTGCAAAAGTACCTGGGTAGTGTCAAATTAACACCGCACAGGCGAGTGTGCGTCGGAAAAGGCCATTGATGCGTTGATTTCTCACTTTGTTTCCTCTCTCCTGCAGGAGAGTGATGCGTTGATCCGGACGGGCACCTCGGGTCCAGGTAGGCTTTGCTTTGTTTTTCCACATCGAGCGATGTTGCGTTGAAAATCCGGTTGCACGGTATCACAAAGCCGCACTGCATGGGGTTTGCATCATTATCAGTCTCCGTGAGCAGGTGTTGCGTGTCGTTTCTCCAGCTGCGTAGCGTCGATCTTCCAGCTGTGATGCAGGTGGAGTACAGCGTGTCGTTTATCAGCCGCAACACGGAAAGTGTTTCGAAAATTTCCCTGCATGGCTGTTTGTGCATGGATTTTCAGTTCTTGGTTGCCAGCTTCATCTCTCAAGGGCCAAGGGACTGGATTGACCACCACTTGGCAGGGCAGGAGTCTCAGCAGAGAGTTCAGGTGCTGGGAGGGGAAGTCTTTGATGGCCCTGAGACTTCAACAACAGAAGCAAGCTCAGTTCAGGCCCTTGGAGATTCTTCTTCAAGCAGGAATGCACAACAAAATCTAGTCTTTGCCCTCTTTCACAGGCAGAAGCAGCAACTGCAGGATAGCCCAACAAAGCACAGTGTCAGGCAGGGGCAGCACTTCTCCTCAGCTCTTCAGCTCTTCTCCTTGGAGGAGGTTCCTCCTGGTTCCAGAAGTGATCTAATTTTCAGGGGTTTTGGGTGCTCTTCTTATACCTCTTTCTGCCTTTGAAGTAGGCCTACTTCAAAGTGAAGTCTCTGCTGTTTTAAAGATCCTGCCTTGCCCAGGCCAAGCCTCAGACACACACCAGGGGGCTGGAGACTGCATTGCGTGAGGGCAGGCACAGCCCTTTCAGGTGTAAATGACCACTCCTCCCCTCCCTCCCAGCACAGATGGCTCATCGGAATATGCAGGCTAAACCCCAGCTCCCTTTGTGTCACTGTCTAGAGAGAGGTGCAAACAGCCCAACTGTCAAACTAACCCAGACAGGGAATCCACAAACAGGCAGAGTCACAGAATGGTTTAAGCAAGAAAATGCCTACTTTCTAAAAGTGGCATTTTCAAACACACAATCTAAAAACCATCTTCACTAAAAGATGTAGTTTTAAACTGTGAGTTCAAACTCCAAATGTCTATCTGCTCCCAAAGGGAATCATCACTTTAATAACATTTAAAGGCAGCCCCCCATGTTAACCTATGAGAGAGACAGGCCTTGCAACAGTGAAAAACGAATTTGGCAGTATTTCACCGTAAGGGCATGTAACAAACATAAGTACATGTCCCACCTTTTTACACTGCACCCTGGCGCTGGGGCTACCTAGGGCCTACCTTACGGGTCCCTTACATGTATAAAAAGGGACGGTTTAGGCATGGCAAGTGGATTCAGACTATAATATCCAGATAAAGTTCAAACTGTGGAGACCATTTAAAATCGATAAAAGAATTGGTTAATCGACCATGTGTTTTGCAGGTTACATAATTATCCCTAACTTAAGACCAATAGATTGACTTTGAAAAATTTTTATGACGTCTCTCTAGATTATGGGGAAACCAGTGAGATACATGTTGGATCCAAGGGAGTGTGTTGACATTTTGACATTTTAGTAAATCGAGTAATGAGGTCTTGTATATGTCTAATTCAGGAGTGGTCCATATCCTGATCCAATAAAGAAGAGGTCTTAGAATGACTAGGTCAGCTACTCGACTTAAACCCAGGTAAAAAAATAATGGGGACAAGGGTGTGGTGCGTGGACCCGCAATCAAAGCCCTTGCGAAATAATTTTTGCCCACTGATATCTTGTTGCAATAGGAAAATCCCCATACTTCTGCTCCGTACAGAGCTGCTCCTTGCGCCTTGGCTATATAACTTTTAATTGCTGGGGATACAACTTTTGTAAAGGAACTTTGATAAAAACGCAATATAGATGAAGCTCTATGTTGTAACAACCCTGCACTCTTTATGATCTGATCTTCCCATGTTAGCTTGCTAGTTAGCCTGACACCCAGGTAATCTATGGAGCTGACTTTCTTCAGGGGGACTCCATCAATTTAGATGGAACATCTTTAACTAGGACCTTTGGAAAGCACCATCAATTTAGTTTTGTTAATGTTAACCTCCAACCCATGTTCGCTACAGAATAAATTGAATCGGTTAACGAGGGTTTGGAGCCCCATTGGTGTCTCTGAAATGAGGAGTGAGTCATCTGCGAAGAGGAGAATGGGAATTTTTTGTGCATTCAAAGAAGGGGCATCATTCTGACAAGTGGTCACAACCTTCACCGCTTCATTAATAAATAAGGTAAATAGTAAGGCGGCTAGCACGCAACCTTGGCGAACTCCCCTTCTGATTGGAATCTGTTCAGTCAGTTCGCCTTGATTGCCCCACCTCACTTGCGCATAGGTGTTTTCATGTAGTCGTTTTAACAAAAGTAGTATATCCCCTGGAACTCTCAGTCTACCCAGCACTTCCCATAATTTAGCTCTTGGGACCAGATCAAAGGAGGATCGCAGATCTATAAATACTACATATAAGCGCTGCTTGGCGATAAGTACATATTTCCAATACATTATAGCCAACCTGAAGACCTGGTCTACCGTGCTGGTTTGCGCACGGAATCCTGCCTAAAGTGATGAGAGAATTTGATGATCCTCAACCCAGCTAGTTAGCCTCTGTAAAATTTGTTTAGCAAAGATCTTTTGTAAGTTATCTATAAGGCTAATTGGCCTATAATTGGCTGGGAGATTTACATTGCCTTTTTTATAGATTGGTATGATTTCCGCCCCCTTCCATGTGCCTGGGATTTGTCCCCCTGCAGCAATACTGTTTGGGATAGCATTAATGTACCAGGACCAAATGTTTGGTTCCGATCTATAAAGATCTCCAGGTAGCTCATCCGGCCCGGGTGCTTTGCCAGGTTTTAAACTATTTATGGCCTCAAGGGTTTCTTCTATGGTAAAAATAATACAACCCTTGAAAGCGCAGCGGTCCCCCTCTAGAGGGGGCAGGCTAGGGTTCAAATCTGATGGCATTGATGGGGGATGGACTACATTGATGTCCGTTAGACCCTCTGGTAAGGTATAAGGGGGGTCATTACGACCCTGGCGGAAGGCGGAGAACCGGCGGTAAGACCGCCAACAGGCTGGCGGTCTTACCTTGTGGAATTATGACCATGGCGGCTACCGCCATGGTCATCCGCCGGTTCTCCGTTCCGCCGGGCTGGAGACCTGGGTCTCCAGCCCGGCAGCCGTCACTGTACCGCCAGCGGTATTTTGACCCGGCTTACCGCCGTGGATTTCCAGCGGTTTGAACCGCCATGAAATCCATGGCGTAAGCACTATCAGTGCCAGGGAATTATTTCCCTGGCACTGATAGGGGTCTCCCCCACCCCTCACCCCCACCCGACTCCCTCCCCCACATCCCCCACCACCCCTGCCACCCCCCAAAGGTGGCAGGGCCCCCCTCCCCACCCTGACCCCCAACATCACATAACTCACACACACCCGACACGCATGCAGGCACCACCAACACACACATGCACACACACCGACATACATGCCAACATCCACACACACAGTCAGACACGCACACCCACATTCAAACATACATCCATACAGACATACCCACAGACATACACGCACTCATTCCCAAACACGCATCACCCCCACAAGCATACACGCACTCACACAACCCCTCTACATGCTCAGACACACACCCCCATGCACGCACACAACAGACAACACCCCCCAACCCCCTCCCCTAACGGACGATCGACTTACCTTGTCCGTCGATCCTTTGGGAGGGGACGGGAGCCATGGGGGCAGCTCCGCCGACACCACACCGCCAACAGAACACCGCCACGGCGAATCACAGGACGTGATTCGCTGGCGGTGTTCTGTTGGCGTGGCGGTGGAGGTGGAGCAACCTCCACTACCCGCCTCTCGCCAGTATGGCTGTTGGCGGCTCTCCGTCCGTAAAGGGACGGAGAGCTGCCAACAGTCATAATATGCCGAGCGGCAAACCGCCACTACTGGCGGTCTTCCGCACGGCGGTCCCTCGGCGGTCTTGTAAAAAGACTGCCGAGGTTGTAATGAGCCCCAAAGACTGGAAAAATGCTCTACCCAACTTTTGGGTTGTATGTGGTCATTAGGGCAATTCCTACCTCCATTTTCTCTTTTAGACAAAAGTTCCTAGAAGTGCTTGTTGTTCTTCAATCTAGAGGCATCTAATAATTACTGCCACAGGGAATCCTCCCACCGCTTTTTTGCATTGGTTAGGGTTCCTTTGTATGTGCACCTGGCTTGTTTGATCTCCTCCAGGGAACCTGACATTACTGCTGCATTTAGCCCAGACTTTGCCCTAGAGCAGATCTCATCAAACCATCCCTTGAGCCCTTTTCCCTTCGCAAGGCCTTGGCCAACCTACTTTATAGAAAAAGCTCTGTAGCTGAATGGCCAGGCTGTCGTGTATTTTGAGAATCGGAATATTTTCCACAGCCTGGTCTTCATACTCCGCCAAGTTGTCTATAAAGGTTTGATATATTGCTCTGATCAAATGGGGGTTGGACATCACTTTAGGCCAAGTAGCCTTGGTGAAATTGTTATTCCAACATGGTGGCGGAACCAATGTGACGTGATTATTTAGTGTTCTCCTAAACATTTCCCCAGACAAGGTAAGAAGCAGAGGGAAGTGATCACTGTCACATCTCACTTCTACTCTCATGTCTTCCAAGTAAGGCCACAGCCTAACATCCACCAAAAAATAATCAATAGTACTTGTGGACATACCCCTTTTAAATTTTGGTGCAATGTTCAGATCAGATAATGTTCTACCATTGCAAGCCCTGAGGCCATGCTTTAAACATAATGTGGCTAGTTGCATGGCCACACAAGAGCGTGTACCGGGCCGAGTGGTGGATAACTGTGGGATCCCCCACAGCTCGTCTTCTTCGTCGGTTAGGCCGCTAAGTAGGGTAGAGGGTTAATCACAGGGCACTCGTAACAGTTTAAGCACATACCTCATCGTTCATCAACTCCTGTAATTATAAATGAGGCGATCCTGCCTAACAGCACAGATCAAGCATCAGAACCTGTGCCATCAGTGCACAACCTGAGTGCATCTCACCCACCTCATAACAGTCGGTCTGGCCGACTAGTGCGAGTTCCTCAATGACTTATTAAAGAAATATAATGTGACTGTTGTTTATACTTTTCATTTAACAAAGGGGAAGATGTAGTGTCGTGAGACTATGTGCACTCTGTTAAATTCTAAGTGGATTTAGCATAGGAATAACATAACTTGCCGGGAGGTGTTAAAGTGTTGTTATTAATGGTTATGACATAATCAGTGTGCAGTGTGTGATCGTAGGCTGAAAAGTAGACACATCTGTAATAGAGGTCCTTGTGTGGCATGGTCACTTGCATGCTCCCGGGGAGGACACTACAGCCACTTCATCAACAGAGTTATCATTTAAACTTATAGCTTCCCTAATTTAAGTCCTGAAAATAGCATCTCGCAGCTCTTTGCCTTATAGGTGCCAACTGTATAATCGTGGGGGAGGGGTGGAACTTTCAAATGCTACTGTCACTGGGGAATGATCACACAAAGTACACAGAGTATCTCAGTGCCTCTGACCATAGGCATTAGCGCCCAGGACACCAGCGACATATCAAGATGAAAGGACATATAATGCACAGGAGAGTAAACAGTATGTTCAGCTACATGCAGATGTGTCACCCACCAGGCATCTACCAAGTTATACAATTGCATTATATTAGCAGGTGCAGCGCTGGATTGTGATGTGGGTCATGGACTCTCAGAGGCCCTGTCAATGTTTGACTGGAATGTCAGATTGAAATCCCCCCCAGTAACATTGGCCGGTCCCTGTACTTGGAGCATAAGTGTAAACATTGGCAAAAAAGACAAGGTCATCAATATTTGGACCTTGTATGATCACAAACAATAATCATTGACTCCCCAGCATACCAGATACCACAATCATCTGCCCTCCAAGTCTTTGAAATGTTCTACTAGTGTGAAATGATTGTCTCCTTTAGCCATCGGATCTCTTCTGTAGCAGGGTCTTGTTTTGCCATGTTAAGGGCGTTAAAAATATGCTGGAGTTTGTTCCCTTAGATGTTCAGGAAACCATTGTCCATCTAGCCATAGCTATGAAACATAACCCCTTATATCTACAGATTGTGAAAAATGCAGCAGCCAGGTTGATTTTGGGATTGCCTGATTCTCAGTCGGTCAGTTTACATCTGAAAGGTCTTCACTGGC
This sequence comes from Pleurodeles waltl, assembly GCF_031143425.1. Taxonomy (NCBI): domain Eukaryota; kingdom Metazoa; phylum Chordata; class Amphibia; order Caudata; family Salamandridae; genus Pleurodeles; species Pleurodeles waltl. The sequence continues at coordinate 63,831,653 of NC_090442.1, read as the reverse complement.
TTCCTGTCAGTAAATGCATCATTCACAAGGGCTTAGTGTTGGAATTTTGAGCCTTTCATCAGATGGCTCCCAGATATCTTTGCATCAAACTTAGTCGTTATCTGCCTGGTAGCACTCTTTGCATTCAGAATATCCTCTTTTTTTAAACTGCCCCCGGTTTCGTTTAAAAAACAGAGAAAGCTGCTCCTTTACAGTGTTAGCTGCCAATGCCTGGAAGGCTCTTCCTTTAGCGTTGCATCATCTTGAGATGGAAAACCTGTGTAGATCAAAATTAAAGACTGGACTTCTTGACCAGTAATAATACTTTTGTCTTTAGCTCCAGTCTTGTGTTCTAGTACCAGGATGCCAGTTGGCAGCTGTGTTCTCTACAAATGCATTGATTGATTGATTGATTATGATGTTTCCTAATACAGATAACCATAACCACCCTTCAAGAGTAAGTGGAGGATGAAGGAAAATATCGATGTGGGCCACAAGCCGATGCAAAGGTGGGATTACCCTTCAGGAGGTCAGTGAGTCTCCTGCAACATAGCAACGTCTATCTTGAGCTGGACAAGGTATGTGTGTAGCTGGCGGGCCTTACGGGGTTGTTCCTGCCACAGACATTCCAAGTAACAAGGTTCATATGGGTTCAGACATGAAAGATGTGTATCTGTCATCACCGCTAGACTCCAAGCCAACCAGCAAAGTCATGGTATAGCCAGCGGTAGCTTGTTCATATCTATTGGAGTGGCTTTAAGAGAATAAAAGGAAAACAACAACTGCAATAAGAAACCCTTCCCTCTCCCCCTCCACACCAACCCCAATTGTTAGTGAGTACCCCAACTCTAGTAACCTTCACAGAAGTTACCGACCATGTGGTAAATCTAGACCACATATGTGCGCTCCTCGCATGGTGTGGGCCACGGAGCACGGCATAGCCCCTGGGCAAAGTGTTCACAACTGTTGTTTAATGCCAATCATTCAGTGGTTAATTTGTAAGTAAAAATGTGTTGTGCCCAAAGCTCTCCACTGGAACACGTGACTGCTGCATTTATATGTGTGTGCACAGAATACGGAGGCAGCTAATCCCATCACCTTCTCAGGCCCTTTAATCCATTTAAAGAAACTCCCTACCCTTTCAGCTCACTCTTGCAGATTGCTGCTTTCTCCCTTTGTGATGCTTTTACGTCTTTCTTTGCTCCGTCTTTCCCATATGTGTCTATTGTTCGCAGTAATTGCCTAATGCAGAAAAAATAAGTGCCTGCCCTCAAAAATAAGTGCTGATGTCCCCCACTGCAACCCCCAGCTCAACTCAAATTAAGCACTGGAACCATTCTAACTAATGTCATCTGTGCAGTCATGGAGTAGACAACCTACAATTATAAGTTGTTGAAAGCTCAGTAATGCATGAGCATGCAGTTATTGCGCTTGAACAGTTTCAACAAATGTTTCAATATGCATAGTTTCCAAAGTGCATGCATTAGCCAAGCAGATAAGGAGAGAACATAACCACAATAGTCATCTTGCATTGAGATGGAATGCAGGCCAATGAGAAGCAGAAAAGACAAGTTAGTCACTGTCACTGGGAGCAGAGGCACCATGCAACCCACACTTCTGGTGGTGGCCGTGCCTGCTGATTCCGACTATATACTTTTCCTCAGTATCATATATTGCTAAAAAAATCCAAGTGCTGCTTTGGGATGTTTAAAAAAGTGAGCTTTTCAGTTTTCTTCCAGGTGTAGCTTTGCTGGGAACAATACTGAGTATTTAACTGCTTTAGATGTCAGGAGTTTCCTGACCTCTGTGCACGAGTGCTGGGCCTCCTGCACTGCCTGCTTATAATTGGGTTACAAAGACACTTGTGAAGAGTCGCCCCTTTTAGTCTCAGAATTAGGTCTGTGTCCCTCTAATTAAGGAGGCTAGCAATGATAGGCCTAGGACTTTGGCCAAGCATGGGTGTGGGTGGTGCACTCTCTCCACAATGGGAACATTTGAGAACTTATTGCAGCCAAACAATGTATCTAATAGTTCCTCTACAAAGATTTCCATATTGCTGCTAGCTGCAGATTCAGGGATACCTGTTATCTGTACATTTTTTCGATGGGATCTACCTTCCAAATCCTAATTTTTAGCTTTTATAGCTTTCAGTTCATGCATTAACAAAGATAGGGCATGATGTGCTTGATGTTGCATGTCTTCTAAGTCACAGACTCTCGCCGCAATTTGTGTAAGTCATGCGTCATGTCGATTGACCCGTTCCTGAAACAAGTCCAGTCTAGAAGTTAAGGTATCTATTTTGCTGTCAATAGATTTCAGACTATCTTGCACTTCTTTCAGTATTGCAGTGAAAATTGCATCATGTAAGTCAGGAGGGACAACATTCCATTTCTCATTCTCTGTTGTGGAAGGCCTCTTATTGAAGCAGAGTTTGACATTTTATCTGTTTTATCCATATTGGGGCTCAAAGGAGACTCCATTGTGCAAGAAACGATAAAACAAAGTAGTGTCAGAGCTGGGATGCTACACCAGCAGTAATACAGCAAGGGGCAGAGCGTGATCCAAATAGGTGGGAGGCAAGAGACCAACAGTTTAATGAGGTACACAAATATCAATGGCATATGCGGTGATCTAGCCCAGCAGAGGTGCAGGGGCCAGAGCAGGCCAATTTTGTACACCCGGTGACAAAACAGTGCCAGTCTCAATCAATACAGACGTCTGGACCCCCACAGGGAACTGGTTCTCACAATCTATGCAAGTGGAGAAACCACAAGTTGCTGGTCCCACCCGGATCAGGGTGTCTGATGCAGATGGTGTGGGCTGTTCACAGTGCACTGAGATGGAACGTGTATCAGGTGCCAGGGCACCTACCAGGCTTGGTGATTTTGGGCACGGGACCTGCATGAAGGTTAATCTACAGGAAGGCAGGCTGTCCGATGGCAGTGACCGACTTCGATAGGCCCTGCCCCATGGATGTACTGACCGGTGCCCCCAACCTCAGGGAGAACGAGGCTGACTACATCTATCAGCCCCAAGGAACCCCAAACACAGCAGTGACGGTCCCACATGCCTCAAGCAGTGCTGGCACAGGAGTACTAAGATGGCGGGCGCACAATGCCAGTCAGGCCTACGATGAGCTGCCTGATAGTAGGTCTAGGTTGCAACCGACCCCAACCAGCATGCTTGTCACATACCCAGAGAGAGTGTTCAGGGTTGAATCATGGCCTGCCTGGCCTTTGCATGCCGCTCATCGGGTGAGTCGCTGCTGCACTCCGATTGTGGATCCTGCAGCAGGATGCAGAGGAAGGCTGTGCTGTGGTCCCAACAGTCAGGTGGGGAATCATTTGGAATCAGCTGGAGGCTGCAGTCCACGGCCCACGTTATCAGTCTCTCCAGTGTGCCTAGGAAGGTAGGAGCATGATGAGGCGGCTAATCTTTCCCCATTACAGCGATGAAGTTGCAGCTTTTTAAGCGCATCTGCCATAGCTGCCAGATTAGGCAGCTCTTAGTTCATTGCCTGCTCTCTGGTGCTAAAGATCAAGTCCTTAAGTAGCAGTTCTGAAGTTGCTTTCTGAAAAAAGCAGTTTCACTTTTTTTGCAGAGTGAGCTGGCACAAGGGCATCTTCATTTTCTTGGGACTTTGTTTCTTGAGGTTGGTACTTGACACTGGGTAAAAGTTGGGATACAAGTCCTTCAAGGTTCATGTCTTTTGGCCAGATTTGGACTCGTTGTTGCTTGTTGTACTTGGGACAGCATAAATATCTTTTGATGGGGTTAAGCTTCAGGTATGTGCCTGAAAACCCAGCAAGCCATTGGAGACACTTGGTTCTGGGGATGTAGAGATTCAGGTCCAGTCCTTCTCATTTCCAGGCAAGGTGGCCAGCAGGCAGCAGGGCAGGCACAGCAAAACAGGAGTCCAGCATGTCCAGCAGAGTGACAGTATTTTCAGCAAGACTGCAGTCCTCCTTCCTGGCAGAATGTCCTCAGGTCCAGAAGTGTACTAATTTGGTGGGGTTTGGAGTCCAGTACGTATACCCGGTTGTTGTGATTTGAAGTGGGGAAGACTTCAAAGAAAGGCCTTTGAAGTACACAAAGTCCCTGTCCTTCCTTCCCTGGCTTCAGACAAATTACAGGGGGTTATGCAGCCCTTTGTGTGGAGATAGGCACAGCCTTATTCAGATGCAAGCATCGGCTCCCCCCTCCCATTTAGCTCAGGAAGGCTCATCAGCCTCGTGATGGGTCAGCAGGATGTGAATGACACACCTCAGCTCCTTTTGTGTGTGACTGTCTAGAGGGAATGATTAAAGCTCAGCTGTCACCTACCCCATCTGCGTATTCAGAGACAGGCAGAAGGCACAGAGTAGTTAAAGTAAGAAAATGCAAATGTTAGAAATGGGGTCTTTGGTTGGCAGTCCGGTTACCCCCTGTCCAAGCAAGGAACCTCACTCTAGTCAGGGTAAGTCACACACAATCCAAATTATCCTGTGCCCACCCTCTGGTAGCTTGCCACTTAGCAGTCAGGCTTAACTTAGAAGGCAATGTGTAAAGTATTTGTGCAATAAATCATGAAATAACACAGTGAAAACACCACAAAAAGACACCAAACAGGTTTAGAAAAATATAAGATATTTATCTGATTAATTTAAGGTAAAAAACTAGCAAGATTTGGTAATCTCTAGTTGAAAATATCATGGTGATATCAATAAGAATAGTCTTAAGTTCTTAAAAGCAACAATTTCCTCTTGCAAGCACAAAGTAGTCAGCTTTATTCTCCCTGAGGTTTGCATCAAAATTACACGCACGGAGGCCACAGAGGAGGAGATGCGTGGAAAATGAAGGGTATGAGTCAGATTTCCAGGCGCAAGCAGATGATGCGTCAATTCTTTTCCACCCGACAAGAGTTGCGTCATTCCAGTTCAGCGATGCGTCCATCCGGTGGGCTGTGCATCGAAGTTCCGGTTTCAACACTGGTGCTGCGTCGATCTCCACTCGGGGAGCCGGGCTGCGTCATTCCGGGTTGGCGATGCAGTGACTCTTTCACCTCGAGGTAGGCTGTGCGTTGATTCAGGCCGGCTGTGCATTGATTTTCACCGCACAAGGAATTTCTTTGCAGAGATTAAGGTGGTCATTCTGACCTCGGCGGTAAAAGGCGCTTACCGCCGGTCAGAAATCCTCCATAATTCCGCCGCGGTCGCAGTAATCCGCCACGGTCATTCTGACCCACAGCAGCCAAACCGCTGAAAATCCGACAGCCACAACAGACCGCCAGACCAGCGGTCGGCGGAAAAGTGGAGGTGACCAAACCTCCACCGTCACGCCAACAGAAATACGCCCATGCCATTCTGACCCACGAATCCACGCGGCGGTCTTTCAATCGCGGTTTTCCATTGGCGGTACACACCGCCGCGGTCAGAATACACACAAACGAACAAAACTCAGCAACATTGGACGATTTGAATTCCACACACCTGATACACATACACACACCACTCCCACACACACAATACAATATAAAACACACACCCACATCACCCACAAACCCCTTCGACCAAAATCCAAAAAGAAGCACTGAGAGACACAGCAGCGATCATAGAACACCATCACACAGAGGCACACTACACCATCACCCACACAATATCCACACACAAAACAACACACACCACCACACTCAACACACTTAACTACACATACTCCACCCCACACATCATACACACCACTCCATGGCACCCCAAAGACACCCCCGCTTCTCAGACGAAGAACTCAGGGTCATGGTGGAGGAAATCGTTCGGGTAGAGCCCCAGCTCTTCGGCACACAGGTCCAATACACCAGCATTGCCCGGAGGACGGAGCTATGGCAGAGGATTGTCGACAGGGTCAACGCTGTGGGACAGCACCCCAGAAATCGGGAAGACATCAGGAAGCGATGGAACGACCTACGGGGGAAGGTGCGTTCCATGGTATCCAGGCACAACATCGCCGTGCAGAAGACTGGCGGAGGACCCCCACCTCAACCCCCACAATTTACAACATGGGAGGAGGAACTCTTGAACATCCTGCATCCTGACGGCCTCGCAGGAGTCGCCGGAGGAATGGATTCTGGTAAGTTGAAGCTTCAATACTGCTCCCCCCCCACCTGCATGCCAAATCATACCCCAACCCTCACCCCCATCCTCGAACCCCACCATCACCCCCACCCCTATCCTCACCCCCACCCTCACCCCCACCACCATCCTCACCCCCACCCTCACCCCCACCACCATCCTCACCCCCACCACCATCCTCACCCCCACCCCCAGCACACCTATTCCCTGCCAATGTCTCACCATCACAACCCACACATCCCAAAACCTAGGCCTGCGTGCGTCCACTAAGCATGGACACCCATCACCAAAGCATGCCCAATGCATATACACATCCCCCCCACAAGCCACCCTCACCAAAGCCCCCACACACGAATGCCAGCACTTGGGGACACGGGAACCCACAGATACACCCATATGGCACACATTGAAACTATAACCATACCTCTATACCCCTGCAGGACCCGACCGCCAACACACCGCCACAGAGGGCCCAGAATTCTCCACACCCCCCACCCAAGAGGCCGTCAGCGATGACAGCAGCTCTGTCGACCTGGACACTGATGACCAGCCCGGACCATCGGGGACCTCTGGACAGTCGGTTCCCCTCAGACAGCCACAGGCCACTACAGACCCAAACCCCTCTGGGAACACCAGCACAGCTCCCACCCAGCGGGCCCATGCCTCTGTCTCCAGGGCGCGTCAATCAGCGGTGTGTCTACCACTACAGGGCACCCAGGATAACCCACCACCCCAACAACAACAGGGACCTGGGGGCAGTGGTAGTGGGCACACCGGCCAGGGGGCAGAGGCCCAGGGAAACAGGGGAACTGGGAGGGCAGCTGTGCGACAGGGGGGGGGGACGGGCCCAGGGAACCCACTCTCCACGAGGCCCTCACCACCATCATGGGAGCATACAACCGCTCCCAGGAGACGATGGCGACGGTACTGGCCAGGTTCCAGGAGATCCAGGTACTGCAGGAGGAACACTATCGGGGGTACAGGGAGGACATCAGAGCCCTCACCTCCACCCTGGTTACCATGGTAGGGCTGCTGCAGGAACTCATCAACACCAGGACAGACACTCAACAACAACAAAGGGCCCCTGCCACTAGCCTGGACCAAGAACAGCCAACCACCTCCGCCGGCGCTAGTGGACAGGAGGCCCCCGCACAACAGCAGCCCACCAGACCCCCACCTCCTGCAGGAGAAGAACCACCCCGCAAGAGGGCCCTGAGATCTCGCAAGAAGACAGAGTAGGATGTCAAGACCCCCGCCAGCAAAGGATACCACCTGATGTCATCCCACTGTCCCACATTGTCACCCTGTCCATCCTTGAACTGCCCATGCTCCATCTCTCCACAGGCCTATGGACAATGCACCTGTGTGACTGTTACTCTGGACTCTGCCATGGACATTCCTTCACCATAGCCCCCACCCACTTGAAACCACCCATCCCATTTTGAGCACTGAAATAAACACCTATTTTGCACAAAACTATCTGGAGTCTGGCTGTGATTTCAAAATATTGTAATTGACATGACAGTGCAAATATGTCCTTGTACATAGTGAAGTCAACAAAGCGCTGCCACAAAGCTGTAGTCCATGGGGAAACGAAGCACAGGACTCGTAGTGGGGACCCCAGATCTGAAATAGGGAGGGAAAAGCCACAACTCAGTCATCATACACTGGGGCAAATAGACAGGCAGCAGAGATGCAGGAGAGTAGTTTACATTTACTAAATTATGTTTGAATTGTTACCTGTGTCCTATTGGAAGTACTGTGCAATGATTCTGTCCCTGTTGTCTGTTTCAGCCCCGTCGTCTTCCTCCTCGTCACTCTCCACAGGTTCCACAGCTGCCACAACACCACCGTCTCGACCATCCTCCTGCAGGAAAGGCACCTGGAGGCGCAAAGCCAGGTTGTGAAGCATGCAGCAGGCCACGATGATGTGACACACCTTCTTAGGTGAGTACATTAGGGATCCACCTGTCATATGCAGGCACCGAAACCTGGCCTTTAGGAGGCCGAAGGTGCGTTCGATCACCCTCCTAGTACGCCCATGGGCCTCATTGTACCGTTCCTCTGCCCTGGTCTGGGGATTCCTTACTGGCGTCAGTAGCCACGACAGGTTGGGGTACCCAGAGTCCCCCAATAGCCATACACGGTGTCTCTCTAGCTGTTCCATCACGTAAGGGATGCTGCTATTCCTTAGGATGTAGGCGTCATGCACTGACCCAGGGAATTTGGCATTGACATGGGAGATGTACTGGTCAGCCAAACACACCACCTGGATGTTCATAGAATGGTAACTTTTCCTGTTCCTGTACACCTGCTCACTTCCTTGGGGGGGAACCAAAGCCACATGGGTCCCATCAATGGCACCAATGACGTTGGGAATATGTCCAAGGGCATAGAAATCACCCTTCACTGTAGCCAATTCGCCCACCTCAGGGAAAAGGATGTAGCTCCTCATGTATTTCATCAGGGCAGACAACACTCTGGATAACACCTTCGAAAACATGGGCTGAGACATCCCAGAAGCAATTCCCACTGTTGTCTGAAATGACCCACTTGCCAAGAAATGGAGTACTGACAGGACCTGCACCAGAGGGGGAATCCCTGTGGGTTGGCGGATGGGGGACATCAGGTCGGGCTCCAGCTGGGCACACAGTTCATGTATAGTGGCACGGTCAAGCCGGTAGGTCAGGATAATGTGGCGTGCTTCCATTGTCGACAGGTCCACCAGCGGTCTGTACACGGGAGGATTCCTCCTTCTCCTCGCCAAACCCAGCGGACGGTGCCTAGGAAGGACAACATGGAGCACACAGTCAAGCAACCCACAGGTACGTACTCACAGCTTGCACAGTAAACGATTCTCTATGCAGTGAATGGCGTGTATGAGTGGCTATGCAAGGCCTAGGCCTGTGTGACGCAGTTGAAATTGAGCCATGTGGACCTTCGAAATGGCGGCTGCCTGACCTGTGAAGTGTGACAATGGGATGTGAGGTCAATGCGCTGGCGTGGCACACCGCGGCGGTCGGTGGTCGAAGACCGCGGCGCGAAGCCGCATTGGTTAACATTGAAGCCTATGGGTTTCAGGAGCCAATGGCGAAGGGCGCCGGCGGTGGCGGTACGCACCGCCGCGGTACGCACCGCCGCGGTCGTGACCGCCATTTTCTATCTACTTATTCACTCGCGACTTGAACTTTCACAGGAGAGGACCTGTACTGCAAGTGTTGCTGTGACCTCGGTCTGGAAGGGACAATGGCTGCTGCGCCTGGGGAAAGGGCCCCTGCCTTCACTGGAGAAGAGTTGGAGAAACTTGTGGATGGGGTCCTCCCCCAGTATGCGCTACTCTACGGTCCTCCAGACCAACAAGTGAGTTTAATTCAATATGGATTTGGGGCCACTGGCTGGCTTGGGGGCCTGGCGGGGGGCCTGGCGGGGATGGGGGGCATGTTGGGCCTGGCGGGGGGCCTGGCGGGGGGCATGGCGGGGATGGGGGGCATGTTGGGCCTGGCAGGGGGCATGGCGGGGGGCATGGCGGGGATGGGGGGCATGTTGGGCCTGGCGGGGGGCATGGCAGGGATGGGGGGCATGTTGGGCCTGGCGGGGGGCCTGGCGGGGGGCATGGCGGGGATGGGGTGCATGTTGGGCCTGCCGGGGGGCATGGCGGGGGGCATGGCGGGGATGGGGGCATGTTGGGCCTGCCGGGGGGCATGGCGGGGATGGGGGGCATGTTGGGCCTGGCGGGGGGCCTGGCGGGGGGCATGGCGGGGATGGGAGGCATGTTGGGCCTGGCGGGGGCCTGGCGGGGGGCATGGCTGGGATGGGGGGCATGTTGGGCCTGGCGGGGGGCCTGGCGGGGGGCATGGCGGGGATGGGGGGCATGTTGGGCCTGGCGGGGGGCCTGGCGGGGTGCATGGCGGGGGGCATGGCGGGGATGGGGGGCATGTTGGGCCTGGCGGGGGCATGGCGGGGATGGGGGCATGTTGGGCCTGGCGGGGGGCCTGGCGGGGGGCATGGCGGGGATGGGGGGCATGTTGGGCCTGGCGGGGGGCATGGCGGGGGCATGGCGGGGATGGGGGGCATGTTGGGCCTGGCGGGGGCATGGCGGGGGGCATGGCGGGGATGGGGGGCATGTTGGGCCTGGCGGGGGGCCTGGCGGGGGGCATGGCGGGGATGGGGGGCATGTTGGGCCTGGCGGGGGCATGGCGGGGGGCATGGCGGGGATGGGGGGCATGTTGGGCCTGGCGGGGGGCCTGGCGGGGGGCATGGCGGGGATGGGGGGCATGTTGGGCCTGGCGGGGGGCATGGCAGGGATGGGGGGCATGTTGGGCCTGGCGGGGGGCCTGGCGGGGGGCCTGGCGGGGGGCATGGCGGAGATGGGGGGCATGTTGGGCCTGGCGGGGGCATGGCGGGGGGCATGGCGGGGATGGGAGGCATGTTGGGCCTGGCGGGGGGCATGGCGGGGATGGGGGGCATGTTGGGCCTGGCGGGGGCCTGGCGGGGGGCATGGCGGGGATGGGGGGCATGTTGGGCCTGGCGGGGGGCCTGACGGGGGGCATGGCGGGGATGGGGGGCATGTTGGGCCTGGCGGGGGGCATGGCGGGGATGGGGGGCATGTTGGGCCTGGCGGGGGGCCTGGCGGGGATGGGGGGCGTTGGGCCACTGGCAACAAAAATGCAGACAAACTTGAACGTGGTATTTCTCCCTCCCTGTACGTGTCACATAGGTCCGCGCCCATGAGAAGATCGGGATTTGGCGTGCCATCGCCAAGGAAGTCTGGACCCTGGGGGTCCACCAGCGACGGGGCACCCACTGCCGCAAGAGGTGGGAGGACATCCGCCGCGGGACCAAGAAGACCGCCGAGTCTCTGCTGGGGATGGCCTCCCAACGTAGGCGGGGTGCCTGCCGTCAACTGACCTCCCTGATGTTCTGGATCCTGGCGGTGGCCTACCCTGATTTGGATGGGCGCGTGAGGGCAGCACAGCAGACACAAGGGGGTGAGTACAAGCATAATCTACTCTGTTGTCGCGCAGTGGAGGTGTCTGGGTGGGGGAGGAGGGCTGTGGGTCCCCCTAGGCCAGGGCGATATCTGTAGGCTGGGCACCCCCGTAAGCCCCTGTGTCCCCAGCCTCCACCCTCAGTAGTGTGCCAGTACAGACATCCCTGGGCCGTGTCATCCATGGGTGCAGTTGTCAACTCTAGGCGTGTAGGGCATGTTCCACGGAATGCGTAGCGGACCCCAAGTGCGCAACTTAGTGCAGGGGGCATCTGTGTCTGTCATGTCCGCTAACTGTACCGGTGATCCATGTACTCAAAATCTCTTTATTTCTCTCTCCCCCCCCTTTTTGTTTGTCTTTCTGTGCTTGTGTGCATCAGCATCATCAGGCGGAGGAGAAGTGGCATCGGGGCAGGAGGGAGCTGCATCTCACATGGCCCAGGAGGGCCATGCCACAGAGTCTGACTGGACCCGTGAGACGGAGGGCGAGGGGAGCTCCACAACGGGGACGACTGGACCCTGCAGCGACACGGACACGTCCTCGGAAGGGAGCTCCCTTGCGGGGGTGGCACCATCCGTGCCCCCCGCCATTACAGGTACAGCCGCCACCCAGCGCACCATCTCCGCCCTCCCAGCAGCCCCTCAGCGTTCGCCCCGTGCCCGCTCTGCCAGGAAGCCGGGCATCTCCTTCGCCCCAGGCACCTCAGGCCCTGCCCCTGTTACCCCCGCTGCCCTCAGTGAGGAGGTCATTGACCTCCTCCGAACGCTCATTGTTGGGCAGTCTACCCTTTTGAATGCCATCCAGGGGGTGGAGAGGGAGGTTCATCGCAGCAATGCGTACCTGGAGGGCATTCATTCGGGTCAGGCTGCCCATCAGCGATCGTTCCAGGCTCTGGCCTCAGCACTGACGGCAGCCATTGTCCCTGTCTCCTGCCTCCCTCTACTAACTCCCTCCTCCCAGTGTCCTGTTCCTCTGCCTGTCCCACCCACACCATAAGACCAGCCTGCACACACCTCAACACCCAAGAGCGGCTCATCCAAACATAAGCACCACAGATCACGCAGACATTCACACGAGCAACATTCCGATGCAGACATGCCAACAGTCACTACCACCTCTGTGACCCCCACCTCCTCGTCTCCCTCCTCCCTCCCTGTGACGTCTACACTCACACCTTCATTCACCTCACCATCAGCCAGTGTTTCCATCACCAGCACACCCTCCAGTACAGTCCGCACACGTGCAGTCACCACCCCCACTGCCATTTACACGTCCCCTGTGTCCTCTCCCACTGTGTCTGTCACCCCCTCTTCCACACCACACAAACGCAGCCACCCACCCACCCAACAGCCATCCACCTCACGACAGCCTATCCCTCCTGCACCTGCACCCAAAGACAGCAAACGTGACTCACCTACAACCACATCCTCTCCCTCCACTCCCATTCCCACTGTACCTACCACTCTCCATTGTCCTAAAAAAATCTTTCTCGCTACTGCTAACTTCTTTCCTGACCCTGAGCCCCCCCCCTCCTTCTCGTCGGGGTAAGAAGAGCACCTCAGCCACCACCAGCCCTGCAGCCCCCTTGACAAGGGTGCAGGGGTATTGGAGCCCACCAGCCCGCATGTCTGGATCTTCGCCCAGCAGCAAGGGGACAGGCAGCCCACCCCCTGGGAAGAGGAGCAGAAGGCGGAAGGGCCGCCGCAGGAGCCCGGGTTCTATATCCCCCCAGGACACTAGCCAGCCACCGTCAACAGCCACAGCTCCAAAGGGAGGAAAGGGCCACAGACTCCCGACTAAGGAGGGCAAGGGCAGCAAGGCGGAGAAGTCAGGCAGCAGGCCTGCTGCCCATGGAGGACCCGTCACAGCTGCCCAGGAGGAGCCCACAACCCCCATAGCCGCTGCCCAGGGAGGAACCGTCACAGCTGCCCAGGGAGAGCCCACCACCCCCATAGCCGCTGCCCAGGGAGGACCTAGCCCAGCTGGCCAGGAGGGCCCCACCACCCACAGCCCAGGTGGGCACTGAAGGAGCACCATCCCCGCTGCCCAGGAGGGCACCACCAGGCAATGAGCAGTTGGCCACAGAATGGCCGCCGTCTCCAGCACCGCTCCGCTGGGGACCGCCGTCTCAAGAACCGCTGAACTGGGCCCTTCAAGGCAAGAACAGCTGAACTGGGCCCTTTAAGGCAAGAACCGCTGAACTGGGCCCTTCAAGGCAAGAACCGCTGAACTGGGCCCTTCAAGGCAAGAACCGCTGAACTGGGCCCCGCCGTCTCCAGCACCGCTCCGCTAAGGACCGCCGTCTCAAGAACCGCTGAACTGGGCCCTTCAAGGCAAGAACCGCTGAACTGGGCCCTTCAAGGCAAGAACCGCTGAACTGGGCCCTTCAAGGCAAGAACCGCTGAACTGGGCCCCGCCGTCTCCAGCACCGCTCCGCTGGGGACCGCCGTCTCAAGAACCGCTGAACTGGGCCCTTCAAGGCAAGAACCGCTGAACTGGGCCCTTCAAGGCAAGAACCGCTGAACTGGGCCCTTCAAGGCAAGAACTGCTGAACTGGGCCCTTCAAGGCAAGAACCGCTGAACTGGGCCCCGCCGTCTCCAGCACCGCTCCGCTGGGGACCGCCGTCTCAAGAACCGCTGAACTGGGCCCTTCAAGGCAAGAACCGCTGAACTGGGCCCTTCAAGGCAAGAACCGCTGAACTGGGCCCCGCCGTCTCCAGCACCGCTCCGCTGGGGACCGCCGTCTCAAGAACCGCTGAACTGGGCCCTTCAAGGCAAGAACCGCTGAACTGGGCCCTTCAAGGCAAGAACCGCTGAACTGGGCCCGCCGTCTCCAGCACCGCTCCGCTGGGGACCGCCGTCTCAAGAACCGCTGAACTGGGCCCTTCAAGGCAAGAACCGCTGAACTGGGCCCTTCAAGGCAAGAACCGCTGAACTGGGCCCCGCCGTCTCCAGCACCGCTCCGCTGGGGACCGCCGTCTCAAGAACCGCTGAACTGGGCCCTTCAAGGCAAGAACCGCTGGCCCTTTGGCAGACGTGGCAGGGCAGGATCTGTCTCGGGCAGGGCTGCAGGATGTCCTCTGGCCAACATGCCTCCTCCAGTGGCAGTGGAGTCTGTTATGGACTGTTTGGACTGTGGCTTTGCACTCCCCAGGATGGCCCAGTGTGCAGGCCACCCACTGTATGGACTGTATGGACTGTGGCTTTGCTCTCCCCAGGATGGCCCAGTGGGCAGGCCACCCACTGTATGGACTGTATGGACTGTGGCTTTGCACTCCCCAGGATGGCCCAGTGGGCAGGCCACCCACTGTATGGACTGTATGGACTGTGGCTTTGCACTCCCCAGGATGGCCCAGTGGGCAGGCCACCCACTGTATGGACTGTATGGACTGTGGCTTTGCTCTCCCCAGGATGGCCCAGTGGGTAGGCCACCCACTGTATGGACTGTGGCTTTGCTCTCCCCAGGATGGCCCAGTGGGCAGGCCACCCACTGTATGGACTGTATGGACTGTGGCTTTGCTCTCCCCAGGATGGCCCAGTGGGCAGGCCACCCACTGTATGGACTGTATGGACTGTGGCTTTGCACTCCCCAGGATGGCCCAGTCGGCAGGCCACCCACTGTATGGACTGTATGGACTGTGGCTTTGCTCTCCCCAGGATGGCCCAGTGGGCAGGCCACCCACTGTATGGACTGTATGGACTGTGGCTTTGCACTCCCCAGGATGGCCCAGTGGGCAGGCCACCCACTGTATGGACTGTATGGACTGTGGCTTTGCACTCCCCAGGATGGCCCAGTGGGCAGGCCACCCACTGTATGGACTGTATGGACTGTGGCTTTGCACTCCCCAGGATGGCCCAGTGGGCAGGCCACCCACTGTATGGACTGTATGGACTGTGGCTTTGCTCTCCCCAGGATGGGCCAGTGGTCATGGAGTCCCCTCGTGGATCTGGCGTTGTGTACTCAAGTGGCTGAGGTGCCCCCCCTTCCCTTCCCCCTGAGGTGCCTGTCCTTTTTTCTTTCTGATGCCCCTGCAGTGTTCTCTCCGTGGAGTTCTTGTCATGGGACTGGGCCTTGCCCCTTTGCTCAGGACCCCTGTGGTCCACGGACAGTGGTTGGACTACATATAGTAGATGTATATATTTTGTACATAGTTTATTTATTTATTTGGATTACTGCTGTCCATTTATCAATATATCTGCCCGTTTAAGATCTCTTCTTTTGGTCTTTGCATTATTTCGGAGGGGGGGGTTTGTGGGTTGTGACAGTGATCTGTGGGAATGCATTGATGTGTGTGTTGTAGTGGGTGTGGGTGGGTGGGTGTGTGCCGGTAATCTTTTCCCTCCCCTGTGTCGTAGGTGCAGTACTCACCTATGTCTTCCGCGCCGCCGGGCGTGCTCCTGGTACAGGAGCAGGTATAGGAGTGCGGGGATGACCTGTAACTCGGGTTCCATACTGCCGGAATCTCGCGTGGAGTATGTGGAGGTGAGCGTTTTCCCATTCGTAGTCTGTTTCCGTCGTGTTTTTATCGGCGGGGCTCCCGCCCCGGAAAAGGGGGCGGATTGGTGGGTCGTTATCGGGTAGGCGGTACATTGTCTCCCGCCGGGCTGTTGGCGGTGACCGCCAGGCTATTTGTTTGTACCGCCGTGGCGGTCGGAGTGTTGAAGCGGCGGTCTCTGTTGGCGGTAACCGCCAGGGTCAGAATTCCATTTTTTGGACCGCCAGCCTGTCGGCGGTATGGTCGCGGCTTTAACACCGACCGCCAGGGTTGGAATGAGGGCCTAAGTCTTTTTGGCCCTGAGACTTGAGGAACAGGAGGCAAGCTCAATCCAAGCCCTTGGAGAGCACTTCTCAGCAGAGCCAGAAGCCAGCAAGGCAGCAGGGCAACAGCAAGGCTGCAGTCCTACTCAGAAAAGCAGTCCAGGTGATTCCCTTGGGTAGCCAGACAGTTGTCTTGGCAGGTTGCAGGTTCTGGGACACAGTGTCTGTCTCAAGGAGTATCTTGAAGTGTCCAAAAGTTCCTTTGAAGTGGGGGAGACTTCAAAGAGTGGATTTGAAGTGCACGAGGTCCCCTTTCAGTACAACCCTGTCTTCTAGAGTCCAAGTAGGGGGTTTGGCAGTCCATTGTGTGAGGGCAGACCACTGCCCTTTGAAATGTAAGTGTCAGGCCCTCCACCCTTCCAGCCCAGGAAGACCCATTCAGTATGCAGATGTGTGCAGGTGTGACTGAGCATCCTTAGTTTATGGCTGTCTGGGCGAAATGCACAAGGGAGCTGTCAACCAGCCCAGACGTGGATTGTAAGGCACAGAAGGATTTAAGTGCAGAGAAATGCTCACTTTTTAAAAGTGTCATTTCTAAAATAGTAATATAAAAATCCAACTTCACCAAGAAGTAGGACTTTACATTACCATTCTCGCCATACTAAATAGGACCTGTTTACCCCTTTCTGATGAGAATCTACCACTCAAACACTATATGAGGGTAGCCCTAATGTTAGCCTATGAAGGGAGCAGGCCTCACAGCAGTACAAAACATATTTAGGAGTTTTCCACTACCAGGACATATAAAACACACAGCTATATGTCCTGCATTTTACCTACACAGCACCCTGCCCTCTTGGTTACCTAGGGCCTACCTTAGGAGTGACTTATATGTAGAAAAGGGGAGTTTAAGGCTGGGCAAGTACTTTTAAATGGCAAGTCGAAGTGGCAGTGAAACTGCACACACAGGCCTTGCAATGGCAGGCCTGAGACATGGTTAAGGGGCTACTTATGTGGGTGTCACAATTAGTGATGCAGGCCCACTAGTAGCATTTAATTTACAGGCCCTGGGCACATTTAGTGCACTTTACTAGGGCCTTACAAGTAGATTAAAATATGCCGATTGTATATGAACCAATGTCACCATGTTTTAAGGGAGAGAGCATATGCACTTTAGCACTGGTTAGCAGTGGTAAAGCGCACAGAGTCCTAAAACCAGCAGAAACAGTGTCAAAAAGTGGAGGGAGGTGGGCAAAAAAGTTGGGGCTGACCACCCTAAGGCTGTCAGGTCTAACAGCAAACTTTTCTAAAAGTGACATTTTCTGACTTACAACTTTAATCCGATTTGACCATAAGTTGTTATTTTAAATTGTGAGTCCAAAGACACCAAACTGTCTATCTTGTCCCAATTGGAAAATGCACTTATAAAATGTAATAAGCTGATCCCAATGTCGACCTATGTGATAGATGCGTTACAATGAGAATGCCATTACTATGCATTTCCCTTACCACGCAATGCTTTATACCGAATTATGGCCCATATTTATACTTTTTAACGCCGCGTTTGCATCATTTTCTGATGCAAAAGCGGTGCAAACGTACAAAAAATAATTGTATTTTGTGAGTTTGCGCTGCTTTTCCGTAAAACATTTTTGCAAACGCAGCACAAAAAAAGTATAAATATGGGCCTATGTTGTAAAAGCATGTGCTTTAAAGGCATATGCAATGTAAAGGTCCCAGCGTGACAACCCCCTCAGTTATTCAAAAAAATACCCCTGCCTCGCCCTATACTCTAAATTAGTACAGCCCTATCCCCCGCCCTGAACCCTGCCCCCTCCTTAAAACAGTAGCTACCACCCCTAGGCCCAATCCCCCTTACCTCATTCTAAGCCCAAAAGCCACCCCTCAAAAACCTAACCCCCAACCCCTACTCCTCACTTAAACAGTAAATCCCTACCCCCAGGCCCAATCCCTCTTATCTCACCCCTAAGGCATGGTGCAGATTGTTCTGAGGAAACTGAATGATCTTTCAGTTTCCTCTAACAACGCCCATAGCCTTCACCAGCATTACCAAACATAGCCCTTATCATGCATATGTGGGTGGCACAACCAGTGCTGCAGGCCCACAGGTAGCATTTAATTTACAGTCCCTGGGTACACGTTGTGCACTTTACTAGGGACTTACAAGTAGCTTAAATTTGCCAATTTTGGAAAGGCTTATGTTACCACATTTTTAGGACAAAAGCACATGCACTTTAGTACTGGTCAACAGTGGTAAAGTGCCCAGAATCCTAAAGCCAGAAAAAATTAAGTCAGCAAAACAGGAGGTCGGAGGGCTAAATGTCTAGGGCAAAAAGACCAGGTCTAACAATGGTATTGTGAGAAGGTGACACTGATGTGCAGAGAGAAGTCCGAAAAGGAAGGCAGAGGTAAAGCTTGCACTGTTCTGCAGACAGAGGACTGAAAAGGAATGCTGAGGTTAAGCTGGCATTGGTGTGTCCTGAGATAAGTGTGCAAAGGAAGGTAGTGCATGAAGTTGACAGTAGTGTGCAATGAGAATGTGCAAAAAGGAAGGCATCGAGGGAGGATGACACTGGTGCCCAGTGAAAAAGGAAGAAAGTGCAAGAAGCTGACACTGGTATTTAGTGAGAGAAGTCTAGAAAGGAAGGACGTGCGCAAAGCTAACACTGGTGCACGCAAGGAAAGTGTTAAAAAGGCAATCTGTGTGGAAACTGAAACTGCTGTGCCCTGAGACAAGTGTGAAAAGGAAGGAAGTGTGTGGAAAGTGTGTGGAAAGCAGCGTGAAAAGCTGATAGCTGTCAGCAGAGTCAGAGGCTGGTCTTGATGGGTGCTGATAAAGGCTAGTGTGGCGTAGAGTGGGAGTAGTAGGTACTTGTGACAATGTGCAAGTGTAGAGTTGTAGGCATTGTGAATAGTGCATATAGTGCCCTAGCACCACATTAACGTCATTGTTTTTTACGTTAATGTGGCCCAACGTGGCAGAAATCCCCGCGTCTTATTTACAGGGTGGTGCAATGCATGCATTGTGCCACTCTGTAACCCTCTGCGCTACATTATGCCTGCGCCAGGCATAATGTATGCAAAGGGGGCGTTCCCCTGTTAGGGGATCCGAAAAATGGCATATGGAAATCTATGAGATTTCCTTACGCCATTTTTTACTGCACTTTTAACGCCTGTTCAAGAGCAGGCATTAAAAGGGGCCTTCCATTCTTTAGAATGGGGCCCTAGGTACTCTGCAGGAATTTCGCAAATATTTTGGCACCATGATGCTATTGCCTCCTACCCTGCAACATGGTGTGCCGTATTTTAAATACGGCGCATACATGGTGGCTGTAGGGGGATGCTCAGGGGTGCAGGGAAGGTGGCACTGCACTCGGTGCAGCACCACTTTCCATAAATCTGCCCCTCAGTGTGAAGCATAGAGAGTACCTTTGGCGTGTACTGCTGTTGCCATGTGTCCAATCCATATGGATACAGAGAAGTTTTAAGGCTTGGGTACAGTGGGACCTGGCCTAGAGCCCCAGCCTTTCAGGGGGCCCCCTAGCCAGCTCTGTTCTTGACCCGATTACCATGGCAGAGCAGTAGGCTTAACTTCAGAGTGCTAGGTGTAAAGTATTTGTACCAACACACACAGTAACTTAATGAAAACACTACAAAATGACACAATGCCAGTTTAGAAAAATAGGAAATATTTATCTAAACAAAACAAGACCAAAATGACAAAAATCCGACATACACAAGTCAAGTTATGAATTTTTAAAGATTAAACTCAAAAATAGCGCTTATAAACACAAAATGCTTCGATGAGGTGTTAACACGGCGTCGTGATGGAGTCGTTCCCAACAAGCTGACACCCGTGGTGCCGGACACGGAGTTGCGTAGACCCCCAAGTACAGTACTTTTGGTGAAGAGTGAAAACAAGTCGATGCGCGAAGTCGGGGATTGCGGCGTCTGTGCAAAAAGTTGAATCCGCCCACTTCGAGCGGCGTCGGTCACGACGTGGTGCGGCGACTTCTACGGAGTCGCGGACTTCAGCGGGGCTGCAGCGGTGTCGGGCCTGCGAAGGTCGTCACGTTCCAGCGAAGTTCACGGAGTCGGTTGCAGGCGGCGTCACCAGATTCAGCGGCGGCGGTACGAAGTTGTCCGAAGTTGATTTTCTTGGATTTCCACCAGCTTTCCTTTCAAGGGCCCAGGGACTGGATAGGGCACCACTTGTCGGGGCAGGAGTCTCTCCAGAGACTCCAGGTGCTGGCAGAGAGAAGACTTTGCTGTCCCTGAGACTTCAAACAACAGGAGACAAACTACAAATCAAGCCCTTGGAGATTTCTTCACACGATGTAAGGCACACAAAGTCCAGTCTTTGCCCTCTTACTCTGGCAGAAGCAGCAACTGCAGGATAGCTCCACAAAGCACAGTCACAGGCAGGGCAGCACTTCTCCTCAGCTCTTCACCTCTTCTCCAGGCAGAGGTTCCCATTGATGTCCAGAAGTGATCTAAAGTCTGTGGTTTTGGGTGCCCTTCTTATACCCAATTTCTCCTTTGAAGTAGGCCTACTTCAAAGTAAAGTCTCTTGTGAATGTGAAATCCTGCTTGCCCAGGCCAGGCCCCAGACACTCACCAGGGGGTTGGAGACTGCATTTGTGAGGACAGGCACAGCCCTTTCAGGTGTAAGTGACCACTCCGCCCCTCCCTCCTAGCACAGATGGCTCATCAGGATATGCAGACTACACCCCAGCTCCTTTTGGATCACTGTCTAGTGTCTGTGAGGTGCAACCAGCCCAACTGTCTAACTGACCAAGACAGGGAATCCACAAACAGGCAGAGTCACAGAAATGGTTTAGGCAAGAAAATGCCCACTTTTTAAAAGTGGCATTTTCAAACAAACAATCTTAAAATCAACTTTACTAAAAGATGTATTTTTAAATTGTGAGCTCAGAGGCCCCAAACTCCACATGGCCATCCGCTCCCAAAGGGAATGTACACTTTAATCAGATTTAAAGGTAGCCCCCATGTTACCTATGAGAGGGACAGGCCTTGCAACAGTGAAAAACAAATTTAGCAATATTTCACTGTCAGGACATATAAAACACATTACTATATGTCCTACCTTAACCATACACTGCACCCTGCCCTTGGGGCTACCTAGGGCCTACCTTAGGGATGCCTTACATGTAAGAAAGTGGAAGGTTTAGACCTGGCAAGTGGGTACACTTGCCAAGTTGAATTTATAGTTAAAACTGCACACACAGACACTACAGTGGCAGGTCTGAGACATGAATACCAAGCTACTTATGTGGGTGGCACAACCAGTGCTGCAGGCCCACTAGTTGCATTTGATTTACAGGCCTAGGGCACCTCTAGTGCACTTTACTAAGGGCTTACTAGTAAATCAAATACACCAATCATGGATAAACCAATTACAAACAATTTTACACATAGACCCTATGTACTCTAGCTCTGGTTAGCAGTGGTAAAGTGCTCAGAGTTCAAAAGCCAACAGCAACAGGTCAGAAAAAATAGGAGGCAGGAGGCAAAAAGATTGGGGATGACTCTGCATAAGCAAAAAAATCCAACACATATTAAATGTGGCAAATACAGAAACAGGTTTATTGCT
This sequence comes from Pleurodeles waltl, assembly GCF_031143425.1. Classification (NCBI taxonomy): domain Eukaryota; kingdom Metazoa; phylum Chordata; class Amphibia; order Caudata; family Salamandridae; genus Pleurodeles; species Pleurodeles waltl. The sequence goes on along the minus strand of NC_090442.1, from coordinate 63,810,191 downwards.
TTTATCTTGTTACATTTGCTTTGTATTGATGTCCGGGTCTCCAGTGCACTTTGGGGAGAGGCTTGCAAGAATCGAGAACTTTGAGGATATAAGTGGTTGGGAGAGAGTGGAAGAAAGAAGATAAAATTTAACAATGGAGGGGACGTGATAAGACTCCAGACATGAGACAGCATGTGGTAAGAGAAGAAAGTGACAGAGAAAGAGAAGAGAGGTGAGAGCTAAAGGTTAAAGGAGAGAAGTGAATAACAGCAACACACGAGGAAGTGAATAGGGGAAGTAGTTGAGAGAGGTAAAAAGAGGCTGAGTAGACAAGGAGAGCAAAATGTAAAAAAAAAAGTCTGCTGGGAGGGGATGGACTACGTGGAAGAGACAAAGGAAAGAAGATGAGGAATGAGCATAAGGGAGGAAAGTACAAGAGACTGTAGTGTAGCCATTTCTAATGTAGCTTTATGCGTGTTAGCTTAACGTATTAGGCCTCTGTGCACTTTGCCCTAGATGCATTTTATTCAACCTCGCACTGTTATTGTACAATAACCAGTTTCACAGTCTTGTTTTTCCTTCATTCTATCACACTGCTTAGCTTACTTCAGCACTGTGTTCTCAAACAAATACATTCTTGCTTGCTCTGTGCTTCAGTCAAGGATACAGTTTGGGACATTGCCGATAGACGTGGTAGAAGTTTAATTTTTAGGGTTCATAGAAAGTACACATCCTTACGTAGAGACGTTTCTTAGAACATCGGCGTGTTAGTTCTAAAAACACTTTCTAGTCCTAGTACAAGTTAGAGGGAAATTCCGATCAGGAACCCACAACTAGATGCTGACTGCCCCGTTGCAGATGCTGATGCAGATTACAGGTCTTTGCTCAGGTATGAGGGTTGATGTCTTCCCGGGGGAACCTGAAAGGCAGGCTTAGAGCTTCACAGGCTGTGCTCAACATATAACTTAGAGAGAACATAATCTAGTTGCACTATGATAGCTTTATTCTTGTGCTTCACTCTCCTCGTTACTATTTCAATCCTATTGTGTTGTATAGTTCTGGTTATTGGTCTGCTCACGCTTTGTTATCTAAAATGCAGTTGTTTTATTAAACCAATCTTTAAAACTCAAACTGCCTTTGTCATTTATATATGAGACCGCACTGTGTACGAGAGAACCGGTTGTGACCTGAGTGACCACGACTTCCCTGGGAAGTACTAAGATGTCATGCGCTCGGCTGCCTAATTGTCTCTTCCCTTCGGGAGAGATGAGGCACTGCTAGTTAGCCGGAGCAAAAACCGGGTTTGGGGTGACAGGGTCCTTCACCGGGTGTCAGACTTAGTCCCCCACACTGTGAATGATCTTGCCACCCAAAAATCCAGTAGTCTCATTAGGATAATGAAAGCCTACGCGACAAGCCAAAGAAGGACATAGGTGCTAAGAGTAGGAGTGCAGATGGAGGGGAGCTGCAAGGTCAAGTGTCAGGTGGTCTTCTGGCAAATTGTTGCTTATTCTTTTAATATGGGGATTGCTGCTTGCTTTTCTTTGACTGAATACAAAGTGAGAGGATTTTGTAAATTGAACTATGTGACAGTCTTGCTGGTGTGAAAAGATGTCATTTTTTGTTAACCCACAACAAAATGTAAATACGTAACAAGCATTTGCAATGCAGTGGGTCTCGCTTTTGCTCGAGTTAAAGCTATTAGCGTTGCAAACTTCTAACCTGACTTTTCTTGCACATAAACTGAAAATGAAAAGTAAAACAGTTTCACTAGCATTGCAGGGCTCACTCCAGCCTTTATCATCAACGCTTTACATTACAGCTTCAGGGCCCAGGGAAGGAAGCCCCACTCCCCTGGGCCTCTCAGCGCTGTGAGTTCCAGGAGTTGGTGCCCCTTTCTTAGGACATGCACCCATTACCCAGCATTAGGATGCCCAAGACAGGGAGCCCCCCACTCCTAAGCCGCACATCGCTATACTGTAGCTGTGAAGTCCAGGGACTGACACATCCTCCTCTGGGCCTCACAGCACACGGAGTAGCTTAATGTTGTTTATAGTCATTGCTGAGATATTGATCACTAAATTACATCTGGGCTTGAGACCCAGAGAACCTGCCTGGGTATACACTGCACACCATGCTTTGGTTGAGCCCTGCCTTTTAATAAATGCTTTCCCTATCCTGGGCTTCATGTCTACAGCATAGCGCTACAAGGCCCAGGAGAGGGCCCCGAGCCCTAGGTCTCACTGCACTGGATCACGGCTGCGATGAGGACTAGTGTAGGAGACTCTCCAGGGCTTGGACCAATTATCTAGCGCTGTGAGGCTCAGGTGAGGGGGGCTTTGATGGTGATTGTAGCGCTACATTATGCAGCGAGATCCTGGACAGGTGTAAGCATTCATTAAAAAGCAGGACATTGAAAGGAGTTTATATTGTGTCTATTTTTATATCCTTCCCAGTGGACAACATTGATAGCTATCTCAACAATGACTGTACAACATTACGGTGATCCATGTCAGTCATGCCAGTGAGGTTGCTCCTACTTGTATTCCATATATCCTACCTAAGTTACTGCCCTAAAGTATTTGTTTTTTACCTAGATTTGCCTTATGTATATTTTTTTGTGCAAAATGTCAGCCTCTTATTCTGGAAACTGCGTCTTGACTCGTCTAAAAGTGTTTGTGTGAGTTACGGATGCGGGTGGGTTAAAATCGGGCGAGGGTCGGGAGCGCTCGTGCTGAGTCTGGAGTTAGCCTGGGGATCTCACAGTGGCGGCTAGTGGCGGTTTCTGTAGGACGGCGTTGGGGCTCCGCCCTCGTAACCGTAACAAAAAAGAAAAAAAAAGTGAAAGAAACTCCCCTAACTCCCCCCTAAAACAAATGCACACACCTCTTTCTTGCTAGGGGCTGGGGCCTGGCTCGGGGCTACTGTGTCACGTGACATGAGACTGTCAGGATCAGGCCAGGCCCTCCCCTGACTGAGTCTATGTTTGCCAGGCTGACAAGCTCACAGCCTGAGGCCTGTGAGGTCATCAGCTCGGCAAAGACATAGCTCAGAGGACCAGTCTCCACCCCCTAATGACGTGTGGATAAAGTTAGCCCCGGGCGCTTCAGGTTGAAGCTCTGTAGCGCTAGGGGCTTCACGTCAGTCAGGATAGTGGAGGATGGTCACCCCACCCTTTCCCAATTCGCCACAGAGGGTGGGTCTAGCCCCGTGACAAGTTGGGAAATGGTGGGAGGGGCTGCAGGCAGCAAACTCAAAATCGAGTCTGCATAGTTTGTGCACAGTGCACTGTTAGCAAACACAAGGTGTTTGCTTCCCGCGCTGCGGTTGGGAGTCGATCTCGGTCAGACGGTAGACCCCCAGCCACACGCCAGGTGCTTGGCAGGCCTCCTGCTCCTGAGCAGCCCAGTCCGCACCAGCAGCAGCACGCGCGCTCCCTCCACCTGGGCTCAGAGTCATCACCAGCACCCCGGCCTCGCCGCACGGCTTCCAGGCGCTTTAGTTCATGTAAGGATTACTGAATCATAAAATATAAAGATACAGGGTTAATGTGTTTTTGTTTTACTGTCATACATGAGATCGAGTTGGTTATTAATGGTGTGGATCTGTTGATATTTAAGAAACTTCATCATTCTACAATTGATCTATTTTAATTAGAGGCAGACATATATATGGGACACATCGGGTTCACTTCATTAGCGTAGCCAGCACCCCAATGGCCCTAAAACAAGAAAGGAACACTCTCTGCCGTTCCCAAATGTATGAGCAGCCATATCTCGTGGGCACGGCGGGCACCTCACAACCTTGGGCCCTAGTGCCACCGCACCTGCTGCACTACTGAGCACGGGACCAGCGCACGCCCTGGTCTGTGCTGGCCCCGTGCACTATCAGCAACGGTGATTGAACAGCGCTGCTGAGTTCTACACGGGGTCTCCGTGCACTGCCTGTGACGACACAGGCCCTGATGAAATGCCAATTCAATTAGAAAGCTTGATAGCTACTGGTAGCTTTATTGACTGACGTCAGACCTGAGCACAAGCTTAATGGATATATTTTGTTTGGTTGAATTAGGTATAGTTTCCAAGTTGAAAAGGATGTATTTAAAGTAAAATGTGTGTTTTTCCGGACCTGATGGGCTGATGCTTGCAGAAAAATTATAGTTAAGGCTGATATTTAAATGGTAAATCATGTTTCGTTGGGAAGTCTTATTACCATTGTTCTTTATTAGGTGCCAGAGGGCGTCGCGTATATTACAGGTATGGCATATAAAGGCATTCAAAATTAAAATTGAGAATTTGTTTTAAATTATTGCTTCTAACCTTGCCTGATTCACAGAGCTGGTCACTGCTGGTAATTCTGTATGTAATGTCCACTAATGAAATATTGTCTTTTGCGGTCACTATTGTAAACACCCACAAGTTGTGTTAGTAGCTCGGGATTTTTTTTTTAAATTAAACATAAATAGCTTTTATTATTGAAAAGGTTGAGGATCCCGGGTCTACAGAGGCTTCCTGCGCTGCGCATTGACCTTGTCCACGAGGCAGGCAATGATGGGTTGTGCACTGGGCTACCTCCTCTGCACATGGAATAGGGACTGACAGGGTGTGCACCGAGGCCTTCTGCACTGCACTTGCAACAGACGTGAATCATACAGCCTGTAAACATATTGTCACCATACAATGGCACATCATTATGAAAACAGAATTGCGTGAACTTCAGTAATATGCGCTTGGCCATTCAATCTTTGGTTCTCATGTTAGGGGCAAACATGTATAAAATATGATCTGTTATAGGGGCGGGATAGAAACAGGAAGAGAGCATTGTCCACGTGGAAAAACTCTGCAGAAATTGTCCGTCATGTAACTCGCCATTGCCGAAGAGTGCAAACGGTCTGTAACGCATTTAACAGGCACTAAAAGAATGTGCTCTGATTTCTATTTTGCAAATGAGATATGCACTGATAGCGTGTGCACTGAGTTCCATACACTGTCTGTAAGGTTATAGACAATGATAGCAGTGCTTAATTTGTGAATAAAAACGTGCCGGTGCCCAAAGCCCTCCTCTTAAACATACGGCTTCTGCAATTAAATGTCACAACACGTAATACTCAGGCATCTAGGGGCTCTTCAATCCATATAAAGACACTGCCTGCCCCCTCAGCTCAATCTAGCAGCTTTCTACTTTCTCCCTTTGTGACGCTTTTTCGTTTTTCCCTTCTTCCATCTTTCCCATATGTGTCTTTTGCTCACAGCAAATGCTTTAGGCAGAAGAATAAGCGCCGGCCCTCAAAAATAAGTGCCGGTGTTCAGCACCAGAAACAGCAAGCACAAATTAAGCACTGACTGATAGGATGCACTGTGCTACCCACACGATCTGTAAAACAGATACTGATTGGGTGTGCACTGGATCATCACAATATAAGACAGGCAATTACGAGGTGTCGTGTGCATAAGCATCCTGACAACATAATATTGGCACAGATGGGATATGCACTCTGCTTCCTATTCTACACGTCAGTGGCGTAACAAAGGCCCTTGCAGCCCCCGCGCAGCGAGGACGGGGGCAAACTCCAGGGGGGCCTCCTCAGCGCAGTATACTGTGTGTGTGCAGCAAGTCCCTGACTGGATCCAGAGGGGAGGGGCCCCCGTCCAGGTAGGCCACCGCTACACGTACAACAGGCACTGGTGGTGTGTGTACTGACCAGAACTGGTACTGACCACCGCCCCCCCGTGGGTTAGATAAGCTCTGATGGAGTGATGGAGTGATGCCCACCCTCCACTGCACATGAAACCGGCATTGCTGGAGTTTGCATTGGTCTCTCTTAGTGCGTAATTGTATCAATTGGAACAAGAGAGGAACTCAGCAGAAAGTTGTCTCCAGATTCCTGAGGAACTCAGCAGATAGTTTATCAGGAGGCATGATTTACTAAATCAGCAGAAAGTTCATCACCTGTTGCTAAAAAGTAACTTGAAGTGCAGTTGCAAGTGGGTGAAGAATCTATAATCTAGTTTAGCCTTTCTTTGTCTTGTTCATTTAATTGTTTGCAAAAATGAATTCAGTAGACAGTTTACTGACAAAACCATTTCTGGGAATGACACCCGAAGACAAACTTCGTGTTAAAGCACTAGGACCAGAGAAACCCGACATACACATTGAGCAGTCTGCAAAAGACTGGGGGAAAGGTTACACACGCAGGTTTGCACGAACATGGTTTGATAAAATGGAGTGGCTTACTGCCAGTTCTTCTAAGAATGCCTTGTTCTGTTTCCCCTGCTTGCTCTTTGGGGGTGAAGTTAGCTGGACTAGAACAGGAGTTACTGATCTTAAGCATCTGGCAGAAAAAATAAAGAGACACGACTCCAGTGAATCCCACTTGACCAATGTGTTAAAGTTATCTTTGTTTGGAAAATCAAATATTGCACTCCAGTTAAATGAAGCCTACCGCAAGGGAGTAATCAAACATAATGAGGAGGTTGATAAGAACCGTTATATATTATCCAAATTGATTGACTGTGTGAAATTTTGTGGAGCCTTTGAATTGGCGCTGCGAGGCCACGTTGAAACAGAAGAGTCACTAAATCCCGGTGTCTTCAGAGGGCTGGTTGATTTTGTGTCCAGTTTAGACAGTGCAATGGAAGCACACTTGAAAAGTGCAACTGTATTTAAAGGCACTTCTAAGACAATCCAGAATGAGTTGCTTGACTGTATGCTGGAGGTAACAAAAGAAACCATTGTACAGCAATTAAGAAGCACTGATTACGTGGCTATCCAGGCCGATGATACAACTGATGTCTCTACCAAGACACAGTCAGTACTTGTTTTTCGCTACATTGATGGCAATTTCAAGGTGGTAGAAAATTTTTATTGATTCTCGTATCTGAAAGATTCATCTGCAGATACAATTTCAGCAGCTATTCTTAATAAACTTAACCTTATATTACCAGAGCGGAGTGGTAAAGAGAAGTTAATTGCTCAGAGCTATGATGGTGCTAGTGTCATGCGTGGTGCCTCTGGTGGGGTTAAAAAACAAATCTGAGATATGTATCCTAATGCAGATTATGTCCACTGCTACGCCCACCATCTAAATCTAATAATGGAACAGGCTGCATCAAAAATATCCAGAGTCAGAATTTTCTTTAAAGAGCTGGGTGGCATTACTGCATTTTTTTCCCGTTCTCCAAAACGGACTGAAGTTCTTGAGCAGATAGTGGCAAGAAGAATACTGAGAGGGTCTGCAACTCGCTGGAACTTCAACATTCGAGCTATCAATATAATTCACGAACACAGAGAGGACCTTGTAGAATGCATGAAATCTATTACACAAAACACTACATTTGATTCCACTTCTGTATGCGTATTCACCAGAACTCTGGAAGACAAGGAGTTTCTTTTTTTTCTTCTGCTGTTCCACAGCATAATGCCTCATGTCAATATTTTATACAATCAGTTGCAGAAGCAAGACGTTGATACTTTATTTGTACAAAGGGCCACTTCAGACTTTGTGATAAGCATCAACAAGGTATGGGAATCCATTGACAATTTGGACTCTGAATTGCCCCATGATTGTCAATTTACAAACCGCAAACTGCAGATTAGTACCTTGATACAGGAGGGAAAAGAAGTATGTGACATTATTGTGGTGCATGCCAGGGAGCGCTTTGCATTTACAAGGCATCTTGTCAGTGCAACACTACTGTATAGTGAGCTGTTTCAAAAACATGCCAAATGTTTTCCTAGTGCAGCTCTCAATGAAACAGTTGAAGCATATCCAATGCCAACAAAGTCAAGACTACGCACTGAGCTATCAATCCTGTATGGAAGACAGGATTTTCATCAGGCTACAGGCGGTGCCATGTCTTTATATATATTTTTATGTTAAAATAACCTGCAGAAATCTTTTTCTGAGACTCTAAAGTTATTGAGAATTGTCATTACAACACCCATGACCACATCTGAAGCTGAAAGATGTTTTTCTACACTGAAGAGAATAAAAACTCTTTAAGAAACACAATGACTCAAGCTCGACTAAATCCATTAGCCATGCTATCAATGGAAAAGGAACTAATAAATCAGATTCCAGAATTCAACAAAAGAACTATTGAAAGGTTTGCTCACATTAAAGAACGTCGTGCAAACTTTCTGTATAAATAGAAACCATGGCAATGCATGTAGCGTTGTAAAATATTGTTCCTAGGGAATACAGTTTTGGTTTAGTTTGTATTGTAAGTAACATTGAGAAATACCGTAGGTACCTTGTATGCAAGAAAGTGCACCATGTATTTAATGTATGTTTCAGTATTTTGCATTGCCTGAGAGGAATTCAGACTTGCTTATCCTTACAAAGCCACATAGCTTGGTGTTGTTCAGGGTATTAGATAATATACGTTTCACTGTTTCTTATTTTTTTTTTTTCAAGTTCACCAGCAAATATGGCCCAGTTATGTAAATAAGCTAAACTCTGGAAAGCTTTGGACAAACTTACAAACCTCAGCCAGACAGACTGACAATGTACCTTCCATGACATACGTAATGATGGCGCATACCGACCAACAACCAGTCTTGTAAGAAGCTACAGGATTCTATTTATTGCTCTCAACTTTCCTGAGGGTATTATAGTCGTGGTTTGCAAACTCTAGCAGTACAGCAAGGGTTTTATTAGGAGAAGGGATTTTCTGATGGCTATCCGGCTGATGAAGCATTAATTGTTTGCTCTTTTCCAAATTGCAAAATCATAAGCTGTAATGTTTGCTGTACTGTTAAAAGCCTGTAGAATTGTTACCATATGTAGGGCTATGAGTACCACATGGACTGATAATGAGTGAATTTGTTGATTATATTTCTTGCTTTATAATGATGGACTTCCTTACTGAATGGATATGGCTTAATATCCTTTTCCACTGAAGAGCAGAGTAGATTATTTGACACCAGTGAATAGCTTTAGATCTACACATGGCGTGTTACGTCAAACTTGATTGCTCAATGCCAAAGTAAAAAGGTTCATAGTTCAAACAATTATATAGAGGTGGCACCACTTCATGTTGATCAAGTGTGTTTGTTTAGCAGAATCTGAGTCTAATCGCCATCTGCAGTGATGCAAATGCTATGAAGGTGCACTTACATTTTCATCAAAGTTGTCTGAATGTTGGCTCATTTTTGATTGATAAATGATGATATAACAATGTTTGTGTACGTTGGCACATGTTGACTTATCTACAACTACTAGTAAGATTTTGTGATGGGGCATGGGTGTCAGATAATATATTTTATATATAAATGGGTAAACCCATACATCTTGGAGACAGGTTTATTTCTTCTTTGAACCAATACATATTTAATTTCATTATATAATTTCTCTAAAGTACTTGGTAACTAAAGTCCTTATCAGAGATGTACAAAGTATTTAATGTTAAAGTATAATGTTAAAGTGTGCAAATTTACTTTTTGAACTATTAAACCGTCCCTACACAAAGAGTTTTCAGAGATGGATATTTACTTTTTGTGTTTCAACTACCCTGGTCAAAATGTAGTTTACTTTCTATAAGATCAAATTATTATTTATTTATTCAAATAAATATTTCTTCTATCTGACTGTGGCCAATTATATTATATGAATAATTGTTTGAACTCCTGTGTGCTTGGCTTTGAACAGATGCTTCAGAAAAGAAACAGACACACACTAAAGGTAAGAAAAGCATTTTCTGTGTTGCATGTATATATTTTATCTCTCCATGTTTCTCTTTTTTTAGTGTATGTGAGTTGCCTTTATGCATGATCTTGAGTTTCAGTATGGCAAAACTAAACAATATATTATTGTATGTGGACTAAGAAGGCATTGACTTTGTTGGACCATCCTGAATGCCATTTTATCTCTGGCATGTACTGGCTCAATAGACAGCTCCAACCTTTTTATGCAACAGCAACATCATTAAAATAGTATTATTCTCTATATATCCGCCTGACATATTCACATGGAGAGGAGAACTCATTTCACAAACATGTTGTGAGTGAGATATCAACCCCAAAACGTCTTGATGCTGTCAACATTGCTAAAGAAGGAAGTCAGGCTTGCCTACCAAGCCAGGCCAATGAAAGCTATTTTGGTCCTTTTTATCTTAAAAAATGTATCTCTATTTTGTTAAATAGGATTTGCAGAAGAAAGGGAAATTGCTACCAACCTCACGAAAAAATGCGCACGCACATCCCCCTCGACGCCAAGCCCAGCCCCACCACTCACAAACGTCACCAGCCGCCACTGCCAGGGGGTCACAAGTGTTTTTCAAATACCTGCTGCACCAACCTTGCAAGGCCCCTCTGTGGAGGGCAGAGAGCAGTGGTAGCACGTGCTAATTGTACTAGTATCAATGATGTGCAAACCCAGGTCGCACAATTCGGCCGTTTGCGAATGGAAAAATGCCTTTCGCAATGTATGAAAGGCATTCGCAGTGCAATTTTTAGGAATCACAAAAACAGCGATTCCTTAAAATTGCGACCCCATTTAGAGAATCGCAAATTGCTATTCTCTAAATAGGAAATCGCAAATAAGGAATCCCTATTTGTAATTTCCAAAGCCCATGTATCAAGCATTTCCTAAATGCGAATTGGGCATTTAGGAAATGCAGTTTCCACCAAATCCAATTTGGTGGTAAGCATGTGCAATTTTAAAAAATGCATTTAAAAAAATGACATGTAGCACATACATGCCCATGGGGTCTGTGTGTGCTTCACATGGACGCAAATATTTTTTTGGGGTGCATCAGAGGGGACATTAGGCCCCCAGCACTAACTGGAATTCGCAAATTGAGAAATGCAAAACCATTGGGATGAATGGAGTCGCATTCTCTATTTGCGATTCAGTAATAGCGTTTGCGAATTTTAAGAAATCGCTATTACAGAATCGCAAATTTCATACATACCATTTTGCATTTCTTAAATAGCGATTTCTTAAAATTCACTATTTAAGAAATGCAAATCGGATTTTTGATACATCTGGCCCAATGCCCCTCAAATACAGTGCTCACAGGTGAGTGGTGTGTTGTGTGTATGCGGAAGAGGATGGCAAAGTGAAGCAGAGGCAAGAAAATATGTGCAGAAGGAGAAAGGGAAAAGAGGGTTCAGAAAGGAAAGACGTGAGGTCAGACATATGTAGGTAGAAAAGGGTGTAAATGTCTCACAGAGAGGTGGCAGAGGAAAGTTGTTTTCACAGGGTTACCTAATGTTTAACACAGTCTCACACTTTCAGAATTTTAACTATTTCATTTCTGATTATTCACAACAATATCTATATTGTAACCCATTTACCTGATACTGTTAATAGGCACGAGATGGACATATTTCATTTGGGTATTTATATTTTAAATTATTTGGCTGATATCAACACTATGGGGGTCATTCTGACCCCCGCGGGCGGCGGAAGCCGCCCGCCTGGCGGGAACTGCCAGAAGACCGTACCGCGGTCAAAAGACCGCGGCGGTCATTCTGACTTTCCCGCTGGGCTGGCGGGCAACCGCCAAAAGGCCGCCCGCCCGCCCGCCCAGCGGGAAAGCCCCAGCAACGAGGAAGCCGGCTCCGAATGGAGCCGGCGGAGTTGCTGGTGTGCGACGGGTGCAGTTGCACCCGTCGCGATTTTCAGTGTCTGCCAAGCAGACACTGAAAATCTTAATGGGGCCCTGTTAGGGGGCCCCTGCAGTGCCCATGCCAGTGGCATGGGCACTGCAGGGGCCCCCAGGGGCCCCACAACACCCGTTCCCGCCATCCTGTTTCTGGCGGTGAAAACCGCCAGAAACAGGATGGCGGGAAGGGGGTCGGAATCCCCATGGCGGCGCTGCTTGCATCGCCGCCGTGGAGGATTCCCTGGGGCCGCGGGAAAACGGTTTCCCTTTTCTGACCGCGGCAGAATGGCCCCAGAAGCACCGCCAGCCTGTTGGCGGTGCTTCCGCGGTCGTTGGCCCTGGTGGTCCATGACCGCCAGGGTCAGAATGACCCCCTATGTCACTTCTGTGATGCAAAAGAAGATCAATAGCCCTGTGATGTCACTTCCTGTGATGTCACATCACATGCAGATTACAGGGGCCTCACATCTACTCTTTCGCCTGGGGACTAAAAAGTCCTAGGACTGCCCATGCTTTCATTCATTCACTCCCTCACGCCTCTTTATATTGCTAAGGACAACTGTCGTCCTCTTCTCCAGCCCTGCGTTCAGACACTCTGGAGCACTCCATAGTTCATTGTAGTTCATTCTTTCGCTCATTCCTTCATTCACCAGTTCTGCTTAGCCCTTCCTGTGTTGACACTTGTCATCCTCTCCAGCCTTGGATGCAGACCTTAAGTGCAGGCAGCTTTGAAGCGCTCCATGATTCATTCATTCACTCCCCCATGCCTCCCTGCATTGCTAAAGATATCTCTCCTCCTGTTCTCCCGTCCTGAGTTCAGACACTCTGAAGCACTTAGGCCCTCATTACGACCCTGGCGGTATAGAACCGCCAGGGCCGCGGCACGCGGGAGCACCGCCGACAGGCCGGCGGTGCCCCGCGGGGCATTCTGACTGCGGCGGCTTAGCCGCGGTCAGAGAAGGGAAACCGGCGGTCTCCCGCCGGTTTCCCGATGCCCCCAAGGAATCCTCCGACTCCCCCTCCCGCCATCCAGTTCCTGGCGGTTCTCCCGCCGGGAACCAGATGGCGGGAGGGGGAGTCGCGGGGCCCCTGGCATGGGCACTGCAGTGGCCCCCATAAGAGGGCCCCAAAATGTATTTCACTGTCTGCCTTGCAGACAGTGAAATACGCGACGGGTGCAACAGCACCCGTCGCACCTTCCCACTCTCGATTACGAGCCGGCATCCTCGTGGGAAGGGAGTTTTTCCCTGGGCTGGCGGGCGGTCTTTTGGAGACCGCCCGCCAGCCCAGGGAAAAACTCATAATACCCTCTGCGGTCTTTTGACCGCGGAGCGGTATTATGGAGGGCTGAATTCTGGCGGGCGGCCTCCGCCGCCCGCCAGAATCAGAATGAGGGCCTTAGTTTGTTCGTTCATTCATTTATTCATCCATCCATCCACTAGCGCGGCTCAGCTCTTCCTGTGCTGTCACTTTTCCTGTTTTCTAGCCTTCGATGCAGACCTTGAATGCACACTGCCTTGAAGCACTCTATAGTTCACTCATTCATTCACTCCCCCATGGCTTCCTGCATCGCTAGAGATATCTCTCCCGCTCCTCTCCAGCCCTGAGTGTAGGGAGCCTTGAAGTACTTTATAGTTAATTCATTCATTCACTCACCCATGGCTCCCTGCACTGCTAAAAATATCTCTCCAGCCCTGAGTGTAGGGAGCCTTGAAGCACTCTATAGTTCATTCATTCCTTCACTCCCCCAGGGCTCCCTGCACTGCTAAGGATATCTCTCCCGCTCCTCTCCAGCCCTGAGTTTAAGGAGCTGTGAAGCACTCTATAGTTCATTCGTTCCTTCAATCCCCCATGGCTTCCTGCATTGCTAAGGATATCTCTCCCCCTCCTCTCCAGCCCTGAGTGTAGGGAGCCTTGAAGCACTCTATAGTTCATTCATTACTTCACTCCCCCATCGCTCCCTGCTCTGCTAAGGATATCTCTCCCGCTCCTCTCCAGCCCTGAGTGTAGGGAGCCTTGAAGCACTCTATAGTTCATTAATTCACTCCCCCATGGCTTCCTGCACTGCTAAAGATATCTCTCTCGCTCCTCTCCAGTCGAGAATAGGGAGCCTTGAAGCTCTCTATAGTTCATTCATTCACTCCCCCATGGCTCCCTGCACTGCTAAGGATATCACTCCCGCTCCTCTCCAGCCCTGAGTGTAGGGAGCCTTGAAACACTCTATAGTTAATTCATTCATTCACTCCCCCATGGCTCCCTGCACTGCTAAGGATATCACTCCCGCTCCTCTCCAGCCCTGAGTGTAGGAAGCCTTGAAGCACTCTATAGTTCATTCATTCATTCACTCCCCCATGGCTCCCTGCACTGCTAAGGATATCACTCCCGCTCCTCTCCAGCCCTGAGTGTAGGGAGTCTTGAAGCACTCTATAGTTCATTCATTCACTCCCCCATGGCTTCCTGCACTGCTAAAGATATCTCTCTCGCTCCTCTCCAGTCGAGAATAGGGAGCCTTGAAGCACTCTATAGTTCATTCATTCACTCCCCCATGGCTCCCTGCACTGCTAAGGATATCACTCCCGCTCCTCTCCAGCCCTGAGTGTAGGGAGCCTTGAAGCACTCTATAGTTCATTCATTCATTCACTCCCCCATGGCTCCCTGCACTGCTAAGGATATCTCCCCCGCTCCTCTCCAGCCCTGAGTGCAGACACTCTGAGCATGCACCTGGGTGCAGAGTACATCATCTCTCACTGATTTGCATCCTTCGATGAAGAGAAACAGCGTTTTCTCTGCCAAGTTAGTAAATGAACCCAGAGAGAGAGGTGCGGTGCCTCTTAATCTAGGGTATCAGAGGAGCTTTGCTGTAATTTATGCAAAATCTTGGGCTTCGGTTTCTGTGCACTTTTATATCTACTGGTGTATTATAGGGTCTGCTTTACTGCAAGAGGAGCAGAGTGTCTGACATTGATATGTCTTCTTTTTCGCCTCCTTCCTCAGTACTCACCAGAGATTTGAAACCAACAAGCTTAACCAGCCATAAAAACTAGTGCTTTTTTCTAACATTTGGTTACTGAGCAGAGCTGTGATGGAAGAAATTGAGAGGCACCTAGTTTGGCGATTTATTAGGATGCTTGTACAGTTAGTGAAAGTGAATGGTGATACTTATTCTACCTCCCATACATCATCCGTACTTTTCATCCCTACTTCTCATCCATGACCCATACTTCTCTTCCATCATCCCTACTTCTCATCTCTAATTCTCAGCCATCATCCCTATGTCTCATCCAAAACCACTACTTCTCATCCCTATTTCTTATCCAGTATTCCTACCTCTCATCCCTAAATATTAACCATAACCCATACCTCTCATCTGTTATCCCTGCTTCTCTAATATAATTCTTACTAATAACCCATACTTCTCATCTATTATACCTGCTTCTCATTTATCCTTCCTACATCTCATCCATCATGTGTACGTCTCATTCCTACTTCAGGTTCATCATTCCTACTTCTCATTGATCATCCCTACTTCTCATCTCTATTTCTCATCCATCAATCCTACGTCTTATCCGTAATCCCTACTTCTCATCCATCATCCCTACTTCCCATTCATCATACATCATCCCTATTTCTCATACAGGTTTCTCCTCCATTATCCATTATCCTTACTTCTAATCCAGCATTCAATATCCCTACTTCTCAACCTTCATCCCAGTTTCTCATCCATCACCCATACTTCTCATCCCTACTTCTCATCCAACATTCCTATTTCTCATCCCTACTCCTCATTCATCATCCTTCATCCTTACTTCTCATCCCCATCCCTCAGTTATACCAACACATATTCAATGTTGTGAAACACCCTTTCACACTGATCGGTTGGTACGAGCCAATCAGGGTTAAGAGAGAGGGATGCACTCTATGGGTGAGGCCAGTGAAACACGTTGCACATTACTCATTGCACATGCTGGTTGAGGACAGAGCAGAGGAAATGAAACTGGTGTTTGCTTCCACTGAATCCAAGGCTGTAAAGCAGGTGTCTCCAACCAGTCCATCCCAAGGTACAAATAGCTCCCAGACACCATTAAAGTAGCTCACAGCCTTAGATTCATTTTAAATAGACACATGGTCATGATTTTTCCTTTCAAAGCTAAGGGAAGGCTGTGTTTATTTCACATTATTATCTTCAGGCTGCAGATAACAGGGACTGATAAGGAGCAGTGCTGGAGTCAGATTTGTGATCCAGGGCACAGAGGTGCACAACTGAAGCACTGAGTCATTTAACTCTTGAATAAAAGTCCTTGTCAACTTGAGATTGGAGGTGAGAACACAATGAGGTTTCTCGAAGATTTGAAGTCAGAGAAAATGAAAAACAAAAGTTACCTTATGATTAAGTAACTTTTCTATTTAATTTTCTCAAATTGTTTTCCAAAGTGTTGCATTTACAAACAGCAGGCCTCTTGCTCCCAGTGGCCAGTGGAACACTGTGCCATATTTATAACTGAAAAATAGAGTCATTGTTTAAATGTGAGAATGTTTAAATGGGAGAAATGTAAAGTGCAGAAACATGTTTCACACTCTAAACATTTTTGCACTTTAAATTCCTCCCATTTGAAAACATGATTGTATATGTGTAATACATCTAACAGTGCCACATATAGCAACAGGTATGCCCTGTGCTACAAGTACGTTCAACACATGCTCTCAGTTACCCATGCACACATATCGCATTCATACGCACACATGTTCATCCATCCCCAAAGACCATACACTCACTGACACACAAGGCAACCCTGTCAAAGCACCCCTAGTCAAAGTATTTAGTTCAAACCATAGTGAAAATTTCGGGCTGCAGAAGAAGGCTTGTGGTTTTTTCCCTGAAAATGGCATCAACAAAGGGTTTGCGGTGCTAAAATCACCAGCATCCCAGCTTTCAGGAACAGGCATACTTGAATCAGAAAACCCACATTTTCAACACAATTTTGGCATTTTACTGGGACATACCCAATTTTTATGATTTTTTTGTACTTTCAGCCTCCTTCCAGTCAGTGACAGAAATGGGTGTGAAACCAATGCTGGATCCCAGAAACCTAAACATTTCTGAAAAGAAGACAGAATTCTGAATTCTGCAATGGGTAATTTATGTAGATCCTACAAGGGTTTCCTACAGAAAATAACAACTGAAATAAACAAATATTGAAATTGAGGTGAAAAAAACAGCCATTTTTCTCTACTTTTTACTCTGTAACTTTTTCCTGTGATGTCAGATTTTTTAAAGCAATATACCGTTACGTCTGCTGGACTCTTCTGGTTGCAGGGATGTATAGGGATTGTAGGTTCATCAAGAACCGTAGGTACAAAGAGCCAATAAATGAGCTGCACCCTGCTGTGGGTTTTCATTCTATACTGGGTATGCAGCAATTCATTTGCTGAAATATGAAGAGTGAAAAATAAGTATCAAGAAAACCTTTGTATTTCCAAAATGGGCACAAGATAAGGTGTTGAGGAGCAGTGGTTATTTGCACATCTCTGAATGCCATACTAGCATGTGAATTACAGGGCATTTCTCAAATAGACGTCTTATTTACACACTCTCTTATATTTGGAAGGAAAACATTTAGAGAAAGACAAGGGGCAATAACACTTGTTTTGCTATTCTATGTTACCCCAAGTCTCCCGATAAAAATGGTACCTCACTTGTGTGTGTAGGCCTAGGGCCTGCGACAGGAAATGCCCCAAAACGCAACGTGGACACATCACATTTTCCCAAAGAAACCAGAGGTGTTTTTTGCAAAGTGACGACCTGTGGATTTTGGCCTCTAGTGCAGCCGGCACCTAGGGAAACCTACCAAACCTGTGCATTTTTGAAAACTAGAGACCTAGGGGAATCCAAGATGGGGTGACTTGTGGGGCTCTCACCAGGTTCTGTTACCCAGAATCCTTTGCAAACCTCAAAATTTGGTTAAAAAAACACATTTTCCTCAAATTTCGGTGACAGAAAGTTCTGGAATCTGAGAGGAGCCACAAATTTCCTTCCACCCAGCATTCCCCCAAGTCTCCCAATAAAAATGATACCTCACTTTTGTGGGTAGGCCTAGTGCCCGCGACAGGAAATGCCCCAAAACACAACGTAGACACATCACATTTTTCCACAGAAAACAGAGGTGTTTTTTGCAAAGTACCTACCTGTGGATTTTGGCCTCTAGCTCAGCCGGCACCTAGGGAAACTGACCAAACCTGTGCATTTTTTAAAACTATAGACATTGGGGAATCCAAGAAGGGTTGACTTGTGGGGCTCTCACCAGGTTCTGTTACCCAGAATCCTTTGCAAACCTCAACATTTGGCTAAAAAAACACTTTTTCCTCACATTTCGGTGACAGAAAGTTCTGGAATCTGAGAGGAGCCACACATTTCCTTCCATCCAGCGTGCCCCCAAGTCTCCCGATAAAAATGATACCCCACTTGTGTGGGTAGGCTTAGTGCTCGCAACAGGAAATGCCCCAAAACACAACGTGGACACATCACATTTTTCCACAGAAAACAGGTGTTTTTTGCAAAGTGCCTACCTGTGGATTTTGGCCTGTAGTTCAGCCGGCACCTAAGAAAACCTATCAAACCTGAGCATTTTTTTAAACTAGAGACCTAGGGGAATCCAAGATGGGGTGACTTGTGGGGCTCTTACCAGGTTCTGTTACCCAGAATCCTTTGCAAACCTCAAAATTTGGCTAAAAAAACACAGTTTCATCACATTTCGGTGACAGAAAGTTCTGCAATCTGAGAGGAGCCACACATTTCCTTCCACCCAGCATGCCCCCAAGTCTCCCAATAAAAATGGTACCTCACTTGTGTGGGTAGGCCTAGGGCCTGCGACAGGAAATGCCCAAAACTCAACGTGGACACATCACATTTTCCCAAAGAAACCTGAGGTGTTTTTTGCAAAGTGACGACCTGTGGATTTTGGCCTCTAGTGCAGCCGGCACCTAGGGAAACCTACCAAACCTGTGCATTTTTTGAAACTAGAGACCTAGGGGAATCCAAGATGGGGTGGCTTGTGGGGCTCTCACCAGGTTCTGTTACCCAGAATCCTTTGCAAACCTCAAAATTTGGTTAAAAAAACACATTTTCCTCAAATTTTGGTGACAGAAAGTTCTGGAATCTGAGAGGAGCCACAAATTTCCTTCCACCCAGCGTGCCCCCAAGTCTCCAGATAAAAATGATACCCCCTTGTGTGGGTAGGCCTAGTGCCCGCAGCAGGAAATGCCCCAAAACACAACGCGGTCACATCACATTTTTTCACAGAAAACATTGGTGTTTTCTGCAAAGTGCCTACTTGTAGATTTTGGCCTCTAGCTCAGCCGGCACCTAGGGAAACCTACCAAACCTGTGCATTTTTTTAAACTAGAGATCTAGGGGAATCCAAGATGGGGTGACTTGTGGGGCTCTCCCCAGGTTCTGTTACCCAGAATCCTTTGCAAACCTCTACATTTGGCTACAAAAACACCTTTTCCTCACATTTCGGTGACAGAAAGTTCTGGAATCTGAGAGCAGCCACAAATGTCCTTCCACCTAGTGTTCCCCCAAGTCTCCCGATAAAAACGATACCTCACTTGTGTGGGTGCGCCAGGTGCCTGCAACAGAAAAAGGGCAAAAACTTGTGGAGATTGAAGGGATAGCACAGCAAGTTGATAAGCACATATTCTTCTTTTATACATCTTTAGGCTGACTCTGCTTTGGGGACCCACACAAGTGAGGTGTAATTTTACTTGGGAGACTGAGGGGAACGCTGAGGAGTAGGAATTTTGTGCTGGAGCGGTGATCCTAAAAAGAAAAGTCAGGAAAATATGCTTTTTTAAGCAGATTGTGAGGTTTGCAGAGGAGTCTGGGTAAGAAAAGTTTGGGGAATCCACGCAAGCCACACCTCCCTGGACTCCTTGGGGTGTCTAGTTTAAAAAAATGTCTGGGTTTGGTAGGTTTCCCTAGATGAAGGCCGCACCCAGGTCCAAAAACATAGGTGCCGCCTCCCCCCAAACACAGGTAGTTTTGTAATATATCATATTGATGTGTCCACGTACGTCTGTGATGTGCCAAACACTAAAATTGTGGAAAGAAACGCACTTAGGTTATGTGAAAAAGACCCCTCAGCCACCAACCAAGTTGGTGGCATGCTTCATCATCGGGGTCCCACCGGAGACACCTAGCATGTCACAAGTGTGCTGCAACGCTTGATTACAGCGGAGCAGGTTTTGTCATTTTTACCACACATACTGGTTTAATTTGGCATGAGGGTGAGTAATGGTTCAGAAGATCAAATTTTATTAACGAGAGATTTCACAAAAGTGAAATGTACTGTTAATAACTGAAAGGCCAAAAAACTGAACCAATGACTCACAGCTCGTGAGCTCTAAAGCCGCGTCAAGTCACCAACCGTTTTACAGTCCATTCACACACCTTTCATACATGACTTGCACAAGACCATTCACGCCGCCAGCCACGGGCCCAGCACATTACAACACTCGCATCGACAGACAGCGACACTCAAGGTCCCATCACTTGCATAGGCCCACATGCCTGATACAGCAGTCACACTAGCTGATGGGAGTGTGTGGACTGACGTTTGGCTGGCACCGCCAGCCAAGCCCCACCCCAAGCACACCGCCAGCCAAGCGCCACCCCAAGCACACCGCCAGCCAAGCGCCACCTCAAGCACACCGCCAGCCAAGCACCACCCCACGCACACCGCCATCACTTTAAAAAAAAATTATAAACAACAAAGAAACTACAAACTAATTATAAAATAAGTACAAAAGTACAAACACAAAAGCTCTAACTAAATGCATGACAGTAATGCCAACCATGAAACTGAACATATGAAAATATAAAACAGGCAGTTTACGCTCACTGTATTTCCCCCAAAAATGTCTTCGTGTGGTACAGCCCAGGCTTTAAAGGGCAATCGGGGCAGTACATCCAGCTCTCCCTCTGGATACCTCTTCGGGCACATACTCTACATTTCTTAGTGGGCAAGTCTTTTTTGGGAGTGGGAGGAATGTGATCTGGAAAGTGGTGATCTTTCAATCTAGCCACATCCTCCACCACTGCTACTCTAGGAACTCTTGCCTGTTCCACCACAATAAGGCTCTCTATCACTGACTCCTGAAATGTAACAAATTTCATCCTTGACTCAGGTGAATAATCCTTGAACGCAATAAAAGCATTAAAAGTTGCCAAATGAAATAAATGTAGGGCCAACTTTTTATACCACACGTAAGACTTACGAAGAGCAGTGTAAGGTTCCTATTGTAGTCCAAAATGCATGCAGGTTTGCACACTTCGGCAACCTGACCCCAAAAAGTCACAGGGGAAGTACTCTCATCATGGATGGTAGATAGCATGTACACATCCCTCCTGTCTTAAAATTTCAGAGCTAGCAGCTCATTATTCCTCTCAAGGTTTTTACAGACAAGCTCCCTTGGATAGCCTTTCCAGTTAGAACGGATTGTGCCACAAGCAACAGTGTCCACTCTAAACAACTCCTTGAACAACTGCACTCCAGTGTAGAAATTATCTACGTCCAAATGGTGACCTTTGTTAAACAGTGTCTAGCAATTTTTTCGCTAACTCTAAAAGTGGGCGGACAACAAGGATGGTCAATACTGGAATTTCTACTAGTGTAGACCCGGAAATTATACATGTATCCTGTACTACTTTCTGACAGCATGTACAATTTAATTCCATACCGTGCCCTCTTACTAGGAATGTAGTGCTTAAAAACTAAACGCCCCTTGAAAAGGACCAAAGACTCTTACACACTTATCTCTTTGCCTGGAACATAGACCTCTGAAAAACGATCTACAAAATGATCAAGGACAGGCCTAATCTTAAAAAGACGGTCACAATCAGGGTGATCTCATGGCAAGGCTAATGCATTGTCTACAAAATGCAGCATACGAAGAAGAAGCAAATAGCGATTACGTGTCATAGTTGCAGGAAATATAGCCGTTGCCATCAAGGGACTAGTAGACCAATAAGAAGACAGTGACAGCTTCCTTATCAACCCCATCAAAAAAGTCAAACCTAAAACTTTTTCATCTCTTCCAGATATGTGGGAACCCACTGAGTAGCTCTAGACTGAGGCCTAAGTCTGGCAGCTTTGTCCCTAAAATATTGCTCCACATACACATTAGTCTGCTCCACAATATCTTCCAAAAATACATCGTCCATAAACAAGTGAAAGAAATTGACAGGCAAAAAGTTTTCTGTATTGCCTCTACACCCTCAGGTTACTGTGGGTGCTCCATGTTTGGGGCAATCCAGGTGTCAGGTCTTCTAATGGGAAACACTTCAGCCCCAGGCTGCTGCACTCTTGGCACATCAATGTCCTCTAAAACAGGCCCTTTGTCTGCACTGAGAGTGGCTTCCTCATCAGAAGAATCCTCTCAGATAGAAAACTCACTGCCAGAATCTCTCACTTCCTCCTCTGCCTCAGATGCAGAGTCAGTCTCATAATCATGGTCTGAAGACGACTCAAAAAGCATGCCAACAACCTGCTGAGCGGTCACTCTGTGGCTAGCCATGATCCTTACTAACAACAAATGGATTGCCATAACAACCAGCACTAAAATAAGTAATAAACAAAGTGCAGCTTTATCACAAAGAGTTATGTACTAAAAAACTATACCACTCACTTGCCTGAAAAAGCTATTCACCAGCGACTACTCTGCACAGACACACCAATCACCAATGATATCCCACTAAAAAGAAAAAAGAAAAAAGAAAATTAGACATATGACAACACAAATATCATTGTGTTCAAATCTAAGGACAATTTCACACACAATACTGCATTTAGTACACCACCTACAAACATGTCATTCATGCATGTCAATACTCTTTTGGAGTAAATTGCTTTTACTTACCTAAAACATGCAACTATGCAAACCGCAGGACAACTACTGCCAAAACCGCAAGGATCCACAGCAAAGGAAGCAAAACCTTTGAACTAGAACAAAAAGAAAAAATAAACTGTTGTAATCACAAATACAAATACTTCGCCATTTGACAAACACCCCGCCACCAAGAACTTAGAAATTGTCCCTGGTGCCTAAGTGGCTTCTGCCCCCATTGGGGGAAGATGGGCCTGAAAAAAATAGGCTGATCTGCCCCCAATGGGGGGGCAGAAATGGCCAACAGCGCTGTACCCTGTTTGGGGGTGACCCTTGCCAAAGTGTGAAAAAGGGGCACCACAGCACAAAAAAACTAAGGGGAACATAAAAAAGAAAATTCCCTCATGTCTTGGTGGCTTCTGCCCCCTTGAGGGCAGATAGGCCTAGAAAAAAATAGTCCGATCTGCCCCCAAGGGGAGCAGAAATGGCCATCCGTAATGTGCCCCCCTTTAGGGAGCGATGCTTGCCAAAGGGGCCGCACCCCCACACAAAACACACACACACAAGATCCCTGGTGCCTAGGTGGATTCTGCCCCCCACACAAAACACACACACACAAGATCCCTGGTGCCTAAGTGGATTCTGCCTCCCTTAGGAGCAGATAAGCTAAAAGAAATAGGCCCATCTGCCTATCGGCAGAAATGCCCAACAGCTCTGTGTCCCCTTCGGGGGGCGACTCTTGTCAAAGGGGGTGCCCCCAGCACAAAAAAAAAACCAAAGGGAACCAAAAAAAAAATCTCTGACATCTTGGTGCCTTCTCCCCCCCCCAGGGGGGGCTGAAACATATAAAAGATTATTGCCCCCGGGGCAGTGACCCTTGCCTAAGGGGTCACTGCCCAAAAACATAAATAAAATATAATCCCTGGTGGTCTAGTGGTTTGCACCGTTTGATGAATCTTTACAAAATTTTCAAAACTAGTGTGCCAGTCACTTCAGCTTCTGTCTGGAAGGTTTTGTGGTGCTTTGTCAAGCAGGGACTGAGAAAAAAGGGGGATCCCAAAATACATTTTCCCAAATAAATTTCCCCTAGGGGTTTTAGACATGACTACAACCCAAACCCCTGAAAGGGAAATACAGTAAATTTGTCAGAAAGCTAGCTGTAGGTCCAGAAAGAGTGCTTTGGTCATTTGGTGTAAGTCTATTTAGTAGTTGTGGCATTATTAAAGACAAAAAATGTATGGATATCTAGAGATGTGGATACACCATGGTGGGTCAGCGGATTCATGTGCAACAGCAATGCCGTGATTGACTGCCACCATTTCTTTCAGGCGGTGTGGCAGCCATCTTGTTACTCGAGACGGCCTGAGTCCCAAGAAAAACACAAGGAGGAAGGGTAGGAATACTCTGACCCCCTAGGCCTGGTGGTGTTGTTTCAGAGGGATCTCAAGCTTTGACTAAAACATTTTTTTTTTATTTTGCTGCAAATTCATGGAGGATACACATAAAAGTGGCAACATTTGTAAAAAAAAAAAACAATTGTGGTCTTCCGCGCTTGTTGCGCCCCTCCCCAGGCAGATTTCACCCCTTGAGACTCCATTACCCCAGGCCTGGCCTTTTAAAAAAAGTGGGTGGGCATGCAGCTACCCTCCCAGGTTGATTTAGGCCTCAGACCCCATCCCCAAGGGCCCAGCCATATTCTAAATGGGCGAGGAGGGCACACAGCACCCTCTCTGGGCTGATTTCAGCCCTGGGGACACCATCCGCTGGGCTCTGGCAGTTTTCAAAAAGGAGAAATAAAACCAGTACGGAGAAGGGGCTGCGTGCCCCATCCCCCTTTTTGCAGTATGACCAGGCTGTTAGGGATGTGATTCCTGGTACCAAAGTTGGCCTGAGAAGGTGGGCCTCGTGCCCCCCTCCCCTATAAATATAATGGCAGACCCCAAGAGGATGGGTTCCCCAGGGCGAAATTCGGCCTGGGAGGGGGGGGGTCATGTGCCCATCCCCTGGGGCTCACAAGTCAAAATCAGCCTAGGGAGGGGGCAAAGTGCCCTCCCCCCCCCCACAAAGTGTGCCAAGTCCTGGGGAATGGGGTCCCTGGGGCCAAAATCACCCCAGGGTTGAGGCATGTGTCCCCCTCCCATTAAATATGGTCAGGGGGATGGGGCCCTTGGGGACGAAATCCACCTGGGAAGGGGGCTGCATGCTTCCCTCATACTTAAATATGTTGCTGGGCACTGGGGGATGGGGTCCCCGGAGCCAATAGCTGCCCGGGGAGGGGGTCTATAAGTTGACTGCCTTTGGGGTGGTGGCCGGGTCCTGCGGCCAATCCTCTGCTGCACACGGCCTAAGGCCATGTGCGGCGTGGGGTTGGCTGCGCATGGGGGGGTTGGCCACAGGGCCTAGTCGCAAGTCGGCCGTGTGTGGTTGGCTGCATGCATGGTTGCCTGAAGGCCAGGCCCTGCGGGCATTCGTGATGGCAGTTGAATTAACACATGGTAATTAAATATTACTTAAATAAATAAAAAAACTAGAAATTCACTGAATAAAACAAAGGTTACAGGGACATTATAGTTAGGAAATAGCTTTAAAAGACATACAAATTCACTGAAAAAAACAAAGGTTACAGGAAGGTTATAGTTAGGAACTAGAATTTTAAAAACCTTCGAAATTCACCAAAAAAACAAAAATTACAGAGATGTTATAGTTAGGTTCAGATTTTACACACATAAAACCATAGAAAATCTGTAGTTATAGTCATAGTTATCTCAAGAAGCTACCACCAGTGTCTAAGATTATTATAACTCTTGCCCTCGCAATGCACTGCTAATTAACCCACATGTTATATCAGTCGTGACATATTCCATGAGATTGTTGATAATATCATTGCAACATTAACAATAACATTTATGATGAGTAAACTGTGCCTGACGGGGACGCAAGTGATAACGCGTCACGTCTTAAATAATTAATTAGTCTGGGACTCGTTTTAGGCCAATTAATCTTTTGACCCTGATTGGAGACACCTCAGGACGAGACAATTAATCAACATAACAATCAATAAATCAATAACATCATCAATATTCACTATAACAAATCGATTCAATTTGGATAATGGCATAAGTATGAATCAAATCACACCAAGACCTCTCAGTCATGAAAAACCACACAATATTTTGTAAGATTTATGATATTTATTCCCCATTGATTACACTCTACTAGCAAGTTTGTAAGTTTCAAAACCATAAAACACATCAACACTGTTATAATATGGCAACTCGAATAAGATTTAATCAAAGCAAAAATCATAAACATTAGAACAAAGCACGACGTCAACATGGGTTAATCTTAGCAAAGTATCATTAGTGCATTATTCAACAAAGCATAGATTCAGTCATTTGTCTATTTGCGTCCGTTTAGTGAATTCCTTAACTAACCTCGAATTAGCATTAGCATGTTGGACTTCATGCAAAACAATTTAGCAACACCAATTTGGAAAACATCTAACTATGGTCCTTACCAAAAGGAAGCATTTGGTACCTAGCAAGAAAAGGCAAACAGACAATTACAATTTCATCCTCATATAGTTACCCTCCGTAATGGGTCAGCATACAGAGTCAGTCTTCGTCCTCAGGACATCAGTTGATTCACCATCAGCCGGGAAACATAGCAAAGTTCAGTCTTGGGACAATAATTATATCCCTTACGACTTCTTCAGGGCTAGAGATCATGGAATAAAAATGAACAATAAGAATATAATACAAAATAAAATAAGTTATATTATAATTGAGTTAAGACCAAAGTGCTCCATCGTCAAATCACATAAGTGTAAGTGAAAGCCCAAGGGAGGTAAAAAAAACTCATAAATATAATACTATTAAAAAAGTAAAGTAGATAAAGTAAAATAGGCCCGTAGTTATAAATATCTATTGGCAGAATCTAGAACAATTCATTCCTGATAACCTATAGTAGACTATCGTGATCGTGAAAAGCAACCTCGGTGAGTAATAGATATTAAGTAGCAGACCACCTAAAGTGCAACCAAGTGTCAACTAACTGATAAAGTAACAGGATACCTTAATTGTACATAAATGTTCTCCAACTCAAATTAATAATCTTGGTAACTCCAAGCTTTATCCTCTTCATAAATCAAATAATGATTTAATGGAAAACCAATCCACTGTCAAAAAAAAATATATAATAAGTAATGAATACCACTTGATACCACTTGAAACCACAATAATGTAACAAAGATTAATAATAAATCTGAAATCACCCAAGGTGTCACTACGTGTTGCAAGTTCACACTGTTGCATTCGGCAAGAATGTCTCCTTGAGCAAGTCTAGTCTCATGAGAAAGAATTTACTACGGTTACACACATCTTCTAGCTTCTGGAAAAGTACGACTACATGTCCTTTGGCAAGTCAGCACATTGCACGTTAGAAAAACACATTTAATATGAAACCGGACAGCTAGGCCCGACTAATGCTAGCTAAGGCCTAGTGATTAATTAGCAAAACCTTAACATATAACCCTTAATATTAATACAAAGTCATTCATTAGTACATTAATATTTCATTATTAGTCAGTTTCAATTATCATCATTTACGTTGGAGGCCACTCCCCGTGGGCACATTTCAAACACACGTTTAGTAAAATCATATTAATACATTTTCTATGCGGCATCATTACACATTAATTCGCAAACATTTCATGTTAATATTGATTATAAAACTACACTCCAACAATCCCTCCTCTGATGACACTTGTCATCACACATCTCCACTCTTTACTTTTCTTTCATTTGTTCATTTCCCTCATTTCAATTTCTTCTTTTCTTTTTGCCTTTTCATATTTTGCTCTGAACATTTTTTCCCTTTTCTTGTCTTCCCTCCTTTCTTTGTATTTTGCCCATTTTACCTTACTTCTTTCTCAAATTTTGTTCAATAGCCATAGTCCGAATGAACAAGCCAAAACAATTACTATTCCCTGTATTAGTTTTCCCAAGAACCCATGCCAAAGACCACTAAACCAACTTCCCACATGCGCAAATCCCTCTCCAACCTTTTCCCAGACTCCTGGTTCTTTCAGTGCCTTTAAATCTGCACTATCTCTTGTTAGGTTAGTAAGCATTCTTCCAATTTCATTACTATTATCCGGAATATAAGCACAACAGTGGCGCTCATAAAGCATCTTACAGACTCCACCACTTTTCGCTAAAAGAATGTCTAAAGCAAGCCTGTTTTGAAGAGTCATAGCCCTCTCCGCAGCAAGTTCAGTATCCATCAGGAGTATAGCCCCTGTGAAGTTTGTCAACATGTTATCCACAATAGTAGACAACTTTCAAATCTTTATGGAGTTCAAAACAACTCCCACTGAAGGAATTATTGTTTCAAATATGTCTCCTACTGCACCAGCAGCAGTTTCTCTCTTTTGTCTAGCACAAAGTAATTCCGTCACTTTCGGAAATTTCTTTAAATCATCTAGTTGATAAATCTTTGGAAAAACTATTCCCAAATAACATGTCCCATACCATCCCTTTGGAAGACGGTAGTAAGCACTAAGTCCACAAATATAATAAACCCCTGGGATTGCTTGATCCATTGCATTTAGCATGAAAGTCCATTTATTCGGAAACAAAAACACATGCTTACACTCACTCGTCCCCACAAACACAGTGTCATAATATGACTTTGGTCGCGTTATGCAAAGCCTACCTACATGTTTCGCATCTAAAGCTAGCTTCCCTTGTTCTCTAATCCCATTATTGCTATTACTAAGGAATGACCGGTGTTGCAAGCCTTTTTCTAATTTTCCCTTTAAAACCCTCCTTCTATCTTCAGTGTGATCTAAAAAGCTCTTTTCTAAGCGAGCATGTCAAATTATTGCGGTGCACATATGATGTATTAATTGTCATTCTAGGCTCGAAGAAACCCTTAACCAGCTTTATGGTATAATATTTAGCTACACTATTCAAATCTTCTATCATGGGCACATACGAAAACACTGAATCATAATTCTAATAAAAATATTGCACTTCTTCTTGATTATAGAAATGTGTTAGTAGCAGACTACAACTAATCCCGTACGTTACTGGCAAGCTGTGATAGGTAACTTCCTCCTGGACTGAAAGAGGAATTTGTGTACACACATAACAAGCCTTTGCATCCATAGTGTCAACATACTCACTCAGCAAGCGATAGAAAACGTTAGTAGACAGCTCCCCTTTAGCATTACTCTTGCCATGCAAATACTTCGCATCCTGCTCAAACCTGTCCCACGGTGTTAGTGTAGCAGTCTCAGAAACTGTAGCATTGTTAGCTTCACTTTCATCCACCAGACGCATTTCCACAAATATAGCTACAATGAATATCACACATACAACAGCCAAAGCAACACCCAAATATTTACAACGCTTATTTCCCTCAACATCATCTCTTGACCTAGGAATGATCTGTAAAGAATCAGAAAGTAAAGTACTACAAACGTATTCAACTAATACGAGGATGGTTAGAAAATTCCTTTTCTCTGCGAAGCTAAGCAAAGTCTTTTTCCAGCAAGTATTTACAGCTCTCCCAGTCACTCCAGGGTCTTAGTCAAATCAGGTTAGCAGCTTGTCACAATCGGGTCTTCAAGTCAATTCAGGTTAACAGTGTCACGTCTGGTAATTTTCATTAGTCTCTTTCCTGAGGTTTCCCTTTATTCAAATTTCAGCTTAACACAGTCTCTTATTTGTGGGCAACTTCAAGTGCCATAATATTGAGCTGGAACTTCACGATCAAAGCAAAAAGCCAAGAACTCTTGTTGCCACTCTGCTGTCGTTGCATAAGCCCATTCAGGACCTGCGTATCTTCTGTTTGCAATTCTCTTTCTTTTCAATTTGCGGTCACCCTGCAATTCTCCTTCGCTCAAATCCTCCTTCCTTGTGGTATCAACCTCTTCCTCTATTGTTTCGTTGTTGACTACTTTCCCTTTTTAAGTTTGCGATTCTGGCCACTTATCTCCTTTCAGTATCGTTTTGCTGTTTGGCTTTTCAGGGTGCTG
This sequence comes from Pleurodeles waltl, assembly GCF_031143425.1. Lineage (NCBI taxonomy): Eukaryota > Metazoa > Chordata > Amphibia > Caudata > Salamandridae > Pleurodeles > Pleurodeles waltl. Next base: position 63,780,680 of record NC_090442.1, on the reverse strand, counting down.
TTCAATGCCCTCCTCTTGTGCCATGGTGTTTTCTCTTGATGGATCTGCAGGTGGCTCAGGAGGAGTCTGAACACTTTGACTTCCTTCTGTTTCACCTCCTTTACCTTCCGGGTCTGTCAGTGGTTCAACTTCAAACCTGTAACCGTCTGTTTCTGGGAGAACCTCTCTTTGTGTCGGTTCCCCTGGTGCCTCAGTTGAGATAGGCTCACCGTCACCCTTCTGGATCTCGTTTGCTATTTGAGTGACCAAGCCGTCCTCAATGGGCTCTCCTTCAGTCTCAGTTCCCCTTTGATTACTCTCTGGCCCTGAGACTTCCTATACTGTAGCTGTTATTTTCGACAACTCAAGTTCCTCATCAGTTGGACACGTCACCTTCTTTGTGTGACTGGCATGGATCCAGTTCGGAATTTCCGCACACTTCACAGCAGTAGTAGTTGTGATACGGCCCCTTCCAACGTGGCTCCAAACATGACTTCCTCACGTGTTTCTTGACAACAACCCAGTCACCGTCTTCCAGGTTGTGATTTGGATCATTTATCGGTGGCAGTGTGGTGGCTTCCACCTGGTGAGAGAAAGAGCGGACCATGTCAGCCAGACCCTTGCAGTAGTCCAACACCATATCATCTGTGATATTCACAAGAGCATTTGCCGGCACTGCAGGCAATCTCACAGCTCGGCCCATGAGAATTTCATGAGGAGACAGTCCTGTTTGCTTGTTGGGTGTATTTCTCATTGAAATTAGCACTAAGGGCAATGCATCTGGCCATTTCAAATTGGTAGCTGCACACATTTTCGCCATTCTCGACTTCAAGGTACCATTCATCTGCTCCACTAGTCCTGAAGCTTCAGGACGGTAGCTACAAAGTAACTTCTGTTCAATGTTCAGTGCGGCACACAAGAGTTTAACCACCTCATTGTTGAAGTGACATCCTCTATCTGATTCTAAAGAGATCGGAAACCCGAAACATGGTATCAACTCCCTACGCAGCAACTTCACTACTGTGAGACTGTCATTCCTACGTGTAGGGTAAGCTTCAGTCCAGTGACTAAAGATGCACACAATCACCAACATGTACCTCAGACCTCCACACACAGGCATCTCAATAAAATCCATCTGCATCCTGCTAAATGGACCTCCTGCTCTCCCAATGTGGCTCAAATTCACCATGGTCCCTTTCCCACATTCATCTGTTGACAGATGATGTACCTGTGACAGATTATTTCTGCAGCTTGTCTGAAGTTTGGTTTGAACCAATCGACTTTGAACAACCTGATCATGGCATCTCTCCCAATATGTGCTTGACATGGTAAAACCTTGGAAACTGTGCAAGAGACTGTTTGGCAAAACCATTTTCCCCTCATCTGAAACCCACAAATCATCAGGTCTTTGTACACATTGCATTTTAAGCCAAGAACGTTTCTCTTCTCTGCTGGCACGTCCCTGCAACAATTTTAACTCTTCCATTGTGTCAACCACCTTCAATGCATAACCTGTGCATGTCTTATCCGGTAGCAATTCCCACTGATCTTTCAACGATGTACAGTTCAATGCACAAAACCTTGCGACTTGATCTGCATATCCGTTTCCCATTGACACAAAGTCTTGTGATTTAACATGAGCGCTGCATTTCACCACGGCAATTTCAAGAGGTAACTGAATCGAGTGCAACAACTCCTTAATTTTTTCACCATTTTTTACTGGAGAACCAGAAGAGGTCATGAAACCCCTCTGTGACCATAACTGGCCCAAATCATGAACAATTCCAAATCCATATCTGCTGTCAGTATAGATAGTCACTTTTAGTTTGTCAGCGGCATGCCCTAGTAAGAGCAACCAATTCAGCCACTTGCGCAGAATACACTCTCTCGAGCCAAGATGCTTCCAGGATACCGGTGATTGTACACACAGCGTATCCAGCTCTTAGTACTCCTACTAAGTCCCTCAGGCATGAGCCATCAACAAAGATAATGTAATAAATTTCTTCCAATTGAGTATCTTTAATGTCAGGTCTCAGTTCTGTTACCTCAAGACAATCATGTTCTACTTCCTCAGCATCATCAACATTTGTATTTTCATTGGGAAGCAAAGTTGCCGGGTTTAACACAGTACATTGTTTGAGTGACGCATTTGGTGACCCCAGTATAATTGTCTCATACTTGGTCAACCGAGCATTTGTCATGGGCTGGGTCTTAGTTCAGGTCAATAGTATTTCAACTGAATGTGGGACCATCACTGTCAAGGGATGTCCCATCACTATGTCTTCACACTGAGTAAGGCTTTGACCAACTGCTGCAACTGCACGCAGACAACCTGGTAAGGCTGCTGCGACTGGGTCCAAAGTATCTGAAAAATATGCTACTGGGCAGTTTTCACCTCCATGGACCTGTGTCAGGACAGACAGAGAACAAGCATCACGTTCATGGCAAAACAGTACAAAAGGCTTTGTGTAGTCAGGCATACCTAAAGCTGGAGCCCTGCACATACACTCTCTTAGTTCAATGAATGCCCTCATTTCTTTCTCAGACATAGTTAGGGTGTCTGGGCCATCCTTAACCTCCTTGACAGTCAACCTCACCAAAGGCTTAGAGATAATTGAGAAGTTGGGAATCCACTGGCGACAGTAGCCCACCATTCCCAAAAACATCCTCACGTCTCTTTTGGATGTCGGAGGACTCATCTGTAGTATGTCTGTCACTCTTTCTTTGGATATCCTCCTTGACCCCTTTTTAATCGGGTGGCCTAAGTACTTCACCTCTTTCTGACAGTACTGTAGCTTCTTTGGGGACACTTTATATCCGTTCTTTCCCAAATGATTCAGTAGGGCAATAGTATCATACCTGCAGTCATCTTTCGTTTTGGACGCAATTAACAAGTCATCAATGTACTGTACTAGAGTTGAGTTAAAAGGCAATTCCAATGACTCCAAATCCTTCTTCAATATCTGATTGAAGATGCAAGGTGATTCTGAAAACCCGTGAGGAATTTGACACCAACTGTAAATCTTGTCCGGAATTTGAAACTGAAGAGAAATTGGCTGTCCTCATGAAGAGGCACAGAAAAGAACGCTTGAGACAAGTCCACAACTGTGAACCACTCTGCATCACATGGAACTTGGAACATGATCACGGCTGGATTTGGCACTATGGGTCAACATTTTATCACTATCTTGTTAATTTTTCTCAGGTCTTGGACAATTCGAACTTTCCCACAAGGCTTTCTCAGTCCCATTATTGGCGAATTACATGGGCTGCTCATCACTTCTTTTAAGACCCCTTGCTTCACAAAGTCTGCAATTATCTGCTTCACCTGTATGAGGACATCTTGTGCCATGTGGTACTGGGGTACCTGGGGAAACACGGCATTTGGCTTCACATCTACTTTGACTGGTTCTACTCCTTTGATCAGTCCCACTTCCTTTCCTGTCAAGTCCCATACCTTCTCTGTCACTGTTCCCTGTAATTCTGTTGGCAAATCGGTCACAGTGAACATCGGGAAGAAGCTTTTCAAAGGTTACTCCTCATCTGTGGTCTCCGTCTCTGTCTCTGAGATCTGACCATCGTCTCATTCATCATCACTGTTTGTCTGAACCTCAATTCCCTCATTGGAACAGGTGATTGAACAACTTGTCTTACACAGCAAGTCTCTTCCCAGTAGGGATCCCGGACTTGAATCACAGACTACAAACCTGTGCAATCCCTGAAAGGTACCAATCTCAACCTGAACCGGATCTGTAATCGGATTAGTCAAGAGCTGATTTGTTACTCCTACCACCTTTATTGTATGTCCTGAAAGAGGCAACTTCGGAACCTCTGCACTTCTGACTGTAGAGTGCGTAGTTCCTGTGTCAACCAGGAATGAAACCTTGTGACCCATCACCTTCCCCTGCACATAAGATCCCCTTTGATCTACTTCTAGGGACGCTGCAAGCCTGCACTCCTCACTATCTGAACAATCATCCGACCAGTCATTGTTTATTCCATTCTCACCACGCAATGGGAACTGTTGTACTGTATTATTTTGACTCATTTGATTGGCCTGTGACCTGTTGAGGAAGCATCACCTGTTGCTGTCCCATCGGAGCTAAAGGCAACTGCATTTGCTGTCTAGGTACCATGGGAATCTGCTGTTGTATTTGCTGCAACTGCGCTGGCTGAACACGTGGCATTTGCATTTGTTGCATGGGCTGGAGACCCTGCATCTGGACCATGTTATTCTGGAAGTTCGGGTTTGAACCCCTCATTCTTGGACCCCTCACATTTTGAAATGTTCCGACATCATTGCTTTGTTGAACAACACCATCCTGCACCATTATTGGACATTCCCGCTTCCAATGTCCCACGCCCCCGCACGTATGGCATGGTGACATCCTTTTCATCCCTTGCACATCATTTTGAACCACAACAGTATTCAAGTCTGGACCACGGTTCACAAAACCTCCCCGACCTCTGCCTCTTGTTTGCGGCTGTAACATTCCGTTCCCTTGAGGCTGCTGCTGTACCATCTGCTGTACTCCATTCCCTTGCATTCCTGCCTGAGCTACCTTAATTTGCATCACCATTACCTTCTCTTTCAGCTTTCTCTGCTTCAATTCAATCTCATCACTACAGTATTTTGCATACTCCAACACTTCATCAATCGGTTTCGCTTGCCAATAAATCAAATGATTCTCAATCATCTGGCTAATCTCTGGCCTCAGACCTTCAACGAACCTGAACACAAGGTGATTCATGTATTTCGGCTCTATGACCTCCGTGCCACTGTAGTGTTTGAATGTCTTTAACAACCTCTCATAGTAAGCATGTTTCGACTCTTTGCCTTCTTGTGCCGTTCGATCAATTTTCTGCCAATCAATATCCTGTGGTGACACCTTCTGCTTCAAAAACTCAATCACCTTATAGTAGTATTTCATCACCTCAGGAGACAGTGCTCCTGTAGTCCTGTCCCTTGCCGGTTCCGTCGTCGGCCAATCCACACTGCTCTTGCACTCAAGCCACAAATCAGCTGGAACTATAATCTCAAACAGTGTATTCAAGTCTTCCCAGAGACACTTTGCAAGCTTCACAAACCTATTGGTTTGCTGATACCACTCTATTGGCTTCTCCCTCAATCTGGGATAATCATTTGTGAATGACAAAATATCTTCCCTAGACCAGGGTACATGGACCAGGACCCCTCTAGCCGTTTCTCTCATTGGTAACATCTTTATTGTTCCCGTGTCTGGCGCAGCATTAGTCTGCTGCGGTTCCAGGCAGTCACTTTTCCTCTTATCTCTCTTCTTTGCCCATCTGCCTTCCCACTTCTCTAATGCTCCCCAAACCTGCGCGCTCTTCAGAATTTCTTTAAGGTGTGCCTTCATCCCAGTGGACCTCATGTGATCAAAATCTTTAGGTTCAAAGTCCAATCTATAACTCCTCTTCAGATGCTTAGTATTGTCTAAGTTTATGCCGTATTTGTCTGCCACGTTCGCTAACCTCTGGTGCACCTTACTCACTTCTTTGGTTATTTTCGGGCACAGATATCTTAATTCTGCTTCAGTGTATGATTCTAATCTGTTCACTCCCATAGTTCCTTCAACTAGCTCTGCTGCTTCCACACCCAACCTCACAAAATTCAGGTATTCCTCTCTCTCTGACCGCTCTGCTGTCACAGGAGTAGTCTGCGGAGTGTTAAGCTTGTCTAACCACTCAGTCAACTGTTGCGCCGTTAAGCCTTGCAATGAGATATTTCCAGCCTGCATCATTGGTGTCTGTGACGTATTTGCACTTATTACCTATGGTGTCAGTAGATCTAAACCTGCTTGTCTCATTGTCTCTAAAGGAACCCCAATCGGACTGAAGTCCAATAAGGATCTAGGGGCCAGATGTAGCAAACTTTTGCGAGTCGCAAACGGCCCGATTCGCAATTTGCGACCCCGCAAAATCGGAAATGCAATGCAAAAATCCCATTTCCGACTCAGAAAATGCGATGCGAGCCGTTACCGACTCGCAAATTTGCGACCCCATTTTGCAACTCGGAAATAGGAAGTCGCAATTTGTGAGTCGCAAACCATATGCAATAGCAACTCGCAAATTGCGACTAGTCGCAAAAAGCACATTTTGCACATCTAATTTACCACTAACTCAGAGCAGGTGGTAACCATCACCAAAGTATAAAAGGAGACCCAGAAGGCATCTGGGTTACTCAAGATGGCGGAGATATACCTGACAGCAGTAAGGAGGAGAGCCCACGCCGCCCAGCAGAGGAGGTGGAGGAGCCAGAGACAGAAGTAGATTTACAGAACAAGGCAGACACTCTTCCAGCAAACTGAGGAGGAAATTTATGATAAATATAGACTTAGCAGCGCAGCTATATTAGATTTAATAGATTTACTCAAACCACAGCTAGAACGCCAGACTGTGCGCGGCTGCGCCATCCATACGCATGTGCAAGTGCTATGCTCACTGCACCTCTTGGCCTCGGGTAGCTATCAGGGGGTCATTGCTGTGGCAGGTGGGGTATCCCAAAGTGCACTATCACGGTTCTTTAGGGCATTCCTAGATGCCTTACTCACACACATGTCCCGATACATATACCTACCCAGGAATGAGGCAGAAATCAACACCACCAAGTTGGAATTTTACAGGATTGCCAACTTCCCCCATGTCATAGGGTGTGTAGATGGGACACATATACAAATATGCCCTCCTGCAAACTTGGAATATCTGTTCCGCAATAGGAAGTGTACCTACTCACTAGGTGATATGTGACGCTCATTATATCATCACTGACATGGTTGCCAAATTTCCAGGCAGTACTCATGACTCCTACATTTTTAGGCACAGTGGGATACACCAACGCCTGGAACGTTGTGAGTTTGGAGACGGATACCTCCTAGGTAGAGCTGAATACACCTTGAAGACATGCACACAGGTCAATGTGCAAACCACCCATGCCTTGCTAACAGTGTACGTTTTGTGCCAAACAGGTGACAGTGCATATGCACTACGACCATGGATACTGACTCCGTACTTAACACCCAGCAATGATTGCGAGAGGCGATACAACAATGCACATAAGAGGACCAGGAACCTGATAGAACGTACCTTCGGACTGCTGAAAGCAAGGTTCAGATGCCTCCACCGAAGTGGAGGTGCCCTCCAGTATACCCCAATAACGGCTTTCAAAATAGTTGTTGCATGCGCTATCCTGCACAACATTGCCACCCGACGTGGGCTACCTCTCACCCCTGAAGACCCAGAATTTGAGGATGAAGAGCAAGAGCAACCACATCGCCATCATGGGGATAGGAGCATCGCAAATCAAGGCAGACTGAGACGGGAACACATTGCAAACCAATACTTTGGAAGGTACGTGCAAACTTCTACCATACTCACCAATATAACAAAGAGTCCATGTGTTAAGTGGAAAGAACAAATGATTTAATAAGTGCAAATAACCAAACTATGTACATGAGAAACAGTTCCGGGGCTTCAATAGTCCACCTGGCATGGGACACATTGACATCATGTGCCCCAAACCCAAGGACAGTGTGGAGCTCACACCCTACGGCGGGGTCGGCCAGCCTGGCTGGTACTAGGGGGGTCAGCAGTGCTCTGCCTTGTGCTTCCACTACGTAGCACCCTGGTGTCACTGGCAGAGACACTGCTGACAGTGGAGCCCTCCTCACTGTCCTGTGGCGTGTCGCCTTTGCCCCTGGCCACCTGCCGTGCCTCCATGAGGTCCATTGCATGGCTGAGACGGCCCAGTCCCCGTGCCACATCACCCGCAAAGTGGCCCATGTCCACCTGGAGGCTGACTGTGCGCCTAGACAGCCCTGTTGTGTTGACAGCCAGACTAACTATAGAGGAGGCCATCCTGTCCAGGCGTTGCAGCAGCTGGCGGTCCCTGCACCGTGCACTGTCACTCTGTGTTAGCAGTCCTGCCACTAGTTGGCGCATAGACAGTGCAAGGTCACCCGTGTTGTTACCGATGACCTGCAATTCCGAATGCACCTGCTGCATACTGATGGCATGATTTCTTTCAAAGCGCTGCAATACCCCACTAATCCTCCTTAATTGTTGGTTTTGCAGGCGCTGACCCCGTAGCAGTTGGGCCTCTGTTGGTGATGTGGAGGCATGCCCTGACTCTGCCTGCTGCTCTGCTGTTGATCTCCTACTTCGCCTGCGAAGCGGTGGAGGCCCTGTATTGTCTGACCTGGCACTCTGGCTTGTACCTGGTGCAGGCTCGCACACCACTGTTGCAACAGGTATTTCCAGAGAGGGCATGGTGTTGGTGGTGCAGGGAGCAGTGGTGGCTGGTCCTGTTGTCTCCTGTGTGTGCTGGCTGACCATTGGCCCCTGGCTGCTTGGGCTGGTGGGGGTGTCTTGTGGGAGACCTGTGGGACATAGGGAACACACTGTCAGTCTCTACTATCTGTTATCAACTTCCTAATAAACAATTGCCTATGAACTGCCTACTTCACTACATTGCCCATAATGCATCATTCTGGTGTTTGCTACTCTGAAATGGAGCTATCTTGTTTGTGCATGCCCCTGTGTACAAGGTGGGTGGAGGTATGGCATTGATGAGGGTACATGCATGTCACATGGTACTCACCGGTTGATGGTCCTAGCTCTGAGGTGTCCCGATCTCCCATCCCACTGACAGCCTCAGGCTCAAGGGTCTCCTCTACCCTTTCCTCCAGGAGTGTGGGTGGTGGTACCATCGATGGTCCCCCTCCTGTGCCTCTCATCTCCCGGAGCCGCTCTGCCACCCTCTCCTTGGTCCAGGAGCACAGGTCATACCACCTTTTCTTCAGTTCTTCCACACTCCAGTGGCTGACCCCCAGGGAGTTGACCTTGTCCTGGATCTGCTGCCAAATTCTTTTCTTTTCTGTGTCTGGCACGGTGAGGGCTGCCCTGCCAAACAGCTCGTCATGGTGCTGACAGCACTCATCTGTCAGCACCTCCAACTCCTTCTCAGCAAACTTTAGCTTCCTTTTCCTAGGATTGTCAGCCATGGTTGCTGGAGCTCTGTCTGTTAGCTGTGCTGCAGTTAAAATGGGTGTGGTCCTCCCTCCTCCCAGGTGTATTTGTAAACTTCCTGGCTGTGATGTCATCATCATGTGCCAGGAAGTGTTCTCCAGAGTGTTCTGAAGTGTTTTCCAGAGTGTTCTGCAGCACCTGCATTAAATTTTCAGCACTGTCGCTATTTGCGATACCCACTCGCAAATTGCGAGTCCGTTTTTTGCGCGGTCGCAAAAAGCGACCTCGCAAACAGCGGACTCGTTATCTGCGGTGCGACTCCGTGTGCGAGTCGCAAATTGTCCTTGCACTTTCTACCTGCATTGCAGTTAGCGACTCGCAAATTGCGAGTCGCAAATACTCGCAATTTGCGAGTCGCTAATTTTTACCTACCTACATCTGGCCCTAGATCTCTCTGCTGTCTGTTCTCCCAATGTCGTTCCCTGGGGGCTTCCTGTGAACCCTTGTCTAATCACCTCTTGAGTCATTACTCCTTGGTCACACACACTAGGTTTCTTCTGCGCATATAGCGGTACTGGCGGACCAACGGTAATCAGCAATGATATAGCGGCTGGTGCTTGTCCATTTCCCAATCCTGGTGGGGCATTAATTTCCATAGCTTTATTCATCATGGGTGCTGTAACTGACTGCGGTCCAGTGACCGAGGTGTAATTCGGGACCACCTGTTGCTGCGGCTGGAGCAGCAATTGTGGAGTTGGCTCAATCTGCACTAATTTTGATCTTGTGTATACTGGATCAGGCGGCACCATCAAACTCGTAGTCGTCTCTAATACCGGGACATCAGGGTAGAGCCTCTGAACTGGTGGTGGCTGCAACCGTGTGTCTGGTGCGGTGGATACACTAGCACCATTCTGTATCGGAGCTGATGTGATAACATTATTTGCCTGTGCTACGCTTGTGGCTCCCTGATTTTGTGTCGTATTTACAGGATCTGCACTAGTACTTGGTCTATTGTCATTCATGACATATGGTGGCGATCGATCATGTAACAACTGATTGAGAAAATCATCATCATCTGAATCATCTGCATCTACCCAAGACTTCTGAGTCTCCTTCTGCTTGCTACAGCCCTTGTCTGTTTTACAAGTGGCCTTTCTTCCCTGTGTTTCGGCTTCTTGAGTTATTGCCGGAAACATCCTAACTCCGTCTATTATTTCCCTTCTCCACATCCTGGTCTCGCTATCCCATCTAGCCTCCGCTAGAGTCTTTTCTGCTTTCATCATTCTCCTCTCAAATTTCTGTTGCCTCTGTCGTATAGCCATTAATTCCCAAATCGCTAACGCCTCAAACTGAGCTGGACTCGGAGGCGGCTTCTGCTCTTTTAGCGCTTTCTGCAATTTTTCTAGAACCCCTATGGTAAAGGTTCCATTCTCTGGAAACGCCTAACACCCATCTTTCTCTGTTAATTTGCACCAATGCTTTAGCCAAAGGCATGGCACGACTTCCTTCTCCTCCATTACGGCATAAGCCGGAGTATCCTCTGGCAGTGTAGGCTCCCCCACACTCGCTGTAATGTACGCATCTCCCCTCAAAACACTCTTTAAAGCCTTGAAAAACTTAATTTTTGCGTCTTTAATTTTGTTCGAATCAGGAATTGACTTTTAATTCCCAGAACACTCTTCACCTACCTTCTCAACCAATTGCCTCTCACGGACGGCTGCCAATCCGTGTGCGACCTTTCTTACTAACTGACCTATCCCAGCGCTACTCCAATGACGTCACACTCACAAACACTGCGGCTGACAAAGTCTTGCGGCTTGTCTTCCTAACTCTAAATCCACCCACAACTAATGCAATATATTGCGAGCACCTTAACAACAAAACCCAAATTTTCCGGTTTACTACAGGAAGGGTAACACAATCGCTTCAGAACTTTACAGAGATTTCACTTGAAGCCTCAGCCGCTACTCTCTCCTTCTCAGATCCCACACCTGCGAGTAAAACTTGACCTGCAAATTTCACTCTTGACTTGTCACTGGTTCGTTCTAGTGCATTTCAGAACTTGCCAAATCTCCATCGAAGGTTTCACTCATACACTTCGACTCACACTTGACTCGTCAACCACATCCGATTGACCTATCAAACCGCACAAATTACAACATAAACCAAGTGTCTCATACACTTATCAATATACTCCGGAGTCTTAGACCACGCCGGGTCCGTACATCACCAACAACCACATGGACAATTTTTTAGCACAAAGCGCCACGCTCACATGAAGTTCGCCGACTTCCCTACTCTCATGCTGCGGAGTACGCCCACTCCTACTAAAACATCACCTGGCCTAAATTCTCACAAACCTCACAATTCACCTGCGATATGCATAAGCTGATCAAGCGCAATTCTACTTCACTCATACTATCACTAGAACGCCGAGAACATACCCAACTCACTTCGGCAAGTTCCGAGATTCCAGGAAAGTCATTTGGGACTTAGCGGCACCTCATACCTCCAATTTGCATTATTTCAAAAATACTTCTAAAACAATGGTCCCTCGTCCTAGGGCCCCAAAGGGCCTAAACCGTTCTATGCTACCAGAACTGAGAACGCGTCCAGTCTTAAATAATTAATTAGTCTGGGACTCGTTTTAGGCCGATGAATCTTTTGACCCTGATTGGAGACACCTCAGGACGAGACAATTAATCAACATAACAATCAATAGATCAATAACATCATCAATATTCACTATAACAAATCGATTCAATTTGGATAATGGCATAAGTAAGAATCAAATCACACCAAGACCTCTCAGTCATGAAAAACCACACAATATGTTGTAAGATTTATGATATGTATTCCCTATTGATTACACTCTACTAGCAAGTTTATTAGTCTCAAAACCATAAAACACATCAACACTGTTATCATATGGCAACTCGAATAAGATTTCATCAATGCAAAAATCATAAACATTAGAACAAAGCACGAAGTCAACATGGGTTATTCTTAGCATAGTATCATTAGCGCATTATTCAACAAAGCATAGATTCAGTCATTTGTCTATTTGCGTTCGTTTAGTGAATTCCTTAACTAACCTCGAATTAGCATTAGCATGTTGGACTTCATGCAAAACAATTTAGCAACACCAATTTGGAAAACATCTAACTATGGTCCCTATCAAAAGGAAGCAGTTGGTACCTAGAAAGAAAAGGCAAACAGACAATTACGATTTCATCCTCATATAGTTACCCTCCGTAATGGGTCAGCATACAGAGTCAGTCTCTCATCCTCAGGACATCAGTTGATTCACCATTAGCCGGGAAACACAGCAAAGTTCAGCAAGACGGGTAATAAGGGACACTTCCCTCATAAGGAGGAATAGTCTGAATCGGGCAAGGCAGAATAAGGATGGTTCGAAGAGATAAACCGCAAAGTCTTTAAGACAGAGTGACAAAGTGTCTAGGGAATAGAAAAGACACGTAATAGCTATAGAAAATGGCTCGGAATGGCTCCTTTCTCCTTGTGTCAAAGGATTATATTAAACTTGTTGTACAGTCCCCTAATTTCCAATTGGGCAAGTTTTGGTGCACCATTATCTCCATCCAATGGTTTACTTGTCGCCTCATTAAGATTGTCACCTCATAACAGTTCTCACGTAGTTTATTGGCTTCTGTAATTGACGTCTCCAACGGGCAGAATGTCAGGTACAATTTCATGTTCTCGCGGTCCTCTCACAGACCCAGTCAGTAGTTCCATTGTCTATACCAGTTCAGGCAACCTTGTACCTGTTGCAAGTTTACACTGTTGCATTCGGCAAGAATGTCTCCTTGAGCAAGTCGAGTCTCATGAGAAATAATTTACTACGGTTACACACATTTTCTGGCTTCTGGAAAAGTACGACTACATGTCCTTCGGCATGTCAGCACATTGCACGTTAGAAAAACACATTTAATATGAAACCGGACAGCTAGGCCCCGACTAATGCTAACTAAGGCCTAGTGATTAATTAGCAAAACCTTAACATATAACCCTTAATATTAATATAAAGTCATACATTAGTACATTAATATTTCATTATTAGTCAGTTTCAATTATCATCGTATACGTTGGTACCCACTCCCCGTGGGCACATTTCAAACACACGTTTAGTAAAAGCATATTAATACATTTTCTATGTGGCATCATTACACATTAATTCGCAAACATTTCATGTTAATTTTGATTATAAAACTACACTCCAACACAAGTGAAGCCAACTTTTAAGAAAAAAAGGTAGGAGGGCATGCTGACCCGTTCCCAAGTCCCTAAAGGACTTGGGACCCTATCATCTGGAGCCAAATAGTAACAAAGAGGAGGGCAGCAATGTAGCAATCCTCCTTGAGCAGATCGTCCCCAGATCCAATGCTTTAGAAAGGGGAAGGGGGCATGTGGCTCTCCTTTCCTGAGCCACTTAGGGCCCCAGAGACCCCATCCCGTGAATCCCAGCTCCACTACCTGTTTCATGTGGAGCTCACTACAGAACACAGTTGCCCTGCTGAGGAACCAGGAAAGATTAGACCCCCACCCGGGGTATTCTTCCCAGCGATGGAGGGACACCCTTGTCCTCATGGTCCGTTTAGCAGAGAGTACACAAATCAGGCGGAGTCACCAACTGGAGGAATAAAGAGAAGTTTATTACATGGATTATAGCTCGATCTAATACAGAGTCCCAGGACAGTCAAGTGACTACCCTACGGAGGCTGCCCCTTCACTCCGGGGCACCCAACCTTATATACACAAAAAACTGCTTAGTCAGAGGACAACTCCACCCCTGGCGTATTCAAGGTCCTCTGCGGCCTTCAGAATATTTCAGGTATACACATGTGGTGGGAGAAGGTACAGATGCAGCTGACAGGAGGTGGCAACGACCTGTACGAACATGTTCTGGCAGTTACTGATTAAGCACGACAATTCTCAGAACTGTGATTGGAAAAAGTAAATGGCAGCGATAAGCAGATTGCAGGCCAAGGCTGTGAGCACAAGGTCAAACATCAAAGTTCAGAAGGTTTACCGAGCACATGGCAACATAATAAAGATAAACAGATGCCTAGCAGCTATGGTGTATGATTAAGTTTATGTACATTTTCTCAATCCCTCCCCCCTTTTGCCATTGTGAGGCAAGCTTGAACGCCATTCAGTGTCTATGTTAATGGACATAAGGTCTTTTATCTCCTGCTCAAGGGACAGCATAGCCGTCTGTTGAGGAGGGCGAACAGGCCAGGGGGCAAGGGATGCCATACAGCAACCGCACAAAGCAGGTAGGCACTGTACACAAAGACAACAGGTGAGGAATACAGCAGCGAGCACAAAAAGGAATATTAGTATCTTCCAGCCCCATTGGGAAATCAAGCCACAAAACCAGTCGGTCAAGGACCATGTGCCTTCATCTTGGTGTATTGTGGACGCTATCGTATGCAACCTTTGAATGGCTCTATACACTGTAGGGGCATTGTCCGGTATATAAACGCAGCAGCTCGATCCGATCAAAGTACAAACTCCACCACGGTCCGCCAAGATGATGTCAAGAACCATTCTGTTTTGAAGAGTAACAAGGCGGTCAGCAGCGAGCTCTGCAGTGATGTTACTCAGAGTTCCTGCTGTTTCATTTATTGTTGCTGCCACGACTCGTGTGAGATGTCTGATATCCCTACCGTTCATCATAGGGCCCCAAAATGGAAGGACTCCTTTAAAGTAGTCCAATGCTTCTTGTGCTGAGGTATCTTCTGCAGATATTACCCCCCTCCGAGTCCTGTGGTGTTAAGGGCCAGCTGTGTAAGTTGGTGGTAGTAACCAAGCAATGTAACACGTACCGGTCCAGGTGGGCAGCAAGGAGGTGTAGGCATTATTACCATAAACAAAATACGAGTTTCGTGATGGTATCATGGTAGGCCAATCAGTTCCATTCAATATTACTGTAGCATTACAGTTACTGGCACCTACACTTCTATTACCACTTTTCTGAAAACAAAGTGGAGCCTTGACCTGTGTTACAAAAAAACTTTGGTCAATCCGGGGTGTGGTATTAAAAGATAAAAAATATATGTCAGTAGACCTATTTCGTCGGTGAGCATATTCTGACTTTTCTTCCTTTGTTCCATAAACTCTTGTTCCAGTGGGCCAGCATAACCGGTATAGGTGGGTGACCAATAGTCCAGAATTAGTAGCATCCATTGAGGTAGCCCAAATGGCTGATAGTTCATACCAGGCGCTGCAGGAGCCATCAAAAGAAAAAGGGAATGAAATATATGGCAACCTTCTTTGCACGGAACTCGGTAGCAAGCCACATATCCAACAATTTGTTCTATTTATAGCCAGCTGATGTTGATGTAACATAGATATGAAGGTATTGTTTTCATATTCCTTACGTAGTCCTACCTCATGGGGTGGTAAGGAAACATGACTGTGTTCTGAAGGCGGTGGCGTAGTTGGTGAGACCTCTGAATCAGAATCATGTATTACCCACCCAATGCAGGACAGAAGTACCAAAAATAGTATTGTTATGGTGAGACAAGCGATACGTGGGCCTAATAGTCTTTTTAAATTACTTATTTTCCTCTTGTCTTCTTGTATAACACCCATTTCTCTTTATTGCTTGTCCCACTAGCAGTTCAGTCCAACATAGGTGCTGCCCATGACTGGTGGTTGCTTCACTGTGGGGTGATTCCAGCAGTCCTATTGACACACTCTGGTCTGCCCGACAGACAAAATCACGGCTCTGCAGCTATCGTCAGACTTAGTACAGGGGACAAGCAATCAGTTCATTGTTTACTTTCTTATTTTCGTGTGCGAAAATCGTATCTTGTGGACTGTGGTATGGTATGGTCATGAAACAATTGTTCGGTGTGACCAAAATCTGAGGGAACCTCCTGCAGCACACTGTTGTTCTGTTCTTTATCACTCCGCGTAGTGTTGCTGAAACTGTCCTTAGTCGTCGGGTGGTCACCACTTTTTATTTCATCAGAGGGTACGAACATCGGTACTTTCTTACAGTGGGATGCATGTATCCAATTCTTAGCTCCCTCGACTTTAACTGCTGTTCGAGTAGCAAGGAGGACCTGTCGCGGACCTTTCCATCGAGGTTCGAGACTCTTTTTCCGCTGGAAATTCTTTGTGAGGACCCAGTCTCCAGGTAGTATCTTGTGGCCTGGTTCAATTGATACAGATGGGAGTGCTTCACGCACCTGTTGGTGAATAGAACTCAAAGAATTAGTGAGTTTAAATAGTCCATCAAAACAGGATGTTCTAGTTCTGAATACTTGCGAGGTTGAGGGACCCCCCAGACATTTGCTGGCCTTCCCATCACTATCTCATGGGGTGACAACCCTGATCTAGAATGAGGCATCATCCTGAAAGACATTAAAGCCAGGGGCAAAGCGTCCGGCCACCGTATACCGCGTTCTGCGCATATTTTTGACATCTTCAATTTAAGTGTGCCATTATATTTTTCAACTAGTCCTGCTGACTGGGGGTGGTTAGCTGCATGAAGCTTCTGTCGGAGGCCCAACCCTTCACACACCCTTTTCATCACCTGTCCTACAAAATGACTCCCATTATCTGACCAGACACACCTTGGGACCCCAAACCGTGGGAAGAACTCCTTCAGAAGTACCTTTGCGGTGGTAAGGGCAGTATTATCTTTAGTAGGGTAGGCTTCTACCCACTTACTAAACATACATACCACAACTAAGACATATTTCAAGTTGTTACACCTTTCCATCTCAATTTAATCCATTTGTAGTACTTCAAAGGGATACGTTGGTGGTGAAAAATGCCCAGCGTGGACTGAGGCACTCTTCCCTATGTTATGTTGTAAACAAATCATGCAGGATTGGACCAGTTGGTCAGCTACTCTTCTGATATTTTTATTAGACCAAACTGGATCAAGCAAATCACAGATACTTTTTGCACTAACGTGTGCAGGACCATGGGCCATAGTCACTACTGGCAGAACGAATGCATCGGGTAACATCCATCTTTCCCTCTGTGACAGATCTGTCCAGCACAGCGTATTTTCATCTAACTGGGTCTTCCCTTCTTCCCATTCCTTTTTCTCCTGTTCAGTTGCCTCATCTTGTATCTTCCTGACACACTCTACCGTGTTCCCAAATATTTCATGGGGACGAACCTTCTCTGTACTATCTACCACATACATGTGTCCTGTCTTTGCATACGCTGTATCTTTTGCTGTCTGATCGGCTAGGGCGTTGCCCCGTCCAGTTTCATCTGTCACCTTTTTGTGTGCACTACACTTCATGATAGCCATTGTTTTGGGCAATGCCAGGGCAGAAAGTAAGTTAGTTATAAGGGTCCCATGTTGAATACGTGTCCCATTTGAGGTGAGGAATCCTCCTTCTGCCCACAAGCGACCAAAATTGTGTGCTACGCCAAATGCATACTGGCTGTCCGTGTAAACGTTCACATTAAGGGGGTCATTCCGACCCCGGCGGGCAGCGCCCGCCGGGCGGAGACCGCCAGAAGACCGCACCGCGGTCAAATGACCGCGGCGGTCATTCTGACTTTCCCGCTGGGCGGGCGGGCGACAGCCAAAAGGCCACCCGCCCGCCCAGCGGGAAAGCCCCAGCAACGATGAAGCCGGCTCCGAATGGAGCCAGTGGAGTTGCTGGTGTGCGACGGGTGCAGTGGCACCCGTCGCGATTTTCAGTGTCTGCTTTGCAGACACTGAAAATCTGAATGGGGCCCTGTTAGGGGCCCCTGCAGGGCCCATGCCAGTGGCAGGGGCACTGCAGGGGCCCTCAGGGGCCCCACAACACCCGTTCCCGCCATCCTGTTCCTGGCGGTTTTTACCGCCAGGACCAGGATGGCGGGAAGGGGGTCGGAATCCCCATGGCGGTGCTGCGAGCAGCGCCGCCATGGAGGATTCATTGGGGCAGGGGTAAACCGGCGGTAAACCGCCGGTTGCCCTTTTCTGACCACGGCTTTACCGCCGTGGTCAGAATTGCCCATGAAGCACCGCCAGCCTGTTGGCGGTGCTTCCGCTGCACTCTGCCCTGGCGGTTTTCAACCGCCAGGGTCAGAATGAGGCCCTAAGTCCTTTACTTAACTCACAGGCTCGTGTTAAAGCTATTAATTCTGCGGCCTGAGCAGAGTTGTGTGGTATTCTAGCTGTTTCAACTACAGTGGTAGCTGTTGTAACTGCATAGGCTGCAGAGGTAGTGCCATCGGTTAGCTTGATGCATGAGCCATCTACGTATAATATGCCATCAGGGTCTTTCAGTGGAGTGTCCTGTAAGTCCACTCTCCCTTTTGTTTCATCCTCCGTCCGGAGGATGCAGTCATGTATGTCATCATAGGAATCTTCAGTTTTTTCAGTAATTGGCAATAAAGTGGCAGGATTGAGCGTGTTGCACCTTTTTAATGTTATATGACTAGCTAAAAGTGTCAGTTCATAAGTAGTTAATCGTGCATTAGTAAGATGCTGTGTTTTTGTTTTGTTTAATAGTGCGTCAACAGTGTGTGGGACCTACAGGGTGAGGGGTGAATCCATGACTATCCTGGCCGACTGGCGCACTGCGACCGCTGCAGCGGCTACTGCCCGTAGACAGCTCGGGAGTGCACGGGCCACTGGATCCAGTAGGGACGAAAAATATCACAGGGCCGTTGTTTGCCACCATGCTCTTGAGTTAACACTGATAGTGAACATCCATTTCTCTTGCTCACATATAACTGAAAATCTTTGCGATAATCAGGTGTACCCAGTACAGGTGCTGTGCAGAGTGTATTTTTCAATTCATCAAAATCAAACTGAAAATCGTCATTCCATTCAATTTTTTCAGGACAATCTTTGTGGGTGAGACGCAAAAACGGTTTTATCAAAAGAGAATAATTAGGAATCCATTGACGACAGAAGGAGGTAATACCTATAAAGGCCCTAACCTCTCTCTGTGTCCTTGGAACCGGTATGTCTCGTATAGCTTGTATTCTCTCAGCCGTTAACGTATGTCCCTCCTTAGACAGGAGGTGTCCTAGGTATATAACCTCCTGTCTACAATATTGCAATTTGGAGAGGGAGACCTTATGGTGATGGTGTGCAAGATGTTTCAATAAGGCTACAGTATCTGTTTTACAATTTTGTTCTGAAGTGGATGCTATTAAAAGGTCATCCACATATTGAACCAGCGTCGAGGAGCAAGGAAAAACAAGGGTATCTAAATGACCCTTGAGGGCCTGCCTAAAAATGCTAGGCGATTCAGTATAGCCTTGTGGAGCGCGACAGAACCGGAAACTGCGACCACCCAGTGAAAACCCAAAGATGTGTCTGCTATCTGGATGAATAGGAATGCTAAAGAATGCATTCTTAAGATCGATAACAGAGAACCAAGTAGCGGAGGCAGGTATCATTGTTAATAATGTCGTAATGTCAGGAACAACAGGGAACTGGGGTATTACAATCTTATTGACCGCCCGTAAATCAATAACAAATCGGAGTCCTGGAGATGCGGTGCCATCAGATAATTTTTTATGAACAGGAAGGACAGGACTGTTACAATCATTACCACGCGTTTCTTCAATGACACCCAAATCAATCAACTGGGTCACAATATTTTTTAGTTGTTGTTCAATGTGTTGGGATAATTTGTATTGGGGAAGACATGGTAATTTGGCATTGGCTTTCAGGCGTATGACATACGGTTGTATGTCCAGACATCCAACATCGTCTTTATGTGTGGCCCATAAAATGTCTGGCAAATCTTGAAGTTCGGGTGGTAGTGGTTTTGACAAAAATTGTGACGGGTAAATATTGGGACCTAAAGTGACATGCACTCCATCCGGAGAGCAATAAATGGCGGCGTACAATTTCTTTAATAGGTCCAAACCCAATAAATTCTCACTACAGGCCGAAGTAAGAATGAGAGGGGAGCTAATAGTGTAAGGACCTATAGCAACATGCAGCGGCTGGGAGACAGGGTTAGCCACCGGAACACCAGAAAAACCCATATAGACATTAATATTGCCAGACAGAGGCACCCCTTGGACCTCTTCCCATTTAACAGAACTTTTGGTGGCCCCAGTGTCTACCAAAAAATTATGTGAAGTACCGTCTAATTGTAACTCAACGTGAGGGCCATTCTGCCTAACAGGAATAGAAACGGGTCCCACCCCCCTCTGTCGAAGGCTGTCCTAGTCAAAGGAGGACCCCTGACCTTCATACGCATCATAGTCGTCATTAAAATATTGACGCTGGGATGAAGCCTCAAAATAATTCGGGCGGGGGGTACTGTGGGACCGCGGAGGGGCCTGCTGGCGGGGTCTATCTGCAGGAACAGACCTACAACGTGGTCTGTTGTCCTGTTGCGGTGGGGGCATGGGGCGGCCCGTGGAGTTGTCCTTATTGGGGCAATCATTCTTCCAGTGGCCCTCCTGCTTGCAATAGGCGCACTGATTGTAGGAGAGGGAAGAACGGGGAGGGCGTTGGGACTGCCTTCTGTCATTGGGAGGTCCTTGTGACCTTGATCTGGACTGCTGTTGATGGGGCTGAGGGTAGGCCTGCTGAAATAACACCTTCGTTTTCAACTCCTTCATTTTTTTCTCGTTCTTTTCTTGTTCTTCTATCTCCCTGTTCTCATAATATTGGGCCATTGTCAGTATTCCAGTGGCAGTAGAGACCGGCCACGTGCTTTCACACAATTTCAATTTTCCCTTTATGTCTGGCAATAAATTGTCCACAAATTTGTCAACAAAGAGTCTTATCCCCCCTTCAGTAGTCATGGCTTGGCCGCTGTAATCAGAAAAGACACCCTCAAACCTTGTATAAAAGTCCGAAACACCCTCGTCCTTTTTGTGTTTACAGGCGGCCAATGTATCCCAATTTATCCTGTGTGGTGCAAGTATGGTCTTTATTAAATCCAAAATACGCAGTGGGAGAGCCAATATAAGTGGGTCTGGTTTCGCTCCCCCAACCCTGTCCCTTTCTGCTGCTTGCAATTGGTCCCACGTGCCCCCTAGTTCAGAATGGCCGTGCCTCCGTACTTTTGACCATACTTCCTGCGGGACTACTGCTGCCATTAACATGTCAATATCAGACAACGTCATAGTACAGGATTCAAGAATTTGTTGCAGTTCTTTATAATATCCTGCAGGATTCTTACGGGGGTCAAGTAAGGCGGCTTTTAGGGTATATGTTTCAGATCTTTTCCATGGGGTGTGTACTCACATCTGTTGAAAATGCTCTGCTGTAATAACTTGGCCAGTGACATCCATCACCGTCTCTCGCCAAACCTGCAGAACCTCTCTCATGGGAAACATGGATGCCTTTACAGAAGGACTACACATCCACAGGCGGTCCCTATATGCGAGGAGAGTAACAACATAATCATGTAGACCAGAACCAAAAGGCAGTCCAGTAGAGGCACGTTTTCGGAGGTCCACTAGTCCTGCGGGAGCTGAGGAACCATCATCCTCATATTCTTGTATTATAATGTTGCACATAAGGGTAGCTGCATGTAACTGAACTAAACCATCCCATTGTTTCATAGTGTGGACAATGTCCCTGACCCCATATTCATTGAAATTAGTCATTCACCTCCGAGTCATTTCTCCAATGATATCTTCCTCTTGTAAATTAGAGAACAAGTGTCCGCGGAGGGTGCGCTTTCGCGGGGTCATGGGACGGGGGGTATGTGTGGTGTCCGGACAGGAGTCAGGGGTGGGCCAAACGGGGGCCAGTCGAGGGGTGGGTACAGTCGGGCGGGGTGTATCCTCTATAGGTCTGGTGACAGGAGGGGTGGTGGTGGGTGGCGGAGCACTCGCCTGAGATCCAACCGGGGGTGGCACAATAGGGTCACCTGGTGCAGGTTGAGGATGTAGTGTAGGATATATTGGTGGAGTACATAACGGGGGTTTATCTAACATACCGTTTAAAAGGGGGTCTTCCTCTTGTGGCTTATCCACTACTGTCCTGGAAGGGTAACACTTATCAGTTTGTAAGTGAAGCCTTCGGTCATGTTCTAAAATGTCCTGTTGATGTTCAGCTACGTCAGAGTCATATACCTTTTATGTCACCGTCCTGGTCTTATGTCTCTGTAATTTTTTCTCTGCCTTCCTACGTCTTTGGTCTGCTTCTTTCTTCCAAGTCCGTAGTGAATCAAACAACCCTGGTCTACTTTTTGTCACAAATAAACGTTTCTGTAAATAGTCTAACTTATCTTTATCAAACGTCCCGTGAATAGGCCATCGCAAATCAGAACTACCTTTAGTTATTTTTCTCCATATATCAGACCAAATAATCGGACCTATGCCATATTTAAGATAAATATCATGATTCGGAGTCCCGGCCGGAGGAGCGGGCATGTTTCCTCCAGGCGGGAGTCCGTACTGCAAAGACAACAACATAATTTCCTGAACAACTAGACGCTGGCATTTTTTTAGTATTAACATTTTAAAAATACTTACATCAGTGGTTTAAATACACCAAATAAATGGCAAATATGCCTTTTGCTTCCTATATATTTAAATGACAACTAGGGTCAGTCTTACCACTGACGTCGATCTTTGCAAAGAGCGATAGAAACGGTACAATACTTCCAGACCGAATTTAGACAGGAATCTTTCAACTCCCGTCCTTACCTGACACTTCTGTTATGGTCCAACAGTTGGGGACTCCAGTAGTTCACAGGAAACAGAGACCCAAATTCAGACAGCGCCAGGAGAAGTCGAGCCGGCTGGAAGACACACAGTGGAGATCCGCAGGTCCACGACAGAGAACGGAGCTCGGAATCTGGTGTGGGGCGCCTTCTTTGGAAGTCCAATCGTGAGTCCTCCGTCACCGGGCCGGTCCCCTGGATGCCTGACTCAAGTCCCTGTTCGGGCGCCAACTGAGGAACCAGGAAAGATTAGACCCCCACCCAGGGTCTCCTTCCCAGCGGTGGAGGGACATCCTTGTCCTCAGGGTCCATTTAGCAGAGAGTACACAAATCAGGCGGAGTCACCAACTGGAGGAATAAAGAGAAGTTTATTACATGGATTATAGCTCGAGCTAATACAGAGTCCCAGGACAGTCAAGTGACTATCCTACGGAGGCTGCCCCTTCACTCCGGGGCACCCAACCTTATATACACAAAAACCTGCTTAGTCAGAGGACAACTCCACCCCTGGCGTATTCAAGGTCCTCTGCGGCCTTCAGAATATTTCAGGGATACACATGTGGTGGGAGAATGTACAGATGCAACTGGCAGGAGGTGGCAACGACCTGTACGAACCTGTTCTGGCAGTTACTGATTAAGCACGACAATTCTCGGAACTGTGATTGGAAAAAGTAAATGGCAGCGATAAGCAGATTGCAGCCCAAGGCTGTGAGCACAAGGTCAAACATCAAAGTTCAGAAGGTTTGCTGAGCACATGGCAACATAATAAAGATAAACAGATGCCTAGCAGCTATGGTGTATGATTAAGTTTATGTACATTTTCTCATTGCCTGCAGGTGCTTGGACAAGGACTTGCATGCTCCCACATGGCGGGAGCTAAAAAACATATTCCTGCAGGATAGAAGAAGAAATTTGTTTGAAACAAACATTGCTACCGCCTAGCGAGAGCAGAAGAAAATACCTGTTCCTGACAGGCGAGAGGAATGCTGGCTCCTGCTGTACCCAGGATGGGCGCATGTGGGAAGTCTGTGGGGCAGCAGGGGCCCTGGGGCTTCTCCCATGGCCGTCAACATATTTTATAGTGGGTGCCCCGGCTGGGCACCGGGGCACCTACCTCTGGCTCTGGGGATTGGGGTCCCTGAGGCCTCATTGAGGCTCAGGGAGGGGAGCCATATGCCCCTCCCTTTTTTAAAACCTTAGACCAGGGTATCTGTAGGGTATTAAGAGGCTCAGGAATGGGGACCATTCGGCCTCCCTCCCTTTTTAAAATATTGTCCACAAGGAATGGGGCCCCTAGGGGCTCACTGAAGCTCGGAGAGGGGGACCACGTGCCTTACTCCCTTTTTAAAAATATTGGCCCTTGGTAAAGGGGTCCCCTGGGCCTCATTTAGGCTTGGGGAGAGGGGCCATGCACCCCCTTCCTTTTATAAACATTAGGCCCGGGGATGGGATCTCTGGGGTCTTAAGAGACTCAGGGCTGAAGGACACACGGGCCCTCTAATCTTTTTTAAAAAATTGGTTTCAGGGGATGTGGTCCCCAGGAGCATTATGAGGCTCACGAAGGGTGGCTAGGGGCCTCTCCCCTTTTTAAAATACTGGCCACAGGAGATGGAGTAGCTGGGGCCTCATTGATGCTCAGGGAGGAGCCCCATGCCCCTCCTCTCCTTGTTAAAAATATTGGCCCCAGGGAATGGGGTCCATGGATCCTTAAGAGATTCGGGAAAGGCAGCCACATGCCCCTTTCCCCTTTTTCAAACTAATATCTCCAGAGGATGGGATCTCAGTATCTCGTTGTTTTACAGGGAGGGGGTGAAGGTGCCCCAGACCTCTTCTAAATTACACAACTTATATTCAGCCATGTGTGCCTACGGGAGTTTGAGCGACACATCCTGCCCACAACCCACTATTGCGCACAAGCCATGCACAGTGTGGTCTTAGCATTAGAAATGGTAAACAAATATTTCTTAATGTTAAAATATACCCTAGAAATTCACTAAAAAACAAAGATTAAAGTGACGTTATACTTAGGAAGAGTTATTCATTTTTGCTTTACATTAAAAGGAGTTATAATTATATGTGATAAAAAGTCTGTTTTTGTTTAAAAATAAGCCTTAGAAATTAAATGAAAAAACTATGGTTAAATGTAGGAAGTTGGCTCGGTATATACTATCTCAAAGTGAGAGATAGTGTGCACAGAGTCCAAGGGTTCCCCTTAGAGGTTGATAGTGGCAAAATTAGATAATACTAATGCTCTATTTGTGTGGTAGTGAGGTCGAGCAGTAGGCTTATCAGAGGGTAGTGTTAAGCATTTGTTGTACACACACAGGCAATAAATGAGAACACACACTCAAAGACTTAACTCCAGGCCAATAGGTTTTTATATAGAAAAATATTATTTTCTTAATTTATTTTAGAACCACAAGATTCAGAATTTAGGTATGTACATAAATTGTAAGGTACTTCACACAGGTAAGTATGGAACTTTGAATTAAAACAGTAGTATACACAGTTTTGGCAAAAATGGCAATAAGCTATTTTAAAAGTGGACACTGCAAAAGTCAACAGTTCCTGGGGGACGTAAGTATTGGTTAGTTTCTCAGGTAAGTAAAACACTTACAAGTTCAGTCTCCTGGGCACAGGCAGCCCACCGTTGGGGGTTCAAGGCAACCCCAAACCCACAGCACCAGCAACACAGGACCGGTCAGGTGCAGAGGTCAAAGGAGGGCCCAAATAACATAGGCACCTATGGAGAACAGGGGTGCTCCGGTTCCAGTCTGGTTGCAGGTAAGTACCTGCGTCCTCAGGGATCAGACCAGGGGGGGTTTGTAGAGCACTGGGGGGGACACACCCAGGCACACAAAATACACCCTCAGCGGCACAAGGGCGGTCGGGTGCAGTGTACAAAGTAGGTGTCAGGTTTGTCGTTGAAAGCAATGGAGGGACACGGGGGTCACTCTGGCAATGCAGGCAGGGCACAGGGGGGTTTCTTGGGCCAGCCACTGACTGGGCTCGGATGAGGGCCGCCTGCTGGTCACTCCTGCACTGGTAGGTGGTTCCTCTCGGTCCTGGGGGCTGCGGGTGCAGTGCTTGATCCAGGTGTCGGGTCAGGGGTAGCCTTTGGATTCTCTCTGCAGGCGTCACTCTGAGGGTGCAGGGAGGTTGACTCAGGATATTCACGTTGTTGGAGTCGCCTGGGAGTCCTCTCCATGGTGTTGGTTCTCCTGAACTCGAGCCGGGGGCGTCGGGTGCAGAGTGTGAAGGCTCACGATCCGGGAGTGAGGCGAGAGTATCTTTAAAGTTGGTTTCTTGTTGCTGTTTTTGGACAGAGCCGCTGTCCTCAGGAGGTTCTTGGTCCTTTAGGTGCAGGTCAGTCCTCTGAGTCATCAGAGGTTGCTGGTCCCGCTGGATGCGTCACTGTGCAGGTTCTTTGAGTCTGGAGACTGGCCGGTAGGGCAGGGGCCAAGTCAGTTGTTGTTTCCGTCGTCTCTGCGGGGCTTTCAGGTCAGCAGTCCTTCTTCTTTCTTCAGGTTGCAGGAATCTGATTTCCTGGGTTCAGGGTCACCCCTAAATACTCAATTTAGGGGTGTGTTTAGGTCTGGGGGGCAGTAGCCAATGGCTACTGTCCTGGAGGGTGGCTACACCCTCTTTGTGGCTCCTCCCTGAGGGGACGGGGGCACATCCCTATTCCTATTGGGGGAATCCTGCAAAACAAGATGGAGGATTTCTTAAGGCAGGGGTCACCTCAGTTCACGACACCTTAGGGGCTGTCCTGACTGGTGGGTGACTCCTCCTTGTTTTTCTCATTATCTCCTCCAGACGTGCCGCCAAAAGTGGGGGCTGTGTCCAGAGGGGCGGGCATCTCCACTAGCTGGGATGCCCTGGGGCGCTGTAACACCAGGGCTGAGCCTTTGAGGCTCACCCCCAAGTGTTACAGTTCCTGCAGGGGGAGGTGAGAAGCACTTCCACCCAGTGCAGGCTTTTTTCCTGGCCACAGAGTGACAAAGGCACTCACCCCATGTGGTCAGAAACCTGTCTGGATGTGGCAGGCTGGCAGGAACTGGTCAGCCTAACACTAGGAATTGGACTGCTATACAGGGGGCATCTCTAAGATGCCCTCTGTGTGCATTTTTCAACAAATCCCACACTGGCATCAGTGTGGATTTATTGTGCTGAAAAGTTTGATATCAAACTTCCCATATATCAGTGTAGCCATTATGGAACTGTGGAGTTCCTGTTTGACAAACTCCCAGACCATATACTCTTTACTGCGACCCTGCACTTACAATGTCTAAGATTTGGCTTAGACACTGTAGGGGCATAGTGCTCATGCAACTATGCCCTCACCTGTGGTATAGTTCACTCTGCCTTAGGGCTATAAGGCCTCCTAGAGGGGTGACTTACCTAAGCCACAGGCACTGAGTTGTGGGCATGGCACTCTGAGGGGAGTGCCATGTCGACTTAGTCATTTTCTCCCCACCAGCACACACAAGCTGTGAGGCAGTGTGCATGTGCTGAGTGAGGGCACCCAGGGTGACATAATACATGCTGCAGCCCTTAGAGACCTTCCCTGGCCACAGGGCCCTTGGTACTAGGGGTACCATTTGCAAGGAACTTATCTGTGTGCCTTTGCTGTGCCAATTGTGGAAGCAAAGGTACAGTTTAGGGAAAGAATACTGGTGCTGTGGCCTGGTTGGCAGGGTCTCAGCACACTTTCAATCATAATTGGCATCAACAAAAGGCAAAATGTTAGGGGGTAACCATGCCATGAGAGGCATTTTCCTACATTAAAGTAATGTTATAGTTAGATGAATATATGTCAGTGACAACATTAACCTTTTGAACTAAAAAAACACATTCACCATGGATAGTAGAACCAACTATAACTTGCGCTCCCGCCATTGATGACATCATTTAAAAAACAAACTTCACCCAGCGAAAATTTGAGGGTGGCTTTGGATAAAATGATAAGGCAACTAACAGACATGGCTGACAACTGGAACAATAAATAACCAATAATAATATAGATCTGAAGAATTATTATGGTATTCTGAGTGTAGATTACAAAAATAATGCTAGATGCTTTGTGAAGACATAAACAGATAAGAGTTTGGTATAAACAACCCCCAAGGATCTAACATCATAAACTACAACAGTACCTCATAGTTCAACACAAAAGTGACAAGCAAATCCAGACCAATTTAGTGATTCATCACCTCATAATTTCGAATTATACTATAGTAACACCTTGTAATTGAACTGCCTTGTGTATTAATAACAGGAGTTTGCACTCACTTTGTGCTGGGAAAATTAATCAGCCTCAGATTCGTCTACATATTGGGTTTAAGTTTGAACCAATGGAATCTGAAATACTTTGGACACCCTCAGTAAATATATGGGGTGTTTGTACTTAGTATCCAAGAAAATGCTACAATTAATAAACTACTTGTGGTATAGCTTGTTATTACCAAATGCACAAATCAATTTTGAATAAATATTGTAAAGAACACCTGTTAGGGGAACAGTATCCCTTATGACGGTAAAACCATTCAACCATGCAGATATGTGGCCTCCAACCTTTTTTGTAATGAGAGCTACTTATGTTCAATGAAATCCTCCCCAGCAACTAATATTATCAGACATGTAAAAATTAACACATAGGCCAGGGTTACATTTGTTGTCACCATACGCAGGATTACCAGCTGTGTTCACTTCAGCCCATCAGGCTTAGGTTTACAATGATTTGAAAAATACGTTGTCAAAGTGAAATGCCTCTACTTGTGTGACACGTAACAGCACACAGCTGCATTTCCCCAAACACCTAGTTAATAATATTCGTAATAAGTCTCCTCAAACACATTTGATTTTTTTATCACTCAAATATCAGCTTTAAATATATTTTGGAAATGCAACAATTTTTCAGCAGACATAAACTTATGAGTTGTGAAAATACACATATTTTCATCATGAAATACACGCCTTTCAATTTTGGTATACATATATGAATTCCACCAAGCAAAAGCTTCTAATTTAGATCACTGGACTGCACACAGGAAAGCTACGTACAGGAAGCTGAAGAGCTACCGTAGCTCATGAGCTACTCATTGGAGAAGCCTGTACAATGCGATACAGCGCTCCAGAAAGTATTTTTTTCAGCATGCAATTTGGGCAGAAATGTGTCTGCTACCTGCTGTTTCCTCCACTGCAAATTGTTCCACTCAGGCACAAAAATCACACCATGGAAATGGGGAGGAGGGGGCTCTTGTATCCAGCCAGATCCTTTAGGAGATACAATTTTCTTCTCTCAGCTGGGGGGGTGCCCCTTATTACCCCATTCTAGAACAGCACTCAGTTTACCTGCATCCCAGTCACACCGGCTCAGCATCCCGTCATGTAGTTGCCATGGTAACAGGACACCATAGTCCTTGAGCATGATTGGCTTTTACTCTGCACCTCAGCAGAGATCTTTAGGTCCCCAATACTCTGCTATCACTGTAAATCTCGTTACAAAAGAGGGAGCATTTGGTTGAAAGAGGGAGTGCAACTGTCATTAAACTACAGACCTTGATGGTGGATATGAGAAAGCTGACAGGAATGATGCAGCTCTAGAAGTCTGCAACACTCACACCCTTGAAAACCAGCACAGTAGAAGGGTCCTGGAGGAGCAAGGAATGCTCTATGGGCAGGGACCCACTTGGACAGAAAATAGCACCGGGGACCAGAATAAAAGTGGCCCCCATTAGCAAATCAGATAGCCAAAAAACTGCCCACATTTGCAAATCAAGGCAGCTTAAAACTTGTGAAGACAAGTTGTAAAGGTATGGAAGGTATGGTCGACTGCATGCTTTGCTTCTTGCTACAGGCACTGTTTGTGGCAATATCAGCTATATCAATAGTAACAAGCGATTTTTAAAAGGCAAGCCCACGAACCAACAAAACTAATGGGCGTGCGGTGGGCGAGGTTAAAAGCCCATAGAGAGATTACAGCAGGCTAGAGCTCTTGCGCGCTCGATCCTAAAAACCGGCCTAGCAGACCATAAAACCAGCCCACAAACAGCCTAAAACCACAGCCTATAAACTGATGTGTCAGACCAGCCTTTCAGGCACTGCTCGATTGCCCTATAGATAGCCCAGTCGGACACTGGCTTTGGGCTGAAAGCAGCCCTTAATTTGTAACTAAAAACGTGCTTGTGACCAAAGCTCTCCTCTAAAACATGCGACTGCTGCAAGTAAATATGCAGTACTGAGGCAGCGTAATCCTGAAGCCATTTGGAGCCTCTTCAATCAATTTACAGCCACTCCCCGCCCCTTCAGCTCACTCTTGCAGCTTTCTGCCTTCTCCTTTTTTGACGCTTTTTCTTTTGCTCTTCCTCTGTCTTTCCCATATGAGTCGTTTGCTCGCAGCAATGCTTGAGGAAGAGAAATAAGTGCCGCCCCTCAAAGATAAGTGCCGGTGCCCCGTACCAGAATCCACCTGCTGAAGTTAAGCACTGGATGAAAGGCCTTCAGGACCCCATCCCCTACCCCCAAACAATCCGCACCTTCAGTGGCTGGGTTAGGGCTTTTCAGTCTCTTCCAAAGCATTCCACTTCCCGGGCCTTCCTCTACTCCAAGGCCGTTTAACAGTGAACAAGCCTCTGGTTTCTGTTTCAATTACTTCCGGTCTCTCCCCACCCGCTTCTAGGTTTCACCTGCGTGAAACGGGATAAGAGTCTCAGTGAGAAGTGAAACAAGTAGTTGTAGGAGGCTGGCCTGGCTTATAGTGGGTACCTTGTGGTACTTACACCCTGTGCCAGGTCCAGTTATCCCTTATTAGTAGAATAGAGGTGTTTCTAGCAGCTTAGGCTGATAGAAGGTAGCTATGGCAAAGCTTAGGCTGAACTAGGAGACATGCAAAGCTCCTAGTATACCACTTATATCATATAGCACAATATCATAAGAAAAACACAATACACAGAGTTACTAAAAATAAAGGTACTTTATATTTATGACAACATGCCACAAGTATCTCAGTGAGTAACCTCAGTTAGAAGGTAAGTAATGTACACAAGTTATATGTACACAAACCCAAAACAGGTAAGTAAGAGTAAGAAAAGTAATGCAAACAGTGTAGAATTACAATAGGATGCAATAGGTGAACATAGGTCTAGGGGCAACACAAACCATATACTCCAAAAGTGGAATGCGAATCACGAATGGACCCCAGACCTATGGGAGCTTGTAGAGGGATGCTGGGACTGTAAGAAAACAGTCAGGGTGTCCAAGATACCCCACCCCAAGACCCTAAAAAGTAGGAGTAAAGTACACCTACTACAGCAAAAGGACACAATAGTCGTGATAGGGGGATTCTACAAGAACCACAAACACCAGCAAAGCACTGAAGACGGATTCCTGGACCTGAGGACCTGCAAAGCAAGGGGACCAAGTCCAAGAGTCGCAAGAGTGTCCGGGGGGGGGCAGGAGCCCAGGAAACCCCGGATGAAGGTGCAAGGAAGCTGCCTCCGGATGGAAGAAGCTTAGGATTCTGCAACAACGAAGAGAGCTAGGAACTTCTCCTTTGGATGGAAGATGTCCCACGGTGTGCTGAAGGTTGAAGAAGTGTTCCCACGCAGAAATACCGCAAACATGCCTTGCTAGCTGCAAGGTTTGCGGTAGAGGTTCTTGGGTGCTGCTGGGGACCAGGAAGGACCAGGATGTCGCCCCTTGGAGGAGCAGACAGAGGGGGCGCTCAGCAACTCAGAGAGCCCCCACAGAAGCAGGCAGCACCCGCAGAAGTACCCGAACAAGCACTTAGAAGATTTGTGAACCGGAGCTGGCTCTGAGTCACAAAGGAGGGTTTCACGACGTCGGAGGCCAACTCAGAGGGTTGAGCACTGCAGGACGGAATGCTGGGGACCCAGGCTAGGCTGTGCATGAAGGAAACCCTGGAGGAGTGCACAGGAGCCGGAGCAGCTGCAAATTACACAGTACACAGGTTTGCAGTCTAGCGTGGGGAGGCAAGGACTTACCTCCACCAAACTTGGACTGAAGGATCACTGGACTGTGGGAGTCACTTGGATAGAGTTCCTGTGTTCCAGGGACAACGCTTGTCAGGATGAAAGGGGACCCAGAGGACCGGTGATGCAGTCTTTTGGTGCCTGCGTTAGCAGGGGGAAGATTCCGTCGACCCACAGGAGATTCCTTCTTGGCTTCCAGTGCAGGGTGAAGGCAGGTGACCCCCAGAGCATGCACCACCAGGAAACAGTTGACAAAGCTGTCAGGATGAGGCGCTACAATGTTGCTGGTAGTCGTCTTGCTACTTTGTTGCGGTTTTGCAAGCGTCCTGGAGCAGTCAGCAGTCGATCCTTGGCAGAAGTCGAAGAGGGAAGTGCAGAGGAACTCTGGTGAACTCTTGCATTCGTTATCTGACGAATTCCCCAGAGGAGAGACTCTAAATAGCCAGAAAAGGAGGTTTGGCTACCAAGAAAGGAGGATTGGCTACCAAGAAAGGTAAGAGCCTATCAGAGGGGGTCTCTGATGTCACCTGCTGGCACTGGCCACTCAGAGCAGTCCAGTGTGCCCCCACCACCTCTGAATCCAAGATGGCAGCGGTCTGGGACACACTAGAGGAGCTCTGGGCACCTCCCCTGGGAGGTACTGGTCAGGGGAATGGTCACTCCCCTTTCCTTTGTCCAGTTTCGCACCAGAGCAGGGCTGGGGGATCCCTGAACCGGTGTAGACTGGCTTATGCAGAGATGGGCACCATCTGTTCCCATCAAAGCATTTCCAGAGGCTGGGGGAGGCTACTCCTCCCCAGCCCTTCACACCTATTTCCAAAGGGAGAGGGTGTAACACCCTCTCTCAGAGGAAATCTTTTGTTCTGCCTTCCTGGGCCAGGGCTGCCTGGACCCCAGGAGGGCAGAATCCTGTCTGAGGAGTTGGCAGCAGCAGCAGCTGCAGTGGACACCCCGGAAAGGCAGTTTGGCAGCACCCGGGTTTTGTGCTAGAGACCCGGGGGATCATGGAATTGTCTCTCCAATACCAGAATGGTATTGGGATGACAATTCCATGATCTTAGACATGTTACATGGCCATGTTCGGAGTTACCATTGTGACGCTATACATAGGTAGTGACCTATGTATAGTGCACGCATGTAATGGTGTCCCCGCACTCACAAAGTCCGGGGAATTTGCCCTGAACGATGTGGGGGCACCTTGGCTAGTGCCAGGGTGCCCACACACTAAGTAACTTGCCACCCAACCTTCACCAGGTGAAGGTTAGACATATAGGTGACTTATAAGTTACTTATGTGCAGTGTAAAATGGCTGTGAAATAACGTGGATGTTATTTCACTCAGGCTGCAGTGGCAGGCCTGCGTAAGAATTGTCTGAGCTCCCTATTGGTGGCAAAAGAAATGCTGCAGCCCATAGGGATCTCCTGGAACCCCAATACCCTGGGTACCTAGGTACCATATACAAGGGAATTATATGGGTGTACCAGTGTGCCAATGAGAATTGGTAAATTTAGTCATTAGCCTGCAGTGACAAATTTAGAAAGCAGAGAGAGCATAACCACTGAGGTTCTGGTTAGCAGAGCCTCAGTGATACAGTTAGGCACCACATAGGGAACACATACAGGGCGTACATTATGAGCACTGGGGTCCTGCCTAGCAGGATCCCAGTGACACAAGGACTAAAACAAACATACATACAGTGAAAATGGGGGTAACATGCCAGGCAAGATGGTACTTTCCTACAGTAGTAAAGAAAGCTGCCACTCACGCACCGAGCAGGGATATCTTAAGGATGTTTGGGGCCCTGGGCCAAACATGTTCTGGGGGCCCCTGTTCGAAACAGTTTTGAATTCATGATCCAATTCCAGCTCTTTCATGATGTCTTTCGCCAGGTAACTGACAGAGCACAGTTCCAGTCGTCTAATTTCTAATTGTGTTTGCGTCTTATATTCACACAGCTGCATGTGTTCTCAATACTGTAACACAGCAGCAGCTCACTAATATTAGTGTAAATAATCTCTGTGACAACCTCCCATTGCTCATATGTGAAGTCCTGTTTTGATCTAAGAGGAACTTTTGTTTTTGGATGTTGCGTGAAACATAAACAAAACATTTCTAGGCTAAATGTTTGTAATATACTCTCACCCATCACCCATATTAAAAAATAAATTAAAGGAAAACGGTATTTCAAACAATCTGATTAAGAATTATTCATGTTCAGCAGACCAAGACTCTCTGCAGCACAGAGCTGGCTTTATCAGGGCTCCCCAGAAAGGCTGGGGCCCGGGGCAGAGCCCACTATGTCCATGCCTTAAAACATCTCTGACGCCAAGACTCTCACAAAACTAGCATTGGCAAAGCATCTTGTCTGGCATTGGCTGCCAATCTTTTGGCTTTGTCAAAGTTTGTTTTGTTTTGTCTTCTTTTTTTATATAAAATATTGTTGGGGGACCCTCTGAGCCCTAGACTCTATTAAAAAAAGGAAAATGAGCAAAGAACAATGTTTGGTTTCAAAAAGCACACATTGCCATAGTAGTCCCTGTCACTGAAAGGAACTAATTATGCTATGATTGAACGGTAATGATCTTGGTGAATGCCAGACCTACAGAAAAAATGTAAAACACTGCTTGTAACACTCTGACATTAACATATATCATGGTTGTTATACCTGCCCTCCGTGGTGTGGTTCTCCCTTAACTTTTTGCCTTCCATCCTCCTGTTTTGCTGACTTACGTTTTGTAATTTTAACTAGTGCAAAGTGCTTGTAAAACCTCCTAGAATTAGCTTATACCCAATTGGCATATTTTAATATATTTCGAAGTCTGTAGTAAAGTGGCACTACCTGTGCACTGGGCCTGTAAATTAAGTGCTACTAGTGGGCCTGTAGAACTGATTGTGCCACCCACTTAAGTAGCCATTTAAACGTGTCTCAGTTCTGCCATTGCAGCCTGTGTGTGCAATTTCTATACTGCCATTCCGACTTGGCATAGTAAACCTTTGGCCAGCCCCAAATCTTCCTTTTGAATGGATTTAAGCCAACACTAGGGCTAGCCCTGGACAGCACTGAAGGCAGAGTGAAGTGTATTTAAAAAATTGGGTGTGTACGTTTTAATTTTATATGTCCTGGTAGTGATAAACTCTCAAGTTCATCTTTTACTACTGCAGTGCCTACCTCTCCCATAGGATAACATTGGAGTTACTTAACTTACATTTAATAAGGGATCATTTCCAAATTGGTGCAGGTAACCAGTTCATGTTTGGTGTCGTTGGAATTGTAATGAAAAATCCTCTCTTATGGTAAATTCAGATTCTAAATTACAATTTTGAAATGCCACTTTTAGAAAGCTGGCATTTCCTGCTTTAGCTACAGAGTGCCTGCAGCCTATCTCTGGGTCACATGCCTGGGAGTAGCTGACAGCTGGTCTTTACGTATTCCTTCTAGACAGCCACACACAATAGAGGGTTTGGTGTGCCGGATGGCCCGTCACTGGTATGATTGGAGGATGGAGCTGGGCAGAGCCCTACTGTCACTTGAATAGACTGTGCCCTGCCTCCACACAAGGGGCTGCATAACCCCCTGTAGTTAGTCTGGAGCCAGTTCATGGGAGGAAGGAAATCTGTGCACTTCAAAGGGAAACCTCTAGAAGCTTCTCGACTTCAAAGGAAGGCCCAGGTATAAATACTGGACCTCAGACACCAACTCTTCAGTGCACTTCTGGAACTGTGGAGACTGCTAGGAAGAAGGACTGTGGTGCTGCTGAAAAGTCTGCCACTCTACTAGACTACTGCATTGCCAGACTACTCTGTTGTTAGACTGCTGCCTTGCTGGATTGCTGCATTGCTGCCCTTCATTCTAACGTCAGAGGGATTAGAACCTGCACCTGAACCCAGGACTCCAAGAGGGACTCCAAGGGCTAGCATGCTGGCTTCCTGTTCACAGCCTCAGGCTCACAACCACGTGAACCAGTGGCCAGATCGAGCTGGAGCAGGTCTCTGACCCACAAGTGGTGCCCCCCAGGTCCTGGACTCTTGGTGTGGCCTTACAAAGGCTCAACTGGTGTTTTGTGGCTCATTGTAACCACAAATGCCCCATTGGTGCTGAAACCTTGTCATTCGCACAGCCTGCTAAAGCAAAGCTCCGGCCTGCCCACTCTCCCTGACACCCCAATCTCTGCACTGCAACCATGACCGACCGTTATGCCAGGCCTGTTCTTTGCGCTTCTTCGATGGTCAGCCCTGACACAATCTTTGCACTACAACCATGACCGTCCATGATGCCAAGCCTGCTCTTTGCGCTCCCTCGACTGAAAGCCGTGACATTTCTCTGCTCCTCGCTGACCCTCCCACTGCTAATGGGATTCTGTGCTGGACGGAGAAGGTAACTTTTCAGCACTATTAAACTTGGTCCTGGTATCCAACCTGTGCTCCATCATAATCAGACTTGTGTTTTTCTCTTGGTCTTGTACGACCAGATAGCTGTGAGTCTCGCTTATGGCTTTTTGGTGCCATTTGCACTTAAATCTTTAAAATTGCATATCTCCTATCCTACTGATTTAATTTTTGTCATTTTTTATCTTGTTTAATTTACCAAAATGTGCTTTATTTTTCTAAATTGGTGTGGGATTTTTCTTGTGTTACGACAAAGGGAGAACAAACCACATATCAGTCTTTTAAGACAAAGTCACCTCTACCCTCAGGATTGGAAAAAAATTCTCATAGTAAAAATATTTTTTATCTTAAAAGCACAGAGTAGTATACTAGTCAAAGACACTGAAGTGGACTAACATGCACTTGCATATGCTCCATTGTGTGTGGATACGATCCTTGAGAAACTGCAGAATGCCATCATTCACAGTGAAGTTTGGCAATGGCTGAAATGGACTGACACACTCGCCCATGGTGTGCACTGTAGTGGGCAGGAGAAAAATGTGAATGACATAATAACAGACCAATAGAGGAAGAGGGCTGGCTAAAGCCCCTCTTACTATTGTAGGGCCTGATTAGGAGTTCGGCAGATGGTTTGCAACGTCTGCCAAACTTCCGGACAGGGAGGTTGCCGCAACACTGGCTACCTACCCGCCGGAGCCATGAAGAGTTTCCCCGCTAGGCTGCCAGACGGAAACCGAGAAACCAAGAAACAGGCTACAGCATTGTCTCTGGCTTGTTTGCTGTAGCCCGCAGGGTGCACCATCACACTCGCAATGTTCACTGTCTCCTGACCAAGTGCATTTGCATTTCTTAAGGTACCTTAGCAGAATGTATGCAATGTTGTGCATTTCCTGAATACTTTGTCCCTATGTACATTCATTGGGTTAGATTAGGCTCAGTTCTGGGTTTTCCAGGCAGCGAGTAAAGTGGGCTTCCCACAGGATCCTGTGTGTAATGCCCATTTCATGTTAATCAGACACCAACTAAACTTCCTGCCTTTGCATTGATAACAGCTTGTCATGTACTGTGAACCTCACATTTTCAGATGCTCCCTGAAGGTGGCTTTGTACTTGCATCACAAACCCACAGTATTGACAGCTCTTGAATACACATATATAGTATTTTTCACAAACGGCTGAGGATATCTTTGCCATTTTTAATGTACTCATGGGTCATGTCGCTTTTACATGTGCATGTCAGGTTTGGTGAAATTTGTTGCAAATCTTTTTGAGACATGTGTGCTTTATGGTTATGTACCAAGAGACCCACATTACAAGAGAACAAAAAACATAAAATCATCTTATGAAATAATTGGTTAATGTTCAATAAACTCCATCTGTGCAAGCATATGTTCAGGCCAGGAGGCAGAATGAAATCTGGTTAACTTTAGTGAAAGTTATAGCACATAGAACAATTATGCCACTAAAATATTTATTTACCTTTAAACTGCAAAGCCAAATAATGAATAACTGTGTGTTATTGCCGTTGAGATCAGTAATTTATAAATGTCAACAGAAGTGCCATATAATTATCTGTTATCTATTTTTTAAATTACCTATTTTTTTAAATACAAAAATGTGTATAGAAAGTGGTGCTACATAATGCTGTTTTATGTCTTAAGCGCATTGTCATAATACAATAGTCTACCGGATTCTCTTTGGTTAAAATATGTACTTAACCTAGAGGATGAAATTTCGGAGAATTATGGAAAACCCATGATTGATATGATGGCCTAAACTTTGTACGATAAGGGTTTGCAAAATTATTTTACATATTATACATGTGATCAAAAATATAAAAACGCTGATTTGTGGCAGTTACGATTAGCTGTTGTAACATAGTGGTGTGTGTACTTAGAAACAACAGAATTGCTCAATATTAACTCAGTAAGAAGAATTCCAAATACAGACAACTAATGAACAAGGTCACACCCTAGAAAATGCTTTTGAAAGGCACTGGAAAGGCATTGGATGATTGTTGGCTCTGCCAATGCCTGTTGAACAAGAAAAAAAGGCTGTTGCTGAACAGCATTGGCAATAACAAAAAGAAAATGACAAGCTCCAGGTAACGCCTCTGTATCAACACAAACACACATGTATGAATCATGCAGCAGAAGTGGACATTTTGTTCTTGTGTAGCCTCCACAGCGTGATGACATATGCACGCACGAAATCCAAGATGGTGAGGGAGAGAGGATGGAAAAAAATGGAACCAGAGCCACGGACGTTGCTTAAACACAATGCCAGGTGCAGCGGAAATGACATTACTCTCCCCTCGTGACTTCACAGGCAGTGACTTGACATGACCTTTGACCATGATGACATCACAGTAAGTGATGTGAACTTTGACTTTTTATATTACAGAAAGTGATAGCACTGAACTT
Organism: Pleurodeles waltl; assembly: GCF_031143425.1. Classification (NCBI taxonomy): domain Eukaryota; kingdom Metazoa; phylum Chordata; class Amphibia; order Caudata; family Salamandridae; genus Pleurodeles; species Pleurodeles waltl. The sequence goes on along the minus strand of NC_090442.1, from coordinate 63,742,275 downwards.
AGAAAACCCAATCGCAAAAACGCAATAGGGATTCAAAATAGAGACAAAATATTGAAGCAGATAAAACTCTTTTTCGGTTTCCATCCATATATTAAATCGGGATCTCCCATGGTATGGCAGAGGTGCAAACATGATAGACTGAGGGGAAGGCAATACAAAATGTTCTAGCTTTGCAACAAGAATTTTAGATACTATTGAGGACAGGCGAGGATTATGCTTCTCAATCTTTACTTCTCCATTAACAGCAGCCAATAAGAAAACAGTAAACACAGAAAACACACTATAAACCATGAGGCTTTGAACCACTCCTCTCATATAACACACCAATAGTAGCTCAACACAGTCTACAAAATAGAGAGGCACCATCTGACTTCCTCTTTCTTTGATGCTCCGCAGTCAAGACAAGTGCTTCTCTAATTGGTTTTATGGTAATTTCATGAGAGTTATGTTGTATTATGAAATTTATACTAGCTGGCTTGTGTGATTTCTGCGCTACGATGCACCGCTTTTGTCTCGTGACCCCTTGGGTCAAGGTTTCTCCATTTCTATCAAGTGTGTGTTGCACTTAAGTTTCCCGATACACATTTTCCCGATACACATTTTCCTGATACCCCCCTTTTTCAGACCTTCCCATTTTGGCTTCAGGCTGGCACAGCCCTGTAGCACTGGCTTCTCTTCTCAGTGGGGCCTTGACTGTCCAGGCAGTTCACTGCCTGGCTTCCCTAGGCCCGCCACATTTAAGAGTGAAGGCGCACAGCGTAGCCCAATTGCGCTACGCAAGGGCGCTGTTTCTCTGACTTCCTCTTTCTTTCCAAAACAGTCCAAACACAGCTCTTGAAAATTAAGGGATCCAACCAGAACACCAAGGATGACTTCAACTCCAACCGAACCTAGTAACAGACTACTGCAATCAACAGAGAACATTAGATCCACAAAGCATTTCGTCTGTTTAGAATCAGTTCCTGAAAAGAAAGAAAATATGAGTCCAAAGTCAGCCCCAACAGACTAAATCAAGGGAGGGCAAAACACAAATTAGCAGATCAATGCAATGGAAGCACTAGTATACTCTGCAAGATCACTTGTCCCGACGGGTGGGACAATCCTCACCTCCGAGTCCATAATAAAATCTAAAATTCTTGTTGCAAAGCTAGAAAATCTTGTATTCTATATCAGGACCATAGGCTCCCATTATATTGGTTTAAAGCTGATCAACAACCAAAGAAGAAACATGTACAATTGGTTTATGATAGAACAGTTTATACATGGAATAATTTGACCAATCAGCGCATGAAGAATATCTTCCAACCTAGAACCCAAAATAAAAAGCTGTTGAAACCATGGCTCCCCTGGTGGAATGTGCATCGTACTCAGATACATCGATACCTGCCTCAGACATAACACAACGGACCCAACGGGCCAAGGTAGCAGCTGACACCGGACGAAAAGGCTTCTGAATTGCAATAAGAAAAGGACCTAAGGGATAATTTCTATAACTAGCTGTTCGTTCTTCATACACTTTTAAACACTTGACCACACAAAGTTTATCATTGTGTGGAAATGCCGGATAATCAACAGATGAAGACATAAATTTAGTCCTCCTGGAAATAAGAAAGGAAACTCCTGTAGGAGAAAACAACCTACCTGCTAAATCTAAAGCCCTCACATCTGAAACCCTGCGGCATGAAATTAACCATAATAACATGGTCAATTTAGCAGACAGTTGTTTCATTGATAACAAATAGTTATCATGCCAGGCATTCAAAAAAGATAACACTACATTCTCATCCCACAATTGTGAATAATGTCCCTGGCAGTGAAGGAAACTCATTTTATTATGATTGAATAGTAATTGTCTTGGTTAATGCCAGACCTACAGAAAAAATGTAAAACACTGCTTGTAACACTCTGACATTAACATATATCATGGGTGTTATACCTGCCCTCCGTGGTGTGGTTCTCCCTTGCTTTCCATCCTCCTGTTTTGCTGACTTAATTTTTGCTAGTTTTAACTTGTGGCAAAGTGCTTGTGATCTCTCCTTAAAACCTACTAGGATTAGGCTATACCCAATTGGCACATTTAATCTATGTATAAGTCCCTAGTAAAGTGGCACTATCTGTGCACAGGGCCTGTAAGTTAAATCCTACTAATGGGCCGGTAGAATTGATTGTGCCACCCACTTAAGTAGCCATTTAAACATGTCCCAGTTCTGCCATTGCAGCCTGTGTGTGCAGTTTCTAAACTGCCATTCTGACTTGGCATAGTAAACCTTTTGCCAGGCCCAAAACCGTCCTTTTTGATGGACATAAGCCAACACTAGGGTAGGCCCGGGACAGCCCAGAAGGCAGAATGAAGTGTATTTAAAAAGTTGGGTATGTACCTTTTAGTTTTATATGTCCTAGTAGTGGAAAACTCTCAAATTCATCTTTCACTAATGTAATGCCTACCTCTCCCATAGGATAACATTAGAGTTACTCTACATTTATTAAGGAATCATTTCCAAATTGGAGCAGGTAGCCGCATCATGTTTTGTGTCTTTGGAATTATAATGAAAAGTCCTCTCTCATGGTGAAGTCAGATTTTAAATTACAGATTTAAAATGCCACTTTTAGAAAGCTGGAATTTCCTGCTTTAGCAATTGAGTGCCTGCAGCCTATCTCTGGGTCACATGACACCATGTACTTTAATAGTACAGGGTCCCAAAAGACGAAACCGTCCTCTGCTACCATCTACTGATAGAGCGGTCCGTAGTAATAATTTACCTGCGTTTGGACGCTCTTTAGGCCGATGAATCTTTTGACTAAGTGGGAACTCTCTGTACTCTTAATTCGATCAATCTCATCAAAATCAATAATCAATAACGAACATAAGCAACCCCTTGAACGACATAACACTTTACAATTAATCCAGAATACATTTCGGCGAACCCTGACCTTTCAGTCAGGAATAACCACACCAGTTTATTGCAAAGTTAGTGAATTTATTTCCCTATATTAACAAAGCTAGCACAATATAAATGTGTCTCAACACCAAATGATAAACATATATGAACATTAATAGCTGTCCATAGCGTCGAAACAAGTGCAATCTATGAAGCATTTGAATCACAAGGCATTCGATAATGGCAATGCAAATCACTAATACGATAATCTGTAATGAACTAATGGCATACATTTAGTCAGCATAACAAGATCTCAAATTGCATCGTGCGACAGATGGAAACCTCGTCTAACCTCAAATTAGCATCGGCATGTGGGACTTCATGCAAAAACAATTTAGCAACATTAATTTAGAAAAACTCCTAACTAGGGCTCTTACCAAAATCAGCAGTTGGTTACCTAAAAGGAACACAATGCAATTTTACAATTTCCTTTCATATTTACCAATTACGATCAGCATACAAGGAAGTCTTCGTCTCACAGGTACCGTTCTTCGGTCAGCATGGGTACCGCTTCTCGATCAGCATGGGACGGGACAAAGGGGCAGGGGTGAACGGGACAATTGCCTCACAGCGGCAAGATAAAACTACTATTTCATGCAAAGGGATCAGATCAAAGTTACAGTCTCTAGGGCAAGAATCATTTAAAGTCTCTTTCTCTCGATTAGAGAAAGAATCAAAGTCTCTCAAAATGGCGTCGCAGCAAAGTGGGCCATAATAGCTACGAAGTCAAAATGGCGTAGTGTCCGGGTAATGGCCGATAATAGCCCAATGGCTGTAATGGCTACCTTCTTCTCGTGCACCTGGTTTTTATAGACAACAGTTCGAGTCCTGTAGGGTCTCCATTGGAGGGTTCATAGGTTAGCTTCAAATTGACCAATCAAAAGCGACAGTTCTCAAGCTTTTACTTAAGCATACATTATCCTTGGAGATGGGTACGCAAGTTGCAACATTGTCTCCCAATTAGCTTACTCTCAGAGCCTCCATTGTCCGCACCTGCAAGTCGACCTTGAATTAAAGAGAAAATATGCCAGGCTGGCACTAACTTTAAGATAAGCATGTGAACAGTTTCTGTGGAAAAGTACAGCTTCAAGCAAAAATACACGTTTAATAGCACAGTGGAAAAATACGAGCATCTAAACCGTGAGACCGGGCAACTAGGCCAAAGCCTCCGCTAAAGTAATGCTAAGCTAGACATTTCAAACAAGCAAAACGTAGCACACGTTTATGATTATGTCGGATTAGTGCAATTCTAATTCACCACGTTATATAAAGCACGCGTATAAATGATGGCAAACTACTCTGAGGGCACATTTTGTCCCCGTACAATCTTAATTAGTTCGGTTAAAGTCACACATGATTATTTCAGCACTACGTTTAAGCGTTAATAAATCAAAACCTTCATTTTCTGCTTCATCAATCCCTCCTCTGATGACTACTTGTCATCACACCAAACCACGCCCACAAATTTTATTCCATTAAAATTCTGTCAGTTCCCTTTTCCTTTTAGTACCCCTAGTTTGCGCTTTGTATTCTTCTGCCATTCTTTTCATAATTTTCTCTTCTTTTCTTCTTTTAATTCTTTCCATAATCATTATTATTCCCCTTTTTATTCCCCAAATTCCAAATACACAAATTATTACTATTAATATTCCTTCTATTATTTTCAATAATATTCCATTCCTAATTCCCCCAATCCAATTTCCCACTTAACCAATTCCCTTTCCAACCTTCTCCCACACTCCTGGTTCTTTCAATTCCTTCAAATCTGCACTTTCTTTTGTTAGATTAGCAAGCATAGTTTTAATCTTCACACTATTATCAGGTATATAGGTACAACAGTGACGTGCACCAATCATTTTGCAAACGCCTCCATCCTTTGCTAAAAGAATGTCTAAAGCAAGCCTATTTTGAAGAGTCATAGCTCTTTCCGCTGCAAGCTCAGCATCTATCAGGATTATAGCACCTGAAAACTTTGTCAACATGTTATCCACTATAGTAGACAACTTTCGTATCTTGATGGAATTCAACACAACTCCCAATGAAGGAATCATGGCTCCAAATATATCTCCTACCACAGCAGCTGCGGTCTCTCTTTTCTGGATACGATGAGATCCAGATGTCTTTTGAATCATCGATACGTCATCCAGTTGATAAACCTTTGGGAACACTATACCCAAATAACATCTCCCCCACCATCCCTTTGGAAGACGATAATAGGCATTATGCCCACAAATGTAATATACACCTGGAATGACAGGGTCAAGTCCGTTCATCATGAATGTCCATTTGGCCTTAAAAATAAACGTATGTTTGCATTCACTCGCTCCTACAAAAATATTGTCATAATAAGATTCTCCTCGATATATACAAAATTTCCCTACATGCCAAGCATCTAAAGCTATTTTCCCTTGTGTCTTTATAGCAGCAAAATCATAATTATCTACTGAAGTCCTCTTACTTAGCTCCTTTTCTAATTTCGCATTCATTTGTGCCCTTCTATCATCTGTGCGATCTAAAAAGCTTATTTCTACAGCAGAGACTGAGCAAGTAAGGTTCTCCCTATGAGCATGAGCCGTTTCAAAAGGTTGCATTGGCTCGAAAAATTCCCTCATTATTTTAGCATCCCAATCTTTAGCAATCTGGCTTAGCTGCGCTATTATAGGAACATAAGCAAAGGTAACATCATAATTCGAGTAAAAATACTGTATGTTAGTTTGACCATAAAACCTAGACATTACTATACTACATGTAATCCCATATGTAAGAGGCATGTGGTGATAAGTTACCCCTTCCTTTACTGATGTCGGTATCTGTGTACACACATAACAATCTTTCGCATCCATAGTCTCAACATACTCTGTTAGTAAGCGATAGAAAACGTTATACGAAAGCTCTTTCTTATCATGCAAGAGCCTCTCATCCAATGCTAGTCTTTTCAATGGTGTTAGTTCAGTGACAGTAACAGGAGCAATAGTAGATGCCTCGATATTCTCACTTTCACCCTTTCCATGCATTCCAATCACGATTGCCATTATTATTATTGCACATGTAATTACCAAGCCTATACACACATATTTACAATATCTCTTTCTATTATTTTGCGTAGCGTACCTAGTCATGATCTGTATAGAATCAGAGAGCTACAAGCACTTCTAAAAGAAACTATTTAGCGATTCAGTTACAAAGCTGAACGAGCCCAATGTTCACACCGTCTTCTTCAAAAGGCCAGTCACTTATCGGTTAGCAGCATTTGTCTCAATTCGGCAATAACTCAGTCTTTATCAGTTTAGCAAATGTCTCATCCGGTTTAACAATGTCTCAGCTGGTTGTTTCCTTCACGTTATATTGTAGCGAGCAATATCATTTACTACTCTTTCAATCGACAGAGTCTATGAAACTTTTCTTTTCTATTGGTATCTCTTCTTCTTCTTCGTTCTCGATGCTTAGAGATACAAACTCGTCTGTCCAATCATCATTGACTGCATATGCCCATTCAGGACCGGAATATCTCCTGTTTGGTATCCTTTTCCTTTTCAATTTTGCTTCTCTTTTCGACTCTGCTTCGCTGGTACTTTCCTCTTTTGTCAAGTCTTTTTCCTCACTTGACGATTGTTCCACAACAGTCACTTCCTTTCTTTTCTCTTTCACTTTCGGCCTTCCTCCCTCGTTCAAACTTTCTTTACCCTTTTCTTTTATTGGTGAGATACTTAGTCTTCTCTTTGCACCATGTCCATTTGATGGACCTGCGATCTTTTCTGTGGAAGCTTGAACCTTTTCGTTCTGTTCTGCCTTATCCCCTTCTTCCGGGGAATCGATCACGTTCTCCTTTTCTTTTTCTGTATCGTCTGCTTCTGGGAAAGCCCTCCTCTGATCAGGCTCTCCTGCCTCTTCACCTTTTCCGAGCCCTTCGTCACCGTTACTTTCTTCAGGCTCTTTATCACTTCCAGCTGCTTCAGGCTCCTTGTCACCTTCAGCTGCTTCAGGCTTTTTGCTACCCTCAGCTGCTTCAGGCTCTTTGTCACCTGCAGCTTCTTCGTCGCTGTCTGAACTTTCCCCTTGGTCTCCCCCAAGTGAGTTGGTGTCTTCGTCGTCGGAGAATATCTCTTTCTCTCCTGCTTCTGCCTGTTCGCTTTCAGTTCGCTTTTGTTCTGTCTCAGCACTCAGCACTGTTTTATCAGGCACTGGTATTTTCAGCGCTTCAACTTCCTCATCTGTGGGACACAACACCTTCTTGGTGTGACTGGCGTGAATCCAGTTGGGAACCCCCGCACACTTCACAGCGGTAGTTGTCGTCAGGATCACTTGAAAAGGGCCTTTCCAACGGGGTTCCAGACACGACTTTCTCACGTGCTTCTTTACCACGACCCAGTCACCTGCTTTCAGTGCGTGTCCTGGACCTTGGATCGGTGGCAAGGTGGTCGCTTCCACCTGGTGAGAGAAAGAGCGAACCACGTCAGCCAGTCCTTTGCAGTAGTCTAACACCATATCATCTGTAATATTCAAAAGCATGTTTGCGGGAACTGCAGGAAGTCTCATAGCCCTGCCCATGAGAATTTCATGCGGAGACAATCCAGTTTTTCTATCAGGAGTGTTTCTCATTGACATTAGCACTAAAGGCAATGCGTCAGGCCATTTCAGATTTGTCGATGCACATATTTTTGCCATTCTCGATTTCAGCGTACCATTCATCTGCTCCACCAGTCCTGAGGCTTCAGGGCGATAGCTACAGTGCAGCTTTTGCTCAATGTTCAGCGCTTCGCAAAGTAACTTTATCACCTCGTTATTGAAGTGACTTCCCCTATCTGATTCTAAAGAGATCGGGAATCCGAAACGTGGTATCAACTCCCTCAACAATAGCTTGGCAACTGTAAGGCTGTCGTCTCTACGTGTGGGGTATGCCTCAATCGAGTGACTAAAAATGCACACAATCACCAACACATATTTCAGACCCCCATGCACAGGCATCTCAATGAAGTCCATCTGCATTCGACTAAAAGGACCGCTTGCCCTACCAATGTGACTCGCGCTCACAACTGTTCCCTTTCCTGGGTTCATCTGCTGGCAAGTGACACATCGATGGCAAACTGCTTCTGCAGCTTGGCGAAATCTGGGGTTAAACCAATCAGTTTTGAACAATCTTATCATGGCATCTCTCCCTAGGTGAGCCTGCCCATGATAGAACCGCGCAAGCTGTGATAAGAGACTATTTGGCAAAACATATTTTCCCTCATGTGAAACCCATAACTCGTCTTGTCTCTTTATACATTGTGATTTAATCCAGGAATCTCTTTCATCCTCCCTGACATTATTTTGCAATGCTTTCAGTTCATCTATCGTATCTACAACCTTCAAGGCAAATGCTTCAACCGGTTCGAGTTCTGGCTCATTTATCGTATTCCAATCATCCCTTAGTAATATACAGTTCAAGGCACAAAATCTTGCGACTTGATCCGCATATGCATTTCCCAGAGACACATAGGTGGTCATTCTGACCTCGGCGGTAAAAGGCGCCTACCGCCGGTCAGAAATCCTCCATAATCCCGCCGCGGTCGCGGAAACCCGCCACGGTCATTCTGACCCGCAGAAGGCAAACCTCCGAAAAACCGACCGCCACAACAGACCGCCAGACCAGCGGTCGGCGGAAAGGTGGAGGTGACCAAACCTCCACCGCCACGCCAACAGAAATACGCCCATCCCATTACGACCCACGAATCCACACGGCGGTCATTCAAACGCGGTATTCCATTGGCGGGACACACCGGCGCGGTCAGAATACACACCAACGAACAAAACTCACCCACATTGGACGATTTGAATCCCACACACCTGATACACATACACACACCACTCCCACACACACAATACAATATAAAACACCCACCCACATCACCCACAAACCCCTACGCTTACAAAATCGTAAAGAAGGCAAGAGCGAGACACCAGCATCCAAAACATAACAGCCACAGCCACTCAACACCATCACCCACACACTATCCACACACAAAACAACACACACCACCACACTCAACTCACTTAAATACACATACTCCACCCCACACATCATACACACCACCCCATGGCACCCCAAAGACAACCCCGCTTCACAGACGAAGAACTCAGGGTTATGGTGGAGGAAATCGTTCGTGTAGAGCCCCAGCTGTTCGGCACACAGGTCCAATACACCAGCATTGCCCGGAGGACGGAGCTATGGCAGAGGATTGTCGACAGGGTGAACGCAGTGGGACAGCACCCCAGAAATCGGGAAGACATCAGGAAGCGATGGAACGACCTACGGGGGAAGGTGCGTTCCATGGTATCCAGGCACAACATCGCCGTGCAGAAGACTGGCGGAGGACCCCCACCTCAACCCCCACAATTCACATCATGGGAGGAGGAAGTCTTGAACATCCTGCATCCTGACGGCCTCGCAGGAGTCGGCGGAGGAATGGATACTGGTAAGTTGAAGCTTCAATACTGCTTCCCCCCCACCTGCATGCCAAATCAGACCCCAACCCTCACCCCCATCCTCGAACCCCACCCTCACCCCCACCCTCACCCCCACCCTCACCCCCACCCTCACCCCCACCACCATCCTCACCCCCACCCCCACCACACCTATTCCCCGCCAATGTCTCACCATCACAACCCACTCATCCCAAAACCTAGGCCTGCATGCGTCCACTAAGCATGGACACCCATCACCAAAGCATGCCCAATGCATATACACATCCCCCCCACAAGCCACCCTCACCAAAGCCCCCACACACGAATGCCAGCACTTGGGGACACGAGAACCCACAGATACACCCATATGCGACACATTGAAACTATAACCATACCTCTATACCCCTGCAGGACCCGACCGTCAACACACCGCGGCGGAGGGGCCAGAATTATCCACACCCCCCACCCAAGAGGCCGTCAGCGATGACAGCAGCTCTGTCGATCTGGACACCGATGACCAGCCCGGACCATCGGGGACCTCTGGACAGTCGGTTCCCCTCACACAGGCACAGGCCACTATAGACCCTAACCCCTCTGGGAACACCAGCACAGCTCCCACCCAGCGGGCCCATGCCTCTGTCTCCAGGGCGCGTCAATCTGCGGTGTGTCTACCACTACAGGGCACCCAGGATAACCCACCACCCCAACAACAACAGGGACCTGGGGGCAGTGGTAGTGGGCACACCGGCCAGGGGGCAGAGGCCCAGGGAAACAGGGCAACTCGGCGGGCAGCTGTGCGACAGGGGGGGGAGGAGAGGCCCAGGGAACCCACTCTCCACGAGGTCCTCACCACCATCATGGGAGCATACAACCGCTCCCAGGAGACGATGGCGACGGTACTGGCCCGGTTCCAGGAGATCCAGGTGCTGCAGGAGGAACACTATCGGGGGTACAGGGAGGACATCCGAGCCATCAACACCACCCTGGTTACCATGGTAGGGCTGCTGCAGGACCTCGTAAACAGCAGGGCGGACACTGAACAACACCCAAGGGCCCCTGCCACTAGCCGGGACCAAGAACAGCCATCCACCTCCGCCGGTGCTAGTGGACAGGAGGCCCCCGCACAGCAGCAGCCCACCAGACCCCCACCTCCTGCAGGAGAAGAACCACCCCGCAAGAGGGCCCTGAGATCTCGCAAGACAGAGTAGGATGTCAAGACCCCCGCCAGCAATGGATACCACCTGATGTCATCCCACTGTCCCACATTGTCACCCTGTCCATCCTCGAACTGCCCATGCTCCATCTCTCCACAGGCCTCTGGACAATGCACCTGTGTGACTGTTACTCTGGACTCTGCCATGGACATTCCTTCACCATAGCCCCCACCCACTTGAAACCACCCATCCCATTTTGAGCACTTCAATAAACACCTATTTTGCACCAAAATATCAGGAGTCTGGCTGTGATTTCAATAGAATGTAATTGACATGACAGTGCAAATATGTCCTTGTACATGGTGAAGTCAACAAACAGCTGCCACAAAGCTGTAGTCCATGGGGAAACGAAGCACAGGACTCGTAGTGGGGACCCCAGATCTGAAATAGGGAGGGAAAAGCCAAAACTCAGTCATCATACACTGGGGCAAATAGACAGGCAGCAGAGATGCTGCAGAGTAGTTAACTTTTACTAAATTATCTTTGAAATGTTACCTGTGTCCTATTGGAAGTACTGTTCAATGATTCTGTCCCTGTTGTCTGTTTCAGCCCCGTCGTCTTCCTCCTCGTCACTCTCCTCAGGTTCCACCGCTGCCACAACACCACCGTCTCGACCATCCTCCTGCAGGAAAGGCACCTGGCGGCGCAAAGCCAGGTTGTGAAGCATGCAGCAGGCCACGATGATGTGACACACCTTCTTAGGTGAGTACATTAGGGATCCACCGGTCATATGCAGGCAGCGAAACCTGGCCTTTAGGAGGCCAAAGGTGCGTTCGATCACCCTCCTAGTACGCCCATGGGCCTCATTGTACCGTTCCTCTGCCCTGGTCCGGGGATTCCTTACTGGGGTCAGTAGCCACGACAGGTTGGGGTACCCAGAGTCACCCACTAGCCATACACGGTGTCTCTGTAGCTGTTCCATCACGTAAGGGATGCTGCTATTCCTGAGGATGTAGGCGTCATGCACTGACCCTGGGAATTTGGCATTTACATGCGAGATGTACTGGTCAGCCAAACACACCACCTGGATGTTCATTGAATGGTAACTTTTTCTGTTCCTGTACACCTGCTCCCTGTCTCTTGGGGGAACCAAAGCCACATGGGTCCCATCAATGGCACCAATTACGTTGGGAATATGTCCAAGGGCGTAGAAATCACCCTTCACTGTAGCCAGTTCGCCCACCTCAGGGAAAATGATGTAGTTCCTCACGGATTTCATCAGGGCAGACAACACTCTGGATAACACCTTTGAAAACATGGGCTGAGACATCCCAGAAGCAATTCCCACGGTTGTCTGAAATGACCCACTTGCCAAGAAATGGAGTACTGACATGACCTGCACCAGAGGGGGAATCCCTGTGGGTTGGCGGATGGGGGACATCAGGTCGGGCTCCAGCCGGGCACACAGTTCATGGATAGTGGCACGGTTAAGACGGTAGGTCAGGATAATGTGGCGTTCTTCCATTGTCGACAGGTCCACCAGCGGTCGGTACACGGGAGGATTCATCCGTCTCCTCGCCCAACCCAGCGGACGGTGCCTAGGAAGGACAACATGGAGCACACAGTCAGGCAACCCACAGGTACGTACTCACAGCTAGCACAGTATACGATTCTCTATGCAGTGAATGGCGTGTATGAGTGGCTATGCAAGGCCTAGGAATGTGTGACGCAGTTGAAATTGAGCCAAGTGGGCCCTGGAAATGGCGGCTGCCTGACCTGTGAAGTGTGACAATGGGATGTGAGGTCAATGCGCTGGCGTGGCACACCGCGGCGGGCGGCGGGCCAAGACCGCGGCGCGAAGCCGCATTGGTTAACATTGAAGCCTATGGGTTTCAGGAGCCAATGGCGAAGGGCGCCGGCGGTGGCGGGACACACCGCCGCGGTACGCACCGCCGCGGACGTGACCGCCATTTTCTATCTACTTATCCACTTGCGACTTGAACTTTCACAGGAGAGGACCTATACTGCAAGTGTTGCTGTGACCTCGGTCTGGAAGGGACAATGGCTGCTGCGACTGGGGAAAGGGCCCCTGCCTTCACTGGAGAGGAGTTGGAGAAACTTGTGGATGGGGTCCTCCCCCAGTATGCGCTACTCTACGGTCCTCCAGACCAACAAGTGAGTTTAATTCTATCTGGATTTGGGGCCACTGGCTGGCTTGGGGGCCTGGCGGGGATGGGGGGCATGTTGGGGCTGGCGGGGGGCCTGGCGGGGATGGGGGGCATGTTGGGCATGGCGGGGGGCCTGGCGGGGGGCCTGGCGGGGATGGGGGGCATGTTGGGCCTGGCGGGGGGCCTGGCGGGGATGGGGGGCATGTTGGGGCTGGCGGGGGGCCTGGCGGGGATGGGGGGCATGTTGGGCCTGGCGGGGGGCCTGGCGGGGGGCCTGGCGGGGATGGGGGGCATGTTGGGCATGGCGGGGGGCCTGGCGGGGGGCCTGGCGGGGATGGGGGGCATGTTGGGCCTGGCGGGGGGCCTGGCGGGGATGGGGGGCATGTTGGGCATGGCGGGGGGCCTGGCGGGGGGCCTGGCGGGGATGGGGGGCATGTTGGGCCTGGCGGGGGGCCTGGCGAGGATGGGGGGCATGTTGGGCATGGCGGGGGCCTGGCGGGGGGCCTGGCGGGGATGGGGGGCATGTTGGGCCTGGCGGGGGGCCTGGCGGGGATGGGGGGCATGTTGGGGCTGGCGGGGGGCCTGGCGGGGATGGGGGGCGTTGGGCCACTGGAAAGGAAAATGCTGAGTAACTTGAACGTGGTATTTCTCCCTCCATGTACGTGTCACATAGGTCCGCGCCCATGAGAAGATCGGGATTTGGCGTGCCATCGCCAAGGAAGTCCGGGCCCTGGGGGTCCACCATCGACGGGGCACCCACTGCCGCAAGAGGTGGGAGGACATCCGCCGCGGGACCAAGAAGACCGCCGAGTCTCTGCTGGGGATGGCCTCCCAACGTAGGCGGGGTGCCTGCCGTCAACTGAGCCCCCTGATGTTCCGGATCCTGGCGGTGGCCTACCCTGATTTGGATGGGCGCGTGAGGGCAGCACAGCAGACACAAGGGGGTGAGTCCAAGCATTATCTACTCTGTTGTTGCGCAGTGGAGGTGTCTGGGTGGGGGAGGAGGGCTGTGGGTCCCCCTAGGCCAGGGCGATATCTGTAGGCTGGGCACCCCCGTAAGCCCCTGTGTCCCCAGCCACCACCCTCAGTAGTGTGTCAGTACAGCCATCTCTGGGCCGTGTCATCCATGGGTGCAGTTGTCAACTCTAGGCGTGTAGGGCATGTTCCACGGAATGCGTAGCGTACCCCAAGTGCGCAACATAGTGCAGGGGGCATCTGTGTCTGTCATGTCCGCTAACTGTACCGGAGATCCATGTACTCAATATCCCTTTATTTCTCTCTCCCCCCCCCTTTTTGTTTGTCTTTCTGTGCTTGTGTGCATCAGCATCATCAGGCGGAGGAGAAGTGGCATCGGGGCAGGAGGGAGCTGCATCTCACATGGCCCAGGAGGGCCATGCCACAGAGTCAGACTGGACCAGTGAGACGGAGGGCGAGGGGAGCTCCACGACGGGGACGACTGGAGCCTGCAGCGACACGGACACGTCCTCGGAAGGGGGCTCCCTTGCGGGGGTGGCACCATCCGTGCCCCCCGCCATTACAGGTACAGCCGCCACCCAGCGCACCATCTCCGCCCTCCCAGCAGCCCCTCCACGTTCGCCCCGTGCCCGCTCTGCCAGGAAGCCGGGCATCTCCTTCGCCCCAGGCACCTCAGGCCCCTGTTACCCCCGCTGCCCTCAGTGAGGAGGTCATTGACCTCCTCCGAACGCTCATTGTTGGGCAGACTACCCTTTTGAATGCCATCCAGGGGGTGGAGAGGGAGGTTCATCGCAGCAATGCGTACCTGGAGGGCATTCATTCGGGTCAGGCTGCCCATCAGCGATCGTTCCAGGCTCTGGCCTCAGCACTGACGGCAGCCATTGTCCCTGTCTCCTGCCTGCCTCTACTAACTCCCTCCTCCCAGTCTCCTGTTCCTCTGCCTGTCCCACCCACACCATCAGACCAGCCTGCACACACCTCAACACCCAAGAGAAGCTCATCCAAACATAAGCACCACAGATCACGCAGACATTCACACACGCAACATTCCGATGCAGACATGCCAACAGTCACTACCACCTCTGTGACCCCCACCTCCTCGTCTCCCTCCTCCCTCCCTGTGACGTCTACACTCACACCTCCATTCACCTCACCATCAGCCAGTGTTTCCATCACCAGCACACCCTCCACTCCAGTCCGCACACGTGCAGTCACCACCCCCACTGCCATTTACACGTCCCCTGTGTCCTCTCCCACTGTGTCTGTCACCCCCTCTTCCACACCACACAAACGCAGCCACCCACCCACCCAACAGCCATCCACCTCACGACAGCCTATCCCTCCTGCACCTGCACCCAAAGACAGCAAACGTGACTCACCTACAACCACATCCTCTCCCTCCACTCCCATTCCCACTGTACCTACCACTCTCCATTGTCCCAAGAAGCTCTTCCTCGCCACTACTAACTTCTTTCCTGACCCTGAGCCCCCCCCTCCTTCTCGTCGGGGTAAGAAGAGCACCTCAGCCACCACCAGCCCTGCAGCCCCCTTGACAAGGGTGCAGGGGTATTGGAGCCCGCCAGCCCGCATGTCTGGATCTTCGCCCAGCAGCAAGGGGACAGCCAGCCCACCCCCTGGGAAGAGGAGCAGAAGGCGGAAGGGGCGCCGCAGGAGCCCGCCTTCTACATCCCCCCCGGACACCACCCAGAGACAGTCACCAGCCACAGCTCCAAAGGGAGGAAAGGGCCACAGGCCGACGACTAAGGAGGGCAAGGGCAGCAAGTTGGAGAGGTCAGGCAGCAGGCCTGCTGCCCAGGAGGAGCCCACAACCCCCATAGCCGCTGTCCCGGGAGGAACCGGCACAGCTGCCCCGGGAGAGCCCACCAGCCCCATAGCCGCTGCCCAGGGAGGACCCAGCCCAGCTGGCCAGGAGGGCCCCACCACCCACAGCCCAGGTGGGCAGTGAAGGAGCACCATCCCCGCTGCCCAGGAGGGCACCACCAGGCATTTAGCAGTTGGCCATAGACCGTCCGCCGTCTCAAGAACCGCTGAACTGGGCCCTTCAAGGCAAGAACAGCTGAACTGGGCCCTTCAAGGCAAGAACCGCTGAACTGGGCCCCGCCGTCTCAAGAACCGCTGAACTGGGCCCCGCCGTCTCAAGAACCGCTGAACTGGGCCCTTCAAGGCAAGAACCGCTGAACTGGGCCCTTCAAGGCAAGAACCGCTGAACTGGGCCCCGCCGTCTCAAGAACCGCTGAACTGGGCCCCGCCGTCTCAAGAACCGCTGAACTGGGCCCCGCCGTCTCAAGAACCGCTGAACTGGGCCCTTCAAGGCAAGAACCGGTGAACTGGGCCCCGCCGTCTCAAGAACCGCTGAACTGGGCCCTTCAAGGCAAGAACCGGTGAACTGGGCCCCGCCGTCTCAAGAACCGCTGAACTGGGCCCTTCAAGGCAAGAACCGGTGAACTGGGCCCCGCCGTCTCAAGAACCGCTGAACTGGGCCCCGCCGTCTCAAGAACCGCTGAACTGGGCCCTTCAAGGCAAGAACCGGTGAACTGGGCCCCGCCGTCTCAAGAACCGCTGAACTGGGCCCCGCCGTCTCAAGAACCGCTGAACTGGGCCCTTCAAGGCAAGTACCGCTGAACTGGGCCCTTCAAGGCAAGAACCGCTGGCCCTTTGGCAGACGTGGCAGGGCAGGATCTATCTCGGGCAGGGCTGCAGGATGTCCTCTGGCCAACTTGCCTCCTCCAGTGGCAGTGGGGTCTGTTATGGACTGTTTGGACTGTGGCTTTGCTCTCCCCAGGATGGCCCAGTGGGCAGGCCACCCACTGTATGGACTGTTTGGACTGTGGCTTTGCTCTCCCCAGGATGGCCCAGTGGGCAGGCCACCCACTGTATGGACTGTTTGGACTGTGGCTTTGCTCTCCCCAGGATGGCCCAGTGGGCAGGCCACCCACTGTATGGACTGTTTGGACTGTGGCTTTGCTCTCCCCAGGATGGCCCAGTGGGCAGGCCACCCACTGTATGGACTGTATGGACTGTGGCTTTGCTCTCCCCAGGATGGCCCAGTGGGCAGGCCACCCACTGTATGGACTGTTTGGACTGTGGCTTTGCTCTCCCCAGGATGGCCCAGTGGGCAGGCCACCCACTGTATGGACTGTTTGGACTGTGGCTTTGCTCTCCCCAGGATGGCCCAGTGGGCAGGCCACCCACTGTATGGACTGTATGGACTGTGGCTTTGCTCTCCCCAGGATGGCCCAGTGGGCAGGCCACCCACTGTATGGACTGTTTGGACTGTGGCTTTGCTCTCCCCAGGATGGCCCAGTGGGCAGGCCACCCACTGTATGGACTGTTTGGACTGTGGCTTTGCTCTCCCCAGGATGGCCCAGTGGGCAGGCCACCCACTGTATGGACTGTATGGACTGTGGCTTTGCTCTCCCCAGGATGGCCCAGTGGGCAGGCCACCCACTGTATGGACTGTTTGGACTGTGGCTTTGCTCTCCCCAGGATGGCCCAGTGGTCATGGAGTCCCCTCGTGGATCTGGCGTCGTGTACTCAAGTGGCTGAGGTGCCCCCCCTTCCCTTCCCCCTGAGGTGCCTGTCCTATTTTCTTTCTGATGCCCCTGCAGTGTTCTCTCCGTGGAGTTCTTGTCGTGGGACTGGGCCTTGCCCCTTTGCACAGGACCCCTGTGATCCACGGACAGTGGTTGGACTACATTTTGTAGCTGTATATATTTTGTACATAGTTTATTTATTTATTGGGATTAATGGCGTACATATTTCAATATATCTGCCCGTTTATGATCTCTTCTTTTGGTCTTTGCATTATTTCGGAGGGGGGTGGTTTGTGGGTTGTGACAGTGATCTGTGGGAATGCATTGATGTGTGTGTTGTAGTGGGTGTGGGTGGGTGGGTGTGTGCCGGTAATCTTTTCCCTCCCCTGTGTCGTAGGTGCAGTACTCACCGATGTCTTCCGCGCCGCCGGGCGTGCTCCTGGTATATGAGGAGGAATAGGAGTGCGGGGATGACCTGTAACTCTGGCTCCATACTGCCGGAATCTCGCGTGGAGTGCGTAGAGGTGAGCGTTTTCCCGTTCGTAGTCTGTTTCCGCCGTGTTCTTATCGGCGGTGCTCCCGCCCCGGAAAAGGTGGCAGATTGGTGGGTCGTAATAGGGTGGGCGGTACTTTGTCTGCCGCCGGGCTGTTGGCGGGAACCGCCGCGCTGTTTGTTTGTACCGCTGTGGCGGTCGGAGTGTTAAGTTGGCGGGCTGTGTTGGCGGTTCCCGCCAGGGTCAGAATGCCATTTTTAATACCGCCGGTCTGTTCGCGGTCCGACCGCCGCCTCTCCGCCGACCGCCAAGGTCAGAATGAGGGCCATAGTCCTGTCCTTTCGTATGAGCACTACACTTTACCACTGCAACTTCAGCTGGCACTTGAATGGCGTGTAACAATTCCCTTATCCTCTCCCCGTTCTTCACTGGGGATCCTGAAGAAGTCAGGAACCCTCTCTGTGACCATAGTTGTCCAAAGTCATGCACAATCCCAAACCCGCATTGACTATCAGTGTAAATGGTGACTTTCATCAATGCAGACAGTTGACATGCTCTGGTAAGGGCTACAAGTTCTGCTACTTGTGCAGAATAGACTCCTTGAAGCCATCCCGCTTCCAAGACCCCTGTTACAGTACATACAGCATATCCTGCTTTCAAAATCCCCATCCCATCTCTTAGACATGAACCATCAACAAAAAGAATTTGGTCATTTTCATCAAGCTTGGTATCCTTGATGTCCGGTCGAGGTTTTGTGCAAAATTCAGTCACCTGAAGGCAGTCATGCTCGACGTCTTCAGCGTTCTCAATTTCGGCATTTTCTCCAGGAAGCAAGGTTGCTGGATTCAACGTAGTGCACCTTTTCAGCTGCACATTCGGTGAGCCCAGAATTATCGTTTCATACCTTGTGAGTCTTGCTCCAGTCATGTGTTGCGTTCGGGAGCGGGTCAAAAGTATCTCAACTGAGTGAGGGACCATGACTGTTACTGGGTGTCCCATCACTATTCCTTCACTCTGAGTGAGGCTGATACCAACTGCTGCTACGGCGCGCAAACACCCTGGGAGTGCTGCTGCAACCGGATCCAAAGTAGCTGAAAAATACGCCACTGGTCTGTTCACGCCACCATGGGCTTGGGTCAAGACAGACAAAGAACATGCATCACGTTCATGACAAAACAATGTGAAAGGCTTCGTATAATCAGGCATACCTAAAGCTGGAGCCCTGCACATGCATTCCTTTAATTCAACAAAAGCATCCATCTCGTCTCCTTTCAGCTCAATTTCATCCAAGGCATCCTTTTGGGTCAATTTCAGTAGGGGCTTTGCTAGAGACGAGAAGTTGGGTATCCACTGGCGACAATATCTCACCATTCCCAAAAACTTCCTCACCTCCTTCCTTGTCTTTGGTGGACTCATTTGGAGTATACTTGTAATTCTTTCCTTCATTATTCTCCGTGACCCTTTCTCTATTTGGTGACCCAAGTATTTCACTTTCTTCTGACAGAACTGTAATTTGGAAGGAGACACCTTATGTCCATTCCTTCCCAAATGGTTCAACAGAGCAATGATATCGGCTGTGCAGCCACTTTCTGTCTTTGATGCAACCAGTAGGTCATCAATGTACTGTACTAGGGTTGACTCGAATGGCAATTCTAATTCTTCCAAATCTTTCTTTAGGATCTGATTGAATATTGACGGTGACTCAGAAAACCCTTGAGGAATTCGACACCAACTGTACACTCTGTCTAGGAATTTGAAACAAAAGAGGAATTGGCTGTCCTCATGAAGAGGCACAGAAAAGAATGCCTGTGACAAATCGATGACTGAAAACCATTCAGCATCGCAAGGAACTTGAAACATTATCACAGCTGGATTCGGTACGACAGGGCAGCACTTGACTATGATGTCATTTATTTTCCTCAAATCCTGCACGAGTCGGACCTTTCCACTCGGCTTTATTAGTCCCATTATTGGTGAATTACATGGACTGCTTAACACTTCTTTCAGTACCCCCTGCTTTACAAATTCGTCAATGAGTTGAGCAACTTTCATGAGGGTATCTTGTGGCATGTGGTATTGTGGGGTCTGGGGAAAGATTGCATTGGGCTTTACAGCCACTTTCACTGGTTCCACTCCTTTCATCAATCCCACCTCTTTCCCTGTCATGTCCCACACTTCCTTTCCGACTGTTTCCTGTAATTCAGCTGGGATGTCTTCTTCAGTTATCATCGGGAAAAGACAAATCAGAGGATACTCTTCATCTACAGTTTCCACCTCATCCCCCTCTACACTGTCCTCTTCTTCCCCGTCACTGCTCGTCTGGATTGTTATTCCTTCGTTCGAACACATGATCGAACAACCCAATTTGCACAATAGGTCTCTTCCTAATAGTGCTATCGGGCTTGAGTCACATACCACAAACTGATGCACCCCTTGATAGTTACCGATGCTGACTGGTACCGGATCTGTAATTGGGTTCGTCAGATGTCTGTTTGCTACTCCCACCACTTGAACTGTCCTCCCTGAGAGTGGCAAATTTGGTACTTCACTGCTCTTAACTGTTGAACGTGTGGCTCCCGTGTCAACCAAGAATGAGACACGATGACCCATTACTCTTCCCTCTACGTACGGACCCCTTTGATCAACTTCCAAGGATGCCGCAAGCACACAATCTCCTTCTTCTCCTGAACTTTCACTCTCCCATACGTTGTTTATTCCACTCTCACTGTGTAATGGGAACTGTTGTACGGTGCCATTTGTACTCATTACCTGACCCGAGACCTGTGGAGGAACCATCACTTGCTGCTGACTCATTGGTGCCAAGGGTATTTGCATTTGCTGATTAGGTACCATAGGTAACTGCTGTTGCATTGGCTGCATTTGCGTCATCTGCATACGAGGCATCTGCATCTGCTGCGGCTGCATAGGTTGCAATCCCTGCAATTGATTTACAGTCTGAAAATTTGGGCTTGGACCTCTCAATTTCGGTCCCCTCATTGTCTGAAATGCATTGACATCATTGTTTTGCTGACCAACACCTACACCTGCACCTGCACCTGCACCTACACCTGCACCTACACCTGCACCTTCCTGCACCACCATCGGGCACTCGCGTTTCCAATGACCGACGATTCCGCACACGTGACACGGCATCACCTTCTTCATCGCCTGCACACCCGTCACAACAGTGTTCAAATCCGGACCATTATTCACAAAACCTCCTCTGCCTCTGGCCTGTGGCTGAAACGCCATGTTTCCCTGCAACTGCAACTGCGGTTGCGGTACCTGCTGTTGGAATCCTTGTATCCCTTGCAAGCCTTGCAGACCTTGCAAACCTGTTTGAGCTGCCTTAAGCTGCATCATCATCACCTTCTCTTTCAGCTTTTTCTGTTTTACCTCAATTTCGTCGCTACAGTATTTCGCATAAGTCAAGACCTCATCAATCGGTTTCGACTGCCAACAAATCAAATGCGACTTTATCATCTGACTTATCTCTGGCCTCAGCCCTTCCACAAATCTGAAGACAAAATGGAGCATGTCCTTCGCCTCTATTGTTTCCGTGCCACTGTAATTCTTGAACGCCTTCAACAACCTCTCATAGTAACTATGAATCGATTCTTTAGTCTCTTGGGCAGTTCGATCAATCTTCTGCCAATCCACGTTCTTCGCGGGTACCTTCGTTTTCAAATGCTCAATCACCTTATAGTACAAGCTCATCACCAAAGGTGACGGTGCACCTGTCTCCCTGTCCCTCTCTGGTTCACTTGTCGGCCAACCTACAGCTCTTTTGCAATCCTCCCACAAATCTGCCGGAACCACAATCTCAAAGAGAGTGTTCAGGTCTTCCCAGAGACATTTTGCAAGCTTCACAAACCTATCAGTCTGCTGATACCATTCAATCGGTTTCTCTCTTAGTTTGGGAAAATCATCCGTAAAGGACTGAATGTCGCTTCTGTGCCATGGTACATGTACTCATTTTCCCCCTGCTGTCTCCCTCATTGGTAACATTGTTACTGTATCACTACTCTGCGGTCTTTTCTCATTGTGTTCTGTAGCACTGTCCCTCCTCTTTTCCTTCCTCTTTACCCACCTGCTTTCCCATTTGTCTAAGCACCTCCACACTTGTGCACTCTGCAGCAATTCTCTAAGGTGTGTCTTCATGCCTGCTGACCTCATGTGTTCAAAATCTGTGGTCCCAAAATCTAACCTGTAGCTCCTGCTCAAGTGTTTCGTCTTGTCTATGTCAACCCCGTTTCTGTCAGCTGCTTCCCGCAAGCTCTTATGTATCTTGTTCACTTCCTTCGTAATCCTGGGACATAGATACCTCAGCTCTTCTTCCGTGTAGGACTCTAACCTGTTCACACCCATAGTCCCTTCCACCAATTCTTGTGCTTCCATGTTCAACCTGACCCTATTCATATAGTCTTCTCCTTTCCCACTAGCTGAATTTTGTGTGGAATTCAGACTGTTGAACCACTGTGTCAGCTGTTGCGCATTCACCCCCATCAGGGTAGCGTTCACATCGACTGCCATCGATGGCTGCGGCAGCTTTTCAGTGTTCGATGTGAGAGGTATTATCAGTGGGGGGCTCGACCTCACCAGTGTTGACTGAGCACATATGGGACTAAACTCCATCAAGGACCCAGACCCAGTTGGCTGAGCCGCTATCGGAGTTATCCCTGGAGTGTTTTCTATGCACCTTCTTTCTGTCCCATTCTGCAGCATTGATCCCTGACTGTTCAGACCCGAATTAGGCTGACTATACAGAGGTACCGCTGGACCTACAGTAATGGGTAAGGATATCGCGTCTGGGTTCTGTCCATTCCCCATGTTCTGTGGCATGTTCATTCCCACACCATGGGTCATTACTCCCCGTCATATGAGCATGTGCGTTTCCTCCCTGCATCTGCTTTTGAGGCATCAATAACTGAGTTGATTCAGCTCGTGCCATTGTTTGGTTGTAACCATTCTGTACTCCCCTTACGGTTGGATCTAGAATCATTCCTGCACCGTTATCACTACTGTAGTACCCTGGTATCTGCGGCTGATAATTTTCTGCTGGTTTCAACACGGGCACATCTGGATATATTCTCCTAACCTGCGGTATCTGCGGGGTGAACAGCTGACTCAGGTCCTTTGGTCCCGATGATGCTCCTGAACTCTGAGTTTCATTGTTCTGTACCGGTGCCGGAGGGGCAGAACTGGTACTTGGACCTTGTCCATTCTCTGCATAGGGCGGTGGACGGTCGTTCAGCAATTGCATTATCAACTCCTCATCCTCTAACTCCTCTTCTCTTCTCAACTTTTCCTCGTCCTCTCTATCCTTGGAACACTTTCTGTCTGTCTTACAGGTGGCTTTCTTACCTGTCTCTTCTCCTTCCTTAGTAATTGCGGGGAACAATTTTATCCCCTGCAATACATCTGACCTCCACACCTTCTGTGCATTATCCCACCTAGCATCCGCTAGTGTCTTTTCTACCTTCCTCATTCTGGTCTCGAACTTCTTTTGCTGTTGCTGTCTGGCCATTAGTTCCCAAATTGCTAGAGCCTCAAACTGTGCTGGCCTTGGAGGCACCTTCATGTCGTACATCGTGAATCTCAAATTCTCTAAAATCCTTATATTGAATGTCCTGTGTATCGGGAATGCTACGCTCCCATGTTTCTCTGTCCACTTGTGCCATTGCTTTAGCCAAAGACACGGAGCTACCCCCTTTTCTTCCATTACAATGTAAGCTGGTGTACCCTCGGGCGGCGTCTCTTCTCCTACGCTCGCTTTAATGTAAGACCCCCCCTTCATCGCGCTCCTGAATGCTTTAAAGAATTTCATTTTTCTCGTCTTTTATTTAACCAAGTTTATAATCAATAGGTAACTTTAATTCCACAAAATTTGTAATCAATAGGTGACTTTAATTCCCGGAATACTCTTCACCTGCCTTTCCCCTTCCAATCGAGTCCCACGGACTGCGTCCAATCCGTGCGCGACCCTTCTCTGCAACCAACCTATCCCAGCGCGGCTCTTAGTGACGTCACACTCACACACACTGCGGCTGACAAAGCCTCGCGGCTAGTCTTCCTTCACTCACCTCCTCTCGTAACAACTTCTGCATGTATCGCGAGCTACCAAAAAATAAAACAGATCTGTCGGTTTACTACAGGAAGGGTAACACAATCGCTTCAGGACCTTAGGGACCTTTCACTAGCCTCGGGACCTTTCACTAGCCTCTGGCCGCTATTCCGTCTTTCTCAGTCCCCACATTCGCAAGCAAATCTGACCCGCAGACCTACTCTCAACTTGTCAATGATCTGTTCTAGTGCACTTAGAATCTTGTCAAAGCCCGAAGTCGAAGTTTCTTTCGCTCCCTAACACACGTACCGACTTGTTGACCACGCCCGATCAACCTACTAAACCGCCCAGACCACAACATGGATCAACATACTCCGGAGTCTCTTGACCTCGCAGGGCCCGTCTCAACAACAACAACCACGTGGACCTTTTTATGCACAAAGCGCCACACGCACATGAAGTTCGACGACTTCCCTACTCTCACACTCGGAGCCACACCTCCGCTAACTCTATGAAGTTCGACGACTTCTCTACTTCTACACTCGGAGTCGCACCTCCGCTATCCTTAAAAAGAAAATCCTCGCAACCTTTTCACACACCCTGCGGCAATAAGCTGTGCAAGCGCAAAACCCTAACTTCACTCATACCATCACTAGTACCGCCAGCGCTGATTCCACACCTCCGTTCTCTCCATCCGCAAGCTCCGAGATCCCGGGAAAGTCGCGGTGGACCTAGCCCATCATCATCTTGTCAATCCGTTCTACCCAAGAAAATCTAATTCAACTTTTCGAATGGGGTCTCAAAATGCGTAACCGTTAATTCGACACCATGTACTTTAATAGTACAGGGTCCCAAAAGACGAAACCGTCCTCTGCTACCATCTACTGATAGAGCGGTCCGTAGTAATAATTTACCTGCGTTTGGACGCTCTTTAGGCCGATGAATCTTTTGACTAAGTGGGAACTCTCTGTACTCTTAATTCGATCAATCTCATCAAAATCAATAATCAATAACGAACATAAGCAACCCCTTGAACGACATAACACTTTACAATTAATCCAGAATACATTTCGGCGAACCCTGACCTTTCAGTCAGGAATAACCACACCAGTTTATTGCAAAGTTAGTGAATTTATTTCCCTATATTAACAAAGCTAGCACAATATAAATGTGTCTCAACACCAAATGATAAACATATATGAACATTAATAGCTGTCCATAGCGTCGAAACAAGTGCAATCTATGAAGCATTTGAATCACAAGGCATTCGATAATGGCAATGCAAATCACTAATACGATAATCTGTAATGAACTAATGGCATACATTTAGTCAGCATAACAAGATCTCAAATTGCATCGTGCGACAGATGGAAACCTCGTCTAACCTCAAATTAGCATCGGCATGTGGGACTTCATGCAAAAACAATTTAGCAACATTAATTTAGAAAAACTCCTAACTAGGGCTCTTACCAAAATCAGCAGTTGGTTACCTAAAAGGAACACAATGCAATTTTACAATTTCCTTTCATATTTACCAATTACGATCAGCATACAAGGAAGTCTTCGTCTCACAGGTACCGTTCTTCGGTCAGCATGGGTACCGCTTCTCGATCAGCATGGGACGGGACAAAGGGGCAGGGGTGAACGGGACAATTGCCTCACAGCGGCAAGATAAAACTACTATTTCATGCAAAGGGATCAGATCAAAGTTACAGTCTCTAGGGCAAGAATCATTTAAAGTCTCTTTCTCTCGATTAGAGAAAGAATCAAAGTCTCTCAAAATGGCGTCGCAGCAAAGTGGGCCATAATAGCTACGAAGTCAAAATGGCGTAGTGTCCGGGTAATGGCCGATAATAGCCCAATGGCTGTAATGGCTACCTTCTTCTCGTGCACCTGGTTTTTATAGACAACAGTTCGAGTCCTGTAGGGTCTCCATTGGAGGGTTCATAGGTTAGCTTCAAATTGACCAATCAAAAGCGACAGTTCTCAAGCTTTTACTTAAGCATACATTATCCTTGGAGATGGGTACGCAAGTTGCAACATTGTCTCCCAATTAGCTTACTCTCAGAGCCTCCATTGTCCGCACCTGCAAGTCGACCTTGAATTAAAGAGAAAATATGCCAGGCTGGCACTAACTTTAAGATAAGCATGTGAACACTTTCTGTGGAAAAGTACAGCTTCAAGCAAAAATACACGTTTAATAGCACAGTGGAAAAATACGAGCATCTAAACCGTGAGTCCGGGCAACTAGGCCAAAGCCTCCGCTAAAGTAATGCTAAGCTAGACATTTCAAACAAGCAAATCGTAGCACACGTTTATGATTATGTCGGATCAGTGCAATTCTAATTCACCACGTTATATAAAGCACGCGTATAAATGATGGCAAACTACTCTGAGGGCACATTTTGTCCCCGTACAATCTTAATTAGTTCGGTTAAAGTCACACATGATTATTTCAGCACTACGTTTAAGCGTTAATAAATCAAAACCTTCATTTTCTGCTTCATCAGAAATAAGAAAGGAAACTCCTGTAGGAGAAAACAACCTACCTGCTAAATCTAAAGCCCTCACATCTGAAACCCTGCGGCATGAAATTAAACATAATAACATGGTCAATTTAGCAGACAGTTGTTTCATTGATAACAAATAGTTATCATGCCAGGCATTCAAAAAAGATAACACTACATTCTCATCCCACAATTGTGAATAATGTCCCTGGCAGTGAAGGAAACTCATTTTATTATGATTGAATAGTAATTGTCTTGGTTAATGCCAGACCTACAGAAAAAATGTAAAACACTACTTGTAACACTCTGACATTAACATATATCATGGGTGTTATACCTGCCCTCCGTGGTGTGGTTCTCCCTTGCTTTCCATCCTCCTGTTTTGCTGACTTAATTTTTGCTAGTTTTAACTTGTGGCAAAGTGCTTGTGATCTCTCCTTAAAACCTACTAGGATTAGGCTATACCCAATTGGCACATTTAATCTATGTATAAGTCCCTAGTAAAGTGGCACTATCTGTGCACAGGGCCTGTAAGTTAAATCCTACTAATGGGCCGGCAGAATTGATTGTGCCACCCACTTAAGTAGCCATTTAAACATGTCCCAGTTATGCCATTGCAGCCTGTGTGTGCAGTTTCTAAACTGCCATTCTGACTTGGCATAGTAAACCTTTTGCCAGGCCCAAAACTGTCCTTTTTGATGGACATAAGCCAACACTAGGGTAGGCCCGGGACAGCCCAGAAGGCAGAATGAAGTGTATTTAAAAAGTTGGGTATGTACCTTTTAGTTTTATATGTCCTAGTAGTGGAAAACTCTCAAATTCATCTTTCACTAATGTAATGCCTACCTCTCCCATAGGATAACATTAGAGTTACTCTACATTTATTAAGGAATCATTTCCAAATTGGAGCAGGTAGCCGCATCATGTTTTGTGTCTTTGGAATTATAATGAAAAGTCCTCTCTCATGGTGAAGTCAGATTTTAAATTACAGATTTAAAATGCCACTTTTAGAAAGCTGGAATTTCCTGCTTTAGCAATTGAGTGCCTGCAGCCTATCTCTGGGTCACATGCCTGGGAGTAGCTGACAGCTGGTCTTTGTGCATTTCTTCTAGACAGCCACACACAATAGAGGGTTTGGTGTGCCTGGAAGGCCCATCACTGGTAGGATGGGAAGGCAGAGCTGTCACTTGAATAGACTGTGTTCTGCCTCCACACAAAGGGATGCAAAACCCCATGTAGTTAGTCTGGAGCCAGATCATGGGAGGCAGGAAATCTGTGCACTTCAAAGGGAAACCTCTAGAAGCTTCTCTGATTTTAAAGGAATGTCCAGGCATACATATTGGACCTCAGACACCAACTCTTCATTACACTGTGGACACTCTGCTAGGACAAAGGACTTCTGTGCTGCTGAAAGGACTGCCACTCTGCTAGACTACTGCCTTGCCGGACTACTGCCTTGCAGGACTACAGCCTTGTCAGACTTCTGCCTTGCTGGATTGATGCCTTGCTGGATTGCTTCCTTACTGCCCTGCTGCCCTTCTGTCTGAGGTAGAGGGATTTGGACCTGCATCGGAACCCAGCAATCCCAGAGGGACTCCAAGGGCTAGCCTGCTGGCCTCCTGTTCAGAGCCTCAGACTCACAACCACCTGAACCTGTGACCAGATCCAGCAACTGCACCCTTGGTGCCGACATCTTGTCATTCGCCACAGTTTGCCAAAGCAATGCTCTGGCCTGACCGCTTGCCTCGACAACACAATCTTTGCACTACAACCACGACCGTCCATGATGCCAGGCCTGCTCTTTGCGCTCCTTCGATGGGCAGCTGTGACACAATCTTTGCGCTACAACTACAACCGTCTGTAATGCTAGGCCTGCTCTTTGCGCTCGCGCAACGGCCAGCTGCAACACTTCAATGCTCCTCGCGACCCCCTACACCACTAATGGGACTCTGTGCTGGATGGAGAAGGTAACTTTTCAGCAGTACTAACCTGTTCCTTGTATCTGATTTGTGCTCCATCATGATCGCACTTGTGACTTATTCTCGGTTTTGCATGACCAGATAGCCGTGAGTGGTGCTTTTGGCTTTATGGCGCTATTTTCACTTAAATCTTTAAAACTGCATATCTCCTGTCCTACTGATTAGATTTTTTCATTTTGGTCTTGTTTTATTTACCAAAATTTGCTCTAAATTACTAATTTGGTTTGGGTTTTTTCTTGTGTAACTACAAAGGGAGAACCAACCACATATCTGTCTTTTAGGATAAAGTCACCTCAATCCTCAGGATTGGAAAAAATGTCTCATAGTAAAAATATTTTTCATTTTAAAAGCACACATTAGTATACTAGTCAGCGCCACTGAAGTGGACTAATTTGCATATGCATATGGTCCATTGTGTGTTGATGCGCTCCTTGAGAAAGGGCAGACTGACATACCTCACAATGAAGTTAGGCAATGGCTGAAGTGGGCTTACACACTTGCCCATGCTGTGCACTGTAGTGGGCAAGAGAAAAATATGAATGACATAGTAATAGACCAATAGATGAAGAGAGCCGGCTGCAAGCCCCTATAACAGTTTTAGGCCCATATTTATACTTTTTTAGTGCCAAATTTGCTCCGCTTTTTGACGCAAAAACAGCGCAAACTTACCAAACACAATTGTATTTTGTAAGTTTGCGCCGCTTTTGCTCCATACCTGACCTTCTCAGCAACAGATAGAAAAGCAACGACCAGCACCTAATTAGGAGACACTGAAATTATATAAAAATCTGCTAAAAGATGATGCAAACACAAACATGTAGGATTTTAAAATCTAATTCCTAGAAATGTGTTGTTTGGTATTTGTGGGGCCCGGGGCCCTTTAAAACACACAGAAATACTGCATTCTGACACCTTGTTAAATAAAGCCTGTTGTGTCAGTCACTGTAGTTAATAGACAATGTACAGCTCTTTAGATTGGGCTATATGTAGGGGAAGGGCGGCGAGCTCTGCTCCGCTGGTGGAGCTAACTGAGTTTTTATCACTCCACGCTCTGCTTGGAGCACGGAGTCTGACCAAAAACTCTGCTAGTCCCGCCAGCAGAGCACAGCTCAACTCATGCCCATTGCAGCCAAGTTATGGGCGACACAGCGCAAGTACAGACAGTCTGCGCTTGCGCTGTGTGGCTCATAACTGGGCTGCAGTGCACAGACGTCGGCAGAGTGCTTCGACGCCTACCTCCGATGGTGACAGCGGGAGGCAGAGAGCAAGGCCACTGGCAACGAGGACCCCCTGGGAGAACCCAGGTAAGTCTTCCGTTTTTTTCTTTGTTATGCACACTGGTGCACAGGAGGCCTGAATCGTCAGCTTTTGCTGCCTACGGCTCTGGCCTGAATTCAGGCCATTTCAGGCCTCTTGTGCACCAGCCTGCATAGGCCTCTTGTGCAACGGCCTGCCCCATGTGCACTGCACACGGGGCAGGCCGGTGCACAAGAAGCCTGAAAATTTCAGGCCTCTTGTGCACCGGCATGCCCTGTGTGCACTGATTGCACATGGGGCAGGCCGGTGCACAAGAGGCCTGAAAATGGAAGCTTTCACCGACCCTACTTAGCGCTTTCAAGATCGGGCACATTCAGGCCAGGGCAGGCGGCAATCCACTGTGTGAGTTCTTTACCAACTCTACGGAATTCCACAAATTAGAGCTCCACAAGCTCCGCCCACCCCTAGTTATATGTTTAAGTACTAGGCCTACTGCAGGGATATATTTGCACTTAGCAGGGCACACATTGAATCCCAGCAGGCCATCTCAGACTTGCATTCTTCTGAGAGTGATGCAATTGGCATCACTGAGTTGACTGTGAGATATTACTAATTACCGTGTTGCAAAATTGCAACATCTAGTTTGGGAAGTGATAGGTAAAATAATTTAATACATATTTAGTATAAAAAGATAAAAACAAAGATGTCAATTAAATTTAACAAATAATACAACACCATGGGAACAACTTGTTTCAAGTGCACAGAAATACCTCAGTAGCTTTAAAGAAAAAAACACAGAACTCCACAAGTTAATTCAAGGGGTCATGTCAGGTTGTGGAGTATTGGTGATCAGACAGAATTAGGGAAAGGTTTTGTATAGCACTAATTGTTGTGGATTCAAAATCACCTTTACTGATGGACAACCTCCACATTGCACCACGAGCAGTATATAGCCTCATACTGCTGCTGAGACTGGCAAATATTGTCCCTTTTTAGGGCATTGTGGTGGGAGTACACAGTGGAAGATGCATTTTCCCAGCAGCCTTGATGATCCCTGCACCGCTCCTGTCTTCTCCCTTCTCTCAGATTGGAAGCCTTGTAGTAAGCGAATGGAAGAGATACATAAGCGAAGTAATGCTTAGTATGGAGACCTACAGCCTATCTGTGCATTTCTTAAGGTACCTTAGCAGAATGTATGCAATGTTGTGCATTTCCTGAATACTTTCTCCATATGTACATTCACTGGGTGAGATCAGGCCCAGTTCTGGGTTTTCCAGGCAGCGAGTAAAGTGGACTTCCCACAGGATCCTGTGTGTAATGCCCATTTCATGTTCATCACACATCAACCAAACTTCCTGGCTTTGCATTGGTAACAGCTTGTCATGTACTATGAACCGCACATTTTCAGATGCTCTCTGAAGGTGGCTTTGTACTTGCATCACAAACCCACAGTATTGACAGCTCTTGAATACACATATATAGTATTTTTTCTCAAACGACTGAGGAAATCTTTGACATTTTTAATGTACACATGGGTCATGTAGCTTACATGTGCATGTCAGGTTTGGTGAAATTTGTTGCAAATGTTTTTGAGACGTGTGCTTTATGGTCATGTATCAAGAGACCCACATTACAAGAGAACAAAAAAAACATTAAATCAGCCCATGAAATAATTGGTTAATGTGCAATAAACTCCATATGTGCAAGGATAAGTGCACTCCAGGAGGCAATACGAAATGTGGTTAACTTTAGTGAAAGGTTTTAGCACATAGAACAATTATGCCACTAAATTATTTATGTGCCTTTATACTGCAAAGCCAAATACTAAGTAACTGTGTTATTGCTGTGAGCCTGTACTGGATACATGATATCAGGTGTGCAGCTCAGTGATTTATAAATGTAAACAGAAGCCCATATAATTATCTGTTACCTATTTTATAAATTACAGATCTTCAAATACAAAAATGTGTATAGAAAGTGGTGCTACATAATGCTGTTTTATGTCATAGCGCATTGTCATAACACAATAATCTACCGGATTCTCATTGGTTAAAATATGTACTTAACATGGAGGATGAAGTTTCCAAGAATTATGGAAAAACATAATCCATATGATAGCTGACATGTTGTGCGATAATGGTTGCAAAATTATTTTACATATTATACATGTGATCAACAACATACAAACACTGATTTGTGGCAGTTACGATTAGTTGTAACATATTGGTGTGTGTACTTAGAAAGGACAGAATTGCTCAGTATTAACTCAGTAAGAAGAATTCCAAATACAGACAACTAATGAACAAGGTCACACCCTAGAAATTAGATTTGAAAGAGACTGGAAAGGCATTGGATGATTTTTGGCTCTGCCAATGCCTGTTGAACAAGAAAAAAAGGCTGTTGCTGAACAGTATTGGCAATAACAAAAAGAGAAAAAATGACAAGCTCCAGGTGACGCCTCTGCATCACCACAAACACAGATGTATGAATCATGCAGCAGAAGTGGACATGTTTTTTCCTGTATAGAATCCAAAGAGTGATGACATAAGCACGCATGCAATCCAAGATGGCGAGGGAGAGAGATTGGAAAGAAATGGAACCAGAGCCACAGATGCCGCTTCAACAAAATGCCATGTGCAGCGGAAATGACATTACTCTCCCCTAGTGACTTCACAGGAAGTGACTTGGCATGACCTTTGACCCTGACGACATCACAGTAAGTGATGTGAAATTTGACTCTTGATATTACAGAAAGTGACAGCACTGAACTTAGAAATCCCAATCACATAAACGCAATAGGGATTCAATAGAGAAAAAATACTGAAGCAGATAAAACAGTTTTTAGGTTACCACCCATATATTCACTGGGGAGCGTCCATGGAATGGCAGAGGTGCAAACATGATAGACCAAGAGGAAGGCAATCATAGGCAAGAAGTACAGCCACTGAGCAGTGAAGTACAACCTCTGCTGTCCTAGCGCTGTCATCATTTGCTTAGGCACAATCATAACATCAACTGCTCAATTATATCCTCGGAACAGCATGGGTGTAGCCTCTCCTCCCCCTCAAAACCAGTAAGCACACAGGTTACTTGCACCGCCAGGTCACACAGTATGCGTGTGAAATCCTGTGGGCTCTGCTACTAACAGCTGAGTCAACTGCTCCGGATGTTTTGTGTGTAAGCTGAGAGGGCTGAGGTGAAATAAGAATTTTCTAGCTATTGAGTCAAGAATTTTAGATTCTATTAAGGACATGGAGGCGAGTATTATGCTTTCATTTACTGACAACACAGCAGCCAATGAAAATAGTAAAAAACTTTAAACTACATATCCCATGAACACTATGCCATCCAATCATAGCTCTTCCCTGTCGATATATATAGCTTGAAGTCCGTCCTCTTTCTTTGCCATAAACAGTAAGATTAAGAGTCAATTTTCAACTTGCAGAACACTGAACTGCCATCTGAACTCGTGGAAACTGCCATCCACTTGAAGGTCACTTCTTCTGACGACCTCATCCAAAGATCAGGAATCTTCAACTTTAGTCCATCATCTCAACTGGAGAATTCAAGAAGTAGAAATATTTGACAAGCAAAAACTAATATCCACTCATATATATACACCGTGGGTACTTTTATCAATTATTAACATTCAGTATTTAATAAACAACAATTATATCATACAATGCATGCATGACATAAACATATGAAGAGTGGGATAACCCTAGCCTCCGTGTCCTTAATAGAATCTAAAATTCTTGATGCGATAGCTAGAAAAAATGTAATTCTATGGCAGGACCGGAGGCTTCGGATTATGCTAGTTTAAAGTCTATTCACCACTTCAGATACTACATCAACAATAGGTTTGTGATAAAATACTTCGAAAGTAGAATCATTTGAACAAACCGCTGCGGCCATAATATCCTCCAATCTCGCTCCTGTTGAAAACGCTTTAGAAGCCATAGCTTCTCTGACTGAATGAGCTCCAAAGTTGTTTACGTCTATTCCTGCTTCTGTCAATAAACATTTGAACCAACGAGCCAAAGTTGCTGCTGTGACTGGTCGAAAAGGTTTCTGCAAAGAAATTAGTAACTGATCAGAAACATTCTGCCTGAGATCACAAGTACAATCCTCATAAGCCTTTATACATTGAACAACACATAGGCCCTCATTACAACAATGGCGGTAAATACCGCCTATCGCCGTGGCGACGTCCGCCAAATGACTGTCGCTGCTGGCAGACTCTGCTGCTGGCAGCAGCTCCCCATCCCGTCTCCTGCCGGAGGACCCCCTGACAACAGGTAAGTCATATGCTCCGACAGGGAGAGGGATGGTGGTGTTGTGTGTGTGTGTGTGGGGGTGTGTGTGTGTATGTCTGTGCGTGCGTGTATGGGGGTGTGTGTTGCATGTTGTATGTGTGTGCATGTATGGATATGTGAGTGAGTGTATGTTGTGTTGTGTGAATGTGGGTGTGCTTGTATGTATGAAAGTGTGTGTGGATGAGTGTGTGAATAGATGGATGCATGCGTGGTTGAATGTGGGAATGGGTGTTTGTATGCATGTGTGAATGAAGGTGCGTGTATGGGGGGGGTCTGGAGAGGAAGGGGTGGGGGGGAACCTGTGGAGGGGGCGGGGGAGACCCCTATCAGTGACGGGGAAGGGATCCCCTGTCACTGATAGTGCCTCCCGCCATGGTTTTCGTGGCGGTAAGGTTGCCACGAAAACTATGGCGGTAGGCGGGGTCATAATCCCGCAGGCGGGCAAGTGATGGCCGCCGGGCTGCAGAGAGAAGTCTCCAGCCTGGCCGTCGTTACCGCCGTGGCGGTCGTTGTGGGCATTGGCGGTTTGGCTTTAGCCAAACCGCCAATGTCTTAATATGGAGGAAAGTACCGGCAGCCTGTTGGCAGTACTTTCCTCCATATTAACCCCGTCCGCCGGGGTCATAATGAGGGCCATAGCTTTTTATTATGGGGAAAAGACGGATATGAAATACACCTTGTTAAAGTCTTTGCACATCTAGTAATGGAAAAGGATACTCCCTCCGGAGTAAATACTCTACCTCCTAAATCCAAAGCTCTGACATCAGAAATTCTTTTACAGGAGAGTTAGCACAGCAACGTTGTAAGTTTCGCTGATAGCTGTTTACGGGAAAGGTCTTCGTTAGAAGGCCAACCTCCAAGAAAGTGAAGAACAACATTAACAGCCCATACAGATGAATACTTCGGTTGAGGGGGTTTTACCATACGAATGCCCGTAAGAGTCTTGCAGATTAAAGGATGTTCCCCCACAAGCCTGTGACCAGCCAAAAGAGCCAAGCAGAAATTATTAATTATCCTGTAAGCCCATCCCTATGAAGCTAAATCAGACAGAAAATTGGCTATGACATGAATCGCTGACCCCACGGGATCGAGACTCCTTTCACCGCACCAACATAACCACTTCCTCTAGGCTTGCTCATATTTGTTATGAGTGGAGGGGGCCCAAGATTGTGATAAGGAAAACAGTGCTGATTCCAAAACTCCAGGCACTTGCCATTGTCTCCTGAAAGTCTCCATGCCATCAAGGACATTGGCCTTGTACAATCAGAGGATGTCATTTGCCCACTGGATTCCTGAGAAGATCCTCGCACTAGCATTACTGGAAATTCGCACAAGAGGGCCATCGCTGATGGGAACCAAGGCTGTGCTCTCCAATATGGAGTCACCAAGATTACTTCCGCCTGTTGGCGCTGTACTTGGGCCAGGACTAGCAGTATTATGGCAAAGGGAGAAAACGCATACAGAAGCTCCCCTAGCCAAGGCTGAAGGAATGCATCCGTCCCCGCTGACTGAGGGTCCGGTCTCCAACTTAAGTAAATCCAAATCTGATTGTTCAACTGGGAAGCAAACAAGTCTGTCTGGCAACACCCCCACCGCAGTTGAAGAGCCTGGAAAATCTGCGGTTGGAGCTTCCAATCGCTGCCATCCTGCAGGAAGTGAGAATTCCAATCCGTGGCATATTGGAAAGACCCGGAATGTATTCCGCTATCACTGAGATCTGGTGTTGTAGACAATAATGCCAAAAATCCTTTTCGACTCCTGCCAAAAGACGAGATCTGGTCCCTCCCAGGCAATTGATATATCTGACCACGGACACATTGTCTATTCGGAGGAGAATGCAACAGTGGACTTTGCAAGGGGAAAGTGATTTGATCACAAATGCCCCCGCTAAGTGTTCCAGACAATTTATGTGGTAGTTACATTCACCCGGGGATTCAACAACCCCCTGTCTCCAGTGAGCTGCAACGTGCTACCCAGCCCCTCCAAAAGCAGAACTAACTCCGTATACTGCAGACCTTTCTGAAGAAGTAAAATCTTTAGTCTCTGAAGAGCCCTGTAGTGCAGATGCCCCGGAAAAATTGCCTGAATTGAAGATGTAAGAAGGCGAACTAGGCGTGCCAACGTCCTCAATGATATAGTCAGAGAGACAAGGGCTCTCCTCAACTATTTCTTGATTCATGCCCTTTGGCTCAGAGTAAGAAGTAATAGGGCTTTGACTGAGTCTATCTGAAAACCTAAGAACTCGATATTCTGCGATGGCACCATGCTGGATTTCTCAGCATTGATGATAAACCTGAGATCCTGGAATAATTGAACCACCCAATTGAGATGACAAAGGATTGTGTCCCTGTTCTGAGCCATAATTAGGATATCATTGAGATAGATGATGAGCCTCACTCCTCATTCCCTCAGAAACTGCACTACCGGATGAAGAAGCTTGGTGAAACACCAAGGAGCTGAGGACAGACCAAAGGGCAGAGTGGTGAACTCGAACCAATGGGACCCCCATTGGAAATGAAGAAAACCTCTGTGGGGTGCAAAACCAGCACTGAAAGGTACGCGTGTTTGAGGTCCAAACGGACCAGCCAATTGCCGTTTCTTAACAAATCTCTGAGAAGATGTATGCCCTCCATTTTGAAATGGCTGTATGCAATCCAAGAATTGAATTGCTTGAGGTTCAACACCAGGCGAGAACTGCCTCCTTTTTTTCCACTAAGAAAATTGTGCTTAAAAACCTGTGAGGATGATGCATAGTCTCTATCATCGCTCCTTCCTGTATGAGCACAAAAATCTCTTCCTTGATAAATGAGCGATAATCGAGGGAAAAATGTAAAGGAGGGGGAAGAACCCTCTGAATCGGAGAACCATAAAACTCTCATAGGAAGCCTTGGACAGGTTGTAATACACCAATATGCCTTTTTTGCTATTCTGCAATGCAAGGAGGAACTGTTGAATTCTGCCCCCCAAAATTACTTCAGAGAAGGGAATAATCCTTAACTGTGGGACTGATGTCCTGACGGAACCACCTCCATGATACCCTCTGGAGGAATGACCACGTCTCCTGTATTGGTTGAGGTAGAAGGTCGAAGAGTCGTACGAACCTCCTCTGCCCCTTTGGGTGGCAATTCTTGAAGCCTAGAATCTACGGCCTGAAGCACCCGGCCCGGGCAAAAAGAGCAGTGTTGAATATCTTTTTTATATTGGATTGAGCCTTGTCCAGTGCCACGGACGTCGCCACATATTTGCCTTAATCTTTGACGAACTTGTCGCCAAAAAGCATGTAATTAGCTAAGGATTCAGCCTCATTACTTGCCAACTCTGTCAGTTTGGGGTCTAAGTGTATAAGAAAAGAGTGCCTGCGCTCAGTTGACATGGCGCAATTTGCGTTGCCCAATAGACAAATAGCGCGCTGCACCCATTCCAGCACAACCTCTGGATCCAGGGGAGTATTTGTTTCCTTGGATTGGATTGCCAATTCTAAGATTTTCGTAAATGGTCGTGACAAGTCTAATAGTTTATTCTGACAACCGCACCAAGCACGATCCAGCCCTTTCTTTGGGTCCTTGGCAAATTT
Source organism: Pleurodeles waltl (assembly GCF_031143425.1). NCBI lineage: Eukaryota > Metazoa > Chordata > Amphibia > Caudata > Salamandridae > Pleurodeles > Pleurodeles waltl. Next base: position 63,704,850 of record NC_090442.1, on the reverse strand, counting down.
TTTCAGGAACCTTGCCATGCTGGGGTCTAGTTCTGGGGTGTCAGCAACTTTGCCGACCAAGAAAGGCCATGGGCTTTCAGACCTGAGAGTGTTGCGCACTTCTTTTTCAAAGATTTTGCGCAACCTATCTTGCACATAATGGACCACCTCAGCACTGGGAACCCACTCCGTGGACCGGGGATGAATTATATCTATAGGACGGTGCCTATGAAGGACAACAGCGAGCACAGAGTGAAACAACTCAGAGGTACGTACCCACAGTTTACACAGAACACCAATCATACACAAAAGGTGGCCTGTATGTGTGTTGAGACTAGGCCTAGGTATGTGTGACGCAGTTAAAAATGAGGCCATGTGGGCCCCTGAAATGGCGGCTGCCTGACCTGTAAAGTGGGACAATGGGAATGAGGTAACTGCGCTGGCGTTGTACACCGTCGCGGTAGGCGGTCGGAGACCGCGGCGCAATGCTGCATTGGTTAACATTGGACCCTATGGGTCCCAGGAGCCAATGACGATGTACGCCGGCGGTGATGGTACGCACCACCGTAGACGTGACCGCCGCGGACGTGACCGCCATTTTCTATCACTTCAATCACTCGATACCTGATCTTCGACAGGAGAGGACCTACACTGCAAGTGCTGCTGTGACCTCAGTCTGGAAGAGACAATGGCTCGTGCGTCTGGGGAAAGGGCCCCTGCCTTCACATCGGAGGAGTTGGAGAAGCTCGTAGATGGGGTCCTCCCCCAGTACACGCTACTCTACGGTCCTCCAGACAAACAGGTAAGTACACAGGGAGCATGTTGTATGGGCTATGCCTGTGTGGAGAGGGCTGGATGTAAGAAGGAAGGGGGCAGAGTGCTGCGTACATGAAAGACTGTGAGTGCATGTGCCACATGGCAAGGGTAGGGATGGGGTCCACTCCCTTTGACGGTGCAGTTGGTAATGACTTCTCCTCTTCCCCTGTACATCTCATGTAGGTCAGCGCCCACCAGAAGAAAGATATTTGGCGTGCCATCGCCAAGGACGTCCGGACCCTAGGTGTCTACCACAGACGGAGCACCCACTGCCGGAAAAGATGGGAGGACATTCGCCGCTGGAGCAAGAAGACGGCGGAGGCTCAGCTGGGGATGGCCTCCCAACGTGGGAGGGGTGCCCGTCGAACCATGACCCCCCTGATGTTCAGGATCCTGGCGGTGGCCTACCCGGAGTTGGATGGGCGCTTGAGGGCATCACAGCAGACACAAGGGGGTGAGTACACTCTCATTCAGCTGACTTTGCGCGCAGTGGAGTTGTCTGGGTGGGGGAGGAGGGCTGTGGGTTTCCCTAGGCCAGGGCGAGTTCCGTAGGCTAGGCCCCTCCGTAAGGCATGGCCCTGTGGCCCCCCAGCCCACCTCTGTAGAGTGCCAAGTACAGCTATTCATGCCCCTGTGTCATCTATGTGTGCAGATGTCGTCCATAGCCTAGTAGGCCATTTCCCAGGAATTGCACTGTTTAGCCCAAGAGCGCTGCGTAGTGCAGGGGGCCCGGTGTGATTTCTTGGGGTACTCTCTCTGAGGAGGGGTGCGGAACCCTGGGAGTAGGGGCAGGGGAGGGAGAGACTCACCCCTGACCCCAGTGCAGTCTAAGGGTACAGACCCTGGATTGGAAGGCCAGGTTGAGGGTGTCCCCTGTGACCTGGAAGAAGGGGCTACTGCTAACAGTGCCCCTACCATGTTGTCTTTTGGGGGGGCACTCCTAGTTGGGGGGTGCAGGACCCCAGAAGGGAGGGCAGGGGGAGGGAAGCCTCACCCCTGGACCTGGTCCGACCTGAAGGTACAGACCCCAGGTTGGAGGACCAGTTGCAGGTTAACAGCCCTGCACTGGTAGAAGAATTGTGCAGGACTGCTTCTACAGGCACCCTGTCAATTTTTGTCTCTGGGGGTGCAGCTCCTGGAGGGAGGGTACAGAGCCCCAGAGGGGAGGACCAGGGTCGGGTTGTCATCCCTGACCTGGTGAAAGGGAGAGTGGTCAAAGGGTGGCAGGCACCTGGGGCTACCACCCCCCCCCCACTCTCCACAGTCACAGTGGTTGGAGTGGCCTAAGGTCGGGCTCTCATCCCTGACAGTTGTCAGGGGTCACTGTGGCTTGCTGTCCTGGTGGACAGAGTTGCCCCTGGGGGGAGACGAGAGTCACACCCCGGGGGTGGAGTGGGCATCACCACTGTGTTTGCCCTGGTGGTGCTATCTGCCCACTGGGATACATCTGTGAGCAAAGTAAAGTTAGGTGCTACACAGAGGGTATCTGCAGATGTGGGGAAGGGTACCCCATGGGTTATCTTAGTGGGCCCTGAGAGTATGGACAGAGGGATCCAACTGGAGCCAGGAAGGTATAGAACTGGAACATGGCCCTGCTGTTGTGGGCCTGGGTCCCGGTTCTATCACCCCAATCAGGGAAGTACACCAAGGTATTGATTGTTCTCCCCTGGCTTTAGGCTGGTAGGGGGTCGAGTTGGAATTTGCCCTATTTGCAGGGTCATCCCCAACCTTTTTGCCTCCTGCCTCCTACTTTTTCTGACCTGTTTCCGTTGGCTTTTGAACTCTGAGCACTTTACCAGTGCTAACCAGTTCTAAAGTGCATATGCTCTCTGTGTAAATGTGTATGTAATTGGTTCATCCATGATTGGCATATTTGATTTATTAGTAAGTCCCTAGTACAGTGCACTAGAGGTGCCCAGGGCCTGTAAATCAAATGCTACTAGTGGGCCTGCAGCACTGGTTGTGCCACCCACCTTAGTAGTTCTGTAAACATGGCTCAGACCTGCCATTGCAGTGTCTGTGTGTGCAGTTTTAAACTGTAAATTCGACTTGGCAAGTGTACCCACTTGCCAGGCCTAAACTTTCCCTTTTCTTACATGTAAGGCACCCCAAAGGTAGGCCCTAGGTAGCCCCAAGGGCAGGGTGCAGTGTATGGTTAAGGTAGGACATATAGGGGGTCATCCGCCGCCCGCCAAAGTACCGCCGTCAGAATACCGCTGCGCGGTCAGAAGACCGCCGCAGTAATTCTGAGTTTCCCGCTGGGCTGGCGGGCGACCGCCAGAAGGCCGCCCGCCAGCCCAGCGGGAAACCCCCTTCCATGAGGATGCCGGCTCCGAATGGAGCTGGCGGAGTGGAAGGGGTGCGACGGGTGCAGTTGCACCCGTCGCGATTTTCAGTGTCTGCTTGGCAGACACTGAAAATCTTGGTGGGGCCCTGTTAGGGGGCCCCTGCAGTGCCCATGCCAGTGCCATGCCAGGGGCCCCGCAACACCCGTTACCGCCAGCCAGGTTCTGGCGGTCAAAACCGCCAGAGCCAGGCTTGCGGTAAGGGGGTCGGAATCACCATGGTACCGCCGCGGTCAGAATGCCCATGAATGCACCGCCAGCCTGTTGGCGGTGCATCCGCGGTCGTTGGCCTGGTGGTAGTCTACCGCCAGGGTCAGAATGACCCCCATAGTAATGTGTTTTACATGTCCTGACAGTGAAATACTGCTAGATTTGTTTTTCACTGTTGCAAGGCCTGTCCCTCTCATAGGTTAACATGGGGGCTACCTTTAAATATGATTAAAGTGTAGATTCCCTTTGGGAGCGGATAGATATGTGGAGTTTGGGGTCTCTGAGCTCACAATTTAAAAATACATCTTTTAGTACAGTTTATTTTAAGATTGTGCGTTTGAAAATGCCACTTTTAGAAAGTGAGCATTTTCTTGCTTAAACCATTTCTGTGACTCTGCCTGTTTGTGGATTACCTGTCTGGGTCAGTTTGACAGTTGGGCTGGTTGCACCTCTCACTAGACAAGTGACACAAAGGGAGCTGGGGTGTAGTCTGCATTTCCTGATAAACCATCTGTGCTAGGAGGGGGGGAGGAGTGGTCACTCACACCTGAAAGGGCCGTGCCTTCCCTCACACAATGCAGTCTCCAAACCCCTGGTGTGTGTCTGGGGCCTGGCCTGGGCAAGGCAGGATTTCACAAATAAGAGAGACTTTCCTTTGAAGTAGGCCTACTTCAAAGGGCAAAATGGGTATAAGAAGGGCACCCAAAACCACAGACTTTAGAACACTTCTGGAAACCAAGAGGAACCTCTGCCTGGAGAAGAGCTGAAGAGCTGAGGAAGAAGAGCTGCCCTGCCTGTGACTGTGCTTTGTGGCGCTATCCTGCAGTTTCTGCTTCTGCCTGTGCTAGAGGACAAAGAATGGACTTTGTGTGCCTTCCTTCTTGTGAAGAACTCTCCAAGGGCTTGATTTAGAACTTGCCTCCTGTTGTTTGAAGTCTCAGGGACAGCAAAGACTTCTCTCTGCCAGCACCTGGAGCCTCTGCTGAGACTCCTACTCTGCCAAGTGGTGCCCATCCAGTTCCTGGGACCCTAAAAGGAGAAGCTGGCAGCCCAAGAGTGAGAAATCCACGCCCAACCACTGTGCGGGGAAAAGATCGATGCAGCTCTGATCCGCGGCTGAAAAATTGATGCGCCGCCGGCTTCGCGCCTGAAAATCGATGCTTGCCTGCAGCACGGGTGGAAGATCGACGCACGCGGCTGGAGAAACGACGCACAGCATCACTGACAGAGGCTGGTGAGATCGCAACCCACACTGCGTGGTTTTCGGATCATCGTGCAGCAGGATTTCTGAGGCAAACATTGCAGGGCATGCAAAAACAAAGCAAGGCCTTCCCGGACCCGAGAGTGCGGTTCAAATTGATGCATCGCTCTCCTGCGGAGGGAAGAAACAACGCACACCGGCTCGACTGAAGGAGAAAGACGCACGGTCTCCCCTGTGAGTGATATCGACGCATCGCAAGCCCTTTTTGATGCACACTTGCCTGTGCGGGGTTATTTTTCACGCACCCAGGTACATTTCCACGCTAACAGTGTTAGCCTTGTGTTTAAAATTACATGAAGACTCTTTTTGTTTTTTAATTGATAACTTGACTTGTGTATTGTGGATTTTTGTTGTTTTGGTCTTGTTTTGTTCAGATAAATATTTTCTATTTTTCTAAACCTGTGTTGTTTCGTTTTGTAGTGTTTTCATTAAATTACTCTGTGTGTTGGTACAAATACTTTACACCTAGCACTCTGAAGTTAAGCCTGCCTGCTCGTGCCAAGCTACCAAGGGGGTCAGCGGGGGTTAGCTGAGGGTGATTCTCTTTTACCCTGACTAGAGTGAGGGTCCTTGCTTGGACACGGGGTAACCTGACTGCCAACTAAAGACCCCATTTCTAACATTCATGATCATGCACGGCTGAGGCTACCATTTGTGCCAAAATTTCCGCAGAGAAAGATCCCCCTGTGCGCTGCAAGGGAAGTCTGGAAACCTCCATAGACTTATAAGCTTGTGATCGAGTCTGTTGACTGCCTTCACCCAATAGTTCTCTCCTGCCAAAATTGGACAAGGGTTGAGTAAATGGTTTTTAGGCCTTTATCAGTGCCCTATACACAGAGTCTTGCACATGGTGTCCAAGTGCCTCCACCGATATCTCCTCCATCTGGTGCTCTATGGGCACATCCTGCAGTTCCTGAAACTGCCCCCCTCATTGGCAGAGTACGCCATTATATTGATTTGCTGGGAGGTCTGGAAATTTCAAAGGGGGTGGGCGGGGGGATTACCCTGAAGCATGTTTATCAAGGTACAACAAGGTAGCAAAATAGATGCCAGGCACGTGGAGGGAGCCACCTGCTTAAATAAAGAATTCAAATTAAATTTCCCCCTGGGCCAGAACCCTAATCCATGTTATTTCAGCCACATTGGACGATAAATGAGGCTAAAATGATCGGAATGGTGTAAACGCGTTGAGCCGATTGGAAAATGAAAATTTACCTGAATCGGCTCAACGTGCATGCGTGTCAATCGCAATAGAAAGAGGACAGCGTACTCTGAGGAGAATACATGGAGGTTTCTCCGTCGACCTCGCTCCAGCTCCACACTGGCAAACGCAAGGGATCGTAGATCCCTGCACAAATAAGTAAGCGTGGCAGCGCAAAGCCTGAGATAAAAACGTGTGCTTGCACAATTAAATACAACATGTTCAAAGCATGTAAAATTGAAACACTTATCTGGCTGCTGCAGCAGCAAAGAAAGAGGACGGACTTTAATGTTGAAGCTATATATATATCTACAGGGAAGAGCCATGATTGGATGACATAGTGTTCATGGGATATGTAGTAAAACGTTTTTTACTGTTTTCATTGGCTGCTGTGTCGTCAGTAAATGAAAGAGAAGGAATAATCCGAAGCCTCCAGTCCTGCCATAGAATTCACTGCAATACTGCAGGTCTCTAATGTCCATCCAGTGAAGGAGCGCGGGAGGGGTCATGGGTCACCTGGCAGCTGTCAGTTTACTCCTCTCCACACGGCATGTAGGTGGCTATTACAGCGTGGTGTACATTCTGGGCTGCCTGATGTTTAGTATTGATAGTGGATCCCAGTGTGAGCGGCCTCTTGGAGTAGAAAAGTCCTGTGCACCTCTTGGAGTCCTAAGCCTGTCAGACTCCCTACCAGCTTGCAAACACTCCCATTCAGAACTACTTGACTGCACATTCCACCCTGGCAAGTCAACCAAAGAGGTTATCTTACCTGTCCTCTGGCAGGAAGGGTCCAGAAGGCAGACAGACAGCTTAATTATCCACTTATTGAGTGGTGTGGGCCCAACAACTTCTATCTTCACTTCACCCATGCATTTGCTTTCATTCTTGCTGCTATGAATTCTACCTCCTTAGCTACACATCAGTTGCTCCAAAAGCGAGACCCTCTCTTTGGAAATTGCACCTCCCTATGTCACCAAATTAGGTACACCAAGCGACCCTTGGTGAAAGAGAATAAGGTCCTGGGATGAGCTCAGACAAAGCATTGGGCACAAACGTGCTCTTTCTATTTACTTGTATTATTTGCCTACTCATCACTTCTTCTGGTTTTAGAGAGAAAATAAAGCATGTTTTCCTGTTCATGCATTGTGCTCTCTTATTTTATCCTCTCAGTCTGAAATGTGCAAAGTGTTGCTTCTTCACACATGTCCGATTCCTTTGCCCTCCACAGCTCGTGCTTCTTTGGAGAACCTTCTCTCCTACTTGGTTGAGCAGCACATTTACCTTCATCATCCTAATCCAGGATGCTGACCCTACAGAAAACTCCCACTAGGCCTATATGTCTTTTTATTCCTTCGACCAGTCCTGTTCAGGACGGATCTCTAACTGTGTCCTACATCTGGCCCAGGAGAAAGCGAGGTGGATGCTCCCAGTTATGTAGCACTTGCTATACCAGCACGTTCCTGAGCAGATGCCCTGACGCCGGTGTCCTCTACCCTCCCAGGAGCTGAGAGCACCTACCCGAGGAGATGCCCTGCCACCGGTGTCCTCTACCCTCCCAGGAGCTGAGAGCACCTACCCAAGGAGATGCCCTGCCACCGGTGTCCTCCACCCTCCCAGGAGGTGAGAGCACCCACCCCATGAGATTCCCTCAGCCCGGAGTCCTTCAGCCTCCCAGGAGCTGAGAGGATCCACCCGAGGAGATGCCTTGACACTGGTGTCCTCCACCCTCCCAGGAGGTGAGAGCACCCACCCAAGGAGATTCCCTCACCCCAGTGTCTTTCAGCCTCCCAGGAGCTGAGAGGACCCACCCGAGGAGATGCCTTGACACTGGTGTCCTCTGTCCTCCCAGGAGCTGAGAACACCCATCCAAGGAGATGCCCTGCCACCGGTGTCCTCCACCCTCCCAGGAGGTGAGAGCACCCACCCAAGGAGATGCCCTGCTACCGGTGTCCTCCACCCTCCCAGGAAGTGAGAGCGCCCACCCAAGGTGATGCCCTGCCACTGGTGTCCTCCACCCTCCCAGGAGGTGAGAGCACCCACCCAAGGAGATGCCCTGCCACCGGTGTCCTCCACCCTCCCAGGAGATCAGAGCACCCACCCCAGGAGATGCCCTGCCACCGGTGTCCTCCACCCTCCCAGGAGGTGAGAGCACCCACCCCATGAGATTCCCTCACCCCAGTGTCTTTCAGCCTCCCAGGAGATCAGAGCACCCACCCCAGGAGATGCCCTGACACTGGTGTCCTCTATCCTCCCAGGAGCTGAGCCTTGGGACTCCAGGTCTAGAGCAACAAGGCCATCCCAGATTGTGCTACCACTCAGCATCGTAGTTATCAGTTAGAAGCTACAGTGACAAGGACAGAGAGGCGGGTGGTGTTTGGGCAGTACTCCTGACAGCAAAAATCTATCTTGCCTGGAGCCCTAGCTGGACTGGACACCGACTCTGCATCTTCGAAACTGCAGTTCAAAGATTCTCTGTGTGCCATCTCCCACTGAATGAATTCCAGTTTCCTATGTCTGAACTCTGATAAGACAGAACTGCTGTTAGGTGGGCGGCCTTCGCCCTGCTAGTGACGTCACTTCATAGCTGGTTTGTAAACACAGTTTGCCCATTCAGCCCCTGTTCGCTTTCGTCACTCTACGAAGACCAGCTCATTGGCTACCCCAAGAGGCCGTGCTTTCGACGTGATCAGTGACAAGGCACGGAACATGCGTCCCCTACCTCAATGCTTTCTGTCAAACCATCCCTCCTTACGCAAACTCCTCAAAACCTATGTTTCTTCTGCCCCATGTATCTTTTCCCACCTCTCTGCTGCCTTATTCGTCACTGCCCGGGTGCTCTGCTCCTGGGTAGCTTTGCGCTGTACAAATCTTCCAATCATACATTCATTCAACCCTGAAAGCCCACCTCCCTTCCCATGCATGATACAGTCGAGTGACCCTGTTCGAAGTTATTGCAGCTTCAGGGCACGTTGGCATTCTTGTCAGTGGTTTATGTAGGGCTGTGAGGATGACAGTCACAATCTGTCTTCATCTAACTTCTTCCTCAGCTCTTTCCCATTCTCCCCTCAAGAGCCTTGGAGTATGTTTACTGGCCGTGTTCACAAGAGAATAAAGAGATGGTCCAGAATTCTGAATCCCCGGATCACAGGGGTCTTAACTTGCACTGCAGCTGCCCAAGCTGCCTGTGGTCTGTGAGTGTAATAGAACCTTGCATTGCTGCTGCCTGTGGTCTGTGACAGTAGTATAAACATGCACTACAGCTGTCTGTGGTCTGTGAATGTGATAGAAGCTTGCAGTACTGCTTCCTGTGGTCTGTGAGTGTGATAGAAGCTTGCACTACTGCTGCCTGTGGTCTGTGAGTGTGATAGAAGCTTGCACTACAGCTGTCTGTGGTCTGTGAATGTAATAGAAGCTTGCACTACTGCTGCCTGTGGTCTGTGAGTGTGATAGAAGCTTGCACTACTGTTGCCTGTGGTCTGTGAGTGTGATAGAAGCTTGCACTACTGCTGCCTGTGGTCTTTGAGTGTGATAGAAGCTTGCACTACAGCTGTCTGTGGTCTGTGAATGTAATAGAAGCTTGCACTACTGCTGCCTGTGGTCTGTGAGTGTAATAGAAGCTTGCACTACTGCTGCCTGTGGTCTGTGAGTGTGATAGAAGCTTGCACTACTGCTGCCTGTGGTCTGTGAGTGTGATAGAAGCTTGCACTACTGCTGCCTGTGGTCTGTGAGTGTAATAGAAGCTTGCACTACTGCTGCCTGTGGTCTGTGACAGTGGTATAAACTTGCACTACTGCTGCCTGTGGTCTGTGAGTGTGATAGAAGCTTGCACTACTGCTGCCTGTGGTCTGTGAGTGTAATAGAAGCTTGCACTACTGCTGCCTGTGGTCTGTGAGTGTGATAGAAGCTTGCACTACTGCTGCTTGTGGTCTGTGAGTGTAATAGAAGCTTGCACTACTGCTGCCTGGGGTCTGTGAGTGTAATAGAAGCTTGCACTACTGCTGCCTGTGGTCTGTGACAGTACTATAAACTTGCACTACTACTGCTGTCTGTGGTCTGTCACAGTAGTTTTAAACATGCACTACTTCTGTCTGTGGTCTGTGAGTGTAATAGAAGCTTGCACTGCTGCTGCCTGTGGTCTGTGACAGTAGTAAAAACGAGCACTACTGCTGCCTGTGGTCTGTGACAGTAGTAAAAACGTGCACTACTGCTGGCTGTGGTCTGTGACAGTAGTATAAACTTGCACTACTGCTGGCTGTGGTCTGTGAGTGTAATAGAAGCTTGCACTACTGCTGTCTGTGGTCTGTGAGTGTAATAGAAGCTTGCACTACTGCTGCCTGTGGTCTGTGAAAGTAGTATAAAGTGCATTGCTGCTGTCTGTGAGTGTAATAGAAGCTTGCACTACTGCTGGCTGTGGTCTGTGACAGTGGTATAAACTTGCACTACTGCTGGCAGTGGTCTGTGACAGTAGTATACACATGCACTACTGCTGTCTGTGGTCTGTGAGTGTAAAATAAGCTTGCACTACTGCTGCCTGTGGTATGTGGCAGTAGTATAAACTTACACTACTGCTGACTGTGGTCTGTGAGAGTAATAGAAGCTTGCACTACTGCTGGCTGTGGTCTGTACCAAGCCGGGGTCACGTGTTTTCTCGTCTTCCCCTCACAGGGCTACCAAGACCCCAATACTCTATGGCTTCCCATACATTGTAGCCAGAGACGGTTTGGGAATCACGAATACTTTGCAACTCAGTGTTATCCTCAAAATTCACCTATAAACAGTTTACAATTTCTGGGGTCAAAGGACAGGCAAGATGGGGAGGAGGGCAGAATATGGTGATGTATGAGGTTGGGGATAGGAGAAGGCAGATGTTGCAAAACTAGGTCCATGCGGAGGAGATGTGGGGGTATACTAGCGGGAAGGTGTCGTGAGGGGCAGAAGGAGGTGGGATAGAAAGAGAGAGCATGAGAGAGAGGGAAATATTACAAGAGCCCACTTGGACAAATAAACAGGGATAAATAACCAGATAGAGAGAGCGGAAGAAGGAGGACGAGAGAGGAATCCGAGAAGGTTAGAAGGAAGGAGGCAAATAATCAGAGGCGTAGCTTGGTCAGTAGGCCTGGGCGGTAGTGAGCTTCAGACTTACCGACAATCACGCTGGCATGTTACAATGCATTATATGACAAGCAGAGCATATGAGAGGGGCTTAAGCGGCAATGCAAAGGGGGAGGTATGAGAACTGGTAGAAGTACTAAGTGAGAGAAACACAATATTTTGTAATATAATTAACCTTTTTAGGGCTTTCAAAACAGAGGTGAGAAAGAGTGTGTGTGTTTTTGTCAGTGTGTGTACATAAATGCCAGGTGAAATCTGACAGACACCTCACCATACCCTAAGCAACTGTACCCAACTATTCATCAGAAAATACATTTATTAGGGGGGCATAATACCCCAAATACCCCTTCTGAAGCTACGCCCCTGAAATGGCATGTGAGAGCAAGGAGACTGACTATGTGAGAGACGAAGAGCATGTACACAAAACAGGTTATAAACGAGCAAGGCATATTGTGGGAAGAATGTCCCTCATGGATAGTGTCATGTGATTCCTGCTTCTGTTTTGTTCATTCTGGCCTGAACTGTGACTTTGTTCTGCTCAGTAGTCTTGTGTCTTCATGCTAATCCTGGGCACTCCTCTTCAGAGTATCTGCTGGCTTGGGGATGCCTCAAAGTGTACCTTCATCCTGTGTCCAGAATGACTATTTTATTCATAGCAGACTACATGGAAATGATTGCTGGTGGCATCTGATACCTAGTGCAGAGACACGTATTTGTTGAGAACTGTATGGGTTTGAGGATATCCAATGGACAGAGGGTCATTCAGTCTTATTCACACATACAATGGCACAATATTGCTTGCATCCCGCTCTGACTCCAGTTTCCGCTGGCACCTACGGAATTTCACTGTTTTATGATTTTTAATATGTTTCCTTTGTAGCAAACTCAAAAAGACCTGTGCTATAGCCGATGAGCTATGACATTGACCATCAGTGAGGTACATCCTTTTACAGGTACCCATTAGCTTGTTAGGAAGATAAGAGCAATCCTAAACCTTCATTATCCTGATGAAAGCGCTAAATCTGATGTCTGTCACAAGTACAGAAACATGTCGCCTTTTCGAAATATTTGTAGGGTGCAAAATAATAAGTTAAAGTAAAGGTGTGTGTTGTACTTCGCCCTCTCTGCAGGGTCATCGTCAAACCATTTTGCCTTCACCCTCCTTTGTTCTGAACACATTTCTATAGGCTTTTGGGACTCGGTGCACTTTACCACTGCTAACCAGTGCTAAAGGTTTTGTTGTCCTCTCTCTTTTAAACATGGGGAAATTGGCATGCACCTAATTGGCACATTTATTTTACTTATAAGTCCTTAGTAAAATGGTACTACTTGTACCCAGGGCCTGGAAATCAAATGCTACTAGTGGGCCTGCAGCACTGATTGTGCCACCCTCTTGTGTAGCCCTTTGAACATGTACCAGGCCTGCCATTGCAGCCTTTGTGTGCATTTCAAACTGCCTTTTCAATCTTGCAAAGTCAACCTTTTGCCAGGCCAAAACCTTCCTTTTTAAGACGTATAGGTCACCTTTAGGGTAGGCCCTAAACAGCTCATAGGGAAGGGTGCAGTGTATTAAAAAAAGCTGGAGATGTACTTTTAACTTGTACATGTCCTGGTAGTTAAAAACTCTTAAATTCATTTTTCAGTAGTGCAAGGCCTGCCACCTCTATAGGATAACATTGGGTTACCTTGCTACATTTAATAAGTGATAACTTTTAATTGGGAGCAGGTAATGTTAAATCTGGGTTTTAAGTCACAGTTCTGAAAATGTCACTGTTAGAAAATTGGCATTTTCTTGTCTCAATCATTTGGTGGCTGCAGCCTGTACCCTGGGCCACATCACTAGGTGTAGCTGGCAGTCGGTCTTTGAGTATTACTCCCAGACAGCGAGACAAAGGTGTGGGCAGGATAGGTCACTGCGACCTGCTAGTGGGGTGGAGCTGTCACCTACCACACTTGCACATCACTCTGCCTTTGTACACTCACAAGTCAGTTGTGCTCTCAGCCTAACTGGGGCCAGGACAGGGAGGCAGAAAATTCCAGACTCCTCCATACGTTAAGGACTCTACAAGCTTCCCCAGTTCAAAATGGGCACCAGGTATCAATAGTGGACCCTCAGACTCAACTTTTCGGAACACCTCTGGACCTGTGGAAGACTCAGAACGACTGTGGTGCTGGTCTGTTGCAAGAAGGATGCTGTCCTGCTGCTCTGAATGGGAAGGACTAGACCTGCTGCTCTGAATGGGAAGGACTAGACCTGCATCTTGAACCCAAGAAAGAAAGCCAGAGTGACTACAAGGGCTGGTTGGCTGCTCTCCTGATATGAGCCTCAGAGACTCTGATAAGGAGAGCTTCACTCTACTTAATGTGAGCCCTGTCCTCCAAGTGCTGGCACCCTTGAGTACTCTTGAAAGTGAGCCTCAAGATGCTCTGCCAGCCCAGCTGTGGTCTCACCAGAACCAATGCAGTGCAGCCTAAACCTGACACAACCCTTTACAGCATCCAATCAGAATCGATGAAACATGACATAGTCAAGGCACAAGACAGCATCACAGCCCTCACAGCTTAATGGAACTGCTGCAGTGTGACGCATCTTTGACATGGACCTCGCAGCTCCCTATTCGGACAGGAGCAATGATCATCAGATCAGCCTTGGCACAAGCTGCGCATCACTCTTCGGGACCACCGCTACGCAGCACAATGCCCCACAATCAGGATTTAAGGTACATTTCTCAGCAGGACTAACATGCACCATCACAATCAGCCTGAGCATGTGGCTTTGTCCAGGTCTGGCACAAACAGGTTTCCACAGTGGGCGCTTTGTGCTTTTTGGCAACTCTCTGGTTCTACTGATTGGATTTTTGTTGTTTTATTTATTTAAAAACTACTCTATTTTTAGATCAAGCCTAGGCAGCTCATGCACTGTCTCTTCAACATGCTGTATTCACTCTGTGGGCTTAGAGACCGTCTCCAACTTTTGATTGGCTTTTGTCACTGTCCTTTAAAAAACATTGCTTCTAAGTGAATAATGGTTCCTGGTGTCCCACCTTTTTCTCAAGCGTTAACTCCCATGGAGTATTGTCACAGGACTTGTCCTCTTCCACTGTGCCATTGAATTTAATGTCTTTTGAACCATTTGGTAATTTAGAGCACTTGTGTTTGTGTTTCGTTGTTTTGTCTCAGCACTGAGCCCGTTTCACCAGCAGTGAGGCAATGAAAAATGACAATTGTATTTCTTGTTGCCACTGTGTCTGTGCACATCCTGCTTGCAAAGGATGCTGGTTAGGACAGTCCTTCTTCAGTTGTCTGTCCAATTCTTCAACAACAGAAAGGCATGTCAGTGGGACGAGGGGCGCATAGTCCCTTTACAGATAGCCCTAGTGCTGTGTAACTGGTCCCAGGTTGGTTCCCGGAGCATCATGTAGGTGACCTGTTATTTATGGCAGTGAGTAATGGCAAATGTGCAGCGAGGCACTATTTAAAGAAAACAAAATGTATTGTTGTATTTTTGGGGCGACCTTGGCAAGGGATAGGCAGAAGGACGAGGATGTGTAATGAGGTGATAGTCTCACTTACTACTGAGGTTAGGACCCGCAGAAAGCACTGCTTACTTTATTATTTTGGGGGGCTCTCGATAAGGTGTGAGTAGGGGAGGATGCTGCACTGTGATCTCCTGCTATTTAAGGCACTTTGAAATCACACAGGTGCGGTTGATGGACTACATGAAAGAGTGTTTTGTTATTATTGCTGAGGGCCTTCATGTGGTTGATGTGCGAGCAGCGAAAGAAGGATGTTCTGTGATGTGCAATTATTTACAGTGCTTAGAAACATGAGAAGTGCTGTTGAAGCGCTAACTGGATACCGTTCTCATTGCTGTGGTCCATGAGAGGAGGCTTGCTGTGAGCTGATGTGTTGAACCATGCCATTTCCAGGTGCAGACCCTGTTGTCTTTTTTTTGTGGTTTTATATAGCACAAACTCGACCCACAGCTCTTGGAGCGCTTTACATGAGCACCCGTTGCATTACACAAGGGCACATCCATATTTTCTTGTGCTGCCTCTCCCACGAGCTTCGCGCTAGTGCTGCACGTGCAGCTCTGGGTGCAAAGTGAGGCATGCCTGTGAGGACACGTGCAAGGGAGGGAAGGAGGAGCTTCTCTCCGGAGCCAGGAGGAACTTGGAAAGGATAGCAGGGGAATGTGCGGTGGTGGCTGTATGAGTCTAACAGGAAAAAAAGAATCCACATGGGACAAAGCTCAGCCGAAAGGGGGTGCAGGTGGCAGCAGCGATGCTGAGGAGGGCAGTCTGACAATCGGGGGCAGGAACGGCGCTGACAACCATTGAACTCCTTGCCTACACCCATTAAGCAATCCATTATTCAGTGCTTAATTTGTAAATAAAAACGTGCCGGTGCTCAAAGCCCTCCTCATAAACACCCAGCTGCTGCAATTAAATGTGCAAGCAGAGAATACTGAGGCAGCGTAATCCTGAAGCCATCTCGGGCCTCTTTAATCCATTTACAGCCGCTCACTGCCCCATCAGCTCACTCTTGTAGCTTTCTGCTTTCTCCCATTGTGATGCTTTTTCTTTTTTCTCTTCCTCCATCTTTCCTATATGTGCAGTAAATGCTTGGGGCAGAAGAATAAGCGCCGGCCCTTCAAAATACGTGCCGGTGCTCAGCACCAGAAGCAACAAGCACAAATTAAGCACTGCCATTACTTACCAGTCCCAGAGTGCCATTACACTGCATAGGTTTTTCAGTTTCTTTCCATTCCTCATATCAATAACATTGTTTGCCATTTCTACATGTTAAAAGATAGATGAGGAGGTTGCAGGTGCTTTTGGCGCTATCTGACCATGCCGCGCTCCTTCAGAATCAGGAGCCTTGTCCATCTACAGCACTTCCTCTCTGTCTCCCTCCACTCCCCTCCAGCTCCACCCCATGCCCCTTTCCAACAAGACCGGGGGCAGCACTCGCCTTGTGCTGTCGGAACTGTATCTATGAAATCTGCTGTCACAAGTAATTAGAAGGCCAAACAAGCATTTGCAATGCAATATGTCTCGCATATTTAGAACGAGTCAAGTGTCATCTTTTGACAACAGCACCCACGAGCAAAAAGAAAAGAAAACATACATGCAAACTGAGAAAAGACGACTTGGCAAAATAAAAAATTTAGCTTTATAAAATAAAACTTAGCAATTTTGGTTGTCCTGCTTGTTACTTCTTGCCAGTCACAAGCCTTCTGCTTGCAGGGCATTAGAAGTTTAAAAGAACAAAATTCCAGGAAGTGTCTGTGAGGTAGAGTGTGTACCCCAAGAAGTGTCTAAAGTCTGTGGTTTTGGGACCTCTTCTTATACCCATTTTGGCCTTTGAAGTAGGCTTACCTCAAAGGAAAGTCTCACTTGATTGTGAAATCCTGCTTTGCCGACACGCACACAGGGGAGTTGGAGTCTGCATTGTGTGAGGGCAGGCACTGCTCTTTCAGGTGCGAGTGACCACTCCTCCCCTCTCTCTTAGCACAGATGGCTCATCAGAATATGCAGGCTACACCCCAGCCCCCTTTGTGTCACTGTCTGGAGAGAGGTGCAAACAGCCCAACTGTCAAACTAACCCAGACAGGGAATCCACAAACAGGCAGAGTGGTTCAAGCAAGAAAATGCACACTTTCTAAAAGTGGCATTTTCAAACACACAATCTCAAAACCAACTTTACTAAAAGATGTAGTTTTAAATTGTGAGTTCAGAGGCCCCCAAACTCCAAGTCTACCTGCTCCCAAAGGGAAGCTACACTTTAATCATGTTCAAAGGTAGCCCCCAGGTTAACCTATGAGAGAGATAGGCCTTGCAACAGTGAAAACCGAATTTGGCAGTATTTCACTTCAGGACATATAAAACACAATAGTATATGTCCTACCTTAACCCTACACTGCACCGTGCCCATGGGGTTACCTAGGGCCTACCTTAGGGGTGTTTTACCTGTAGGAAAAGGGAAGGGTTCGGCCTGGCAAGTGGGTACACTTGCCAAGTCGAATTTACAGTTTAAAACTGTACACACAAACACTGCAGTAGCAGATCTGAGACATAATTACAGTGCTACTTATGTGGGTGGCACAATCAGTGCTGCAGGCCCACTAGTAGCGTTTGATTTACAGGCTCTGGGCACCTCTAGTGCACTTTACTAGGGACTTACTAGCAAATCAAATATGGCAATCATGGATAAACCGATTAACAGTACAATTTACACAGAGAGCATATGAACTTTAGCACTGGTTAGCAGTGGCAAAGTGCTAGAGTTCAAAAGCCAAGAAAAACAGGTCAGGAAAAATAGGAGGAAGGAGGCAAAAAGGGCCAGGTCCAACAGTTTGTGTAATGTGTTTTACAAATTATCTCAGTTTTTAATTTTAACCACTCATGAGGGGATGTGATGTAATGGCCAGAGCTGCCTACTGAGCTCTGAGGAACTGGGTTTGAGTCTCAACATCGACTCATCATCCTGTAATTCTGGGCAAATCACTTAATCTCCCTGTGCATACAAAGAATAATGAATGTAACAGGTGCTCATGTAAAGTGCCCCCTGACAAGACAAAAAAAACCTACCCAGCAAGTTCCTTTTTTGTTCCACTAGACATCTGTAATCCAATTAATAACAAAATTTGGTTTGCCACAGTTGGATGCAGAAGGAAATGTTCTCCTGTCACAGCTACTTTTTACATGGAATTCAGGACTAAAAAGTATCACCATTTTATAGTGCGGCTCACTTTCATCCAGGCACTTGTCTTTATGTCTATAGAATGCGTCCATAAGTGTTTCTTGAGGCAAGCATGTATTGCATAACCCGTTGTGTAGTAATTGTATATCTCTTGAATCCCTAGTTGCACAGCACCGAGGATAATGTGCTGCATGGTTAAACACTTATAATGTCCCAAAGGCGAAACCTGTTGGCTATGCCAATGCTTGTTCTTATCTGGTGTGGGATCCGTTTGCGGTGTGTTGTCACTGTGTTACTATATGAAGTGTTGCACACATCCTTTACTCATTGCCTCTGAGTTAAGCCTGACTGCTCTGTGCCAAGCTACCAGAAGGTTGAGCACATATTAATTTAGGGTTTGCTTGTGACTTCACGCTGACAGAGACTGTGGTTAATGCCAGGGTAGGGTTTCCCTCTCCCCAAACCAGTAAATGAATTTTTTACAAATACTTTGCATATTACCTCTGAGTTAAACCTGACGGCTCTGTGCCAAGCTACCAGAGAGATAGCACACGTTGATTTGGAGTTTGCTTGTGTTCCGCTCTGCCCGAGATTGTGATTGATGATTGAGAAGAGTTTCACCCACTCAACCAGTAACCCACATTCCTAGTGTTCCTCCATTTGGCTTTGATGATGTGCAGGTTTGGCAATAATAAAAGAAGCAGAGCTCCTCCTAAAACATTCTTTTTTGGTACTCATAAACCTCAGATTCCAAGCCATCTCCATACCGGATCCTGTTTCACCCTCTCAAGTACGGAGGTGACCACTGCTGGGGGGACAGTCTCTCTCACTTAACCTCATGGGCAGGGACCCATCACTAGAGGAGGAGATTAGAACAGTGTATAATCATTGGACTACAATGTAATATCATGGCTCATTTAATGCCCTTGTCCTTGATATCCCCTCCGTTCAACCAATGGTGACCATAGTGTTTCCTTTTTATTAGAGATTCCTACTGCTATGTCCATTCTAGATGTTCTAAACAGAGCGTTAAGCCATTCAGTGTGCATGGGGGCGACTCTGACATTCATTCATGGCAAATTCCCCTTCTAGCCAGAAGAATCAAGTAAAAGAGCATATCCCTCACATCCCTGCTCCCTACTTCACCTTCCTCGGTAGGCCAAAGATTATTAAGGGAAGGCTTACCGAGACTTCCTGTTTCAGAATACTCAAGATAGTTTTACACACCTCTTCCCAGAAGCGGTACACTGTTGGGCACTCCATGAACATGTGTATCTCTGATGCTCTCTACAGACTGCATTTTGCACATTTGACTGCTTCCCCCTTTCATCATCTATGAAAGTATATAAGGGGAGAACTAGGCTGTGTGTAAGGTAAAGAAAGGATTTCTCCTCAATTGGACGGGCTTTACTACCCTGAACAAGGTGTATATAGATACTTGCCATCTTTTTCTAACTGCTCAAGAGGCATGCTTTCTCCCCAGAGAACACCTGGTAACTCGAAGTCGCTGTTGGATATGTCTCTGAGTAACTTTTCCTCCAACTGGCTCGCTGATCCCAGACTTGCACTGATCCCCTGTGCCCAGCCTTTCAGCTGATAATACTTCAGTCAAGAGAGGTTCCCCACTGTTATCTCCGTTAGATCTCCGCAGGACAGAAGGGATCGATCGCTAAAAATGTGCACCCAGTACTCTATGCCTGCCCTCCTAAGTGGCACTGCCAGTACACTCCCAAGCACTCCGGGGTACTTGGGGAGTCCCAGACAGGGGCCCACTGTCTATAGTAGTCAATCTTTGCTACATGCCTAAGCTTGTACCACACCTTTGCCGCATCCAGTAATATTTTCAGTTACACCTTTTTAAAGTCTTTTTGGGTCACTGAATTTATATAAAAAGTGTTTTGCTGCCCCTTTCACAGTGTCTCCCATCATCTTAAAAATATCTTAAACATATCTCCAATCGCTGAAGAATCTGGGGAGGTGAAGAGCATTCTAGAATTTTTCAATTGGAATGCCCATGCTTAATATTGCAGGTCAGGGAGAGCAAAGCGTCCCTTTTCTCTCCTTCGGCATAGCTTTTTCCATGAGATCCTGGGACCTTTCTGTGCCCGTATGAAAGATTTATGGCTTGTTGAAGTTTATCCATTTGTCTTTTATTCATTTGCAATGATTGTGAGAGGGAGATGTGCCTACCCTCGAATTACGCTGTACTCCTCCCAGGCTTTCTTTAAGTTAACCACTGGAATCTGTTCAATGTCCTGCACGATCGTTAAGCCTAATTAGCTCATTATAGTTTTCTTCTGCCAATGATTCTTCTTCTGATTCCATGCAATTGTCTCCATTTTCCCAACATCAATATGATACCCCAAGACTTTCCCGAACGCCACCGCCACACCCAGTAACACAGGAAAAGCAGTGGATAAGTCAGAGGTATTTACCAATAGGTCATCAGCATATATGGCCACTTTTTTCTCCCAGCCCTTACAACAAAAGGGGGAAATCAAGGGATTCTGCCTAATTTTCCTGGCAAAGGGTTCAATATATAGATCAAACAGCAGGCGGGACAGCCCTGTCTAGTACCTCTGGTAATCTTAAAGGGTGCGGTTAACTTCCCATTCACCAATACCGTAGCCGAGGGAGCGTGATAAATTCGACAGATGGCCTTACAAAAATTCTTGCCTAAATTGTATCTCTTAAGAATCGTATTCAAGTAGCTCCAATTACCTCTATCGAAGGCCTTTATTGCATCCAAGGCTATAACAGGTAAGATTCTGCATAGGTTGTGGCCAAATCAATAGCTCCAATCAAATTGAATGTTAATTCATATAGAAATCTATTTCTAATGAACCCTTTCTGATTTAGGTGTACCAGACCATCCACTAGTCCGCTTAGCTTATCCCCCAATATTTTAGCAAACAACTTATAGTCCCTATTTAGTATTGAAATTGGCCTGTAAGGTTTGCATTGAGTCAGGATCTTCCCAGGTTTCAAAATGAGAGAAATAATTGCCTCGTTCCAAGAGGATGACAACGGCACTCCCTCCTCGAAAATTTCTGAAAATAATTGTGACATAACCGGAACTATGGGTTCTTCTTAAGCTATATAGAACTCGACAGGGATGCCATCCGGACCTACCGCCTTCCCTCTCTTACTTCCTTTCAAAACTACTTTTATCTCCACCTGAGAAATATGTTTATTCAAGGGGGCCTGCTCCTCCAGTGTAAGACTTGGGAGAACAGCCATCCCTAACCAATCTCCCACTTCATCCTCGCCCACCACCATCTCCTCTGTATAAAGCTGGGAAAAGAACCTCTGAAAGGCGTTCTCTATATCCTCTGAGCTGCTAAGCTTAACGACGGACTGATCAGACACAATTTCCCTAATGCAGTTCCGCACTTGCTCCCCCTGATCTTCCAAGCTAACACTTTCTCCATATTCAAAATGAGCAAGTGTACTTGCTTCCCATTTTTTTTGCGACCCTAGATTGCAACACATCCTCCATCTGCTGCCTCAACTGGTTTACCCTATTCTCCAAATCCTGCCTGTTCCCCCTCTGTCTTCTTCATTAATTGATTGTTGCATTGTAGTATTTCTTGTTCTAAAGGGCTTATTTTGTTCCTATATTGCTTGTTCCTATGGCAAGTGAGACCCAAGCACTCCCCCCTAATGACAGCCTTAAAAGTGTCCCAAACTATAATCGTGGAAGCGGACCCCAGGTTGATCTTAAAAAACTCCTCTGTTTCCCTCTGGAGTTGAGACATATCTCCTCGTCCAAAAGCAGAGTGCTATCCAGGGTCCATCTCTTCAAACCTTCTTCCTGAGGAAGACTGATTCTTAACACCACGGCTGAGTGGTCTGAAAGGTGAGCTGTTGAATAAGCTATATCCTCAACTAACCGCACAGCACTTGATCCACTAAAAAGTAATCGATGCGGGAGGCATGGCCGTATTTTTTATTACAATAGGAGAATCCCTGTTTCGCACCTGCTTTTTGCCTCCACAGATCCCACAGCCCAAATTCTTTCATCATTCCTTTGAGATATTATTGAGACTTCGGGGTGCCTACCGATCTACAATTTGTTGACCTATCTAGTTTATTGTTCAGAAGCACATTAAAGTCTCCGGACATTATAATCAGATCGGGAAATTCTAATAGATGGTAAAAAAACATTCTAAAAGGCTCTATATCATCACAATTTGGCCCATAAAAACCTACCAACGTGAGTCTCCTGCTGTATATTTGTAGCTTGACTATAATCCATCTACCCAACTTATCAGACACCATCACCAGCAGCACTGCATTAACATGCAGTTTGACCAAAATCGCAACTCTATTAAAGTTATACCTGCATTGCACCCATTTCTGGGTTTTAAACAAATCCATACTCTCTTCCTTAGGTAAATGAGTTTCTTTTAAGTAGATTAAGGGGGTCATTCTGACCCCCGCGGGCGGCGGGAGCCGCCCGCCTGGAGGGAGCCGCCATATGGCAGCTCCGCGGTCGAAAGACCGCGGAGGCCATTCTGGCTTTCCCGCTGGGCTGGCGGGCGACCGCCAGAAGGCCGCCCGCCAGCCCAGCGGGAAACCCCTCCCCACGAGGAAGCCGGCTCCGAATGGAGCCGGCGGAGTGGAGGATGTGCGACGGGTGCAGTGGCACCCGTCGCGAATTCCAGTGTCTGCAAAGCTGACACTGGAATTCAAAGTGGGGCCCTCTTATGGGGGCCCCTGCAGTGCCCATGTCATTGGCATGGGCACTGCAGGGGCCCCCAGGGGCCCCACGACACCCCTCACCGCCATCCTGTTCCTGGCGGTCGGAGCCGCCAGGAACAGGATGGCGGTGAGGGGGTCGGAATCCCCCATGGCGGCGCAGCAAGCTGCGCCGCCATGGGGGATTCCCAGGGCAGCGGAAAACCGGCGGGAGACCGCCGGTTTTCCTGGTCTGACCGCGGCCAAACCGCCGCGGTCAGAATGCCCTGCGGGGCACCGCCAGCCTGTTGGCGGTGCTCCCGCATCGACCCCCTAAGTAATTTCTACTAAATTTAGGGGTGTTTTTAGGTCTGGGAGGGCAGTAGCCCCCTGTGGGGAGGGGGGCACATCCCTAATCCTATTGGGGGAATCCTACAAACTCAAGATGGAGGATTTTTAAAGGCAGGGGTCACCTCAGCTCAGGACACCTTAGGGCAGAGGTCTCCAAACTTTTTAATGCCGCGCCCCCCCAGTTGAAAAATAAAAATCATTGGGCCCCCCTCAGAATTTTTTACAATTATTTTATAAACATGGCAATGTTTAAATATGTCTAAACCTATTTAAACATTGCAGTTAGGTATTGTTACCTTTTTAAAACTGCAATAACATGCTTCTGCTTAAAACAAAGGCCTGTTATCTGAATAATATTTATTTTGGCCAGAGTCTGGGGCCCCCCCTGAGATCACTTGAGGCCCCCCGAGGGGGGCCCGCCCCCCAGTTTGAAGACCTCTGCCTTAGGGGCTGTCCTGACTGGTGGGTGACTCCTCCTTGTTTTTCTCATTATCTCCTCCAGCCTTGCCACCAAAAGTGGAAGCAGTGGCCGGAGGGGTGGCATCTCCACTAGCTCAGATGCCCTGGGGCGCTGTAACAAAAGGGGTGTGCCTTTGAGGCTCACCACCACGTGTTACAGTTCCTGCAGGGGGAGGTGAGAAGCACCTCCACACAGTACAGGCTTTGTTCCTGGCCACAGAGTGACAAAGGCACTCTCCCCATGTGGCCAGCAACATGTCTGGTGTGTGGCAGGCTGGCAGAAACTGGTTAGCCTACACTAGAAGTCAGATTGGTATTCAGGGGACATCTCTAATATGCCCGCTGGGTGTATGTTACAATAAATTGCACACTGGCATCAGTGTGCATTTATTGTGCTGAGAAGTTTGATACCAAACTTCCCAGATTTCAGTGTAGCCATTATGGAACTGTGGAGTTTGTGTTTGACAAACTCCCAGACCATATACTCCTATGGCTACCCTGCACTTACAATGTCTAAGTGTTGGACCTGGCTTTTTGACAGGGACATCCCCAAACTTTTTGCCTCCTTCCTCCTATTTTTTCTGACCTGTTGTTGTTGGCTTTTGACCTCTGGGCACTTTACCACTGCTAACCAGTGCTAAAGTGCATATGCTCTCTGGGTAAATTGTACTACTGATTGGTTTATCCATGATTGACTATTTAATTTACTTGTAAGTCCCTGGTAGAGTGCACTACATGTGCCTAGGGCAGGTAGATTAAATGCTACTAGTGGGCCTGCAGCACTGGTTGTGCCACCCACCTCAGTAGCCCCTTAACCCTGTCTCAGGCCTGCCATTGCAAGGCCTGTGTGTGCAGTTTCACTGCCACTTCGACTTGGCATTTAAAAGTACTTGCCAAGCCTAGAACTCCCCTTTTACTACATATAAGTCATCCCTAATGTGTGCCCTAGGTAACCCCTAGAGCAGGGTGCTGTGTAGGTAAAAGGCAGGACATGTACCTGTGTAGTTATATGTCCTGGTAGTGTAAAACTCCTAAATTCGTTTTTACACTACTGTGAGGCCTACTCCTTTCATAGGCTAACATTGGGGCTGCCCTCATACACTGTTGAAGTGGCAGCTGCTGATCTGAAAGGAGCAGGAAGGGCATATTTAGTATGGCCAGAATGGTAATACAAAATCCTGCTGACTGGTGAAGTCGGATTTAATATTGCTATTCTAGAAATGCCACTTTTAGAAAGTGAGCATTTCTTTGCACTAAAATCTTGTTGTGCCCTTCAATCCACGTCTGGCTAGGTTTAGTTGACAGCTCCTTGTGCATTCACTCAGACACACCCCAAACACAGGGTACTCAGCCTCACTTGCATACATCTGCATTTTGAATGGGTCTTCCTGGGCTGGGAGGGTGGAGGGCCTGCCCTCACACAAAGGACTGCCACACCCCCTACTGGGACTCTGGCAGACAGGATTGAGCTGAAAGGGGGCTTGGTGCATTTCTTAGAGACTCTTTGAAGTCACCCCCACTTCAAAGGCACAACTTAGTATAAAACAGGGCCTCTGCCCTACCTCATCAGACACTTGCTGGAGAAGAAACCTGAACCAGAAACTACATCCTGCCAAGAAGAACTGCCTGGCTGCTCAAAGGACTCACCTGTCTGCTTTTCTACAAAGGACTGCTGCCTTGCTGTTGGCCTGCTGCCTTGCTGAACTCTTGTCTGGCTGTAAAAGTGCTCTCCAAGGGCTTGGATAGAGCTTGCCTCCTGTTCCCTGAAGTCTCATGACCAAAAAGACTTCTCTCTTCCTCTTGGACGCTCCATGCGCCGAACTTTTCGACGCACAGCTTGTTCCGCGGCAAGAAAAACGCCGCACACCGACGCTGATCTACGCGACGTCTTTGGGACGACCGAAACTTTGCCGCACGGCCTCGCAACGACAACGCCGCCCGACTTCCCGGGAGAAATCGACGCGACGCCTGCCGTGAGATCAAAACTTTGACGCACGGCCTCGCAAGGACAACGCCGCCCGACTCCGCAGGAGAAATCGACGCGACGCCTGCCGTGAGATCGAAACTTTGACGCACGGCCTTGCAAGGACAACGCCGCCCGACTTTCCAGGAGAAATCAACGCGACGCCTGCCGTGAGATCAAAACTTTGACGCACGGCCTCGCAAGGACAACGCCGCCCGACTCCGCCGGAGAAATCGACGCGACGCCTGCCGTGAGATCGAAACTTCGACGCGCAGCCCCGCAGAACGACGCGCAGCCGGAAAACAAGCAGGAAAATCCACGCACAGACCCGGGCCATCTGGTACTCCCCGCAAACCACAGTAAGAGACTGTCCGCGCGCCGGAAGACGACGCCCGACTCCCAGCGTGGAGAATAACGACGCAAGTCTGTGTGTGCTGAGGAGAAATCGACGCACACACCAGTTTTCCACGCACCTCTTCTCCTGTGGCCCTCTGAGGAGATTTTCCACCAGAAACCAGGTACTTTGTGTTTGAAAGAGACTTTGTTTACTTTCTAAAGACACTCTCTATCACTTTTCAGTGATATCTTTACAAATTCGTATTGCAACTTTGATCGTTTTGACCTGAAGATACCCAGATAAATATTATATATTTTTCTAAACCCTGTGTGGTGTATTTTTGTGGTGTTATGCTATGGTGTTGTATGATTTATTGCACAAATGCTTTACACATTGCCTTCTAAGTTAAGCCTGACTGCTCGTACCAAGCTACCGGAGGGTGAGCACAGGCTGATTTTGGATTGTGTGTGACTTACCCTGACTAGAGAGAGGGTTCTTGCTTGGACAGAGGGCAACCTGACTGCCAACCAAAAACCCCATTTCTAACACTAAGGTTTTGCTTAGACACTGTTGGGGCATAGTGCTCATGCACATATGCCCTCACCTGTCGTATAGTACATCCTATCTTAGGGCTGTAAGGCCTGCTTGAGGGGTGACTTACCTATGCCACAGGCAGTGTGAGGTTGGCATGGCACTCTGAGGGGAGTGCCATGTCGACTTAGTCTTTTTCTCCCCACCAGCACACACAAGTTGTGAGGCAGTGTGCATATGCTGGGTGAGGGGTCCCCAGGGTGGCATAAGACATGCTGCAGCCCTTAGAGACCGTCCCTGGCATCAGGACCCTTGGTACCAGGGGTACAATTTACAAGGGACTTATCTGAGTGCAAGGCTGGGCCAATTGTGGAAGCAAAGGTACAGCTTAGGGAACACTTGTGCTGGGGCCTGGTTAGCAGGTTCCCAGAACACTTTCAATCAAAACTTAGCATCAGCAAAGGCAACAAGTTAGGGGGTAACCATGCCAAGGAGGCATTTCCTTACAGGTAATAGCTATTTGAAAAAATTATACATCTGGCCCCATTTGCCCCGCATCACATGAAAAAGAGCCCGTGCCGGGACTCAAATTACTTCCTCAGTTCCAAAGTTGGCTGCCCTGGATGTTACACCATGTCCTCTCCCAAACAATTCTTCAAAAATATATCTTTGCTTGTTCTCCGTATTCCTTCCATAACATTATCTGTTTTTCTTTCGTTTAGGGCTGGTAGAAAAGAGATCCAGTTCAAAGAATGTATTCATGCCAGGCAGTGTCTGCCTAACCGAGGTTCAGCGACTCTGTTGTACCGTTCACACAATCCATTACTACAATTTGTTGCATGGGGCCCAGCATTTGAAGAAAATAAATGATCTTAGTATTTGCCTGTAATCCTCATTAGATGGAGACTGTTAGACCTGACAGCCTTAGGGTGGTCATCCCCAAACTTTTTTCCTGCTCCCTTCATTTTTCTGACCTTCTTTTTGCTGGTTTTAGGACTTTGTGCACTGTACCACTGCTGACCATTGCTAAAGCGCATATGCTCTCTCCCCTAAACATGGTGACATTGTTTCCTACCCAAGTGGCATATTTAATTTACCTGTAAGTCCCTAGTAAAGTTCACTACATGTGCCGAGGGCCTGTAAATTAAATGCTACTAGTGGGCCTGCAGCACTGATTGTGCCACCCACATAAGTAGCCCCATAACCATGTCTCAGGGCTGCCCCTGCAAGGCCTGTGTGCGCAGTTTTACTGCCACTTCGACTTGGCATTTAAAACTACTTGCCAAGCCTTAAACTCCCTTTTTGCTACATATAAGTCACCCCTGAGGTACGCCCTAGATAACCCAAAGGGCAGGGTGCTATGTAGGTAAAAGGCAGGACATGCACTTATGTGTTTTACGTGTCCTGGTAGTGAAAAACTCACAAATTCTTTTCCCACTACTGTGAGATCTGCTCCTCTCATAGACCAGCATTAGAGTTGCCCTTCTTATACATTTAAGTGGTACATTCTGATCTGGAAGGAGTGGTCCTGTCATATTTAGTATGGCCAGAATGATAATACAAAATACTGCTTACTGGTGAAGTTGGATTTAATATTACTATTTTAAAAATGCCACTTTTAGAAAGTGGGAATTTCTCTGCACTTACTGCCATCTGTGCCTTACGGCCTATCTCCAATCCATGTCTCATCTGTGCTGGTTGACAGCTCCCCTTGTGCATTCCACCCAGACATCCATAAACACACTCAGTCACATCTGTATTAATCTGGATACTGAATGAGTCTCCCTGGACAGGAAGGGTGGAGGGGCTCTCTATTACACTTCAAGGGCCAGTGGCCTTCCCTCAAACAAAGGACTGATAACCCCTCACAGGAATCCCGGCAGACAGGGCTGGGCTGAAAGGGGACCTTGTGTACTTCGAAACCACTCTTTGAAGTTTCCCCCACTTCAAAGGCATTTTGGGGGGTGTAAACTGGGTCTCTGGCCCCCACCAAACTAGACACTTCTGGATCTACACCTGAACTCTGTCAGGGGAACTGCCTGGCTCCCCAAGTGGCACATCTGGACTACTTTGCTGAGAAAGACTGCTGCCCTGCTTTTCGCCCTGCTGCCTGTCCTCTGACTTTGCTGGAAGGACTCTGTCTTTCCCAAAAGTTCTCTCCAAGGGCTTGGATTGAGCTTACCTCCTGTTCTGAAGTCTCAGGGCCAACATAAGACTTCAGCTACTATCTTCTAGCTAGTTCACCGACTCCAGCACCGACGCCACTGCCCGACACCACACCGCTGCCTGCTCCGGCTCTGTGGTCCCTGGTGCACGCAACATCTGCGGCCAGTGGTGTCGGACTATTGGGAACAACTCCATCAATGATGCCGTGCTAGCCCCAGTTGGAGCTATTGTGTTTCTAAGCACTTTAGTGGGATTTAATCTTTAAAAAATTTATTGGGAACGACTCCATCAATGATGCCGTGCTAGCCCCAGTTGGAGCTATTGTGTTTCTAAGCACTTTAGTGGGATTTAATCTTTAAAAAATTCATAACTCTGCTTGTGTACATTGGATCTTTGTTGTTTTGACTTATTTTATTCAGATACATATTACCTATTTTTCTAAAGCTGTGTGGTCAATTTTTTTGGTGTTTTCACTTTGTTGCTCTATGATTTATTGCACAATTACTTTACACTTTGTCTTCTAAGTTAAGCCTGCCTGCTCTGTGCCAAGCTACCAGAGGGTGAGCACAGGATAATTTGGATTGTGTTGTGACTTACCCTAAATAGGATTGTGGTCCCTGCTTGTACAAGGGTGTACATCTCTGCCAACTAGAGACCCTATTTCTAACAGAGACCATCTTTCTCGTCCACGCACATTATGAGTTTGAGATGTACCCTCCAGGAAACCTGTGAAAGTGCTAAAAAAAAGCTTTAAACTACCGAAAAAAATAATATCGCCCTTGCCCTCAGGACATACATACCTGAATTCTCACCTAGAAGTCCTGTTGGTAGTATCTAAGCACTCCAACAATCGTGAAAGGTACAGCAAGCACCATAGGGAGCTTACCCAGGATTGTGATGTGAAAAAGTAGGAGTTAATATAATGTACAATACAAGGACGTGTTAAGGGTGCCTCCAGTGCTTAATTTGTAAATAAAAAGGTGCCGGTGTCCAAGGCCCTCCTCTTAAACACACGGATCCTGCAATTAAATGTGGGAACACGGAATACTGAGGCAGCGTAATCCTGAAGCCATCTCGGGCCTCTTCAATCCATATAAAGCCACTTCCTGCCCCTTCAGCTCACTCTTGCATCTTTCTACTTTCTCTCTTTGTGATGCTTTTTCGTTTTTCTCTTCGTCCGTCTTTCCCATATGTGTCTTTTGCTCGCAGAAGATGCTTCAGGCAAAAGAATAAGCCCCGGCCCTCATAAATAAGTGCTGGTGCCCCGCACCGGAAACAACAAGCACAAATTAAGCACTGGGTGTCTCCATATCACCCCTCTTCCTTATCCCAGCCGACACCCCTCAGCAACCTCCCAAGTGTGCCCAGTGTGAGACTCATCTGGTGGTACAGGTTAAAAAACACCACTGAGGAGGTTAAGGCTTCAAAAGTATGGCCACAGAAGACTTTCACATGAAGCCAAATTTGGCGGCTATAAGCACCAGACACCCCCAACATACACATACATGGCACACACACATGCACCCATACACACACACACACATGCACCCACACAGACACACACACAAACACACACAAAAGACACCGTTGGCAGGCAAAGAAAAAGCACAAAAGTACCACAAAACCCAAACCAGTAACTGTATAAAAAATATACCAGAGGGTGGATAATCATGCAAAGTCAAGAGAGGAGGAGGCTGGAAACACATCCCCGGGACAAGAAGGAGAGACGTCTCCATGAAGGAGACATTCATTCTCAGAGAGTCTGCTAAAGACCTAGTGTGAGAGAAGCATAAGAGAAGTGGTGAGAAGCATAAGAGCGGTGGAGTGTCCAAGAGAAGAAAAAGATCTGGAAGGCACCGCCACACAAAGACATATGCTACAAAACATGAGCAAAGCAAGAATGCCTGCAGGAAACCTGAGTAGCCTCAGAAGTGCCAAGTCTGATCGCAAGACAGGAGAGTGTCCCCAGCCTAGCCATGCACAGTGAAAAACAATTTCTGCAAACCTCGTGAGGAGCCTGGATCTTCACAAGAACTGAGAGCAGTGTCAGCTCATCACAAGGACACTGAAAAGTAGGACCTTGAAAACATGGTGAATATATGACTGTTTAGTCATGTCAGCAGAAGAAAGCAGAAAAAGAGACAGGAACTCTCTAGGCGCCGCGCCAACCGTGAGGGACTGCGGGCTGAACCCAAGGACACTGAACTCCAATGTCCTGAGAGTAAAGTCTTCACATGGAAGGAGGGCCCAAGATGCCAGAAGAGGGGGTAGCAACAGCCCTGCCTTGCCCTAGAGGTAAGCATCTGGCCACAGAGGTGCTGGGCATGCCTTCACACACCCCTGAGAAAGAGGAAATGCTGCTAACAATTTAAAGGACACAGGTTGTCTAGCAGAGACCTTTTAAGTCATCTGCAACTTGGGCTCTGGTCCAGGGCTCCAGCCTTTCAGGGGCCCCTGATAGAGCAGCCTCTGTCCTGCAGAGTCTCTTGCCTTGATGACCTTGAATAATTCTGAAACAGATTGATTTAAATACCACTTTCCTTTAATTTATTTTTAATTTGGGTGATGTGTGAGGGTCTATTACCAACATTTTGCAGAGAAATTCTGTGTTTATGTTTCATTCAGGCCAAAGAGGGCATGAAACAATAGAAATTGGATCATGAATTCAAAACTGTTCCGAACAGAGACCCCCAAAATACCTTTGTCCCACGGTCCCCAAAATCCTTAAAATGTCCCTGGGTTGTTTTGGCCAGTTAACAACAGCAGAATGTGTTTAGGTGAGAAATGAGCTGTGCTTGAAAGGAGAATCCGCCACAAGGGAAGACTTCCGGGTCAAGCAAGTATGTCCGCAGGGGAAGGCTGAAGTGTTTAGATAAACATAAAGGGCCGCCACATCTGTCCCAATCCTGGACATGACTTTATTTTATACAGCCATTACCACGTTGTGATGGAAATGTGATAATAGCACGTAGCACATTATTTTCAGCTAAAACGCAGAGAAACGTTAATGCAACAAAACGTACATGTCAAATTGTCATTAACAAATCTATTTTTATTTCTGATCAGTTATTTAACATGCTCTCAAGAGGCATATCTCACACCTTTAGCCGATTCTGCTTTTAAGCTAAAAGAGCTTTAAATTTTTTGGGACATGTTGATTTGCTTCTCTCTATTAAAACATATGCTTAAGAGGCCCAGCGTACAGAAGGCTGCATATAAAAAATATGTCTGACTATATGACAGCGACATATCGACGTGATCCTTCATTGTGCATCAGTGTTTGCTCTCTGCTGCAACTCACTCTGTGCTCTAGAGATTCCTTGTGCGCCCCTGAGGTGCATCACCCGCGGCTCCGTGGTGAACATCACCAGGCTTCCTCTTATACTTTTCACACTCTGCCCTTTGTTGTATATCAGTCGAGTTCGACCACTGCAAACCACACACCACCTCTGCTGCACAGGATCACCTTGTTGAGCAGATGCCTGAAAGGTGGTTGATCTGTGCGCATGGATTCCTGTAAAGTGTTGATCTGTGTTCATGCGTGCTGTAAGGTGTGAATCTGTGTGCACAGGTGCTGCATGGTGTGAATCTGTGTGCAAGGTGTGGATCTGTGTGCACGGGTGCTGTAAGGTGTGAATCTGTGTGCACAGGTGTTGTACGGTATTAATCTGTGTGCACTGGTGCTGTAAGGTGTGGATCTGTGTGCACAGGTGCTGTAAGGTGTGAATCTGTGTGCACGGGTGCTGCAAGGTGTGAATCTGTGTGCACGGGTGCTGCAAGGTGTGAATCTGTGTGCACGGGTGCTGCAAGGTGTGAATCTGTGTGCACGGGTGCTGCAAGGTGTGAATCTGTGTGCACAGGTGCTGCAAGGTGTGAATCTGTGTGCACGGGTGCTGCAAGGTGTGAATCTGTGTGCACGGGTGCTGCAAGGTGTGAATCTGTGTGCACGGGTGCTGTAAGGTGTGAATCTGTGTGCACGGGTGCTGCAAGGTGTGAATCTGTGTGCACGGGTGCTGTAAAGTGTTGATCTGTGTGCACGGGTGCTGCAAGGTGTGGATCTGTGTGCACGGGTGCTGCAAGGTGTGGATCTGTGTGCACGGGTGCTGCAAGGTGTGAGTCTGTGTGCACGGGTGCTGCAAGGTGTGAATCTGTGTGCACGGGTGCTGTAAGGTGTGAATCTGTGTGCACGGGTGCTGCAAGGTGTGAATCTGTGTGCACGGGTGCTGCAAGGTGTGAATCTGTGTGCAAGGTGTGAATCTGTGTGCACGAGTGCTGTAAGGTGTGAATCTGTGTGCACGGGTGCTGCAAGGTGTGAATCTGTGTGCACGGGTGCTGTAAAGTGTTGATCTGTGTGCACGGGTGCTGCAAGGTGTGAATCTGTGTGCACGGGTGCTGCAAGGTGTGAATCTGTGTGCACAGGTGCTGCGAGGTGTGAACCTGTGTGCACGGGTGCTGCAAGGTGTAAATCTGTGTGCACGGGTGCTGCAAGGTGTAAATCTGTGTGCACGGGTGCTGCAAGGTGTGGATCTGTGTGTACGGGTGCTGCAAGGTGTGAATCTGTGTGCACGGGTGCTGCAAGGTGTGAATCTGTGTGCACGGGTGCTGCAAGGTGTGAATCTGTGTGCACGGGTGCTGCAAGGTGTGAATCTGTGTGCACGGGTGCTGCAAGGTGTGAATCTGTGTGCACGGGTGCTGCAAGGTGTGGATCTGTGTGCACGGGTGCTGCAAGGTGTGAATCTGTGGGCACGGGTGCTGCAAGGTGTGGATCTGTGTGCACGGGTGCTGCAAGGTGTGGATCTGTGTGCACGGGTGCTGCAAGGTGTGAATCTGTGTGCACGGGTGCTGCAAGGTGTGAATCTGTGTGCACGGGTGCTGTAAGGTGTGAATCTGTGTGCACGGGTGCTGTAAGGTGTGAATCTGTGTGCACGGGTGCTGCAAGGTGTGAATCTGTGTGCACGGGTGCTGCAAGGTGTGA
This sequence comes from Pleurodeles waltl, assembly GCF_031143425.1. Classification (NCBI taxonomy): domain Eukaryota; kingdom Metazoa; phylum Chordata; class Amphibia; order Caudata; family Salamandridae; genus Pleurodeles; species Pleurodeles waltl. The sequence goes on along the minus strand of NC_090442.1, from coordinate 63,671,759 downwards.
ATCTGTGTGCACGGGTGCTGTAAGGTGTGAATCTGTGTGCACAGGTGCTGTAAGGTGTGAATCTGTGTGCACAGGTGCTGTAAGGTGTTGATCTGTGTTCATGGATGCTGTAAAGTGTGCTGTAAGACTTTGCCAAGAGTGGTGAATTGATCTATATGAATGCTTTGTGTGTGCACGGATACCACGGTTGTGCTGCCCTCTGTGCAAGTACTATAAAAAGCCAAAACCTACTTTCTTTGTTCATGCTTGTTTTAGTACCATCTGAAACACCCTAGTGCCCCCTCAAGCTCCAGTGTGGAGAAATCACATTTAGCAAGTCTCCTTCTGGACACCTGCTCTCCCTCGTCTACACTGTAGAGAAATATTGTTTTTCAATTTATCTTGGTAGCAAAATCTATTTTGAAAGTAAATAAACTAGCAATGAAGGTCACTGAATAAAAGCAGTATTTTCTTGTGCTTTTAGTGTATTTTTGTCAACAATTTATTTATGCGGTAAAACGAAGACATTGATAAATACGGCGGGTTGGTCACGGTCAGTGCACCTGCTGTAACCTTCCCTGGCCAGGAGGCAGAGATGCCTTCCCATCGGGGCTTGTGCTGTGTCCAAGGGAGGAGCCCGGTGTAGGGGAGAGTGGATGGGGGGCGGGGGGAGCAGTGGCAATGATTTTTAAAGAGAATTAATCCTTCCCTCCCCAAAGGTCTGGCCTCACGTGGGCATGTGACAGCAACAGCCAAGATTAATGACATCTTCACACTGAGGCCTCCTTGTCTCCTGATTAATAACAGACTCTGACTTTGTCCAAGTTGAACAGCCACACGCTTCCCCCGCCTACAAAAGAAACAAGCATTTTCAATGCAACGGGTATCGCATTTGTTGGAGGTAGAGCTATTAGCGTTGTAAAGCAAAAAAAACGCAGCCCTGCATGGAAAATAAACAGATAAAGTAGTCCGAACTCCAGGATGAAAACATCGAGCCTCGTATGTTTTCAGTAGTTTACCGGTGCTGTGTAGGTGGGCTAAACACCGGAAAAGGCATGATGTAGGCACGCCTTTCACAAATGAAAGCAAGCAGAGTTTAAACGGCAAGCCCACAAACCAATGTAAGTGACTGACGTGGCATGGGCGTGGTTTTAAGCCCAAAGAGAGATTTCAGAATGGACGGAGCACTTTGTGCTCACCCATAATAAACCACATTGAATGTATTTTTCATTGCAATGTTTCCTTTCCTTTTTTTTGTTTTGCATGCAATTTCTATGTTATACATTTTGGGGCAGATTTATGAAAAGTGGCGCTGTACCTAGTGCAGCGCTACTTTTCTTGCGCCCCACTATCGCCACCATGTGTGCGCCATATTTAAAATACGGCGCTCCATGGCGGTAGTCATCGTGACGAGTGTCATAATTTTTTACGTTAGTCCGGTGCGATGCAGGATTAGCGTAAAAAATTATGACGCTAATCCTGCAAAGTACCCAGAGGCCCACTGAACACAATGGGAGCCTCTTTTTGACACCTGCTCTTAGCAGGCGCTAAAAAATGCAGATGAAAATGACGCAAAAAAAATCTCATAGATTTTTTCGCAGCATTTTTTCAGCCCCCCCTACAGCCGGAACGTCCCCCTTGCATACATTATGCTTGACGCAGGCATAATGTGGCGCAAGGGGTTACAAAATGGCACAATGTTGTGCAAGCATTGCACCACTTTGTGAATACGGCGCAGCGTTTTTGGCCTTCTAATGCCACATTAGCGTAAAAAAAAAAGTGCTAATGTGGCATTAGAATGGCGCTAGACCCACATAAATCTGTGCCTTTATTTCTCTAGGGAGTGTATCTATTTACCACAGTAGTCGTAAGGTGCATCATCCAAATGTAAGATCTACATTTAATTCAACACCTATAAGATGTTAAACCTCTCTCCACAGTCAGTGTAATAAACAACTGTCACGTGGATCGCTTTTAATTGTAAGGGATTTAATGAAAAACGTACATTTATGCTGGTTTTCCTACCCCTAAATTTGCATATTTTTATGTGTTCTTTCATATAAGCCAGGTTGGAGTTAGCCGTAGACACTGTAAAGTGTTCATCTGTGTGCACGGGTGCGGTAAGGTATTTGATCTATGTGTGCATGGGTGCTGTAAGGTGTTGATCTGTGTTCATGGGTGCTGTAAGGTGTTGATCTGTGTTCATGGGTGCTGTAAAGTGTTGATATGTGTGCATGGGTGCTGTAAAGTGTTGATATGTGTGCATGGGTGCTGTAAGGTGTTGATCTGTGTTCATGGGTGCTGTAAAGTGTTGATATGTGTGCATGGGTGCTGTAAAGTGTTGATATGTGTGCATGGGTGCTGTAAAGTGTTGATCTGTGTGCTTGGGTGCTGTAAGGTGTTAATCTATGTGTACGGGTGCTGTAAGGTGTTGATCTGTGTTCATGGGTGCTGTAAAGTGTTGATATGTGTGCATGGGTGCTGTAAAGTGTTCATCTGTGTGCATGAGTGCTGTAAGGTGTTGATCTGCGTGCTTGGGTGCTGTAAGGTGTTAATCTATGTGTACGGGTGCTGTAAGGTGTTGATCTGTGTTCATGGGTGCTGTAAAGTGTTGATATGTGTGCATGGGTGCTGTAAGGTGTTGATCTGTGTTCATGGGTGCTGTAAAGTGTTGATATGTGTGCATGGGTGCTGTAAAGTGTTCATCTGTGTGCATGGGTGCTGTAAGGTGTTGATCTGTGTGCTTGGGTGCTGTAAGGTGTTGATCTATGTGTACGGGTGCTGTAAGGTGTTGATCTGTGTTCATGGGTGCTGTAAAGTGTTGATATGTGTGCATGGGTGCTGTAAAGTGTTCATCTGTGTGCATGGGTGCTGTAAGGTGTTGATCGGTGTGCTTGGGTGCTGTAAGGTGTTAATCTATGTGTACGGGTGCTGTAAGGTGTTGATCTGTGTTCATGGGTGCTGTAAAGTGTTGATATGTGTGCATGGGTGCTGTAAGGTGTTGATCTGTGTGTGCTTGGTGGACTTTGTCAAGAGCGGTGTGTTGATCTATATGAATGCTTTGTGTGTGCACGGATACCCAAGGTTGTGCTTGTTTAGTACCCTAGTGCCCCCTCAAGCTCCAGTGTGGAGAAGTCACATTTAGCAAGTCTCCTCCTGGACACCTGCTCTCCCTCGTCTACACTGTAGAGAAATAACGTTTTTCAATTTATCTTGGTAGCAACATCTATTTAGAAAGTAAATAAACTCCCAATGAAGGTCACTGAAGAAAAAACAGTATTTTCTTGTGCTTTCAGTGTATTTTTGTCAACAATGTATTTATGCGGTAAAACGAAGACATTGATAAATACGGCGGGTTGGTCACGGTCAGTGCACCTGCTGTAACCTTCCCTGGCCAGGAGGCAGAGATGCCTTCCCATCGGGGCTTGTGCTGTGTCCAAGGGAGGGGACCGGTGCAGGGGAGAGTGGATGGGGGGCGGGGGCGAGCAGTGGCAATGATTTTTAAAGAGAACGAATCCTTCCCTCCCCAAAGGTCTGGCCTCACGCGGGCATGTGACAACAACGCCCAAGATTAATGACATCTTCACACTGAGGGCTCCTTGTCTCCTGTTTATTAACAGACCCTGACTTTGTCCAGGTTGAACAGCCACACGCTTCCCCCGCCTACAAAAGAAACAAGCATTTTCAATGCAACGGGTCTCGCATTTGTTGGAGTTAGAGCTATTAGTGCTGTAAAGCAAAAAAAACGCAGCGCAATGGTGCTATGTAACATGCCGCGCCATCGCGCTGCATGGAAAATAAACAGATAAAGTAGTCTGAACTCCAGTCTGAAAACATCGAGCCTCGTATGTTTTCAGTAGTTTACCAGTGCTGTGTAGGTGGGCTAAACACCGAAAAAGCATGACGCATGCATGCCTTTCACAAATGAAAGCAAGCAGAGTTTAAACGGCAAGCCCACAAACCAATGTAAGTGACTGACGTGGCATGGGCGTGGTTTAAAGCCCAAAGGAAGATTTCAGAATGGACGGAGCGCTCAGTGCTCACCCATAATAAACCACATTGAATGTATTTTTCATTGCGATGTTTCCTTTCCTTTTTTCGTTTTGCATGCAATTTCTATGTTATACATTTTGGGGCAGATTTATGAAAAGTGGCGCTGTACCTAGTGCAGCGCTACTTTTCTTGCACCCCACTATCGCCACCATGTGTGCGCCATATTTAAAATATGGCGCACCATGGCGGTAGTCTTAGTGACGAGTGTCATAATTTTTTAAGTTAGTCTGGTGCTCTGCAGGGTTAGCGTAAAAAATTATGACGCCAATCCTGCAAAGTACCCAGAGGCCCACTGAACACAACGGGAGCCTCTTTTTAACACCTGCTCTTAGCAGGTGCTAAAAAATGCAGATGAAAATGACGCAAAAAAACTCATAGATTTTTTCGCAGCATTTTTTCAGCCCCCCCCCTAGAGCCGGAACGTCCCCCTTGCATACATTATGCTGGCGCAGGAATAATGTGGCGCAAGGGGTTACAAAATGGCACAATGTTGTGCAAGCATTGCGCCACTTTGTAAATACGGCGCAGCGTTTTTGGCCTTGTAATGCCACATTAGCGTAAAAAAAAAGTGCTAATGTGGCATTAGAATGGCGCTAGACCCATATAAATCTGGGCCTTTATTTCTCTAGGAAGTGTATCGATTTACCACAGTAGTCGTAAAGTGCATCATCCAAATGTAAGATCTACCTCTAATTCAACACCTACAAGGTGTTAAACTTCTCTCCACAGTCAGTGTAATAAACAACTGTCACGTGGATCGCTTTTAATTGTAAGGGATTTCATGAAAAACAGATATTTATGCTGGTTTTCCTACCCCTAAATTTGCATATTTTTATGTGTTCTTTCATATAAACCAGGTTGGAGTTAGACGTAGACACTGTAATGTGTTAATCTGTGTGCACAGGTGCTGTACAGTGTTAATCTGTGTGTACGGGTGCTGTAAAGTGTTAATCTGTGTGCACGGGTGCTGTAAGGTATTAATCTATGTGTACGGGTGCTGTAAGGTGTTGATCTGTGTTAATGTGTGCTGTAAAGTGTGAATCTGTGTGCATGGGTGCTGTAAAGTGTTGGTCTGTGTTCATGGGGGCGGAAAGATGTGAATCTGTGTGCACAGGTGCTGTAAAGTGTTAATCTGTGTGCAAGGGTGCGGTAAGGTATTGACGTGTGCAAAGGTGCTGTAAAGTGTTAATCTGTGTGCATGGGTGCTGTAATGTGTGAATCTGTTTGCATGGGTGCTGTAAGGTGTTGATCTGTGTTCATGGGGGCTGTAAAGTGTTCATCTGTGTGCACGGGTGCGGTAAAGTGTGAATCTGTGTGCTTGGGTGCTGTAAAGTATTAATCTGTGTGCACGGGTGCTGTAAGGTGTTGATCTGTGTTCATGGGTGCTGTAAAGTGTTGATATGTGTGCATGGGTGCTGTAAAGTGTTGATATGTGTGCATGGGTGCTGTAAGGTGTTGATCTGTGTGCTTGGGTGCTGTAAGGTGTTAATCTATGTGTACGGGTGCTGTAAGGTGTTGATCTGTGTTCATGGGTGCTGTAAAGTGTTGATATGTGTGCATGGGTGCTGTAAAGTGTTCATCTGTGTGCATGGGTGCTGTAAGGTGTTGATCTGTGTGCTTGGGTGCTGTAAGGTGTTAATCTATGTGTACGGGTGCTGTAAGGTGTTGATCTGTGTTCATGGGTGCTGTAAAGTGTTGATATGTGTGCATGGGTGCTGTAAAGTGTTGATATGTGTGCATGGGTGCTGTAAGGTGTTGATCTGTGTGTGCTTGGTGGACTTTGTCAAGAGCGGTGTGTTGATCTATATGAATGCTTTGTGTGTGCACGATACCCAAGGTTGTGCTTGTTTAGTACCCTAGTGCCCCCTCAAGCTCCAGTGTGGTGAAGTCACATTTAGCAAGTCTCCTCCTGGACACCTGCTCTCACTCGTCTACATTGTAGAGAAATAACGTTTTTCAATTTATCTTGGTAGCAACATCTATTTAGAAAGTAAATAAACTACAAATGAAGGTCACTGAAGAAAAAACAGTCTTTTCTTGTGCTTTCAGTGTATTTTTGTCAACAATGTATTTATGCGGTAAAACGAAGACATTGATAAATACGGCGGGTTGGTCACGGTCAGTGCACCTGCTGTAACCTTCCCTGGCCAGGAGGCAGAGATGCCTTCCCATCGGGGCTTGTGCTGTGTCCAAGGGAGGGGACCGGTGCAGGGGAGAGTGGATGGGGGGCGGGGGCGAGCAGTGGCAATGATTTTTAAAGAGAACGAATCCTTCCCTCCCCAAAGGTCTGGCCTCACGCGGGCATGTGACAACAACGCCCAAGATTAATGACATCTTCACACTGAGGGCTCCTTGTCTCCTGTTTATTAACAGACCCTGACTTTGTCCAGGTTGAACAGCCACACGCTTCCCCCGCCTACAAAAGAAACAAGCATTTTCAATGCAACGGGTCTCGCATTTGTTGGAGTTAGAGCTATTAGTGCTGTAAAGCAAAAAAAACGCAGCGCAATGGTGCTATGTAACATGCCGCGCCATCGCGCTGCATGGAAAATAAACAGATAAAGTAGTCTGAACTCCAGTCTGAAAACATCGAGCCTCGTATGTTTTCAGTAGTTTACCAGTGCTGTGTAGGTGGGCTAAACACCGAAAAAGCATGACGCATGCATGCCTTTCACAAATGAAAGCAAGCAGAGTTTAAACGGCAAGCCCACAAACCAATGTAAGTGACTGACGTGGCATGGGCGTGGTTTAAAGCCCAAAGGAAGATTTCAGAATGGACGGAGCGCTCAGTGCTCACCCATAATAAACCACATTGAATGTATTTTTCATTGCGATGTTTCCTTTCCTTTTTTCGTTTTGCATGCAATTTCTATGTTATACATTTTGGGGCAGATTTATGAAAAGTGGCGCTGTACCTAGTGCAGCGCTACTTTTCTTGCACCCCACTATCGCCACCATGTGTGCGCCATATTTAAAATATGGCGCACCATGGCGGTAGTCTTAGTGACGAGTGTCATAATTTTTTAAGTTAGTCTGGTGCTCTGCAGGGTTAGCGTAAAAAATTATGACGCCAATCCTGCAAAGTACCCAGAGGCCCACTGAACACAACGGGAGCCTCTTTTTAACACCTGCTCTTAGCAGGTGCTAAAAAATGCAGATGAAAATGACGCAAAAAAACTCATAGATTTTTTCGCAGCATTTTTTCAGCCCCCCCCCTAGAGCCGGAACGTCCCCCTTGCATACATTATGCTGGCGCAGGAATAATGTGGCGCAAGGGGTTACAAAATGGCACAATGTTGTGCAAGCATTGCGCCACTTTGTAAATACGGCGCAGCGTTTTTGGCCTTGTAATGCCACATTAGCGTAAAAAAAAAGTGCTAATGTGGCATTAGAATGGCGCTAGACCCATATAAATCTGGGCCTTTATTTCTCTAGGAAGTGTATCGATTTACCACAGTAGTCGTAAAGTGCATCATCCAAATGTAAGATCTACCTCTAATTCAACACCTACAAGGTGTTAAACTTCTCTCCACAGTCAGTGTAATAAACAACTGTCACGTGGATCGCTTTTAATTGTAAGGGATTTCATGAAAAACAGATATTTATGCTGGTTTTCCTACCCCTAAATTTGCATATTTTTATGTGTTCTTTCATATAAACCAGGTTGGAGTTAGACGTAGACACTGTAATGTGTTAATCTGTGTGCACAGGTGCTGTACAGTGTTAATCTGTGTGTACGGGTGCTGTAAAGTGTTAATCTGTGTGCACGGGTGCTGTAAGGTATTAATCTATGTGTACGGGTGCTGTAAGGTGTTGATCTGTGTTAATGTGTGCTGTAAAGTGTGAATCTGTGTGCATGGGTGCTGTAAAGTGTTGGTCTGTGTTCATGGGGGCGGAAAGATGTGAATCTGTGTGCACAGGTGCTGTAAAGTGTTAATCTGTGTGCAAGGGTGCGGTAAGGTATTGACGTGTGCAAAGGTGCTGTAAAGTGTTAATCTGTGTGCATGGGTGCTGTAATGTGTGAATCTGTTTGCATGGGTGCTGTAAGGTGTTGATCTGTGTTCATGGGGGCTGTAAAGTGTTCATCTGTGTGCACGGGTGCGGTAAAGTGTGAATCTGTGTGCTTGGGTGCTGTAAAGTATTAATCTGTGTGCACGGGTGCTGTAAGGTGTTGATCTGTGTTCATGGGTGCTGTAAAGTGTTGATATGTGTGCATGGGTGCTGTAAAGTGTTGATATGTGTGCATGGGTGCTGTAAGGTGTTGATCTGTGTGCTTGGGTGCTGTAAGGTGTTAATCTATGTGTACGGGTGCTGTAAGGTGTTGATCTGTGTTCATGGGTGCTGTAAAGTGTTGATATGTGTGCATGGGTGCTGTAAAGTGTTGATATGTGTGCATGGGTGCTGTAAGGTGTTGATCTGTGTGTGCTTGGTGGACTTTGTCAAGAGCGGTGTGTTGATCTATATGAATGCTTTGTGTGTGCACGATACCCAAGGTTGTGCTTGTTTAGTACCCTAGTGCCCCCTCAAGCTCCAGTGTGGTGAAGTCACATTTAGCAAGTCTCCTCCTGGACACCTGCTCTCACTCGTCTACATTGTAGAGAAATAACGTTTTTCAATTTATCTTGGTAGCAACATCTATTTAGAAAGTAAATAAACTACAAATGAAGGTCACTGAAGAAAAAACAGTCTTTTCTTGTGCTTTCAGTGTATTTTTGTCAACAATGTATTTATGCGGTAAAACGAAGACATTGATAAATACGGCGGGTTGGTCACGGTCAGTGCACCTGCTGTAACCTTCCCTGGCCAGGAGGCAGAGATGCCTTCCCATCGGGGCTGGTGCTGTGTCCCAGGGAGGGGCCCGGTGCAGGGGAGAGTGGATGGGGGGCGGGGGCGAGCAGTGGCAATGATTTTTTAAAGAGAATGAATCCTTCCCTCCCCAAAGGTCTGGCCTCACGCGGGCATGTGACAACAACGCCCAAGATTAATGACATCTTCACACTGAGGCCTCCTTGTCTCCTGTTTATTAACAGACCTTGACTTTGTCCAAGTTGAACAGCCACACGCTTCCCCCGCCTACAAAAGAAACAAGCATTTTCAATGCAACGGGTCTCGCATTTGTTGGAGTTAGAGCTATTAGTGCTGTAAAGCAAAAAAAAATGCAGCGCAATGGCGCTATGTAACATGCCGCGCCATCGCGCTGCATGGAAAATAAACAGATAAAGTAGTCTGAACTCCAGGCTGAAAACATCGAGCCTTGTATGTTTTCAGTAGTTTACCGGTGCTGTGTAGGTGGGCTAAACACCGGAAAAGCATGACGTATGCACGCCTTTCACAAATGAAAGCAAGCAGAGTTTAAACGGCAAGCCCACAAACCAATGTAAGTGACTGACGTGGCATGGGCGTGGTTTTAAGCCCAAAGAGAGATTACAGAATGGACGGAGCGCTTTGTGCTCACCCATAATAAACCACATTGAATGTATTTTTTCATTACAATGTTTCCTTTCCTTTTTTTGTTTTGCATGCAATTTCTATGTTATACATTTTGGGGCAGATTTATGAAAAGTGGCGCTGTACCTAGTGCAGCGCTACTTTTCTTGCGCCCCACTATCGCCACCATGTGTGCGCCATATTTAAAATATGGCGCACCATGGCGGTAGTCATCGTGACGAGTGTCATAATTTTTTCCATTAGTCCGGTGCTCTGCAGGGTTAGCGTAAAAAATCATGACGCTAATCCTGCAAAGTACCCAGAGGCCCACTGAACACAATGGGAGCCTCTTTTTAACTCTTGCTCTTGACAGGCGATAAAAAATGCAGATGAAAATTCCGCAAAAAAATCTCATAGGTTTCTTTGCAGCATTTTTTCAGCCCCCCCTAGAGTCGGAACGTCCCCCTTGCATACATTATGCTTGGCGCAGGCATAATGTGGCGCAAGGGGTTGCAAAGTGGCACAATGCTGTGCAAGCATTGCACCACTTTGTAAATATGGCGCAGCATTTTCGTCCTTCTAACGCCACATTAGCGTAAAAAAAAAAATGATGCTAATGTGGCGTTAGAATGGCGCTAGACCCACATAAATCTGGGCCTTTATTTGTCTAGGAAGTGTAGTCGTAAGGTGCATCATCCAAATGTAAGATCTACCTCTAATTCAACACCTACAAGATGTTAAACCTTTCTCCACAGTCAGTGTAATAAACAACTGTCATGTGGATCGCTTTTAGTTGTAAGGGATTTAATGAAAAAATACATTTATGCTGGTTTTCCTACCCCTAAATTTGCATACTTTTATGTGTTCTTTCACATAAGCCAGGTTGGAGTTAGACGCACATTTTTTCATTGACTTTAGAAGTCCTTTCTCTCACTTAAAATATGTTCCCTAACCTTCATTTTTCCACCCTGCAAGACAATTGCTGCGCACATGCGGTGAACGCGCTCTCTTTTGCACTTTTGTAGCTATTTATGGACATTCACACATTTCCGAAGGCAGAACGCCTGGTACCCATGTAACTGCTGGAAAAGTGTGGCAGCTGTTACCATGAGATTTACTAAAAAGGTGCAATTATTCCAGTTCTCCTACGTTGCATTTTTTATATATTGCATGAAACACACTGGTTGCAGTTAGACAATGAGGGATTTTAGTTAAATATGGAAATCCTTTTAAGCCTCTCTTCAAACACGTCACTGAATCATCCTTCACACCTCTTCACCCAGTGAACACTCGGGTCCCTGCCCGTCCCACATCCGTGCACCAGTTACATATGAATCTCAGAGCTGTATCTTCTGTCCTGAGACGTGTGGCGATCCAAGTATATTTGTTGTAAGTAGTATATACCACAAATATACATCGGAGTGTGTGTTCACCTCATTTTTTGTAGGATTTGCCTGACTGCTCTTCTCACAAGTGAAATTTAAGACAAAATCTAAGAGTGCGTCGGTTACAGACTCATAAGGTGTTGAGGTGGCAAGATCAGTGCTTAATTTGTGCTTGTTGTTTCCGGTGCTGAGCAGCGGCACTTATTTTTGAGGGCCGGCGCTTATTTTTCTGCCTCAAGGATTTGCTGCGAGCAAAAGGCACATATGAGAAAGACGGAAGAAGAGAAAAACGGGAAAGCGTCACAAAGGGAGAAAGCAAAAGGCTGCCAGAGTGAGCTGAAGGGGCAGGGAGTGGCTTTATATGGACTGAAGAGGCCCGAGATGGCTTCAGGATTACGCTGCCTCAGTATTCCGTGTTCCCACATTTAATTGCAGCAGCCGCATGTTTAAAAGGAGGGCTTTGGGCACCGGCACGTTTTTATTTACAAATTAAGCACTGGGCAAGATCGAATAAAATGACCACATGCGCCAGAGAAACAACTACTATATATATAAAAGAAAGTAAACTATCTGGGATGATTGGGTGACCCTATTCCGAAATAACTAGGACTGAGATTAAAGGTCTTAAATATTACACCAATGCCACCATTATGGTCCTCAAAGGACATGTCATCTAGAAAGCATGCACAAAACTTTGACATTAAGGCCCATATTTATACTTTTTAAGCGCCGCATTCGCGACGCTTTTTGACGCAAAAACGGCACAAACTTACTAAATACAATTGTATTTTGCAAGTTTGCACCCCTTTTGCGTAAAAAAATGACGCAAATGCGGCGCTAAAAAAGAATAAATATGGGCCTAAGTGCCCCCAAAATGCACAGAAGTGTAATGTAGATGGGATGAACCGATATAATGTTATTATGTCATAATCGCTGCCTCATGGGACTTGCACTTGTTTACATCATCCTTTAAAACAAGCTAGAAAGGATCGAGTGCCGCACTGTACACTTATAAATAAAATAAACATGATTTGCGTCTGTTTTATTGATGCAGCCCCAATCAGAGGCAGCTGGTGACATAGGAAAGTGGGTGGGGCGTAAAAGCTGTCGGTGTGTTGCGCCACGAGCGAAGCGAGTGAGCACAACTGTCATGAAAGTGGGTTTGGGGGGGGGGTTCTCCCCCCCCCAAGAAAATTTTGAAAAAAAGAGTGGGAAAATAACAAATTTTAAAGCAAATTTGATTAAGCAAGCTGGGTTAAAAAACAATTGTGATAGTGTAGAGTTGAAATATTTAAACACTTGAAAAATACTCCTTATTTTACAGAATTAATATTGTTTAGTCACTGTAGTGTGCAGATTTTACAGTGCAACCAGTAAGGTTTTTAATGATCTTACCTACACACATGGTAGTCTAGTCTGTCCACTCTCTGCAGGGCACCTGTCTGACATTTTCTTCTTACAGTCTTGCTATGACGTAAATAAAAACATTTAATGATATTGAGATAGCGGCTTGATTCTGTAACTAGAGAACTTTATAATGGACAGAAATAACAGTGCTTATTACCTCACATATTTCTTTATCTAAATACCTTTACAAATAAAATCAAAGAAAACATAAGCTATTGTGACTTGTTAGTCTGGACGCAATGAGAAAGTAAGACAACCCGTGAACGGCACCCACCAAGACATCTCACGTCTTGTTCATGGGATGAATACATATGGCCACATCACCCTCATCCTGATGGACTAGCTCCCCTTGCTGGCACAAAAAACAAGCATTTGCAATGCAATGGGTCTCGCGTTTGCTCATGTTAGAGCTGATCGCGTTGTAAACTCCTAACCCGACTTTTCACCTATCGGGCAAAAGTGTATTTATGTACATTACCCGAAAAAGGTAAATTAATTATGTAAAGCACACAACTTCTGCCAAGCGAGATCGCGCTCGTAAATGAGAGAGAAAGAAGTCCACGAGCCCGATGGAAAACAGCGAGCCTCGCATGTTTTCTGTACTTGGTCGCTGCGCTGGAGGAGGGCTAGCCACTGGAAAAGGCATGACGGATGCGTGCCTTCGACTAATGAAAGCAAGCAGATTTTATTAGGCAAGCCCATGAACCAATATAAAACACTGACGTGAGGTTGACAGGGCTCCGAGCCCTTTTCTAAACACTAAAGCGTCTCGCTGCGATACACATGCGCGAGCGCATGCAACGCAGGCTCGACCCTAAACAGATGCATCATTCACAAACATGGTAAATGATGCAGCAGGTTGAAAATAGGTAGTGGGCCAACAAAGCCGCCATGACCAGTAGCCCCCCGCTTATCTTGGGGACAAGTACACCATTTCTTATGGCTCCGGATCAGCCAGGGCACCATTCCTGCAGCCAGACAAGGTCTTCTCAGAGGGAATGTGTGCTGCAGATGAACCTGCAGAGCACATCTTAAGTGCTAGCTCCCTTGGCACAGGCATGAGCAGACTAGTTTGCCTTAAAAGCAAGGCTGTGATTTCCTTTCTCAGTGTATACGCTACAGCCCAAGACCATTTGTCGTGCCTTTCTTACAGCCTCCCCGGCCCGTTTATCATGTCCTGACAATGGATTGTGTATTTAGTGCTTGCATTTGGAAGCAGGGGTACCTGCTTTTGGCAGTTACTAGGCTTCAAGCCATTTGATCTCTGACATAGAGCTGGGGCTCAGGGCTGTAAATCACTTTGATCAAGGAAATCGCAGGCCGCAGCGCCTCGAATAAAGCAGGACTGAATCATCCAAATGTAAGGAATTAACATCAAAGCAGAACAGGAGAGAAACATCCCCTCTTGTTTGCATTAGGAAACAACATTTTGTCAAGGAATCAGAACCTCCTCCACTTGGTGAGACAGCCGTGCCATCGTGTTAGCAGTCTGTAGGCCGTGCGACTGGCGAGTGCTACTGCTGCGTGACGCAGAAGGTGCCCACACCCCGCGTCATCAAGAGAAGTTTCAATGCTGGTATCACACAGACGAGAAACAACATAGAGCAGTTTCACCAACTGCAAAATGGCGGCAGTCAGGCTGACACAAACACTGATCTCATGAACATTTAAGACTTTTTCTTTTTTTTTTTAAACCATATTTTATCATGATTTTAAGTTTTCATTGCAAACAGACAGTCGACAATTAGTCTATATTTCTCAATTAACAAGTGAGACGTGTCTACGGTGATTATCAATTCAATGTTCATACACAATAAGGTCTAACATAAAACTGCACATTAACTACCCACCCTTATCCCACCCCAATTCCCTCCCTTAGTGAGCTTCTATGGTGTGTTTAAGGTCTCTTTGTGGCGCTGCGCTAGCATGACTCTTGAAGGACAGAATCCTAATGTGAGAATTGGGTCTTCTATTGTGGTGTTTGATTCTGGGTATTGGCTTTGAGGGCCTCGAGTAAACTCTCCCATCCCTTAGCTACTTCTAGGGGTCTGATTACACGTCTGGCTTCTCGGTGAAGAATAGTCCCTTCGCTGCTCGTCCACTTAGTTAATTCAGTTTTCCAATGGGACGCTCTGGGTCCCCTCGGGTTTTTCCAAGATGCCGCGATCTCTCGCCTAGCCAGTGAAAGGGCCAGTCCTTGAAACCTATCTGAGACTTTATGCTTAACAAGGTGTGGAAACCAGTACAAGAGGCAGTGCCCCATAGTACGGGGTATTTCTCTTTCTATAAGTCGCGACAGGGTGAGGAGCACTTCGGTCCAGTAGTGGTCCAGGCTGGGACAATCCCAGAACATATGTCTGAATTCGGCCCCTATCAAGCCACATCTAGGGCAGCCCTCTGTCACCTTACCAAAATATTTGTTAATACGTGCTGGTGTCAAGTATGCTTGGTGGAGCACATAAAAATTTATGAGTTTGAATCTGGCATTTCGTGTTGCTCTAGGAAGTCCCTTTAGGATACGCTCCCACTCCTCTTATGGAATATCTAGATTTAGATCTTTTTCCCATGCATGTCTAAGTAGGGTCAGGGGGACCGTTTTATATGCCCGTAATAGGCCATAGAGGGTCGAACCTGCTTTGTGTTTGCCGGTTGCAGAAGCCAGATAAGTGCATACCGACTGGGTTGTGGGTTCCCCCCCTCTCTTCTACCAGTGCCTACGGATGCAGGCCACCATTGCCCTGTGCACCAGAAAGTGCCCCCCTGGCAGTCCAAATTCCACCCTAAGGGCCTCAAAGGACATCAGCTCCCGTCTTTAAATAATTCACCTACCGTAAGAATCCCAGCCTCAACCCAATATTTAAGGTCATTCCACGAGCCCCAATGCGGGATGGCCCGTAGTGACCGAAGAGGGAGTTCTGGGGAGTAGGGGAACTTCACCCCGATTCTTCGCAGAAAAGTCCTCCAGCACCGCGCCAGGATTTTCAATTCCAGAGGGTCTTGTTTACTATCCCCAGGGGTTCTTAATAAGACCTCAAACAATCTGGATTCTAGGGGCGTAAACGCCTTCACAGTTGTTCCCCCCTCCGCTCTATTTCACCTCCATTGTGCTAACCACTGAAGCTTAGCCGCCATATAATAAGATTCAAAATCTGGTACTGCTAGGCCGCCGTCTGAGGTCTGACGCTGGAGTTTAGATAGAGCTACTCTCCTCCTACCTTCTCCCCATATAAATGATGTTGTCATTGTTTCTAGATCTTTAAAGATCACTCTGGGAATCCAAATAGGCAGCACCGTGAAATGGTATAGCAGTCTTGGGAGTACTATCATTTTGAGGACTGCTATTCTCCCTGCCACTGATAATGGTAAGGTCTGCCAGAAGGGCATACATGCCTTTATAGAGCGCATGGAGCTACCAATGTTGCCCTCCAGGATATCCTGTGAATCATGGTAAATTTTTACACCCAGATAGGGGAGCCCATTCGGGATCCATCTGACTAGCTCTAAGTTTGGCGGAGGTGCCCAGGGTCCCCCCAACGGGAACAGGCCAGTTTTGTCCCAGTTTACTTTCAGACCGAGCATCTTTCAAACCGGGATAACATACGATGTGCCCATGGTAGATCTCTCTAGACGTCTTCCAGGAATATTAAAAGGTCGTCAGCATATAGGGCTGTGCGATGTCTCTCGCCTCTTGCCATTATTCCCGCCCCCCCTCCTCCTGTCCTAGCTGCAGCTGCTAAAGGTTCCATTCCCAGGGCAAATAGAAGTGGGGATATGGGGCAGCCCTGCCTAGTTCCTCTTTCAACCACATAGCTCCTGGATATTGTCCGTCCCGTTCGCACTCTAGCCGTGGGTTTAGTATATAAGAGTTTCACCCAGGAGATGTAGTCAGGTCCTATTTTAAGGTGGGCCATCACTGTGCAGAGAAACTCCCAATTCAGACTGTCTACTGCCAAAACTCCAGTGGGGGAGGCCCCGGCTGACTGGTCTCTCGTGATGGCTAGTAGTCTGCGGATGTTGCTGGCAGTGATACGCCCCGGGATGAAGCCTGCCTGATCTGGGTTTATCAATGTGGTCATATATGGGAGCAGTCTGGTTGCTGAAATTTTACTGAGAATTTTATAATCAAGGTTTAACATGGATAATGGTCTGTATGCCCCCACCTTTGTAGCGTTTTTACCAGGTATGAGGAGGGGAGTTATAATCGCCTCTCGGGCCGTTGACAGCAGTTTGCCCTGTTCTTTGGCAGTTTTGTATAGGCTTTCTAGTCGCGGTGAAAGTATGTCTGTGTAAGTGGCATAAAACTCTATAGGGAGGCCATCTGTCCCCGGGGTTTTTCCCTCTAGCCAGACTTTTAATAGCTTCTCTGATTTCTGTTTGTGTTATGGGCCCATCCAGTTGTCCTGGAACTTCAGGTGGTAGTGAGTTCAATTGCAGCCCCGTTAAGTACCCCATTATGGTCCCTGAGGAGTGATTGATTCTATTCTTGTATAGGTGTTCGTAAAAGGATGTGACGCGCGTGTTGATTTGTTCCTGTCCGTATATATGAACCCCCTTTTCTGTGGTTAAATCCATTATAACTGGGGACCTAAGGGACTTTGAAACTACCCATGCGAGTAGGCGGCCCGCTTTGTCTCTCTCCCCATGCACATGAGCAATGTAACTTCTATAGTCGAAGCATCGGAGGCGTTCTGTACAATCTGCTACCTCCGCCCTCAGTTCCAAAATGGATTTCTGTAGGTGTGGGTTCTCAGGTAGGTTTTTCTCAGCCTCCCTCAATTTGTCCTCCGCTTGTTCTGTCTCCCCTATTAGAGTCCTACGCACACCCAACGCACCCGCTATACATTTCCCCGTTATCATTACTTTAAAGGCGTCCCATTCGTTCAAGGGGTTACCAGCAGTTGTGTCATTATCTTTAAAAAACTGAGTGATATGCTGCGGTAACTCATCTCGAAAGAGTGGATCCTCGAGAGTTTCAGGTTTTAGCCTCCAAGTGGGAATGCTGGGGATAGGAGACCCCCATCTCATTGATAATAACAGGGGATTGTGATCAGAAATAGACCGGGTTAAGTATTCCGCATTGTATACTTGGGGGTATACATCTGGGGTGCAGAGGAATGCATCTAATCTAACATGCAACTCATGTAACTGAGAGAAGAATGAGTAATCTCTTTTGTCTGGGTGTAATCTGCGCCAAGCGTCAATCAGCCCCCAGTTCCTTTGCCAGGTCGTGAAGTAACGGGCCGTTCTCATTAGTGGTGAATCATGCAGTGGCAGATGTGATCTATCCAGAATAGGGTCCCCCACGCAATTAAAATCCCCCCCAATATGACTGAGGATTGTAAATAAGGGGCCAATAAGCCTGATATGTTTGTAAAGAATTCTCCCTGCTCTGTGTTGGGCACATATACATTAATTAGCGCTAGGTCGTTACCTTCCAACCTGCCCCTAACTGCTACAAATCTGCCCTTAGGGTCTATGAGGTTATCTAGCATCTGGAAGGGGACCCCGCTCGGATCCAAACTAGAGTTCCCCTCGCAAATGCAGAAAAGGAGGTAAAGTATGCCTGGCCTCGCCATCTCTTTTGTAACGCCTTCCCCTCTGCTTGGGTCAGATGTGTTTCCTGAAGCATTGCTATCTGAATTCCCCTCTGTTGCAAGTATGATTTTTTTAAATATCTTTTGGCCATCTAATGAATGCCTCTTACATTCCACGAGAGGAATTTATATGAATTTAATGTCATCATTTTGATGACTTCGCCTCCCTCCTTGGCTAAATATCACTTCACTTGTATTGCCATTCGCTCCGCCCATTTTAATAGATACCCAAGTCAGCGCCATGTTTGTAGTAATTCTTGTCAGAAGCTCAGTTATCCCTGCCCCTAAATCCTTATAACTAATAACCCAACTCCCCATCTCCAGGACTCAAGTAGGAACATCTCTCGCCCAAACAAAAAATATATAACCAATGTGTCAAAGAGGGGGAGTGCTCTTATCTCGAATCCAAAGTGCACTGTGACACCGTCTCCCCGTCTCAGGGTAAATAGTATTGTTCCTATTTTTCTGCGAGATCGGCCATTGTGCAGTAGGGTCAAGAGATGATCCCGGATTAGATCTTCGCCATCTCTTTAGTTGGAGCATCCTCTCAATCCTGGGCATTACTGTTTCCTATAAGCAGGCTCAGACAATGTCTCCTCAAATGATGCAGTCCGAAGTGCCAGGTGTCACACTGGGGCCGACCCTGTCCGGTGAGTGCGATAGTTCCGATTCCAGTTCAGATCCTGATATCTCTGGTTCCTCTTGCGTCAGTTTATAGGAGCCCGGGTCTGGGCTTCCAAGGGAAGCAGCTGCCTCCATCGCTTTTTGTCTCTCTTTCAGTATTTCCGACGGAGATGGGCTACCCATCCGGCTGGTTCTACTGCGGTTGATTTTCTTCTGCCGTTCCGACTGGGAGGTCTCAGGACTATGCAGGTGTTCTTCTTGGGGTTGTGTGTCGATCCACTGCCAGACCTCTTCCGCGGTGTTGAAAAATTGTATGCCCATTTTGGTCACATCTCTCAGTCTTGCCGGGAACATCATTCCATATTGAATCCCCATTTTGCAGAGTCTCTATTTGGCATCCCTAAAGGAAGCTTTTTGTTTCTGTACCTTTTTGGAGAAGTCTGGGAAGATGCAGACCACCTAGTTATCTATCATACTGTCTACTCTCTTCCTGCTCTGGTTAAGCAAATAGTCTCAGTCCCTGTAATGAAGTAATTTAGCTATTATTGGTCGTGGGAGGGCCCCCGGTGGAGGGGGGCGAGCCGGGACTCGAGGCGCTCTCTCAATTGTGAAAAGGGAGATAAACCATCCTCAGCCACCTCCTCTCTCAGCCAATGCTCAAGAAACTCCACCAGGTTAGGTTTTTCGGTCTGTTCAGGTAGTCTAATCACACCTATATTGTTTCGGCGAGATCGGTTTTCCGCGTCTTCTGAACGTAGTTCTAGTGCTTGGATCCTTTTTTCCATTTGCCGCGTTGTTTTGGTGTTGTCTTTAATCTCAGGTTGTAGTTCCTCAAGTTGCTTGTCTGTGGCAGTCACTCTCTCAGCCAGGCACCAGTGATCGTCCCTGAGCACCGTAAAGTCAGTGGCCAACACGTCGATTTTTCCATCCAGCGCCACCCGGGATGCTGAGATAGCTAGTAAGACATCTTGAAGAGTAGGGTCTCCTCCCCTCCCCTCTGGGGTGGGGTCCAAAGGGTCTCCTAGATCAGCCATCTCTCTCGGGGAGGGACCATTTTTAGTTTCAGGATCTTTTTTCTTGCCCATTCTACCCATCCTGTATATCCTTCAATATACGCACCGTGGTAAGTTCTGCTCCAGTTCCGTGGGATCCATTCACGCAAAGGGTCAGGTTTGTTCTGCTTATGGGACTGTCCCTCTCCTTACATTACTTTCTTTCTTCCCAAGTTCCCAATAGCGGTCTTTATCGGTTCCCCGGTCAACTCACCGCTCAGGGAGTCAGTGGTTCGTTCTCAGCGTCAGTCCACTCCATCAGGGCTTCAGATTTTCTGTGCTCGATCTCTCCCTCTGTCGCCAGGGGGGCAGCCTCTTTAGTAGGAAGATGGTGCCCTGGGAGGCCTCCTCCGCTCTCACACGCACAGGACTGTAAATGTGATTTGCATGACTAAGAGATCCATCCTGGGTTCTCTCCAGGGGTCAAGAGCCAGCCGGTGTCCCACTTGCTTTGAAGGTATGGTCTCTATTTATTTGATAGATGGCTCAGAGCCTCGTATTGCTTCCTTAATTCAGCCCCCGTTTTTTTGGTGGCTCCAGCGTCTTTCCCCTCATGGCAACAAAGGGGCAAAGGACTCTTGCGCGTCTCTTAGCAGAAGTTAAAATATTTACTGGGTGGTAGCCGCTAAAACTGGGTTTCCCGCGGCAAGGTGCTGCTCACATGCAGCGTTTGCAATCCGCTCCTCCCAGCCTGTGTCCCCCGGGTCTCTGCTTCAGTCAGATTCAAATGGGGGGCTCTTCGAGTCTGATTACGCTCCTCAGATTTGGGCTCAGCAGGGCCCCAGGTGTTCTGCGGTCCCTGCGCAGTTCCCCCGGCAGATCCCTCGACTCCGGCGGTCCCTGAACTCACCGCTTCGGAGTCGCATCGGTGTGGTGGGTCTCTCGCGGCTCCGAGCCGCTCAGATTAGCTGCTTCAAAAGCCGGTCACCGGGTCCAAAAGCGCTCCGGTGGTGCTGCCGCTGGGCTCTTCATGTCTTCAGCCCCACTGCCAGCTGAATTGTAGGGTCCACGCAGGCCAGGATCTCCCGAGACGGGGAGAGAAGGATGGGAGCCTCACGAAGAGGCTATTACCGCATGGCGCCCAGCCACGCCCCCCATTTAAGACTTTTTCTTAAAGTTAATATTTCATCTCAGTCTGTCTGAGATGAAATGTTAACTTAATGGCAAAGTCTTAAATGTTCGTGAGATGTCGGTGTTTGTGCCAGCCTGTCTCCTGCCATTTTGCAACTCGTGTACTACCGTGGGTGCATGTGACAAGCAAGCAACATCCCAAGTCAAGTGATTTACACAGGCCTTGGACTTGGGGAAACGTAATGTCACAGTGACACAAGCGCAAGTAAGTTTGAGGAATTAAGCACGGTATACATTCCCAGTCCCACACACAAACAAATAATTGGCATCGGCGGCGTACAACATTTATTTTAAACACGCCGAGTCGGACTCGGGAAAGTTTCAGGATGACGGCCACACTCTTGGCTTGAGATTGTCTCAAATCCAAACGCCTTTCCACAAGACACTAATTAGGAAAATGTATTCATAACACGCGGCCACATATTTCTGACTCAGGCGTGCACTTTCAATGGAAAATATGAACCTCAAAGGAAGCTATTAAAACTCCTCTTCAAATAAATAAACCCCCCAAAAATAGCAGAACAAATGCAAATGTATTCGAAGTCAATGCACAGAAATGCTTATTCACACTGCAAGTCAATATTGCGAAATCTGATAAAATTCAGGACAGGCTAAAAAGTATTCAAACTGAAAACAGTGAGTTATCCGAGATGTCACAATCACTGCAATCCTAATAAATCCACCATGGTTCAGTTAAGCACAATATCAAAATTAATTAGCAGAAGAAACACGTTGGTCAATTAGATTTTTAAACACAGGCATGTCGACTGGGAAAAGCTCCTTCAAGACTCATTATGTCATGTCACACAACCACCATAGTTTTCTTAATGCATTGTTAGCTTTGCATTAGGGGAGGGGTGGTGGGAAGCCCGAGATAAGCGCTACAAAATGCAGAAAGGTCCCATAATTCTAGATTATAAGATATGTGTTTCACTCCCTTTTCTAAATCGCTCTATTTTCCAGCTTCAAATTCCACATGATGAAGCGTTTTGACTGTTTGTAAATCAAAGAATTTGTTTTGCACTTAACTAGTTTGATTCATATTAGTAAAGTGCAAAAATATTTCCTTCTTTGATTTACAATTAGACAACACGCTTAATTTAAATTTCACTGCCGCAGCTAATCTTTCAATTTGACTCCACTGTCTGATCATGATGGGATTCCTTATGGCAGTTCCGCAGAAAAACAACAAGCCCAGCACTGCAAGCTTAACTTAATAATTTAGGAAGTGACTACTTTACAAGCAACACCCTGGTTAACATTATGCCACAAATCAGGTCTGGCAAAAGTGACACACCCTACCATAGCTAAAACACATACATGTTGGACTTTTTAGTTCATGCAGGGTCATCCCAATCTTTTTGCCTCCTGCCTCCTATTTTTTCTGACCTTCTGCTGTTAGTTTTTGAACTCTGAGCACTTTACCACTGCTAACCAGTGCTAAAGTGCATATGCTCTCTGTGTAAATTGTATGTAATTGGTTTATCCATGATTGGCATATTTGATTTACTAGTAAGTCCCTAGTAAAGTGCACTAGAAGTGCCAGGGCCTGTAAATCAAATGCTACTAGTGGGCCTGCAGCACTGGTTGTGCCACCCACATAAGTAGCCCTGTAATCATGTCTCAGTAGTGTTTTCATTAAGTTACTGTGTGTGTTGGTACAAATACTTTACACCTAGCACTCTGAAGTTAAGCCTACTGCTCTGCCGAGCTAACAAGGGGGTAAGCAGGGGTTAGCTGAGGGTGATTCTCTTTTACCCTGACTAGAGTGAGGGTCCTTGCTTGAACAGGGGGTAACCTGACTGTCAACCAAAGACCCCATTTCTAATAATACAGAATTGAGAATTCAGTGGAGTCATTACACATCATTCCATATGCAAGCTCTTGCATGAGGATGGGCCCGGCAGCTGTTAATGTTTTACATTCTTACCTGGTGCTGATATGCTGAGTGGCCAGACTCCTTCAGGTATACTGCTTGCGACGGTCAACAACGAGTCACAACTCGCAACACTGCAACAGGAACCTGTCCTGCAGTGCTTTTGGTCCGGGTCTTCCCACCTGCCACACCCTTTCCCAGCTCATCACGGGGTGAGGTCCCACCCACGCCCTGTGGCAAGTTGGGAAAGGGTGGGGTGACAATGCTCTCCACTCCCTGATTGACGTGGAGGCTAAGCGCTTCAGGGCTTGAATCAAAAACGCCCAGGGCTAACTTGGCCTTCGTGTCATCAAGGGGTGGAGAATAGGCCTTGATGCTGGGTCTTTGCTGAGTTGATGACCTCACAGCTCAGCCCGGCAAATAGACTCACTTTGGGCCTGGGGATCAGTTAAAGTGATCATGTGACGTCAATTCACTTGTCCGCACTGAACACAGCAACAACAACAATGTTGGTGTTGGTGAGTGGGGGAGACTGTGTTATAAAGTTAAAAAAGAAGGTTTTATTTTTTATTTTAAAAAACAATGATCGCTTTGTTTTTTTATTGTGATTGTAAAGGGGCGGAGCCCCGACGCCCATGTACAGAAACCACCACTAGCCCTAATGTAAAATCCTTTTTGGTAATTTCAAAGCAACAAAATGCTGATTTGCATTGCTTTGAGGGAAAAAAGTAATGAAAGCAGCGCACTGCAATGACTTGTGTTACCTTGCGTCGGGAGGCATTTCATGGGTGCTGAATGGATATTTCCTTGCATCCATCCACGGATGATACACCCATATTAACAAAGATTTTTAGAAATGGGTTTGCCCTAAAATAGGCTGCCTTCCTGAGACTCGTTTAACAAGTAGAAATATCTTTATTTCTACTCAATATTTCCTCTTTGTATTTGTGCTGCATTATGCATCAAACATGCTAAGATGTAATAGTGACAAATAATAGTTTCTGTGCAGGCAGGTACTCTTTATGCACATAAACAATCCTGTCCATAACACAGTCACCCTTGCACTACAGTGCAAAGGTGCCTGCATTGGCGGTAGGCAGCACCCAGTGCACCAGTGCAAGGAAAGAGTAAAGTGTGCTGTAAGACCCGTGAGCCTTAGGGTGGTCTTCCCTCAGATGTTTTGCCTACTCCCTCCTATTTTTTCTAAATTCATTTTTGTTGACCTGAGGACTCTTTACACTTTACCACTGCTAAACAGTGTTTTTGTGCCTGTGCTCATTCCCTAAAGCATGTTCAAATAGGATTACACCTGATTTGTATATTTAATTTACTTATATGTCCTTAGTAAAGTGGTAAACCATATACTCAAGGCTGATAAAGTAAATGCTACTAGTGGGCCCGCAGCTCTTATTATGCCACTCACCCAAGGAGTCCTTTAAAACATGTTCCAGGCCTGCTTTTGAAGCCTGTATACAGTTCTAAACTCCTAATTCGACTTGGCAGAATAACTTCTTTGCCCAGCCTAAAACTCCCTTTTTAATACACATAAATCACAAGAAGGGTAGGCCCTAAATAGCCCAGAGGCCAGGATGTATGGTATTTAAAAGGTTGGACATGCACTTTAACATTTTATATTTTCTGGTAGTGCAAAACTCATAAATCTATTTTTCACAACTGTGAGGCCTACCTCTCCAATAGGATAACATTGGTTTACCTTTTTACATTTAATAAGTGATAACAGTTTTGGGAGCAGGTAGAAATGTCCTGCTTGATACCAAGAGAATAGCACTTAAAAATTATCTTTAAATGTAAAGTTGTATTTTAAGTCACAATTCTGAAAATGCCACTTTTAGAAAGTTGGCATTTTCCTGTCCTTCCCATTTGAGGAATGCAGCCTGTTTCCTGGGTCACATGACTAGGTGTAGTTGGCACATCAAAGACACTGCTTCAGCTAACACACAAAGAACTTGACACTAGCCATTTGTGTCTGCAGACAGACTAGGACCAGGACAGGACAAATTCCAGATACTTCTGTGGGCGGAAATCTCCAGAAACTTCTCCCTCTTCAAAACATGCATCAGATACACAATTGGGACCCTTAGATCCACTTTTCAGTTCACTTCCGGACTTGCAGAAGGACTCCCAGAGACTACTCCACTGCCTGTGGCCTTTTGTGTACTTTAGAGGACTATCCTGCTACTTCAAGAGGACCACCTGCTGCCTGAATCCTGCCCTGTGCTGTCAGAGATCTGCCCTTCTACTTGCGTCTCGCTTTCCTGCTTAAGCCAAGACTTCTAGAGTGACTCCAAGGGCCAGTTGGCTGGCCTTCTGATCAGAGCCTCAGGGACAGAATAGGCTCCAATTATCTTGCTCTTGCACCTAGACCCAGCCTGAGTGAGTCCTGACCCTCCATGTGGTGCCCCTTAAGTCCTGGACCCTTGGAAGTGGTGCTAAAGGTGCTCAGATAGACCAATTCCAAAACTTATGACTTAAAATCTTTCTGCCAAAGAATTCTCTGAGTACCGAGAGGAGACTGGGACCTACATGCTCATTGATCCACCTAGTGGTTCCTTTGTGGAAGCTTTAATTGTTATTACCCCTAAGCAAGATAAAGATCCCACCCTTTGTAAGAACTATCATCTTATTTCTTTGATCAATTAAGATTTCAAAATATTTGCTAAGATCCTAACATTTCGCCTAGAAACTGTTTTGCCCCTCCTTCTCAATCCCAATCAGTCTGGTTTCATTAAGGACAGGCTTGCTGCGGATATTGCCAGAATGTTCTCTAATATTCTTGCTTTGGCTAAGAAACATATTAGCCATCTTGCAGCCCTAGCTCTAGATGCTGAAAAAGCATTTGACTGCATCAATTGGCAACTTATTTTTATTACTCTAAACTGGTTTGGCTTTAGTCCCAAATGTATGTCCTTCATAAAATTATTATACAGTGACCCTTGTGTCAGTGTCTTTGTTAATCGTAATTTTTCCCCGTATTTTACTTTACATAGAGGTACAAGGTTGTCCCCACTCCCCTTTGCTTTTTATCCTTTGTCTGACATAATATTAATATATATATTATTTTTCTTTCATGAATGGATTTGCTGTAATAATCTTAATTCTGAGTTTCAACACAATTCCATAGAGAGTAAATTATCGTCTTACACTGATGATGTTCTTTTTTACATGCCCAATCCCAGGTCCTCTTTAGAGCCTTTTTATTTTTACAAGTGATCAATTTATATTCTAATATTTCTGGATATAAACTCATCTTTTCCAAAACTATAATATTGGCATTAAATTCTTATTATTATCAGTACATGGTTGCAAACACTAGCTTTACATGGTGCCCTTCCACGATTAAATAACTTGGTGTTTGGTTTTCTCCTACTATTTCCAACACAATTAGCCATAACTTTAATATTTTAAAACATAAATTACAAACGTTGCTCTCATCTTGATCCCTCTGCATTCATCATGGTGGGTCAGATTAGATACCCTCAAAATGATGATTGTTCCACATATCCTCTATACACTTTCTATGTTACTCTTCAAAATCCATAATTATTTCTTTTCACAAATTAACTCCAACTGTACAAAATGTCTTTGGAACAACAAACATCCACACATCGCCCTATCTAAACTCAAATGCCAAAAGAGTGAAGGTGGGGTCCAATTTCCTGATTTTAAGCTATATCATTCCGCTTTTGTATTTCAACATTTTTATACCTTAATTAACGTTTAGCAAGACTCTCCAATACCACAATGGATTGCATTTGAATGAGCCTTACTGAAGGACTTCTCATTCAAAGATGTGATTCATATGTCTAATAGTACCTTCATTTCCAAAATACATTTAAAAATATTCCCAATATTTATTACATACAATATTTTCTACTGATCTTAATTTTCAACAATACTTTCTATCCTCCTCAATTTGGTACAATAACTTTCTCAATCTCAAATTTAGCACCAAATGTTTTTTAATTAAAACACTGGAAAAAGAAGGGTATTATGATTGTTAACCAATTGGTAAGGGGTGACTCGGTTATACCTTTTCCTCCAATGCAAGCACAATGCGACTTACCAAGCTCTTTTTGAAGGAATATTAATCACTATCCTCTATTATCCATTCCTTTTTCATTACTCATAATTTCCCTCCTCCTCCAGTTCCACCTCTTCCTTTGACACCTTCAGATACCATTCAACATGATTATATTCCTAAAGCTGCTTGTATATACAAAATGTAACTGGCACTAACTTCTGTGTGAACCAAAACATCCATTGAAATATTATGGGAAACTGACATTTCCATATAATTTTGTGTTCATTACTGGGGTAAATTATGGCTCAAAATATTCAACACTTCCAAAGCTGTGTCTAATTTTTGGAAAACTATTTGGTCTAAGTGTTTAATGATTTTCTGAAGCTATATACAACTAACAATCCAAAATGTTTTCTTAGGCTATATCGCACCTGACTTTCATCACTTCTCCCCCAAAACTTTATTATTTGAACTTTTTATTACACTCACTTTCAAAGTTGTTCTCTCCTGTTGGAAAGTTACTTCTGAATTATCTGTGTTAACATGTCATCAATCTAGAATATCTACTGTCTCCTCATTATTGTTACGCCAGAAGATTAAATCTGATGAATATTGATCACCTTTCACTACCTATCTTCTCACTCATCATTATCTTAATTACTTATTTTTATCTTTCTTTTTCCTGCACTCCTTCTTATCTTTTGCCCCCACTCCCTTCTACTATTTCCCTTATTCCTCTTTTCTTCTTCTTCTATCCTTCGCCTTCCTTTTTATTTATATAAAATGATAAATATCTGTCATGTTTCATAAGTTTTCTCCTTTTTCAACCCTTCAAAATTGTAACACTTCCAACTTGTAATTATTATATTGCGATTACAATTGTTATTTTTCTTGTTATTGTTTATGAATCTGTCATAAAAATATTTAATTTAAAAATATATGTTTATTGAAGTCTAACAGAGACACCTTGGTCTAACAGAGACACCTTGGTCCTGAAGCCTTCCCAAATCAGGTATAACCTAGTGTAAAGCTATTAAGAATGCTTAGTGAGTGCACATCCTCCTGAAAACATATGTATGCCCTCCCTTTCACAGACTGAGTTCCAGCTAATCCTCTTATCCTTCTGTGATCAATACCATAACTATCACTGAGTTGAGTAACAAGAACTCCAGCCAAACCTATATTGTATTTAAGAAATTGTGCACCGTACTGAAAAACACTACACCGATTTCAGTGTTTTTCCATTACAGTCATGCTACACCTCAAAATGTTCTTCATTAGGATACTGGTTCAAGCATAAGATGTTTTGCAGGAACTTTAATATTGATCATCGCCGAATCCGAGAGACATTTTCTGCTTGAACCCATCTCCTACTGGTAGATAGTGTGAAATACGTACTCAAGTGATGCTCCTGCATTCTTGCATCATTTTATGACAGTTGTACTAATTGAAGAAAAAATACAATTTTGCCAACCCCTAGTTATTAATAACTCATATTATTTGAGTGCTACAAGACAATTTAGCTTGAGATTTGGCCTGGTTGAATGGTAAGTGATTCCAATAGTATTGGCATGCTTTAGAACTAGGTGGAATAGAACATTCATCCCTTGATTTCTTGAGAAGTCACACGTTTCCTCAATGAAAGCCCAGTGCCATCCATTCCCTAAACTAGGGACCCTGACTGCCTTCTGGATGTTCCTGGTCAAATAGGCTCCTCATAACTGGAGAACCCTGACTGTAACAAGTAGGAATCAAGATACTGGCCATTGAAGTCATCCAGAATCTTCAAGTTTCCAAGCCCATCCTTGCACCTGTCTTGGTATCCCGGCCAGACCTCTGACTACTTAAACAGCACTTGGTTCCCCAGAGAGGGTGTTAGCCAGAGGAAAAGGTAGTGGGGGCTACCATTTCCAGTTGCAGAAGCGTTCATTGCTTTTGAGATGGTAGATGTTGTCTAGCCTTTGGTGCAATCACAAAAGCCTTGACGGGGGTTCATTCATCTGACTGAGTGGGCCAGGCTCTGCTCTCCAAGATTAAAGGCCAGATGGCTGGGCAGTAGACACACATTGTGACTGTCGTTGACTGCAAGAGGAGGCGACCATAAAATGTACTGAATGCCAAGCCAGGTCTTCAAAGATGCAACCAGTTCTGAGATGACCGAGTCATGCAGAGGCCTATTAAATTAACAAATTACTTGGCTGTAATTAACCCAGGGACATTTTAAGGATTTTGTGGGCCCAGGGTCAAATCTATTTTGAGGGCCTCTTTTTGGAACAACTTTGAATTTATGATCCAATTTCAGCTCTTTCATGTCCTCTTTGTCCAGGTCACTGACAGTGCACAGATACACTGGTCTAAATTCAAAATGTGTTCACATTTAATGCTCAGGGATAGTGATGCATGTTCTGAATATTGTAACACACTAATTTTACTTCAAATAATCTCTGTGACACCCTCCCATTTCTTATATGTGTGATGCTATTTTGATCTAAAAGAAACTTTTTTATGTATGTTGGCTGAAATAAAAACACCTATTTCTCTGCAGAATGTCTGTAATAGACTCTCACACATCACCCACAGTAAAAACAAATTTAAAAAACTGTGTTTCAAATAATCTGTTCAAGATTTATTCAAGGTCATCAGGGCAAGACTCTCAGCAGAACAGAGCTAGATCTATTAGGGGTCCCCCTCAAAGGCTGGGGCTCGGGACCAGAGCCCACTTTGCCCATGCCTTAAAATGTCCCTAAATTACCCTTCAATCATCATGAAGATATATGAGATCATATCCTGTCCTAAAGGCGCTGTACACATTCAGGTTTATTAAGTTAATCTTCTCTTTAACTAAACAAATTTTATAGCTGCACAAAAAGTTTAATCTTCTTTAAAAGAGAGAACATTGACTGGACACTAACATTTACGGTAACTGTGCCCAAAACTATGTCACATTCTAGAAAATATGTCTGGACTAGTCCATCAAGCTACCACTGTGGAGTCAGATGTATCAAAGGAGACTTGGCTAGTTCTTTTTCTATGTAATCAGTTCCCTTGCAGCAGTTAACTCTGCCCTGAGACAAAAGGTAGAAACAACAATGCCCACCTTTGATACTGCCCAGTGCTCTCTGGCTGCCCCAGCATATGGAGAAAGGCCATCGCGTTCCCTGGTCCTCCATCCTGTACCAGGCTTCGGAGAGCAGACCCAACACAGTGACAGTCTAGGCTACTAGCTTTACTCACTCCTTCATGCTTTTGATATGCACATTTTCACTTGTGAAATCATTGTCTAGAGATCAAGTTAAGAAGTTTCAGAAAAGATTTTTCAATGAAAATCTATCGCTGTCCTTCAATTGCAATCAAGGCTATTGACGTTGAAATTGCTTGATGTCCCTAAAAACCTCTCCTCCGTCCTGATAAACCTCATTTTACTGTTTAATGCTATTATTTCACTTTGCCTGATTCTTTATGCAGCTGCATGTATGTAATGACAACTAAAGAGGAGGAGCATAAAGATTCACAGCGGAACACTTATAAAGCAAACCAAACTCAATTTTCTTGCCTAACAATCAATGCTCAAGGCATAGCTCGAATTATAAATCTCCAGGCATCTTAATTTGACCATTTATATGCATTTCATAAATGTTATGTTACATTAAAGTTTGCACTGCGTCATGTTTTTTAAACCATTTCATCATTCATCAAAAAAACAAGAAACAAAACACTAATACATTTACAAAGTTCAAGAACAGAAATAAACGCGTTGAATCATCACATCAATAAATCGCCATGTCGCAAAGATTGTTTTACAAAATTTGTTATTTCTTGATCCTACATTCCATGGACAGCAAGTGATGTGTATATCTAGTTAAAGTTCATTATCCAATTTGAGGTAGCCGAAAAATGGTCAGATCTGTGATATAGGGCCTGATTACAAGGCTACCCGCCAGGGTACCACCGTGTCCGGCTGATGGTGGCGGATGTCGGATTCAGCCTGGGCAGCGCTGCATGAAGCGCCACCATGTTGATTATGACCTGGTTCTCCGCTAGTATTTTCATGGCGGTATCACTGTCATGAAAAGGTTGGAGGAGAACAGGTGCAGGGAGCCACATGGGGGGGTCCCTGATCTGCCCATGCACTTGGCATGGGCAGTGCAGGGGTCCCCCTGAAAAGCACCCTTGCAATGCTCACTGTCTGCTATGCTATGTAGACAGTGAACAATGCGAGGGTGCCGATGCCCCCTATGGCGACTGCATTGCTGCCGGTTCGACCATGCTGCCTCCACTTTCCCGCTGGGCTGATGGGCGGAAACAAAGATTTCCGCCCATCAGCCCAGCGGAAAAGTTGCAATGGGCCTGACAGGGAGGTAGCCAACATGGCGGCAGCCTCCCCGTCGAATGTTAAGCAGATTGGTTATCCCGTCCGCCTAACTCATAATGAGGCCCATAGTGTTTTTTATGCAAGACCCTTTCCCACTCTAATGTTTATTACAAGGTTCATTTCTTGTTGGCTCCTCTGATGAACAGCAGGTTGAAGCGTTTTGGTTTACTCACCTTTCCAGGCCTCTTCAGGACCAATGGAAGACTAGTGACCATATGAAAAACACATTGAAGCCCAGAAGGGCATGCAGAGGGTAAACAATGATTCAGATCTGGTCAAACACTGGCCAGACCCAAATTGCACCCTTATCTTGGTGCACCAATCTCTCATCACAAATCATCCTCCCCATGTGTTCAGGTAAGTCTCTCTCTTTAAAATCACACCTCTGCATGTAAAAACAGTACAACACCTCACCTAGTGCCCGGGTATTATCAAATGTAGATATGGATGGTTGTATGCGAATATGTATCTGTATGGCTTGTTCCACAATGCAGTTCTCCTCTTCCCCCTCTGAAATGTGTCTAGGCAGCACTGATTTTACAGCTGCCCAATGATTTAGCAGTTGAAATGCCTGTAAACTGACCTGTGTGTCACTTTGCAATGCACCTGCACAGTGCTTGCGACAAGGAATAGGCTTCCTTTAATCTCGCCAGTGACCTTGATCAGACACCGGAGGTGGAAAGCAGGAGAATGGGAGGTCAGAAGAGACAGCATTGATAAAATAAGATGAAATGATTTGGATGTTGCGTCACTCACTACCTCTGGCACCTCAATCATATCTTACACCCTGTTCCCCATTCCCCACTTCATCAGAAGAGGAGGTAAAGCCCACATACAAGACACAATCCTAGGAATGGGATGAAATGACTTGAATACTGGGTCAGTCCCTCCCTCTGGTACCTCAGTAACATCCTAACCATCCGCTTCATCAGAAGAGGAGGTGAAGCCTACAGAAGGGACAGTGTTATCTGTAATTAGATGACCTGACTTGAATACTGCATCAGTCAATCCCTCTTGTAAACCAGTAACCTCCCACCCCCTTATCATCAGAAGAGAAGGTGAATCACACAGAAGAGACACAGTCCTAGGAATGAGATGAAATGGCTTGAATACTGGGTCATTCTCTCCTTCTGGTACCTCAGTCACATTCTCACCACCAGCTTCACCCGAAGAGGAGGTGAAGCATACAGAAGGGACAGAGTTCTCAGACTAAGGTGAAATTCCTTGACTACTGTATCTGTCACTCCCTCTGGTACCTCAGTCAGTGTTTGGACAACATATTGAGTTTTTAATATCAGAATACAGAACTATCAGAAACAAATTGTGATACGTGAATGCCGTGATGCATAAATATTGTTGTCAAAAATATGTTTTTTTCAGGTTAGTAATATCATTAACAAGAATATCATTGTTGTTAATACCGTTTTCAATAACATAGTTGTAAAGAATATTGTTTTTTATTTTGATATGTTTTAGTTCATATATTAATTTTATGTTATTATTGCTTGTGTAATTGTTATGATTGTATTTAAACATAGCTTGCAATTATAAGTGATTTAGAATTTTTAATATAATTGTTAATAGTCATTTGTAGTGTTATAGTGGGTTGTTGGGTTTGTAGGGGTATAAAGTGGGAAGACAATTAAGTAATTATTAATGAATAATACAACTTTTATTAATTATTAATTATATGAGTGATTATTAATTATATTTATTATGTTATACTGAATTATTTCAGTTATTGTTTAGCTGCAGGATACTAGGAGGGTCATTACGAGTTTGGCGATCTTTTGCCACCAGAAAAACGCCATGTTGGCGATAATCCGACAGCCATATTAAGAGATATACAATGAAGTCAGCCAAAAACCAGCCAATTTTCTGAAACTGCCAGGACACTAGAGGACGGAAAGGAGGCGGTTCCACTACCAGCACAGCTAGCCTGACAAAAATCTTCCCATCAGATTATGATCCACAAATCACGACAGTGGTTCTTCTATCGCGGAAAACCATTGGCGGTGCGAACTGCGGCAGTCTCAACTCACATCACACTGAACACAACACCATACTGGATAGTTTGAATACCCCACAGCTGACACACATCAACACACTCGACACACCAACACACTCTATTATATAACACACTCCTACACAACCCACAATCCCTTGCAAACAGAATGCCACTCACAGCCACAGAGGAGGAACAATCACAGATTTCTCAAAAAATACTTTTCACACCAATGCACATTTCACCACGCATACATCTCAAACCTGCACAGCGTACACAACACAGTATTTACAATCACACACAATACACAACAACCATCACCTACTCACATCACAGCACCTACACCACAGCACTCACGTTTTTTGCAGCCTTTATCCTTGAACACTACCTTACCTACTTTACCACCACTACCAGGACCCCACAAAATCACCCACGTTTCACAGATGATGAGTTGAGGGTCATGGTGGATGAAATTGTCAGGGTAGAGCCACAGCTGTTCAGAGCACAAGTACGGCAAACATCAATTGCCAGGAAAATTGAGTTGTGGCAAAGAATAGTCTACAGGGTCAAGGCTTTAGGCACCTATCAACACACAAGGGAGAACATCAGGAAAAGGTGGAACGACCTCCGGGGAAAGGTGCGTTCCATGAGATCCAGGCACCTGCTGGCGGTACTGAAGACTGACAGTGGGCCCCCACCTCCTCCCCTTACTTTCACATCTTGGGAGAAGAATATCTTGGATATACTGCATCCTGAGGGCCTGACAGGTATACCTGGGGGAGTGGAGTCTGGTAAGTCCACAGAACATTCATGCTACCCAATTGTTTCATCCTGCATGCTCCCTCACCACCTTACCCCACCTCAATTAACAAAAAAAAACACCACCCCTCAGTCCAAATGTCCTAATACCCGTCACTGTCATGCCACATGTCCACTAAACTCATCTGGCACCACAGCCCTTGGGAATGGCATGTGAAGTACTGGGAACCTATAGCACTACAACTCCCAGAAGTCAATATCCCACCATTATGAGAACCTGAACAGTGCACCAATAGTGAGTTGTCATGCATGTGAAACTTCCTATCAATCTAACCCATCATGAATGTCCTGTGAAACAGTTCATGGCAATAAAAGCAATGCAAAGGTCCACTCCCACTATCATTACAAGCAAAACACAGCTACGGCTGAGTGACCCATTAAACTGCCCTTAGAACAAATATACCTACGATTTAAATATACTCACCTGGGCTCGAAATCTTGATGCCAAAGAGGATGCACAAGCAGCACATCCAGATAGAGGTCAGTGTCTTCTGCTTACTCCCATACTGTATCCCTACTTTGACGATATTGTGCAGGGTCCAGCATTTATTGTTTCATGTATCATGCCAGACACTTCACTAGGCAACAAAGGCGAATACCCATGTCAATAGTCAGACAACATAAGATGTTATCAGCAGTCAAATGATTACCAACATAGTTTAACATTTTTAAGTATGGAGTATGGTATTGAACTTACAGAGTCTTAGTTGTACTAAGTAAGATTTTGCAGCAGCTGTCATTGTCATTTCTGTGGATCTTGTTAAGGTACTAAGTGCATCTCACACAACATCATTAATACTCAAAATGAAACATCACTTGCTGTATCACTTACTGCAACTCTGTGATCCACTTCTCCCACAGGTAACCTTGCCATTGCCACCATGGATAGTATACCAGAGACTGCCACTATCCCTCTGGATTAAGGCCCCAGGGAAGACACACCCCTGGATGTGTGGACACTGACGACAAAGCTAGCCCATCAGGGACAACTGGTCAGTCAACAACTGTCATCCTCACCCTGCCCACAGCGATTTCTCCCAGCTATGTTGTCTCAACATCACAAGCAACCATACACCCCCAAACCTGTGTCCCAAGGACTGTTTCATCCATTGGGTGACCCCCCGGTACAGGTATCTGAGTCTCACCCTGTCACCCCTGACAATGATGGCTCTGCCACTACTGGAAGTGGGCACACTGTGCCGGGGCACAGGCATGTGGGGGTAGGGTGCATGGGAGGGATGGTTTGGGCCAGAGGATGAGATCTCCAAGGGACAATACTGACCAGGAAACCATCTTCCAAGTCTTAGTAGCCTACCAAAACTCCCAAGGCATGATGGGCCAGGTAGTCACCATGATGGGGCAAATCCAACAGCTGCAGAGGGACAACCACCAGGAACTCATGCAGCAGTGGAAGGCACAAAATGCCATCCTGGCTTCCACTGCTGGGGTGCTGAGAGAGATTAATACTACCCTGAGTAGGTCTGCCACACAACATCAGGCCTCTTCCACTAGTAATGACTCTTCAGGCCCTTCAACATCAGCAGATGCTAGTAGAATGGAGGTCCTGCCAGGGGAAGGACATGCCTCAGACACCCCACCCTCTGTAGCAGAGGAACCCCCCGCAAACGTGTATGTCCACCGAGACATCCAGGAGGACCAGATGTGTTATGTTTTGTTTCTTACTCTGGAGCTGTCATCTATATTTGTTTTAACAATGACTTTGCTTGTGGGTTGCTATGTTTGAAATGTATTCTAATTATGTCCTGAAGCGACATTCCAGAGAGCGTCAATTATTCCAGTGCTCTCTGGATACCCGTCGCCGAGGGACAATTTTGTCATAACTTATACTTTAGCTTCAATAAATCTTCAAAATGTACTTCACGTCTGGATCCTTTTCATGTGAGTGACATAACATCAACTGGTGATGAGCGTTTTAAAACCTACCCACCGTCAAGATTCACTTTCTGATTTTATCAGCATATTCAAGCTCAGCGTCCTGCAACATTAGTGACCAAAGGAGAATTTTAAGGCTGGTACTTTTTATGGTACTGTGATAATTGTTAAGAACCTTATTATGCTGGGATTTATATTTATTTACAACGGATTCTGCGCGTGATCAGGGCGCAGTACAAAGGGTGTGAGGATAGCGCATTAGCTTTGGTTCGCTCGTGCCTCAACATCTCTTCATGAGACAACAAAGTAAGGAGGGAGGGTAGAGCGAGACGTCCCGGGGCTTGCATGCTGCTACATTATTTCCCAAAACAATAAAAGAGTGAGTGAGTGTGATGTGCTAGGAATGCACATGCATATCTCTTACTGAAACTTTATTTATCTTGCAGGTGAAATTACGAGCAGGAGCCTTTTATTACTACTTTTTTTTCTATGCTTTTGAATACCAAAAGGAACATGATACGTATTTACATCATCTATTAAAGGTGTATTGTTTTTCATTTAAAGGGGCAGATTAGCAAGGCTAAACACATAACTTTAAATATTTTGACATCACATTGATTATCACTCCAAATGGGTGTTGTTGGATCTGGCCCTTTTTGCAGGTTAATCCCCAAACATTTTGCCTCCTTCTTCCTATTTTTCCTGACCTGCTTTTGTTGGCTTTTGAACTCTGAACACTTTACCACTACTAACCAGTGCTAAAGTGTATATGCTCTCTGTGTAAATTGTACTGTTGATTGGTTTATCTATGATTGGCATATTTGATTTACTAGTAAGTCTCTAGTAAAGTGCACTAGAGGTGCCCAGGGCCTGTAAATCAAATGCTACTAGTGGGCCTGCAGCACTGGTTGTGCCACCCACATAAGTAGCCTTGAAATCATGTCTCAGACCTGCCACTGCAGTGTCTGTGTGTGCAGTTTTAAACTGTGAATTCGACTTGGCAAGTGTACCCACTTGCCAGGCCTAACCCTTCCCTTTCCCTACATGTAAAACACCCCTAAGGTAGGCCTTAAGTAGCCCCATGGGCAAGGTGCAGTATATGGTTAAGGTAGGACCTATAATAATGTGTTTTAAATGTCCTAAGAGTAAAATACTGCCTAATTCGTTTTTCACTGTTGCAAGGCCCATCCCTCTCATAGATTAACCTGGGAACTGCCTTTAAACATGATTAAAGCGCGGATTCCCTTTGGGAGCAGATAGACATGTGGAGTTTGGGACCTCTTAACTCACAATTGAAAAATACATCTTTTAGTAAAGTTGATTTTAAGATTGTGTTTGAAAATGCCACTTTTAGAAAGTGGGCATTTTCTTGCTTGAACCATTTTGTGACTCTGCCTGTTTGTGGATTCCCTGTCTTGGTTAGTTTGACAGTTGGGTTGCTTGCACCTCTCTCCAGACAGTAACACAAAGGGGGCTGGGGCGTAGCCTGCTTAGTCTGATGAGCCATCTGTGCTACGAGGGAGGGGAGGAGTGGTCACTTGCACCTGAAAGGGCTGTGCCTACCCTCACACAATGCAGACTCCAACCCCCTAGTGTGTGTCTGAGGCCTTGCCTGGGCAAGGCAGGATTTCAAAATCAAGTAAGACTTTTCCTTTGAAGTAAGTCTACTTCAAAGGCCAAAATGGGTATAAGAAGAGCACCCAAAACCACAGACTTTAGACACTTCTTAGTGTAGCCACTCTACCTCACAGACACTTCAGGACACAAAACCTGCTGGTGAAGAATCCCTGAACCAGACCTGCCAAGGTGAACTGCCTGGCTGCCCAAATGACTCACTGGGACTGTTTTTCTGGCAAGGACTGCTGCTTTGCTGTTGCCCTGCTGCCTTGCTGCTCCCTGGCTGTGCCGAGAAGTGCTCTCCAAGGGCTTGGATAGAGCTTGCCTCCTGTTCCCTGAAGTCTCAGGACCAAAAATACTTCACTGCTGTAACTAGACTCCTTGTGCGGCGAAAATTGAACGCACAGCCTGCCCCAGAACTTCGACGAACGGCCCACCGGACCAATGCACAGCTGACTCGGGACGACGCAGCCCGACTTCCAGAGAGGAATCGACGCCGCGCCTGCCGTGCGGGAGAAACGCCCACTGGATCGACGCAGCGCTTGTGACTTCGCTCCGCAAGCTCCGGATTCCACACACAGTCCCCGGGGCACAAGAAAAACCCGAAACTCGAAGAGGAACCAAGTCTGCACGCTGGAAATCGATGCAAAGCCTTCCCGTGCGTAAAAAATAACACCACAAGTCGGTGTGCAAAGAAGCGAAAACGATGCACACCTCCCCGTTTTCCACGCATCGCCTCCTTTGCGGTCCCTTGCGGGGATTTTCAATGCAAACCAAGTACTTTGTGCTTGCAAGAGACCTTTATTGTTTTAAAGAGACATTTACTTGTTTTGCAAATACTTAAGACACTTTATATCACTTTTACAGTGATATCTCAACATCTACTAATTGCAGTTTAATCTTTTTGACCTGCATCTTATCAGATAAATATGATATACTTTTTCTAAGCACTGTGTGGTGTATTTTTGTGGTGCTATATGGTGGTATTGTATGATTTATTGCACAAATACTTTACACATTACCTTCTAAGTTAAGCCTGACTGCTCGGTGCCAAGCTACCAGAGGGTGGGCACAGGATAATTTGGATTGTGTGTGACTTACCCTGACTAGAGTGAGGGTCCTTGCTTGGGCAGGGGGTAACCTGACTGCCAACCAAAAACACTATTTCTAACAGGTGTCATGCAAATTTTTGAGAGAACCCAATACTTCAAGTGTAATCAATATCCAAAGAATTTGTTCCAATCAGAAGGGGTTCCTGCCTTTTTAGTTACAGACAAGGGTGTACAGTTTGTCTCGTATCAAATGACAGAAGTTTTTAATAAGTTGGAAATTAAACATTTGACTACCGCACTTTATAGTCCATAAGGCAATGGCATGGTTGAAAGGGTAAATCGCATGTTGAAGGAAACTGCGCAATTAGCCATTGCTTCTGGTGGGCGTATTCAAGAAGCAATTGAGGATAGGATTTGGTGTTATCACAAGACTCCACATTCTACAACAGGAGTTACTCCTTTTGCATTATTGAGAGGTAGACATTCACATTCATTTAATGAATTATCTCCTAAATGGACAATTGAGAAATCTGATTCTGATAAGGGCATCTAAAGTGGAAGTTTCTCAAGGCAAGGCTAAAAGCAGGTGTGATGAACTTAAAAAGTGAGAGATGTGGAATTTGAGAATAAGGAGACCTTGTAGGAAGTAAGGGCCAGATGTAGCAAGCCGTTTGCATGTCGCAAACTGCGAAAATCGCAGTTTGCGCCATGCAAACGGCCTCACGCGATGCTCATTCCCAAATTTGGGAATGCAACTCGCAAATAGGAAGGGGTGTTACCTTCCTATTTGCGACTCGATTCGCAATTCAGAATTGCTTTGTGACCGCGAATGCAGTTGCAAACCAACTCGCAGTTACCACCAGTGTCACACTGGTGGTAACTCATTCGCAAAAGGGAAGGGGTCCCCATGGGACCCCTTCCCCTTTGTGAATGTCGCCAAAAATATTTTTTCAGAGCAGGCAGTGGTCCTATGGACCACTGCCTGCTCTGAAAAAAACGAAACCAAATGGTTTCGGTATTTTTTTCATTTTGCAACTCGTTTACCTTTAATTAAAAGGTAGTCACAGACATGGAGGCCTGCTGACTACAGCAGGCCACCATCCCTGTGAGTGCAGGGACTCGCTATGGGGTCGCAAAATGCAACCCACCTCATGAATATTGATGTGGTGGGTCTTTGCGACCCCATAGCGAGTCGCAGAAGGTGTCTGAGACACCATTCTGGATCCGATTTTTGCAACTTGCAAATTGCGAGTCGCTCAGACTCGCAATTTGCAAGTCGCAAAATCGGATTTTGCTACATCTGGCCCCTAAGTGTCTACATTTTTTCCTGTAACTAAGATCATACAGGTGACCAAGCATTCAGCAAAAGTAGAAGGGGGAAATTGGTGGAGCAAAAACAGAGTGGCAAAAATAAAAAAGAGTGGAGAAGACAGAGGATGTCAGACCAGGAGAATATTTTTAGCTGACAGTAAAGTTGAGGACAGAAGAGTGCAGAACAGTGTGAAAATAGGTGTGTCTTTTGGCATATCTGAAAAGACGAATGCAAGTCCAGATAGCTTGAGAGAGAGGGGCTTGCAGCGGCAATATGGAGGGGGCAAACATAATCAAAGATCTAATTAGGTTTGATAAGGATAAGGAACAGTTAGAGGTCAGTCAGGCGAATGTAGGAGATAGAGAGCAGGAAGAGAATCAGAATCCTGAGCAATAAGAGATTCAGGACAGGCTGCGAAAACCTAGAAGAACAATTATTAAACCAAAGTATTTGGAAGATTGTGTATTGTATTGAACATTACATCAGAATTTTTTGTTTTTATTAGGTTCTAGGCTATTGTTATATGTATATTGGGATAGAAATTTTGCCCAGCTCATTGTATTTTTTATTCATGTTTTTGGGTCACTGTATTTCCATCTAAACTTTGTGGTTTAGGCAAAGTGGGGAGATGTGTTATGTTTAGTTTTTTACCCTGAACTGGCATCTATGTTTGTTGTAACCATGACTTTGCTCAAGGATTGCTATGTTTGGAATGTATTCTAATTATGTCCTGAGGCGACATCCCAGAGACAGTCAGTTGTTCCTGTTGGATGCCGGCCGCTGAGGGGCGATTTTGTCATAACTTATATTTTATCTTCAAG
Source organism: Pleurodeles waltl (assembly GCF_031143425.1). NCBI lineage: Eukaryota > Metazoa > Chordata > Amphibia > Caudata > Salamandridae > Pleurodeles > Pleurodeles waltl. The sequence continues at coordinate 63,631,298 of NC_090442.1, read as the reverse complement.
AAATCTTCGAAACGTACTTCATGTCTGGATCCTTTTCGTGTGAGTGACATAACAAGATGCGAAGATCAAACCCACTGCCAGGAAGTAAACTTCTCATGACTGGTTCCCATTGTGTGCCAGAGATGCACCCTGTTGGCTCTTCTGAAACCTAACCCCATTTTCCTGTGGTCCAAGGACACTGGCCTTGTGTTTCCTAATGGTGTAGCAGCTACCCTGATGACTTCAGCCACCATGACTGAACCCTTCACTGTTCACTTCGTGTATTTTTTGTTTCTATTCACACATATTGTTTTGTACTCTCGAATAAATAGCATATTAACACAGGTCCTGTGTATGTGTCATTCATAAACCTGGTACAACTGTCATGTATGCCAACTATAGTGTAAATATGTCCCTCTTTATTGTACTGACATTTGTTATGGACATCACATGTGTACTCTATCACCAGGATTGTAATTTAGACAGAAGCCAATACAGCTGTATTCTACATCTCCACACATTTATTCTTAGATTATCAAACAGCAGATGGAACAGTACTGCTAATGTGTTATGATTGTCAGCTTAGGTGTCATACACTACTAACCCACAGGATAGAGAAGTTACGGACATGTCATTCTTTCTACAAGCCAGGAGGCATACAGATTGGTCCTTTGCAACACTGTGTAAAGCCTTATCACATACCCATACCTTAGCTTCCTAACAATCATACCCCATTATACAGACAGAGATCAGTACTGATGTCCTCAGTCCAGGGACCTTTCACTTACATTCCTCATGTATCTGTAGGCTTGCCACTCACCTTTGTTAGTCCACAGAGACATGCACATTGATCTGCAAAGTAGGAACACACTGACAGCTATGTTACAGGTTGGTCACATACTACAGAAACCATTATGATAATAGAGGCTCTGGTTCAACATTTTCCCATGTCATACATATGGACACACACATGACACCATTTGACCACCTCCAGTACCAAAGAAGTCTTCTTGGTGGGAAAACACAAGTGTCCTCACAATCTGGGCATATTAGTTACACTCCACATACTCATGCCAATCAGTGCCTGGTTTCATCCATTTCCACTTCTCATGTCTGCCTGCAATTGCCATCTGCCTTTGACACTCTCTGTGTCTTGCCAATCATGTAGAGACAAATAGAAACTCAGCATATCTGTGATTGACAGAGATGAGGGATAGGACATAGCTGTAAACATACATAAATTCTAACAAGTCATTTTCACAAATGCAGTAACAAATCAGGACACTGTATCCTGTTCTGTTCTGTACACAATGCCAATTTACAAACAACATGCACAACTGACTTATTGGCATTGGAGCTACCTAAGACCTCATGGATGATGTTAAATAGGAGGTGACATCCCGGCCATCAATTCTAGGTTACAAAATGAAATCTCACCATGAAGAAGACATCACATACCTTGAGTCAGTTGAAGTACTGATTGATGAGATCTGCCCTGAAGTCTCCAGCCTCATCTTCATCTGGCTCATCATCACTTGGCAAATCTGCATTTCTACCCACAGGTTCTGCTGCCTCCCCCTCATCTGGTATGAATGGTATCTGACTTCTCAGGGCAAAGTTGTGGAGCATGCAGCAGACAACAATTATTTGACATACCTTGTTGGGTGAGTATAGGAGGGCTTCTCCAGATATATGCAGGCAGCGAAACCTTGCCATCAGGAGCACAAAAGTCAGCTCAACAACATGCCTTGTCCTTCCGAGGGCCTCATTGTAGCAGACTTCATTTGGAATGGTTGGGTACCTCACTGGTGTCAACAAGCAAACACAGTCTGGAAAGCCTGGGTCCCCTGTAAGGCATAGGTATAGCAACACAAACATATATCTGGTACATGCACATTTGTGATAGCAAGAGAGAAACTTAGTAAACACTCATGTCAAACGTGACTTACCAACCAGCCAGGCCCTTTCTCTGTAGAGTTGTGTCATCAGCAGTGGGATATTGCTGTTGCGCATGAGGAAGGAATCATGGACTGATCCTGGATACTTCGCACAGACTTGTGAAATATACTGCTCTGCCAAACACACCACTTGGACATTGATGGAGTGGTAGTTCTTTCAATTCCTGTATACCTTCTCATTGGCAGGGGAAACCAAGGCAACCTGGGTGACATCTATGGCTCCAACCACATGTGGAATGTGTCCCATAGCATACTACTCTGACTTCACATGGGCCAAATTCGCATGTTGGGGAAACCTTACGTAGCTGTCCAGGTGTTTGAACAATGAGCACAGTACATCCTTCAAATCTAGAATGAACAAGGGCTGAGACATCCCTGCAGTAAGTTCCACTGTATTCTGAAAGGACCCAGTGGCCAGGAAGTGCATCACTGGCATTACTTGAACAGTGGGAGGTATGCTATTGGGATGCGAATGGCAGGCATCAGATCGGGCTCCAACTGATAACAAAGGACCATGATTGTCTGCCTATTCAGCTGATAGATCTATATGATATGCCTGTCCTCTATGGTGTGCAGGTCTACTAGTGGGTGGTACACTGGAGGTTGTCTCCTCATGCCAGGGTAACTATGTGGAAACACAAATAGATTGTAGGTGACTTTTACAATGCTCACATGATGAATGCGTTCATATACAAGTCAGACATATCTGCTGTCGATGTCAGAGACAACACATGACATCTGAGTACATCATCTTTCTATGCATCCTATGAAACTCCCCTTGGTTCACATTCCCTGAATCCCCTAATGTACTATACATACATACTTATCTGTGACTGTCAGTGTTTGATAGTCCAGCTTAGTGTACAGGTGCAACATATTGGTAGCGCCTATGCTACATCATCGACGCACATAGGATGTTGAGAATATGTGTACATTTCCATTTTCACCATTCCCTCTGTCACACAGCTTTTACTACTCACATGCACAATTAGACTACAAAACATGAAGGCAGCACTTACTGATATTTCGCACAATATAGGGAATGGTTAGTGACGCAGATTCCCATACTTTTCCCTACATATCATTGCATCAAAATGGCAGCTGTCTGACCACTGTACTGGACTTGAGGAAGTGAACTCACTCCGACAGCGGATGTCGTCATGGCGGTAGGAAGTTACAACCGAGGTGGACATTGCCATTGGAATATATTGCTGCCTTTGACAGACTTGGCCCAATGGCGATGTCCGCTGGCGTGACGGTCCTGTACGTGGCAGCCGTGACCACCATTTTCTGCAGTATTGCTCACTTGACTCCTGACACTGCTGACAGCAAGAACTCCACTAACTGAGCTGCTGTGTACTGCCTCTGGGAGATATCATGCCATGTCCTGCAGGTGATAGGGCCTCAGCCTTCAGCCCAAAAGAGCTTTGCAAGCTTGTTGAGGAGGGCCCACCCCTGTTTGAACAGCTATCTGATGCACCAGAGGAGCAGGTGAGTCTAATGGCACACCCATGTGCGAAAGTTGGAGTGTATGATGGTGTATGTAAAATGCTAATTATTGAAGGTTTCTCAACTAATGTCTGGGTGTATATATAAATGCGTACATGTGCATAGGCAGACATACAGTAGTGTCACATTGTAGATAGTGTGTACTGTAACTTTCTTCATACACAGCAAAGATTGCAGCATGGACAACAATCATCCATGCAGGTCAATGCCCATCACAATAAGGGGATCTGAAGTGCCATCATCAAGCAAGTCCGGACCCTGGGGTTCCACAGCCAGCAGAGCATCCTCTGTAGGAAGCGGTGGGAGGACCTGAGACACCGGGCCCTGAAGACTGCGGAGGCCTAGCTGGGAATATCCTACCAACGAGGGAGGGGTGCCCGTCAGACCTTGACCTCCCTAATGGTCTGCATTTTGGTGGTGGCCTACCCTGAGTTGGGTGGGCATTTGAGGGCAGCACAGCAGCCACAAGGGGGTAAGTACTGACTACAGACATTACAAATCCCTCTGCCAGTTCAGTGTCTTATGTGTAAGTATCTAAACTGTAACAATGTGGTAAGTGCTAAAGGTTAAGGGTCACCTAGGAACACATAGAAGTACAATTGGTACCATTGATACACAGGTGTGTACATGGTATTGTGTATAGGGAAGTTCACCTATATTAAGCCTATTGTATAACAGTCTCGGCAGCATTTCAAGTAAGTGCCTTAGCGTCTATACTTATGACGGCCATTCATCCGCTATTATGGGATTTGGCCTCCCTTTTGTTGTTTCTCGATAACGTCTCCCTTTTGAAAGTTACGGTGCCGATCCTTTCAATGCAGCCGTCTTTAATGATGCAGCCTTTGCTTTACACTACTCGGTAATGCTCCCTCTCTATAGCTATGTGCTGTCTGTTACAATGCAGCCACATTTAATGATATCCTACCTGACGTTTGGGCGTCAGTACATTTACATTGAGATCTGACGTCATTATTTTGACCAGTAGCCCACATTTTTCTACTATCCTGGCATGTCATTATTACCATCCTCTGTGAATTATGTAATACGCAACATTATTCGGATATTATGCAGAATACATACTACAGATATATACAGGACATTTGAACCAAATTGGTTTATACCTTGATTGCTCTGCTGAATTCTGACTAATGACACTTGACTTGATCATGACAAACATTTACTGTTATGTTTCACGTTGATGCTGTTGTGCTTCCTTATTTAGACTTAAACTGCGCCTGACCATTGGTCTACGTGGTCCTATGGAGCGCACTCCCCTAATGGGGCTGGTAAGCACTATTTGTATATATGTCTACGCACTCTCCCACTTGTCAACACGTACACTGTGTTACACGAGTTCACGTTTTTTGCACTGTTTTTTGGATATCTTGATTCACTCTGTTAGATGATTAACATATGCAATTTCGTTTACAGGGCCATAGTTAGGAATCATATGTTCCCGACTGATGTAAATGATTGGATACTTGTCTCACATTTTTTGGTTACCAGTAACCCCTGTACCTTGATTAAGAAGGCACACTTGTCCTCTATGATTAGGAGATATAGATAGTCAACTAGGTCCTGACGAAGCATCAATGGACCCGTATGGGCCACTAGGATGCGAAACATGTTGACCCATGAAAAGGGTTGGTTTGAAAACTGTCCGACCTCCCTCCCATTCATTTTTCTATAGAGTGATTGATCATTATCTCTCTTTCACTCTTTTGACTAAACCTTTTTTAATCTTGGTCCCTACCTTCCATCTGGTTCAATAAATTATTTACCCGTTGGAGGTTTTGAGAGCCAATTTTAATCATTTTCTGTTTTGATCTCCTTCTTTTCCCTACTCAATCCTGGGGTCATGGCACCATCATTGTAAAAGATCTCCGACAAAGAGCCCCCCCATTTGGGGTGGTGCCCGTCAGACATTGCAGTGCCGGTCTGACGAGGAGCTGTACCGATGATGAAGCATGACATCCTCTTGGATGTGTGAGGTTATTTGCTCCTAAATTTTAGGACTCCCACACGTGTTCCCTTCTCTCCAATTGGAACAGTGTATTATATATTTTCATAGTATTGTATAACAACAGCATGTGGTGATGCACAATTGATTATGTCATATGTGTACCTCAACAGTGCAATACATATGTGTAAGCTTCTGTGTCATCCTTCCCACCTATTGATCCATAGTCCAGATATTGTGTTGGTAAGTTGTCCAGCTCTTTGGTCTCAGTCCATGCCTATTCCACTGGATCTAGCTCTATGTGAAACATAGGGTCTGAGAGGTGAGAAACAGGCCAAATATTCCTGAGTTGTGATATAGATGTCAACATTATGTGAGGGTGTTATCTCATTCAGATATTTCACATGGCATACTTGCTACGCTTACTCAGAGGTGTGAGGAGGTGTCCCACTTGTTAAGTGTGGACTCTACATTGGCAAATGTGGTGTTTGATCAGGGTGGACATCCTACATGATGAAGAAGCATGGTGGTAATTATACATTCCTAGTGCAAGACATATCATAGACATGTGAGTTCAGACTATCTGTACCATATATATGTTATTGAGAAGGTAATTGGCTAGTGTTAGACCTGGCATCCTTGGTTTGGCCTCCTCTGCCTTTTTTGCTTGAGCTCTCTATGTTTTGACTGTGTGCTGAAATTTGTTTTGCTGGTTTTTGGTACTCTCGGCTCTTTACCACTGCTGACTAGTACTAAAGTGCAAGGGCTCCCCTGTGTAAATTGTATGTGTAATTGGCTTTTCCAGGATTGGCATATTTGATTTACCAACAAGTCTCTAGTAAAGTGCACTAGAGGTGACCAGGGTCTATAAATCAAATGCTACTAGTGGGCCTGCAGCAATGATTGTGCCACCCACATGAGTAGCCCTGTAAACATGTCTCAGACCTGCCATTGCAGTGTCTGTGTGTGCAGTTTTAAACTGCTAATTCGACCTGGCCAGTGTACCCATATGCCAGGCCCAAACCTTCCCTTTTTATACATGTGAGGCACCCGTAAGGTAGGTCCTGGATAGCCCCATGATCATGGTGAGGTGTATGTTAAAGGTAGGACAAGTACTGGTGTGTTTTTAAATGTCTTAACAGTGAAATACTGCCAAATTTGTTTTTCACTGTTGCAAGGTCTACCTCTCTCATAGGTTAACATTGGGGCTGCCTTTAAATAACTTTTAAATAGTTTCCCTTTGGGGGCAGATAGAGCAATTGAGTTTGGGGTCTCTGAACTCACAATTTAAAAATCCATCTTTTGGTAAAGTTGGTTTTTAAATTGTTAGTTTGAAAATGCCACTTTTAGAAAGTGGGCATTTTCTTGCTTAAACTATTCTGTGACTCTACCTGCTTCTGTATTCCCTGTCTGGGTCAGACTGACAGTTGGATTGTTTTTGAATCTCCACTAGACAGTGACACAAAGGGAGCTGGGGTGTAGCCTGCATATTCTAATGGGACATCTGGGCTATAGTGGAGGGAGGAGCTGACACTTACACTTGAAAGGGCTGCAACTGCCCTCACACAATGCAGTCTCCAACTCCATGGTGTGAGTCTGGAGCCGGGCCTGGACAAGGAAGGATCTTATGAAAAACAGAGACTTTCCTTTGAAGTTTGCCAACTTCAAAGGAAGAAAGCGGTATAAGTAGTGGACTCAAAACCCCAGATTTTTAGATTATTTCTGGATTCAAGAGTAACCTCTGCCAAAGAGAAGAGCTGGAGAGCTGGAGGAGGAGTACTGAACCTTTGCCTGTGACTGTGCTTTGCTGGTTGGCCTGCAGTTGCTGCTTCTGCCTGAAAGAGGACAAAGATTGGACTTTGTGGTATATTCTTGCTTGTGAAGTGTCTCAAAGGGCTTGGACTGAGCTTGCCTCTTGTTTTGAAGTCTCAGTGTCATCAAAGACTTCCTCTGTGAGGCACCTGGACTCTCTGCTGAGACTCATCCCCTGTCAAGTGGTGGCCACTCCAATCCCTGCGCCCTTGAAAGGTGAAGCTGGTGGAACAAAGACTGATATCCACGCACAGGAGCCATGCAGGGAACATTTTGACACACCACCTGCAACACAGCTGTAAAAATGACGCACCACCTGCATCAGGGCTGCAAAATTGGCACACCACCTGCATTGCGGCTGGGGAAACGACGCAACACCCGCATGTGGCTGCTGAAAATTAGGCAAACCCCCACAGCGCAGATCCTCGTCATCATGTGGCCAGATTTTGCACGCAACATCGCTGGGCATCAAAATCTACTTGAATCTGCCCGGGTCCAAGGTGCCCATCTGGAAATCGACACATCGCTCCGTTGCAGGAGAGAAAAATTTATGAATCGCCTACCCTACCGGAGAAAATACGATGCACGGCCTAATTTGCGAGTAACGAATCGATGCGTTGCTGACTTTTCCGATGCACGCTCATCCGTGCGGCTTTATTTTTTATGCAAACCAGGTACTTTGTATAACATCAACGCATCCATTTATTTATATTGAGTAAGACTCTTTTTATTTTAAAAATTTGTAATTTTACTTATGTATGTTGGATTTTTGTCGTTTTGGTATTGTTTGATTTAGGTAAATATTGGCTAGTTTTCTAAACCGCTGTTGTGTCCATTTTGTAGTGTTTTCACTGTATTACTGTGTGTTTTGGTACAAATACCTCACACATTGCCTTTGGGATAAGCCTGACTGCTTGTGCCAAGGGGGTGAGAAGGGGTTATCTTAAGTGTGTATCTCCATTGCCCCAACTAGAGTGAGGGTCCCTGCTTGGACAGAGTGCCAACTGACTCCATTTCTAACAGCTAGCCTGCTATTCACTTAGCCAATTTATTTTGCCCATGCTACATAGGGCAGGACATCTCTTATACAGGTACTACATCCACTGTTTTTTGCCAAAATCATGTATATACTGGTACCTCCTGCTATTTGTAAAATGTTTACTTACTTTTACAATTCTGATTATTTTTTGAAGTATTTTAGTATGGATAAGCTCATTTTACCATGACTACATAGCATTCCATGTGTTGTAGTTGACAGTTACATGTTGGTGAAATGGTATATGTTGCCAGTCAAATTGCTGGACTCTAGGTGTATGTGTCAATCATGGTTACTTTAGAAGTGGTTTATGTCAGTTTAAGTGTACTCCAAAGATGTAAGGTGACTCATGTCTGAATTGTTGATAGCGATGTTGGAAATTTTATCTGACAGAGTAATGCATTCCTGGAGGGTGTTCACAGTGCATTGGCTGGCCTACAGAGATCCTTTCAGGCTCTGGCCTCCACACTGATGGCAGCCAGTCACCCTTTTTCTCCCGTTCCCCTCTCCACCTTCCTCTTTTCAATCCCAAATCCCTCTACCCCGACCCAGCCAAAGCACACAGACAATCAGGCATGTACCCACCTCAACATTCAAGGGTAGCTCAGACAAACAGAAGCACCACAAGACACACCACCAGCATGCACACAAGCAACATTTAGATGCACACACACCAACACTCAGAACCTGCCATGACACCCCTAGCATCACTGACATCATACCTGGCACACCTGCAGACACTACAGCAACATTCACAGATCCAGCTACCACACCATTTCTACCAACAGGCAGCACCCCAGCAGACCCTCAGACATCCACCCCAGTCACCACAGACACCACAACCACTGACACACCTACATGCAGCAAATCCACCTTACCTGCAGTCACCACCCAAACAGACACCACCCACCCACCACGGCATCCCCTAGCAACTCCACCCCCTCATCCCAAGATACATAAACGCCCGGACTCACCTACCCAACAGACACCCACCACCAACAAACATACCTCGCACAAACATGCACCCATTGCATCCACACTAACACCTCAGACAACCGCTCCTTCTCCCTCAACACTCAAACCCTTTTGCTATGACCATCTCCGTGTATCTAAAAAAGCTTTCCTTTCGAAGTTTCCTTTTTCCCAACTCCTCTCCCACCCCATGACATTCTGTGTCCCTCCCCAAGTCTGGCCCTATCACCTCTAAGCCCTTCCCTGCCCCACTTGCAAGTACCCATGCCCCTCCCCCAGCCAAGAAGTCTACCCCTCCTAAGAAAACCCAATCCTCTCCTAAACTTAAGATGAAGCCCAGACCCCCCCAGACCACATCTCCCAAAGGCCCCCCTCCAAAACCTAAACCCAACCCTCCCACCACCCACATCCCCCATTACCCCTGAGGTGCCTGCCTGCCCCATAGATGCCTCTACCTATGGAGGTTATATGGCAGTCAGGAGTCAAGTTCGGGGCACACATATGTGCACTGTGTGCATTGTGACTCTTAATTATTGACTGGCCTATGGCCTTTGTTTTTACTGATTATTGTATTCAATAATCATTAGAGCCAACCTGTTGCTGGTTTCCAGCTTAAATCCTTGTCATGCATTTCTTTCCCTAGTGTGGAGGTGTTCCTGGCTGACATTAGTTGCATGTCTGTATGTGTGTGTGTGTGCTGCTTGGGCTAACTGTATTGTGTAGCCAGTATGTGAGGTTGTGTGCAGTGCTTTTTTTTGTAAGTGGTAGGGTGTGTGTTGTGTGATGGACAAATGTGTGTTCAAGATATTTTTGTAGTATTCAGATTGAGTGTTGCTTGTGTTGAGATTTATTTGTGTGTTGTGTGGCATTGTGCGCTTTGACTGCATTCATTTATGTGTAACTCGATCGGTAAGCAGTGTTGTTGCGTAATTGTGTGTATGTTTTGCCTCTTGGTGTTACATAGTGATGTATGTGTGATGAGTCCCTGGGCAGTGTCCCCTGTGTGTTCCTGACATGTGATTGGAGATGGTGCGGTTGTGTTTTGGTTGTGATGTGTTGTGGTGTTGTGGGGTAATGTGTGTGTTGCGCCGCGGCAGCGTACTGGGGCCGCTGCGGCGCAACATGCAGGGAACGCGGCAGCCCGCGGGCAGACCGCGGGGAAAGCCGGGGCTCGGATTCAGGGTCGCGGCAGTTCCAGGACAGGCGCAGCAGGATAGAAGACCCCGAATCGGGTCTCGATCCTTGCCGCACTCAGCGGGCTCAGCAAGCGAAGCACATTTAATTAATTAAAACACATCAGGGATTCCCCGGGGAACCCTCCTTGCCACCACTTACCTTTTACTCGGCCAAAAGCCGTATTTCATGCACATGGCTCATTTTTATGCATGCTTTTCCCCTTCCCAGCATGATGTTCACTTCCTCTTTGCCCTGCATGCATTATTTCCCTTTTCTTAGGAGCATGTTTTCTATTCTAGTTCTGATCTTTTTCCCAAACCAAGATGGTGGTTTTACTACTTCCTGTTTTCCACTTCCTGTCTAGGGGTATATAAGGGGAATCTATCTTTCTTCTCATTGCGTTGCAACACTCCTGTGGTGGTAGTCACGCTCCGGCTGGTTTCCTCTTATGGCACAAGTTGTTCTTGATCTGTCTTCCGTCTCCAGAATTCCAGAATCTTAAGTCCTAACATCCTTGTGTCCTCCTGTTTCAGGGAGTTCCTGTTGGAGGTTTTTTACCCTTTTGGGGTTTTTCCTCTGGGACCCCTTCTGGAGGGCACGGACTGTAGTGGCTTACTATTGTCAAACAGCACCGTGGCTACCGGAAGGGGTTGCCCCTACCTCGGCCAGAGCAGGACTTGCAGGAACCTTGGCCGGTCACCACCTCTCTCCAATCTCGACGGTAAGCCCAGGGTGAATCGTGACAGATTGCAACGCCCAAAACTCCAGTTGCAGTCCGGAACCATGGAGTGTCCAGTGATGAGTACAGAACCAACAAGCCAAACCCTGCTCTTGACTTTACAACAACAGGCCCAAGAACTCCAACAGCTACGTACCGAAAACACTGTCTACCGACAAGCCTTTGCCTCTAGAACCACTGATGTTCCTACGGTCTCCGCCACTACGCCTCGTTTCTCCGGGGATCCTAACAAATTAAGAGAGTTCCTGGATGCCTTGACGGTCTATTTCGCATTCCGCCCCTCACAATTTATGCAAGACAAGACCAAGGTGGGGTATTTGATTAGAGCTCTATCTGGCCCAGCTTTAGCATGGGCAACTCCTTTAGTGACAAGCAACGACCCTAGCTTGTCTAATTATTCCAGCTTTGTCACTGTCTTTAAGCAGATGTTTGAGCGCCCTGGACTCGAGTCTTCAGCAGAAGAAGCTCTCTGCGATATCCAACAAGGAAATCAGGATGTATTACAATACATCACTCGTCTCAGACAATTGGCAGCTGAGACTTCCTGGGTGGAGCGTACCTTGGTGACCCTGTTTCGCAGGGGTCTCAGAGAGGACATTAAGGACGAACTGGTGCACTCTGCCAGAATAGAGAATCTTAAGGGGTTAATGGTTAAATGAGCGAAGAATGGAGAGAAAGAAGAGTCGCTTACCATCACACTCGGTAACGTCCCGCACCCTTCCTCATCGTTCCGAGGAGGTTCGTCCTGAAACTAAGGGTGCTACCGATGAAGAGCCTATGCAAATCGATATGGCTCGAGGGCCATTATCATCTAGTAAGCGAGAAAACAGACGAAGGAAAGGACTTTGGGGGTCATTCCTACATTGCCAAGCGGGAACCGCCGAATGACCGCACCGCGGTCGAAAGACCGCGGCGGCCATTCTGGCTTTCCCGCTGGGCCGGCGGGCGACCGCCAGAAGGCCGCCCGCCGGCCCAGCGGGAAACCCCCTTCTACGAGGATGCCGGCTCCGAATGGAGCCGGCGGAGTCGAAGGGGTGCGACGGGTGCAGTGGCACCCGTCGTGATTTTCAGTGTCTGCTTTGCAGACACTGAAAATCTTAGTGGGGCCCTGTTAGGGGGCCCCTGCAGTGCCCATGCCAGTGGCATGGGCACTGCAGGGGCCCCCAGGGGCCCCACGACACCCGTTACCGCCATCCTGTTCCTGGTGGTGAAAACCGCCAGGAACAGGATGGCGGTAAGGGGGTCGGAATCCCTATGGCGGCGCTGCAAGCAGCGCCGCCATGGAGGATTCCCTGGGCCAGGGGTAAACCGGCGGGAAACCGCCGGTTGCCCTTTTCTGACCGCAGCTTTACCGCCGCGGTCAGAATGGCCAAGGAAGCACCGCCAGCCTGTTGGCGGTGCTTCCGTCATTTTAGCCCTGGCGGTCGCCGACCGCCAGGGTTAGAATGACCCCCTTTGTCTGTATTGTGGTGCTGCTGGTCATCTAATTCGCACATGTCCCGTCCGTCCAGCCAAGCCGTTGGGAAACGCCAATTCCCGTCCTCAGTGAGAAGGGTGAGGACGGGATATTGCGAAATACCTTCCATTTGTTCCTCAAGGGAGGAAGGAACTGCTCTTTTCCTTTTACCCATTATCCTCCACTTAACTGATGGCCGGGAAGAAAGGGCTCTGGCCTTGCTGGACTGTAGAGCCAGTGGTATCTACCTAGATGAAGCATGGGCCCGGGAAAGGCAGATTTTGCAAATACCTAAGGAAGTAACAGAACAATTCCACACGGTGTATGGATCACTCTAGGCCTCAGGACCAGTACAGTATACCACCCCTACCATATGTCTCCAATTCGGGAAACATCAAGAAAACCTTTCTTTTGATTTGATTTCTTCACCACATCACGTTATGATCCTGGGAATTCCATGGCTCACTCGGCATAACCCTTACATTAACTGGGAAACAAGAACCATTTCTTTATCCTCTCACTTCTGCCAACACCACTGCTACTTAGCAGGAGACTATTGGTCCCCAAAGAGTCTCTTAATGGCATCCCCTAAGGTGGGATGTTCTATTAACGTCCTACAGGGAGTACCCGGACATTATCAAGAATATGCAGATGTATTCCAGAAACCAGAAAGACCTGAACTGCCTCCCCATAGAGAATACGATTGCGCCATTCCTTTGGAACCAGATGCCGTGGTTCCTTTTGGGCGAATGTACTCTATAACAGAACCTGAGAAGCAGATCCTCAAGGAATACCTAGAGGAGAACATACAGAGTGGATTGATTGCTCCCTCCTCTTCACCTGCAGGGGCTCCTCTCTTCTTTGTGCCAAAGAAGACGAAAGACTTGCGTCCCTGTATTGATTTTAGAGGATTAAACATGATCACTACTAAGGATCGGTACCCGCTACCTCTTATTAAGGACATCTTAGAACATGTCAGAGGGGCAAAGAGATTCACCAAGTTGGATCTTAGAGGAGCATACCATCTTTTAAGGATAAAGGAAGGGGATGAGTGGAAGACCGCCTTCAGAACACCTTTCGGTCACTATGAATACCGAGTAATGCCATTTGGGCTCACCAATACCCCCTCCATTTTTCAAAGATTCATGGACTCTATTTTTTCCGATCTTCTACAGCAAACAGTGGTTGTCTATCTAGACGACATTTTAATATTTTCTGTCCACCCAGAACAACACACTAAACATGTTCTCCAAGTCCTAGAGAGCCTCAGACAACACCATTTATTCTGAAAACCAGAAAAATGCGAGTTTGATCGAACAGAGATAAAATACTTGGGATATTGCATTAACCAAACCGGGGTTGCCATGGATTCAGATAAGGTTCAAGCTATACTGGACTGGCCTTCCCTTTCTTCCATCAAAGAAACTCAGTGTTTTTTGGGATTGGCCAATTTCTATCGACAATTTATAGCGGACTTTGCCCCGAGAACCAGTTATATTACTCAAACCCTTAAAAAAGACAATCTAAGGCAGGGATTTTGTTGGACACAAGACGCAGAGTTGGGTTTTCAAGAATTAAAGAAAGCCTTCATTCAAGCTCCCATTTTACGGCACCCAGACACCAACAAACAATTCATCGTTGTCGCAGACGCCTCCGAAAGAGCCATAGGGGCTGCCTTACTACAGAAACAAGACAATGATGAGTTAGAGCACCCTGTATTCTACCTTTCACACATATTATCCAATTCAGAGCGGAATTATTCAGTGTTAGAACGAGAGTTACTCACCTTGAAGACCGCGTGCACGGAATGGAGACACTTCCTGATGGGCTCGAAAGAACCCTTTGAAGCCCGGACAGATCACCGAAACATACAATGCTTGAGAAACTTTCAGTGTCAGAATAGCCTGCAGACTCGATGGGCTTTCTGTTTCAGTCAATATGATTTTTACATCACATACATCCCTGGTTCTCAGAATATCTTGGCCGATGCCTTGTCTCGGCGTTACCCTGAGTGTAGCGACTCTCCTGTACAGAACCTATTCGAAAGTAACAAGATCATTGGTTTAGTACAGACATTTCTAGACCAGGTCAAGTCCGAATATTCCCGTCTGGAAACTACAGAGATGAACAAGTTGCCCCCGCAACTTCATATAGATCAAGGATACTATTACCATAACAAAGCCCTGTTCTTACCCACTAAGTTAGTCCAGACAGAAGCCCAACGTATGTGCCACGATTCCTCCATCGCAGGTCATCGCGGAATGAAAGCTACCCAAGAGCTTCTGCTTCGCTCCTTCTGGTGGCCCACTCTCAAGGCGGATACTGAAGACTATGGGGGTCATTCTGGCCAGGCTGGCGGTGCTTCCTGGGCGATTCTGACCGCGGCGGTAAAGCCGCGGTCAGAAAAGGGGAGCTGGCGGTTTCCCGCCGGTTTCCCGCTGGCCCAGGGTATCCGCCATGGCGGCGCTGCTTGCAGCACCGCCATGGGGATTCCGACCGCCTTCCCGCCAGCCTGTTTCTGGCAGTCTGCACCGCCAGAACCAGGATGGCGGGAACGGGTGCCGTGGGGCCCCTGGGGGCCCCTGCACTGCAGTGCAGTGCACTGCACTGCCCATGCCACTGGCATGGGCAGTGCAGGGGCCCCCTAACAGGGCCCCACAAAGATTTACACTGTCTGATGTGCAGACAGTGAAAATCGCGACGGGTGCCACTGCACCCGTCGCACCCCTGCAACTCTGCCGGCTCCATTCCGAGCCGGCTTCATTGTTGAAGGGGCTTTCCCGCTGGCCCGGCCGGCGGTCTTCTGGCGGTCGCCCGCCACCCCGCGGGAAAGCCAGAATGACCGCCGCGGTCTTTCGGCGGGAACCGCTTGGCGGGCGGCGACCGCCGACCGCCGCGGTCAGAATGACCGCCTATGTGTCATCCTGTCCCATATGTGCACAAGCCAAGACACCCCGTACTAAACCAGTAGGATTACTTCGCCCATTACCTGTTCCCCCAGGTCCATGGCATACTATCTCCACTGATTTTATGTGCTCTTTACCCTCTTCAGTTTGAAATCGAGTAATAATGGTGACCGTTGATTCCTTCACTAAGATGGCACATTTCACGGCGTTAAGAAAACTACCAACGGCAAAGGAACTAAGCCAAATCTTTACGCAGGAGATCTTCCGGCTTCATGGACTACCTCAGGTCATTATCTCAGATCGGGGTCCTCAATATATCTCCCGGTTCTGGAAACAATTCTGTAAGACCCTGGGAATAGAAGTGGCCTTATCATCAGGGTTCCATCCTCAAACTAATGGACAGACGGACCAACTAAATCAAGGCCTCGAACAATATTTACGCAGCTTCTGCAATTCTACGCAGAGCAATTGGTCTACCTATTTTCCACTTGCAGAATTCTCCTACAACAACTCAATACACAGTGCCTCGAAAGTTCCCCCTTTCTATGGGTCTTACGGTTTCCATCCTAAGGCTTTTCCAACTCCTCTGAAAGATACTTCCAATCTTCCTGCCATCTCCTCATATGTTCGGCAACTACGGGGTATCCAACGTGTTATCCATTCTAACCTTGTAGCCACTAAGTCACGCATGAAAAGGATGGCTGATAAAAAGCGTTGTGAGGCTCCACAGTATCAGGTCCACAATAAGGTTTGGCTTTCCTCCAGATTTTTGCCTCTCCGACTTACCCAGAACAAATTTAAACCTCGTTATTATGGTCCATTCCTGATTCTCCAGAAGATCAATCCGGTGTCTGTGCGTCTTCGTCTGCCCCAGACTTGGAAAATACATCCTGTGTTCCATGTCTCACAACTCAAACCTTACCTTCCTGATCCTTTTCATAGACAATTCTCCTGTCCTCCCCCTCTGCTGATTGATAATGTACCCGAATACGAGGTCCAGGAAATCTGTGACTCTCGGTTTTTCCATGGGCGCCTCCAATATCTTGTTCATTGGAAAGGCTACCCTATGAGTGAGTGTTCCTGGGAACATGCCCTTTCGGTTCATGCCCCTCTTTTGGTCCGTTGTTTTTTCTGACTTTTTCCTCACAAGCCTGGGGCCTCGGGGTGGGGGACCTACTGTTGCGCCGCGGCAGCGTACTGGGGCCGCTGTGGCACAACATGCAGGGAACGTGGCAGACCATGGGGAAAGCTGCGGCTCGGATTCAGGGTCACGGCACACGCTGCAGCCCATTTCTCAGGCCGCCAGTTCCAGGACAGGCGTGGCAGGATAGAAGACCCTGAGTCGGATCGCGATCCTTGCCGCGCTCGGCGCGCTCAGCGCGCGCAGCACATTTAATTAATTAAAACACATCAGGGATTCCCCGGGGAACCCTCCTTGCAACCACTTACCTTTTACACGGCCAAAAGCCGTATGCATGCACATGGCTCATTTTTATGCATGCTTTTCCCCTTCCCAGCATGCTGTTCACTTCCTCTTTTCCCTGCATGCATTATTTCCCTTTTCTTAGGAGCATGTTTTCTATTCTAGTTCTGATCTTTTTCCCAAACCAAGATGGTGGTTTTACTACTTCCTGTTTTCCACTTCCTGTCTAGGGGTATATAAGGGGAATCTATCTTTCTTCTCATTGCGTTGCAACACTCCTGTGGTGGTAGTCACGCTCCGGCTGGTTTCCCCTTATGGCGCCAGTTGTTCTTGATCTGTCTTCCGTCTCCAGAATTCCTGAATTCCAGAATCTTAAGTCCTAACGTCCTTGTGTCCTCCTTCTGTTTCAGGGAGTTCCTGTTGGAGGTTTTTTACCCTTTTGGGGTTTTTCCTCTGGGACTCCTTCTGGAGGGCACGGACTGTAGTGGCTTACTATTGTCAAACAGCACCGTGGCTACCGGAAGGGGTCACCCCTACCTCGGCCAGAGCAGGACTTGCAGGAACCGGGGCCGCTCACCACCTCTCTCCAACCTCGACGGTAAGCCCAGGGTGAATCGTGACAGTGTGAGTGTGGGCCTGTGCAGTGTTTCTGTGCTTACCTGTGTGTGTTTGTGATGTGTGTACTTGTGTGTGTGTTGGCCATTGCGTGGTTTCGTCGAGTGTGTGTGGTTGTATGTGAGTGTAATTATTTTTAAATTGAACATTAATTAGTACATTCACCCATAATTTAGCAAATTGGTTAATTGTTTTTATTATAAATATATCTATCTATATGTCTATCTATCTATCTATATATATACATATATATATATATATATATATATTTAAATCACCAACCTGCCAGGCATCCAAGGCTGCTAATTAGATAGCGGTCCGGGCGTGGATCTGGCTGTCCACCAAATATTATGCAATCCTTCTAAACTCGTATAGAAGATTCCCAAACAGCAAATGGAGGTCCAAAATACTTTATTCACCAATGCTACCTCCCAGTACAACGCGTTTCAGCCGTAGCCTTGCTCACGTACGATGTGGGAGTATACTACACACAAACTAAATACCACTCCCTGCCTAAACACCAAAAAGGGACTATAAAAGAACATGAATACATTACACTGTGCAAATTTGAGCGCCATCTTAGAATGTCTAAAACCATATAAGGATTCAATCATTAGTTCATCGACATTATTAGTTGTATTAAAAATCAAAAGTTAATCTGTTCTAAAACAGTCTCATAATCATTAATTCATCAATATTATTTGTTATTTAAAAAATTATTACATATTATTTAAATATTATTACTACATCAATAATTTATATAATAAATAACAAACAATATAAGTATCAATACAACCCATATTAAAGGCATTATGTAAACTGAATGTCTTCCTATTATGGATCATTAAGTTGGCTATACAGTGTACATATTCCTTAATACTCCTGTGTTCCTGCAGAAAAGTTATGTACCTTATCACCTACTAATATGTGAACACTCCCCCAACCTGTCATATCTACCTGATAAATATATTAAAACAAAAGTGATACATCATAGTGAAGGTTAAAGGTTAAAACCAAATTCTTGTCCAGCTCCTCAAATTAACCTAAGTGCACATTCATTTCTTCACTTGAATTCAGCCCCCCCGGGCTCAGAGTGTTAAGCCGAATGATCATTTTGGATTCTAAGATCCTCATCTTTTTCTCTCTATTCCCTCCCCTCATATTGGGCTTGATCTGATTGATAACTGCAAAACTCAACAACTTCTCATCCCCATTATGTTTCTCATGGAAATGCCTTGCCACGGGGTATGTTCTATCATAGTTACGGATAGCTCGAATGTGCTCCAAAATCCTCTTCTTAGCTTTGTGTATTGTACTGCCCATATATACAGTTTTTTACAGGGACACATCAGGCAGTAATTACAAAAATCTACATTGCAATTATAATGACCTTGGATTTGATGGGTCCAATGACCATTGTCACCAAACACTTCAAGGCAATTGCTGCTGTACCTGCACGCTTTGCACTGTCTACAACAGAAAAAACCCACAGGAAGATTTGGTGGCCTGCCATTGACTTTCTCACTGGTCACACTATTGTGACTTAGATCCTCCCTTAGTGATCTACTCTTCTGAAAAGTAATGAAGGGTGCATTGGAAATAGCATTGCTTAAAACGGAGTCAGTGTGTAGTATATGCCAGCTTCTGTTCAAAATCTTTCTCAAAACTTGTGATTGGTTAGAAAAGGTAGTGATGAATCTCACATTATGCTCACTGCCATCAATTTCCACCCTGGGATAAAGCAGGCTCTCCCTTTTTATATTGTCTGCCTTTCTTTTGGCTTGAAGGATAATTTTACTATTGTACCCTCTCTCATGAAAGCGTGTAATCATAATCTCGCATTCTTTCTGATAATCCTCCCACGTATTACATATCCTGCGCGCTCTCAAGTATTCCCCGAAGGGAATGCTTGCAATGAGATTCGGTGGGTGGGCAGTATACGCATTCAATAAGCTATTGCCAGCAGTGGATTTTCTGTGTAGTTTGGTCCTTAATGACTGCTCTTGGACCATCACGTCCACATCCAAAAATGCAATCTGTTGTTTGTTGTATTGTTCACTCAGATGTAAATTATAATCATTCCTATTCAAACTGGCTACAAAACTTCTTGCTGATTTCTCATCACCTTTCCATACCACAAAGATGTCGTCAATATAACGACACCATAAAATGACCCTCTCATCATAATCTGGTAAACTCATAGACAACTGCTCCTCCCACCAACCCATAACCAGATTCGCATAGCTGGGTGCAAAGCAAGTTCCCATTGCTGTACCCTGAGTTTGTCTGTACAGCTTATCATCAAACAAAAAAAAATTATTATTGAGACAGAAGCTGATCATATCACAAATCATGTCAGTGTGAATAAAAAATTAGAGTGATCTTGCCCTCAAAAAATATTGAAATCATGTTGAATGCAGGTATACAGGCTGGTGACATCCATGGTGAGAAGAAGATAATCATCTTCCCAATGGATTCCATCAATAATCCTCAAGAAATGTGTAGTTTTTTTTATGTAAGATGGAAGACTCTCTACAAAGGGTCTCAAGAAGTAATCTATATATCTAGACATGTTCTCCAAAAGAGACCCTATGGCAGATACTATAGGTCTCCTTGGCGGGGTGACACTATTCTTGTGTATTTTGGGTAATAGGTATAGGATGGGGGTCATTTGTGAATAAAGTATTTTGGACCTCCATTTGCTGTTCGGGAATCTTTCTATACGAGTTTAGAAGGATTGCGTAATATATATATATTTATATATTCACTGAAAAAGACAAAGGTTACAGGGAGCATTATAGTTAGTATCACATTTCACTCACACAAAACCAGTGAAATTCAGCAGTTACCTGAACAAACTATAACTTACACCCCGCAATGCACCGCTTATGACATCACATATTACATCACTCATGACATGGTCAGTGATATCACTTACCCTGGGCATGGGGCTCAGGGTATTCCTACCCTCTCTCTTGTCTTTTGTTTGCACATTTATTTTGTGGGACTTGCAAACTCTTCCTAGTTGAAGTGTTGGCAGTCAATCAGAGCTCTGCATTTCCCTGCACAAGCTCATTGTTCTTCGTGAAGTCATCGGGGAGGATCCACAGCCCTAGATATACAAATGTGGATTTCCTTACATTTCTCTGCAACTACTGAACAGACTTACACCAACTAACAAAAAGCACAAACCAAATCTAGCTTTCTGACAAAGTTGGTGTAATTCCGTCCAGCGGTTTGGGCTGTAGTTGTGTTCAAACTCCAATGGGAATTGACATGAGAAACACACTTTTTTTACCTCCCCTTTTTCTCGGCCCTCGCTTGACAGATCACCCCAAAAACTTCAACATGCAACAAGAATCATCAGCACACTTTTTTGAAGAAGGTTTTGTGAAGTTCCATCTAACTGGCGACCACCCGTAGGTAATATATATATTATGTGGAGCAATAATATATATATTAAGACTCTTATATATTTTTTTTAATTAATATGAGTATGCAAATATGTAATCTGTTTGAATTGAAGTCATTTATCTTGTTGCTTAGACTGGAATGGAGTGGTAAATCTTACCCCTCTGAATTCCAAAACTTTCCCTACTGTTGCACAGTCCGGAGTGAGAATAGTAAATTTTACCTCATCGAAGTCCAATGGTTACCCTACTGTTGCACACACTGGAATGGGAATAGTAAATTCAACCCTTTCGAAGTCTAACTATTTCCCTACTGTTGAATAAACTAGAGTGCAAATAGTGTATGTGTTATTCTCAGATTTAAATATGTTTCGTAGTATTCTTTAATAATATGTGTTTATAATTTTAATTTCATAGTATGTGGTTATAGTTGTATTTGTTTCTAAATTTGTCAAATATTATTTGTAATTTTTTTATTGTTTTGTAATTTTTTTATTTTATGACTTTAGCTATTTATATAATGTTTTGGAAGTTAATTGTTAATATTTTTATGCCATATAGATATATATATATATATATATATGCTTTGTATATTATTAATTTTAAATAAGTAAAAAATAATATAACGTAAAATATAGATTTGTAACAATTAATATATATATATACATCTGCATATTTATGTATACATGTGTATGTGTAAACATACAATTATATATGTGTGTGTGTTTAAATGAATATTTATTTTATATACAATTAAATATTAGTGAGATTAATTTATATAACTTTATATCAATTGTATATATTACAATATTTAAGATTTACTACTTTACTTTATATTTTTAAATATATATGTATGCATACATAGATATATAATAAGTAGCAATATCTTTGGATGTTTTTAATGATATCAATGTAAAACGATATTTTTTAAAATACTTTTGTACTTACCATTACAAGTGTAGGATAACAATAATTTTGCTATTGACACTTTCGACACAATTGTTTTGCACAATATTGTTGCTCCTATATCATGTCAGTGATCCACCTCCGTCGCACAAACTCACAGTTCCGCTTCATCAGAAGAGGAGGGGAAGCCTACAGAAGTGACAGAGATCTGAGAATAAGATGAAATGGCTTTGAATTCTGTAAACTGTGCTCCCCCCGGTACCTCCTCGACCCTCAGCATCAGCATCTTGTTCCGCCAGGAGAGCTTTTCTACTGGAGGCCTCCACGCCTGGATACCCCTCAGTGATGCTGACTTGAGACCCTCCTGTCCTACATCCCATCTCTTTGTGCCGCCTTATTGCTCTGGAATTGCCTGCATGTTCCCTGACCCTCCCAGGTCCCCAGTAAAGGCCTCGGCCAGGAATCTATTATCTGGGGAGATGCACCTGGCAGCGAGAGAAAGGAGAGTGTGTATATCAGCTGCTGTTCTTCCTCGCACAATAAGCTGCAGAGGGATTGGCCATTAGAGCTGGTATTGGATTTTTAAACCTACATTTCAACAAGGTCTCTGAACCCCATCTGATTTATGGTCTGTTTTTGCACGTGTGACTGCTTGCATCCCTCCTCCCCTCTGGTGTCTGCAGAGAGATGCCTCAGCGGGAGGCAGGGGATACTGGACGCCCGGAGACAGCACGCATTCGTTTAATTCATTGTAGTTGCAGTACTTGGCTGCTGTAGTGCTCGCCGCCCCAGGTCACAGGATGCGTCCGAGGACTCGCCGTGATGTTTATTACAGTTTCAGTGGGGGATCGACCTGTAGCATCTAATCAGCACTAGAGCGTGTCTGCCCTCCAGCCTTACAGTCCAGCAGGCCCCAAAAACGTGGACACGACTTATCACCTTCATTTGTATGCCCTAGAATTACATTGGCGGGGTGTGTGAGATTTCATAATCTTAGGGGTGGGGAATCAACGGGAACTACACGTTTTGGGGGGGTTAACACATAGAAATGTGTATTTGCATGAAGATCTCCGCTTGTTTCCCCCCAATCCTTCATATATAGATTTCGACTGCTTTCACAAACATCGAATTGCAATGGACCCACCTCCTGGTACCAGGCCCACTTGTAATCCACCCATAAATATTCATTCAGGAGACGTAGTGCCAAGAGGCGCTTTTTAAATACTGCACATTCAATTCGAGCATGTGTCAGGTACATTGGCATACTCTAGGGACTTCGAGGCAGTAAATCGACATTGTAGATGTACAGTTCCCGCTGCTCACAAGACTCGCATTTCATCATTCAGGATGGTTGAAATAGCGGGTCAGCCGCTGGAGTAAAGTTGAGACTTAATGGAACAAAGGAACGGGGGGGGGACATGGGCTCGGCTTCTCCCCATCGCCCTAAAAGGGTATAAAGAATGTAGTCGAAAGACATCGGAAGCTGTGTCAGGTCCACAGAGGTGCAATGTGTTAATTTATTGCTGTAACTCACTAGTTTTAGAAAGCACCATCATGTCTTCTTGACTGCACCTCAGATCACTGGTGGAATCGGTTGTTTGGGTACAAGTGATGGAGATGCGTTGACCTCTGCGTTCTCTCCTAGACGGAGCTATATAAGGTGGCTCAAGGCATCCAACTGCTCACACTTTCAGCTCACATGGGACTTGGCTGGTCTGTACTCAGCTTGTTCTCCTCCTTCAAAGGAAGGACTCTCCTCAACAAATCTCACCTGTATTGTTTGTTACGGTGTCTCCTGCTGAACCTCCACTACGTTTTATCGTGTCTGCAGTTGGACCTGCACTATTTGCTGTTGTGCCTCCAGCTGGACCTGCACTGTTTGCTGTTGTATATCGTGCTGAGTCTACACTATAATTGTGTCCCCTGCTTGATCTCCATTTTTTTTACTGTGTCTCATGCCGGACCTCCACTGTATTTTATGGTGTTTCCTGCTGGATCAGCACCACACTTTGCTATTGTGAATCTTGCTGGACCTGCACAGTTAGATGCTGCATATCCCGAAGGTCAACCCTGTTTGTTACGGTGCCTCCTGCTGGATCTACACTATTTTGTATTAGGTCTCCTCCTGCATGATCTGCACTGCTTCTTATGTTGTCTTCAGTTGGACGTGCTTAGTGTGTTATTGTGTGTCGAGAGCTGGTCTTCTTGAAAATGCTTGAACGGTCAGTTTTCTATGTAGGAAACACTGTTTCCAGAAGCAACCTAGACCCCAGATTGTAATTGAGAATCTAGTAGTACTTCAGAAACTAATATCCAGAAGGAAGGAAAAATCTAGAGACTAGAAAACTTTCCAACTGTCCAGGCCAAGTGGCAAGGAGAGAGTGAGAAAAAACAAGCAGGAACTGGAGAAAGCAGAGAATCCACAAAGTCTGGTGAGCAAGCAATCAAGTAGATACTATTGTGTCACTGGACTCAGAATGGACTCCCTTATATAGTGTTTATGAGGAAATGAGGATTGGGTAAAAATATGTACAGACCCATAAACATACGCTAATCCAGAACAACTAGATCTTATGCGTGTGTGTGTATGTGAGTGTGTGTGTATAAATAAAGGTTGAAATAACATTATAGTTAGGAGGGATAAAAATATCCGTCCTGTTTAAAAAAAAAAAACTTTAAACATTCACAGAAAAAAACAAAGGTTAAAGTAATGTCATAGTTAGGTGAATATGTCAGCGACATTAACATTCTGAACTAAACAAACAGAAAATCACCAGTTATACTTAGCAGAGCTAACTATAGCTTGAACCCCCAGTGACCTCACACTTTACATCAATCATGACATGTTCTATGACATCATTTATGGCATCACTGATGACATCTCAAATTACATCATTGATGACCACTGAAGACATCATCCAGGCTTCTTTTGTACAAATTGCTCTATAAATGGGTATAGCATTAGATCTATGAAAGTGCAAAACAGCTCAGAATAACATGAAGCATCATTACTACTATCATAGATACAACCCCCTTAGGTGAAGCAAGCTTGTGTTATGTGAAACATTGAGCCTATAGCCTACATTTTGCGGTAGCTGAGTTCATGTTGACTATGGACCGCTAATAAAATGATAACCTGTTCTGCACATGGTTTTCAATCTGTATATAACTGTTCAGGGAAAACCAAGTTCCTCAAGATACTCAAGCTCTGTTACATAACTAATGATCTACTACGGACAGTCTTTACCTGTTTCAAGCCCTTAACAGTCACTAAACCTGCACTGAGAAATGAAGTAGACATGAGAAGAAAAGTGGGTACTGTTAACTCTGATTACTCTATGGAGAGAGTTTAATCTGTACCACACAGTTTGCAGACAGAAACTATCCTGAGAAATACACCACAGAGTATTAAAAAGTATTTAGTAAGAACAGTGTATTCTTCTTTGCAAAACCTGTCCAAAGAGTGATTATTCACTTACAATAACCAAGGTCTGAAGGTGGTAAAGATTATACTACCTGGATCGTTCATACTGTGGTGAAAACGTTGCAGATAACCCATCTTCTGAAGCTAACCAAGCATGTGTACATAGGTTAGCACCTGGTGCACACAGTCTTCTATGTTATGTAGAAATTGTCATGCTGAGATGATCCTGTCTAATACCTCGAAGCTGCTTACAATACTTAACTTGTTTTACACAGAATCTTGGCCCTGTTGGAAAATTCTTCTGCAGAGCCAGAAAAACATGTGTGTAACATGCTGAACACAAGTTGTCAACTGTCACCTGGACACAGACTTACTCTTCAATACAAAGATTTATAACGTGGTCAATATCTCTACATACCTACAATGCATTAGGAGCATATGTGTTTTGTAAACACTTACACCCAATGGCTGGGCATTGGCTGTAAAACATTAGATAGAAAATGAATATGGTACTTACCAGTCACTTAGTAAACTATAAAACAAACTAGCACACTCATTGGATGATGTCAGTTGAGATGTCATCAGTAATGTCCTAAATTATGTCATAGAGCTTTAATGAGTGACGCATTATATATGAGGTCATAAGTAGTGCATGGCGGGTGAGCAAGTTAAAGTTTTGCTAACCATAGCTGGTGAACTTCAGTGTTTTTATTAGTTCATAACGTTAATGTTGTCACTGACATAGTCATCTAACCACAACATTACTTTAAAATTTGCTTTTTTTCAGTAGATTTTTAAGGGTTTTTTAAAATAAAAACAGATCTTTTATCACATAGGGAAGTTTGGACTCAGGAAGGATTTTGATTGCATAATCAAAAAGCCAATGAGGAGGTACATTTTTAGTAGTCAACTTGAGGTATTCATTGTACATCTCATGAATTTCAGTTGTGAGACTGATTATTTGACTTTGCTAAAAGGAATTCCAGAGTCTTTGTTCAAAGAAAGGTGCTCAACAGTATAATGTGAGGCACAAAAAAGTCAGCTGCATCAGGTCTTGAAAGGACGTTGGCCTGGCAATTCTTGCAAGTTCATCTTCTGATTCATCCTTAAACCCTTGCTGAAACACAGTAAATAAGGCATAGTGAGGCAAGTCAATCTGTCTAGCTAGGCTTTTGAACTTAGAGATAAAAGTATGCAAATACATGGATCCTTGGATAAGTTCCAAAACCTCATTTTGGGTGCAATACTTTAGGTCTTGACAGTCAAACAACATCTTGAATTCCCTAACGTAGGTAGGAAAATTATCCAAAAGTGTACTGGTATCAGAAACTAAAAGAAGAGCCCAGGCCAAGGCATTTCAAGTGGTGTTTGTTAGACCTGACATGCTTTAGGGTGGTCACCCCTAACTTTTTGCCTGCCTCCCTAGAACTGCCTGGCTGCTCAAAGGACTCACAGGCCTGCTTTCTACAAAGGACTGCTGCCTTGCTGTTGGCCTGCTGCCTTGCTGAACTCTTGCCTGGCTGTAAAAGTGCTCTCCAAGGGCTTGGATAGAGCTTGCCTCCTATTCCCTGAAGTCTCAGGACCAAAAAGACTTCTCTTTTTCACTTTGACGCTCCGTGCGCCGAAATTTTCGACGCACAGCTTGTTTCGCGGCGAGAAAAACGCCGCACACCGACGCTGATCGACGCGACGCCTTCAGGACGACCGGAACTTCGACGCACGGCTTCGCAAGGACAACGCCGCCGACCTCCGGAGGAGAAATCGACGCGACGCCTGCCGTGAGATCGAAATTTCAACGTGCAGCCCTGCAGAACGACGCGCAGCAGGAAAACAAGCAGGAAAATCCACGCACAGACCCGGGACATCTGGTAATCCCCGCGATCCACAGAAAGAGACTGTCCGCGCGCCGGAAAACGACGCACGACTTCCCCGCGTGGAAAATAACGACGCAAGTCCGGGTGTGCTGGGGAGAAATCGACACACACACCAATTTTCCACGTATCTCTTCTTCTGTGGCCCTCTGAGGAGATTTTCCACTCCAAAACCAGGTACTTTGTGCTTGAAAGAGACTTTGTTTGCTTTTTAAAGACTTAAGACATTTCATATCACTTTTCAGTGATATCTCTACAAATTCACATTGCAACTTTATTCGTTTTGACCTACAATTATCCTGATAAATATTATATATTTTTCTAAACACTGTGTGGTGTATTTTTGTGGTGCTATATGGTGGTATTGTATGATTTATTGCACAAATACTTTACACATTGCCTTCTAAGTTAAGCCTGACTGCTCGTGCCAAGCTACCAGAGGGTGGGCACAGGCTAATTTTGGATTGTGTGTGACTTACCCTGACTAGAGTGAGGGTTCTTGCTTGGACAGAGGGTACCTGACTGCCAACCAAAAACCCCATTTCTAACAGTGTTGCTGATTATAAAGCCAATCTTATATCTAGCCGAGGTGTGAGTGTGGTGCTTAAAGGTGAAATGGACCTGGGATATGTCCAGAACGGCCTTTAGTTTCCTGGGATTTCCATCAAATTTAGAATCCGCCAAGCCAGCCAAAGGAGGATCCAAACAGTCTTGTTGTAAAACAGCAAGAAATTGATGCAGTGTAGCATTTCCTGTGGTCAGTTTGGACTTGAAGAGTTGTTCACTGCAGTCATTAGTTCTTGAACCTGATCAATCTTTGGATTCCTTTGGCATTGCAACTTGTCAGGAGCTGGACAATGCTCAGAGAGTCGTCTTTGTACGCACAAAAGTCCTGCGATCTCTAGAGGCAAAGCCAGAAGCTTGCTTATAACTGGGAACCTAGTATTGCTCCAGAAAATAATACCCATCAGGATGGAAAAAAATGGAGACCAGAAAAAAACCCTCCAATTCTCCTAGCCAAAGAGTAAGGATAGTGTGAGAACAAACAATCAGGAACTGCAGCAGGCTAATAATCCATGGAGTCCAGTGAGTGAGTGATCAAGTAGATACAATTGTGATGCAACTGGACTCAAATTGGACTCATATAAAGTGTTTAAACAGGACATGATGTAATCAGAAGTGGTTCTGCCATCTTGGATTGGATAAAAATATGTACAGAAACATGAACATAAGTTAACCCAGAACAACATAACAATTGGGAATTATGCATGAGTTTGTATATATACATATATTACGGTTCTATTTAAAAATGTATTACTAAGCAGTGCTCTATCAGTCAGGGTGATTAGCACCAACCCTCCTACATGTGACATATTGACAAAAGCAAGCAGGAGGAAGCTGTCCCAAGATTCCTCGGGCCCAATTGGGCAAAAACACGAGTAAGATAAAATATCACCCGGGGACACCACCACACTCTATGAGGAAAGAACCAAGATGCGGGCAGTATCATCCAGGGGCATGGAGCTCCAGATCCTGTGTCTGAGCATGGCTCAGGAAGGGAAAGAACCACTGCCCCTGTGCCGGTCCGTGGTGCAAAGCAGTAAGGACTAAGGGCCAGATGTACAAAGCTTTTTTCTTGCCGCAAACGGCCCAATTCAGCGAATCAGGGTGTTTGCGACAAAAAAAAGCATTTTGATATGTTCAAACCCTATTTTGCGATTCAGTAATCTATTTACCGAATTGCAAAATAGGTTTGCGAGTCGCAATTAGGAAGGGGTGCTCCCTTCCTAATTGCGAGTCGCAGTGCGATGTATGATTGTTTTGTGACAGTTAATGCGGTCACAAAACAATCGCAGTTAGCACCAATTTCAAATGAGTGCTAACCCATTCACAAATGGGAAAGGCTCCCCAGGGGACCCCTTCCCCTTTATGAATGGATGCGAAAATATTTTTTCAGAGCCTGCTCTGAAAAAATTAAAAGAAAACTTTTCATTTTTGTTTTTGAAATGTGTCCCACTTTCCTTCAAGGAAAACGGGCTGCATTTAAAAAAAAAAACGACTTTATTTAAAAGCAGTCACAGACATAGGGCCTGATTACAACTTTGGAGGAGGTGTTAATCCGTCCCAAATGTGACGGATATACCACCAGCCGTATTACGAGTTCCATAGGATATAATGGACTCGTAATACGGCTGGTGGTATATCCATCACTTTTGGGACGGATTAACACCTTCCTCCAAAGTTGTAATCAGGCCCATAGTGATCTGCTGTCCCCAACAGGCCACCATCCCTGTGAGTGCGGCCATTCCCAATGGGGTTGCAGATTGTGACCTACCTCATGAATACTTATGAGGTAGGTCATTTGCGACCCCATTGGGAATCACAAACAGTGTCATTGACACTGTTGTACATCAGGTTTTGCGACTCGCAATTTGCGAGTTGCAAAACCTAATATTTGTACATGTGGCCCTAAATCCTTATACTGTGCTCCCTGCTGGATCTGTACTACTTGTTGTTGTGTCTCATGATGGATCTGCACTATTTTTACTGTGTCTCCTTCTGGACCTTCCCTTTTTGCTATTGTATTTCCTGCTTTATCTGCATTGTTTTTTTACTGTGGCTCCTGCTGGACCAACACTGTATTTTGTTGTGTCTTTTGCATGACCCGCACTGTTTGTTATTGTGTCTCTTGCAAGAACTCCACTCTTTGCTATTCTGTCCCCTGTTGGACCTGCATAGTGTTTTATTGTGTCTCCTGCTGAATCTGTACTACTTGTTGTGTCTCCTGCTGGACCTAAGATCTTTGTTGGTGTGTCTCCTGCTTCATCTTCATTGTTTGTTCCTGTGCCCCCAAATAGACCTGAACTGTTCGTTACTGTGTCTCCTGCTGGGCCTCGACTGTTTGTTATTGTGTCTCTTCGTGGACCTGCACTGATTGGTTTTGTGTTTCCTGCAGTGCATCCAGGGTTTATTTGTGGTCTACATCTATTCAAATTTGTTGTCTATCGGGACTGCCACAATTCATCTATGTATGTAGCTGAAATTGCATAGTTTGTCACAGATTATCGCACTGAATCTGCAGCTTCTTTTGTATATCCTGTCAGACCTCGGTTTTGTCCTTGTGTCTACACTGTGTTGAGGGTGAGGGTGTGGTGTAACGGCCTGTGCTGTCGACTTCAGAGCTGAGGGATCCACGTTCGAGTCTCGGCGTCAGCTCAACATCCTGTGATTCTGGGCAAATCACTTAGGGCCAGATGTAGCAAACTTTTGCGAGTCGCAAATGGCCTGAATCGCAATTTGCGACCCAGCAAAATCGGAAATGGGATGCAAAAATCCCATTTCCGACTCGCAAAATGCGACGCTAGCCTTTACTGACTCGCAAAATTTGCGACCCCATTTTGCGACCCGCAAATAGGAAGTCTCAATTTGCGAGTCGCAAACCATATGCAATAGCAACTCGCAAATTGCGACTAGTCGCAAAAAGCCCATTTTGCACTTCCAATTTACCACTAACTCAGAGCAGGTGGTAACCATTACCAAAGTATAAAAGGAGACCCAGAAGGCATCTGGGTTACTCAAGATGGCGGAGATATACCTGATAGCAGTGAGGAGGAGAGTCTACGCAGCCCAGCAGAGGAGGAGGAGGGGCCAGAGACAGGAGAAGATATACAGAACAAGGCAGACACTCTTCCAGCAAACTGAGGAGGAAATATATGATAAATAAAGACTTAGCAGCGCAGCTATAATAGATCTAATAGAATTACTCAAACCACAGCTAGAACGCCAGACTGTGCGCGGCTGCGCCATCCCTACGCATGTGCAAGTGCTATGCTCACTGCACCTCTTGGCCTCGGGTAGCTATCAGGGGGTCATTGCTGTGGCAGGTGGGGTATCACAAAGAGCACTCTCAAGGTTCTTTAGGGCATTCCTAGACGCCTTACTCACACACATGTCCCGATACATATACCTACACAGGAATGAGGCAGAAATCAACATCACCAAGTTGGAATTTTATAGGATTGCCAACTTCCCCCATGTCATAGGGTGTGTAGACTGGACACATATACAAATATGCCCTCCTGCAAACCTGGAATATCTGTTCCGCAATTGGAAGTGTACCCACTCACTCAGCATACAGGTGGTATGTGACGCCCATTATGTCATCACTGACATGGTTGCCAAATTTCCAGGGAGTACTCATGACTCCTACATTTTTAGGCATAGTGGGATATACCAACACCTGGAACGTGGGGAGTTTGGAGATGGATACCTCCTAGGTAGAGCTGAATACACCTTGAAGACATGCACACAGGTCAATGTGCAAACCACCCATGCCTTGCTAACATTGTACATTTTGTGCCAAACAGGTGACAGTGCATATGCACTACGTCCATGGATACTAACTCCGTACTTAACACCCAGCAATGATTCCGAGAGGCGATACAACAGTGCACATAAGAGGACCAGGAACATAATCGAACATACCTTTGGACTGCTGAAAGTAAGGATTCAGATGCCTCCACCGAAGTGGAGGTGCCCTCCAGTATACCCCAATAACAGCTTTCAAAATAGTTGTTGCATGCGCTATCCTGCACAACATTGCCACCAGACGTGGGCTACCTCTCACCCCTGAAGACCCAGATTCTGAGGATGAAGAGCAAGAGCTACCACATCGCCATCATGGGGATAGGAGCATCGCAAATCAAGGCAGACTGAGACGGGAACACATTGCAAACCAATACTTTGGAAGGTACGTGCTCACTTTTACCATACTAACCAATGTAACACACAAAGAGTCCATGTGTTAAGTGGAAAGAACAAGTGATTTAATAAGTGCAAATAACAAAACTATGTACAATAGGAACAGTTCAGAGGCTTCAATAGTCCACCTGGCATGGGACACATTGACGTCATGTGCCCCAACCCCAGGACTGTGTGGAGCTCAAACCCTACGGCGGGCTCGGCCAGCCTGGCTGGTACTAGGGGGGTCAGCAGTGCCCTGCCTTGTGCTTCCACTGCGAAGCACCCTGGTGTCACTGGCAGAGACACTGCTGACAGTGGAGCCCTCCTCACTGTCCTGTGGTGTGTCGCCTGTGCCCCTGGCCACCTGCCGTGCCTCCATGAGGTCTATAGCATGGCTGAGACGGCCCAGTCCCCGTGCCACGTCACCAGCAAAGTGGCCCATGTCCACCTGGAGGCTGACTGTGCGTCTAGACAGACCTGTTGTGTTCACAGCCAGCCTTACTATTGAGGAGGACATCCTGTCCAGGCGGTGCAGCAGCTGGCGGTCCCTGCGCCATGCACTCTCAGTCTGCGTTAGCAGTCCTGCCACTAGTTGGCGCATGGAGAGTGCAAGGTCACCCATGTTGGTACTGATCACCTGCAACTCCGAATGTACCAGCTGCATACTGTTGCCATGATTGTGTTCAAAGCGCCGCAATGCCCCACTAATCCTCCTTAATTCTTGTGTTTGCAGGCGCTGACCCCGTAGAAGTGCGGCCTCGTTGGTGATGTGGAGGCATGCCCTGACGCTGCCTGCCGCTCTGATGTTGATGTTCCACATCGCCTGCGAAGCGGTGGAGGTCCTGTGTTGTCTCCCGTGGCACTCTGGCTCGTACCTGGTGCAGGCTCACACACCACTACTGCAACAGGTGTTTCCTGAGGGCACATGGTGTCGGTGGTGCAGGTAGCAGTGGTGGCTGGTCCTGTTCCCTCATGTGCCTGCTGGCTGACCAGTGGCCCCTGGCTGCTTGGGCTGGTGGGGGTGTCTTGTGGGAGACCTGTGGGACATAGGGAACACACTGTCCGTATCTACTATCTGTTATCAACTTCCTAATAAACTATTGCCTATGAACTGCCTACTTGACTACATTGCCCATAATGCATCATTCTGGTGTTTGCTACTCTGAAATGGAGCTATTTTGGTTGTGCATGCTCCTTTGTACAAGGTGGGTGGGGGTATGGCATTAATGAGGGTATATGCATGTCACATGGTACTCACCGGTTGATGGTCCTGCCTCAGAGGTGTCCAGATCTCCCATCCCGCTTACAGCCTCAGGCTCTAGGGTCTCTTCTCCCCTTTCCTCCAGGGGTGTGGGTGGTGGTACTGTCGATGGTCCCCCTCCTGAGCCTCTCATCTCCTGGAGCCGCTCTGCCGCCCTCTCCTTGGTCCGGGAGCGCAGGTCGTACCACCTTTTTTTTTATTCTTCCACACTTTGGTGGCTGACCCCCAGGGAGTTGACTTTGTCCTGGATCTCCTGCCAGAGTCTTCTATTCTCTGTCTCTGGCACGGTGAGGGCTGACCTGCCAAACAACTGGTCGTGGTGCTGACAGCACTCCTCTGTCAGCACCTCCAATTCTTTTTCAGCAAACTTAAGTTTCCTCTTCCGTGGGTTTTCAGCCATGGTTGCAGGAGCTCTGTTTGTTTGCTGTGCTGAAGTAGAAATGGGTGTGGTCCTCCCTCCTCCCAGGTGTATTTGTAAACTTCCTGGCTGTGATGTCATCATCATGTGCCAGGAAGTGTTTTCCAGAGTGTTCTGCAGCACCTGCATTCAATTTTCGGCACAGTTGCAATTTGTGACACCCACTCGCAAATTCCGTGTCCGTTTTTTGCGCGGTCGCAAAAAGCGACCTCGCAAACAGCAGACTCGCTATCTGCGGTGCGACTCCGTGTGCGAGTCGCATAGTGTCCTCGCATTTTCTACCTGCATTGCAGTTAGCGAGTCGGAAATTGCGAGTCGCACAGAATCGCAATTTGCGAGTCGCTAATTTTTCCCTACCTACATCTGGCCCTTAATCTCCCAGTGCCTACAGTCAGCGCCTTGAGACCCTCATGGGTGACTTGCTGCGCTTTACAAAATCCTGGATAATGTGTACAGCTGTACCTGAAGAGTTTGATGTTTTTCTCCTGACAAACCTGTACAGTTTCTTGTAGTGTCTGCTGCTGAACCTGTACACTTTGTTGTGATTTCACCTGCTGATCAACATGCCTGCTATCATGCAGATATAGTTGTGGTGAGCAAGTGAAGTGTGGTGCTGCACCCACTGCTTGACATGCACGGTATGTCGCTCTGCCTCCTCCAGGAAACATACAGTTTTATTGACTGCTTCTGGACCAGCACAGTTTCTTGTAAATGTATCCTACTGGGCTTACTGCTGAGCCCAAGTATGGTGATATATACACTGCATAGTGTGTTGCAATAACTGTTGTGGCACCTGTACAGTTGGTATTTCAGTGTATTGTTGCACTTGCACAATGTGTTGTTGATTTTCCCAGTGACATGAAATTATTCATGTTGTGCCTCCTGCTAGACCTGAAAACCTTGTTTCTGCATTGTTTACCTTTGTAGAACTGTTTGTTGTTAACTTTGTTGAAACAACAGAGTACGTCCATTTCTTTCTATCCTTGTAATATTTGTTGTTTCTTTGCTAGCTAAACAGTTTTATTCATTTACACATCCATCTAAATGCCCAGATTGTTGTTTTGTTGATCTAGCTAGATGAGGACAGTTTTTGACTTCCCTTCCGACTTGCACACCTTTTGTTTCAAATACCAATGGACGTGATTAATTTGCAGTTCCACCTTGTTCAGCAGGAACGCTGCGTTTTAGTTTCTTTTCACACCTGTGCACTTTTTGTTTTTGACATCTGCTGGCTGTGCATGGTTTGTTTTTGCATCTTCTGCTCAATCTACACCCTTTGTTATTTCCTCGGCAGGTGTGCTTGATGTAACATTGTAGCATATTCATCTAGACCAGCATAGTTTGTTGTACATGCCCCTCCTGGACTTGGAAAGTTTGTTGCATCCTCTCCAGCTGGGTCTGACGTAACAGTGCAGTATCATATACAACTGCATAGCTTGTTGTATGCTCTCATACAGAATCTTAGGACCCCTTAGGGGTGGTCTTAGCTGGGGTGGTCACTCCTCCTTGTTTTCCCTAAATTTCCCACGGACCTGCCATCAAAAGTGGGGCTTTGTCTGGGGGGCAGGTAACTCCACTAGCTGGAGTTCCCTGGGGCACTGCAATCCGAGGCTTGAGCCTTTGAGGCTCACCGCCAGGTGTAACAGTTCCTGTAGCGGGAAGGTGTAAAGCACCTCCACCCAGGACAGGCTTTGTTTCTGACCACAAAGTGCACAAAGGCTCTCACCCCATGTGGTCAGATTCTTGTCTGAAAGTGGCAGGCTGGCACAGACCGGTCAGTCCTACACTAGTAGTTTCACAGACCGGTCAGTCCTACACTAGTAGTTTGGCTACCATACAGGGGGCATCTCTAAAATACTGCTGTGTGCATTTTTTAATAAATACCACACTGGCATCAGTGGGGGTTTATTGTGCTGAGGAGTGTCCAGTATTCAGTGAAGCCATTATGGAGCTGTGGAGTTCGTAATAACAAACTCCCAGACCATATACTCAATATGGCTACACTGCACTTACAATGTCTAAGAATGAACTTATACACTGTAGAGGCATATTGCCCTGCCTTAGGGCTGTAAGGCCTGCTAGAGGGGTGTCTTACCTATGCCACAGGCAGTGGTTGGTGGGCATGGCACCCTATCAGGGGTGCCATGTCGACTTTGTCTTTTTCTCCCCACCAGGACACACAACCTGCATAGGCAGTGTATATATGCTGGGTGTGGGGTTCCCTAGGGTGGCAAAATACATGCTGCAGCCCTTGGGGACGTTCCATGGTCACAGAGCCCTTGGTACCATGGGTACCTTCTACAAGGGACTTAACTGTGTGCCAGGGTTGTGCCAATTGTGGAAAGAAAGGTACAGATTTTGGGAAAGAACACTGGTGCTGGGGCCTGGTTAGCAGGATCCCAGCACACTTTCAATCAAGGTTGGCATCAACAGTAGGCAAAAAGTGGGTGGGTAACAATGACAACAGTGTCACTTTCTTACAGTGTCCATCTCCATATTTCCGGTCTTTAAGCAGCTGGTCCAGGATGCACGTTGTAAATATACTGACGTAAAAGACATACTTCAGAAAAACAACATGCTATATCTGCACGACTGCACATTGAATTGAAGGGCAAACATCATATCTTCTCTACACCTGCCGAGCCAGCGTCCTTCTGCAAAATGCATGACTTGGGGAGGCAGAGACATAAAGAGTCGGGCCTCATGGATTTGGCCCACAGGTCTCCCCACCTATCGCAGGAAACCGGGACCGTGAACGACAGACCACAGAACAGAACAATTCGTCCGGATACATTGCCATGATGTATGACCTTTCGGCTGGGTCCCACTACACCACCCTAGGCAGTAACATGCATAGTTTAACATAGCGTTTGCTCTAATATAATGACTTAGAAATTCTGCATTTGGATACTTCCCCACCTTGGAGCATTGCCAATGGTGTATACAACTACAGTTACTTATTCTGGGTTGTTTTTGATGTTAGGGATTTACTGGGAAATGTGTTCACCGGTATGGGTGGGGGGATTTGAGTTGGGCTGTTTATGTTCTGCGTTATCACAGGAACTATTACCATGTACATTGTGTGGACTATCTGGCTGTTTAATATATCTGAATGATCCACCCGTTCCAGCCGCCCTAGTCTTTTTTACACTACCCATATTCCTGTGACGCTGGTGGAATGTGTGACCTGGAACATTTGGGGATTGAACAACCCTAAGAAGGGGAAGATGGTACTTTCATATTTACATTGGCATGGCATCAAGGTGGCGTTTCTCCAGGAGATGCATCTGTCCCCTCGCTTGACACACTCATACGCTGCACAATGGGGCCACCATTGATTCTTTGCATGCTATAGCTCATACTCAGGGGGGGATATTTTAATATATAAGAGTATCCCATTTAGTTCCCGAGCCGTGGATGCCGATCCATAGGGGCACTATTTGCTGGGGCTGGGGGATCTGGCTGTGAGGCCGGTTCTGCTGGCCAATGTATATGCATTTGCATTCAATATTGTCTCAGTTCAGCGATATTCCACACCATGGAAAGCCTTTAGAGTGTACATAAGGGGTGTCTGAATTGCTAAGCACAGTGGTGTTCTCCTAACCCTGTGGGCAGAACTAGCAAAAGTTGAAGAGAAACTCATAGACGTAGATACCTTGACGCACCTTCGGACTGAAGCTTTAGACCTGATTGCCCAGTCGGAATTACTACAGCAGTTTAATGATCTGGCGGCAAGAGAGGCTACGCATCTCAGCAAATATGCACAGGCCTTCTGATATGGAGAAGGACAGAGACCTGGGCAGACACTTGCTCATATATTACACCCTCAATATCAGGCGTCATATATCACTTCCTTGCGATGTGCAGATGGCACTGAGCTTACGACCAATGAGACAATTGTCTCTGAGTTCACGACGTACTATCGTCAGTTATATGCTTTTGTGCATGGACAATGTCAGACATTGCCATGGTGTGGCTGGGAAAGGGTCAGTAGCAGTTTCTGGCAGCCCCCATTACCTTTGAAGAGATCACCCAAGCCATAGATTCCTTGAGTGGGTAAAAAGCCCCGGGGCTAGATGGTTTTACCTGGGATTTCTAGAAAGCGCATAGAGATATTCTGGCCCTGCACCTCCTTAAGGTATAAGCAGAGTCACTGGAGCTAGGGGTGCTTCCCCCAAGCCTCTGAGAAGCCGCAATAACATTATTGTGAAACCTGGCAAGCTGTCTGATGCATGTGCCTCTTATAGACCACTGTCGTTGCTAAACCACAATAATAAGATATTGGCAAAGGTCATAGCTACTCGTCTATCTCACCTTATGGACAGAATCATCTCCCCTATACAGTCTGGATTTGTTCCTCGTCACTCAACAGTGATTAATTTGCGCACCTTATTTACAGTCATCAACCAGATTTCTCCAGACCTGCCGGCGGAAGCAGTATTTTTGGATGTTGAGAAGGCATTCAACTCACTTGAATGGGCTTTCCTGCATACTACTTTGTCAAAACTAGGAATGCCAAGGGGATTAAGGGACTTGATTCGGCTGCTGTACTCCACCCCTACTGCTAGGCTTCGCATTAATGGTACTCTTTCTGGGCCCTTTCCCCTTACACGAGGCACACAACAGGGTTGCCCGCTGTCGCCTTTGCTATTTATTATAGCTATAGATCCACTGGTACGCTGTTTTCAGGAGCGCCACCTGAATTGGGACTTAAGGTTCCACAATGGTCCTCTTCTGGCCTCCCTACATGCTGATGATATTCTTCTGTTTGTCTCCCTCCCCTTATAAGAGAGGTGATTCGATATGGCGCCTTTTCTGGGCTGACTATAAACTGGAGCAAATCGGAATTGTTTCCGTTAACAGATGCAATGCTACCCTGTCCTATGGAATATTCACTACGTTCGTGTGAAGATCCGCCTAGATACCTGGGTATTCTTCTACATGGATACAGCGCTGAGGTGGTTCGCCTGAATTATGGCCCAGGGATAGATAAACCCACATCCCTAATAGAACGCAGGACTACACTCCCTCTTTCAATGGCAGGCAGGATAGCCAATATCAAAATGGTGGTCCGACCCCGCTTTTTAAACATTCCAAGTCCGCTATATAACGGTTTCTTTGACACGCTTCGCTGCTTACTCACGTGACTCGTGTGGGCTGGCAAACACACTCGAATACGTTGGGATACACCGACTCTCCAGTATGATTGGGCGGTTTTTCAGTCCCTGATTTCCAACTCTACTATTTAGTAGCCCAGACACACTTTGCTTACTTCTGGTAGCACCCAGATAAACGGCTTCAATTCCTTAAACCTGAATATTCACAGGCTCTACCCCATTCTCTTTCGGTTCTCTTGCCACAGGGCCTCCCTAGGAACACAGCGGAAATCCAGACAATTTTGGTTACATGTTGGGCTTGGCTCAAACTGCACCGATGCCTGGGCTACGATATGCTGTACTCCCCGCACCTCCCAATTTTGGCGAACCCATGGCTCCCAGTTACATTGGAGCGGCTCACTCAGAGGGTGTTGTCCTCCCGCCATCTACACACAATAGGTAACCTTGTTAAAGAGGCCACACTGAAAAAGGTCACAGCGCTAAATGAAGGACACACTACAACATACTTAGATACCTTTATCCTACACTAACTACACAGCACACTACGCACTATACTGCCTTCCTACCCAACTGAACCTACTGAATTCCCCCCACTATTGTTACTTATAGCGCCCGAGGACAACACACATCTGATATCCCGACTGTACCGAGCTTCTCAGCAGTTAAAATCCGTACAAGTGCAGAATTCTAGATCTGCATGGGAATGAGACTAGGGTCATTCTTTATCAGATATACAGTGGTACTATTGCTGTGCACAGACTAACTAAATTTATCTCCAATAACCAGAGGCACAAACTATTGCATTGTAAATATCTGCACCACACCTACATGACACAACTACAGGTTGCCAAAATTGACCCCTCCCGACCACATACATGTCCGAAATGTGCATCAGCAAATGCTGACTTTGCTCACTTGACCTGGAACTGCCCCCCAATTTGCACTTTTTGGGACTCGGTGCATACAATTCTTGCACAAATGATAGGACATTCACTCACTTCTACTCCATGGCTCGCTGTGCTGGGCTATGTTCAGCCTTTGCCTCAGTCAACTTGGTGCTTTGCCACAGTGGCCTTCCTTCTTGCGAAAAGATAGATTGCGGTCTGATGGGGTAGTAATGTCATCCCCACCACGTCCACATGGCTGCGGGACCTGTCATATTGTGATACCACCAGTGGCACCTATGCGGCTTTACAGCCGGTGGCATTTAGTCCGAAGGACATATGCCAATCACTTCAAAATTATTTAGCAACCTTAACCTCCCAACAAACGGAGGATTCCAGTGGCACAGCTACAACACATCACCATGCAACCCTCCAGACCCCTCAACTGGGCAGTGTGCTTGCGGACAGTAATACTGAGGGGTCAGAGGCTTATACATGAACTGTTCTACATTGTCTAATGGAACACTTCCTATTGATGTTATGCAGATGTCCCGCCTCTTCTGTCCTGTCTACCTTTGTTCACTACATAATAGGTTTGGCAATGTTGCAATGTAATGTCAGATATTGTCACAATGATATATATATTTTTTTAATATGACAACTGTGATGGCGCGCATGTTTGTAATGTTTGTTGTTGATAACAATGCAAAACCAAAATAAAGTTAAAAAAAAAAAGTTTATTCAGACTATAATTTTTTTTTGTCAGATTACTTTTCTGCAAAGCAAACATAGTATGACATACACCCCTTACATATGTTTGCAGGGATATAGATGTGTTCTCTTGAATATGTAGGATTTACCAATGTTTGTGTTTTGAAATAAATTTGTATATTTATGTGTGCTAATAGCATGTGCTAGTGTTTTGCACGCTTGCATGTGCCTCCGTCTCATGTGTGGGATTGCCTCCTTCTGTTTGTGTTTATATTTATGACTCCGTGTGTGTGGTTGCAGCCCAGGCTGTGATCAGTGAAGTAATGGTTTCTGAAGGTTTTCAAAGCACTTTCTCTCTGTGGCTGATGAAGTGTCAAATCTGACACAGTCTCCAAGATTATGTTTGTCAGGTGCAAGTGTAAGACAGGTCAAGCTTCAGCAGCGCATGACAACACACTGGGGAAATCCATCTACTCAGAGGCTCATTGGTCCCAACCTCTTCTCTGTGTCACCACACCTGTCTTTAACGATTCACTGCTGCACAGGAGTAGAGAAGACAAGGTTACAATACATGTAAGAAATGTCACTGGTACTATATGGGAAAGTGTCTGTCAGACATTACTTTTCAACCATGAAATGATGAATTTGTGTCACATCGAATGTATGTGTACAGAATAGAGCAACCCATTCCCGATGAGGTCCATTCAAAATGTTTGCCATTAACCCATTTGGATTTATAAGCAAGAAATGTAAAACATCACAGACATATAATATGGAAGAGAGCTGACCAGCAACCATTAAACAGCAGGGTTAAATAGCTGATCCTGGCCAAGGCCATTGGAAGAGAACCAGCTACTCAGACATTACACCTGATCCTGATTGGTCGACGTTCTTGAGTGCAGTCACTATGGGGGTCATTCTGACCCGGCGGTCCATGACCGCCATGGCGGAGGGCGGCGGAAGCACCGCCAACAGGCTGGCGGTGCTTCCTGGGCGATTCTGACCGCGGCGGTAAAGCCGCGGTCAGAAAAGGGGAGCCGGCGGTTTCCCGCTGGCCCAGGGTATCCGCCATGGCGGCGCTACTTGCAGCACCGCCATGGGGATTCCGACCGCCTTTCCGCCAGCCTGTTTCTGGCGGTGTCCACCGCCAGAACCAGGATGGCGGGAACGGGTGCCGTGGGGCCCCTGGGGGCCCCTGCACTGCCAATGCCACTGGCATGGGCAGTGCAGGGGCCCCCTAACAGGGCCCCACAAAGATTTTCACTGTCTGCTTTGCAGACAGTGAAAATCGCGACGGGTGCCACTGCACCCGTCGCACCCCTGCAACTCCGCCGGCTCCATTCCGAGCCGGCTTCCTTGTTGAAGGGGCTTTCCCGCTGGGCCGGCCGGCGGTCTTCTGGCGGTCGCCCGCCGGCCCCGCGGGAAAGCCAGAATGGCCGCCGCGGTCTTTCGGCGGGAACCGCTTGGCGGGCGGCGACCGCCGACCGCCGCGGTCAGAATGACCGCCTATGTCTCTTGGGTGCAAATTCACTGCCAAGGTAACCTAAACTGCCTCAGAACATTTCTTTCCAATGAGCTTTCCCTTGCTGATATTCTCTTCACATTTTAAGGTATGTTATTTGCATCCTCATTACTCCCTACTTACATATAGGTTCACTGTCTCTGTAATTGTGCAAAAATTGAGGACCAAATTATGCGTCAAGGAAATTCAAATTATGTGGCCTCTTATGTGATTAAAAGTGAATTGCACGGCGTATTCCTTGGCTTTCTGTGATTTTACTATGTAGCTATTTTTTTGTAGCCCTGTTCTACTCTTTGGCATCCAAATACTCTCCAAGAAAAAAACAGAAGAACTTGGTATTAAGGGCTGGCTTGATAGCACAACTGTCCTCACATTTTATGTGATCAACCTAAAAAAGAGCTTTCAGGAGTACTGCAGTGAGGGACTGAGGCTCCACCCACATGTTGGTGGGCAGGAGGAGCACATGTTTTGATTGGGCCAAAGAGGTGTGCTTCCACTGAAAAGAGTGCTTGTATTGCACTATTTGTCTCATATGACAGCTTGTGCTCAGCCCAGCAGGTTTGCGGTGGTAATGGCAGAAAGCAAATGATAACATATGTAGGCATGATCATTTTATTATGAAATGTTATGAGAAAGACAGTAGGGCTGACGTTTCTTTTGTGAAAAGCATATGTTATCATCAATCCATTTAAGGGTGGATTGCTATTACTCTATATGAAAGCCTGCAGAGAAGGATTGTGTTACACAGAATATTACAGATTACCATGCCAAGGTTTTTGCTGTTGATTACCTCTAGGAGAAACCGTGGATACAGAAAAATTGCTCTGACAGAGTCCTTGTTATGCCCATTTAGAAGAGATCTTTTGCTTAGACAACTTTAATTGTGTATATATTTCTGATTGTATGACTGTGTGTATGAATGCCTTGAGGAAAAGCTTATGCTAAAAACTGTAGGAAAGAGTTGGTTATGGTGACAAGTTATAGCCATCATTGAGGCACGGGAAATATTTAGGGGCATCCTGCATTTCTGAAGTGACGCAGCATGGTGCTGCCAAATTTGGCACAGCGCCACTTTCTAGTAAATGAGGCCTTTAGTCTCATGCCATAGGTCTGGTCTGCTTATTATGAAACATTATGAAAAAAGTAGTAGGTCTAGCATATTATTTGTGAAAAGCATTTGTTAAAGCCTGTAAGCTTTTATCAGTAGGTGGTTGGTTATCACATTGTGGGGCAGATATTTTGTTACATATAATCACACAAATTGCCATTGTAGGCAAAGGTTTTGGTGGAGGTCACCTACTCTGACAAATTCTGGGGCTTTCATTGTGGTAATTCTTGTTCAGCTCTGCTCTCACCGGCCGTAATGTGATTAATCTAAAGAGAGCTTTTAGGAGTACGTCAGAGAGGGCATTTGGTGCCTCCCAAGGAGTTTATGTTTTCTTTGGGCATGAGTATTGGGCTTCCACAGAAAAAGTACTTCCCTTCCACACAGGTGTGATTATTTTGTTTATTTGTCCAGTTACCAATGTCAGCAGCAGTAAGGCTGTCTGAGCTTAAGTTTTCAGGGGAAAGTGCATTACACTGTAAATCTGTTAACATTTCTTAAATAACTAGATCATTTACTATGTTTGTTTTTCTTGACCAGCAGCACAAATGGGAGAAGGGCAGTCATGTGGAACATATTGCAGTTTCAGCATCCTCCCCTTCCATCATTAGTTTATACAAGGCTACACTATTCTACATGGATTTTTAGGTCTGAGTTGACAGTACAACTGCAATATATACAACCATAGACTATGTACAATACCCCTGCGAGACAGACAGCCACTGCTATGTTTAGTTTCATTATTACAAGCACATTTCTATTGTATTTAGACAACAACGTGTTCTTTTTTTTGTTTGCATATTTTTCTTTTTTCTTGTGTTCTTTTATCTCAGATAAGTTGTTGAGTTTGTCTGTGTTTTATTGTGATTTTGTCAGAAGGTGAATGCAAGAATCAGTCATTGGATGGATTGGTGGATGAGTGCAAAGATGAGTGACATTGTGGTGACTTATTGAGTGCCTAAACCCATCAGTGACACAAAAGGAACTTTCATTCATAAGCCAGATCAACAGGGAATTGCCAATGCTTGTTAACATTTTTAAGCAGGGTAGCAGGTTGAAACAGAGGTATGTGTCTTTGGAAATCAGGTGTTACAGTACTGAGGCTTTCTAAGGTAAACTCCTTCCCTCTGCCCTAGTTCTCTGTATTCCATGTCACTGCAGAAGAGAATTAGATTTGGACCTTAGATAATTTGCTGGATGGTGAATTTGTAGGAAAGATTCCAAAAAGTCAGGGACACTTCCATGAACCACTTCATAAGCATGGGAGTGTTGAAGTGGTGGATAATGGAGGCTTCTTAGAGCCAAGGACTATTAATGATACTGGGTGCCATTTTCTGTGGGACAGCTACATTGTCTGTAAATCGTCGAGCCTCCTGCCTTGCACAACTGTTGTACTGATGTCTTAACTTAAGGTGGGGAAAACACCAGCTATCCTTCATGGGAGCCTCCATTGGCACTGCGACCAGAATCCTTTGACTGATGGCCCATCCGCCACTGGGTCTCGGTCTCTGTGTTTCAGAAGGCTCATCTTATTTAGCTGGTTCTCAGCTCTGCCATGGTGGACCCAGGCAGGAAAAATGAACAATGGCCACCACACATAGGGAGAGAACTTCACAAGCTTGAACTCCTTAGGAACTCCATAGGCAAGAAGACATAATTTAGCCATCTCTTTGGTGGTTGTCTCTGAAAAATGAAAATTAATGACAAGTGTGCTGCAACAACAGAGCAGCTCACCCCGCATTCAAATTTGTATATCGTGCATCCACCACTCCAATAGATGGATTCTCTCTGACATGGCATGGATCCCTTAAGACGGCAGGCGGTCCTCCACTGG
This sequence comes from Pleurodeles waltl, assembly GCF_031143425.1. Lineage (NCBI taxonomy): Eukaryota > Metazoa > Chordata > Amphibia > Caudata > Salamandridae > Pleurodeles > Pleurodeles waltl. The sequence goes on along the minus strand of NC_090442.1, from coordinate 63,586,551 downwards.
TGAACAAGCAGCAGTGGGACTCCTCCAATCCAATGGACATGGCAGGTCACCCACCAGGGCCTAAATTACCCTGCTTCTCTTGCATAGAAACACACAAAGCTTCATTATTTTACACAGGCTCTCCTTTTTTATCCAAACCATGTCCCATGTTACATGTATATAACCCATTTAATAACAACATACCTCTTTTATTCTTGGCATTCAGACTATGCAGGAAAAGTCTGATAAAACTGCAGGCCTTATTTTAATATGCCTTTCTAGTCTGATATCCCCACCAAGACACTGCAAGCTCCTATAAATGGGAATATTATAACATTTGGGCATTTCTTCAATGTCTGGGTACAGCATTAAAAAGGTGAAAAACAACCAGTTAACTTTAGAACTTGGAGATGTTTTGACATTTTTGAAACTCTCTTCCTTAACTGGGATTTAAAATGGGGGGGTCTTTATTATTTCCTATTGGTAACATATATAACATATACCCTTGACCCTGCTTCAGGCAGGTCGCTCCCCTGCACCCCGTGCCGGTGCTGCCTCTGTTTCCAGGTGCTCGTGCTTTTTTTTTTACTGTTTTGCCTTTCCCCTCGACCCCTGCCGCTGCGTCCCCGCGGCCCCGCCCCCTCCCTCCACTTCAGTTTCCCTTTTCCCACCGCTGCGTCCCTGCAGCCCTGACCCCCTGCTCTCCCATTCGCTGTTCCCCTTCCTCCTCCCTGCTGCCACTCCCTCCCACCTCCCCTCATATGGCAGCCGCGGCGTGGTGAGAAGAGCGACCCTTGACCCTGCTTCAGGCAGGTCATTGACCTGCACCGTGTGCCGGTGCTGCCTCTGTTTCCAGGTGCCCGTGCTTTTTTTTTACTGTTTTGCCTTTCCCCTGTCCCCTGCCGCTGCGTCCCTGTGTCCCCGCCCCCTCCCTCCTCTTCAGTTTCCCTTTTCCCGCTGCTGTGTCCCTGCGGCCCCTCCCCCCTGCTCTCCCATTCACTGTTCCCCTCCCACCTCCATGCTGTCACTCCCTCCCACCTCCCCTCATATGGCAGCCGCGGCGCGGTGAGAAGAGCGACCCTTGACCCTGCTTCAGGCAGGTCACTTCCCTGCACCGCGTGCTGGTGCTGCCTCTGTTTCCAAGTGCCTGTGCTTTTTTTACTGTTTTGTCTTTCCCCTCAACCCCTGCCGCTCTGTCCCCGCGGCCCCGCCCCCCTCCCTCCTCTTCAGTTTCCCTTTTCCCACCGCTGCGTCCCTGCGGCCACTCCCCCCTGCTCTCCCATGTGCTGTTCCCCTCCCCCCCCTGCTGCCACTCCCTCCCACCTCCCCTCATATGGCAGCCGTGGCGCGGTGAGAAAAGCGTCCCTTGACCCTGCTTCAGGCAGGTTGCTCTCCTGCACTGCATGCCGGTGCTGCCTCTGTTTCCAGGTGCCCGTGCTTTTTTTTACTCTTTTGCCTTTCCCCTCGACCCCTGCCGCTGCGTCCCCGCTGCCCCGTCCCCCTCCCTCCTCTTCAGTTTCCCTTTTCCCGCCACTGCATCCCTACGGCCCGCTCCCCTGCTCTCCCATTCGCTGTTCCCCTCCCACCTCCCTGCTGCCACTCCCTCCCACCTCCCCTCATATGGCAGCCGCGGCACGGATGCGCGCAACGGGCGTGCCGCAGGTGTGCCTAAGACAAGCCCGTCTGCGCCCGTCCGCGCCCTGCACCAGGACCCCTGGTCCCCAAGACCAGCACCGCCAGCATCGCTGTTACACCGCCAGCACCCTCCGCGCACTCAACACCGGACGTGCACACGCCTGCTTCCTGGCCTCCCCTAAGCACACCCAGGGACCCTTCACCTGTCGGAACTGCAGCCTCACCAGCCTCCAACTCACCAAACCTCCTGCCGGGCCTGATCGCAACTACCTCCGATGCATCCTACTTAACACCCGCTCCGTACGCAAACACGCCGTCGAACTCTGGGACCTGCTCGACACCTCCACCCCGGACGTCGCCTTCCTGATGGAGACCTGGATGAACGCCTCCTCGGCCCCAGACATCGCCATAGCCATTCAAGATGGCTACAAGATCACCCACAGGGATCGCACCAACTGAGTCGGAGGCAGAATTGCTATCGTCCATAAGAACACCATCAGGGTCACGACCTATACTGACGATACCCTCAGTGCCGCCGAACACCTGCACTTCCAGATCCACACCAACCCCAACACCACCCTCAGAGGAACCCTCATCTACAGACCCCCCGAACCTCGGCCTCAGTTCTGCGACGCCATTGCCGATCTTGTCAGCAGGCACGCCCTAGCCTCCGCTGACTACGTCCTCCTTGGCGACCTGAACTTTCACCTGGAGAATAACAACGATCCCAACACCACCACCCTAAACGACAACCTCGCCACCCTCGGACTCAGACAACTCGTCACTACCCCAACACACTCTGCTGGCCACACGCTGGACCCCGTCTTCTCCACTAGCCCCCACGTCGCCTTCAGCCACACCACCGAACTCCCATTGACCGACCACTGCTGCATCCATTTCACCTTCTAGAAACCCACCACGCACCACCGCACCCAACAGATCCCCCGCCGCAACTGGAGCAAAATCCGCCAAGACCAGCTGAACACCAGCCTCGCCCGAAAACCACCCACCGAACCCACCAATCACGACCTCGCAGCATGCAACCTCTGGCACTGGATCGACGACTGTGCCAACACCCTCGCCTGCTCAATGAACCTTCCAACTGAGGTGCCAACAAGAGAGCCAGCTGGTGCACCTCAGACCTTCAATTCCCCAAGCAAACCTGTCGGAAACTGGAGAGAAAGTGGTTCCTCGAACAGACTCCGGACAACCATGCCGCATTCAAGAACGCCATCTGCAATCAACATCACCTCATCAGATCTGGCAAGAAAACCTCCACCAAAGACCACCTGGACAACAACGCACAAAACAGCAGGGAGCTCTTCAACATCGTGAATGAACTCTACAACCCATGCTCCAGCACAAACGACATCTCCCCTTCTCAAGAGCTGTGCAACGCCCTCGCCACCTTCTTCCACCACAAGATCACAGACATCCATGACAGCTTCAACAGCCAGACCACCCCGCCAATCACTGAGTCCTCAGACTCTCCTCCCACTTTCAACTACGACCCCCTGCTCGTCTGGGCCAACGTGAACGAAGACGACACAATCAAAACCATGGGCTCCATCCACTCTGGATCTCCATCAGACCCATGCCCGTACCACATCTTTAACAAAGCAAGCGCCACCATCGAACCCCACCTCCGCAAAGTCATCAACATCTCCTTCGAGACCGCGTCCTACCCCAAGAGTTGGAAGCATGCTGAGATCAAACCCCTACTCAAGAAACCCAGGGCAGACCCGAGAGACCTCAAAAACTTCCGCCCCATCTCCCTGCTCCCATTCCCGGCCAAGGTCATCGAGAAGATCGTCAACAGAGAACTGACCCACTACCTCGAAGAAAACAACATCCTGGACCCATCCCAGTCAGGGTTCCGCAGCATCCACAGTACGGAAACCGCCTTCATCGCCGCCACCGACGACATCAAGGCCCTGCTTGACAACGGCGAAACCGCGGCCCTCATCCTCCTGGACCTCTCTCCCACCTTCGCCACCATCTGCCACCGCATACTACACACCGGCCTTCACAACGCAGGGATCCGGGACAAGGCTCTGGGGTGGACCACCTCCTTCCTCTCCAGCAGAACCCAGAGCGATTGCCTCCCCCCTTTCCGCTCCGAAGTCTCCAAGATCATCTGCGGCGTTCCCCAAGGTTCGTCCCTCAGCCCTACACTTTTCAACATCTACATGGCCCCGCTCACCCGCGTCGCCCGGCTGCACAACCTCAACATCATCTCCTACGCCGACGACACCCAACTGATCCTCTCCCTCACCAAGGACCCCCTCACCGCCAAATCCAACCTCCACGAAGGAATGAAGGCCGTCACTGAATGGATGAGGAACAGCAAACTGAAGTTGAACTCAGATAAGATGGAGGTCCTCATCTTCGGCGCCAACCCCTCAGCCGGGGATGACTCCTGGTGGCCGACCGCTCTGGAAGCAGCCCCAACACCCACCAATCACGCACGCAACCTGGGCATCATCCTCGACTCAACATTCTCCTTGACCAAGCAAGTCAGCGCTGTCTCCTCAACCTGCTTCAACACCCTCTGCATGCTCCGCAAGATCTACAGATGGGTCCCCACAGATACAAGAAGAACAGTCACTCAAGCCCTCCTCAGCAGCAAACTTGACTACGGAAACACCCTCTACACAGGAGCCCCGGCCAAACTCCTCAAACGACAGCAACCCATACAAAATGCCTCTGCACGCCTGATCCTCGATGCCCACCGCCACATCACCCCATCTGAGAGACCTACACTGGCTCCCTGTCAACAAAAGGATAACCTTCAAGCTCCTCATCCACGCACACAAGGCGCTCCACAACACTGGTCCAGCCTACCTCAACAGACGACTCACCTTCTACACCCCGTCCCGCCAACTCCGCTCAGTCGACCTCGCCCTCGCCACCGTCCCCCGCATCCAAACAGCGACTACCGGAGGCAGATCCTTCTCCCACCTCGCCGCCAAGACCAGGAACACCCTTCCCTTGCCCCTACGACAGACCGAAGACGTGCTGACTTTCAGGAAGCGGCTCAAAACCTGGCCATTTGCGCAGTAGCGGCACCCTCCCCCCCAGCGCCTAGAGACCCTCACAGGTGGTAGTGCGCTCTGCAAATACACTGATTGATTGATTGATTATATTCAGTAACACATTTACTGTTTTTTATAATTTCTAAGTACAAATAAATAATATTGTTTAGTTCTTCCTGTCTTACTTTACTGTAATTTTGTATTTAATTGTTTCCTCAAAATTGTCTTCCCTTTAAAATATTCCCTTTAATTTTCAATGCATTTGTATGTTCTTGAAATTCTTTTTCCTTAAAATGGGTCTTCCATGATTTGGTTTCCTCTAATGTGGTTTCTAAAATTTCGTTTTTTAATTAATTAACTTCAATCACTCTTGCTCTAGCTCCACATTTCTTAAGGAGATGGGCTAGGGTAACCTATCTCTAGTCTGATTCACCGCTGTCTTCAAGGATGTGTGCCTAGATGGTATTTCTGTAAAACACATCTCTCCATTCTTAAGGAGATGGTCAACTTAAGGATAGTAACTCTTTTGGTTGCCTCTCTGCAGTATTTATTGGGATGAGTTGGAGTAACATCTTTCTAAATACCTTCACCATAGTCTGGAACTAGAAGGTCCAGCATGACATCCTTCTAAACTCCATTTTACAGTTTTCAAGTAGGATGTGCCAAGATAACTTCTCCTTAGTCCACATTGGCACACCATTTAAGGAGAATGCTGGGATAACATCTCTTGACCACATCATAGGGAGCGTGGCAAGAATAGCCTTTCTCCAGACCACATCTCTGCATTCTTGAAGGTGACACGGGAGAGAGCTTATTGCTAGACCCCAGCCCAACACTATGTAGGGAGATGAGGCAGGGTCCCTAATTTCCAGTCTACTTCACCACAGTCTTCAAGGAGATGAAATCAATACATCTGTCTTAACCACATCTCTGTAGTCTTGAAAAGATGTCCGGGATAGCTTTCTTCTAACAACATCTCCAAAATTGTTAACTTTTTTAACAATTTAAAAAAAATCCTTCTTGACCACATCTCCTGAGCCTTTAATGAGAAGGGCTGGTAACACATCTCTCTATGCAACATCTCTGCATTCTAAAGTAGATGCCCAAGGATAGCATCTCTCTACACTACATCTTCACACTCTTTAAGGAAGATAGGCCACGCTATCTCTCTTGACCACATCTATATCGTCTTTAATGAGAAGGGCCGGTAAAGCAAATCTCTAGACCACATTTCTGCAATCCTAAAGAAATGGCCCGGGATAGCATCACTCTAAACTGCATTTCCACGGTCTTGAAGGACTATAGGCCAGGATATCTCTCTTAACCACATCACCAGAGCCTTTAATGAGAAGGGCTGGTGACATATCCCTCTAGACCAGAGGTCTTCAATCTTTGGGTCGCGACCCCCAGGGGGGCCTTGGAGCCCTGGAAAGGGGGTCGCGCATTCCCCTAGCCGATCGTTAACTTTCATTGATTGAGTCTCCTGTGCTGTGAAAGGAAGCTGCACAGACAGCTAAAGAAGCCATTGAGCCTGCTTCCTGAATGAAATTTAAATGTGAGTTAGAGTTGATCTGCAAATGTAAATGGTAAAATAAACAAATGTAAAGGATGCTTTGGAGCCGGTTCTGGCTTTAATTGATCGAATCAGTCAAAGCTATGCGATGACAAATATTTGTTCTCTTTGAGTGGTAGTGTGAAGAGGGCAGTGAAGTGTGTGCCTTTAATTGTGATTGTCTATACATAGAGCCAGATTTATGCTGGCCTTGCACCGTTCCAATGCCACATTAGAGTCATTTTTTAATGCTAATGTGGCATTGGAAGGGAAAAAAAGCTGCGTCATATTTACAAAATGGTGCAATGCTTGTATTGCGCCACTTTGTAACCCCTTGTGCCTAATTATGCCTGCGTCTGACATAATGTATGCAAGGGGGGCATTCCGGCGCTAGGAGGGGCTGTAAAAATGGTGCAAAAGAATCAATGAGATTCCTTTGCGCCATTTTTATCGCCATTGAACGCCTGCTAAGTGCAGGTGTTAAAAATAGGCTTCCATTGATTACAATGGGCCTCTGGGTGCTTTGCAGGATTAGCGTCATCATTTTTTACGCTAATCCTGCAAAGCGCCGGACTAGCATAAAAAATTATGACGCTGCCCAGATTTACAAAATCACAAACTGGAGCAGTGCCAAAACCTTACGCAGGCGTAATGAGGAGAAATGTTTTCATTTCTCCTCATTTTTTCCTTTTTCCATGTGTGTCGCACTCTGCTGCACACATGGAAGAAGGAAAATACCTTTCAGGATTGTTTTTGTTCAGAAAGGCGCCCCTTCCTCCAGAAAAACAATCCTGCCTACATTGGTGCTAGACAGCAATTTGTGCGCCAGCGCAGGGGGAAAGGGCATGAATGCACTGTATTTCATAAATACTGTGCATTCCTGCCCTTTTATATTGGCGTCGGGCAGTGTAGCCAGAAGACTTGCGGCGCTGCCCCAGGCCAATTCCTCATGAATGAGGACCTTTGTTTTTTGCGACACCCTTGACCACGGCCCCACACTCACTGACCTTTGGTTTGCTAAACACTGTTTCATATTATTTTCTCACCGTAAAAATGATTTGCAGTGGGAATTGGGGATGTTTATGATTGTCCATGATGAGGAGTACCAAGTTCTAGAAATTTTTGTAAGGAGTGGGTCCTTATGCCTAAAAATCTTTTGAGGGGGTCCTGGCATCAAAAAGTTTGAAGACCTCTGCTCTAGACCACATCTCTGCATTCTTATACAGATGGCCCAGAATAGCATCTCTCTAATCTACATCAGCACACTCTTTAGGAAGGATAGGCCAGGATATCTATATTAACCACATCTGCATAATATTTAAAGAGAAGGGCTGGTAAAGCATCTCTCTAGTCCACATATCTTCAATCTTAAGGAGATGGCCCAGGATAGCATCACTCTGAACTGTATGTTTACAGCCTTTAAGGGCTATAGGTCAGGATATCTACCCTAACTACATCTCCAGAATCTTTATTGAAAAGGGTCGGCAAAGCATCTCTCGAGGCCTCATCTCTGTTCTTTTTAAAGGTATAGAGCAGGGTAACTGCTGCAGAGACCTGGGTCACAGTCTTTCAAGGGATACTCTGGGGCACCATCCCCCCCGATGACATCTAGAGACAGCCTAATATAATAATTATCTCACCACAGAGGGTTTATGGGAGTTTATTAAATCACCACTGTCCCAGTAGAAATGACAAACGAGACTCAAACTACGGAGACCTGCTGAGACTAAAGTATCTTCGATTCTACGGCAGGGGATTAGTTACCCTGTAATGAGGCAGTAATTTTTGTTCAAAAAACATTGACAGAGACAGGAAGAAGCCTCGTAGAGACAGAGTCAATCGCCGCCTGTTAAGGAGACGAACATCTCTCTCCACTTACAATTATTGATGCAGTTGGTACCCACGGCGGGAAGCAATCATAGCAGCACAGCTGCTGAGGTCCCGAGGCTGCTCCTAGACTGATGGATGAGGGCGGGGCAGAGGAGTACGAAGAAAGGGGGCGCTCAACCAATCAGAACTCGGCGATTACTGACGTGCTCTATGCCTGTAGCATTTGCGGAAGGCAGTATTATCAGATCAGTCCCAGGGGTAGGTATTAACCTATAGTAAAAGTGTAATCTAACCGCACGCGGGCACAAATGGACCGCCATCAGTCACTGCTTCAGAGTTCCGCAACATCCCCGGTAACCATGGAAACGCGAGGATGAAAGTGAGCGCGTCCTAGCCTGGATCTGCCAGGGGAAGATGCCGCGGCCTTCTTCTCTGATGTCTCGAGGATGCTCAAGTGCGGGCTTTTATTCAGCCACGTTGTGTGCAGATTGCCAGAGCGATGCCCGGGAGCAGAGTGTCACAGCTGCTTCTTAATTGTGGGCGCGCGGGCTGGTGAGTGGGATCAGTGCTTGTGTTTGACAGCCCCCAGGAAAGAGGCCTGAAGACCGAAATAAGAACATAACCTTCAATAATAAATATAGAATATCATACAACTATGAAACCCGGGATGGGATTTTACCTGTGAGGCGCAAGTGCTTTGTACCTACATTTTACCAGTCTGGCTATTTAGATAATTTGTTACTCTGAATCGTTTACATTCAAGAAATATAATAGGATTTTAATGTCAATTAAAACTCCTTTTAAACTTGATAACTTATCGCGGCAGAATAAAGGGACCTGAAACACATTTTTAAGAAGACTTACTCTGACATTTGCAGAGTCCTGGGGAGAAGGCACCATAATGAGACATGACAAAGGACCCTTTTTTGCAAAATAAAGTGCACACCTTCTCCGCAGCGTCCCAAATCCTCATAATGCTGGTACATGGTTGTTCAAGGACAGAGAGGGCCTTTGTGCCAGACCTTTCTGGTTCCTTCCTGTGGGTTCCTTACACTTCATGTTATTCATTAGGTATGGAATCAGGCTTTGGATGTCACTGGAGACCGGGGCAAAAGTAGGATTGCTATAGTTTTGGCAATCTTTGTCATTGATCGGCAGACATTTTTTTGAGGAATAGGCACATATTTTATTGCAACATTTACATAGCGCTTTCTACCCCGTGTGGGGTGCTGAAGCGCTTGGTTATGTGGGTAGCATGCTACACCATGTAGGATGTGTGGATGGAACAAAAGGACACCAAAATTGACAAAAGATCAATAAAGGAACCATAGGAAAATGCAAAGCACCAGCTGTGGGCAACTGGTCATGCTAGATCGGGGCAAAAATAAGGTTTAAGTTGGACAGTAATGAAACACAGATCGGATACAACGACCTGGTTCGGCAAATGCGGGAAAAGATTTGAGCGGAAAATGTCTGGCGGTTTCTCCCAGGAAGCAGTCAATGTCGGGCCCTGTTAAGATTTTTACATTAGGACTAAGGCGGTCATTCTGACCTCGGCAGGCGGCGGTCGCCGCCCGCCATGCGGTTACTGCCGAATGATCTCATCGCGGTCAAAAGACGGCGGCGGTCATTCCAACTTTCCAGCTGGGCCGGCGGGCGACCGCCAAAAGGCCGTCCGCCGGCCCAGCGGGAAAGCCCCTGCAACGAGGAAGCCGGCTCCGAATGGAGCCGGCGGAGTTGCAGGGGTGCGACGGGTGCAGTGGCACCCGTCACGATTTTCACTGTCTGCGAAGCAGACGGTGAAAATCTTTGTGGGGCCCTGTTAGGGGGCCCCTACACTGCCCATGCCAGTGGCATGGGCAGTGCAGGGGCCCCCAGGGGCCCCACAGCACCCGTTCCCGCCATCCTGGTTCTGGCGGTGGACACCGCCAGAAACAGGCTGGCGGGAAGGGGGTCGGAATCCCCATGGCGGTGCTGCAAGCAGCGCCGCCATGGCGGATTCCCTGGGCCAGGGGAAAACCGGCGGGAAACCGCCGGTTCCCCTTTTCTGACTGCGGCTTTACCACCGCGGTCAGAATAGCCCAGGAAGCACCGCCAGCCTGTTGGCGGTGCTTCCGCCGACCTCCGCTATGGCGGTCATGGACCGCCAGGCTCGGAATGACCCCCTAAGAGTCTTTTCTGGGAGTTGGAAAACAGGAGGTCAGCCAACTTACCCTTGGAGTCCACTTCTTTGGCCTGTGCACATGTGGGAGAAGGCCCAGCTCTTAAGAGTTCTTCTCACAGGTCTCAGCAGCAGATGCAATCCTTCTTCTGTCTTCCAGCTGTCCAGCTGTGTTCTGAAAAGGGTGCTACATTTATGCCTTGCACTAATCTGTGGGTGGGAGTGACTTCTGGTCCCTCCCTGACCAATAGGGAAAATGTTATCAGGTGTAACCCTGCCCACTTTGTAGCAGTTCCTACATGCCCTACCGCAAACAATCCCACAATGTCCTTCTTTTACTTAAATCTAGTATTGCAGATGTTTTTCTCCCTTGTGCAGAGCTCCAGTGCCCACCCTAGAGGTGTGGCCAGGGAAATTAGCAAACCCTCCTCTGTGGTCACTCAAAACAGGTTCTGAGTGCAGCTCCTCTCCTACTGGGCTTGCTGTCTGGCCAGCAAGTTAGGCAAAAGAGAGGCATGCCAAGTTGTGAGCTACATCTGCCAGTGACAGGATAGGCATCCTTTGAAGATGTGCAAAGGGCTGGGCACAGCTCCCAGGCCATCATGTCAGAAGAATGTAAACTTCCCCCCACACCCACGGCCTTTGTTTCAGCTCTGGTAGCCATTACACACCTAATCATGCAGCAGCATGCTTTGTTTGGTAGCCACTTTAGATTTTTCAGTGCGGAGGAGATGTAATTGTATCTCTTTGCTATGATGACCATGCTTGTGGCTGCATTTAGAGTGGCTCTCAGTGAGGCTAAAGGCCTGATTTAGAAACTCTGCCATAGAAATTCACCTGTTCTAGTTAGAGTTATTTCAAGTAACTATAACTCGTGCCCTAAGATGATTATAACTCACGCTCCCGTCATGCACAGTTTTCTCATCAATAATGTTACTGCAAATGTTACAGTGATTTTTTCAATGATGCTATAAAAGATGAGATGGGTGCTGTAATATCTGGGGTAATTTGCAGTGTACGGTGAGGGTGCGAGTTATAGTTACCTTAGGGCATGAGTTATAGTTACTTGAAATGACTATAACAGGGGAATTTCTATGGTTGTGTATGTTTAAAATGTGAGCCTAACTATAACGTCCCTGTAACCTTTGTTTTTTTCAGTGAATTTCAATGGCTTTTTAAACGTAAAGAAATTTAAATTCCTTTACATCATATACATATATGTATGTATATATATATTTATTGTGTATATGTATATTTTACACTAGTTGCCGAGTGTCACTCATGATGATAGCCACTCTGCAAATGTGTTTTATGCTTTACAAGCATACATTATTGAGAGTAATTTGTATTTTGATGTATTCTATAAGACAATCTCAAATAAAACCAGAGACACAGAATGTCACCTCAGCGCACTTCATGACTTGTTGTAAGAACTTTGTACTGAAGTGATCAAAATTCTCGAAAGAAAGGATGATGATATAAATACCAGGAGTATATATTTATGCAGGAATCCATAAAATAAGGTGTTAGAAATGGCAAGCACTATACGTCTACCACTGAATTGAGTACATAAATCTGGTCATTGCAATAGGTTATTTTGGCTTATATTCTTACAAAATAAAGTACGGTACAAATCATTAACTGTGAAGTCATCTAAGAACATAGGTATGTTGTTTTCATTTAGCTTAAGAAGAGTGCTACAACTGTACCACCTGCAAGCTATCAGTAAGATGAACTGTGTTTTCATCTTCATTTGCACCAGGACCTACAGAGAGAAATAAGTCAGGGACTCTGTGAAACAGATTGTAAATTGTACCTTTTTAAAACTGCTGTTTCTTCCACCCTTGACTGTTACCATTTCTCTCCTGGTTTTCCTCCAAACTGTGCTAAGGCCTCTTGAAGGCATTCCTCCACCCCCTTTTTACAAGTTGACAAGGCAAAATTCACCCCTAAGCCTAACCAGGGTGTCATTAAGAGGCTACTTAATCTGCTTTGTGGTTTAAAATTGTGTTTGGAAGGTGTATCTTGCACCTGTTTTTGGCTAGTAAAAGTGATTTGTTTAAGTGAGCGAAAAGCAGTATTTTAGGGGCTTTGGATTTTGGCCTTACTTGCTGGGTTGAATAGGAACTGCAAAGTGTGGCTTGAGCCAGTCTGTTTACAAGGAGATTCTAACTTCAGGAGTACCACACTCCCCCCCCCGCCAGCACACAGGTTTGTGTTTAAGGTCAGATGCCCCTTATATAAGTTTCTTACTGGTTGTTGTATCTGTGCTCTGTTTGGCTCAGAGGGCTAGTGTTTCTATTGAGCATAGGGTTTAGGGATTGATATCTGTTTGGTTGATAGGGCTAGGGTCCTGACTGTTTCCCCGGGCTAGGGTTTACTTTGGATTTAAGGCTTAGGGGTTGAGAACAGATCTGATTGGCTGATAGGGCTAGGGTACTGATTGGTTCCAAGGGCAAGTGTTTCTATTGATAAAAGCTTAGAGTTTGAGATCTCATTGGCTGATAAGGCTAAGGTTCTGGTTGGTTCCAGGGGCTAGAGTTTTTATTGGACCTAAGGATTAGGGTTTGGGTTTTGATTGGTTGCTAGGGCCAGGGTTGTGATTGGTTGATAAGGCCAGTTGCCCCACTGGCCCTAGGGTTTAGGGCTGGGGATTTGATTGGTTAGGTCTAGGATTCCCATTGACCAAAGGTCACCTAACCAAGTACTATTTAACCCCAGGTCTCATGGTGTCAGGTAAGGGTGGATAAAAGTATTTGCCTGTTTGTAAATGCTCAGGCCAGGTAGGGACTAGGGCCAGAAATGTTGCACTTCATTTACCAACATCTACCTTAAGCCACCCACATCCTAAAATAAAATATCACACCCTCAGCAAATGCACACTATTCATTTACTATAAAGAAACTTCATCCACATTTCAGTGACTCTACAACCACTACAAAGCCCCACAAACCACATTTATACACTGTAGGAAAATGGCTCCTTGTTGCACTTACCCCCCCACACACACTGTTTTGCCTGATATTGATGCTGACTTGACTGAGAAGTGTGATGGGATCCTGCTAACCAGGCCCCAGCACCAGTGTTCTTTCACTTATGGTGATGGAACTCAACCTCACCCCTTACCTGCATCTAGGGATGTCAGAGCTAAGGTCTCTCTGTAAGATAAAAAAGATAAAATCTGGGTCCAACGCTACCAAGACCTGGCTCCAGGAGCTCTTGGCAGAGTTTACAAGGGCCCACCCCTCTGAGATGGAGAATCCTTCCTCAGATGGGGAAATTAGTGAACAGGAGGATGAACTCACCCCTCCTGTCCTAATTAGGGAGGACAGTGCTGCTAGAACCCTGTCTCCACCAATCAAAGTCAGAGAGCCTGGTTCATCCACAGGAGAGTCCAATACCTCTGTAAGCATTGAGGGCAGCCTCAATGAAGAGGACATCCTTCTAGCAAGGAAGGCCACGAGATTAGCTTTGGAAAAGCAGCTCCTAGCTATAGAAAGGGAAAGAAAAGAAATGAGTTTAACACCCATAAATGATGGCAGCAATTTAAATAGGGTCAGAGAGAATACTGAAATCCTAAAAAACCCCAAAGGGATTGAAATTAAATATGAAGAAGGTGATGACATCACCAAATGATTCACAGCTTTTGAGAGGGCTTGTGCAACCAGAAAAGTAAGCAGATCTCACTGGGAAGCTCTACTTTGGGAAATGTTCACTGGAAAGTGTAGGGATAGACTCCTCACACTCTCTGGTAAGGATGCAGAATCCTATGATCTCATGAAGGCTTCCCTGATTGAGGGCTTTGGATTCTCAACTGAGGAGTATAGAATTAGGTTCAGGGTGGCTCACAAAACCTCGAGACAGACCTAGGTTGATTTTGTAGAATACTCAGTGAAAACACTGGATGGTTGGGTAACTGGAAATGAAGTGTGTTGGAAAATGGGTTATTGGTAAGGGCAGGTAAGTACCTACACTTAGCAACAGGCCACTAATCTCCACTTAGGTCCAGTTAGGTCTCAGTAAATTAAACCCAGCTCAGCCCTTGGTAGCTTGGCAACGAGCGACAAGGCTTAACTTAGGAGACTGAGCGTAAAGCACTCAATCATCACAAAACAGTAAATAAGTAAAACAGAAGAAACAGTTTAAAAATCCAAAATCAATTTATAAAAATAGGAAATATTTTTTGCTTTAAAATGACACCAAAACGAATAAAATCGGATAAGGGGAACCAGAGATATGATTTTTTAAAGAATTTATACTTTCTAGAGCATAGAAACAAAAAGTGCCAATCTGGTCATCTGGTCGCACCTTGACCGGGGCAAAGTCGAAGTTTAAGGCCGACCGCGATGGAGCCCGGCTCAGCTGCAGCCTGCGGGAGGCTTCGGTCAAAAGTTCACCTTAGGATATAGTCGTTTTTCTGGAGATTTTCTTCAGCGGGACGAACTTGCCAGTCCAATCCGACCTCCTGGAACTCTTCATCGGATATGCGTCGCGGGAGCCCTCTGTGGAGATTTTTACATTCAGACTTAGTAGTTTTTTCGAGGTGAAAATCCTTCGACTGGGGCAAACCTGAATCTTGATCCGACGTCCTTGGAGCCCTGTTCGGATACACTGCCTGGGAGGTACCGGTCAACTTCCTTCGTTCGGACGTAGTCACTTTTTTGGAGATTTTCTTCGAACCTGCAAGTCAGGCCGGGTCACGGTTGAGGCAAGCTGGCTAGAGTTGCCACGGCGGGTCAGTCCTTCTATGGAGCTTTTTTCCAAAAGTTCTCCAAAGTTCTCCAAACTTCTGGATCTTCTTCCAGATGTTCTTTTAAGGTTCTTTAGAGGTCTACAGTTCACCCAAAGTTCCAGAAGCTCTGAGATGCTCCTTGGGGGGTGTGGACTACAACTCCCAGAATGCACCTGGCGCAAACTCCTTTTTGGCCACTGGACAGTGGTCAGCTGGTTGGTTTCTTCATGAGTTGGTGCAGGGGACTCTGGTTAACAAGTTTTCACCTGTAGCAAATAGGGAGTCCCTCCTTGAACCAGTTGAAGCCAGGCAAAGTCCTTCTTGTGGTGAAGCCCAAGTGTGTAGCTGGTGCAGTCCTCCAGAGTGCAATGTCCAGGTGCAGGCCAGGGGTCCAGCAGGGCAGTCCTTCTTCTTCTGTAGTTCTTCCTTGTTGGAATCCGATAGGGATCTGAGGTGTGGGTGCAGGTCTGCCAATTTTATCTTTGATCCTGGGTGAAAAACAGGGGGGTCCTGGTTCTCCAATCAGGGGCAGGGTCCTTCCCCCTGTGATGACCACTTCCTGGGAAGTGTGGCAAAAATCAATCCCAGAGAG
Source organism: Pleurodeles waltl (assembly GCF_031143425.1). Classification (NCBI taxonomy): domain Eukaryota; kingdom Metazoa; phylum Chordata; class Amphibia; order Caudata; family Salamandridae; genus Pleurodeles; species Pleurodeles waltl. The sequence continues at coordinate 63,571,035 of NC_090442.1, read as the reverse complement.
CAACATTCCTCAAAAATCCATCATGGCTAAAAGTGATTTTTAGAGGTTACATCTGGCTGAGCCCACCCACTAGTGTGGCTACAAATCCTAAACACACCCCTCTCCTGCCCTCTCCTAATCTAATCAAGGAGGCACCTAATTTTCTGGGTAGGCAGGATGTGAGGGTGTTGCTGAGTTGCTCCAAATGTCCTTCCCTGCCTTTGAAGACCAGTTTGGCGGCCCGCCCCATTCCTACTTCCCCATCTGCTGAGGGGAGATCTCCTCCCCAGGCACATCTCTTTGTGTTGAGCCAGGCAACTTCACACCTCATCAAGGCAGCCTGTCCAGGCTGCCAGAGGCTGGCCAATCAGAGCAAAGCAGCAAAAACACTGCAGGGCTGACGTTCGCAACTTTTCAGGTAAAGTTTAAAACTCTTTACCTGAACCAGTTATATTAAATCCAACAACTGGAAGTTGTGGGATGTATTATAACAATTAATTTGATACCAAACTTGTGGTATCTGTTACTTAAGGGGATTTTTAAAATTAAAATAAAGTCTCCCAATTCTAGCCTATGGAGGCCATTCACTACAATGAGGGAAAAACAAATTTGGCTGTTTTACCTGACCAGGGCTTATAAAACTATTTTTATAAGTTCCCTACTTATAGTTACGTAGCACCCAGCCCTAGGGGCACATAGGCCACACCTTAGGGGTGACATATATGTAAAAATAAGGTAGTTTAAGACTTTGGAACTACATTTAATTCCAAAGTCGAATTTGCATGTAACTTTAGTTTAAAAGCAGCCAGCAAGGCAGGCCTGTCTTTAAAATGACACTGGGCACCTCAGCACTGCACCTATGGGGGCACTACCTATGCTGGGGTCCCTAAACCTCCGTGCCCTACCATATACCAGAGACTTATAGGCAGGTTAATTTTGCCAATTATAATGAGCCTAATTTGCATTTTCACTTTACAAAGAGCACTGCCCTGGGACTGGTAAGCAGTACCCAGGGCACAGCCAAGAGCCAGTAACCACCAGTACCTGTCCAAAAACTTTGGGGGTGACCAGGGCAAAACGGAGGACTTTCCTACAAAGTGCAAGACTATGACGGGCTTTATAATTCCTTGATGAAAGAACACATTTTAAGTAAGAGCTTCAATGAAAAGTTGCATCAATTTCTGCTAGACCTAGGTCCAATTTCTCCCCAAGAATTGGGAAAGAAGGTAGACCACTGGGTCAAGACTAGGGTAACAAAAACTTCCACTGGGGGTGACCAGAAGAAAGGGGTTACAAAACCTCCCCAGGAGAAAGTGGGTAACACTAGAAATAAAGAAAAAGAGTCCTCTGTAGGCCCCCAAAAACCATTCCAGGTGGGTGGGCCCCAAGACACAACCCAAAACAAAGGTTGGTACCAGGGTAAGAACTGGGATGCTACTAGGGCATGGTGCCACAACTGTAGACAGACAGGACACCACATCAGGGGCACTCCTTGTCCCCAAATCAAACCCCCTAGCAAAATCCCAGGGGTGACCAGTGTAGCCATTGGGGATGACTCCTCAGTTGAGGAGGTCCTCATAGCTTTCAACTGGAAAATGGGCCCAACAGGTGAGTTGGAGATTCCAGAGGGAAGTAGACACTTCCACCATCTACTGGTGAATGGAATCCTGACCACTGCCCTGAGAGACACTTGTGCCAGTCACACTATTGTGCATGACAGGCTGGTGCTCCCAAACAAGTACATCCCAGGTGAGACTGCCAGAGTAAAGGTTAGTCCAGACAAGGTCACTAATAGGCCTGTGGCGTTAGTGCCCATAGAAGTGGGTGGGACTTTTAGCTGGAGAAGGTGGTAGTCAGTACAGACCTCCCCCTGGATTGTCTCCTTGGAAATGACTACCCAGAGGTTGGTCAGAGCTCAAGAGAGGAACTGGTCCAGTGCGAGTCCTCTCCCAAGGATTCTGGAGGTGCTGCCCTTGCAGTAACTGCAAGTAGGCCCCAGAAGAAAAAGAAAATAAAACAGTGCAGGAAATGTGGACAACCTTTAGCCAAGGTTCCAGCAAGCCAAGTAGATTCTGCTCCAGTAGGGGAGAACTCCAAAAGTGGCACTGGTAAAGTCTAACTACAAGAAGTGCTGATTAGTCAGGCAACTGTTAAGCATGAGTGGCTAGCTCCTCAGCTAACAGAAGAAAGAGTGGAAGGAGGGTGTTTACTACAAGATGCAGAAACCCCCCACTCTATCACAGCAGACAGTCACCCTGAACCCAAAGAAGCCTGTAACTTAGCCCCTTCCCTGGTAGGTGAAGAGCTAAAGGTGTAGTTCTGGGCACTGACAGCTGTCAGTGGCTTCTGCTGAGTGTTAGCCTTTATGGCTGCACTAGCCTTGGCATGGTGGTCTGCCCCCATGCCAAATAGCAAGTTAGGCCCCCTGACCCTGTTGGTCATGGTGGGGTTACCCCAGCTATGGATAACCTCCTTGGGGAAGCTAGGGGTGACCCTGGCTAAGATAAGCTTAGCAGAGGTGGATACCTCTAACCCCATAATAAAAATAATGGGTGAAGACACTAAACACACATGCAAGAGGCAATTTAGACTATGTCCTATCACTGTGGAAGTAGGTCTGTTCCCCAGAGGGAATGTCCTGAACAGGAGGATGTAAGGCAGAGTGGGCCCTGCAACAAACCATCCTGTTTTCCCCACTCTTCCTCTCCTGACAGACTAAGGAGACTCTCACAATTTTGGCTAAGTCTCCTGGCCTGTGGGCTTGGGGGGGCTTGTGTAGGAAAATGGCTCCTTGTTGCAGTTACCCCCTCACTTTTTGCCTGCTAATGATGGTGACGTGACTAAGAAGTGTGCTGGGATCCTGCTAACCAGGCCCCCTCACCAGTGTTCTTTAATTTAAAAATGTACTATTGTTTCCACAATTGCACACCCCTGGCACACAGATAAGTCCCTTGTAAAAGGTACCAGTGGTACCAAGGGCCCTTTGACCAGGGAAGGTCCCTCAGGGCTGCAGCATGTGTTGTGCCCCCCCAATGGACCCCTCACCTAACACATGCACACTTCCATTGCAGATTGTGTGTGTTGGTTTGGAGAAAAAGGCAAAGTCGACATGGCATCCGCCTCAGGATGCCATGCACACAAAATACTGCCTGTGGCATAGGTAAGTCACCCCACTAACAGGCCTTAAAGCCCTAAGGCAGGGTGTACTATACCACAGGTGAGGGCATAGCTGCATGAGCAATATGCCCCTACAGTATCTAAGTCCATTCTTAGACATTGTAAGTACAGTGTGACCATATTAAGTATATGGTATGGGAGCTTGTCAACACGAACTCCACAGCTCCAAAATGGCTACACTGAAAACTGGGAAGTTTGGTATCAAACTTCTCAGAATAATAAACCCACACTGGTGCCAGTGCTGGATTTATTACAAAATGCACATGGAGGGCATATTAGAGATGCCCCCTGTATTTTACCCAATCCTTCAGTGCAGGACTGACTGGTCTGTGCCACCCTCAGACTGAGGGGCGAGTTTCTGACCTCCTGGGGTGAGAGCCTTTGTGCTCTCTGAGACCAGAAACAAAGCCTGCACTGGGTGGAGGTGCTTGACACCTACCCCCTGCAGGAACTGTAACACCTAGCAGTGAGCCTCAAAGGCTCAGGCTTTGTATTACAATGCCCCAGGGCACTCCTGCTAGTGGAGATGCCTGCCCCCCGAACACAGCCCCCACTTTTGGTGGCAAGTCCAGGGAGATAATGAGAAAAAACAAAGAGGAGTCACCCCTCAGCCATGTCCACCCCTAAGGTGACCAGAGCTGAAGTGACCTCCTCCTTGGAAAATCCTCCATCTTGTTTTGGAGGATTTAGCCCAATAGGGATAGGGATGTGCCCCCTCCCCAAAGGGAGGGAGTACAAAGAGGGTGCAGCCACCCTCAAGGTCAGTAGCCATTGGCTACTGCCCTGTGACCCTAACACACCCCTAAATTTAGTATTTAGGGGCGACCCTGAATCCAGGAAAAGAGATTTCCTGACGACCTGAACGAGAAGAAGGACTGCTGACCTGAAAGCCCCGCAGAGAAGACGGAGACGACACCTGACTTGGCTCCAGCCCTACCGGCCTGTCTCCAGACTCAAAGAACCTGCAACAGCGACGCATCCAGCGGGACCAGCGACCTCTGCTGAATCAGAGGACTGCCCTGCAACCCAAAGGACCAAGAAACTTCCATGGACATCGGCTCTGTCTAAACAACAAAGAGTCTTTAAAGGGACTCCAGCCTCACTCCAGAAGCGTGAGTCTCCAAACCACCACACCGACGCCCCGGCTCATGTCCAAAGAAAACAACACTGCAGTGGAGACTCCCAGGCAACTCCCTCGACATGACCTCCCTGAACTCCCACGGCAATGCCTGCAGAGAGAATCCAGAGGCTCCCCCTGACCGCGACTACCCAGTAACAAAGAACCCGACGCCTGGAAGAAGCACTGCATCCACAGCCCCCAGGCCCGAGAGGAACCAACTACCGGTGCAGGAGTGACCAGCAGGCGGCTCTCATCTTTGCCCAGTTGGTGGCTGGCCCGAGAAGCCCTCTTGTGCCCTGCCTGCATTGCAAGAATGACCCCCGGGTCCCTCCATTGAAACAAACGCAAAGCCAGACACCTACTTTGCACACAGCACCCAGCCATCCCTGTGCCGCTGAGGGTGTATTTTGTGTGCCTGTTTAGGACCCCCCCAGTGCTCTACAAAACCCCCCTGGTCTGCTCCCCGTGGACGCAGGTACATACCTGCTAGCAGACTGGAACCAGAGCATCCCGAGTCTCTATAGGCGCCCGTGTTATTTGGGCCCTACTTTGACCTCTGCACCTGACCGGCCCTGTGTTGCTGGTGCTGGGTGTTTGGGGTTAACTTGAACCCCCAACGGTGGGCTGCCTATGCTCTGGAGACTGAACTTGTAAGTGCTTTGCTTACCTGCTAAACTAACTTGTACTTACCTCCCCCAAGAACTGTTGAATTTTGCAATGTCCACTTTTAAATGAGCTTATTGCCATTTTTGACAAAACTGTGTACATTACTGTTTTACTTCAAAGTTCTACATTTACCTATTCCAAGTACCTTACAATTTATGTGCTTACTTGAATTCTGAATCTTGTGGTTCTAAAATAAATTAAGAAAATAATATTTTTCTATATAAAAACCTATTGGCCTGGAGTAAAGTCTTTGAGTGTGTGTTCCCACTTATTGCCTGTGTGTGTACAACAAATGCTTAACACTGCCCTCTGATAAGCCTACTGCTCGACCACACTACCACAAATAGAGCATTAGTATTATCTATTATTGCCACTATCAACCTCTAAGAGGAACCCTCAGACTCTGTGCACACTATCTCTCACTTTGATATAGTATATACAGAGCCAACTTCCTACATACACCCTTCTACCCAACTGCCACATAATGGCACCTTCACTCTCACACAAAACACCACTCGGTCCTATACCACTCAAACCCATATGTCACAATACAACACAAACACACATTATTATATATAAACTTAATCCCTTCAAACACACACTTCCTCTTCATACAAAACACCAGTGCTACCCTCTACGTATTCCTAACAGACCCCTTTCCATCACTACCAACCATATACTCAACCCTCTCTCATATCACCCACCAACACCCTCCTCCTACTTTTACCAAAGACACACAACGTAACAATCCTATACTCCACTCCACCACACATATTACCTCTTACTGCTACCAAAGCAAATGCACCCATAATGCTTGTCCATATTCCCTTTTCTCCAATGCACATCACCACCCCCTTTGCCATTCAACTTCTGCTCACCAGCAGCACATTGCATCAAAATCCTTCAGAGAAATCCATTACATCAACTTCTCATCTCACTAATCCACAAACATTTGACATAGCACATGCCAGCACATCAAATTCTCTCACATACGTATTTCATACTACATTCTGTCACAAAATAGAAATAAACATCTACTCCCACCCTCATGACTACACAAATAATACAGATCCTAATCCATTTTTCCTTCAAAATGGTTTATCTTCACCAGCACCTAACACAAATACCCAAACACAACAATTCTCATTCACCCGCCTCTCAACCATTACACAATTCATGCTCCAACTTCACCCCTAACCCATACACCGTCTACCTTAAACAGATGCAAACAAAATAAACAACATGCCACTCTTCAGAACTTTGCATCTCCTTGCCTATTACACAAGACTTCTCTACAAAAATAACACAGCTCACCAACTCACTCTCAACCACCATATCTACCACCTATACACACAGAAACACCAAAATGCCTTCTATGCGTGCCGGATGAGGATTATGATATAGACAAACAACATTACTGCTATCCTGATACAGTCAATACCATAGACAAACAACGTTATTGCTATCCTGATACAGTCAATACCATAGACAAACAACATTATTGCTATCCTGATACAGTCAATACCAACACTAATACTACACCTGCCATAGTTCAAAGAATACTACTACTACCCACAAAGCACAACAAAGTCACACCGCCACCAAACACAATCTGTATACTGCCTATTAATAAATGCTCAATCACTTTCTAAAAATAAGCACCACATCCACAACCTACTCACTGACATGCAACCTGACTTACTCTTCATAACTGAATCAGGGTTGGGAGATGACATAGGTCCAGTCTTGCATGAAGCCATCCTTCAGACTTTAAACTGTCAAGCAAAATCGCATATGCAAAAAAAGAGGGAGACTAGCTGTTATAAGGAAACAATACATCTCACCAAAGCTGTTGACATTTCCATACAAGGGTGTGAGGCTCTCATCACAGGATGTAGTTCTGCACCAACTTCCTCCTGTAATTTCCACCTTCTTTACAGACCATCATCTAGCAATGCAACATTCCTAGACACAGAGAAAACCTTATGATACTAAACTCCAACCTATGCATTCTTGGTGACCTAAACATATGTTTTGACAGTCCCAATATGCCCCATCCAAGAACTACCATCACTGGTCTAAGCACACTAAGCCAACATCAGGCCATCCACAAACCCCACATATCGCTGGACACATCCTAGATGTCATTTTTGCACATCCAGAACTAGTTATCTTTCTAAGGTTTACTTCGGTCCCATGGTCAGACCACCGTCTGGGAACTTTCCAAAACAAAACACCACGAATCAACACACGTAAGACCACCTTACATGCATCCACTCATCGACCGTGGAGCAAACACATGTTTAAATACTTAGTAACACAACTAACATCCATCACAGATCTAGACACAATAAAATCCATACAAAATCTTTGAGGGGCTCCAGGAAGCATTTGATATCCTAATACCACTAAGAACAACAAAGCAGGACAAAAGAAAACAAGCACCATGGAAGAATGCAGAGCTATAAAAGATGAAACAATAAATTGCAAAGCTTCATCACACATGGCTCAAAACAAGTAACAAACAAGGCAAACTTTACGTAGACAAATTTAACATAATATACAAGACAAAAATCAAAAAACCTAAAAAAGGTATTATTCAGACAGAATTCAAAATGCTAAATGTGCAAATAAAGAAGTTTATAAAAATTCTCACAGAATTTCATAAACCTAAAGGCACAGAAGGAACACATCCCATTACTGACACTGGCAAACCATTACACAACCAAAGCAGACATGTTGGACTCCTATTTAAAACAAAGGAAAACCACTGACGCCAACCCATTTCCAACAAACCCCCCATTTGTAGGCTAACCCAGCCTCTCCATTCCTTCAAACAACTACCACAAGGTGAATTTATGGATCTTGTCAAAGCAAGCAGGCCAGCCGGCTTCCCTTCTGGCCCTTAACCACCACAAATCTTCAAGAACATTCTTTTAACCACCTCTACTACCACACCAGTAAGAAGAATCATCAATTTTTCTTCAACTACAGGAATCTTTCCAGAAGACTTGCAAAAGGCATTCACATTCCCATTATTAAATAAAACAAACCTGGACTAATATGACCTAAAAAAAACTACAAACCGATTACAAATGACTTTTGCTGGGCAAACTGATAGAAAGACTAGCATTTGCGCAGATGTCACAATTCAATGCAGATAACTACATACTTTGCGACTTCCAAACAGGATTCTGTCCAGGAAGTTGCACAGAATCTGCCCATCTGGGGTGACCTTAAAAACACAGTAGACCAGAACAGGGTTTCTTGGACCGCTCAGCTGCCTTCGACATAGTTAACCATGATACATTGATCTAAAGACTCTACGAAGCCGGCATAGCAGGAACTGCTCTCGATTGGATCACATCCTACCTTGTCATCTGCACTCCTACTTTCTCATCCAAACTGTACTTCACAAAAGCAGGCTTCCCTCAAGGCTCTAACATCTCACCCATGCTTTTCACCATATTAATGAAGTAATTATGGCAATGATCAATGAATTTCAGCTCACATGCTATAACTATGCATATGACAAACAAACACTTCTTACACAGGAGAGCCCCAAAGACATTGAAAACTCAGTCTTTTTCATCATGAGTTTACTAACTGAATTCAAGCCACAATCTGTGTCCTGCTCCACTTGAAGGTCCCGACTGGACTCGTAAGAGACTGTGTACCTGTCTATGTTTTAGTTGAGCTTAAAAACCAGACTCAAGACATGTTCTTTACCTCTCTTATAAATAAAGATTTGAGACCATGCTTGTAATGTTTTCTGTTCCTCTCTTCTACTGAAAAGTGAAGACAAGGCTAGTAATATGATCTGTACCTCTTGTGCACTGATGATTACAAAATGATGATGAAGATGACAGCTTGTGCAGTTGAAAAGCGGGGGAAGGCCTATAGGGAGAATAAAATCTATGGAAAAGACTAAGGAAAATGGATGAGAGTGAGGAATACCTATGTGGGTTAGTGTGAAGGTCAGAAAATGAAATTAGAGAAGGATGAGGCTTAGAGCAGGAAAGCTTGAGTGGAGCAGGATAAGGGGATGAGTCATTTTGCGGCTTAGATGTGGGAAAGAAGAAACAAAGAGACTTAGGAAAGAATTTATAAGATAATAAGGGGTAACAAAGAACTGTGGCAGAGATTACATATTCATTCTCAATTCCTCATAAATGAACCCACTGTTGTCTATCCAGCTGCTGTGCCCAGGCCACCATGGAGGATGAGAGAAGATGGTAGAACCCTAGAGAAAATAAGCTGTAATTGTGCTTAATTGTATAGCCCTTACATAACCATAAGGTCACCTCAAAGTACTAACAATAGGATTAAAGAGCGGACCAAATGGAAATGATACCAGGAGCAAAAAGCAAGAGACACAACAGAGGGAATGCGGTAGGAACCTTGAGGATGGAGTGGTCTTCCCCATAACAGAAGAAACAGTGCTTCATGGGTAGCTGGCCCTAGGCATCTGACCAACAGATAGGGAGGGACAGCAAAAGAGAAATAATAGGCGTACAGGAGATGACAGAAAGAAACACAATAGGGAAAGGGGTAGATGTGCGGGTTGACAGTGACAGGGATTGGAATAACAGAACTTTAGAAATTACCACACTCTTTCCACTCTGTCACCCTTGCCTCCTGAAGATTAGAGACTTGGCTTGTGGCACTCTCTGTACCCTCTTATCTGATAGTTATCAAACTAGTAACACTCTTTGTACCTCTCTTATCTAATTACTAGAGCCCAGACTCGTGGCATACATGCTGTGTACCCTCCATCTGCTGAAGAGCAGACACCAGTTTGTGACTCTCTATATAACTGAAGATTAAAGAGCAGACTTGTGGCACACCCTGTACCCCTCTTTTATGAAGTTTAGAGTCTGGGCTTGTGGCACTCTTCTTCTGAATCTTGCATACCTGTCACTGTATGTACCCCTCTTATCTGTAGTTTAAAGAGCAGCCTTGTGCCACACTCTGTACGCCACGTACCTGAGGTTTAGAGGCCCAGTTTGTGACACACTCTGTACGCTACGTATCTGAAGTTTAGAGGCCCAGATTGTGACACACTCTGTACCCCTCTTATTTGAAGTTTAGAGATCAGGCTTGTGTCACTCTCTGTACCCCTCTTATCTGAAGTTTAGAGACAAGGCTTGTGACATGTTGTGTACCCTTCTTCTACTGACGATCAGACACCAGTTTGTGACACTCTTCCTAACCATTTTATCTGGTGAAAAGAGAGCAGGCTTACCATACGTTCATGCTTTTAGTACTCCTCTTTTACTAAAGAATAAAGAGCAGACTTTGACACACTCTGTACTCCTCTTTTATGAAGTTTATGGTCTAGACTTGTGTCACTCTCTGTACCCTTCTTCTACTGAAGATTGCATACCAGGCTTGTGCCACACCCTGTACCGCTTTTATATGAAGTTTAGAGATCTGGCTTGTGCCACACCCTGTACCGCTTTTATATGAAGTTTAGAGATCAGGCTTGTGCCACACTCTGTACCCCTCTTATCTGAAGTTTAGACACCCGGCTTGTGACACAGGGCCTGATTCACAAAGGTAAACTTAGACCAAAAGTCAAAGTTTAGACCTAAATTATAACTTTACTCGTAGTAAAGTTAGACTTTTGGTCTAAGTTTGGACTTTTGATCTAAACTTAAAGTAAAAGTCTAAACTTAGGCCAAAAGTCCAACTTTACTCGTAGTAAATTTAGACTTTTGGTCTAAGTTTAGACTTTTGGTCTAAGTTTGGACTTTTGGTCTAAACTTAGACTTTTGGATTACGTTTACCTTTGTGAATCGGGCCCGCACTCTGTATCCCTCTTATCTGAAGTTTAGAGCCCAGGCTTGTGACACTCTGTATCGCTCTTTTCTGAAGTTTAGAGCCCAGTCTTGTGAGGCACTCTGTACCCCTCTTACCTGAAGTTTAGAGCCCAGACTTGTGACGCACTCTATACCCCTCTTATCTGAGGTTTGGAGCCCAGGCTTGTGTCACACTCTATAACCCTCTTATCTGAGGTTTAGAGCCCAAGCTGGTGACACACTCTTTACCACTCTTATCTGAAGATTAGAGCCCATGCCTGAGACCCACTCTGTACCCCTCTTATCTGAAGATTAGAGCCCAGGATTGTGATGCACTCTATACCCCTCTTATCTGAGGTTTAGAGCCCAGGCTTGTGACACACTCTGTACCGCTCTTATCTGAAGTTAAAGTCCCAGGCTTGTGACGCACTCTATACCCCTCTTATCTGAGGTTTGGAGCCGAGGCTTGTGTCGCATTCTGTACCGCTCTTATCTGAAGTTTAGAGCCAAGGCTTCTGATGCACTCTATACCCCTCTTATCTGAAGTTTAGAGCCCAGGCTTGTGATGCACTCTATACACCTCTTATCTGAGGTTTACAGCCCAGGCTTGTGACACACTCTGTACCGCTCTTATCTGAAGTTTAGAGCCTAGGCTTGTGACACACTCTGTACCGCTCTTATCTGAGGTTTAGAGCCCAGGCTTGTGACACACTCTGTACCGCTCTTATCCGAGGTTTAGAGCCCAGGTTTGTGACGCACTCTGTATCCCTCTTATCTGAGGTTTAGAGCCCAGGCTTGTGACACACTCTATACCCCTCTTATCTGAGGTTTAGAGCCCAGGCTTGTGATGCACTCTGTACCCCTCTGATCTGAAGTTTAGAGTCCAGGCTTGTGACGCATTCTATACCCCTCTTATCTGAGGTTTAGAGCCCAGGCATGTGACGCACTCTGTACCTCTCTGATCTGAAGTTTAGAGCCCAGACTTGTGACGCACTCTATACCCCTCTTATCTGAGGTTTAGAGCCCAGGCTTGTGACACACTCTGTACCCCTCTGATCTGAAGTTTAGAGTCCAGGCTTGTGACGCATTCTATACCCCTCTTATCTGAGGTTTAGAGCCCAGGCTTGTGACGCACTCTGTACCTCTCTGATCTGAAGTTTAGAGCCCAGACTTGTGACGCACTCTATACCCCTCTTATCTGAGGTTTAGAGCCCAGGCTTGTGACGCACTCTGTACCCCTCTGATCTGAAGTTTAGAGCCCAGCCTTGTAACACACTCTGTACCTGAAGGTTAGATTCCAGGCTTGTAACACTCCATGTACCCCTCTTACCTGCTCCAAGGGACAGGCTGGCTTAAGATGTCTAAAACATGCACTGTTCCTCACCTCTATTCAAGAGTGCACGATGTGTTTCTGGCATACTCTGCACCCCTCTACTTCTCAAAAGGAAGGATGAGGGGGGCCTGAGAGATACTGCGTACTCCCTTCTTTTCGAGTGCACAGGATGAAATTGTGACATGCTCGGTGCCCTTCTTCCACTCAAGGGGACAGGGCTCTCGCCCACGCTCCCACCCTCTCTATCACGAGCACAATGTTCCTCAATTAATGCAATCAGCACCTACTCAATATATTTTATTAAGTGGATAATTGATCCCACAGAGGCCTCTGCTTCTGCAGATCTGCGCTCTGACTCACTCCGCGCCAGCCCTTGGCACTGAGCGGCAGGACCGGTGCCAGCAGAGCTGGCATGAGAGGCCAGGAGCGCCTCAGACTCTGCAGAAGGGGAGGAGCACCCCTCCCCGATTACTCTACGTTTTAAGTATCCAAAGGGGGGGCTGCGGAGCAGAATCTATCTATCAATTTATCTATCTATCTATCTATCTATCTATCTATCTATCTATCTATCTATCTATCTATCTATCTATCTGTCTCTCTCTCTGTCTGTCTGTCGGCATGTTGGTCTGTCTATCTATCGACTTTAAGTATGATTTAGGTGATTTCATTAGGTTTTTTCAAACATTTATTGCGCTGTTATAATCAAAGCCAAAATCATTGGTCTTTGTCTAGACAGGTTTCAAATTATAAAAACACTTAATTCATCTTGAAGTCCATAAAATAAATCCGCTGCCAGTGTCATAACAGTCAAAACAGCCACATATAGCAATAAGCAACAGAAAGGTGATCAGCCCAGCTTTGCAAAGAATACGCAGCAAGGCGTGTGGCTGCGTTTATAGTAACTTTTCAACCGTCTGAACTAGAAACAATTTTGTTAAATTGGAAAAATATGCATATTATGTGGCAAATGATGAATTAAGTGTGAAATGTGGTTAATATATAAATACTCCAAAATCATCGCGCTTGCACAATCGCAAGAAACTAGAGGCCCTGAGTATGACTCAGTAAAGCTTAAATGTTATCAGAACAAAGCGCTATAATGCCTGCCCGCCAATAACATGTAATTTAAAATGGAAAAACTGCCACTTATTTATTAAGATACCTTAGTGTGTTGAGCGCACATCGCTAACAGCCAAATATTAATGAACAAAGCAAAGCGGTTAAACGCTACCTTAATGCTCACCCTACAGTAAACTAACTCAGTCGGTAGTGGGCAAACCCTGAAGAGCTCGCCATAAATAAATGAAAAAAAATATATGCTAAACAGCATCCCAATACAACTTGTACGAATACACATGAAAGAATAAAACAGGCTGGCTGTCTGGCTCTTTAAACAGCAGAGAGCTTATCAAGCGCTTTAAAACGTTCAGAAGAGGACAGAGTGAATGGCCCGGAAACACTGTAAATTGGCAGGAAAAACCATATGTTTCCCTGCTGGGAGGAGTAGACCTGAATAACACAAGCATTTGCAATGCAACGGGTCTCGCATTTCTCCGAGTTAAAGCTTTTAGCAGTTGTAAACTCCCAACCTGACTTTTCTTGGCACATTAAGTGGAAAAAAAGAGCGCAATCGCGCTGTTACAGTTCACTCGTAGTGAAACCTATCAGCAAAACTGCAAAGATCTACGTAACTGGAAAAAAGATGCAAAAAAGATAAAAAGTAGTCCACAAACTGGACGGAAAACAGCGAGGCGCGTATGTTTTCAGAACAGAGTGCGTTACAAGTACTGCGCTCGAGGAGAGCTAACCACCCGAAAAGGCATGACGAATGCATGTCTTCCACTAATGAAAGCAAGCAGATTTTAAAAGGCAAGCCCATGAACCAATGAAAGACACTGACGTGACATGGACGGGGCTCCGAGCCCTTTTCTAACTACTAAAGCGTCTCGTAAGCGATACGCAGGCTCGACCCTAAAAAGGACATTGCTCAAAGGTCAGCACCTCTTGCTGGGAAAGACGGGAATGCTGGATGAAAGAGTGTAAGAGGATGGCTGGCTGGCTCCTTAAACAGCAGAGATCTTGTCATGTACTATAAACATTTCTGCTAAAAACGGCTAATTTACCCAAAACACCACATTTTACACTACTGGGAAGAGGAGAGTTGGACATAAATGAGGAAGCACATAGCTCAAACCACAAAAAACAATAGTTTAAACCTTAATGTCTCCATCAACAAAAGCAACATCCACCCACAATTTATACAAACAAGAAATTAGACACAAAAATAGAACGAAATATATAACATAACAAGAATTAGTAAATACGCACGTTCATAACAGCAAATGGTCACCCTACATTAAGGTAGCTCGGTGGGGAGTGCGCTGACAACAGACAACTGTGCAAAATAAAATACAACACCCTAAAGTTTACCGTACATATTCTACAGGTAAACTACCTATAGTTTTATAAAAATAATGGTGAGTTATTAATGCGCACGGTATTACACCCAGATTTTTAGGGATTAATTCTAAACTACAGGACCATACTTACAAACAACTTGCGTACAGCTTACTCCTGCAGTGTCCCCATACAAAAAAATCACCATATGTAAAGTAACTTGTGCTCATTTAAAGCACTGTAATACCTTTGTTTTGATATCACTCTATATATAATACAATATCTAAACGAGGGACAAATGCCATTACAAAAACAGTTCAACCCACAACGTGCACAGTAACTGAAGGGTGCAGATTCTTTGTCTGTTTTGTACAATTTTGACGAATTGCAGCTGTCTACCTGGTCATACCCGGGCCATTCCAGTGGCCCGGGTATGACCCGGGCCACTGGAATTATGCGTCAGGAGAGGTGCAAATTATAGGGCAGGGTTGATTAAAATATAAAGTAATAAAAATAAATGTATGCGGCATAATGCAGAACATTTTGTAACAGTATTGCTTCATTATTTTGCTGTTTGTAAAATTGGTAATCGTCTGGAGGTGAGCTGCATCTCACTAGTCCCATTTTAACACCTGAATATAGCAAAAAGCAACAGAAAGGTGATCAGCCCAGCTTTGCAAAGAATCCACGGCAAGACATGTGGCTGCGTTTATAGTAACTTTTGAACAGTTTGAACTAGAAACAATTTTGTTAAATTGGAAAAATCTGCATATTAAGTGGCAAATGATGAATTATGTGTGAAATGTGGTAAATCTATAAATATTGAAAAACCACCCCACCTGCACAATTGCAAGACACCAGAGGCCCTGGGTATGACTCAGTAAAGCTTAAATGTCATCTGACCAAAGCACTATAATGCCCGTGTACCAATATCATGTAATTTAAAACAGAAAAGCTCCCAGTTATTTAACATACCTTCGTATATTGAATGCACATCGCTAACAGCTTGCAAATAGCTTACTCCTGCTGTGTCCCCCCCCCCCAAAAAAAAATATAACAATATGTAAAGAAACTAGTGTTCATGTAAAGCACTGTAATGCCTTTGGTCCGATATCACCTCATATATAGAATACAATATCAAAAGGAGGGACAAATACCATTACAAAAAAAGCCCAACCCATAAATTGCGCAGAAACTACAGGGTGAAGATCCTTTGCCTGTTATGTACTGTTTTCTGTGCTTTTGATGGGGAAGAATATTAAACATCTATGTTCTCAGTCTGTATCTAATTTTAGTAATTGTAAGATTCATTATCCAAAACAGATTTTGGCAGGTTTTTCTACTGTTAAAAAAGAAGCAGCACTTCAAAACAGCTGGTATTGTGATGATAATAAGCTGTTCGTAAAAAGGCATATATTCTTCAATAAAATATGCACATTTTTAAACAGCTACGTTCGTAAAGTCAAGATCTGCTTCAGAAAGAATGGAACATTCAAGTAAACTGCGCCACCACCGAATGAAATAGCTCAGTGGGTAAAGCGCCTGCCAGTGAGAGTAGTCCAAAAATAAAAAATTAAATTAAAAGACAACTACCACCCTAATGCTCATAATATATTTTAAAAGCAGCTAGCAACATGTACCTTCAAATAATACAAAAGGGTATGACCCCAGCCACTGGAAGTAAGCATCAGGACAGGTCCAATTTATACGGCATGGTTGGGTAAAATATGCAGCAATAAAAAGCAATTTATGCAGCATAATGCACAAAACGTTGTAACGGTATTGCTTCATTACTTTGTTATTTGTAAAATGTGTAACAGTGTGGACATTAGCTGCACCTCACTAGTCCTTTCTGAACTAGAAACTATTTTGTTAAATTGGAAAAATTTGCATAATATGGGGCAAAGGATAAATTAAGTGTGAAATGTGGTAAATCTACACATATAAAAAATCAATGCGCCTGCACAATTGCAAGAAACCAGAGGCCCTGGGTCAGACTCAGTAAAGCTTAAAAGTTATAAGACAAAGCACTATAATGCCCGGGCGCCAATATCATGTAATTTAAAATGGAAAAGCTGCCACTTATTTATTAAGATACCTTAGTTTGTTGAGCGCACATCACTAACAGCCAAATATTAATGAACAAAGCAAAACGGTTAAACACTACCTTAATGCACCCTACTGTAAGCTAACTCAGTCGGTAGTGTGCAAACCGTAATGAATTCACCATAATTACATAAAAAAAAAATAGATATGCCAAAAGTCATCCCTCTGCAACTTGTACAAATACACATGGAAGACTAAAACAGGTTGGCTGCCTGGCTCCTTAAACAGCAGAGATCTTATCATGCACTTTAAAACTTTCAGAAGAGGACAGAGTGAATGGTCCTGAAACACTCTAAATTGGCAGGAATAACCATATGTTACACTGCCGACGAGAGGAGGGGTAGACCTGAATAACAAAAGGACATAGCTCAAATGCCACCACCTCTTACTTAGAAAGACGGAAACGCTGGATGAAAGTATATGTCCACTCAACAAATTGGCTGAAGTCGAAAGAAAAAAGTAGATCCAAAACACGGAGAAAATCGGCAACAGGAAGGAGTAATTGGTCAACACTCCTCAGAGTTGAAAGCACACACACACACTATAAAGACAAAACAGAAGACGAAGAGGAAAAGAACAGGGAAGAGCAAACACAAACTAATAAATGCAAGATAAAATGACTAACAGGCAGAAAATTTAGAGGCAGGATGTGAGCCCCTTTGAAGATTGTTTTTTAGTAATAAAAGTCTTCGCAAGCAGCGTGCAAGCACACATGCAGGCAAAACCTAAAAATGATTTCATTTGCTATATTTCATGCATTTTATGCATATACATAAAATATTTTTCAATCACTTCTTCACCAGAAACTATTCAAAAAGTCCAATTTATTCATCTCAAGTTCACAGCAAAGGTCCCTGTTGGGTAGAAAAAGTCCTATTAGAAGGGAAAATGGCCCACATTTAATTCTGCTTTTGTAGGCAAACAACAGTGAATGGTTAAAAACGTCGACACAGGTTTCTGTAGCTTTCTACTCTGTGTCTCTATTTCTAAACAGGATGCATTGTGGGCATGCAGACTAAAATGTCAGAGGTGCAGAATTTACTAAATCCTGCCAGAGGTGTACAGAGAAACCTTAACAGGTTGATCACCGCTGGGCAGATACTGTGGCATGAGAGGGTACATGCTCCACCACATTGGAATGGAGACTGATGGAGCAGTGGGTGATGCTATACAACTAGATGTGTTTTTTCGCCGTATGAAGCCATGTTTTTCATTTTAATTAGTCACAATGTGCATGTAAATATGAAAAGCATCTATATTTAAATATATTGTATTATGTTTTAGCTAATTGACATAATGCCATTGCTATTAAAAATACAGAATTATGACCACACCTGCACTGAGTATACGTAGAAGATGTTTTGATTCCAGAACATTTGTAAGTTTTCATTAGAACATTTGGGCATACATTTACAAATGTTTCAGCTGGTACTTTGGGGTGATGGTCAATTTTGCACTGCACCAAAGGGCTTTTTGAATGATTATGAAATGTAAGTAATTATTATTAGTAATGTGGCTTTGAGGGAGCACGTAGTGCAAATTTACTGCATAGAATTTCACTCTGTCTGATTCAGAGTGGATAGGTTTTTCTACACCCAGTGGCATATTTACAAATGGAGCTGCGTCGCTATTGCACAACGCAACGTGGTGCATGCGTGATGCAAGCCCAAAATGCAATTTATAAAGCCATTAAAGTCCACCTTTTGTGGCCCTGAGTGGCTTCATAAATCTGGAGTAAAGCAACGCAGCGCAAATTACTGCATTGCATTACTCTGCCCAAGGGAGGCATTCCACAGGTGTTGTGTGGGTGTTTCCACGCAACATCCATGGATTTTATTGCATTCCCAGATTTGCCGAAAGTGGTAGACCTAGGAATGGGCCAAAATGCTACTCCTTCCCAGGTGGGGCGTAACGAGGAAAACTGTCTTCATTTCTCTGTGTTACTTACTTTTTCTATGTGTGCTGTAAGTTGCAGCGCACACGGAAAGAGGAATATGCCTCAGGTATTGATTTTGTGCAGGAAGGTGCAACTTCCTACAGAACAACAATCTTCCTTACTATGCAGTCACCCTTGTACCACGGTTCATGGTGCCACCGTTGGCACTAGGAAGTCAAAATTGTGCCTGTGGAGAGACAAAGACCGGATTGTGCCATATTCTTTTAAATATGGTGCAATCCTGCCTTTCCCTTGTGGTGCCCCCCCAACTTTTCCAGGTATGGGAAAGATCATATTCGATTTTTCCAAATAGTAATTCCGGCCAGAATACTTGCATGAGGCTTCAGCTGCAGCAACGGCCAACCCCTATTCTCTGTTTTCTATTGACAGCAACAACATTGTATGCCAGAAAAAACCTTCCTTTCCCTGTCCTACTGCCTTCAGAGCACAGAGCAGGTGGTATTTTTATACATTGAAACCCCATGGAATAAGAAATTCCATGAGGTTTTATGACTGGACCAGTAGCACCTGGAGCCAGGGAAAGGTACTGGGTCGGGGAGTGAGTGAGGGGCAATTAGTAAAGCAAAAAAACTTACCACCCTCTCATTGTTTGCTGTACGCCGCTTCTCTGGTGTGTGTGTCCACACAGATTGAGGCTCCCAGACTCCCCTACGACTAATCCAGACGCTGCTCTCATGCAGGTAATACCTATGAGAGCAGTGTTGGAATTGGACGGAGCGGGTTGGTTTTGCACTCCCAGGGGGACTGTGAGTCTGTGCCTGCTGTTGTTCTCCGCCAAGCAATGCAGCAGTGTTGGAGAGTTGTCAATGTGCATGTTGGTCTGGCCATCCTAAGACGGCTGGCAAAACCAACATGTGCACTGACAGCAGTGCCCACCACTCCTCCTGGTCCTCCACCATTTTTTTTTTTATGGCCCCACCCCCAAGACTTGGCTCCTAACAAAAAGTGAAATGATAATAAACATGTCATTATCATTAAATGTTTTGTTTGCCTCTGCTGGCAGGAGAGCAATGCTCCTCCGCCTTCACGAAAGAGCCGACCCTGGACTGGACAAATCCATTCCACACAGTAATTCCCCATTACAAAGGGTTTTACTCATAATTGCATTGTGCTGGTGTGAATTTACAGCACAGTAACGCAAGCAGTTTTACCTTTAGTCTAATACAGTGCGACTTGTTATCAGGCCCTTAGATTTGCAGAATCATGTACGTAGACTTGATTCAGTAAATAAAATGTTTTGTTCAGCCAGTATTTGTATACATAATTGAAAAAATATTTTTCAAATAACGTCAAGAATTGGAAGTTTCTTGTTGGAGAGGTCTGTTATGCATTAGTGAATAATTATAAGATATAATAACAGAGTTATTTAATTAGTCCATTCCATCAATGATATAAAACACTTTAGCTTCAATGGCAGTCTTTTCTTTTATTTGGAATGTCTCCTTTTTCATCAACCTGTCTGAAAAAGAATGAATCACTGGTGACAACTAGTGGCTTTTTATGTATTTCTTGTGATGCTTGTGATATTTGAAAATGAAGCCATGCAGAAATATGTTCCTGTTTTTCATGGTATATAATAACTTAGGCCCTCATTTTGACTTTGGCGGTCAATTTCCCTGACCGCCAACGCCAAACCTGCCACCAAACTGCCAGTGCTGGTGGTCTGCAGATCGCCATACTCCGAGTGCTGGCACCCATCCGCCATATTTGTGGTGGAAAATCGCCAGCAGTCTTGGTGGCGGTCTGTAGTGCAGAGGGGGGTGCATATCCAGCACTGCCACAGCAGCAGGATTCCACCCGCCATATTACAAGCTGTAATACGGCCTGGCAGAGTCCTGCTGGCCTGGTGGTGCTGCCGATTAAAGACTGCCAGGAACCCTCCCCTCCCGGATGTCCTCCTCAACGGAGAAGGTAAGTGGGCATCTCAAAAGGGGGTTGATGGTGGAGTGTGCCTGTGAGTGTGGGACTGTGTCTGCAGAGGGGAGAAGGGGGTTGGTAATGCATGCATGTATGCGAGTGAATGTGTGTGTGTGTGTGTGTGTGTGCGTGCGCGCATGTGTAAGTGGGGGTGTCTGCATGGAAGAATGCAGGTGAGTGGGGGTGTCTGAGTGTATGGTTGTGAGTGAGTGGGGGTGTTTGAGTGCATGTATGCAAGTGAGTGGGGGTGTCTGAGTGCATGTATGCATATGCTGAATGGGTGTGGTTGTGAATGCATGTGTGCATGTGGGGGGTGTTTGTGAGTGTGTGGATGAGTGGGGGGCATGTGTGCACGTGTGCATGTGTGGGGACATGTGTGCATGTTTGTGCTGACGACAGGAATGAAGACTCCTGTCGCCGGGTGCGTGACCACCGGGGTTTTTGTGGCGGGGTGACCGCCACATAAAGACTGGCGGTTTGCAGCCTAGTAATCCAGCCGTCAGGCTGAGGCCTGCCACCGGGTTTGAGGTGCACACCGCTGGCCACGGCGGTGCAACCGCACCCGCCGACCAGGCGGGGTTGTGGAGGCTTGCCGCCTGCCAAACCCCACAACTCTTAATGTGGTGGTCCTTACCGCTGGCTCCACGGCGGTAGGACCACCATGGTGAGGCTGGTGGTCTCGTGACTGCCAGCCTTGTAATGAGGGCCTTAATATTTTCTAAAAAGAATCAGCATGAAGTTTTTAAAATGGTTTCTTGAAATAAAATCCTACCAAAAGGCGTCTAACAAAGCCTTATGTAATACGTGAGAATGCTACATTCCTTAAAAGGAGAAATCTGTATGTATGAGTTTTATCTAAAAACATCTCATAGACGGCATTCATAATATTTTGTAGAGTACACGATTTATTGTACTTAAAGCCTGACTTAGAGTTTGACAAAGAGGATAAGCCAATGCGAAAGCAACACCGTATCCTATCCGCCAAACTCTTGGTCCGCTCAACTCATTTAGAGATGGCTTAGAGTTAGCTTTCCATCAACAGAATACACCTTGTCTCTCTCAATGTAAATCTTCCTTGAATGGTCCACCGGAATAGAGGATGTCAAAGGAAGAACATTACACCTGATAGTGCCTGGGGCCCTTTGTCTAACTCTGGGGTCTTGCTGAACATTTTCTTCTCAGTTCCGAGGGTTGGTGAGTAACACATTTCAATTTCATCAAACAGTTTCTTTATAACCCAAATGTCAAATTATAACATTCAGGGTCAATTCATAGGGTGAAATGAGTTTATTGCAGACTCAGAGTCAATGTTACATAAATGAGTCTCAAAACCATAGTATAAACATGTAATATCATTAAAGCAGAATTAAAGCATCACACAATTTTAAGCCTTGTTAGCATATACAAGACTAAAACTTCTATTGCAATGATTCAAAAGATCAGGAAAAGCATACGTTTCTTGATCACGAGATCCAAACTCTCCTGCCTAATCATTTAAACTAACCTCTAACTATCCAAATGCTAAAAATATTTGAGAAAGGGCTGCAAACAGAAATTCAGTAGAATATTCGTGGGATGGCATGAAGTATAAATTAAACATAAAATATTGTATTATGAACAGTAATTTAAATTAATTCTATACATATCTTTTAGCAATTTGTAATACACAATAAATAAAGATATATTTTTTTACTTTAGGTAATTTTAAATTAAAACATATAAATTAAATATGTAGTTGAAAATTAAGATAATGTGCTGATGCATATTTTATTTTGCTCTACTTTTAATTTTTTTTATTGCATTTAAGTTAATGTTTAACTGAAAATATATATATATTTTTGAAGTTTAATTTAAAAAAAAAAATCTATTTACTTTACTATAGGGAGCTCTCCACCTGGGTGGTGGAGACATCCACTTACATATGAAACGTTACCAGTAGTAACTTTAAATTTGTAGATTTGGGTGCACGTTGAAACATGTACGTTGATGCTTTGTAGTAAATGGACACTCAGAAATGATGAATAGTCCAAAGCAGTAAATTCACTACAAAGTGTAATAGGAAATGTACACATGTAGGCTTACACATGTAGACACACTCACTTTTAAATGTATCTTTGTGAATGGAGCTCTGTGTGTCTTTCCTTCGGGCTCTTTAACACAGAGAGCTCACCTTCACCCAGAATAGGATACAGAGCTATGTACCCGGCAGATGACTTCAGTATGCCTCAGCCTCCTTAGTTAAAATACATCACAAATAAAATGCCTTTCCTTATCCTTTCTACTACTTTCTTTCCACTAGAGCATAATAACTATGAAGAACTCTACACTTCAGTTTCTATTCATGAAGAATCTCACTTCTTGGCTATTCTATTAACTCTCACTTCTTTCATAGGTTACCTCAGTACAAGGGCAACCCTGGTAAGTTAACAGCAATACACAAATGTGTTATATTCTTTCACTCCTTCAATGTCAGGCACAGTGTGCACTAGAAATTATGGCATATAGGACATATGCAAGTACATCTCCTATTGTTGTCAAGGCAGTCATTTATGTTTTGACCCAAAATATGAAGAGCTAAGAGTTCCAACATTTTCTGAAGTTCACATTTGTAAACATGTCCGCACCCACACATGATTTATACTTTTGATATATGTAGGCTGAACAAAAGCAAAACATTACATTTTCTTTTCAATCCTATCCGCAGCCTGTGATATTTGTAAGACATTTAGGTTAGAAGCAGACCCTCCCATGTCTTAACTGACCCACCATTCTTTATTAAACATTTTGGGCCAGATGTACTAAGCAGTTTGCACGTCGCAAACAGCGAATTTCGCTGCTTACGACGTGCAAAATGCACTTTGCAATGCACAGACCTCATTTTGCGATTCGGTAACCTGGTTGCAGAATCGCAAAACGGGTTTGCGAGTCAGAATTAGGAAGGGGAGTCGCAGTGCAATGCAGGATTACTTTGTGACCGAGAACGCGGTCGCAAACCAATCGCAGTTGGCACCCTTTTGTAATGGGTGGTAACCTATTCGCAAAAGGGATGGGGTCCCCATGGGACCCCTTTCCCTTTGAGAATGGCACTACAAACATTTTTTCAGAGCACTGACCACTGCCTGCTCTGAAAAAATAAACGAAAATGTTTCATTTTTTGTTTTTGTAATGCATCTCGTTTCCCTTTAAGGAAATTCGGAATGTACCTACAT
The DNA here is from genome assembly GCF_031143425.1 of Pleurodeles waltl. Classification (NCBI taxonomy): domain Eukaryota; kingdom Metazoa; phylum Chordata; class Amphibia; order Caudata; family Salamandridae; genus Pleurodeles; species Pleurodeles waltl. Next base: position 63,547,373 of record NC_090442.1, on the reverse strand, counting down.
CTGGCCCTTTTATTCTAAGTCACACAGCTAAATTTAAATTTTAAAGTTACAACAAACAAAAAAAAAATGACTAGACAGTACACATTATCATTTCTGGTTACCTTTCCAGCCCACACCATCTTTATTACCAGTTGCATCATCTAAAAAGCTATAAAAATCATTAACAGCTCCTATCTGGCTGACAAACTCTCCACGTCTCCAGGCTCTTGACACATCTACAGCAGGACACCATCAAACTGGAGTTCAAGAAGTGCAATAAAGTATAAACAAGGTAACAGTACTGCTTCATTTATGCACCCAGGATAGTAACGGCATCCCTGAAGAGACACACCTCTTTAAACAAAACTACATCACAATGAGGTAGGAATCAAAATCCACTCTCAGAACACAGCCTCCACTCCAATAATTGACTGTATCCTTGCATGTCACCTTGCTCAGCATGCCACTGCCTTCTGGCTAAGCATGTGCTATAAAAGTACCAAAAGTTGGTAAGTGACGCAGATTTGGGATTATGATGTGTGGGGTTTCTGGAATGGGGAGTGGTTGAGGAGATCTTTTGTATGAGGCACCGGTAAGTACCCTAGGGTAGGTCGCTTCCCCCACCGCTGCAGTTCCACCTGCCCAGGCTCCTGCCACCTCCCAGCAAAACCGTAAGTACTCCCTGCGCTCCCCCCACCCAGCCCCTCGTTACTCACCTCTGTCTCCTTATCTCTCTCCAACTTTTCTTCGTACCCCTGCTGTCCTCTCTCTGTCCGTTTCCCTTTGCCTTCTGCTCTTCCTTCTGGTAGCCATTTTCCTCCGTCTTCTGCTCCTCTTCTGTAGCCCATTTTCTTTGTGTTCTGCTCCTCTCCTGTGCTCTTCTCCTCCTCTGCACCCCATCCTTCGTCTTCTTTTCTTCTTCTGTGTTCTTCTCATCTTCTGTACCCGATCCGTTGTGTTCTTTTCTTCTTCTGTGTTCTGCTCTTCTTCCTCACCGCATTTTCCTCTTGTTCTGCTCTTCTTCCTCACCGCATTTTCTTTGTGTTCTGCTCTTCTCTTGTGTTCTTCTCCTCCTCTGCACCCCATCCTTCGTGTTCTTTCTTCCTCTGTGTTCTTCTGGTGTTCTTCTCCTCCTCTGCACCCCATCCTTCATGTTCTTTCTTCCTCTGTGTTCTTCTGATGTTCTTCTCCTCCTCTTCACCCCATCCTTCGTGTTCTTTTCTTCTTCTGTGTTCTTCTCTTCTTCCTCACCGCATTTTCCTCTTGTTCTGCTCTTCTTCCTCACGGCATTTTATTAGTGTTCTGCTCTTCTCCTGTGTTCTTCCCATCTTCTGTACTCTTCTCTTCTCTTCTTCGGTGTTCTTCTCTTCTCTTCTTCTGTACTCTTCTCTTCTCTTCTTCGGTGTTCTTTGTAATAACCTTCACAAGATACACAGTTTTGATGCATTTATTCTGCTCGTACATAAATTCCGACCCCCAGAGGAAACACGTCAGTTTTTCCCGATCTCCGGCACCGTTTGAACACGTTCCCCCGGTTGCCCCAGCAACCTCGTGTGCTCGAGCGCCCGAGTCCTCTAAGACTCGAGCGTCAGCTCACATTAACTATTACATTGAGTTTTTTTTTTTTTTTTAACTAAATAATTCCTTTTACAAACAAACAAAACAACTCCACATAATTATTCAACTGTAAAGATTTGCATTGCACAAACTCTCACTTAAAGCATATTATGAATATAACTCCTTACACAAACAATTATAACTAACTTAACATGCTTATAGAACAAAAAAAAATTTCATTAAACATTTTCTTCACATAAAGCAATCTTATGGATAACTATTTTTTTTTTTTTTTTTACCCGCGTTCCACACACACAGACCCATCACACTCTGAGTTTCCAAGGTACTCTCCTTAAACGTAGACTCTTACGCGTTGGCGGTACCTGCGATACCGGTTGCTGGAGAGCATTAGAATCCTGTGACCTTGAATTAGTCCTTAACCCCTGGTCAACACGACACTCTTCCAACCCATTCTGAAGTTTAACAACCTTTGACATGTTCCACCATTTGTTTCCATCAACTTTTACTGCATTCCCTTTCACTAACTTCACTCTTACCGGGTCAGAGAATTTCGGATCCCCTTTTTTGACAAAAGTAGGCAGCTTTATAGACACCCAATCTCCTGTTGATAAACCAATTCTCCTAACACCTTTCCGTTTGTCAAAATGCATTTTTTGCACAACCTGTTTTTCTTTCACATTCTGTTGAACAATTTTCGCACACTCTTCCAATCGCATACTTTTGAAAAATCTAGACATCCACCCCGGACATACTTGCATACAAGCCTTCCTTCCCCTTAGTGCTTCAAAAGGGGACACTCCAGTGGCGGAGTGTGGTGTTGTTCCATAAAACCATAGCATTGCCTGGACAGATGTAGTCACCACACATTTGTTTCTCAGTGACCACCTAATGCAGTCACCCAGTACACGATTAAAACGTTCCACCAAACCATCTGTCTGGGGTTGATAAAGTGAACACCTCAAATGGTTAATTGATCCTTCATCCAAAAACACTTTGAATTCGTCAGACAAAAATTGTACACCATTGTCTGTAATTATTTCTTTGGGAAAACCCTCACTCATGAAAACCTCTCTCAAAAACATAACCAACGATCTAGCATTAGGATCCTGAACGAACTTCACGTATGGCCATTTTGAGTAATAGTCAATACCACGTACGCATACCTGGTACTGCAATTCAAAGCATGAAATGGTCCCACCAAATCCACTCCCAACTTCTTCCAAGGACCAGTAGGACAATCAATTGGAATCATGGGAGGGGTACATGTTCTAAATGACTTATCACTATTATAGCATATGGTGCAATTTTTCACCAAACTGTCAATTTCACTATCCATACAAGGCCACCAAAAACGCTCACGCACTCTTTTCTTGGTCATTGTTGCACCTAAATGCCCCTCATCAGCTTTTTCCTTGATTCTGCATCTCAAATCTTCTGGTGGAATTAATTTGTCATTCCTCAGCAAAATATTGTCCTCAATAGTCAACTTGTCAGCAACTTTCCAAAATGGTTGAACACCATACGTCAATCCCCTTTCATGAGGCCACCCTTCTTTGACATTCTTGATTACCTCACACAAAATTTCGTCTGCATATAATTTCTCTTTCCATACATTTTCTGAACACACACAGACTTGTTCAATTTCCACACCAGCAATCAAGCAACTCTCATCTGCCCAATTATCATCATCCCTTTCTACAATTTGAGCTGGAAACCGTGATAGATAGTCTGCTCTGACATTCTTTCCTCCTTGAATATGAATGACTTCAAAATCATACTGTATCAATCTTGCCGTAAACCTCGCAATTCTGGGTGTACCAGTTTTATTATTTGTGCCATTTAGAATCGACACCAGAGGTTTATGATCTGTCTTCAATATGAAATGTCTGCCCCAAATATAGTTTCTGAATTTCTCAACCGCCCACACACAAGCCAACAATTCCTTTTCAATAACAGAAAAATGAGATTCCGGTTCCCTTAACGCTCTAGATGCAAACCCAATTGTGTTCTCTTCATCATTCTTCAACTGCGTTAAAACCGGTCCAACCCCTACATTACTTGCATCAACAGTTAAACAACATTGAACCTCTTGATCAAAAGGTTTCAGTACCTTAGCACTAACTAATATCTTCTTTATTTCTTCGAATGCCCTATCACACTCATTGTCCCAAGCAAAGCATACCTCACTCTTCAAAAGATTTGATATCGGCCTAACTATGCTAGCAAAGTTTGAAACGAATCGAGAGTAAAATTCACACATTCCTAAAAATGACTTCACTCCCCCTTTGTCTTTCGGGGGTGGGGCCTTATTGATGGCTTCTATCAATCCAGGTTTTGGTAAGATTCCCTCCTCCGAAATAACATGACCTAAATACTCTACTGATGGTTTCATAAACAAGCACTTCTCTCTTTTTAGAACAATTCCACAAGATGAAAACGTATCCAACACCTGTCTCAACACTTGGTTATGTTCACGTTGAGTACCTGCATAAATCAGCACATCATCCTGAAACACTAATATATTCGGCACACCTTTCAATATCGAACACATAATCCTTTGAAAGACTGAAGCTGCCGAGGCTAACCCAAACGGCATGCAACAGTACTGGAACGTCCCAATAGGCGACACAAACGCTGACAAATGTCTTGATTCTGAATCTAACTCAACCTGATGATAAGCACTAGCAAGATCAAGTTTAGTAAATATCTTTGCATTCTTAACCGTAGACAACAATTCACTTATTTTTGGTAATGGATGCGTGTCCACCCAAATCTCTTTGTTCAATGCTCTCAAGTCCACACACACTCTCAACTCTCCGTTTTTTTTTTTGTAACCACTAAAGGGGAAGTCCATTGCGAAGACTCAACTGGCTCAATAATCCCTTTGTCATGTAAACCAAGAAGCTCTTTTTCTAGTTCCTCTCTGATGCTAAAAGGTACACTCCTAAGTTTATGTTTGACTGGTATGGCATTGTTCTTTACCTTGATTTTGTGCTTGAATCCTTTTATCTTTCCTAAGTCTCCTGAAAAAACCTCGGGATATTCATTTAACGTCTCTTCAACATCATTTACATCCCTAATCACTGTTACCGGATCTTTGGTACCAGGTTGCAAAACCATACCAAAAAGACCTTGATGAAACCAACCCAAGATATTTAAACCTTTCACTGCAACGTAAATTTTTCCTCGTATCTTTCTTCCCTTGAACTCCATAATATCCTCAAAATATCCTTGGAGATCTATTCTCCTCCCTTCATAAGAAACAGGAGCTCTATCTGGAGGTAACAAAGTACGACCTTTCCAATTCTGACTAAACAACTCTTGTGTTATCATTGTAATTCTCGCACCCGAATCCACTAACAGCCGTAAATGTTTATTTCCTACTCTAATGAGGACATACGGATCAATGCAGCTCCCAGCATCATCACTCTTCATCATCTTGTCATCAATCACTAACACCATATCTTGAACTTCTCCAATCAAATTTTCAACCAACCCTTCCTCATTCTCAACCACTGATGTTACTGCGTTGTTTCTTAAACGTTCACTCTGACACACTTTCACAAAATGGCCAATTTTTCCACAGTTCCTACATTGAACATTTAAAGCCGGACACGCTCTGGTCCCTTTCACCTGTAGGGCATATCCGCACCTAAAGCAAATATTTTTTTGTCTAAAAAAAACACTCGAACTATTGTCTCTACTATTCTTGTATCCTTGGTTAGAAGGTTGAATGTTCACTGTTTTTTCCAATCTTCCTTTGTCCATTTTAGTTCGGATGACACCAATTCTTTCCCGACTATCCAAAGATTTCTCTATTTCCTTAGTCGATTTTATTGATGATTCGATGCTCTTGGCAATTTTGATAGATTCAACTAGTGTTGGATTGTCCAAAGATAACAATTTCTGCTTAATTGATCTGTCCAAGCCTTGACAAATGAACTGATCCCTGATCAATTGATCATTCAGTACACCAAACTGGCAGTCAGCTGCCAACAACCTCAGCGCAGAAATGTACGTATCCACATCTTCACCATTTTGCTGAACCCTCTTGAAAAACTTGTGTTTAGACACTACTAAACTTGGCGGAGAATCGAACCTGTTACTCATTTTCTTCACCGCAGATTCATAATCATCCAATTCCTCTTTGTCATTTGGTATATCCGGTAAATGTTTGAAGATAGCTCGACCTTCAAACCCAATAGAATGTAACAATATGCACTTTTTACACTCAGGTCTAAATCTCGCCGCTCCTATTGCCCCCAAATAAGTTTCAAAAGCATCAAACCAATGCCTCCAGGCAATTTGTGGTTCACCTGGACTTTCCAAAAACGGGGGTGGAGGATTAACAGCTGCATAGCGCACAAAATGGTGAATCCAAGACTACGCAATAAACCAACTATTTTTCGTATATTTACTACAGGTAATAACTTCCAATGATGTTTATGTACATCCTTGTCCTTTAAAACTTAGTAAAACTGAAAAATACAACACAGTCTTAAAAAAAAATACTCATCCAAAATGGCTGCTGTATATGTCCATCTGAAATAGCAAGTTAGCTTTTCTAGCACAACACTCCCACAGTGCTATTTCCTGTTAAACTTCATTAATCACGCCTCCTGCTGAAAAATAAAAAAAACTTCATACTTGAGGAAGCTTGAACCAGTGGCTCCGAGTCTGCTCCACACTTCGTTGGTTAACTGACTGCAGCAGCGTCTGGAATGGGTTCGTCTCCGAGGGTCTCCTCGTCGCCAAAAAGAAGGTATGTAATAACCTTCACAAGATACACGGTTTTGATGCATTTATTCTGCTCGTACATAAATTCCGACCCCCAGAGGAAACACGTCCGTTTTTCGCGATCTCCGGCACCGTTTGAACGCGTTCCCCCGGTTGCCCCAGCAACCTCGTGTGCTCGAGCGCCCGAGTCCTCTAAGACTCGAGCGTCAGCTCACATTAACTATTACAGTTCTTCTCTTCTCTTCTTCTGGACTCTTCTCTTCTCTTCTTCAGTGTTCTTTTCTTCTCTTCTTCTGGACTCTTCTCTTCTTCAGTGTTCTTCTCTTTTCTTCTTCTGGACTCTTCTCTTCTTCTGTATTCCTCTCCTCTCTTCTTCTGTAATCCCTTCCTTTTTTCCCTTCTATCTGACCCCCCAGCCACCCGACCTCTGCTTTCCCGCCGCCACCACCCTTTCGGCCCCGCCCCCCTGCTCCCATTCGTCACCCCCCCCCACCTGACCCCTCCTCCCCCCCTCCTCCCTCTTATGGCGGCTGCTGCGCGGCAGAGACAGCAACCCTTGACCCTAGGGTAGGTCGCTTCCCCCGCCGCTGCAGCTCCACCTGCCCAGGCTCCTGCCACCTCCCAGCAAAACCGTAAGTACTCCCTGCGCTCCCCCCACCCAGCCCCTCGTTACTCACCTCTGTCTCCTTATCTCTCTCTCCTCCAACTTTTCTTCGTACCCCTGCTGTCCTCTCTCTGTCCGTTTCCCTTCGCCTTCTGCTCTTCCTTCTGGTAGCCATTTTCCTCCGTCTTCTGCTCCTCTTCTGTAGCCCATTTTCTTCGTGTTCTGCTCCTCTCCTGTGCTCTTCTCCTCCTCTGCACCCCATCCTTCATCTTCTTTTCTTCTTCTGTGTTCTTCTCATCTTCTGCACCCGATCCGTCATGTTCTTTTCTTCTTCTGTGTTCTGCTCTTCTTCCTCACCGCATTTTCCTCTTGTTCTGCTCTTCTTCCTCACCGCATTTTCTTCGTGTTCTGCTCTTCTCCTGTGTTCTTCTCCTCCTCTGCACCCGATCCTTTGTGTTCTTTCTTCCTCTGTGTTCTTCTGGTGTTCTTCTCCTCCTCTGCACCCCATCCTTCGTGTTCTTTCTCCCTCTGTGTTCTTCTGGTGTTCTTCTCCTCTTCTGCACCCCATCCTTCGTGTTCTTTTATTCTTCTGGCTTCTGCTCTTCTTCCTCACCGCATTTTCCTCTTGTTCTGCTCTTCTTCCTCACCGCATTTTCTTCGTGTTCTGCTCTTCTCCTGTGTTCTTCTCATCTTCTCTACTCTTCTCTTCTCTTCTTCGGTGTTCTTCTCTTCTCTTCTTCTGTACTCTTCTCTTCTTCGGTGTTCTTCTCTTCTCTTCTTCTGGACTCTTCTCTTCTCTTCTTCGGTGTTCTTCTCTTCTTCTGGACTCTTCTCTTCTCTTCTTCGGTGTTCTTCTCTTCTCTTCTTCTGGAATCTTCTCTTCTTCTGTATTCCTCTCCTCTCTTCTTCTGTAATCCCTCTCTTCTTTCCCTTCCCTTCTATCTGACCCCCCCGCCCTCTGCTTTCCCACCGCCACCACCCTTTCGGCCCGACCCCCCTGCTCCCATTCGTCGCCCCCACTCCCGCCCCCACCTGACCCTTCCTCCCCCCCTCCTCCCTCTTATGGTGGCCGCTGCGCAGCCGCGCCGCTGGTGCCCCAAAGGCACGCCAAAGGCAAGACCGTCTGCACCCGTCCACGCCTGGACCACACCCAGTGCCACGACCCCTGGCCCCCAGCACTCCCACACCCCGCAGCGCTGCTACGACCCCAACACCCTCCACGCACTCAACCCGGGACGCTCTAGAACCTGCTTCCAAGCCAACCCAAAATGCACTCATGGAGCCTTCGCATGCCTTACCTGCAAACACACCTTCCACCGAGACTGCACCCCGCCCGCCAGCCCACGCGCCAATAACCACCTCAAATGCATCCTCATCAACGCACGCTCCGTCCACAAGCACGCCATTGAACTATGGGACCTCCTGGACTCCACCGCACCGGACATCGCCTTCATCACTGAGACCTGGATGAACGCCTCCTCGGCTCCCGACATCGCCATAGCCATCCCCGAGGGCTACAAGATCGCCAGGAGAGACCGCACCAACCAAGTCGGAGGAGGAATCGCCATCATATTCAAGGACTCCATCAACGTCACCACTTCCACCGAAGACTCCCCCCTCGCCGCCGAACACATGCACACCGACCCCAGGACCACCCTCAGAGGAACTCTCATCTACAGACCCCCTGGACCACGCGCCCTCTTCAGCGAATCCATCACGGACTTCATCTCCCCGCACGCCCTAGCCTCGCCGGACTACATCCTCCTCGGAGACCTCAACTTCCACCTGGAGCAGAACAACGACCCCAACACCACCACCCTGCTCGACAACCTCGCCAACCTCGGTTTCAAGCAACTGGTGAACACCCCCACCCACATCGCCAGACACACGCTCGACCCCATCTTCTCCACCAGCAACCACGTATCCTTCAGCCACTCCTCCATAATACACTGGACCGACCACAGATGTGTCCACTTCACCTTCAGACGCAAGACTCTCCACCTCCGCACACAACCCATCCCACGCAGACATTGGAACAAAATCTCCACGGAACAGCTACTCTCCACTCTCAGCCACAACCAACCTACCATCTCCACCGACGCCAACAACGCAGCCCTCAGCCTCACACATTGGATCACCAACTGCGCGGACAACCTCGCACCCCTCAGACGCCTCCCAAGACAGACCAACGCCAGGAAACCTCAATGGTTCACAGACACCCTCAAGGAATCCCAAAAAACCTGCCGTACCCTCGAGAAAGCCTGGTGCAAAGACCACACCGTAGAAAACATGCCTGCCCTCAAAAATGCCACCCGCGAACACCATCAGCTGATCCGCGCCACCAAGAGAACATCCTTCAAAGACAGACTGGACAAGAACACTCACAACAGCAAAGAACTCTTCAACATCGTCAAAGAGCTCTCCAATCCTAACGCCAACTCCAACTCCATCACGCCCTCACAAGATCTTTGCAACTCCCTCGCTACCTTCTTCCATCGAAAGATCACCGACCTTCACGACAGCTTCGGTCCCCAGACCCAGCCAACCACCACAGAACCCACTGCCCCAGCCATCACCCTCAACGCCTGGACCCACATCAGCGCGGAAGAGACCAAAACTACCATGAACACCATCCACTCCGGTGCCCCCTCGGACCCCTGCCCCCACTTCATCTTCAACAAAGCCGACGACATTATCGCCCCCCACCTCCAGACCATCATCAACAGCTCGCTTGCATCTGCCACCTTCCCCGAGAGCTGGAAACACGCGGAAGTCAACACTCTCCTGAAGAAACCAACGGCGGACCCCAATGACCTGAAGAACTTCCGCCCCATCTCGCTCCTCCCCTTCCCTGCCAAAGTCATCGAGAAGACCGTCAACAAGCAACTGACCAAATTCCTTGAAGACAACAACCTACTCGACCCCTCCCAGTCCGGATTCCTAGCCAACCACAGCACAGAAACCTCCCTCATCGCAGTCACCGATGACATCAGAACTCTGATGGACAACGGAGAAACAGACGCCCTCATCCTCCTCGACCTCTCGGCTGCCTTTGACACCATCTGCCACCGAACACTTATATCCTGCATCCACTCCACCGGTATCCAAGGACAGGCCCTGGACTGGATCACCTCTTTCCTCTCTAACCGCTCCCAAAGAGTCTACCTCCCGCCGTTCCGCTCGGACCCCACAGAGATCATCTGCGGCGTCCCACAGGGCTCCTCGCTCAGCCCGACTCTCTTCAATGTCTACATGAGCCCCCTCGCCGACATCGCACGCAAACACAACATCAACATCATCTCCTACACCGACGACACCCAGCTGATACTTTCCCTCACCAAGGACCCTACCATCGCCAAAACCAACCTGCAGGATGGAATGAAAGACGTCGCAGAATGGATGAAACTCAGCCGTCTGAAACTGAACTCAGACAAAACGGAAGTCCCCATCCTCGGAAACACCCCGTCCACCTGGGACAACTCTTGGTGGCCCATGGCCCTAGGCACCACACCTACCCCCTCAGACCACGCACGCAACCTCGGATTCATCCTGGACCCGCTTCTCACCATGACCAAACAAGTCAACGCCGTATTGTCTTCCTGCTTCCTCACTCTCCGCATGCTCCGAAAGATCTTCCGCTGGATCCCCGCCGACACCATAAAAACTGTGACCCACGCCCTTGTCACAAGCCGCCTGGACTACGGAAACACCCTATACGCAGGAACCACCACAAAACTCCAGAAACGTCTTCAGCGAATACAAAATGCCTCCGCTCGCCTCATCCTCGACATACCCCGCAACAGCCACATCTCCGCCCACCTGAGACACCTGCACTGGCTACCCGTCAACAAAAGGATCACCTTCAGACTCCTCACCCACGCACACAAAGCCCTCCACAACAAGGGACCCGAATACCTCAACCGTCGCCTCAGTTTCTACACGCCCACCCGTCAACTTCGCTCCGCCAACCTCGCACTCGCTGCCGTCCCTCGCATCCGCCGCACAATGGCAGGTGGGAAATCCTTCCCCTACCTGGCGGCCAAGACATGGAACTCCCTCCCCGCCAACCTCAGGACCACCCAGGACCACCTCGCATTCCAGAGGCAGCTCAAGACCTGGCTCTTCGAGCAGCAGTAACCCCCTCCCCTAGCGCCTTGAGACCCTCACGAGTTTTGTGGTGGTTCCTGCGTATAGGGTGTTTCCGTAGTCCTATAGGGTGTTTCCGTGGTTCTATAGGGTGTTTCCGTAGTCCAATTTATCTATTCTGTTACTGAGGGAAGCTTTGGATGCTGCTTGTGTGGCACCTGCTGTGAGTGAATGAAGCTTGAATTGCTGTGGCTTGATGTACTAAACAGTTCTAGTGTGAATGAAGATTGCACTGCAGCTGCCTCTGTTGTTCCCTTTCTGTTTGCGAGGGAGGCTTGCACGGGTGCTTCCAGTGCTGTACTTCTATTGTGAATGAAGATTGCACTGCAGCTGCCTCTGTTGTCCCCTTTCTGTGTACGAAGGGAGGCCTGCACGGGTGCTTCCAGTGCTGCACTTCTAGTGTGAATGAAGATTGCACTGCAGCTGCCTCTGTAGTCCCCTTTCTGTGTGTGAGGGAGGCTTGCACGTGTGCTTCCAGTGCTGTACTTCCAGTGTGAATGAAGATTGCACTGCAGCTGCCTCTGTTGTCCCCTTTCTGTGTGTGAGGGAGGCTTGCACGTGTGCTTCCAGTGCTGTACTTCCAGTGTGAATGAAGATTGCACTGCAGCTACCTCTGTTACCTCCTAACTGAGTGTGAGGGAGGCTTGCACTAGTGCTTTTTATATTGTATCTCTTGTGTGAAAATGAAGATTGCACTGCTGCCTCTCCAGTACCCTATTTGTGAGTGCAGGAGGCTTGCACTGGTGTTATCAGTATTACATCTCTTGTGTGAGAATAAAGGTTGCACTGCTGCAGTCTCTGGAAAACCTTTCTGTTGTGAGAAGAAGGCTTGCACTGGTGCTTCCTGTGTTGTGCCCCTGGTGCATGAATGAAGATTACATTAGATCTGCCTCCGACAGACCCTGTGTGAGCAAGAGAAGCTTGCATTGCTGCTGCCTGTATTGTGCCTCTTGTGTGTGAATGAAGACTGGGCTCCTCTTGCCTATCTGTACCTGTTCTTTTTGCGAGGAAAGATTACATTGCTGCAGTGGCTGTTGCACTTGGTGTATGAAGAAAGATTGCACCACTTTTTGTATTTATGAAGGAAGATTGTGTTGTGCAAGAAGCTGTGTTCCAGTTGTGGCTCTGCTGTACCTGTTCTTTGCAAGAGTGAAGCTTATACCACTTCTACCTCAGCTGTATCTGTACAGTTTGTGTGAAAGCACTGTGCTGATGCTGTCCGTTTTGCCCCTGCTATTTCTGAATGAAGCTTGTACTGCTGGCTGTGTTGCACCTACAGTTTGTGAAGGAAGCTTGTGCTGTTGCCTCTGCTGTACCGGTTCTTCGTATGTGATGGAAGTTTTCCCTGCCTCTGCTGTACCAGTTCTGTTTATGAGTGAAGCTTGTGCTGTTGCCTCTGTCGAACCTGTTGTGTGTGTGTGATAGAAGCGTGTTTTGCCTCTGCTGTATTAGTTCTGTTTATGAGTGAAGCATGTGCTGTTGCCATGCATGTGCTGCACCTGTTTTGTGTGTGTGTGTGTGTTTGTTTGTTTGATGGAAGTTTGCCCAGCCTCTGCTGTACCAGTTTCTTTTATGAATGAAGCTTGTACTGTAGCCTTTGCTGTACCTGTTGTGCGTGATCGATGGAAGCTCGCTCTTCTGTTTATGAGTGAAGCTTGTTATGTTGCCTGTGCTGTACTTGTTCTTTGTGTGTTATGGAAGCTTGCCCTCCCTCTGCTGTAAAAGTACCGCTTATAAGTGAAGCTTGTTTAGTTTCCTCTGCAGTACCTGTTGGGTGTGTAAAGGAAGATTGCTCTGCTGCTGCCGTTGCTCTATCAGTACTGTTTAAGAGTGATGCTTGTGCTGTTGCCATTGCATGTGCTGTACAGGTGTGTGTGTGTGTTTGTTTGTTTGATGGAAGCTTTCCCAGCCTCTGGTGTACCAGTTCCATTTACGAGTGAAACTTGCACTGTTGCCTCTATTGTATCTGTTGTGTGCTTGTGAGATGGAAGCTTGAAGCTTGCCCTTCCTCTGCTGTACCAGTTCTGTTTATGAGTGAAGCTTGTGTTGTTGCATCAGCTGTACCTGTTGTGCCTGTGAGATGGAAGCTTGCCCTGCCTCTGCTGTACCTGTTGTTTGTGTGTGTGTGTGATGGAAGCTTGAAGCTTGCCCTGCCTCTGTTGTACCAGTTCTGTTTATGAGTGAAGCTTGTGTTGTTGCACCAGCTGTACCTGTTGTGCCTGTGAGATGGAAGCTTGCCCTGCCTCTGCTGTACCTGTTGTTTGTGTGTGTGTGTGATGGAAGCTTGAAGCTTGCCCTGCCTCTATTGTACAGTTCTGTTTATGAGTGAAGCTTGTGTTGTTGCATCAGCTGTACCTGTTCAGGGAGCTGTGTAGACAAAAGGCAGGTCATCCCCTCATACCCTCATATACTGTTTGAGTGGTAGCTTCTGATCATCTGAAAGGAGTAACAAGGTCATATTTAATATGGCCAGAATGGTAATACAAAATCCTGCTGACTGGTGAAGTTGGATTTAATATTACTATTTTAGAAATGCCACTTTTAGAAAGTGAGCATTTCTCGACAATTAAATCCTTCTGTGCCTTACAATCCACATCTGGCTAGGTTTAGTTGACAGCTCCCTTGTGCATTTCACTCAGACAACGCCAAACACAGGATGCTCAGTCACACCTGCACACATCTGCATACTAAATGGGTCTTCCTGGGCTGGGAGGGTGGAGGGCCTGACACTTACATTTCAAAGGACAGTACCCTGCCCTCACACAAAGGACTGCCACACCCCCTACAGGGACCCTGGCAGACAGGATGGAACTGAAAGGGGACCTTGTGCACTTCTAACCACTCTTTGACGACTCCCCCACTTCAAAGGCACATTTGGGTATTTAAACAGGGCCTCTGCCCCTACCAACTCAGACACTTACCGGAGAAGAACCTGAACCAGAATCTGCAACCTGCCAAGAAGAACTGTCTAGCTGCCCAAAGGACTCACCTGACTGCTTTTCTGAGAGGGACTGCTGCCTTGCTGTTGCCCTACTGCCTTGCTGCTCTCTGGCTGCGCTGAAGAAGTGTTCTCCAAGGGCTTGGATAGAGCTTGCCTCCTGTTCCCTGAAGTCTCAGGACCAAAAATGCTTCATTCATGCAAGAAGAACTCCTGGTGCGGCAAAAATGGCCTGCAAGAAACGACACACAGCCTGCATCGCAGTGAGAAAATCACTGCACGCCGAACCAGAATGACGCAGCCCGTCTTCCCAAGGAGAAGATTCGACGCATGGCTCACTGGATCGATGCAAAGCCAGTCCGGAATGACGCAGCCCGACTTCATGATAGGAATCGACGCAGCGCCTGCCACGCGGTAGAAATTTCCAAAAAGCGACCACCGTATCGATGCAGCCCTTCTGACTTCGTCCAGCCAGCACCGGATTTCAACTCATTGTACCAGTTCTGTTTATGAGTGAAGCTTGTGTTGTTGCATCAGCTGTACCTGTTGTGCCTGTGAGATGGAAGCTTGCCCTGCCTCTGCTGTACCTGTTGTTTGTGTGTGTGTGTGATGGAAGCTTGAAGCTTGCCCTGCCTCTGTTGTACCAGTTCTGTTTATGAGTGAAGCTTGTGTTGTTGCACCAGCTGTACCTGTTGTGCCTGTGAGATGGAAGCTTGCCCTGCCTCTGCTGTACCTGTTGTTTGTGTGTGTGTGTGATGGAAGCTTGAAGCTTGCCCTGCCTCTGTTGTACAGTTCTGTTTATGAGTGAAGCTTGTGTTGTTGCATCAGCTGTACCTGTTTTGCCTGTGAGATGGAAGCTTTCCCTGTGTGTGTGTGTGTGTGTGTGTGTGTGTGTGTGTAACCCACGCTACTTCGCTTCAGTCCTCATAGTGTGGGTAAACCCTGTCAGGCCCAGACAAACACTATCCTTGTAAGGTTTGGTGCAAAATGACGACCTGTCCACATAGTGTGTTTAGGAAGTATTGAACAAGTGTATCAAAACATTAGAAGTGCAGTTATATTTGCCTCAGTCTGCATAATAATCTTCCCTACTATCAAAGTGGGCATGGACTTAGTATAGTGAATCCACACTTCATTCCGGTCAATGGCCGGTCCTCATAAATATAGGTATGTTATGTTGTGTTTGTGTGTGTGAATATAAGAGATAGAGAGAGAGAGAGACAGAGAGAGAGAGAGAGAGAGAGAGAGATGAAAGCATGTCCTTTCACTGATATACCAGTCCTGTTATGAATGTGCTGTTGCCTCTGTTGTGTTGGCTCTCATTGTACCATTGAGACTGCTGAATTCGGGTGGCTGCACCATCAGGTTGTGGAGAACAGAGTCCAGTTCCACACTGTGTGACAACTGTCGGCCTAATCCTTCAGGCCAGCTAGCAGTACCTCACCAGCACCTAAAAGTGGTGATGATTTGTGGCATCTGTGCGCATGACATTATGATTTCTCAGGGAAATCGTGGTCTAACAGATCTCATCTTTTTCTCTCAGTTACATTTGTCTCACACATGTAAAGACAAACAGAAGCAAGAATTGGTTCAATACATTTTATTGAATCAACTGTGTTCTAGATAAAATAGCATATACTGCAACAATTAGGATGATAAAACATAACAATATCAATGTGGTGACAAGGAAAGTGAAACAAAAGAAAAGTCCCACGATAGTGTCAGAATTCTATGGGTTGAAATTCCTACCTCCGCCACTGAGGGACTGTTAGACCTGACAGCCGTAGGGTGGTCACCCCTAATGTTTTGCCTTCCTTTTGCCTTCCTCCCTCCATGTTTTGGACACTGTTTGTGCTGGTTTAAGGACTCTGTGCACTTTACCACTGCTAACCAGTGCTATATATGCTCTCTCCCTTAAAACATGGTGACATTGGATCATACCCTATTGGCTTATTTAATTTACTTATAAGTCCCTCGTAAAGTGCACTGAATGTGCACAGGGCCGGTAGATCAAATGCTACTAGTGGGCCTGCAGCACTGATTGTGCCACCCTTTTAAGTAGCTCCTTAACCATGTCTCAGGCCTGCCATTGCAAGGCCTGGGTGTGCAGTTTCACTGCCAATTCGACTTGGCATTTAAAAGTACTTGCCTAGCCTACAGTTCCCCCTTTTCTACATATAAGTCACCCTTAAGGTAGGCCCTAGGTAACCCATAGGGCAGGGAGCTGTGTAGACAAAAGGCAGGTCATCCCCTCATACCCTCATATACTGTTTGAGTGGTAGCTTCTGATCATCTGAAAGGAGTAACAAGGTCATATTTAATATGGCCAGAATGGTAATACAAAATCCTGCTGACTGATGAAGTTGGATTTAATATTACTATTTTAGAAATGCCACTTTTAGAAAGTGAGCATTTCTCGACAATTAAATCCTTCTGTGCCTTACAATCCACATCTGGCTAGGTTTAGTTGACAGCTCCCTTGTGCATTTCACTCAGACAACGCCAAACACAGGATGCTCAGTCACACCTGCACACATCTGCATACTAAATGGGTCTTCCTGGGCTGGGAGGGTGGAGGGCCTGACACTTACATTTCAAAGGACAGTACCCTGCCCTCACACAAAGGACTGCCACACCCCCTACAGGGACCCTGGCAGACAGGATGGAACTGAAAGGGGACCTTGTGCACTTCTAACCACTCTTTGACGACTCCCCCACTTCAAAGGCACATTTGGGTATTTAAACAGGGCCTCTGCCCCTACCAACTCAGACACTTACCGGAGAAGAACCTGAACCAGAATCTGCAACCTGCCAAGAAGAACTGTCTAGCTGCCCAAAGGACTCACCTGACTGCTTTTCTGAGAGGGACTGCTGCCTTGCTGTTGCCCTACTGCCTTGCTGCTCTCTGGCTGCGCTGAAGAAGTGTTCTCCAAGGGCTTGGATAGAGCTTGCCTCCTTTTCCCTGAAGTCTCAGGACCAAAAATGCTTCATTCATGCAAGAAGAACTCCTGGTGCGGCAAAAATGGCCTGCAAGAAACGACACACAGCCTGCATCGCAGTGAGAAAATCACTGCACACCGAACCAGAATGACGCAGCCCGTCTTCCCAAGGAGAAGATTCGACGCATGGCTCACTGGATCGATGCAAAGCCAGTCCGGAATGACGCAGCCCGACTTCATGATAGGAATCGACGCAGCGCCTGCCACGCGGTAGAAATTTCCAAAAAGCGACCACCGTATCGATGCAGCCCTTCTGACTTCGTCCAGCCAGCACCGGATTTCAACTCATTGTCCCGCAGCGTCCAAAAACCCCACAACCCGAAGAGGATTCCAGTCTACATGCGGGAAATCGACGCAAATCCTGCCCTGCGTGAAAACTCAATGACACATTGTCTGTGTGCGCCAGTAAAATCCATGCACACCTCCCCGTTTTCCACGCATCTCCTCCTCTGCGGTCCTCTGCGGAGAATTTAAACACAAACCAGGTACTTTGTGCTTGCAAGAGACACTTATTGCTCTTTAAGAGACTAAAGACACTTTACATCATTTTTACAGTGATATTTCAAAATATACTTATTGCATCTTAATCATTTTGACCTGCATCTTACCAATTAAATATTATATATTTTTCTAAACACTTTGTGGTGTATTTTTGTGGTGCTATACTGTGTTATTGCATGATTTATTGCACAGATACTTTACATATTGCCTTCTAAGTTAAGCCTGACTGCTCAGTGCCAAGCTACCAGAGGGTGGGCACAGGATAATTTGGATTGTGTGTGACTTACCCTGACTAGAGTGAGGGTCCTTGCTTGGACAGTGGGTAACCTGACTGCCAACCAAAGACCCCATTTCTAACAGGGACTATTAGAGTACAGCAGTGATAGCCCTAATCTGCCCTTCAGGATCCCTAGGAAGACACCATCCCCCATACCTGAATATGGTAGTAGCAAACAGGGCTGTTGGTCTACTGAGAGTCCTTGTCTGGCTGGGTGGAAAAGACGTCAAGTCTTAGCAGACAGCTGCAGTGAAGCAACAGCATGCAGTGGCAGTTTTCTGTCTGGACTCTCCCTGTAACGCAGTGGTCTTCAAACGTTTTAATGCTGCGCCCCCCCTTAGTGAGAATAAAATCATTGAGGCCCTACGTCAAATTTTTCACAATTATTCTAATAAATCGGCAATGTTTAAATATGTCTACACTTATTTAAACATTACAGTTAAGTTCTGATACTGTTTTTAAAATGCAGTCATGATGCCAAACATACTATTCTGGTCAGGCATTCCTTATTAACATGTACAAGTATCCACAGTGTGATTATTAGAATTGGGGGTGGGGGTTTCGAAGAGCATTTGGAGTTTCTTCCCCTTTGACACACGCTCCCAGCTTGGATGTAAATGACAAAACATGTTAGTGATGGCCCATTACTGTTAGTTGTTAACTTCTGCTCATTTTTGTCAGCTTAAAACAAAGCCCTGTTATCAGCATAATGCTTGCAATGGCAAGAGCCTGGTGCCCCCCCCCCCAGGATCACTTGAGGCCCCCCCTAGGCGGGCCTGCCCCGCAGTTTGAAGACCCCTGCTCTAACAAATAGATGTTGGAGGGATGTTTTACATAAAACAGTTGGTGTTCTTAGAAAACTGACCTAAGAACACATATGTTTCCTGTGAAGTGGCAAAGATTGTGATGTTCCTACTTTGTACTGACAACAATATTGAGTACAGCCTTGAGCAGGGTACAGACGCGAATGTCCTACTAAGAAGAATGAAAACAATTTCTAGGCTAAAAATGTATTACATAAAAGAAATAAAACATCACCGAAGAATGAAGCTTCTGCTCAGAAATTAAAATGAATAAAATAAATTGTTGTTGGGCTAAAGGACACAAGCTGCAGGCCTATGGCTAAAATAATGTGCCCATAAAAGCTAACTAATATAGCCTCACTACACTTCTGCTGTATCAGTTGTATGTGTGACGGAAGCTTTTACAGCCTCCATGCGTGGATTCACAGTCTCTGTTTTTTATTATTTCCGGTGCTGCTAAGAAATCTCTGCGTTTCCACGGAGCTCCTTCCAGAAAACTAAAACAAAAGCATTCATTAACAATTCATCATCTCCTGAAGCTGTCTCCACAAACTCCTTCTCATCACTTTATATGCACCACACTTTTGCATCAGTTGAGAAAGCAGATTTTTCACACTTTAATTTTATCTTTCATCCTAAAGAGTGAGGACACAGCTCATTCATATTAAAAAAGGCACTAAAAATGGAATATAAGTTTTTAATAGGCTAATAATGAAAAAACATAGTTCAGATTCTCATCCCTCATACTAATTGGATATGTGGTTTCAAGCCTGAGCAAAGAGACACCTTTGCACAGAATACAATCTGGGGCATCTTAGTGTGGCATGCAACATATATCTTTAAGAAAGGGACTTGAGGGTGCACCCCAGTTGTAGTCATGCCAACCCCCTATCCTTGCACGCACCATTTAACTTCCAAAGACCTATAGTTATGCTTTTCTGCGTGTTTTGATGAGCCTGACTAGGAGTACGTCGTGTTGGATGTGCTCAGTATCACATATCGTGAATATGTTGGGGACTAACATGCAGATGTTGGTGTTTACAGCACAATCTACTTGTCCTGATAAATCACTGGACTTTTCCACCTGATAAAATTTATTGGAGGATGTAAACCTCATCATACCTGATAATAACCGGGTGCAATAAAGAACGCACCCCTTGTAATTTATGGGCAGATGTACTAACATTAGGAATACAGATTTCCTAGCTGCAATTCTCTCTGAATTGCAATTAGGAAATCAGTATTCCTAATGTATGAAACACTTTTGAGCTTCATTAGTGATTCCTGGTGGGTCACAAATAGACCTACCTCATGCATATTAATGAGGTGGGTCGCAATTTGCCACCCATTAGGAATCACAGCCATCACAGGGATAGTGGCCTGTTGAAGTCACTTGCAGATCCCTTTCCCTTTGCGAATGGATGGTAAAGAATTTGGTTGCTAAACAGTAATTCATACCATACAAATTTGGTATATGGAAGTTACCAAATCGCATTTTGCATTTTGTACGTTAGAAAGCAAGGATCGCAATTTGATGGGCTACTTGTAGTCAGGCCCTAAGTGGAAATCCTCTGAAGAGGACTTGACTCCAGTCAACCGCTCATTCAGTCCCATTTTTCTCAGTCTCTCAGCTTTAAGGAATGTACATTTTGCATGTTGCATTTCTTTGGGGTGAACCCTAGTGGGTCAGTATCCAATAGAAGATGCTCTTGTTTTCTCTCTCACCCTCTTTCAGGGTTGCAATTAACAAGTGTCTGCTAAAGTAATATTCTGAACTCAGCAGTCTTCCTCTCCTGGAATTCTGGGATTTCCTGAGAGAACGTATATGGTAAGGAAAGGCATTTTTGTTCCTGCTTCTGTACACAGGTGCTTGATCCTCCATCTGGTCTTCTGCCCTTTTTCTGGGTTCACAACAACCATTCTAAAGGTAGAGCTTGTTTCCACCTGCTGCACGAGCGGGGGGGTGTGTAGAGGTGTCCCCCAGTGTAGCCAGAGCCTGGAACGACCTTGCCCTGCTCCTCTGCAATGCCTCATCGCTCAGGGAATTCAGAAAAGGACTCAAGACATAGTCCTTCGAATGAACAGAGCACCAGGAAGCAGCTAGCAACTCCAGCTCCTTGTGACCCTTTCTGGTAATTTGCAGCGCTTTATAAATCCTGATTGATTGATTGATTGATAGCACAGAAGCTCAGCAGGGCCATCAGGACATGTTGGCCATCAAACAACACCAAAGTGGAACTAAAGATCATCAATATGATTTTATTTGAACGTCACAGCTGCCAACAATTGACAAAGAAATGCAAAATATGAATGCACAGTAATTGTCTTAGCATAAGACGGTCCCTAATATCAGCACTGATAACCATAAAATAATAAAGGTCACAGTATCCACCGGTGATGTGCACCCAAGACCAAGCCCAGCTTTCACCGGGTTCTCCACCTATGCACAGCCAGCTACAGGAAAAGCGCAAACGCCAGAGAGCCTGGGAACAGTTTCAGGAAACGTCAAACAGCTGAAATTGAAGACTTTCAGTGAAAAGAGGCCTCATTTAGAGTTTGGTGGACAGTGTACAGTGCTGCTGGAACCCTGCACCCACAGAGTAGGGGATATGGATATAGCTGCATCAGACCTTCCACCCCGGTAGTCAAGAACTGCAAAAAACTAACAATGGCCCCCAAACCTTGGGAGAGAACTCCCAGGGCATCGGGGCAGATCTCAGTTTGGGAGATTGTTTTTGAAAAAGAAAGTTTGCTGAGCGCCCACCTGAACCATGGCAGCAGCTGCGCAAACTTTCTGTAGCTTGAGAGGAGTTGTTGTGGCTCCTGGGAAGGCTCAGACATCTTCACGCGGCCGGCGGAGAAATCTAAATGTGGTGGACCGGTGTCTGACCAGGGTGGTGACGGTGATTATTTACGCCACCCTTACAGATGCCGGGCTGCCCGCCACAGTCTAAATGAGGCCCTTAATTGTCATTGATGTACACTGCCGAAAGGAAACCTGTTGTATCCAAGACAAACCTTTGCCAATAAATTGATCTAGCACACATATCATGCAGGGAAAGGTGGGCACTTGCATGCAGCTATGCCGTAGATGTTGCCAACTAATTCACCAACCCATCAACTACTTCTTGCTATGGGCCAGGTTACATCTTCCTCTCCAGATTACAATCATACTCCATCAGAGGCACCAAATGCAGAGAGAAAAAGCTGCCTGCCCAGTTCTGCAAATCTAATCATCAGCTACCACAGGAGTTCTAGCACGTTTGTTTCATGATGTAAGCTGGGGTTTTGACATCTATTCTGACGTCTATCAACAGATAAGTCTTGCACCCTTTTTTTTTTATATATTGGGTAACTCGTGTTGAGGCCTTCAATAGTTTTTTCCGCAAAAGATATCTGGCTAGATTTACATTCTCTTTTTACCATATGTTGGGGGGTGCTAATGGTACCCAAAGTTTATGGCATCTTAGCGAACCAAGAAAATAGCCACAAATGTGGCAGCATTTTCTTGGTTTGGGGAAAATGGGGAAAAGTGGTGGTCAAGGAAGTGTTTTTCTTTTATTTCTCTAAAAAGTGTTCTGCTAAGATGACCCTCTTCAGAGACACGGACAGAATTGCACAACAATTGTTTTTCTTTGGCAATAGTGTTTGCAGTTTTCTAAGTCGCGGTCAATATTGCCTAATATTGCAGTTTCTACCTACTTGCAGTTTGTGGGGATAAGAGGTGGAAAAGCCGTGAAGGAACGCAGAGAGCTTCACATTTGTAAAACATTTACAACATTCTCAATTCAACACTAGGGGGGTCATTACGACCCTGGCGGAACAAGTCCGCCAGGGCCGTGGGACGCGGTGGCACCGCCGACAGGCCGGCGGTGCCCCGCGGGGCATTCTGACCGCGGCGGCTCAGCCGCGGTCAGAGAAGGGAAACCGGCAGTCTCCCGCCGGTTTCCCGCTGCCCCAAAGGAATCCTCCAAGCCGGCGCAGCATGCTGCGCCGGCATGGGGATTCCGACTCCCCCTCCCGCCATCCAGTTCCTGGCGGTTCTCCCGCCGGGAACCGCATGGCGGGAGGGGGAGTCGCGGGGCCCCTGGGGGCCCCTGCCGTGCCCATGCCTATGGCATGGGCACGGCAGGGGCCCCCGTAAGAGGGCCCCTAAAAGTATTTCAGTGTCTGCAAAGCAGACACTGAAATACGCGACGGGTGCAACTGCACCCGTCGCACCTTCCCACTCCGCCGGCTCTATTACGAGCCGGCGTCATCGTGGGAAGGGAGTTTTCCCCTGGGCTGGCGGGCGGTCTTGTGAAGACCGCCCGCCAGCCCAGGGGAAAACTCGGAATACCCTCCGCGGTCTTACGACCGCGGAGCGGTATTTCGGAGGGGGGAAGCCTGGCGGGCGGCCTCCGCCGCCCGCCAGGCTCGGAATGAGGGCCTAGGTTCTTTGTGTAGATTGCTCATGGTTTTCCTAGAAATCAAGAAATTACTGAAAGTAAGGACAAAAAAACAGAAACAGGTCCCAATCTTTTTTTCTGTAAACTTTTGCACTGAGGCTGCTCTATAGGAATATTATACCATAATGTCCGTCAAGCTCTTCTTGTCACAGAAGTAAATCGTACTTGTGGTTATCCAAAAACATGTGAACAGAGTTGCAGATTATAATGATTTTTCTTTCTGTTTCAACCATGCAACACATTACAAAGGTAAAGTCAAATAAATAACAAGCATTTGCAATCCAACGGGTCTCGCATTTGCTCGAGTTAGAGCTATTAGCATTGTAAACTCCTAACCGGACTTTTCTTGCCACATAAATTGAAAAGTAAAGTTGACATAAGCGAGCCGATTCACAGTGCCACGGCTGCCATGAGCATCAGCGTGGAGGAGAGACACAAAAGGGAAAAGAAGTTCGCTCGCAGTCAAACTTATCGGCAAATGTGCAATTAGCCATGTAACAGGGGAGATGGCCAAGGCGGTAACAAAACCTCCCCAAGGAGGGACAAACATAAACCATTTACCAATGTCATCAAAGGATTTTTGAAAGGCAAGTCAACGAACGAGTGGTAGGGATGGGCGTGAGGTGGGTGTGGCTAAAAGCCCAGATACATACCAACACTTTGTGCGCTGCTATGCTCGACCTAAAAACTGAATGAATGAAAGGAGTGTGTTTTTTTAATGTGCCCAAGAATCTGAGTTTAGGACTAGAAGTGGTTCGTGTCACTGTGAAGTTGGGGTTACTAATAGTATCAGAAGGGTCTGGTGGTATTTGTCAAAGTTCGTCCTTTTGTGGACACTGACTCATATTTGGGAGTGAGTCAAAAAAAAGGAAGTGAGTTTCAAAAGAGAACCATAAATTTACTACTATCCTGCATTCCCACACTTGCCCAGATTAAACATTTAACATGTATGTGTTATTGGGCCTATTGCTATCATGAATTATTAGAAAAAGGTATTGGAAAGCACAACATGTATTCACTCACAAGCGCTTATCATTCCACGAGTGCCACAATCAAACCCTTGGGATAAAGAAGCATCCACTGCAGCTGCTCCTAAGGCGCAAAACCATGATCCTTCCTTTGGACTGAGCCTTCCACGGTGGTCCATGGGTGTTAGTATCCCCGAAATGAAGAAAATACTGAGGCTAAAAACAGAGGGGGTCATTCTGACCCTGGCGGTAAAATCCGCCAGGGCCAACGACCGCGGGAGCACCGCCAACAGGCTGGCGGTGCTCCCATGGGCATTCTGACCGCGGCGGTACAGCTGCAGTCAGAAACGGAAAACCAGCGGTGTACCGCCGGTTTCCCGCTGCCCTGGGGAATCCTCCATGGCGGCGCAGCTTGCTGCGCCGCCATGGGGATTCCGACCCCCATACCGCCATCCTGTTCCTGGCGGTTTTGGCCGCCAGGAACAGGATGGCGGTATGGGGTGTCGTGGGGCCCCTGGGGGCCCCCGTAACAGGGCCCCACAAAGATTTTCAGTGTCTGCCATGCAGACACTGAAAATCGCGACGGGTGCAACTGCACCCGTCGCACCCCTTCCACTCCGCCGGCTCCATTCGGAGCCGGCATCCTCATGGAAGGGTGTTTCCCACTGGGCTGGCGGGCGGCCTTCTGGCGGTCGCCCGCCAGCCCAGCGTGAAACCCAGAATACCTGCGGCGGTCTTGTGACCGTGCAGCGGTATTCTGGCGGTTCCAGCCAGGCCGGCGGCTTCCGCCGCCGGCCGGGGTCAGAATGACCCCCAGAGTGCCTCCCCAATTGTCCGTTTCCACGAATGTATTTGCAAGTGCTATTTCTGTCACAGAAAACACACTCATGGGAGCAGCAGGCTCACGTCTCATGAGACTTGGTATCCCCACGAGATGTGGCTGCCATCTTGGATGTGGTTGGATGTAAACAGCACCCCACTAGTACTCTTACCTTCAGACTGCAGAAAGAGAAGATCACACGCTCACTTGTCCAACTCTTGGCAGCTTTGGGGATGTACCCTGCAATCATGTGACATATCTAAGTGTTTTTGGACCATCAACACTGTTTGAAAACAGTGTTATTAAGCCCTGCAAACAAGAAAGAAGAAAACACAAGGATCAACATAATGTTCAGGTTAGGTACGAGTGCTGTGCATGGAAATCAAAATGTTATTAAAGTCATTACGATTAAAATAAACAAGCACAGACATTCTAGTCAGTTACATGAGCATTGCAGGTAAGTAGAATACTTCCAGTTCTTTATGCGGCCGGGTCCCTCTGTGTCTCAGACCTAGTGATATTTAAAGATGGACACTAAAACTGGTCCCTATATTCATGACCTTAACTTTTGTGGCAAAACCACTGATCCAATTCTGAACAACAAGTGTATGAGTAGGTCAATATAGTCAAAAAGCCAATGTGCAGTTACTTTCAGCTCTCATCTATGGGACACACTCATCTTCATACATGGGTAATTACCCAGTCCAAGATGATATCTGTGTCTCAAATTCTGTTTATAGGATCTGAGGGATAGTTATAAAAATATACTGGATGGCCTCACACATCCCTTGAGTGTCATGCTTCATCACTGGCCACCCTGTGCTCGCCAGAGAATTCTCCTGTGGCAGGTGGGTCCTCGTTAAATGCTGAGGGAATATACATGGAGGATCTGGGGACTGGGGGGAAGGGATCCTGATATAGTACAAATTCCTTGCACCTGCCCAAAAGAAAATTATACTTTTGTTGGGCGGGGGGTTGAAGGGATGATTAAAAACAGTGATGGGGCACATAAGTCTTCATTATGTGACTCATGTCCTTGTAGGTCAATAAGCCCTAAAAAGGCCCCAAACTGGGATCCGAGGCTTTCCTCAGAACTGGTATCCTGCTTTTCCCTATATTGTATCCCTGCCTATGTGCCCAAGCACACGCTTGTTGCAAATACATGCATACAATACCAGTTACAGATTGCTGGTAGGGGCAAAATGCTTTACTCTCATTCAGTAGTTGGGACCTGGAACAACATAATACATATACATAAAATTAAAACAAACTGATAATGCTTGCTGGTGACAAAACATTACAGAAAATGAACAGAACATGAGACATGCTTCCAGAGACTTGCCAAGAGTCAACAGGCAACTGCCTGCCTTATGAGATCATACTGTGCCACTCATGTGTGCATTGCAGGGGTGAGCAAACACTGCAAACACAATTAAACATATGCATGTAGGGTCTTATTCACAAATCATGCAGTGAACGTTCGTGAAATGGTGATTTGTGGAACTAGCAGGCATACGAGGCTTCTCAACCTGTCTCTTACCCTAACTGGAAATGATAGCAGCAGTGGATGTGTGTGCATCCTAAGTGCCCATCTTTGAATGTGATTGGTAAGAGTATAAAAATATACTGAATGATGCCCACTGTGCAATTGTGTGCATGTGCACAATTGTATTGCCTTCTTAGAATGGTGAAAAATATTTTAACTTGGCCGCATGCTAAAAGCACTGCAGATGATCAATAGGTAATGAAAAGACTCATTTCACAAGACCGCTAGACTTGTGGTGGCGGTCGGACAGCCGCGGTTATGGCGGTCCGACTTCCGCATTACGAGTTTGGTGGGCGGACCCACCAATAGACCGCCATCTAATAGAAACTCTATTTAATGGTTTCCGCCAGTCAGCCAGGTCAGACAGGTCAGACCATCGAAAATCTTGTAATAGGGTGGTTCACCACTACCATGGTGGTGGCATCCTTACTACAAGTTTGGAAGTCCTGCGTTGGGATCACCAAACTCATAATCGGCCCCTAAGAGGGAGGCAAGAAGACCCTGGTTAGGAGTGGAAAATAGGCAGGGGTTAAAAATTAGTGGGAAGGAATAAAATAGAGAGGGGGATGGAGAGCAGGGGGAAGACAGCGAGGCAGAAGGAGAGAGAAAGATGGACAATATAGTCCCTCACATGTAATGCAAGGTGTGACGTCAGTAGCGGAAGGACACCTTATACAATCAAGACCCTGTAAGCCCGAATCACTCATGGGTGGGACAAATGCAAGAACGGGGAGTAAAGCCTTCAAATCTGGGAAGTGAGATAGATAACACATCTGTCCAGTCATATCCAAGAGTCTGACCCATTCCTACTCTTTTTATGTAATTTATTGCAAACAATAGGGATTGCCAACAGACAGCCAATCCATGTCAATCCACACCTAACCTTATGGTTTTGATTTTAGAAGCCACCAAGTACTGTATCGTGGGACTCACACTCTACAATATAGAGTCCACATCATAGTGAACAACTGTAGAATGCAACGCCTCACACCCAGAGGAACCCAGTGCCACAGACACAGTGCTGTCTAATTCTCTTGCTGAATTATTTTAAACATTCAGTGCATAATATATCACATCTGAAAT
This sequence comes from Pleurodeles waltl, assembly GCF_031143425.1. Taxonomy (NCBI): domain Eukaryota; kingdom Metazoa; phylum Chordata; class Amphibia; order Caudata; family Salamandridae; genus Pleurodeles; species Pleurodeles waltl. Next base: position 63,519,946 of record NC_090442.1, on the reverse strand, counting down.
ACATAGACAAATATTCAACACTTTTCTCCAGATTTGCTTTTTACATATTTTAATAATTTACATCATCAAAGTTATGAACTATGCGTCAAAATGCTTAATACTAAAATGTATCTGTTGAACAATAGTGGAACCCCTTCCACCCATGTTGAACTCACATGATGTAGACATATGAGAAAGTTTATACTATTCATCAAAGCAGGGGGGCCAAATCACAAATTGAAATATATGTGCTGAGATCTCTATAAACACATGGATTTCCACCCATAGCTTTGCAGGAATCTTCTCTGTGCTGGTATTCACCAATTTCAGGCAGAAATATTGTCTCAGTAGTGGGGTAACAAGACTCTCCCTTACATGAGTAGATGAAGTTTATTATGACTGACTTTGTGATTGTAAAGTTACTATACGTAACTTTTTGGATGGATTTCTTGACTATGTCCTTAGGGAGAGATCTGTGCATTTAAGCCAGCGCTCGCGGCCTCCGCTATGGAAAATTCAGAATTGTAAAGTATAAGTAAACAACATTTACCTGACCTAAATCATACACGTGACAAACATTAACCCAGCAAACGCATAATGTCAGCCCATACCTGGGTCTCTTCGCTCTTCACCTTGCAATATGTCACTTCTCTACCTGGGTGAGACCCACAGGCCAGCTACCAGGACTCAGTCCATCCAACTCTAGAGGTTCTTCACTGGGGAGGAGACACACCCTGTAGTTACCTTTGCTGTAGAACTCTACAGGCAACAACACAGTCTGCCTCCCTAATCCCTCAGTGCAGTGGAGAAAGCAGTCATGTGGCAGGAGGTGACAGACTCTCTTGATACACTGAGGGTCGGGCTACACACCATGAAGCATTTAAAGAAGAAATGGCAAGACAAGAGGAGGCGGGTGAAGACGTTTCCCAGGATACAGGTGGCAAAAGCTCATTCCGCAGGTGGACTTAAATCCTGTCTCTGTCTCACACCCTTCAGTGAGCACATCCTCTGCATCCATCCTCAGGCCAGGCTGTTCCAGGAAAACGCAATGTCAGGCCAGGTATGAAACCAAAACCCTCTATTTTCAAGCCACATTTCTACTTTTGGTGCACTCCTTTTTTATGTCTTGACTACAACAAGCTTTAGCTGACGGTTGACAAGATCTACGGCTTCTAAAACATAATATATACTTAGAGTGGGCTTTAGAATGGCCCCCTGTTGACTATTGGATGGTGTTTTTGTCCATCTCCATTGACTGCTCTTGATAAGGTGGCTTTCCTCCCTATTCCTATGTTTGCCCCCACGCAGGGACTCGGTTCTGACTGGATAAGTTGTATCCTTCCACTACATAGTTTAGGGGACTCTTTTTTAGTTATGACGTTTAATGGCACTTGAACCAAATGATAAAAATATTGTTACAAGTTCTTTAGCAAATGCTTAGTACAGGCTCTGATTACCCATTGCTCATGATTCCAGAGGCAAGTAAATGACATGTCTAAGCGTAACCCAAGTAAATAACAGCATATGTATATAGCACATATCACACAACCATGTTTTCTCTTGGGGCTAAGCTGCTGAAAAATGACTGCCATAAAAAACAAAAGAGGAAGCATTTAAATCTGTTTTTTAATTGTGTGATTTTAGAAGCCTTTCAAACTTTACAGAACCATTCTGGTGGTATTGAAGGAAATGTTCATAATGCACTGTATGTGGTACAGGTTTCAGGATGGGTCCTGTTCAGGGACATCTTAAGAATTGTGGGGGCTCTGGGGTAAACGTAATTTGGGGGCCCTTGTTTGGAACACTTTCGAATTTATGATCCAGTTTCAGCTCATTCATGCCTTCGTTGGCCAGGTCATTAAGGGTGCACAGACACACTGGCCCAAATTCTAAATGTGTTTACATTTAATATTAGAGATAGTGATGTGTGTTTTCAATACTATAACACAGCAGCAGCTCACATATACTGTTTTGATCTAAAAGAAACGTTTTTTATTGATGTTGCATGAAACATAAAGACACATTTCTCAGCATAATGTCTGTAATAGACTCTCACACATCACCCACATTAAAAATAAATTGAAAGAAAAAGGTATTTAAAACAACCTTTAAAAGAATTATTAAAGGTCAACAGGGAAAGACTCTCTGCAGAACAGAGCCAGTTCTGCTATGGGCCCCCCTGAAAGGCTAGGGCCCTGGGTCAGAGCCCACTTTGCCCTTGCCTTAAAACAACTCCGGTCTTATTTGGACCAAACAGATTAGGTTGGCAAAGAGCTTGAATTACTGAGAGAATAATATCTTACAGACTTCATTATTGTCTGCAAAACAACAACAGAGTACCGTATTTATCGGCGTATAACACGCACTTTTTCTCCCTGAAAATAGGGGGCAAATGATGTGTGCGTGTTATACGCCGATAAAATGTAATGGTTTTTTTTTCTGAAATTTCCTTTTAAAATGAGGTGCGTGTTATACGCCGGTGCGTGTTATACGCCGATAAATACGGTATATACAGACAGTGGTGTAAAGAAATGTGAGGGGGGGAGCCTGCAAAGAACATAGAGGGCCCCGTCAGGACTCACTCAGGAGCTCTCTGGCCAGGGTGCTGTGCTGAAGGGGCCCCTGGAGCTCAGGCCCACTCCCCCAGCTCCGCGTGGGTTGGCAGGGCCTTTGTTATGCTACTGTATAAAGATATATTCAACTGGTCACCTGGGTAAAAGTTTGAGCTGCAACAATATTCGATTTAAAATGGCCACTCAAACACATGACGCTGCAGTTGACGACCCAAGTTGGAAATGCATCAATAAGTATATTATAAGCTAACAAAAGATCATCCTTGCATAGATCTTTCTGTTTTGGGCTCAAGAGTCAATTAAAATAATTTATTATCACGACCAGGGTGCTTTGAAACAAGGTGCCTATTACTCAGGCCATCATTAAAAATATTTTATTGATTTATATAAAATGACATCACTTACTATAGCAGATGCAGAATTAATACACAAATTAACCTTATATGCCTGTATCCAATCACATTTTGAATGTACATGTTTTATACTTCTTGATATCTTTGCAGATATTAGAGTCATAAAGTCACCTAAAGGTGGCGAGTACCTTTAGTTCTCGTTTAGGAATATATTTAGGCAAATCATTCACATTTAGGTTAATCTCCATTCATGCCCACTGGAGACTAATACTATCATTCCGTTTCAATTCTTTATCTACACACTCTGAATTGGTCATACTACCTAGCTCATGGACATTCCAGGAGAATAAAACAACAGGTTGTGAGGAGATATTTAATCCTATTCAAGATTGCTAATCCTGGTGTAATCCTCATCTTCTCCCCAAACGAGGTCAAACAAGTATAACGGATATCCGCCTGTAGGCCTACCCTTGCTGATACAGTGTCCTCAGTGCTGGGAGGCCCTTTGGTGTAGCCACGCGCTCTAGAAACTCATAAGAATGGACTAAATATAGTATGAGGGTTGTTTCCACATTGCAAGTCAGGTCAGTTTCTGGGTCATGAGATGAACCACACAACCACATGCAGCATTGCAGTCTGAGCAGGTTTAGAAAGCAGGGTCAGGTGTGACACACCTACCTGCTACAGCTGGGGCACTGGGAGAATGAGGGGCCTATAGCAAAACTGATCTTAATCCCCGGAAAGTCTATATTGAAACAAAGAACAGTGAATAAGGTTCATGACCTAAATAGTGTGCAGTTAAATCTCCGTCAAACCTGTCAAACTGTAAAAAGCAAGACTGCATCCACATTGAAAAAATAAATGAACAAAGACCTTTCATAGTGTGACAGGAGAGGAACTGTTAAATAAATCTTAGATTTTAAAGGAGTGATTGATATAGAAGATGTGAGTTTGAATAATTTTCACCAGCTGCTGGGCAGGACAGAAATTGCTGCAGAAGGCAGAAAACACATTTCTGATTGTTCATGGCTGTCTTTAATGACTGAGCGAAAGTTACCTTTAATCCATATTTCCTTTTATCCAGGTTTCAGCCTTGAGGGCTCGTCCCACGCACTCAGTGCTGCCTGTTTTCTCTGACAGGCCCACTCTTCACTCTGACAGACTGTCCAGATAATGATCGGGCTGCTGTTCATCACATTCACGTGACCAGGTGAGGCTGACCACGTGACATGCCCGGAGAGCCTGTGAGGCACGGCAGCGAGTTTGACTGATCATGAAAGGCTGAGTCCCAGCCAGAGACGCTTTAAGGCATGGGTATAGCTGCCAAGGTTTCAGATTGCTATGTGTGACATTTTCATAATTTCAGTAGAATTATGAGTGACATTTCAACGCCTATGAGTGACACTTAGGTGCAAGCAAAACCAAGCGATGAATAAGAGGGGACCATATAAATATCATAATATAGCGAGAATTCTATACACCCTGTTGTACATCAGCGCCGCCTTGTGGCCTTTGATAAACACTACTCAGAGCTTACCTAGCAAAGCAAAAAACTGGAACAGGAAGGTTTACCGCACTATAGGACTTGCATGACAATCTCAGGCATTGTGGTAATACGGGAAAATGACCGGAAATTAGTTATTCTAACGCAAAATGTGTGACACTTGACAGGGCTGCAAGGGCCAAGTGGGCCTTGACACATGGCATCAGCCTTTCAGGGGGGCCCTGATAGAGCCAGCTCTGTTCTGCAGAAACCCTGAATAACTCTTAAAAAGATTATTTTAAATAAGAAATAAAATAATAAAATAAATAAAGTTTTCCTTTAATTCATTTTTAATGTGGAGGATGTATGGGAGTATATTACAGACATTTTGCAGAGATTTGTGAACACCATGCAACATCCACTAAAAAAACATTTCTTTCACAGCAAAACAGGACCTCATTTCTGAGGAAGGGGAGGGGGGTCTCAAAGATTATTTGCAATAATATTAGTGGGCCACTGCTGTGTCACAGTATTTAAAACCCATATCACTATCCCTGAATATTAGATGCAAACATTTAGAAATGAGACCAGTGAGCCTGTGCACTGTTAGTGACATGGCCAAAGAGCTGAAATCGGATAATAAATTTAAAGTTGTTCCGAACAGAGGCTCCCAGAATATGTTTTGCCCAGAGCCCCTAAAACCCTTAAGATGCCCCTAACCCCAGCTTTAACTACTGTGAAACAAACACCCCCGTCAGCACTCAACACTCCCCGCCCGCTGCAATGTGAAACAGTTTATCAGAAGCTCTGGGCAGCAGCAGCGCTCAACCACTGCAGAGCAAAGTCAATATATAAAGTGTTCTGGCTGCCTTACTGAAATGTAGCCTTATTGTGCCTCAGACTTGCGTAGTCCCAGCAGAGCTATTACGCATAACTTGTGCATGTTAGTACAGTGATGCGGACACCAGCACTAAATTGCGTTAGTCTAACCCCTGATGACAGGGCTTCTGTGAACCTCAAGGGCAGGCTCCAGGGCAGATATGACACAGCACAAAGCACTCTCACCAACTTTTAAAATAAGTGGAAAATGTTTATATTGTGTCTACAAGTGGCTCAAAGAGACTCTAAGTGATGGCGATATCCACTGGAGGGCAACTAGGTAGGGCAACCAGAGTGCTTACCTGTTGTCCCGGTTTTGTAAAACCTTTCTTTTGTGGATGATTCCCCTCCTGAAATTCTGTATTATTGCTACTGCTGAAATCTTGGCACAACTAAAAGGTCACTGTCCAGATCTCCTTGTAGTCAACTCAGTTTGCTATCCTTATAAAATTGATGTAATGAGTTACCAGTGAGCTGGGGGGCGAAACAACATATTGTTTACAGCAAGACTAAACTGCACAGCTCTGTAAAAACTATGGGGCAGATTTATGGAAAGTGGCGCTGCACAGAGTGCAGCGCCACTTTTCCTGCGCCCCCTACCGTCACCATGTGTGCGCCGTATTTAAAATATGGTGCACCATGGCGCAGGGTAGAGGGCAATAGTGTCATTTTTTATGACGCTATTGATGCACTCTGCAGGATTAGCGCCAAAGTATTGGTGCTACTCCTGCAGAGGACCCAGGGGCACATTCTGAAGAATGGATGCCCCCTTTAAACGCCTACTCTTGAGCAGGCGTTAAAAGTGCTCGTTGGGCCACATTAACATCAAAATAAATTACATTAATGTGGCGCAAGGTTGCGCTAGGGGCCTATAAATATGCCCCTATGTGTAACTCCTCAAAAATATAAATTGAATGTACATGCACCAATCTGTTGCATTTTTCTTGTTAATCATTGTTCTGCAATTACTGATTGTACATTGTGTTTTTATTTGCTCATCAGTAAACATTTTAGTTGTCTAAAATTACAACTCTGATCCAGTTCTGTGTTGTTTATTAATGTGGTGAACTGGTCGTACTTGGACAGTATTTGTGCCAGTGGTTGTTGATGGGCACCATCTTCACACGTTTCAGGCAACTGGTACTCTTTGGCACAATCTGCATTGCCCCAGGTCCAATAGGCAAACCAGCAAGAGACAGCAGAACATCTGTCCCTTTTCAACTTCTACTAAATAAATTGAACCAGAAGGAGTGCTGACAATACAGTGTCCATTCACCATCCAACTTTTTGACAGCCCTTCTTCTATTTTTACAAACCATAGTAAAAGAGGGAGGGCCCAATTCACAAAGGTAAACTTAGACCAAAAGTGTAAGTTTAGACCAAAAGTCTAAACTTAGACTATAAGTCTAACTTTACTATGAGTAAAATTAGATCAAACGTCTACCTTTATTACTTGTAAAGTTAGACTTTTGGTCTAAACTTAGACTTTTGGTCTAGGTTTACCTTTGTAAATCAGGCCCGGACTGTTTTTCAACACTCCCAGACAATGTGCATGCTAAACCAACAGGCTGCCAGCTATCACTGAAGGTCAGGGGCACAACCAACTGTGGTGCTCCAGCTGCTGATCAGAAAGTGAGGGAGGTAAAGCTTGTACCCTGATAGGGGTTAGCCCCCAGGGATCCATAATCTAGTGCTGTAACAGAGGTAGAAGAGCCCACAGAACACTAGATGCTACAGCACTGTACATCACAGACTACTACAGAGCAGACATGGACAACCTTTTAATTACACCGTTGAAATGTGTGTAATTTATGCATTTCACATGATCTAAAATTCACAAAAAATACTTGAACTGTCACATTACAGAAATTCAAGCAATATTTTGCATGCATGTGGTTAATTCGCACAGAAAATGTTGAGCCAAAAGACATCTGCTAAAATAAATTTCTCACCTAATGTTGTGAGGCTTTTTGTTACATGAATTGCATGCTCATGTAAACAAAAATTGTGCAAGATGCCTGCTACAGACCACATCTTGCTCTAAAAGCTTAGCTCCTCAAGTTCTTTATGGAATTTCATGAAATTTCCTATACATAATTATGTGATTTCCACCCCCTGAATAAAGAAGTGTGCCTCAGTATACATGGAATACCCTGGAACCTTGAGGCACTTTGGGCAAAAAGTCTGATGGCAATAAAGGCCATGCTAGTAAGGATGCAGAAGGGAAAAAATATCCGTCGATTGGGTCACTGGATATTTTTTCCCTACTGCGTCTTGAGGAAGTTTTCTGGGAAGTAACACACACACATCCTTGTAATTTCTGTAACAAAATCTGTTGTCATCAACAGCTTTTTTGCTTCTCTTGACTTTTAGCAGTTTTTTTTTCAAACTCTGGGAAAAGTTTTAGATGTTGCAGAAATGTCTGCTGGTCACATTGATACCAGATCTGCAATACCTCATTGGGTCAATAGCTTTGTTAGAGATAAATAGAGTGTAGCACAGGAAGTAAATGGTTATACATTTTAAAGGAGTAATAATTAACTGAATAATTTCCCCAATGTCCTTCTCCATGAAAAGATAACCCGCACCTAAGTCGAGGTTTGGTAGCAGCTTGAGGCTACTACTCATTGGTGGTTCTCAATTACTACAAAAGGCATGAATAATGGTCGCAGCCTACCAGACAGTGCAGCTGTCTGGTTTGCTAAAGGCATCTTAGGGACATTTAGAAAGCTGACCTTGGAATGCATTTTGCCCGATGATTACGTTTGGCTTTGTGGTTTGTGACTCACGTTTTCTTGCTTTCCATTTGTTGGCTTTATTTGCTTTTAAGCTTGAGTTGGCACTGTCACTTGCCCAGATGTTATTTACAGTATCCTTCTGAGTTCTCCTTTTATGTAAACAGGCCAGTAAATATTGTTCTTATCTTGTCACATCTGCTATGCATTCAAAGACTGAGATCAACTGTCAGACGCAGTCATCAAAGGACGTTTGTTTACTTTTATTTCTCTGACTTTAAAGTGAGTGGATTTATGTGACAATCTCACCGGATACTGGGGATAGGAAACAGTTTTGTTTTAGCACACAACAGCATTCAAATGAACTGTGTAAGTATTTCAGAATATATTAGAATTAGGGACACAAAAGAAGCACATTTCTGTTATCTCTGAAGTGTGCTGCAAACAAAGACTTTAATACGATCAAAACAAATCATTACACTAGGTGATGCAGTTTCCACACATTGTTGTCTGTGCACTGCATAGTTTTATTAGTAAAACTGTACGTCTGTGCAAATGTAATGTTAATTGTTAAATATTAATTGAAAATGTGTTGTCTGTAATGGCAATGTGATACCATACCATGAATACTCCACTCTACAACACTCCACTCTACTCTGTACCAGTCCACATCACTCCATGCCACTGCACTCTTCACTTCTCCACTCTATGCCACTTCACGCAACACCTCTATAATCTACCCTGCACTACTCTACTGTTTGCCAATGCAAAATTCACCACTCCACTCTACTCAACTTCACACTACACTTCTCTATGCTACCCTGTACTGCTCTGCTCTATGCCAATGCAGTCTTCACCACTGTACTCTACACCACTGCACTGCTCACCACTGAACTCTACACTCCAATCTAGGCCACACCAAATTACTCTGTGCAGCTACACTTTACGCCACTTTGCAACACTGCATTTTACGCCACTGCACTCTATGCCAATACACTCTACACCAATGCATTTTACTCTGTAACACTCAACTCTATGCCCCTGCACTCTATATCAATATACTGTATGTCACTCTAATCTACTCTGCACCATTGTGCTCTATGCCACTGCACTGTACCCCACGTTACTCTACACCATTACACTCTATGCCACTCGACGTAACTGCAATCTACCCTGTACCACTCCACTGTACACCACTTCACTCTACTCTGAAACAATTCAATTTACACTACTGCACTCTTTGCCACTCTACCCCACTCTGCGTCACTCCACTCCATTCTGCTGCACTCAGTGCCACTATACTTTTAACCACGGACTCAATGCCAATGCTTTCTACACAACTGCACTCTATGTCAATGCACTCTACATCAGAGCACTCTACTCTGCATCAGTGTACTCTACACCACTGCACTCTGACACTCTACTCTATAACACTGCACTCTCCCCCACTGAACTCTATGCCACTCTACTCTGCACTACTCCACTCTACGTTACTCCACTCAACATCACTGTACTCTATGCCACTGCACTCTACGGCACCATACTCTACCCTGCAGCACGCTGTGCTACTCTGTTCTACACCACTCTACACCACTGCACTCTATGGCACGCAACCCTACTCTGAACTCTATGCCACTGCACTCTATGACACTCGGCTCTACTCTGTGCCACTGCCCTCTGCGTCGCTCAATTCTATGCCACTCCACTCTGCACCACTTTATGCCACTCTACTGTAAGCCACTGCACTCTGCACCACTCTACTCTGCACCCCTCCACTCTGCGCCACTCCACTCTGCTCCACTCCACAGTGCACCACTGCACTCTGCACAGCGCACTCTACTATGCACCACTCTGATCTACACCACTGCATTCTACGATGCTGCATTGTACACCATTAAATTCTATTCCTCTCCACTCAATACCTCTGCATTCTACACCACTAGACTCTGTAATACTCCACACCATGCACTCTACACGAGTCCACTCTACTCTATTCCACTCCAGAGTATGCCACACTACGCAACTTCACACTATGCCTCTCCAATACATGACATTCTCTGCCACTCCATCATACAATACTCTACTCCACTCTTAGCCATTCCACTCTATGACACTCCACTCTACGACACTAACTTTTAGCCATGGTGAACTACAGCCGCGCTGGTGTAAAATATGGCTAAAACACATTGTCAAAGCCAATACGTCTTGCATAGGCGAGACCCATTGGCTTTGCCAGTGCTTGTTGTTAGAGGGTGGGGAGCACTCGGAAGGCAACATTTTACCTCGACTGAGTCGTCAAATACCCTAGTAGGGCCATTCCTGCTAATAGAATCACCCTCATTACCTTCTTACAAATGTCTGCCCAATGTCTCCTACTGTGCCTCAGCTCAGTGTGCCATAGGTGGCTATTTCAGGCATGGCCTCAGCTCAGTGTGCCATAGGCGGCTATTTCAGGCATGGCCTCAGCTCAGTGTGCCATAGGCGGCTATTTCAGGCATGGCCTCAGCTCAGTGTGCCATAGGTGGCTATTCCAGGCATGGCCTCAGCTCAGTGTGCCATAGGCGGCTATTCCAGGCATGGCCTCAGCTCAGTGTGCCATAGGCGGCTATTTCAGGCATGGCCTCAGAACACCTCCAGAGTTAATGTGAGCAGTGCTGACCTGACGCAGTGCATGTGATTAGGAGTTTCACTTCATTGCTACCTGGGCCCAACACGGTCGATAATAGGAGCACAAACCCATCATTAGCCCAGGAAGCTCGGCAGGCGGCCAGGCAGGTCCAGCACACAGCAAGGCCAGAATGGGAGGGCAGGAGGAAAGGCCCCCCTTACTTACAGCTTGATTAATGGGTCAGCACTCACTGCACGATTCTGTTATAAAAACACTTTTCTGTTTCCAGAATCTCGCCAAGCAATTTAAAATCCAATTTCTCACTGAAGAATACTGCACAATCTTTTTTTTTTTTTTTTGTATAAATACCTTTTCTATTAAAAGTGTATTTTTACGTACTGGTAATCTTAAAAATCTTGTTCCATTGTGAAATATAAAGCTGAAACTTTCTGAGATACTGCAGTGACGGTGTTCATGCAAAGAGAAACTGAAATCTGCTTAACTCAATCTAAGAATGGAAACTCTCCAAGGCCCATATGTTAAATGTTCTGTACAATATAGGGAATCCTAGAGTTAACATTACTACCAGCCATTTACCATATACTTTCAACATTCCAAATCCAGAGCTGGAGGTCTCACTTTCCTGCCTTCATGAGTACAGTATATGCAGGTTTACATTAATTTTAAGAGGCAGTTTCTAATGAGGGTATAAACTCTGGTTTTAGCTGCAATTGGCACTAGGCTAAAGGTTTTGAAAAATGATTTTTGCAATAGCATTACAAAGTTTTAAAAATATATATTTTTATTTTGTTTTTCAAATGGGAGCAACAAGGAACAGTGCAAACTTGCACACACAATAAATATACAACCACAGAGGGAATTCGGCATCAGCAAGTTCATACATGTCATATAGCGGCCGATCACAGGATAGATTCACCATGAAGTTTGTATAAATACAAGGACACCACAGCATAAACAGCAGACCTATCACTGTGCAGACAGGTCCAAGCCATAGCAAGTTACCCAGTTTCCCCAGACCTTAAAAAATGTACTTGGGCACCCTCTGCTCCTATACGTGACCTTCTCCACCGCCCTCTGCTCCTATACATGACCTTTTCGACTACCCTCTGCTCCTATATGTGACCTTTTCCACCGCCTTCTGCTCCTATACCTGACCTTTTCCACTGCCCTCTGCTCTTATACGTGACCTCTTCCTCCACCCTCTGCTTCTATATGTGACCTTTTCCACCGCCCTCTGCTCCTATATATGACCTTTTCCACCGCCCTCTGCTCTTATACGTGACCTTTTCTACCGCCCTCTGCTCCTATATGTGACCTTTTCCACCTCCCTCTGCTCTTATACGTGACCTTTTCCACCGCCCTCTGCTCTTATACGTGACCTTTTCCGCCGCCCTCTGCTCCTATATGTGACCTTTTCCATCACCCTCTGCTCCTACACGTGACCTTTTCCACCGCCCTCTGCTCTTATACGTAATCTTGTCCACCGCCCTCTGCTATTATACGTGATCTTTTCCACCGCCCTCTGCTCCTATACGTGACCTTTTCCACCGCCCTCTGCTCCTATACGTGACCTCTTCCTCCACCCTCTGCTCCTATACGTGACCTTTTCCACCGCCCTCTGCTCCTATACGTGACCTTTTCCACCGCCCTCTGCTCCTATACGTGACCTTTTCCACTGCCCTCTGCTCTTATACGTAATCTTTTCCACCGCCCCCTGCTCCTATACATGACCTTTTCCACCGCCCTCTGCTCTTATATGTGACCTTTTCTACCGCCCACTGCTCCTATATGTGACCTTTTCCACCTCCCTCTGCTCTTATACGTGACCTTTTCCACTGCCCTCTGCTCCTATACGTGACCTTTTCCACTGCCCTCTGCTCCTATCCGTGACCTTATCTACTGCCCTCTGCTCCTATACGTGACCTTTTGCACCGCCCTCTGCTCTTATATGTGACCGTACATATCCATGCCTGCCCTCCACTCCCGCAGGGTCGGGATCTGTGGGACACCCCAGTGCTTGGCCACAACCCTCTTCACTGTTACGAAACCCAAACTGCAAAAGAAGAGCCTGGCCCGCAGGAAGTATACCTTGATCGGTACACCAAGGAGGACATACTTGGGCTCCAGTGGAATGTCACCTCCCATGACATTGCAGGGTTCCCGCACTACTTTCACCCACTGGGACTGTATGATGACTGGGCAACTCCAGAATATGCGCACAAATGCTCTTCTGGCCCCACAGCATCACAGACAGTCTGGAAACACGCCCTCCCCATTTTGTGCAGGTGATCTTGGTTGTAAGTAGACGTAATGCAGAATTTTAAGTTGTATAAGTTGCAGTCTGGATTTACTAGCCACCGCTCATGGGTGCATCAGTGCTGCCTCCCAGCCTGTATAGTCCATCTTGCCCACATCCCTCTCCCACCTTTCTCTCAACTTTGTTAATGTGTTGGGCATATTATTGTTAAGAATTTTGGAGGTGAGGGAGACTGCCTTTTCCTCTATCTCACCCATAAGTACCCTACTCTGTAGGGGGCATACTCAGGTAATTCTGTTACCTCCCATGCCTCAGCCGGCCATGTGTTGCAGCTTTGCGCACTTTAAATACTGATTATCAGGCAGTTGGTATTCTGTTTGAAGGGATAGAAAGAGAATAAGGCCTCCCACATCCAGCAGGTCACCAATCCTGAAAATCCCCACCAGTCCCAGGCTCCGATGCCTCTAAGTTTCCCTAGCTCCCTCAACATCACCCCTTCCAATATAGGTGTTTTTATGGTCACTCTGTTTGCCCACCCGATCCATCTGGTAGCTTTGGCCCAGGCCTTCAGTGCCACCTGAGTAGCAGGTAGCAGCTTTCTTATCCACTTCCCCCCACAGAGATAGTGCTGATAAGACCTTGTTGAAAACTGAGTCCCCCCCAATCTATACGTGGAATGTTCCTGAGGTGCAAACACCTATTCATTTATGACGATCAAATGGGCAGCCCAGAATTATGCTTGCATATCAGGGAGAGCAATCATCTTGCGTGCTGTTCTAGGACAGTGGTTCCAAACCTTTTGATTTATGTGGTCCCCCATTTTAACATTAATGGAACCCAGGGACCCCCACTGAATCATCATTGGAATCCGGGGACCCCCGTCTGAGTCATTACTGGAAGCTGGAGACCTAATTTGTCAATATTTGTTAATATTTTTTAATTTTCTAAGCAGTCGCGGACCCCTTGAGAAGGCTTCGAGGACCCCCAGGGATCCCCGGACCACAGGTTGGGAACCACTATTCTAGGAGATTTCAGATCTCCCCATCTGTTTTAGTGAGCAGCTCATTTGAGATTCTATAGTATGTGATCTGAAGGCCATACATTAGTTTCAGCAGAGTAATCATTTTAAGACACTCCACCCAGTATTGTCAAAGGTAACATGCACCAGTGCTCTGCATCTCTGTGAAAGTTCGTCACCCTCCATCCCAGGTTTATTTCAGGGCACCTCTCCTTCCAGGGAGTCATATACATTGAGAGATGTTGAAACCCCTCTGTCTCTATTTGTAGCCTCCCAGGGAGAGTAAACGGGACAAGGGAACCATGTGGGTGGCACAGCGCTGATTTACCCCAGTTTATGTTGTTCCCGGAGTGGGCGCCATATACTTCACTGACCCAGAGTACAACGAGGATCGTTGTATCCAACTGAGTGATGTTTAGGAGGATGTCATCCACATAGCTACCGGCTCCAGTGTTGGTTGTGTAGCCGGGAAGGGGGGGCTGGAGTTGGGTGGGGAGTGCATATACACTCATGAGAGTGACATCCTTGAACTTCAGGGTCGTCCCATTTTGATCTATCCAAGTCTGCAGCACCTGAAAAGGTAGGGGTGGGGTGATTCTACACGTATGAGAGTGACATCTGAAATCCCCCCTAGTCCTTGAACTACAGCGTCATCCCATTTTGATATATCCTTGTCCCCAGCACCTGAAAAGGCAGGTTCTGCCTAATTAATATAGCCACCCTCCGTAAACCGGAGATAAACCCCAACTCTGCTAAGGTCGTATAACCTCCTCAACCCAGTAAGTTATACTGAGTCCCCAATAGGTAGGTCTCCTGGAGGACGACTATGTAGGCATCGTGTATATACGTCACCCGGCCACCTTGTTACCCAGCCCGTTAACATTTCAGATCACTATCGAATGTTGAGTGTCCTCTGAAACGCTAACCTGTGTCAATGTTATGTTCTGTAGTAGTAGCTCAGTGCCTGTCCACCCTTCTTTGGCCGAACCGTGTCTGTATATGTGTCACTCCTTCAATTACTTCACAAAAACACACACTGAAAACACAGTGTCCCCCTCACCACTCCCTGTGAGTGAAAAAACACATATCTAAGACAAAACCACTTGACAGGTGAGGCCTGAACGCTCTATCATCCACCCCACCCTTCTAAACCCAACAATTAGAGAAGATAAAAAGTAGGAAAGAGTCAGTCTAATGGGACTCACAAGGCTCAATGGAGAAAGGATAATCCCAAGAGTCACAGAATGAATCTGGCATCAGAATCCCACTATGGATAACCTAACTCAACCACATCTCTAAAGAAATATACACAAAAAAACACCTCTTCAAAACCAAAACCATCCTAATAAGGACAGAAAATAACCACGCCTAAAACATACCAACAAAGCTATTTGAAATTATAAAGCAATAGACCCTTCCACTCCTGCTAATGATCAGTGAAACCTCCAAAGAAACTGTGCAGTGATCTCAACTAGGCCGGGGCAGAATTTTAATTACAAAAAAGGGGAGTGCGGGGTTGTATATAAAGTGGGGGGGTCAATAGTGTACTAATTGTGACGCTAGACCACTCGTAGTCCTCAACTAGAGGTGAAAATTGGGTGGACTGTGTAGTTATGTTAGGTCTGGGGGGAAGGAGAGGAGCTGGGGAAAAAACACGGAAAGGAAAGTTTCCTTTACGGACTAGGTGGTCTCACACACTATATAGTGTCATGCTTCATCATATGACCACCTAGCCCCACCCAGGTAGGACAGTGCCACCTGGGCGGACTCAACCTCACTGTTAAAAGAACAGGAGGGAGTGCGTAAATTAATCTTATTCCTGGAGATAGGGATCCAGCTATACTAGGGAAATAAAAACACCTACTCAGGTACCCGAGTAACTTTAATGGGGGTCCTGTGTGGTGTGGTAAAAAGGATGGGGAACCAGTGTGAGAGCAATGACTCACAAGGTCACCTGTCTAAAATGGGGTAGCCGACATGTTTCTGCCCTTATGGTGGAGCTATGGAAAGTCTCTGGGCATTCATCAGGGCATTGGATCCCTGTAGTGATTCCTACTTAAACACTGCGAAAATAATCACAAATGGAAGGGAGGGCCTACCTTAACCAAGAAAATATCTGGGGAGGACCTAAAGAAGAAGGGGAGAAAACAGACCAAAACATAGTGAATAATAAAACACAGCACACCAATCCACACGTGTCAAAATTCATGCACGCCGCAGAAGTGCTGGTTGCAAAATTTTTAAATCGCAATAGCATCGAGGTAGGTAATGCACGGTACGTGTGAGGATGGGAAGACAATTTCTTACCCTCACAGTTGAGGCTACTAGCCTCTGGTATCCTGGAGAGGGAGCGTCCCCTTATAGTAAGACTCTAAGGTTCCAGGGGAAAAAAGGGAGAAGGAACAGGAGAGAAAACCGATAATCATAAAGGTAATTAAAGGAATGCAGGGGAGGGGAAGAGAAGAAGAGAATGAGGAGAAAGGAAAACAAGGGAGAAAAAGGGGGTGACGGAGTAAAAAGAGAGGGGATCCAAGGACAGAGGGAAAGAGGGAAAAAAGGAAATTAGAGGCAAAGATTATAGATCAAGATGGAGAGGAGGAGATAAAAAGGAAAAAGAACAAGAAGAAAAAAGAAGAAAGAAGAAAAAAGAAAAAAGAAAAAAGAAAGAAGAACGAAGAAAAAGAAGAAAAGGAAAAAAGGAAGATAGGAAAAAGGCGGAGAGGAAAAAGGGAAGGGAAAGGGAAGTAGGAAGATCAAATAAGAAAATAAAATTTAAAAATTAGATAAATCCAAGGGAACAGAGATGTCTTATCTGTGTCTCCCACGCTGTCTGACTCACTGCATCAAAGGTGGGCGCTCTCTGTGCGCCTATACCGACCTCTCATTCAGGACCGCTTGGATACAATGGTCTGGTGGAGAGGGGTAGATATAGTGGCCTTAATTAGGACAAGAGGCAGCTGATGTGAATCACCGTCGCGGCCCAGGGGGGCGGGGCCGGAAGTCCGGAGTTATACCTCCAAATATGGTCAAGCCCGAAGTGGCCCTTAATGGCTATTAGAGTGCCGGGGGCCGGAACCCATGAAAAACCCCTCGGACGTGCGCCGGGGGGAAAACAGCCTTGTCTCCGTGAGAGGAAAGGCCGGGATGAGGGCGCGTCAGCCTGACCTCCGCCGTCGACGCTCGCCCCGCGAGTGCTGTAGGGAAATGTAGTTTCCCAACAGCACTCGCGGAACGCCAGCTGAGCAGGCCGCCGGAAAACAGAGCTCTCGGGCGGCCTAGTGCGCTCAGGGAGCGCAAACTGAAAACGGGGGGGAAAAGGGGGGAAAAAAAAAAAAAAAAGGGGGAAAAAAAGGGGGGGAAAGGGGAACAAAAAAGCGGAAAGGGGTGGGTGGGGGGGGAAAAAAAGGGGGGGAAGGGAAAAAGACAGACATGAAAGAAAGGGGAAGTGGAAGGGAGGAAGGGGAGGGGGAACGAGGAGAGACCAAGGGCAGGGGGGGAAAGGAGGATGGAGCTGAAAAAAGGAAAGATTAAAGATGAAGATAAAAATAAAAATAAAAATAAAAGTAAAAATAAAGGGATAAAAGGCAAATATATATATAACATTTTTTTTTTTCTATACATATAATAAAATAACATAACAAAGATGTAACTGAATATAAGAAGCGGAGGGGGGTGGGGAACAGAAGAAGAAAGGATGGGGGAGGGAACAGAAAAAGGGGAGGAGAGAGGAACAACCAAGAGATGAGAAAGATAAAGAGAGAAAGAAGAGAGAAGAGAAGAGAGAGTCCATGGGCAGAAAATTCTGGGCAGAAAAAGTTCTTCAAGTGGGTTCTAGGGTTGCAGAGAGAACCACGGTATCTCATCATTTAATCCAGAATTTTAATTACACACAAGTGATCATAGTAATTTCACTAATTACGCAATACTCTTCTGATGTGAAATTAGAGTGATTTGAGGCAAAAATCCTATGACAGGAGCACGGTGACAACGAACTAAGAGACAGCGAGTGGTTGCTGGTGACTTCTGTTCGTGTTCTGTAGCAAAATGCTTCCTTGATCCCATTTTGAATGCAAGAGTGTATTTTGCACTAAGAAAATAGCACTGAATGCTGGATTATGATTCTTACATAATTACACATAATTATGAGTAAGTTTGAGATAATTATGAGTAATTACATTAGAGAGAATTACGCCAGTTACACCCACCCCTAATCTCAACCTGTTAGAAACTGGGTCTCTAGTTGCCAGAGGTTTGCGCCTTGTCCAAGTGGGGACCACAATCGTAGTCAAGGTAAGTCACAGCACAAACCAAATTATCCTGTGCTCGCCCTCTGGTAGCTTGGCCCAGAGCAGGCAAGCTTAAATTAGAAGGCAATGTGTAACATTTTTGTGCAATAACGTATATAGTAACACAGAAAAACACCACAAAAAGTACTCCATGCCAGTTTAGGAAAATAGATAATATTTATCTGAATAAAATAAGACCAAAATTACAAATATCCAATATGCACAAGTAAAGATACTTTTTAAAGGTTTAAATGATTCTCAATCCTTAAGAATCAGTGGTTGTATCCTTTTAACACACAGTACATGGGATGCATCAAAAATAACAATGCACAGGCTGTTGAGGAGGAGATGCCTTGAAAAGTAAGGCTATGCGTCTGATTTTCTGGTGCGGCAAAGACGATGCATTGTTTCTGTCAACGCTGCAAGGTGATGTGTTGATTTTCAGGAGCACAGCCTTAGTTCCTCACTGAGGGGATATTTTGATGCCCAGGGACAATAAGTTGAAAATCCAGAACGCATTGGTAGAAAGGAGCAGGTGCTAAGTCGATACAGTTGGCAATGCTGCAATTTTACAGCTGTGATGTAGGCACTGTGTTAATTTCTGCAGGCATTGCGTCACTTTTTTGACGCTGTGGGATTTTCTCCTCTTTGGTGAAGTCTTTGTAGGCCCTGAGACTACCAAACAGGAGGCAAGCTCATAGAGAGCGCTTGTGGAAGAAGGCAGAGTCCTTCCAGCAGGGTCATGGGCCAGCAAGAAGCAGGGCAACAGTAGGAGAACAATCCTTTTCAGAAAAGCAGTCCAGGTGAGTCCTTTGGTCAGCCAGACAGTCCCTCTGACAGAGTTCAGTTGCATGTGCAGAAGTATCTGATTTGGTGGGGTCACAGACCCAGAATATATACCCAAAAATGTCTTTGAAGTGGAGGAAACTTCAAAGAGTGGTTTTGAAGTGAACAAGTTCCCCTTTCAACCCTGTCTTGTCTGCCAGTACCCTGTGGGGATTATCAGTCTTTTGTGTAAGGGCAGGCCACTGGCCTTTGAAATGGAAGAGAGAGCTCCTTTACCCTTCCTGCCCAGGGAAACCCATCTGTATGCATATGAATGCAGATGCAGCTGAGTGTCTTGTGTTCATGGCTGTCTGCATGGAACGCACAAGGGGAGCTGTCAACCAGCACAGACCAGACGTGGATTGGAGACAGGCTGTAAGGCACTGATGACAGTAAGTGCAGAAAAATGCCTACTTTCTAAAAGTAGCATTTGTGAACTAGTAATGTAAACTTCAACTTCACCAGTAAATAGGATTTCATACTACCATTCCAACCATACCAAATATAACAAGTTTATTCCTCTTAGTTCAGAAATTACGTCTTAAAGGCATAGAAGGGAATCTCTAATGATGGCCAATGACAGCAGGCTTCACAGTAGTGAAAAACAACTTTGGATGTTTTTCACTTACAAAACATGTAAGACCTATGAGTACATGTCCTGCCTTTTACTTAAATAGGGGGCACATTACGACATTGGCGGTAAGTGCCGCCTACCGCTGCGGCGACGGCCGGCAAAAGACCTTCGCCGCAGCTAACATCCGTCTGCCAAATTATGTCCACAGCCGGATTTCCACCACAAGAAGGGCGGAAATCTGTCTGTGGCCTTACTGACGGATGGTGTTAAGGTGGCCTGCTACCACCAGCAGCGCCACGCTAGTAGACCGCCGCCAGCCGTATTCTGAAAAATAATACGGGCTGGCGATGTTCTGCAGGCAGGGGCTGCTGGCAGTAGCAGTCCTGTGCCGGAGGACCCCCTGGATGCAGGTAAGTTAGGTTTCGACAGGGAAGGTGGGTGGGGGGTGTTGTGTGTGTGTGTGGGGGGTGTGTGCATGAATGTGTGAGTGTATGCGTGAATGCGAATGTGTGTGTAATGTTGTTTGCGTGCGTGTATGCATGTGTGAGAATGCATGTACGTATGGAAATGTGAATGCGTGTCTGAGTGTCAGTGTGAATGTGGTACGGATGTGTGCGTGAATGAATGGATGCATGCTTGTATGCCTGTGTGAGTGAGTGTGCGTATGCTTGTTGCTTGTCTGCGAGTGTGCGTGTATGGGAGGATGGGGGACTAGAAGGGGGGAGTGTGGATGGAGGGGAGGGCTGGGGCATCTGGGGAGTGTTAGTGGGGTGGGTGGGCCTCCTATCAGTGACAGGGAATTCCCTGTCACTGGCAGGGCCTACCGCCATGGTTTTCGTGGCATTATGAATGTCACGAAAACCATGGCGGTAGGCAGGGTCAAAATGCCGGCGGCGGTATGTACTGCCAGCCTGCTGGCAGTACTACCGCTACATTATTACCGACCGCCGGGGTCATAATGATCCCCATAGTACCCTGCCCTATGGGTTACATAGGGCCTACCTTAGGGGTAACTTATATGTAAGAAAAGGGCAATTTAAGGTTTGGCAAGAACTTTTAAATACTAAGTTGAAGTGGCAGTGTAACTGCAGACACAGGCCTAGCAATGCAGACCTGAGACATGGTTAGGGAGATACTTATGTGGGTGGCACAGTCAATGCTGCAGGCCCATTAGTAGCATTTAGTTTACTGACCCTGGGCACACCTAGTGCACTTTACTAGGGACTTATAGGTAAATTAAAAATGCCAAATGGGTATGAGCTAAGGTTACTTTGTTTAGGGGAGGGAGCACAAACACTTTACCTCTGGTTCGCAGTGGTAAAGTTTGCAAAGTCCTAAAGCCAGCAAAAAGGAGATCAGAAAAATAGAGGGAAGCAGGAAAACAAGTTGGGAGAAGACCACCCTAAGGCTGTCAGGTCTAACACAACCTTTATGAGTGAAAAAGATCAAACTCTCCCTCACCCAAAAGCTGTTCAGTCCAACAAACCCCTAACATAGAACACAGTCTTCCTAAACAAAGTCATCCTGGACCAAATTTAGAAAACCCTTTAGTACTGATCTGATTAATTCCACGGTCAAAACAAGGCCCTCACCTCATTTCTCTGGAAATCTCCTCAGTCAGTCAGTAGCGACATTGGTAGTGCAGGGAATTCCTAAATTCTTACACCTGGAAGGAACTGTCGCCATATTCCCATAGGTGGCTTGGACGTGGCGATGTTCAATTCCATGAAGTACTGTGTCCCAAGATAAAGCAAAGACCCCAACATTTCAAACATACAGCCAATTAAATAAGGAAAGACTCAATAAGTGAGTTCTAGGGCAGAGTTATAAAACTTAAAAACATTTATCACAAAATTCAAAAGGTACAGTGAGAAATTGTTACAGTACAGATGCATAAAGTCATTGCCATGAAGTCTCTGATCAATCTGACATACACAATTATGTGCAAAATCAAAAACTAGGCCAAGCCCCAATGAGCAGCAAAATAAGTAGGAAATTGGATAGCATGCTTAGTAGCATCGTAAAGTCACCTGCTCGTCCCCAAACCTGAGGACTTATATAGGAGATCTTCTGATAGAATAGAATGAGAACTGCAAATTCATCATGGTGTGAGCAAAATACTCACAATTTCAGCAAACCAGAGCATAATAAATTAGGGCATCATCCCACCTTACCACCTAAGCACAATTCCACTGCTTGAATATTGATTCAGCCAATCTATGCTAATGTCATCTGCAGATGGCAGGACAAACTGGTTAACAAACATTGGCAAAGCCAATAGGTCTCATCGATGGGCAAGCTATTGGTTTTGGCAATCGAGTGTGAGTGGCTAATGAGATGGATGGTGGAGGGCTGTAGATAACAAGATGATTTAAAAAAAATCTTCATAGCGCTTTTCTCCTGTTGGTGAGAGAGAAGAAACAGATGGGCGTGGGTGGGAAAGAAACAGAGAGGGTATGAAAAGGAACATGGAGAGGAGAGGTTGAGAGGGGTGAAAAGAAACTGGGAGGGGATGAAAACAAACGAGAGGAGAGAGGGTGGCAGGGTATAAGAAACAGGGGGGTAGGAATCAGTTTAATAAAGAGATTGCAAGCAGGGAGTGCGGCTGGAGTTGTGACTTGAAGCAGCACCATCAATTCGACACACTACATTAGGATGGACTGGCATAGGGGAGGGAGGGTAGGTCCGGAGCAGAGTCAGTAGCCTGGCAGGAAAAGCCGACCAAGAACTGTCCTCATTTCTCAGTGTGCTCCTTGACAGATGGAGGACCACCTTAGCGGAAGTCGCAGCTATTGAATGCTTCCTCAGCAGACACACACAAAATAGACCCTGGTCTCATGACACATGTATGACACATGTATAGGGTTATCACAACAGCGTTCCCATCTGCAAAGAAACACATGCTCCAGTTACCTCCTACTGCAGCTGAAAGGCACCCGAAAACAGAAGGAGTGCTTACAAAATTCACATTAAAAATGATGCCAATAAATGGCGCAGTGAAATCTAGACGGAACGCCCCCCTTGCATACATTATGCCTGGCGCAGGCATAATGTGGCGCAAGGGTTTACAAAGTGGCGCAATGCATACACTGTGCCACTTTGTAAATATGGCGCAGGGAATGGCCTCCTTAACACCGCCTTAACGTAAATAAAAATGATGCTAATATGGAGCAAGGAGGTGCAAGGGCCTTGTAAATATGCCCCTCAGAGTTTTCCCGTGCACTGAGAAGGTCTAGCAGCCATTTGAGACCATTTCTTGCTTCTTTAAGGAGACCCAAAAGCAAACCAAACAGTCCCCAGGTGAGGCCGAGCTGGTAATCTGAGGTAGGCGCTGGTTACAATGGGTGCTTCCGAGCAGTTCATTTACGTGCAATGAAGACAAGAAGCACAATGCCACAAGCAACAGTGTGAGGCCTGATGAGATTATATTAACATTAAAGGCTATCGAAGAGCACCCATCAAGCAAGGACATCCATTTCTGCAGAGAATACAAACATTTATACAGCAGGTGAGGCAATAAATAGATGGGACTTGAGGTAGGATCTGGTTTTCAAAACAGCCAAGAAATAAGAGTTGTTTCTTTTCAGAAATAAATACTTAAGAGCAGAAACAGACAAACGGTGAATGCTTGCAGATTACCTACCAATTTAGATGTGGGGTGTGGGGGTGACGGTGGGGGAAAGAAATGAGGGTGCTCTAGCACATATTGACAGATAGGAAAATCTAAGTGGGGAGTGAAGGAATGTTCAGGACCAGACGCACAACCTCCCTAAACTAAGTACAACACAGAAACCATTGGTCCTCTTTAGAAGCCATGTTCCAGGACAAGAGTATGTGTTGGTCTATGCCTGGTATGCAAGATTTGCTGGACAGAGCTTCTCCTAAAAGACACCGGACTCTCACACACTCACTGTGGCATGCATTATTATTCACGGACTGCAGTATCCACTCTCCACAACCGCGAGAAACCTGAGGCACTGGTCACCCAACAATACCGTAAAATCTGCAGGGCGCCCAGAAGTCATTCATTTGGGAGCTATGATTTGCATGCAATCTACTCGTTGTTGGCTGTCTCAATAAAGGACAAGCATCACCAGCCAGCCTGTAGGATGCGTGAAGTCTTATCACTCTCTTTCTTGGGTGGAGGGGACCCTCTAATCTTCCTCTAAAAATATCTGAAGGGGGTTTGTCTATCAAGGTCAGAGAGCGAGTCTTGTGACCTGACTAAATTGTGCAACAGGAGTAGGAAGTATTTTGAGATGCCCATAGACGTTATTGCAGTGAGATTTGTCCCTGCACAGATTTAACCCTTTCTCTTCTGGGTTTAATTTTCCATGACCTTACAACAGAACTGTAAGAGTTATAGCCCTGCAGCTAGAATTGTCCCTAATTGGCGTGCTGCACTTTTTCTTACAGAAGTGCTGCACTGGGCTGTAGATCATTATTGTTATGTTGCCATTTAATGAGCAATCTACATAGCTTTTGGGTAGCCTAAAGCGCTCTAATGAATGTATCAATCATTTTCTACCATAGAATCTCACCTTGCTTGTCTTGGCTCTGTGTATTATTCAGGCACTCATATTTCCTAATGCATATTTTTGTCTTTAGCCTGTATCTGCCTGTCTACTTGTCCCTTAGATATGGCAGTTTTATTTAATATTTTTTAGCTATCGGACCAGTGGCGTAACAAAGCCTCTGGGGTGTGGAGGGGCCCCGAGCTCAAGTGGGGACACGTAGCACACTGCTCTGACCTCAAAGTTCTTGTGTGAGTCCGGAGGGGGAACCTCCATGTACTGTGCTGGACCCATCTCAAGTTTTGTTGCACTTCTATCGGGCTATTATTAAGCAAACAGAGACAAAGGAGGCATCTCATTTCGCAAGTTTCTTTTACAAAGATCTCACTTAAGCTGTTATATTTTTCTTTCCATTTAGCAGTGAAGTTTGGGAAATGTTAATCGACTATTAGATTCGAAAAGCAACAACATGGAGAAGGGAAGCGCGTATGGCCTATGGCCAGAGCTGCCTGCTTTGGATCTGAGGAACAGGGTTCGGGTTTCAGATCGACTCAAAATCCAATGCCCCTTGCCTGATGTACCCAAATAATTTAACAAAATCACTAAATTTCCCCATGCCTAAGGTCACCAAATAGTTTAACTGGTGCTCATGTAAAGCTCTCCAATACTTTCTAGTAAAGTCGGAAACACTCAGCAGTGCACAGAAAATGGGTGACATAAACGTTTCCTCAGTGTGTTACATAAAAGATACGCAAGGAAGCATGCATGACATACAACAAAATGTAGGCTCAGAAAAAGGGCAGCATTTCACTGCGGCAAAATCTGTCAGTTTTATTTAAAAAAATGTAGCTATCAGACTATTGTTAACCAAAAAGTCACAAGGGAGGCACTTCATTTTGCAAGTTTATTTTACGTTTTTTTTTTCTATTAAGCAGTACTGTTTGGTAAACTAATCAACTATTGGATTAAAAAAGCAGCAACACGGAGAAGGAAAGAGCATGTGGGGTAAGAGCCAGAGCTACTGGCTTTGGATCGAAGGAACAGGCTTCAAGTCTGAGCATCGACTTAACATTCGCATTCCTGTGCCTGATGTAACTAAATAGCTTAACCGGTGCTCAGGTAAAGTGCTCCAATACTTTAAAATACAAAGTGTTGGTGGGATTGGAAAGCAGCAACAAAGTGAAAGAAAAATGTGCAGTTGCACACTGAAAGAAAAACGTGTGCTGTTGCAGGTTGAACTGGACATAAGCACAAGATGAAAGCTGTAAAACACACACTCTCAGAAGAGTGCTTAGCGCTGATAAACACTAGATGAAAGTTCTAAAACACACACGCTCTCAACACAAGCAGGAAAAATAGAAATAAATAGTCCCACAAAACAAGACATTAACAACCAGTGAGTAAAGATACAGTACTTGGGTTGTGCTCCGTGGGAGGAAACAAAACACAAAAAAGGAGGGACAAAGAGGAAGAATTCACCACTAGCAAGCAAGCATTTTCTAAGGACAATCAAAAGAACAAATAAAAAAGCAAGGGTAGGGCTATAAGCCCACAAAGTATACACAACAGGTTGAAGAGACAGCACAAGCGCTGTCTAGGCTCGACCTAAAAAACAATATTGAACTATTGTACATGAAATCAATACAGCAAGCAGGTGGAAGAGTGTTGGAATGTTGCTGTCCATGATAGAAATTCTTCTTCACGAACAACTTAAGTTAGAAAATAAACAAACATAACTTTGATTGACTGCATGCTGCAGTGAATGTGCAGGGTCTGAAATTAGTTTTGAACAAGATAGCTTCAAGGTCTAACTGAAGGCTAGTTAGTATAAGCCAGGAAAATACACTTTAAGAGGTTATGACAAAATAGGTTTGAAGGCAATAACATCAGATAAATGTAAACATAGATCTATATTCTGCACATTGTTAATGATGCACACTTTTATAAATGCACAACAAATCTTACAATCATTTGAAAGTGGAATCTGATCAACTCTTTATTAGTTCAATGATCAATCCCAGACTGCCTTAAAATAGAAAAGCTACAGCTCTTAAAAAAATAAAAAAAAACAGGGAGTGTATGCTGAGTTGACCCCACCTGAGAATCTGCAACAACCTCCTTCCCAAAATCTCTGCACTGAGGACGACATAATCATAGAAAATATTTTTTTCAGGAAGACCTCCCAGAGTTTGGAATCCCACCCCACCCTTGTTTTTCACTGCCACTTCAAGCAATAGATGTTGCAAAGTAAGAATAGGCACCCTGCCAACTTTCCAGCTTCAAGGATGGCCCTTACTACTTTTCAACAAAGGAGATTCAGGGAGGATATGTTGTTATAATACGAACTTTCAAGTAGGATATGTTATTGTAATAAGGACTTTTAAATAAGCTATGGCATTATAATAACACCTTTCAAGGAGGATATGTTATTATAATAAGACCTTTCCAGGATGATATAATATTAAAATAAGAATTTTCAAGAAAGATATGTTATAATAATAATAAGGAACTTTCAAGGAGGATATCTTATTATAATAGTAGGTTTCAAGGGGGATATGTTATAATAATTAGAACTTTGAAGGAGGATATTTTATTAAAATTAGAACTTTCAAGGAGGGTATGTTATGGTATTCTATAAAATGCTTACTTAGATCATGTTTCTTTATTGTTAGCCTGGCGGTAAGGAAGGAGCTTCTTATCCACCATCATTATATACTAATCTTTATAACAATTGTGAGTGTAACAGTTTCACTTCTCTTTGTGGTGGAAAACTACTCTGATGCCCAGGGTCTGAGAAATCCCCAAATCCAGTATTCTGTGCCACCTTGTTATTTAATTTTCAGATAGTTCAACAACTGGCATCAAAACCTTGGGTGTTTGGTTTTCTCACCTAATGGAGCATGTCTCCATCATCAAGATGTATTCATATATTAAGGATTGTATGACAGGTCAATAAATGTCTTATCCTGGACACTTCAAGCACTGAAAGGAAGCCTCTTCATACCCTGCCCTGAAGCCTTGCTCACGTATGGCATTTGGAACAAGTGTGGGTGCACCACTCATTCAGCAGTCTTCAACTATGCCAGGTGAGGTAGGAAAAAGTGACACCCGCCCACCTGTGTCTTTAATTGCTGTGGGGCCACAGGGACACAAGTGTGGGGAATCCGGAATTGTGCTTGAACTGGGAAGGATGTTGATTCTGTGTGAAGTTGCAGGCCTGTTGATCCCTATATTTTCTCCTGGATGGCATGTGATCAAAAGTTGTCCCAGTCAATTGTGGTATGTGTAGTTCACATAAGAGTTTATGCTCACAAAGGAAGTTTTTGGCACAGGGCAGTGCAGTAAGTCATCTTGCTGCACTACCATGTGTCAAAGGGAAAGGACAGGAATGCGTTATATCTATGCAATATGGTGAATTCCTGTTCTTCCCACTGCGCTGGTGCCACTTTGGAAGCCTAGCAGCAATGCAGGCATCCTTGCACAATGGTGCAAGGATGCATCCCGAGGTTTACATGGCGTGGTAAATGTGGGGATGCGTCGAAATCCATGGGTGAACACCCACAGGAAAGCCCATGGAACGCCTCCCTAACTCATAGTAAGGCAGTGCAGCAATTTGTGCTGCTTTGTCTTACTCCATATCTATGAGGCCATTCAAAGCCATGCAAAGTGGCTTTGCGTGGCCTTATAGATATGGTTGAAAGGTTTGTGTCACTTTTTGTGATGCAACAGCTGCGCAAGGGGGTCATAAATATGCCCTATAGTTACTAATTTTTCAAAATGCCTTTAAAAACTACACATACCATAATGCACTGGGGTTTATTGATTCCCAGTTTGATCTCCTGCAAGGATACTCAATGCTTAATGAATGACTATGGAAGAGAGAGGTCTCATGCTCGATATGAGTTGAAGCTGAAAAACTTTCTGATTGCTGTGCAGAATCCCCAGCTTACCCATGTAGCTTTGCATGAGTGGCAAGGCATGAGGTTGTGGCAGGTCAGGGCTGTGTGAAGGTGAATACTTCCTGTTTCATGGTCCTGCAGTAGTGCTGAATCTCCTGCTAAAAACTCTGGGTGTTAGAAACCAGGAGAATGTAGCTGTCAAAGGTGCACCTCTGTAAAGTAACCTTGGAGCCTTGTCCTGGCACTCCAGAGGTGGAAAATGCCTCGGCATTTCTTTAAAGCACTAGAACGCCTTCCCTGGTCACCCCAAAACACCCCAAACTTTCAGGGAGTGTCCTTTGTACACCTGGCCACAGGTTCAAGTATTAAAATAAGCTTTTCTCACTTTTGTCCAGGCCCAAAGCCAGGAGGACAGCTGCACTCATCTTGCTGGTTTTCTACTTAGGAGATACTGCTGCCTTTGTTTTTGGGATCTTCCACACTTTGCCAGTCTCAGGAAAGAAATTCCACAGCATGCTTGCTTCTCCCAATCAGACCCTGGACTCCCTCCTTCTACTGCACCAGCAAGAGGCTACCATCCTGAGCCTCACAACAGCTTTACAGCCTCAGGTATTCAAGGCAAAGCAGGAGACACCTCACCTCTGTCCAGGTAGATAAGAATTCCTCCAGGAGGTGGTCTTCTCTCTAATTTCCTCCTGTCAGTTATGTACCTGAAAAGTCGCTGAGCTGAAATTCGGAAAGAGGTCCCTCGGTGGTTATTAGAGATGACTCTTGAAGAAATCAGGCTACATTTATTGTACCTTACCTTTGCAGGTTTTACTAAACTGTGGCACCATTCCTGCCTCAGCCTAGCAATTTGTTGCAAAAAGTATTTGAGGGTCCTGTTTGCAACAGAAATCTAAAATGGAGGATCTAAGTATCACTTAGATTTTTCTCCCTCTCTTTCCGAACTCCTCCCAAGGACACCCCTCTCTGCTCCAACATAGCTGAACTATATCTATTGACTACTGCAGAGGTTTGCTTCATTTTCGCACAACTGCTTGCAACAAATAAAACTAAATAACTCAACTTCTGATACTTCTGCCATCACCCAACGTGTCCTTCAAAGCTCAGTCCTCTCACCAGCACCCTTCAATATATACATGGAATCCCTCACCATACTACTTAGACAAGCAAACATCGCCTACCACCTTTATGCAGATGACACTGAACTTTACCTGTACGTTTCCTCTCTTGCTGACAAATGCTGACTGAACACCACCACCTAAAGCCAGGAGGACAGCTGCACTCATCTTGCTGGTTTTCTACTTAGGAGATACTGCTGCCTTTGTTTTTGGGATCTTCCACACTTTGCCAATCTCAGGAAAGAAATTCCACAGCATGCTTGCTTCTCCCAATCAGACCCTGGACTCCCTCCTTCTACTGCACCAGCAAGAGGCTACCTTCCTGAGCCTCACAACAGCTTTACAGTCTCAGGTATTCAAGGCAAAGCAGGAGACACCTCACCTCTGTCCAGGTAGAAATCTGTAGCAACAGAAATCTAAAATGGAGGATCTAAGTATCACTTAGATTTTTCTCCCTCTCTTTCCAAACTCCTCCCAAGGACACCCCTCTCTGCTCCAAAATAGCTGAACTATCTCTATTGACTACTGCAGAGGTTTGCTTCATTTTCACACAACTGCTTGCAACAAATAAAACTAAATAACTCAACTTCTGATACTTCTGCCATCACCCAACGTGTCCTTCAAAGCTCAGTCCTCTCACCAGCACCCTTCAATATATACATGGAATCCCTCACCATACTACTTAGACAAGCAAACATCGCCTACCACCTTTATGCAGATGACACTGAACTTTACCTGTACGTTTCCTCTCTTGCTGACAAATGCTGACTGAACACCACTCACATAACGGCCCAAAACTGGCCGATTCACAACCACCTAAAACTCAACCAAGAAAAAATGGAAATTCTGCTTCTGTCCAACCACAGCCAGGCTCCCCAGATCCAGGAATGTCTAAATAACCTAGACTCTGTAAACTGCAAACTGACTTTGGAGGACTCTGCCAGATCCCTGGGGATCACCGTGGACTCAAGTCTAAACATGAGCTCTCGCACAAAGTCCACAGCAAAGGGCACCTTCTACAACCTAAAATTCCTTACCAAAATTAAGCCCTTCCTCTCAACAAATTACCTAAAAGTAGTCGTGCAAGCTATGGTTCTGTCCGGAGTGGACTACGAGAATGCCACCCTCACAGGCACTCCAAGTTCTTAGTTAGCCCCACTGAGAGCCACTCTAAATGGAGCTACAAGGATGATAACTGGAGCAAAGAGCTACAAATACATCTACGCTTCACTGAAAAGTATCAGAGCTTCAAAGTTGGCAATCAAAGCTTCTTGTTGTTTCAAAACTGCGTGTCTCACACACAAAGTTCTACACAATTGCAATCCAGCCTACCTTGTATCCAAACTCACAAAGGCAGGCCAAAAAATTTATTTAAGAAGCTCCAACACACTTCTTCTCATCCTACTCAAAAAAACATAAACAAAAAGCCCTCTCTCGCTCTTTCTCTGGCAACTCCTCCAAAATCTGGAACTACTTCTCAGAACTAACCCCTCCTTCATGAGCTTCTTGAGACAACTAAAACAATTCCTCCTTAATCGATACCTCAACCATCTAGGAAATAACACCTGGCTCACTCTGGAATTACCACCTCGCTCCGCACATGTATCTCCCAAGGACTCTACATTGACTTAACACTTTTATCATAACTGTATTATTATTGACTGACAATGCCTCTGACACTTTTATAAAGTACTGTTATTGATTAATATTGCATAACAATGTTGTAAAGCGCTCTGATGCAAACGGGTCTAGCCAGCGCTATAGCAAACTCTTAAATACATTTCTCAAAATAAGTCTTTATTCGGGATGTTGTAAGCACTTGGTATGATCACCCACTCCCACAGCAAGGGGATAATAAAGGTGCAGGAGAACATAGGTTTCACTCAACTGGCTACGTAGTCACATCTTCAATGTTTTGTTGTCCTTGATATCTATTTAAATGGTTGTCATCATTTGTCCTGGCCCAACCAAGTAATAGATAACTTTTTTATTGATGAAGAGTTCTGTAGAACACCCAGAAACCCACCTGAACCTGGTCTATACATCCCATTGTACTGTCTAATTAAACTGCAGCCTAACATCTCCACTCAAACCCTACATGCAATGAGATGATATTCCTCCCAAAACCATCTCTGATATATTTGCTCCTCTCAAATTGAACGTCACTAAAAGCCGGGGTGCATTTGCAGCTTGATCGTTCACAAAGCTAATCCCATAAGGAACAATAAATGGTTCACAGAAAATCTCTGCCCAGTGAACCCTAGTGGGGCTTGAGAGATGATGGAATAAATGAAAACCTCTGTTTGATCGAAATTCATGTTGCATTAAGATCCAGGCAGTAAATGGTCTTGCACAATGGGAAAAAAACTAATGTAACTTAGGCTAAATATTCTTAGACTAAAGTAATCAGTCGAGGTATCCCAGCACCAGACATCTTGATCACCTGACTTATCAATGCCTCCCTCTTCCCCAGAGAAAATCTACTTGCCATAAGACCTGTAACCATCGCTCCACTTCTAAAGGATCCCATTGCTATTCCTGGCAACATTGCAATCAATGATCCAATCTCAGGCTTACTTTGTGCCCACAAGGCCCTGCAAATAGTTAGCCCTTGTCTACTCTGTTTGCATCTCAAGTCAGGGAGCATGTTGAAACATTTGCAGTCACAATAAAGACCATTCAGACAGCCCTTTTAACAATGAAGCAAGAATTATTCAACACTTAAGATCAGGGTAATCCTTGCACCCTAATTCTTTAGCAGCTCTCAGAGGGAATCCAAAGAAAGTGAACACAAGCTCCTCAGCTGAAGGACAACTTCTGTGAACTTTGGTGGAAATGTGTTGAAAATGTTTGATTTGTTACAACTGAGCCCCCTACTCTTCACAACCTCCACCACATAAAGTGTACCCATGATCCAACCCTATTGCCCATATTCTTCACCTCTTACATGTCCCTACCCAGCTCTAATCAATTAGGTGATCCTGTGAATCCTGATGATATTCAGAATTATCTCAAGTTAGAAAGTTAGAAAGTAACTCTAAGCATACTATAAAAGTGCCTAGTTGCTTCTTGACTTTGCAAAAGAGAAAGCTGAGATTCTGCTCATTGGTCTCAAGAACCCACCCTTATTGCCTTTAAAAAGCTGGATTCACTGGGAGATATAACACCGTCCATGGAGAAACACCCTAAAAAAAGGAGTGATTTTTCAGTCTGGGTTTTCTTTTATCCTACCTATATTGTAGATGCAGGGTCACATTTACTAATTCTTCATGCATTACAGTGAAGCAACCAAAGTTGCTGTGTTGTGTGAAAGTGAGAGAGTAGGGCAGCATTGTATCTACTGTAAACTTCAAACTTGTATAGCACACTACTCACCAGTTAGGGTCTCAAGGCACTGTACGCATACCGCTATGGAACCCCTCCTGGCTTTTCCCTGTGAGGTGCCCAGGAGTGGGCACCCCCAGGGTGAAGCCAGGCATCCAAGCTGTTGTGGAGATTAAACAAGCTATTGCCCAGAATTACAGAGTGGGACCCATTAATTAGATTAGGCACTGAGGCAAGAATTATCTGGTCCAAGGGAATTGAGCCCAAGACCTGCTGAGGCAGGACGTGAACCCTGGTCCCGGGCCATATCTTTGCATGAGGGTCTGCCGTTCTAGCCATTGTGCCACACTTGTCCACAGAGGTGATATTGTATTTCTCTTCCTCTGTATTAGAGCATTTGAAACTGTCTTGTGCCACACACACACCCTACACCACAGTGAAAAAAGTGTGTGTGACATCTAGCATAGGTTTTGTACTGTAAAGTAATCTTTCAATGCATAATACTATGCTTAGGAACTGCTCCGGGTTTGTGTGTTTGTTTGCACATATGCAAAGTTGGAAAAATTAGAAAACCTTTCTGAAACATCCTGTCTCATGGAGGAATAATAGGTGTTTGCTTGGGAACACCCGTGTACCACCTGTGGTATGCCCTCTTGATACAAAGCCCAAAATAGTGTATAATACCAGCTTGTGTTACTTTAGGGCTACTTTCCGGTACAAAACAATGTTTGCACTGGAAATTAAATCCCAGTTGAACGCTTTGCACCGGGGTGCCCCAGTGTGCGCCACTTTTGTGATGCAAACCCTGCACAAAGTGTTAGTGAATCTGGGCCCACTTCTCCACATCAGCCTTCCACTGTCTGTGTCTGTTAAACAGGGGTCTTCCTCTCTTGCGCCCTTCTCAAAACCCCCCAGTCCCGGCGGTTGAGGTGTGCTAATGGAATTCTGCAATGGTATCTTCAAGTGGCCATGCAGTGTAGAAGAAAAATATACCTGTACCTAGACACACATCTCTGACAATCAGCAATAGGCGCCTCAGAATGTGACTTTGTTTAAGGACATCTGGGGGGTTTAGATTTACTGCGACGTCTTTCACCCAGTGGCTCTTTAAAGATCTGAAAAATTACAATGAAAGCAAAAAAACACTTGAACCCTTCTATCCAACTGTTGCTCAGTCTGAGATGGCACAAATATATCACGCATGCATAAAAGTCCTCCATTGCCTAGTGGTGAAAGATGCTGACCCACCTCTGGGAAATTCCCCAAGGATGAAGAAGCCATTCCCTCTTGGAAGTAAGTGTAGGTATATTTTTATAATCATTTACATTTAAATCCAGTTACGGATATAATCACTCCTGTTTCAAATACATATTTCTTTCACTGTATATATTGCGCCGACACCAGAAGTGTAGGGGAATGAGAGAAAGGCCCAACTCTTCAGGTCACGGCTTTCTCTGGTATTACCACTCCAGTCACAGTGCAGGTATTCTCAGGAGGTACAGCGATCCCCAAATCAACAAACGTTCATGTAATGTTTTACTGTTATTCAAAAATACATGGCGGTCCCATCAAACATGCGATAAGCAGGTGTACCCAGCTCCGCAAGTCTCAAGGGGAGGGGCAGGCGGGAGGAAGGGGGGAACTGGGAGGAATAAAATAATAATTAAAAATAAAAACCTACTGGGACACCAGCACAGGCTCCCCCACACAATCTTGGCGCTGCTCTCATGCTATGCCTAGCACGAGCGCAGCATCAGGATTGGTCTGAGGGGCTTGTTCTACCGCTCAGATTGTGCACTGGGGTCTGTGCTGTTTCTACAACCCGGCTGTGCAACTCAGCCTCCCAAGGCCCAGCCCCTCCCTGTACATGTTGGCTGAGCCAGCAGCTGAAAAATAAAACAATAATATAATATTATTTTATTTTTTAGCTGCTGGCTCACCGCGGGGGTGGGGAACGCTCCTTCGCCATTGTCAAGGAGCTACCCCTGGGTGTACTCAGCGGGTTCTGAAAGGCGGGTCACAGTGAACCTAAGCAATGAGCAAGGAAAGACGGTAAGACCCAGACTCAGGCATGGTGTCATGATACATCTGGGAGAGCCAACAAGGGGGCATATTTACAAGATGTGGCGCATCGCGGTGCTGTGCCAAAATCCCCAGTGCCGCCCTGCGTCACTTTTAAAGCGCAGGAATGGCTTCGTGATACATCTGGGCAAGAAGAAGGAAGGGGAGAAAGGCAGCCAAACAAGAAATCTGAAACAGAGTCCAGAGAGCAAAGTCAGATCACAGGTAAAGCCACTGAAAAACGACAGAAGAGAATCTGAGGAGCAAGGTCAGGGACAGAGTTGTAAAGCCAGAAAGCCACATTAGTACCCAAAGTAAATCAGAATCTAAATAATCAGGATACGTAGACAAGGAAGTCAGGGAACCAAGGAAAAGGGTAAAAACAACACCGGTGAGCTGGCAGCAGCGAAGAGCCAATTCAAGGCGAAGTTGCCAGGCAGCTTGGAAGTGTTGGCCTGAGGTTTAAATAGTGCAGCTGCCTGCCATGGAGTCCTGCCCTGGACCCAGGCCATCTAGATATTCAGAGTGCCCCAGCCACCATGGGAGACATTCTACTAGAACCTCAGATCCCCTGCTGATTCTTGACAACATGTGCCTAAATGGTGCTTCTTAAATATGGTATATTTATAGAAATAACTAACCCAGTCTCACTCACTAACGCAGGCAAATAGCATTCGTGCATGCCTCTGTGTGCACAGGTTAGCACGTTAAAGCCTGAGCTATTAACGATGCCAATGCTTGTTTCGGACATACAGTCATAAGCCCATTTAAATAGCTTTACTGTGACACATTAAGAGTTTTTAAAGGGTTTGCAAAAAAGGTAGGGAATACCGTGTGAAAATAAATTTAACAGTGAGATTTTCCACTCTTCATTGCATAAGCAATTTTATGGGTAAACTATGTGTGCCCAAGGATAAATATGCAATAATCAGGTTATC
Organism: Pleurodeles waltl; assembly: GCF_031143425.1. Lineage (NCBI taxonomy): Eukaryota > Metazoa > Chordata > Amphibia > Caudata > Salamandridae > Pleurodeles > Pleurodeles waltl. The sequence continues at coordinate 63,484,495 of NC_090442.1, read as the reverse complement.
GTATAGGACTCCCTTACAAGCGAGCAGGAGCGGGATCCTGGGTGTGGTGGAGGGGCGATGCCAGGTGAGACACAAGCCCCAAACCCCTGAGCAGAGCAGCTGTTGCACTCTGGCCCTGTCTGCCTGCGAGGGCAGCAAACATCCCTTCACCTACTTTTCTATGCCCTAAAACCCCAGTCCCCGCCACCTAATCCATGGGCCTCTAAAAAGCCCCCAAACCCATTTACCATCTTCTCCAAGCAGGTGATACTTGTGTGGGGATTTGGGGCTGGTATGTCTCTCAGAAAGAGGAAAATGTTTGGACCCAGTATTCCCAGGTCTGCTCTTTATTCCTTTTTGCGAGTGAAATAACTTCTAAAACCAGGGTTCACAGGTTGGAGTTGGAGGTTGTAAATGAGGGGAACTCGTTATGAGACCAATATCCTTTTGGTTTGGGCCGCACTGTTGATGAGATGCTATATATCAGTATTTATTTTCACACAGTCTGAAAATTTAAAACTATAAGCAATTGGTTCACTAACCCACAGAGCTGCACAGAGAATAAGCACTGAACATGCCTATGAAATTAATCTATGACAAGGAGATGCGCGCTTCTCAGACACTGCTTCCCAGCAAATGTCAAGTGTCTTTACTAAATATAAGACATCATGTCAAAATAAAAATCTCGGGGGCAAAACACACCCTCTTCTTTGAAATGTGCTCTGAAGTGTCATCGCAGCACAAATGTTCGCTCATAATATTTAGTCACTTAGCTCGTGTTTGCAGGATTCTCTGCAGCTGGGAACAGTAACTGTGATTTTCATGGATCTGGTAAATATTATTTATGGTGCTAATTCAAATTTCGGAAGCATTTTTGAAGAGCATATTTAACTGGGAGTGCCTGTAACTCTGCTCAGGCAGAATCTGTCGATTCAGGAGAAGGTACAGAAAACTATTCACATCTGCTATTGGATAGCAGCAACATGGGTACAGCCAATCATGACGAAGCTTTTAGATACACTCCTCACTGTATGTGACCGCATAACAAGCTGATTGGAGGAAGTATGGCTGTTATTATGTCCTCAGGCCTAAGATAGCCTGTGAGGTACAACCTATCGTAGTAGGAGTGAGTACCTGACATTAAATGTTATTTTAGACAACTGAGACTCCCTCCAGCAGAGATCTACAAATATATTCAGACCCAACGTCATGGGACAAACCACTGGGGATATTTAGCTGATGTGCGACTCTGCCATCCCCTCCGCCCAAAATAATAAAACTCTACTAGCCAACATCCTGTAGGAAAGTACCATCTTGCCTGGCATGTTAACCCCATTTTTCACTGTATATATGTTGTTTTAGTTGTATGTGTCACTGGGACCCTGGTAACCCAGGGCCCCAGTGCTCATAAGTGTGCCTGAATGTGTTACCTGTGTAGTGACTGTCTCACTGAGGCTCTGCTAATCAGAACCTCAGTGGTTATGCTCTCTCATTTCTTTCCAAATTGTCACTGACAGGCTAGTGACCATTTTTACCAATTTACATTGGCTTACTGGAACACCCTTATAATTCCCTAGTATATGGTACTGAGGTACCCAGGGTATTGGGGTTCCAGGAGATCCCTATGGGCTGCAGCATTTCTTTTGCCACCCATAGGGAGCTCTGACAATTCTTACACAGGCCTGCCACTGCAGCCTGAGTGAAATAACGTCCACGTTATTTCACAGCCATTTTACACTGCACTTAAGTAACTTATAAGTCACCTATATGGCTAACCTTTACCTGGTAAAGGTTAGGTGCAAAGTTACTTAGTGTGAGGGCACCCTGGCACTAGCCAAGGTGCCCCCACATTGTTCAGAGCCAATTCCCTGAACTTTGTGAGTGCGGGGACACCATTACACGCGTGCACTACATATAGGTCACTACCTATATGTAGCTTCACAATGGTAACTCCGAATATGGCCATGTAACATGTCTAAGATCATGGAATTGCCCCCTCTATGCCATCCTGGCATTGTTGGTACAATTCCATGATCCCAGTGGTCTGTAGCACAGACCCTGGAACTGCCAAACTGCCCTTCCTGGGGTTTCACTGCAGCTGCTGCTGCTGCCAACCCCTCAGTCAGGCATCTGCCCTCCTGGGGTCCAGCCAGGCCTGGCCCAGGATGGCAGAACAAAGAACTTCCTCTGAGAGAGGGTGTGACACCCTCTCCCTTTGGAAAATGGTGTGAAGGCAGGGGAGGAGTAGCCTCCCCCAGCCTCTGAAAATGCTTTGTTGGGCACAGATGTGCCCAATTCTGCATAAGCCAGTCTACACCGGTTCAGGGACCCCTTAGCCCCTGCTCTGGCGCGAAACTGGACAAAGGAAAGGGGAGTGACCACTCCCCTGACCTGCACCTCCCCTGGGAGGTGTCCAGAGCTCCTCCAGTGTGCTCCAGACCTCTGCCATCTTGGAAACAGAGGTGCTGCTGGCACACTGGACTGCTCTGAGTGGCCAGTGCCACCAGGTGACGTCAGAGACTCCTTGTGATAGGCTCCTTCAGGTGTTGCTAGCCTATCCTCTCTCCTAGGTAGCCAAACCCTCTTTTCTGGCTATTTAGGGTCTCTGTCTCTGGGGAAACTTTAGATAACGAATGCAAGAGCTCATCCGAGTTCCTCTGCATCTCTCTCTTCACCTTCTGCCAAGGAATCGACTGCTGACCGCGCTGGAAGCCTGCAAACCTGCAACATAGTAGCAAAGACGACTACTGCAACTCTGTAACGCTGATCCTGCCGCCTTCTCGACTGTTTTCCTGCTTGTGCATGCTGTGGGGGTAGTCTGCCTCCTCTCTGCACCAGAAGCTCCGAAGAAATCTCCCGTGGGTCGACGGAATCTTCCCCCTGCAACCGCAGGCACCAAAAAGCTGCATTACCGGTCCCTTGGGTCTCCTCTCAGCACGACGAGCGAGGTCCCTCGAATCCAGCGACTCTGTCCAAGTGACCCCCACAGTCCAGTGACTCTTCAGTCCAAGTTTGGTGGAGGTAAGTCCTTGCCTCACCTCGCTGGGCTGCATTGCTGGGAACCACCACTTTTGCAGCTACTCCAGCCCCTGTGCACTTCCGGCGGAAATCCTTTGTGCACAGCCAAGCCTGGGTCCACGGCACTCTAACCTGCATTGCACGACTTTCTAAGTTGGTCTCCGGTGACGTGGGACTCCTTTGTGCAACTTCGGCGAGCACCGTTTCACACATCCTCGTAGTGCCTGTTTCTGGCACTTCTCCAGGTGCTACCTGCTTCAGAGAGGGCTCCTTGTCTTGCTTGACGTCCCCTCTCTCTGCTGGTCCAATTTGCGACCTCCTGGTCCCTCCTGGGTCTCATCAGCGTCCAAAAACGCTAACTGCACGATTTGCAGCTAGCAAGGCTTGTTGGCGTTCTTTCGGCGGGAAAACACTTCTGCACAACTTTCCACGGCGAGAGGGATCCGTCTACCAAAGGGGAAGTCTCTAACCCTTTTTGTTCCTGCAGAAACCTCAGCTTCTTCTGTCCAGTAGAAGCTTCTTTGCACCCGCAGCTGGCATGTCCTGGGCATCTGCCCATCTCCGACCTGCTTGTGACTTTTGGACTTGGTCCCCTTGTTCCACAGGTACCCTAGATTGGAAATCCACAGTTGTTGCATTGCTGGTTTGTGTCTTTCCTGCATTATTCCTCTAACACGACTTCTTTGTCCTTAGGGGAACTTTAGTGCACTTTGCACTCACTTTTCAGGGTCTTGGGGAGGGTTATTTTTCTAACTCTCACTATTTTCTAATAGTCCCAGCGACCCTCTACAAGGTCACATAGGTTTGGGGTCCATTCGTGGTTCGCATTCCACTTTTGGAGTATATGGTTTGTGTTGCCCCTATCCCTATGTTTCCCCATTGCATCCTATTGTAACTATACATTGTTTGCACTGTTTTCTAAGACTATACTGCATATTTTTGCTATTGTGTATATATATCTTGTGTATATTTCCTATCCTCTCACTGAGGGTACACTCTAAGATACTTTGGCATATTGTCATAAAAATAAAGTACCTTTATTTTTAGTATAACTGTGTATTGTGTTTTCTTATGATATTGTGCATATGACACTAAGTGGTACTGTAGTAGCTTCACATGTCTCCTAGTTCAGCCTAAGCTGCTCTGCTAAGCTACCATTATCTATCAGCCTAAGCTGCTAGACACCCTATATACTAATAAGGGATAACTGGGCCTGGTGCAAGGTGCAAGTACCCCTTGGTACTCACTACAAGCCAGTCCAGCCTCCTACATTGGTTGTGCAGCGGTGGGATAAGTGCTTTGAGACTACTTACTACTCTTGTCATTGTACTTTTCATAAGAGAAAAATATACAAAACAAGGTCAGTGTATATACACATAGCCAAAAAGTTTTGCATTTCCTCTTTTCACTCTTTTCTAAGTGCTGAAAAGTACTTCTAACTTTCTAAAAAGTTCTAAAAAGTTTAAAAAGTTTTTTTTCTCTGTCTTTCTAAAAGCTCTGACAAACTTTTTATCTTTTACTATACTTTAACTCTCTCTAAAAAATGTCTGGCACAGGCCAAAATGTTGATCTGTCCAAACTTGCATATGATCACCTTAGCTGGAAAGGAGCAAGGAATCTCTGCATAGAGAGAGGTTTGAGTGTAGGGAAGAATCCTTCCTTAGAACTGTTAATTAACATGCTTAGAGTACAGGATAAGGCCATAAGTGCCCAATCTGTTGAAAAAGTAGCTAATGGTTCTCAATCTGATCCGGGGTCTCCCCCAGGAAAAGATTCAGGAAAGAAACTTCCTAGCTTGCCCATTACTAGACAGTCTAGCATAGTTGGTAATCATGATGAGCCACACCATATAAATAGTGTTGTCTCACATCATAGCAAAAGCATTTATTCTCACCATACTGGTAGTGATGTTTCTGTTAGCCAAGCTGTTAGGGTGGCTTCTGTAAGGGACTTGTCTCCTTCTGTCCATTCTCACCATACTTCTGTTTCAAGGCATGTCCCTCCCACCCACCCTGATGACAGATTGTTAGAAAGGGAGCTCAATAGATTGAGAGTGGAACAAACCAGACTGAAGCTCAAGAAGCAACAGCTGGATTTGGATAGACAGACTTTAGAAGTAGAGAAGGAGAGACAGAAACTGGGTTTAGAAACCCATGGTGGCAGCAGCAGTATTCCCCATAGTCATCCTGCAAAAGAGCATGATTCCAGGAATCTGCATAAGATAGTTCCCCCTTATAAGGAGGGGGATGACATTAACAAGTGGTTTGCTGCACTTGAGAGGGCCTGTGTTGTACAGGATGTCCCTCAAAGGCAGTGGGCTGCTATCCTATGGCTATCATTTAGTGGAAAAGGTAGGTATAGGCCCCTTACTGTGAAAGAAAATGATGCAAATAATTTCCAAGTTCTTAAGAATGCACTCCTGGATGGTTATGGCTTAACCACTGAACAGTACAGGATAAAGTTCAGAGAAACCAAAAAGGAGTCTTCACAAGACTGGGTTGATTTCATTGACCATTCAGTGAAGGCCTTGGAGGGGTGGTTACATGGCAGTAAAGTTACTGATTATGACAGCCTGTATAACTTGATCCTGAGAGAGCATATTCTTAATAATTGTGTGTCTGATTTGTTGCACCTTTACTTGGTGGACTCTGATCTGACCTCTCCCCAAGAATTGGGAAAGAAGGCAGACAAATGGGTCAGAACAAGGGTGAACAGAAAAGTTCATACAGGGGGTGACAAAGATGGCAACAAAAAGAAGGATGGTAAGTCTTCTGACAAGGGTGGGGACAAATCTAAAAATGAGTCTTCATCAGGCCCACAAAAACACTCTGGTGGGGGTGGTGGGCCCAAATCCTCTGTTAATCAGAACAAGGAAAAGAAACCATGGTGCTATTTATGTAAAATAAAAGGCCATTGGACAACAGATCCAAGTTGTCCAAAGAAAGGCACCAAGCCTCCTACCACTACAACCCCTACTGCTACACCTAGTGTCCCTACTAATAGCAGTGGTGGTGGGAGCAAACCTACTAATAGCCAATCCAAGGGAGTAGCTGGGCTCACTATTGGTAACTTAGTTGGGGTTGGCCTTGTTAGGGAGGCCACAGAGGCTGTGTTAGTCTCTGAGGGGGCTATTGATTTAGCCACCTTAGTTGCTTGTCCCCTTAATATGGATAAGTACAAGCAGCTACCCCTAATAAATGGTGTTGAGGTTCAGGCCTACAGGGACACTGGTGCCAGTGTGACTATGGTCATAGAGAAACTGGTCCACCCTGAACAACACCTACTTGGTCACCAGTACCAAGTAACCGATGCTCACAACAACACACTTAGCCACCCCATGGCTGTTGTTAATCTCAACTGGGGGGGTTACTGGTCCAAAGAAAGTTGTGGTAGCTTCAGATTTACCTGTAGACTGTCTATTAGGGAATGATTTGGAGACATCAGCTTGGTCAGATGTGGAGTTGGAGGCCCATGCAGCAATGCTGGGCATCCCAGGGCATATTTTTGCTTTGACAAGGGCTCAGGCCAAAAAGCAAAAAGGACAGGGAAGCTTGGATCCTGGAACAATGGACCAAGTGCTCCCTAAAGCTAGGGCTAGTAGAAGCAAACCACTTCCTACTATCCCTCCCTCTACAGTGGATTCAACTTCTGAGGAAGAAGAATTCCCTCCCTGTGCAGAACCTACACCAGAGGAGCTGGAAGCAGACAATGCTGAGCTTTTGGGTGAAGGGGGGCCTGCCAGAGAGGAGCTGAGTGTGGCACAGCAAACCTGTCCCACATTAGAGGGTCTCAGACAGCAAGCTGTCAAACAGGCTAATGGGGATGTCAGTGACTCTCACAGAGTTTACTGGGAGGACAACCTCTTGTACACTGAGCATAGGGATCCTAAACCTGGAGCTGCCAGGAGATTAGTGATTCCTCAGGAGTACAGGAAGTTCCTCCTAACCCTGGCACATGACATTCCCCTAGCTGGACACCTGGGTCAAATGAAAACTTGGGACAGATTGGTTCCATTGTTTCATTGGCCTAGGATGTCTGAGGACACAAAGGAATTTTGTAAGTCCTGTGAAACCTGTCAAGCCAGTGGCAAGACAGGTGGCACCCCAAAGGCACCCCTTATTCCACTGTCTGTGGTTGGGGTTCCCTTTGAAAGGGTAGGGGTTGACATAGTTTGCCCCCTTGACCCTCCTACTGCTTCAGGCAATAGATTTATCTTGGTGGTAGTGGACCATGCCACAAGATATCCTGAAGCTATTCCTTTAAGGACCACTACAGCACCTGCAGTGGCAAAGGCCCTCCTGGGAATATTTTCCAGGGTGGGCTTCCCAAAGGAAGTAGTATCAGACAGGGGAAGCAATTTCATGTCTGCATACTTAAAGGCCATGTGGAAGGAGTGTGGTGTAACGTACAAGTTCACAACACCCTATCATCCACAAACAAATGGACTGGTGGAGAGATTTAATAAAACTCTCAAAGGCATGATTATGGGTCTCCCTGAAAAACTCCGCAGGAGATGGGATATCCTTCTACCATGCCTCCTTTTTGCCTACAGGGAGGTACCCCAGAAAGGAGTGGGCTTCAGCCCCTTTGAACTTCTTTTTGGACACCCTGTTAGGGGTCCACTCACACTTGTAAAGGAGGGCTGGGAACAACCTTTAAAAGCTCCTAAGCAGGATATTGTGGATTATGTACTTGGCCTCAGATCAAGGATGGTTGAGTACATGAAAAAGGCCAGTAAAAACCTTCAGGCCAGCCAAGAGCTCCAGAAGCAATGGCATGATCAGAAGGCTGTTTTGGTTCAGTACCAACCAGGGCAGAAAGTGTGGGTCTTGGAGCCTGTGGCCCCAAGAGCACTCCAAGATAAATGGAGTGGTCCCCACACAATTGTTGAAAAGAAGGGAGAAGTCACCTATTTAGTTGACTTAGGCACTGCCAGGAGTCCCCTTAGGGTGCTCCATGTCAACCGCCTGAAACCCTACTATGACAGGGCTGATCTCACCCTGCTCATGGCAACTGATGAGGGACAGGAAGAAGACAGTGATCCTCTACCTGATCTCTTCTCTTCCACAGAACAAGATGCTCTTGTGGAAGGTGTAGTTTTGGCTGATTGTCTTACTGCTGAGCAGAAAGATAATTGCATAAATCTCCTAGATCAATTCGCTGAACTCTTCTCTACTGTGCCAGGTACCACTTCTTGGTGTGAGCACACTATAGATACTGGAGACAGTTTACCTGTCAAAAGTAAGATCTATAGGCAGCCTGACCATGTCAGGGACTGCATAAAGCAAGAGGTCCAGAAAATGTTAGAACTAGGAGTGGTTGAGCACTCTGACAGTCCATGGGCTTCTCCTGTGGTACTGGTACCAAAACCCCATTCCAAAGATGGAAAGAAGGAAATGCGGTTTTGTGTAGACTATAGAGGTCTCAACTTGGTAACCAAAACTGATGCTCACCCTATACCCAGGGCAGATGAGCTCATAGATACACTGGCATCTGCCAAGTATCTAAGCACTTTTGACTTGACTGCAGGGTATTGGCAGATCAAATTGTCAGAAGATGCTAAACCTAAGACTGCATTTTCAACCATTGGAGGACATTACCAGTTTACTGTAATGCCTTTTGGTTTGAAAAATGCACCTGCCACTTTTCAGAGGTTGGTGAACACAGTCCTGCAAGGGCTGGAAGCTTTCAGTGCAGCATATTTGGACGATATAGCTGTCTTTAGCTCCAGCAGGGATGATCACCTGGTCCACCTATGGAAAGTTTTGGAGGCCCTGCAAAAGGCAGGCCTCACTATCAAGGCTTCAAAGTGCCAGATAGGGCAGGGTAAGGTGGTTTATCTGGGACACCTTGTTGGTGGGGAACAGATTGCACCACTACAGGGGAAAATCCAAACAATTATTGATTGGGTTCCCCCTACCACTCAGACTCAGGTGAGAGCCTTCCTAGGCCTCACTGGGTATTACAGGAGGTTCATTAAGAACTATGGCTCCATTGCAGCCCCTCTTAATGACCTCACATCCAAGAAAATGCCTAAAAAGGTATTATGGACAGCAAACTGTCAGAAAGCTTTTGAGGAGCTGAAGCAGGCCATGTGCTCTGCACCTGTCCGGAAAAGCCCTTGTTACTCTAAAAAATTCTATGTCCAAACTGATGCATCTGAATTAGGAGTAGGGGCAGTCTTATCACAACTTAATTCTGAGGGCCAGGATCAACCTGTTGCTTTTATTAGTAGGAGGTTGACCCCTAGAGAAAAGCGTTGGTCTGCCATTGAGAGGGAGGCCTTTGCTGTGGTCTGGGCTCTGAAGAAGTTGAGGCCATACCTGTTTGGCACTCACTTCATTGTTCAGACAGACCACAAACCTCTACTTTGGCTAAAACAAATGAAAGGTGAAAATCCTAAATTGTTGAGGTGGTCCATATCCCTACAGGGAATGGACTATACAGTGGAACATAGACCTGGGAGTAGCCACTCCAATGCAGATGGACTCTCCAGATATTTCCACTTAGACAATGAAGACTCATCAGGTCATGGCTAGTCTTATTGTCCTTCGTTTGGGGGGGGGGGTTGTGTAGGAAAGTACCATCTTGCCTGGCATGTTACCCCCATTTTTCACTGTATATATGTTGTTTTAGTTGTATGTGTCACTGGGACCCTGGTAACCCAGGGCCCCAGTGCTCATAAGTGTGCCTGAATGTGTTACCTGTGTAGTGACTAACTGTCTCACTGAGGCTCTGCTAATCAGAACCTCAGTGGTTATGCTCTCTCATTTCTTTCCAAATTGTCACTGACAGGCTAGTGACCATTTTTACCAATTTACATTGGCTTACTGGAACACCCTTATAATTCCCTAGTATATGGTACAGAGGTACCCAGGGTATTGGGGTTCCAGGAGATCCCTATGGGCTGCAGCATTTCTTTTGCCACCCATAGGGAGCTCTGACAATTCTTACACAGGCCTGCCACTGCAGCCTGAGTGAAATAACGTCCACGTTATTTCACAGCCATTTTACACTGCACTTAAGTAACTTATAAGTCACCTATATGTCTAATCTTTACCTGGTAAAGGTTAGGTGCAAAGTTACTTAGTGTGAGGGCACCCTGGCACTAGCCAAGGTGCCCCCACATTGTTCAGAGCCAATTCCCTGAACTTTGTGAGTGCGGGGACACCATTACACGCGTGCACTACATATAGGTCACTACCTATATGTAGCTTCACAATGGTAACTCCGAATATGGCCATGTAACATGTCTAAGATCATGGAATTGCCCCCTCTATGCCATCCTGGCATTGTTGGTACAATTCCATGATCCCAGTGGTCTGTAGCACAGACCCTGGTACTGCCAAACTGCCCTTCCTGGGGTTTCACTGCAGCTGCTGCCAACCCCTCAGACAGGCATCTGCCCTCCTGGGGTCCAGCCAGGCCTGGCCCAGGATGGCAGAACAAAGAACTTCCTCTGAGAGAGGGTGTGACACCCTCTCCCTTTGGAAAATGGTGTGAAGGCAGGGGAGGAGTAGCCTCCCCCAGCCTCTGGAAATGCTTTGTTGGGCACAGATGTGCCCAATTCTGCATACGCCAGTCTACACCGGTTCAGGGACCCCTTAGCCCCTGCTCTGGCGTGAAACTGGACAAAGGAAAGGGGAGTGACCACTCCCCTGACCTGCACCTCCCCTGGGAGGTGTCCAGAGCTCCTCCAGTGTGCTCCAGACCTCTGCCATCTTGGAAACAGAGGTGCTGCTGGCACACTGGACTGCTCTGAGTGGCCAGTGCCACCAGGTGACGTCAGAGACTCCTTGTGATAGGCTCCTTCAGGTGTTGCTAGCCTATCCTCTCTCCTAGGTAGCCAAACCCTCTTTTCTGGCTATTTAGGGTCTCTGTCTCTGGGGAAACTTTAGATAACGAATGCAAGAGCTCATCCGAGTTCCTCTGCATCTCTCTCTTCACCTTCTGCCAAGGAATCGACTGCTGAACCCGCTGGAAGCCTGCAAACCTGCAACATAGTAGCAAAGACGACTACTGCAACTCTGTAACGCTGATCCTGCCACCTTCTCGACTGTTTACCTGCTTGTGCATGCTGTGGGGGTAGTCTGCCTCCTCTCTGCACCAGAAGCTCCGAAGAAATCTCCCGTGGGTCGACGGAATCTTCCCCCTGCAACCGCAGGCACCAAAAAGCTGCATTACCGGTCCCTTGGGTCTCCTCTAAGCATGACGAGCGAGGTCCCTCGAATCCAGCGACTCTGTCCAAGTGACCCCCACAGGCCAGTGACTCTTCAGTCCAAGTTTGGTGGAGGTAAGTCCTTGCCTCACCTCGCTGGGCTGCATTGCTGGGAACCGCGACTTTTGCAGCTACTCCGGCCCCTGTGCACTTCCGGCGGAAATCCTTTGTGCACAGCCAAGCCTGGGTCCACGGCACTCTAACCTGCATTGCACGACTTTCTAAGTTGGTCTCCGGCGACGTGGGACTCCTTTGTGCAACTTCGGCGAGCACCGTTTCACGCATCCTCGTAGTGCCTGTTTCTGGCACTTCTCCGGATGCTACCTGCTTCAGAGAGGGCTGCTTGTCTTGCTCGACGTCTCCTCTCTCTGCTGGTCCAATTTGCGACCTCCTGGTCCCTCCTGGGCCTCAGCAGTGTCCAAAAACGCTAACCGCACGATTTGCAGCTAGCAAGGCTTATTGGCGTTCTTTCGGCGGGAAACAACTTCTGCACGACTCTCCACGGCGAGCGGGATCCGTCCACTAAAGGGGAAGTCTCTAGCCCTTTTCGTTCCTGCAGAAACCTCAGCTTCTTCTGTCCAATAGAAGCTTCTTTGCACCCGCAGCTGGCATTTCCTGGGCATCTGCCCATCTCCGACTTGCTTGTGACTTTTGGACTTGGTTCCCTTGTTCCACAGGTACCCTAGATTGGAAATCCACAGTTGTTGCATTGCTGGTTTGTGTCTTTCCTACATTATTCCTCTAACACGACTTCTTTGTCCTTAGGGGAACTTTAGTGCACTTTGCACTCACTTTTCAGGGTCTTGGGGAGGGTTATTTTTCTAACTCTCACTATTTTCTAATAGTCCCAGCGACCCTCTACAAGGTCACATAGGTTTGGGGTCCATTCGTGGTTCGCATTCCACTTTTGGAGTATATGGTTTGTGTTGCCCCTATCCCTATGTTTCCCCATTGCATCCTATTGTAACTATACATTGTTTGCACTGTTTTCTAAGACTATACTGCATATTTTTGCTATTGTGTATATATATCTTGTGTATATTTCCTATCCTTTCACTGAGGGTACACTCTAAGATACTTTGGCATATTGTCATAAAAATAAAGTACCTTTATTTTTAGTATAACTGTGTATTGTGTTTTCTTATGATATTGTGCATATGACACTAAGTGGTACTGTAGTAGCTTCACACGTCTCCTAGTTCAGCCTAAGCTGCTCTGCTAAGCTACCATTATCTATCAGCCTAAGCTGCTAGACACCCTATACACTAATAAGGGATAACTGGGCCTGGTGCAAGGTGCAAGTACCCCTTGGTACTCACTACAAGCCAGTCCAGCCTCCTACACATCCCTCCCAAAATAACCACACACTTATAAAAAGTAGTCACTAAAAATGCCACATAATCACAGTACTTAGACAAAGGCCCTGGATTAGCCCTCGGATCAGAGATGATGTTGTAGCATGGGGTGTATAATGGTGATCATCTCCAGGAAACACTCCACATGCGGGAGGAGAAGAAGACAGTTTTGTTACTGGCAGGGAGGGAGACTCTCAACAGCGCAAACCACCAGGCAGGACAAGGAATGATCCGGCACCTGGCAACTACCCAACCATTTCAGAACCTACCGAGAGCTCTACACCAACGTAGGTCAAGAGCACAGATTACATATTACATCGTGAGTAAACAAAACATGTGGAACACAAAACCCTCAATACTATCACCCCCTTACTTATACACAATAAAACAAATGAAGAGTGCATAAAAGGAAAATTAGGATATTACATACTCCTGTAGTCTGGCAGGAAGTTTTACAATACATGAACTACGAGTGCCAACTAGCCCGCAAACACCCACAGTATCACCACAAGTAGAAGTGCTCAAATCATCGGCCATTGGCCTATTCAGACCATCTGTGGGTTTTGGAAACATCGTTGTTACTAGAAAGATCCGTAGCCTACATGGAATCAAGTAATCCATTCTTGGCACAAGTGTGAAAATAAATTTCTGCTTGGGAGTTCAGTATCGGACCTACACTATCCTTGTTCCACCAGCCTTTGCCATGTAAGCAACACCAGGCTTTCTTCATCTTGACAACTTTGACTGGTAAAGAAAATTTAGAGCATCCCTTACCAACTCTAAATGGTTTCTTGATTAAAACCCAATCATTCACATTGACATCAATATTCTTCGCATTCTTTCTGCATAGTTTCTCTTTTGTACATCTAGTTTCCACAAGACTCTCTCATTGGCATCCTTTTTCATCTTTCTCAAATGTCTGCTTACCACCAGACGTATTCCATAACCATTCTGCTATCAATTTATTTCTGGCTTCTCTTCCCCTTAGTACTTTAAAAGGTATAATACCTGTAATAGAATGCAGAGTGGTTACATATGCCTAAAGCTTTTCCTCCAGAAAAGAAAAGCCAACAATATTAGCAGCAATGGCAGTTTGTATGCCCTCTTTCAATGTATGGTTAGCCCTCTCAACAAGGCCATTTGACGAAGGACTGTATAGTGCCATTTGTGAATGTTTTAAGTCAAAATGTTTAAAAATTCCCTCATCTCTGTGGACACAAAATGCATGCCATTATCAGTCACTATATTCTGTGGTGAGCTCTCAATAAGGAATACCCTTTCAAGAAAAGCAATTGCTGCCATGGTGTTTGGTGACTCTACAAAAGAGTGGTAAATCTACTTATAAAAATAGGCTTTTGGGTTAATATCAGGTGGAGTTAGACTCATAGACTCTGGTCCAGGCATGGCTCCTCCTCTTGGGCAGAGAAGCGTTGCCCCCCGCCAGCAGCAGCTGCTCCAAACCTTTTACCAAAAAACGAAAAAAACTATGTTTATTATCGTTTTTTGGTAAACGGGTCAGGGCCAAAGGCTGTGAAGAGCCATGATCGGGAGTGCACAGCACTCCCCCTCACTGCGCATGTATGTTTGGCCGGCCATCTTGGGCCAGCCAAACACACATGCGCAGTAGGCTCTCTCAAGCCCGGCACTGTGTTGCAAGCTGGTGACAGCAGGCGCAGGCTCCAGTCTGCCTGGGAGTGCCCTGGCTGGGTGCTTCCAGCCAATCCTGAAGCTGCTCTGAGCAGCATCAGGATTGGCCGCAGGGCAGGCTGGAAGCCTGTGCCTGCAGCCTGGTTAGACAGTAGAGGAGCAGTGTGGTAATGGCGGCAGCAACGATTCAGGTGAGTTTTCTTTTATTATTAATTCCCCCCCACAGCCGCGTGTGCCATTCAATGAAGAACTGTATAGTGCCACTTGTGAATGTCTTAAGTCAAAATTGTTTAAAAATTCCCTCATCTCTATGGACACAAAATGCATGCCGTTATCAGTCACTGTGTTCAGTGGTGAACTCTCAATAAGAAATACCCTTTCAAGAAAGGCAATTGCTGTTATGGTGTTTGGTGACTCTATGAAAGAGTAGTAAATCCACTTATAAAAATAGACTATTAGAACTATCCACCCACTGACCAAAGACAGCACCAATCTCTTTAAGGCTGAAATCGACTGTGATGACAAAGTTTGGTCTGTGATGTGACCGAGGGCCACATTGATGGCAACCGGGTGGGTGTTGAGTGTTGGTGGTAAGGTGGGTGTAAGGGAAGCAAAGCATATACATCTAGTGTCTGAATTGTACAATCTGAAAGCATAGAATTGTGAATAACTTACCTAATCAACTTGTGTGAACCTAGGCAAATGTTTATTTCACTGGTTAGCAGAGATAAAGTGGACAGAGTAAAAAGGGCACTGAAGCACTAAAATTGTCGGACACTGGCATCAGATTGGAGATGTCCACACTCAGGTCCTTGATAGACCGAACAACTTAACACCTCAATTGCTCTAGCAGGGATGCTGGAAGGCATTGGTGGCATCAGGGACAGTGTACCTTGGTGGGTGTGCCCACCTTGGTTGGCAAAAGAGACATAGCACAGAGATGGAGGTGTGCCCACCCCCAGTGCTGAATGGCAGAGGGGCTTTGGCTAGTGCGCTCACCAGGAGGAACCCAATTACAGTGCCGGGGGTGCACCCAAAAACATGCTAGATTCTGGGGCAAATAGTGACAGTACTATGGGCTGGGGCTAAGAGCCTTGGACACACAACTGACTGATGTGAGAAGACTGTAATATGTATATACTAACCTGCATTTCTGTAGGATGCTGGGACGTTCTCTTTTGTCTTCCCTGTGCAAAATCATTAAAGTTATTTATAAAAAAATTAAGAGGCTAGTGCAAATATAGAGTTCAGCAAAAGTTGATAAATCGGGTGTGAAAAGGCAGATTTCCTACAACAGAAAATTTGTGTCATTGAATGCATACTAAAATGAAAATAACTTCATGAAGAAAGTATCAAATGAACACAATAAGGTATAGTGTGAAATAGAAGAAGTCAGATAAAGGCCATTTCAAAATCAATTTACAACAGCAGGGGACAAGACCTGATAAAGCTGAAATGTGCCCTGTGCTCACATAAAAAGCAAGAGCTGGTAGAAAATGACTTGCTAACACAGCAGGCTCTAAACACAAAGTCATCACTAATGTAATAATATTGTGAAAACAAAACCACTGGCTCGGAAGTGAACTACCTTGTGTGTGGATATGATCCTTGTGAAAGAGTAAAAAGAAGAGAAAGTGAGGTTAGGCAGTGGTTGAAGTAGGCTGACCCATTGCCCTATGCTGTATGTTATATACGGCGGAAGCAGATTGTGAATGACATGGCAACAGGCCAATGTATGAAGTAAGCTAGTTGAAAGCTGCCAATCCACATCATTTTATTAAAATCAAAAGACCTTGGCTAACGCAAGACCTAAATAGATGGTGCTTTTCCTCATTCTCATGCAAATGTTGATCATTTCAATCTCTCCTGTCCTTGGCTGTTAGAGAGGTGGAATGGGGCAGGGGTGAAGATGTGGATCAGCTCTCCTCAATACAGTAACAAGCACTCTATGCCACTGTTGCATTGTCAAAGAGCATCAGGTAACGGGGTTCCACAACAGAAACGTATTGGTGCCTTTCCATCGATAAAGCCTCCTAGAAGAGTCCCTCACAGCCCCATGAGCTCATACTGTTGCACAACTCACAGAGTCCACATTCTGTCTGCACAGGGCAGGTTGAAATGGAGGGGGAACGGAGGAGGAAGTCATATTGTTTGGAAGAAACCAATGGAATGAAACGGGGATGTGCAAAAATGTAGGACTGGGCGGAATGTTTAATTCTGCCGGCGGAATCAGAGGAATTTACTAATTTCGCATCAATCTTGTAATACAGAATTACTTATAAAGGGATTAATCTGCAGTAATCTAAGGGCCTGATTTACAGGTTGGCGGATGGTTTACTCCATCACAAATGTCATGAATATTCCGTACGCCGCATTACAATTTCCATAGGATATAATGGAATTGTAATACGCGGCTGGTATCTGTCACGTTTTTGACAGAGTAACCGTATCTGCCAAACTAAACCAGGCCCTAGGTTTCTAAAAAGAGCTGGAAGAGGGAGCAGACACTCTATGTTTAAAAATCACTGCAGATTAAAGTTTAATCTGCAGTGGTTTTGAAAGATAGAGGGACTGCTCTCACTTGTGGCACCCTTTAAATACTACTGCAGTGTGTATATCTCAGCATCCTTACAAACTCCGCAGTATTCACTGCATAGTATGTAAGGGCACTGAGGGCTATGCACTGCAGAGTGAAAGTTTTAAAACCACTGCATACCACTCAGCACCTGCACCTTTACATATTCTGCAGTGACCACTGCAGAGTATGTAAGGGCACAGAGGGGTACTTCGTTGCACTATTTTCAGAGCACAAAATGCATCCTTGTATCCCATTTTGGACATGTGTGCATTTTGCGCTAAGAAAATAGTGCAAAATGCCCATTCTTCCCAGTGGTGGAATTCCGTGGAATCTCATGGAATTTTAATGTAATTCCGCAGAATCAAATTGCCCCAATTCTGTCCACCCTTACAAAAAGGAAGGTGCAAAATATTTGTTCCTATACAGGGAGCTGGGATCCCTCTCGGTTATATGTGACTGGATATGCACACAATGTACTGATGCTATCCAGGAAGAGTCCCCGAGGAGTGGGTCTCAGATATTTTTGTTCTTGGGTGATTGTCCACAGATGCATGACATTTCACCCCCTCCTAGAGGAACTCCTGCATTGTATCCGCTTAGTTCACTCAACCATGAATAATTCCACTACTCGCGTCGGGACATACATACGTGACACTCTTGTTGGTGTAAAAGGTCATTTTATTAGAACAGGATTTAAACACAAACAAATACTTTAAAACCTTTAACTGTATATCTTTTAAGGCAGACTTTAACTTTTACAAAACTCCCTCGCCTTCATTTTCTCCTCAAATGTCTCCCGTCAATTTTCCTGCCGTATATGCTCCCCTATTCCGCCCATGCCTTCCTTGCCTGTAGCCTACCCCTCCCCGCTCTGATGTTTCACCTCCTTGTTTTCCCCCTGGAAGGGTGGACAAGCCCGCACCTGGCTCTCCACCCTCCCCCATCTCCTGCTATCTCTTTAAAGCTCACCTGTCCTAAATGACTGTTGCCCCCCCTACCTGACCTAACTTAATATACCTAACCGAAAAACCCTTCCTCCCCCTGCCTTCCTAGCTGGGTGGGTGGGTGGTACCTAAAACAAATCTCCTACCCTCCTAGTCGGCGCGCAAAAGGGCCGACCCCACCCTCCACCCCCCTTATAAATCTAAATCAAAACCCCGCCCCTACTTACCTCCTGTCCTATCAGTCGCCTTGCGCGCCACTTCCCCTGTCCCGAATCAACCCGCGGAGAGACTAGACTGCGTCTCTCTGTCCGCGGGTCCCCTCATCGGGACATACATACGTGACACTCTTGTTGGTGTAAAAGGTCATTTTATTAGAACAGGATTTAAACACAAACAAATACTTTAAAACCTTTAACTGTATATCTTTTAAGGCAGACTTTAACTTTTACAAAACTCCCTCACCTTCATTTTCTCCTCAAATGTCTCCCATCAATTTTCCTGCCGTATATGCTCCCCTATTCCGCCCATGCCTTCCTTGCCTGTAGCCTACCCCTCCCCGCTCTGATGTTTCACCTCCTTGTTTTCCCCCTGGAAGGGTGGACAAGCCCGCACCTGGCTCTCCACCCTCCCCCATCTCCTGCCAACCAGAGAAACCCGTGAGGCGTTTCACTGCCCCACCCCCCTTTATTTCCGGGTACACAAATTTGTACCCCATGCGCCTTCCAGCATCAGTCTCAACTCTGTGATATAATATACCATACCATACTGAGATAGATGGACCCCATCGTCTCGAAACAAAACTTGTTCTTGTTCTTTTATGTCCCCATGTCTCAAAACTTTAATCCCCTGGGCCCAACAGAAAACTCTCATAGCTCTGTTCAATTTTTTCCGAGCCCGCTCTATGGCTCCATTAATGATCGCCCCTCTCCATACCCTTCTCGGCACAAATTCCGTCCATATCAAGCATGTTCCATATAGTTTCTGTTTTAACAGTTCCAAATCCCTCTGCATCAATTGAATCAAGGTGAGCCCGATAGCTTCACCAGGTCATTCTCCCCCAGATGTATCAATAACAAATCTGGGTATCCCCACTGAGGCAAGTTACTCGTGATGAATGGAAGCAGGCTCCCCCACCTCATACCGCTCTTGCCCCACCAACGCACTTCATGGCTTCTGCTGGGCAGTCCCAATGATCTGCCGTAAACCTGCTTCTCTGCAAATTTCGCTGCCCAGTGCACAAACAAATGGCCGACCAACCATGTCGTCATCTTTCCCGCCTCCGGCCCGGCCACACAGCCTGTAAAGAAAAAACATTGTAACAAATGCCTGAAAAACACAACCCCCCCCCCACCCCTTTCTCTTTCTTCTATCTGCTCCGTGTTTTTCAAGGCCTAACATATCTCTCAGAGCACCTAGACTTCCATCTCCCTATAGCCTTGATCTTTGCCCAGTCCCATCCCAAATGTGCTGCCTCCGTTGCCGCGCCAATCCTAAATGAGTGTGTTCCGTAGTCACCTGCGCGTCGCCCTATCCTTCCTAAGGCCATCCTCATGACCTGTAGAAGTTGATAACTCGTTAGCTTCTTCCCTGACGCATGTATGAAAACCCCTGTTTCACCTGCCCCTGGCCATCTCTCTTTGAAATTGACCCATTCCTCGACCGGGAAAGCTAACTCCACACCCCCTTTTTTCAACCATATCCACTTGCCTTTCCCCAGCTGGTCAGTTTTTGACCGTCGTAGCCATATCCCCAACCTGTCCTTATGCACGCATACCTCTTTTCTTCGTACCCCGATTTCTTTCCCCACCCCCAACAACTCTGATACTCTAAATGCGCCAAAAAACATCCACAACATACATAGCCTAAATAAACTCGCCTCGTAGTCATCCCTACAACAAACTGGTAGCACCTGTACCATCTCTACTAACAATTCGAACGTAATGGGTTCCCTTGCTGGCTTGTCACCGCTCGCTCTAACCCTGCTCCATCCCTTCAGCATTTTTCCCAATAGATCGTTGCGCGCTGGGTCATAACCGAAAAACAATTTGCCATAAAAAGACACACCAGCCAATTTCCCGCCAATTGTGGCTGGAGATAAACCCTCCCCGATCAGAAACAGCACGAAGCGTCTAGTCCTGGCTTCCAACATTGGCAGGCTTTGTGCCCAAAAATTGCCCCAAAACTGTTCAAAAGATTGAAACTCCAACCATGCCATTCTGTAATTACGCCGCGTGGATACTGCTAATGACATCTCCACCAGCCCTGTGATCATCATGCCCCCCATTCCCAGATGTCTGCCGGGACCGCAGTCTTGATCTGATCCGCTGCAGGTGCCAATTCGCAGAAACGCCGCCACTGTGAACGAGATAGTGAGTCTGCAATCTCGTTGTAAATCCCTGGTATATGCGCAGCTTTAAAAATAACGTTCAGAGACAGGCATAACAACATGAACTGGCGCAACAAGCGCAAAACTCTGAGGTCCCTTGCTCTCTGTTTATTGACTAGTTCTACCACTGCCATATTGTCTATCTGAAAAATCACTGTCCTGTTAGCTAATTCTTGTCCCCACACCGCCAGCGCAACTAAAAGGGGAAAAAAATCCAAAAACGCAATGCTTCTTCCTTGCTGCATCCAAGACGCCGGCCATGTCTCCGCGCACCACCTCCCGTCCCAATACAAACCAAAACCTGATGCACCTGCCGCGTCTGAAAATATTTGTACTTGCCATACCGTGTCTGACTCCCCAAAAGACATCGGCACTCCATTGAAATGTCTCAGAAAAATCTCCCATACTCTAATGTCCTCTCGTAACGTCAATGATACTCTTATCCTGTGGTGTGGAAGTACAGCACCTGACATGGAAAGTCCCAAACGCCTACAAAAAGTTCTACCTCCCCTAACTACTCTGCACGCGAAATTAAGGTAGCCTAATAGCCTCTGAGCCGTTCTCAGGTCCATTTTATGCAAGGCGCGTACCTCCGCTAGGCACACCAGCATTTCTCCCACCTTTGCCGCTGGCAAACGGGCGACCAGGTCTTTCGTATCCAGTTCAATGCCCAAAAAGGTTAAAATCAGCACGGGGCCCTCCGTTTTTTCTGGAGCCAAAGGCACACCTGCCTGTTGTGTCATTCTCTGGAAAGCATCCAGAGCCCGCCCACACGCCCCTGATGCCGCTGGCCCCACGAATAGGAAATCATCTAGGTAATGCGTCACCCACCTATGTCTGCTCGCCCTTACAAAAACCCATTGTAAAAATGTGCTGAAAGTCTCGAAAAGAGCACATGATATCGAGCAGCCCATGGGCAGCACCCTGTCCACGTATATGTTGCCGTCCAGCTGCATGCCCAAGAGGTCGAAATCTGCTGGATGAATAGGGAGCAGTCTAAAAGCTGATTGAATGTCACATTTTGCCAATTCCGCCATCCTGCCACATTTTAGGACCAGCTTTATCGCATCATCAACTGACGCGTAAATTACTTTAGAATCCTCTTGGGCAATAAAGTCATTGACAGACGTCCCTTCCGGCCAAGACAAATGATGAATCAACCGGAACTCCCCCTGTGCTTTTTTGGGTACCACTCCCAAGGGGGATATCATCAGGGTGTCACTTGGCCACCTGGAGAATGGGCCTGCTATTCTGCCTAACGATACTTCTTTCGCCAATTTTTCCCGTACTATCTGCGGGCGTTCTTTTGCTGACCGCAAATTGTCAGCCCATCTCCGTTGCCTAGGGCCCTGATAACCTATTCTAAAACCTTCTCTAAAACCCCATTCGAGTAGACGCGCTTTTTCCATGTCTGGGTAACTATGTAACCATGGTAAAAGGAATTCCAGTCTAACTGGTGTAGGCCCCTTTATGCGCAGGAGTGCCATGTCCCCCTCTCCCTCTGGCGGCCCTCCACTGTTCAGCTGGGCTGGACAAAGAGAAACATTGGGTGACTGGGTGACGGCCCCCGCACTTGGAGCAGTCGTGCTTGAACCTGCATTGTGCCCTGGAACAAAAACCTTTGTTAAAGTTCCAACAAGCCCCTGCCGTTGTCCCTGCTGTCTTAGTGGTATTGCCTGCCCCTCCCTGGGTGGGGCGAGCTTGAAAGGGCTTGTAAGTAACTGGCAGGCCACTCGCAGTGTGAGTGGACGCCGCTGTCTGTGCCAATGCCATCCATTGCATCCACAATTCGGGGTCCACGTCACCCCATGTTTTTTCCGGATTGACACTCACCCGGGCCCTGAATTCCTCATCGTAACTGAGCCATGCGAAACCTCCAAAATGCATTTGGGCCTTCCTAATTATATCCATGTACTTAAAAAGTGCAATGGCCCTGTCCGGGTATTTCTCGCAGTATATACTGGCGAATATCAGAAAGGCCGATGTCCAGTTGTCCATTGTTATCGGTACCCGAGGCCTACGTGCTAATTCCCATTCTTCTTCTTTGGACCCCTCCTTTGCCTGTATGTCCCTGTGTAACAGTTTAAACACATCCACATATTCGTGTTTCCATATCTTGTTTTTAGTTTTCTCGGCCACATGCGAGCCTAGTGGCATGGCTAAACCCATGTACGGCAATCTCTTCCTGTGCCCTCCCCCTTCCTTGTCATCTCCCGTCTTTTCTCCTGTATCCCCTTTCCCTGTTGGGTCCGTCCCACTCGTGGCGGTGCTTTCCTTATCTTTGTTCTCTACAGTCCTCTGGATGTCACTGTCACCTGCCTTCTCTAAAACTGACCCGTCTCCCACCCCAATGGACCTTCTCGTGTTAGCCTCTTTAGTTAACCCACTCCCTTCGCCCCACACTGACCACCAATTCTTACCTCCAGCGGTGTCTCCCAGACTCCTTGGTATTCTCTTTAGGCTTCTGCCACGCGGCGTAAGTTGCCGAACACCAGTGGGGCCTTCCAACGGAGCTGTAACCTGCAAAACAGAGCACGAAGAAGAGGTTGCGCCGCTCTTGCGCCCTCGCCCCCCACCCTTTTTCACAGCGCTCACCTCCCAATCGTGTATTTCGCCATCCTCCCATTCATCCCCTTCCTCCTCATAATCCAATTCCAAATCATCTTCGCCTTCCCAATGGCCTTTGCTTTGACCCACGTCTCTCACATTGGTTGAGGCACTCTCGTTTGCCTCCCTGCCCGCAAAAAGCGTGTCCTCCTGACGTTGACCTCGGTCCCTCGGTGTGGAGAAGGCCGCCGTAGACCCCTCCAGTGCTTCGTGCCAACGCGTTTGGGCCATCTTGCGCCCAGTCGGCATGCACCTCCTCTTGCCAACCTCTGTCGTTAGCATCGCTGCCTTGCTGTCCCTGTGACCGTCTGCGTCACCGGGCTTCCCCTCGCCGACTAACCCTTCGGCCGCTCTAGCCTCCTGACCCCGTTCACCTCTTACCTGCGGCACCCATACCCAGGTTCCTTTCTCTTGTCCTGGCTGCCGCATACCTGGTTGCCCGCTGGCCTCTCTAGTTTTATGAGTTGTCTCACTGTGGGCGCTCGCCTCTTCCCTGTCTTTGCACAGCTGTGCCCACCTGGCCTCCGTCTCCAATACCGCCCTGCGCTGCTCCCTGATTCTGGCCTCTATATCCCAGGTATCTGCCTGGTCCCAGTTCCCCTGTGTGGGTGAACTCTGGCTCGCCACGACCCTTGGTTCCTGTGGTGACTTAACTTTCCCCCCCCTGGCCTGGCGGGGCACCGTCTTGGCCCTCCCCGGCCCTCCCCTGTTTTTCCCGGCATACTTGCCTCTTTTCTTTACTGGCGCCTCGAAACAACCTGTGTTGGGGGCCTCCCCTCTGTGATAAGACAAGTCTAGGGGGGCGCAAACCCCGCTAGTCCCCGGTATGGGCTGCTCTATCTCGCTGCCTTGCCCTACAAAACCGCCCCCCCCGCCGCCTGCCCGCCCGGGCCTGCGGGGTCGAAATCTGCCTGTGCGCAGTCTGTGCCTTTAGCCTGGAAAGGTTGTGTCCCCTCGCCGAACATCAGCGGGCTCTGTGCACCGTGAAGTGATTGTTCCGACGTGCCCTGTCCGGGGGGTATATCCCCTTCATCTTTTTCCCCCTCAGATTCCTGAGACTCACAGGCCGCAACTGCGGCCGCGACCCTGCCAGATGCCGCCCTGGTGGGGCGTGCCATCCCAACCCAAGCCTGGTCTAAAACCCCTGGTCTGAGCAGATCTGCCATGCCTGCCTCGCCGAGTACGCGCAGCGCGGCCCTGACTGCCTCTGCGTCGTGGCCTGTGGCCATTCCGACACCCGACCCGGCCCCAATTCGTTCTAATATGGTCCTGTCCGGGCTTCCACGGGCTCTGGGTGGGATATATGTGGGCTACTATATATATCCTAGGTGTGTGTTTTATAGCTGTTTTTATTTATTTCTTAAATTTAATATAATATATATATATATATATTTTTTTTTTTTTGCCTGTCCTGCCCTGGCACACGGGCTCAAATGCTGCCCTTGTGGCCCCTTGCTTGTGGGGGGGTGGCAATGGGGCCTAAATCTAAATTTTCCACAAACTTGAAATAATATATATATATATATTTTTTTTTGTGCCCTCGCCGCCCTGTGCTCCTGGCTGCCTGTTCTGAGGGCCCTCTACTAGGTTGTGGGGCGCTGTTGTCTCTGCTGGGCCTGCCGCAGCTGGCCCTCTACAACGCGGCCTTCCGCTGTTGCCTTCGGGCCAGGGGGCCGTCTCGTGCCAGCGCGCGCGCTTTCCGCGCGCTGAAAATTAGCAAAAATTGCCCGAGGGCCCGCTCCCTCCGGTGTCTAGCTGCTTATGCCAGCCCCAAAGGGGTGGCTTTCCCCACCTCCCGGCTTTGCCAGAAAACGCCGTGTACTTTTGCCCGCGGGACCGCCCCCCCCCTATCCCGGTGTTCCTGACTGTCCGGCCGCATCTCGGTTCCCCGGCAACCGGGTAAAAACCACTACACTATTCTGGGCCTAACTGCCTAACAATGAAAAAAACCCTTGTCTTACCTAAAACAAATCTCCTACCCTCCTAGTCGG
Organism: Pleurodeles waltl; assembly: GCF_031143425.1. Lineage (NCBI taxonomy): Eukaryota > Metazoa > Chordata > Amphibia > Caudata > Salamandridae > Pleurodeles > Pleurodeles waltl. Next base: position 63,459,772 of record NC_090442.1, on the reverse strand, counting down.
CGCGCAAAAGGGCCGACCCCACCCTCCACCCCCTTATAAACCTAAATCAAAACCCCGCCCCTACTTACCTCCTGTCCTATCAGGCGCCTTGCGCGCCACTTCCCCTGTCCCGAATCAACCCGCAGAGAGACTAGACTGCGTCTCTCTCTCCGCGGGTCCCCTCATTGCGGGCATTTACATTGGAACTGTATCCATTTTTGCACTGTGGAAATTGACCAGGGAGATGTGGCAAACATATTGATGGATACAATTTTCGTGAGTAAATTCTAAGCACGCGCCTACGTGTGTTTCCTACACTCCACGCGGAGCCTTTTAAATCCCTGCCTCTGGAGACCTTGCAAACTGGTGCAGGAAAATGTTGATGCAATGTAAAATATCTTATTACAGATCCTTTTCTTTTACAATTCTCCCTAATTATTGACTTAGAACAGCCAACATTCTGACCAGGGCTGTTCAACTTTAGAAGCCAGTGAATGCAGCCAATTTCTAAAAAGTGCAGAATTGGCACTTAATAAACAGCAACCCAGGTTTATCAGGCATGGTATTGCAGACATCATCGAGTTGTATAATTAATGAAGCACTTGTTTTCGCACATATATGAAATGGCCTGATTAATGAATGCATTGCGTAATTAGCCTCCACAGCTGCTGCCAAACTCGATTCATCAATGGGTCTCTGCTCGGATCATTACACACCGGCACGTGGGGCCTCGTAAAGGCGCAGTGGAGCGTGCAGTCACCAGGGCGCCGAGACCACAGATGGTTAGTTACTGTACCATTCATGCGCCAGGATCCACACCTAGAAGTGTGTCTGCTACAAAATCTCTGGTGTCCCCTGGGTGTTTACAAGTATTCAAGAAAATAAAGAATGTATGAAGTACACCGGAAGTCACTTTTTCTGTGGAGAGGCAATAGGCACAGAGATAGATGGAGGGGAGAGAAAGAGAGAGAATATAAAGACGTCGCTTCCTCGCTGCTGCCCCCTGCTGGCAAAAGAGCCACATTACAATGCATCAGCCACACCCAGAGCCCGGCATTGTATTGCAATAAAACATGTGTCTAGCTCATGGGTACTCACAAGCATTTTCCCGGTAGCCACCACAAAGTTTGTTCTGTGATGTGACCGAGGCCGCATTGATGGCAGCAGGGAGGTGGTCGAGACTTGGCGATAAGGTGGGTGTAAGGGAAGCAAAGCATATACGTTTAGTGTCTGAATCCCACAATCTGAAAAAAATAAAATTGTGGATAATCGCTGCTTCTCCACTTAACTAACTTGTGTGACCCCAGGCAAATGTTTTATTTCATTGTCCCTGCTTTGTATTCATTATCACATATGAGGACCTCCACATACATGACTTCAGGATGTCTTCTGTACCAAACCTTCTTGTGTTTGATTTAATAAACTATAATGTTCATGTATAGTAGACACTCAAACCACCCAAACAGTGTACTTAGCAACTGACCATCGTCTTAGTTCACCACTGGCATTGTTGTCAGGTGGGTGGGAGTGACTATTTCTAAATTCTTGTTAGAACACTATCACTTGAAAAAATTGATTTCTTCTATGCGCTGGTATAATCTGGTGTACTAAGAAGTTAGATCTGTCAGCTCTTGGCGTGGTTTCCTCTTGTCACGATCTATCCTTCGCTTACGGCCTTTGTCAACTGGTACTGGAGGGCAACCTCGATTCTTGCAGGTCCTGCCCTGGCCAGGGTAAGGGTGGCCCTTTCCGATAGCCACAGTGCTGCTGACAATGGCACGTCAAAAACAGTCCCTGCCCTCCAATCAATCAATCAATCAGGGATTTATAAAGCACACTACACACCCGGTAAGGTCTCAAGGCGCTGGGCGAGGGGGGAGCCACTGGTCGAAAAGCCAAGTCTTGAGGAGTTTCCTGAAAGATAGAAGTTCTTGGGTCAGGCGGAGGTGGAGTGGTAGGGAGTTCCAGGTCTTTGCAGCGAGGTGAGAGAATGATCTTCCTCCAGCGGTCATGCGGCGGATGCAAGGAACGTAGGTGAGGGCGTGGTTGGCGGAGCGAAGGTTGCGGGTGGGGGTGTGAAAGGTGAGTCTGTCGTTGAGGTAGGCGGGTCCTGTGTTGTGGAGGGCCTTGTGTGCGTGGATGAGGATTTTGAAGGTGATCCTCTTTGATACTGGTAGCCAGTCTAGGTCTCTGAGGTGGGGTGAGATGTGGTCGCAGCGTGGGATGTCCAGAATGAGGCGGGCGGATGCGTTCTGGATTCTTTGCAGTTTTGTTTGGAGTTTGTTTGTTATTCCTGCATATAGGGTGTTTCCGTAATCCAATCGGCTACTGACCAAGGCGTGGGTGACGGTTTTCCTGGTTTCGATGGGAATCCATTTGAAAATTCTGCGGAGCAGGCGGAGGGTGTTGTAGCAGGAAGAGGAGATGGCATTGACCTGCTGAGTCATGCTGAGTGTGGAATCCAGAATGAAGCCCAAGTTGCGTGCGTGAGAGGTGGGTGAGGGTGCGGGTCCTAGGGAGGTGGGCCACCAGGAGTCGTTCCAGGCTGAGGGGTTGGTGCCGAAGATGATTAATTCTGTCTTGTCTGTGTTTAACCTGAGGTGGCTTGATTCCATCCAGCTGGTGATGGTGTGGAGTCCGTTGTGTAGGTTGACCTTTGCGGTAGTCGGATCTTTCGTGAGGGAGATGATGAGCTAAGTGTCGTCAGCGTAGGAGACTATGTTGATGTGGTGTGTTCGTGCGATGTTTCCAAGGGGGGCCATGTACAAGTTGAAAAGTGTGGGGCTGAGTGAAGATCCTTGAGGGACGCCACAGGTGATGTTGGAGGCTTCTGATAGGAACGGCGGGAAGCGGACTCTTTGGGTCCTGTCCGTGAGAAATGACGAGATCCAGTCCAGGGCTTTGTCACGGATTCCAGCGTTGTGGAGGCGTGTGCGGAGAGTGTGGTGGCATACCGTGCCGAAAGCTGCGGAGAGGTCCAGGAGGATGAGTGCTGCTGTTTCTCCTTTGTCGAGCATGGTCCTGATGTTGCAGCAATGAGTGCAGCAATGAGTGCAGTCTCGGTGCTGTGGTTTTTGCGGAATCTGGATTGGGAGGTGTTGAGTGCCTTGTTGTCTTCTAGGAAACGGGATAGTTGATTGTTCATGATTTTTTCGAAGACCTTGGCTGGGAAGGGGAGGAGGGAGATAGGTCGGTAGTTCTTGGGGTCGTCAGGGTCTGCCTTGGGTTTCTTTAGCAAGGCTTTGATTTCTGCATGCTTCCATCTCTCTGGGAAGGTGGCTGATTCGAAGGAACTGTTGATGGTGTGGCAGAGCTGGGGGGCGATGATGGTGTTGGCTTTGTTGAAGATGTGGTGTGGGCAGGGGTCCGATGGTGATCCGGAGTGGATGGTGGCCATGGTGTTCACGGTGTCTTCTGTGTTGACCGGGGTCCAGGTGTGGAGGAGGTGGGTGTTGCTTGGCGCGTAGGGCTCGGGGGTGTTTGCAGTTAGCTGGTGGGACTGGGAGTTGAAGCTGTTGTGGATTTCTTCTCTCTTTCGACGGAAGTGAGATGCGAGTGAGTTGCAGAGCTCCTGTGATGGCGGGGGTTCGTTGGAGCAGGCCCTGGGGGTGGATAGCTCTTTGATGATGGCGAAGAGTTCTTTGCTGTTGCGAGCGTTGGTGTTGATGCGGTTTTTGAAGTGGGTCCTTTTGGCGGTGCGTATCAATTGGTGATGTCTGCCTAGGGCCTCCTTTAAGGTGATGCGATTGGAGGTGGTGGGGTCACGGCACCAGCTTTTTTCCATTCTGTGGCATTGTTGTTTGGATTCCTTTAAATCTGGGGTGAACCAGCTGGCCTTGATTCTGTGCGGGGTGTTAGGGTGTTTTTTGAGCGGTGCGAGGGTGTTGGCGCAGTCTTCAATCCAGTGGTGCAGGTTGGTTGCGGCTGTGTTGGGGTCTGAGATCCGGGAGGGGGGGTCTGGGCGAGGGTGGAGATCAGTTGGTCCGTGGAAATTTTGCTCCAGTTGCGTCGGGCGGTTGTGTGCGGTGGTTGTGAGTGAGTTCTGGTAGGAGAAATGGATGCATTGGTGATCTGTCCAGTAGAGTTTGGTGGTGTGGCTGAAGGCGACGTGGTTGCTGGTTGAGAAGATGAGATTGAGTGTGTGGCCTGCGGAGTGGGTCGCTGAAGTGACAAGTTGCTTGAGGCCGAGGTTGGCGAGGTTGTTGATTAGGTTCGTGGTGCTGGTATCGTTGTTATTTTCCAGGTGGAAGTTCAGGTCGCCTAGGAGGATGTAGTGCGTTGAGGTGAGGGGCTTGGGAGCTGATGGCGTCGGCGATATCGTCGCAGAACTGTGGTCTCGAGCCGAGAGGTCTGTAGACCAGTGTTCCTCTGAGTGTGTTGTTGGTATTTATGTAGATGGTGAAGTGGAGGTGCTCGGCGGACTTGATGATGTCGTCGGAGTTGGTGGAGATTCTTATGGTGTTTTTATGGACTATGGCGATTCCTCCTCCTGGTTTGTTGTTGCGGTCTCTTCTGGTGATTTTATAATTATCTGGTATAGCTATTGCTATCTGGAGTCCCAGAAGGAGTCCCAGAGGAAAAACACCAAAGGGAAAAAAACTCTATGACAGGAACGTCCTGGAACAGAAGAAAAGACACGTAAAAAAATATCAGACTTCCTAAGTCAAGAAAAATTAACTGGAAGAAAGCTGGAACAAACCTGAGCAGGAAGTGACATGCAGGAAAAAGCAAGAACGCCATTTTAGACTTGGAAAAGACTATAGAACAAAGTAGAAGAGGACGCCATATTAGAAAGGGAAGATGCATGCAGGAAAAAAGACAAGAAGAAAGGCATGCTGGGAGAAAGAGAATATGGCCCCACTAGAAAAAAAGAAGAAAAGAAAAAGAAAGAAAAAAGGAAGAAGGAAGAAGTAAAGAGCCCTAGAACAGGGCACCAGTAAAGTGAGGGGTTGGGCGCAGACGCCTAATGCGAGGCCCGCGCCTCTCGCCGAACACAGCGAGGCCCGATGCCCAATCCTGGGCCCCGGAGCTCGCCACAGGCTCCGACGCGAGCCGTGACCGGAAAAACAGACCCCGGTCCGAACCGGGTCCCCTGCCTGGGCCGCGGACGCCCGTGGTATGACAGTAGGTCCCCTCAGCCCCCCGGAGCCCCCGGTTTGTCCGGATAGAGACAGAAAAAACGACAGACCAGAAGAGGAACGTAAACAGAAGAGGCATCTTCCCAAGAACATTCGCTAAGAGGATAACCCTTCCAGTGAATGAGAAATTGGAGACGTTTTCGGAATATACGATAGTCACATATTTCCTGAACCTCATATTCGGGTACATCATCCACCAACAAAATTGTCTATGAAAAGGATCAGGCATATAGGGCTTCAGCTCAGACACATGAAACACAAGATGTATCTTCCAAGTTCGACGTAAACAAAGACAAAATGATACCGGATTGACTTTTTGAAGAATCAGGAATTGTCCATAATAACGGGGTTTGAACTTATTTTGTGACAGACGGAGGGGCAGAAATTTAGAAGAAAGCCAGACCTTGTCTCTCTGACTTGATAAGATGGGGCATCACATCGTCTCTTATCAGCCATCTTTTTAATTTGTTGTTTGGTAGATAGAAGATTGGAATGTATAATACGTTGGATACTACGTAGTCGTCGAGTAAATGAGGTGATTGCAGGAAGTGTAGAGGATTCCTTGATGATAGCAGGAAAGGATTTGGGATGAAAACCATAACAGCAAAAAAAAGGAGTGACTTTTGAAGCACTATGTACTGTGTTGTTATATGTGAACTCGGCGGGTGGTAAGTACATAGACCAGTTACTTTGAGTAGCATTGCAAAAACAGCGTAAATATTGTTCAAGTCCTTGGCTTAGGCGTTCCGTTTGTCCATTTGTTTGTGGATGATAACCAGATGATAAGGCCACATTGATGTGTAGGATTTTGCAAAAAAATTCCCGAAAGCCTGAAATATATTGGGGGCCACGGTCTGAGATAATGACTTGAGGGAGACGATGAAGGTGAAACATCTCCTGTATAAAGATTTGACTCAATTCTTTTGCAGTGGGTAGTTTCTTTAACGCATTCAAATGAGCCATCTTAGTAAATGAATCAATGGTCAGAATTATAACTCGATTTCCTGCTGAGGGGGGTAAGGAACACATGAAATCAGTTGATACAGTATACCAAGGGGCTGGTGGGATGGGTAAAGATTGAAGCAATCCTGCTGGTTTGGTATGGGGTATTTTAGTTTGAGCACAGATGGGACAAGAAGCCACATAACTCTTGGTGTCTTTCTTTAGCGTAGGCCACCAAAAGGAGCAAAGTAGTAGTTCTTGTGTGGCTTTGATACCACAATGACTGGCAAAAGGAGAATCGTGACACATTTGTAGTGTTTTCGTTTGGACTATCTTTGAAGGGAGGAACAATGCATCCTTATGATAGTAATACCCCTTAACCTTGCATAAATTTGGACGTAAGTGTTTCATTTCAAGTTCAGAGAGGGTTGAATACTCAGACTGTACTTTAGCAAGAAAGGACTGTACTAGTCCAATAATTCTATCTGGTTCAATGAGGTTTTGTGTAGCTGGATCAATACCTTCAGGATAGCGTTGTGATAAGGTGTCTGCCAGAATATTTTGAGGACCTGGTATATAGGTTACATAGAAGTCAAATTAACTGAAAAAGAAGGCCCATCAGGCTTGGCAACTGTTCCGACATTGGAAGTTTCGTAGACACTGTAAATTTTGATGGTCTGTTCTTACTTCAAATGTTTCCCTTGAACCCACAAGGAATTGTCTCCATTCATTACAAGCTGTCTTTAAAGCAGGTAGTTCTCATTCCAAGACAGAGTAATTACGCTCTGAATCAGATAGTACATGAGACAGATAAAAAATTGGGTGTTTTAATCCATCATCTTTGTAGTAATGCGGTCCAATTGCTTTCTCTGAAGCATCTGTGACTACTATAAATTGTTTGGTGGTATCAGGATGCTGTTATATAGGAGCTTGTGTGAAGACACGCTTCAGGATTTGAAATTCAGTTTCAGCAGCTTCTGTCCAAAAAAAAACGTTCTGTAAATTCTCTTTTTTAAGAGTTTGTGTGATATGACTAGTTTGTTGGGAGAAAACTGTGATGAATTGATGATAGAAATTGGCCAATCCTAAAAAACTGTGGGTTTCTTTGATAGAAGAGGGGGATGGCCAGTCTAGGATGGCTTGAAGCATGTCTGGGTCCATGGCAATACCAACTTGACTAATATGATACCCTAAATATTTTACCTCAGTCTTGTCCAATTCACATTTTTCTGGTTTACAAAATAGTTGGTGTTGCCGGAGTCTTTCTAGAACTTGAAGTACATGCATAGTATGATGTTCTGGATGACTGGAATATATTAAGATATCATCTAGGTATATTACTACTGTTTGATTTAAAAGGTCGGAAAACACTGAATCCATAAACCTTTGGAAAATAGAGTGAGCGTTGGTTAGGCCAAAGGGCATTACACAATATTCATAATGACCAAAAGTTGTGCGAAACGCGGTTTTCCATTTATCACCTTTTATTCTTAGAAGATGGTAGGCTCCCCTAAGATCTAACTTAGTAAATGTCTTTGCCCCTCTTACTGCTTCCAGAGTATCTTTTATAAGGGGTAGAGGATACTGGTCCTTTATGGTGATCTTGTTGAGTCCATGAAAGTCTGTACGGGGCGTAGATCCATCGTCTTCTTAGCCATGAATAAGAGAGGAGTCCCAGCAAGTGAAGAAGAGGGTGCAATCAGGCCGCTCTGTAAATTTTCTTGTAGATATTCCTTGAATATCTTCTTCTCGGGCTCAGTAAGTGAGTACATTCTCCCAAAGGATTCCAAGGGAATGGCACAATCATATTCTCTATGTGGTGGTAGCACTGGTCTTTCGGGTTTCTGAAACATGTCTGCGTATTCCAGGTAATGACTGGGTACCTCTTGGATCGAGTTGATGGAACAATCTACTTCTTGTGGTATGAATAGCATTCTATTTGGTGACCAGTATGTTCCTGATGAAAAGCAGTGGTGTTGACAAAATTGGGAAGAGAGTGAAATAGTTCTGGTTTCCCAAGTGATATGAGGATTATGCCATGTTAACCAGGGTATACCTAGGATGATTACGTGATTTGGTGAGGAAATCAGATTGAAGGAAACATATTCCTGATGTTTTCCAAAATGTAAACATAAGGTAGGAGTAGTGTTCATGACAGGACCAGAAGCTAGAAGGGATCCATCAACTGTATGAACCTGTTCTGGACTGTCCTTAGGTATTTGAGGATTTTTTTTTTCAAAGCCTGTGTCTCATCAAGATATATTATATATATATATTATATCCACTGGCTCTACAGTCTAACAACGCCAACGCCCTCTCTTCCCAACCGTCAGGTAACTGCAATGTAATAGGTAAAAGAAAGAGGACCATTGTTTTTTCTTTGGAAAAACAAATAGAAGGTATCTCAGAGAATCCCGTCCCTTCCCTTCTCACAGAGGACGGGAGTCGGTGTTTCCCAAAGACTTCGCAGGACAAGCTGGGCATGTACGAATCAAATGACCAGAAGCACCACAGTAAAGACACAGTCCTTTTCGTCGTCTGGTTTCTCGTTCGCTAGCAGTTAAGGGGCCACGAGCTGTGCCTATTTGCATAGGTTCCTCATCTGTAGCTCCTTGAGACTCAGGTCGAGTCTCTTTGGACCAGTGAATGATGGTACGTGAGATCCCTGAATGAGGTGATCAACGACTCTTTCTCTTCTCCATCCTACGTTCTTTAAGGCAATATTCTACGGAGAGCGCTCAGTCCATTAAACCCTTTAAATCTTGCAGTCTAGTGGAATGTATAAGCTCATCTTTTATTTCATCCCGAAGACCCCTACGAAAAAGGATAACAAGAGTACGTTCTACCCAAGTAGTTTCTGCTGCCAATTGTCTGAAGTGTGTGATATATTGTAAGATGTCCTGGTTACCCTGATGGATGTCACATAAGGCTTCCTCAGCGGAGGACTCAAGTCCAGGAAGTTCAAACATTTGCTGAAAGGCTGCAACAAAGGCCGAATAGTCAGATAATCTGGAATCATTTGTAGCCACCAAAGGAGTCACCCAAGCTAAGGCTGGATCAGACAGGGCACTGATTAAATATCCTACTTTAGTCATATCTTGCACAAATTCTGAAGATAGAAACACAAAATAGACTGTCAGGGCATCAAGAAATTCACGTAATTTATTGGGATCCCCTGAAAAAGTGTGATGTGGTAGCAGAAACGGTGGGAACATCTGCTGTTCGGGAGACCAAGGCTTGTTGTAAAGCCGCATTTTCAGTTCGTAACTGTTGCAGTTCCTGGGCTTGTTGATGGACGGTCAGGAGTAACGATTGGTTTGTTTCTACAGCAGCCATCGGAGTGTTCTCCATAATGCTTGACAAAAACGTGGTTTTTGGGCGCTGCAATCTGTCACGATCTACCCTTCGCTTATGAACTGGAACTGGAGGGTGACCTCAATTGTTGCAGGTCCTGCTCTGGCCAAGGTAAGGGCGGCCCTTTCCGGTAGCCGGTGCTGCTGACAATGGTATGTCAAAAACAGTCCATGCAATCCAGACGGAGTCCCAGAGGAAAAACCCCAAAGGGAAAAAACCTCTATGACAGGAACTCCCTGGAACAGAAGAAAAGACACGTTAAAAAAAATATCAGACTTCCAAAGTCAAGAAAAAATAACTGGAAGAAAGCTGGAACAACCAGGAACAAAAACTAGAATCGAAAAAAACAGCCGGAGCGTGATCAGGAAGTGTTGCAGCACAAGGAGCACAAGAATCTAACCCCTTAAATAGCCCTGAGCAGGAAGTGGCAAGAACGCCATTATAGATTGGTAAAAGATTATAGAACAAGGTAGAAGAGGACATCATATGAGAAAGGGAACCAGATGCATGCAGGGAAAAAGGCAAGAAGAAAGGCATGCTGAGAGAAAGAGAATATGGCCCCACTAGAAAAAAAGAAGAAAAAGAAAGAAGAAAGGAAGAAGAAGGAAGAAGAAAAGAGCCCTAGAACAGGGCACCAGGTAAGTGAGGGTCTGTGGGGGCGCAGACACCTAATGCCGAGGCCCGCACCGGGTGCCGAAGACGACGAGGCCAGACGCCCGATCCTGGGCCCCGGACTTTGCCGCGGACAACGACGTGAGCCGCAGCTGGAAAAAGGTGCCACTGTGAGCCCTGCGGCCGGTAAAACGGACCACGGCTCGAACCGGGTCCCCTGCCCGAGCCACCGAAGCCCGCGGCATGACAGCTCTGTCTTCTGACCTCCTATTTTTTTATCCTGTTGGTAATTTCGTTTTTTGCTGGCTTTAGTACTCTGGGTACTTTATACTTTACCATGCTGACCAGTGCTAAACTGTTAACACTCTCTGTCTAAATTATTTTGGTGATTGGTTCATCCGTGATTGGCTTACTTAATTTATTAGTAAGTCCCTAGTAAGGTGCACTAGAGGTGCCTAAGGCCTGTAAATTAAATACTCCTAGTGGGCCTGCAGCACTGATTGTGGCACCCACATGAATAGCCCTGTAAACATGTCTCTGACCTGCCACTGTAGTGTCTGTGTGTGCAGTTTTGCACTGCCAATTTGACCAAACCTTCCCTTTTACTACATGTAAGCTACCCCTAAGGGAGGCCCAAGGCAGCCCCATGGGCAGGGTGCAGTGTATTTAAAAGGTATAACATGTACTGGTGTATTTTATACGTCCTGACAGTGAAATACTGCTAAATTTGATTTTCACTATTGCAAGGGCTATCTCTCCCATACGGTAACATAGGGATTGCCTTGAAATAGCTTTTAAGTGTAATTTCCCATTTGGAGCTGATAGAGATATGGAGTTTGGGGCCTCTGAATTCAAAATTTAAAAATACATCTTTTGGATAAGTTGTTTTTTAAATTGTAAGTCTGAAAATGCCCCTTTTAGAAAGTGGGCATTTTCTTGCTTAACCATTCTTTGCCTCTGCCTGTCTGTGGAATACAGATCTGGTTCAAGATGAGAGTTGGGCTGTTTTTTATTTCACTCTAGACAGTCACACAAAGGGGGCTGAGATATGCCCTGCATATCCTGATGGGTCTTCCTAGGCTAGAGTGATGGAAGGAGCTGACCCTTGCACCTGAATAGGGCTGTGGCTGTCCTTACACAAAGTAGTCTCCAACCACCTGTAGTATGTCTGAGGCCAGGGCAGGAAAGATGGGGTCTTGTGCACTACAAAGACTTCTCTTTGAAATTTGCCTACTTCAAAGACAGAAATGGGTATAAGTACTGGATCTCTGACACCACATAGTTAGAATCCTTCTGGACTGAGAACATTCTGCCAGAAAGAAGAGCCAGATGCTGTAGGAGGGACTGCCACTCTGCCTGTTGTTTTGCTGTGCTGGCCTGCTACTTGCTGCTTCTATCCTTGGGGTGAAAGGACTGGACTTTGCTTTCTACATCCTGCTTCCAAAGGTTCTCCAAGGAATTGGACTGAGCTTGCCTCCTGTTAAGAAGTCTCAGGGACATCAAAGACTTCATTTGCCAGCACCTGGGTTTTCTTGCTGAAAGTTCTGACATGCCAAGTGGTGTCAAGTCCAAGTCCTGGGCCTTTGGGAGCGAGTTCTGAGGCAACCAGGAAGAAACCAAGCACATTGACTGTGGCAGGTTTTCGGAACCAGTGCTGCTGTCTGACTCCGTGCTGCTGCCTGACTGGAGCCATGGTCCCCGCTGAGTGCAACGACTGCTACCTGCAACGTGGCCCAATGATGCCGCAGTACCTCCAAAGTCCTTTGTCAAAGCATAAGTCTTGGGTACTGCATCACCCACGTCCATGACACCCAACTCTGACTCCACCGTAGCACCTGTGGCCCTGTGTTGGGATCACAACACAGCAAAGTCGATTCCTCGCATCTTGACCTGCTGGATTCATCAAACCCACCTTGTCGTTAGGAACCAATTCTTCGCCACTGACACGCATCATCTCCCCTGCAACCATAAGGAACTGTGACCTCACCTCCTCTGCCTAGCAGTAAGGCACTGACACCTCACCTTCCTGGTAGCAGTAGAGAAACGACACCGCACCGGCTCCATGCAACATCTGTGTTTCCTCATCGTTTTCCAAGGTACTGTACCTCTATGCTACTCTGTGACCGGCCCACACTCCCTCGCAAGTGGCTTTGGAATGTTGGGAATAACTGAGTCAAGACGACGTTTACTAAGATTTAATCTTTAATTCATATCCTTACTTGTGTATGTTGGATTGTTGTTGTTACATCTTATTTTACTCAGATAAATATTAGGCTATTTTTCTAAACTGGTGTGGAGTACTTTGTGGTGTTTTCACTGTGTTAATGTGCGTGTTTGTCTGAGATAAGCCTAACTGCTTGAGCCAAGCTGCCAAGGGGGTGAGCAGGGGTTATCTTACCAGTGTGACTCCCTTACCTTGACTAGATGGAGGGTCCCTACTTGGACAGAGTACAAACCACTGCCAGCCCGAGACACCATTTCTAACATAAGGTGAAACGGTTCTGTGTGTTAATGAATGTAACTTTTTGAATTCTGAATAGACCTGATCATTCTTTTACACATTTGCTATAAATATGTATTTAAATGAAGGTGTTTCTGAAGTTAAGTTGTGCAGGGCACTCTTGTTACTTCCTTCCTTCAACTTAAATTCACCTTAAATAAATGCTTACTTGTTTATTTAACATATTTTTAAAGTTAGTGGTGAGTCGAGTGAACAGCAGCCCAATGCTGCTGTTAACCAGGGGGCGCATACAAAGGTCAGGAAGGCTGAATGTTGGTACGGGCCGTATTATGGGCATCACTAGTCTAGCTCTTACTACTCCCATTTGGGACACTGACACACTACATTGAGTATGATGTTTTTTGCTTTAGGCATGTGTAGGAAGTGTTTCTATGTTTGCATGATGTCCGGCGAGGTGCGGTTATTGTATTATGTAGAGATCTTGTCTGCACATAAATTTTCTTCTGTCCCCAAATGTATGTGGTTATGGTTATCTTGGTAAGTTTTATGATCACAATCTTTTTATTTTTTCTTTAGCAAGATACCTTCCTACAAGCACTACCTGGCAATTAACACAACTTAATAAACCTTACCCCTTAAACACCCATTCCCCCAAACTTTCCTACAGCACCTGTTACTATATTTTATCATGTAGTTCTATCAGCAGTTGTTTGTCTGTCAATATGGTCAGTTTTTAGGCACTACTCTATAGGCTTTTGCAGTTGTGTTTTGTGATGTTAACTACTCAATGATGAGGAGCACTAATTGGGCAACTGAGTTAAATAAATTATTTGACTAAGAAATTGAAAAATGGTGTTGTTAGAAATGGGGTCTTTGTTTGGCAGTCAGGTTATCCCTTGTCGAGGCAGGGACCCTCTCTCTAGTCAGGGTAAGTCACACACAATCCAAATTATCCTGTGCCCACCATCTGATAGCTTGGCACTGAGAAGTCAGGCTTAACTTAGAATGCGATGTGTAACATATTTGTGCAATACATCATGCAATAACACAGTATAAACACCACAAAAATACACCACACAGGTTTAGAAAAATCTAGAATATTTATCTGAGTAGAATGAGGTCAAAACGATCAAGATTTGATCAGTACAAGTTGAGAGATCACTATTGTAATTAAAAATAGAGTCTTTAGTTCCTAAAAAGCAATAAGTGTCTCTTGCAAACACAAAGTACCTGTTTTGCGTCTAAATTATCCGGAAGGGACCACAAAGGAGGAGATGTGTAGAAAACTGGGAGGTGTGTGCTGGTTTCTCCGGTCGCACACAGATGATGTGTCGATATTTTCCATGCAGCAAGGGCCTTGTCTCGATTTCCAGCACGTGGACTTGGATCTTCTTCAGGTTGCAGGGTATTTGGACGCCCCGGGGACGATGCAGAGAAATCCTCGACGTGCGGAACTAAGTCACAGGAGCTGCGTCGATCCAGTGGGTGATGTGGGGAAATTTCTGTCATACGGCAGACGCTCCATTGATTCTTCTCACAGGAAGTTGGGCTGCGTCGTTCCGGCTCAGTTATGCGTCGGTCCAGTGGGCCATGCGTCGAAGTTCCAGTCGCAATGATGGCGCTGCACCAATCTCTTGTCGGAAAGCCGGGCTGCGTCATTCCAATTCAGTGTGTGGTGATTTTCTCACCGCGATGTAGGCTGTGCATCGATTCCGACAGGCTGTGCATTAATTTTTCGCAGCACAAAGAGTTATTTGCAGAGGTGAAGTCTTTTTGGCCCTGAGACTTCAGGAAAACAGGAGGCAATCTCAATCAAAGCCCTTGGAGAGCACTTCTCAGCAGAGCCAGAGGGCAGTAAGGCAGCAGGGCAACAGTAAGGCAGCAGTTCTTTTCAGCAAAGAGGTCAGGTGAGTCCTTTGGGCAGCCAGGCAGCTTCTCTTGGCATGGTTGCAGATTCAGGTTCAGAGTTTCTTCCCCAGGGTCATCTTGTCCAGAAGTGTCTGAGTTGGTAGGGTCGGTTGCCCTGTTTAAATACCCAAATCTGCCTTTGTAGTGGGGGAGACATCAAAGAGTGGCTTTGAAGTGCACAAGGTCCCCTTTCAGTTCCATCCTGTCTGCCAGGGTTACAGTAAGGGGTTTGGCAGCCCATTGTGTGAGGGCAGTCCCTCCACTCTCCCAGCCCAGGAAGACCCATTCAGTATCCAGATTTGTGCAGGTATGACTGAGCATCCAGTGTTTGGGGTTGTCTGAGTGAATGCACAAGGAGCTGTCAACTAACCCAGCCAGACCTGGATTGTAAGACACAGAAGGATTTAAGTGCAGAGAAATGCTCACTTTCTAAAAGTGGCATTTCAAAAATAGTAAGATGAACTCCAACTTCACCAGTCAGCAGGATTTTGTAATACCATTCTGGTTATAATAAATATGACCTTGTTACTCCTTTCAGATCAGAATCTACCACTCACACAGTATATGATGGTAGCCCTAATGTTAGCCTATGAAAGGAGCAGGTCTCACAGCAGAGTAAAACGAATATAGGGGTTTTACACTTCCAGGACATATACACTACACAGGCACATGTCCTGCCTTTTCCCTGTATAGCACCCTGCCTATAGGTTACCTAGGGCCACCTTAGGGGTGACATATATGTAGAAAAAGGGGAGTTTAAGGCTTGACAAGTATTCTAAATGCCAAGTCAAATTGGCAGTGAAACTGCACACACAGGCCTTGCAATGGTAGGCCTGAGACATGGTTAGGGGGGTACTTATGTGGGTGGCTCAATCAGTGCTGCAGGCCCACTAGCAGCATTTAATCTACAGGCCCTGGGCACATGTAGTGCACTTTTACTAAGGAGTTATAAGCCAATGTCACCATGTTTTAAGGGAGATAGCATATGCACTTTAGCACTGGTTAGCAGTGGTAAAGTGTGCAGAGTGCTAAAACCAGTAAAAACTGTGTCAAAAAGTGGAGGGAGGCAGGCAAAAAGTTGAGGGTGACCACCCTAAGGCTGCCAGGTCTAACAGGTGTGCAGTCTTTTCTAATGTTTTGCTCCAGTATATAGGCCCAGATTTATGAAAAGAGACGCTGCACCTAGTGCAGCGGCACTTTTCTTGAGCCCCTTAGTGCCACCCTAATGTCACTATGTGTGCACCGTATTCAAAATACAGCAGACCATGGTGGTATTCAGAGGGACTAGCATCATAATTTTTTACGCTAGTCCGGCGCTTTGCAGGACTAGCGTCCAAAATGTTGATGCTAATCCTGCAAAGCACCCAGAGGCCATTGAACACAATGGGAGCCTCTTTTTAACACCTGCACTAAGCAGGCATTAAAAATGCTGATAAAAATGGCACAAAGGAATCTCATACATTTCTTTGCACCATTGTTATGCCCCCCTTAACACCGGAACGCCCCCCTTGCATAGATTATGTCTAGCACAGGCATAATGTGGCGCAAGTTGTTACAAAGTGGGGCAATGCAAGCATTGCAACACTTCATAAATATGGCGTGGTGTTTTTGCCCTTCCAAAGCCATATGAGCATAAAAAAACGACGCTAATGTGGTTGGTGTTGGAACGGCACTAGGACACCATAAATCTGGGTCATAGTGTGCTAGGAATCTAGATATTGTGGTTGAGAACATCTTGTCTGTAGTGTCCAGCTGTACCCTCCAGTAAGTCTGAAGGCTAGGGCATTACCACAGCAAGTATGACAAAGTTCTTTTCCCTTAAACGCTTACCAATTTGATTTCTATTTTCCCATTCCCACACTTTAGCTTCAGTGTAGATATTTTAAATACAGTCTCTCTTGTTTCTGTTTCACTGGCTGTGTTTCACTATCTGATGTGGACCACACTGGTTGGGCTCCACCTTCGGATGTGGTCAGCGGTGACTGTATTCCACATTTTGATGTGGCCCATCTGGCTGTGTTGCACATTCTGATGTAAACCACGCTTGTTGTGTTGCAGATTCTGATATTCATCTCGCTAGCTATGTTGCACATTCTCATACGGGCCACACTGGCTCTGCTACACCTTCTGATGTGGACCGCGCACTCAACGTGTTGCACATTTTTATGTTGACCACGCAGGCTGTGTTGCACATTCTGATGTGGACCACACTGGCTGTGTTGCATATTCTGATGTGGACCACGCTGGCTGTGTTGCACATTCTGATGTGGACCACGCTGGCTGTGTTGCACATTCTGACGTGGACCACGCCGGCTGTGTTGCACATTCTGACGTGAACCACACTGGCTCTTTTGCACATTCTGATGTGGACCGCCCCGGCTGTGGACCCTTTCCTGCTCATTCTCTGTCAATGCTTTGCCTAGCTCAGCAGAGCAACTAGTCTTTAACTGGGGGAGGGGGCTAACACTGTAAGAATTTGGGGTGGTGCTAACACTATAAGAATTTGGGGTGGTGCTAACACTTCAAGCAATGAGAGCAGAGAGTACACAGAACAAATATGAGAGTAACAATCTGTGCATTTTATAGCTATTGGACAGACCCAAAATAATTATACGAAACATGTTTTCACGGATTTTATATTTTATAGTCTACTGACCGTAATCTTTGGAAAATGGATTGAATACAATCACAACTAAAATGGTGCTTCTTCAGATTTCAATACAAAGCATATTAGAACACTTTTCACAAAGTGTTTTCTAGGAGACAAACGTTTTTGCCAGTTCGCCCACTATTCCTTCTGTGGCAGGACAATGTGCTCATGAAATATTTATCATCAGCCCAAAAAGGTGCTACTGCCCCATTGCTGACTAAAGGTATGACTTCTGTCTGCCCACTACGGCATTGCCAAATAAGCATGTTTGAGACCACACAAATGTGGGCATGTCTCCGTATACTGAGTGTTGTTGTGGAGTAAATAAAAGAATATATGAGATACTCACCTGCACTGATATGTCGGTATGTGACGGACCTGCAAGAGTAATGGCCCCATTTGTGCAATTTAATGAAGATGAAAATATATTATATAATAATATCATGTAGAAAAAAGATTGTCCACACATCAGTTCATTTTCGTGGCATACATAGTTAGTAAAAAAATATACTATACAGTTTTCATTGTTACCAGACACCACTTTAGTTTTGATATGCCATCTAATGATCGTGGACAGTAATCAGTGAGTCTTAAATGATATACTGATATCAGGAAACATTAAAATAATTCCAGAACAGTACACAATATCAATGAAAACCGCTGCATTTTTTACTAGCCAGATAAACATTTCTGCTGTTAATATTCAGGAAACACAGTTTGTGGGATGTGTGCAACCTGTCACTTTGTGATATGCTGTTTTCCTATTCCTGATTCACATCAAAGTGACTCCTAGAGAAACACTTGCATAATGAATTGACTGCCACACTATAAGGTAAGTTTATTTCCTTGCAGGATGAAATTATCAGCAGATTTACTGTATGTAAACAGTCTACACCCAACACTCCCATTCTGGGCCATGTTTCAAACAATAACAGAGGCCCAACTTTTATCGTGAGATATAATGGGGGTCATTCTGACTTTGGCGGGCGCCGGAGGCCGCCCGCCAAAGTCCCACAGGCAGAATACCGCTGCGCGGTCAAAAGACCGCCGCGGTAATTCTGAGTTTCCCGCTGGGCTGGCGGGTGACCGCCAGAAGGCCGCCCGCCAGCCCAGCGGGAAACCCCCTTCCATGAGGATGCCAGCTCCGAATGGAGCCGGCGGAGTGGAAGGGGTGCGACGGGTGCAGTTGCACCCGTCGCGATTTTCAGTGTCTGCGTGGCAGACACTGAAAATCTTGGTGGGGCCCTGTTAGGGGGCCCCTGCAGTGCCCATGCCATTGGCATGGGCACTGCAGGGGCCCCCAGGGGCCCCACAACACCCGTTACCGCCAACCAGGTTCTGGCAGTCAAAACCGCCAGAACAAGGCTGGCGGTAAGGGGGTCGGAATCCCCATGGCGGCGCTGCCTGCAGCGCCACCATGGAGGATTCCCTTGGGCAGCGGGAAACCGGCGGTACACCGCCGGTTTCCCGTATCTGACCGCGGCTGTACCGCCGCGGTCAGAATGCCATGGGAGCACCGCCAGCCTGTTGGCGGTGCTCCTGCGGTCGTTGGCCCTGGCGGTCCATGACCGCCAGGGTCAGAATGACCCCCAATGTGTGTTGCCTTGCTATCTGCATATTGCAGTCCCACCATTTGTGTAGTCCCACACTTCTTTAAATGCCTGACTTGCATGTACATACATGTTTTTGTTTTGATGAACGCACCATTATATAGGATTTACATACTAAGGCACCGGGTTTCAGCCCTGTTTCCATCTGACTTACCTCAGGGTAAGAGCTGTAAACTAGCTCCCGCCTAACCTAGTCTCTAAGGAACTCTGCATGCAATTCTTCAGGTCATGTGGCATTTTCTTTAACACTGTGGGGCATGTTTAAGAGGCCCTAGCGCCACCTTAGCTACGCTATAGTGTCATCTTTTATACTCAGGTGGCGCTAACGTGGCTTTTCTGCAGCGCCATATTTGCTGCATGCACTGTGCCACTTTGTAACACCTTGTGCCTCATAATGCCTGGCATAATGTATGCAAGGGGGGTGTTCTGGTGCTAGGAGGCCCACAAAAATGGTGCAGTGAAATTTAAAAGATTTCACTGTGCCATTTTTGACGTCATTTTTAACGCCTGCTCAGAGCAGGCATTAAATGACGCTTCCATAGTAACCTATGGGCCTCCTTGTACTTTGCTGCACTAGTGTCAACATTTTTCACGCTAGTGTAGCAAAGTGCCACAATAGCTTTAAAAAATGTTGACGCTATTGTGCTAACGACCACCATGGTGCGCTGTATCATAAATGCGGCACAACCATGGTGTCCTTAGATGCTGGTAGGTGGGGGCGCAATAAAAGTGGTGCATCATAGCTGATGCGTCACTTTTTCTTAAATATGGGCCTATATACTTCAAAATGGTCACTTCCCAGGATGAGAAGCAAACACAAAGATGCAGATCAGAGTCTACAAGATTATAGGAGATACGTAAATTGATGTATCAGGCAAGTCTGGCCATCCTTGCGTATCGTCAATGTCTATGTCCGATCTTAGGTAACTATTTGGGGTACGTTAAGAGACATTGGTATAGTGCTTTATCACAACTGGTATTGTCTGCCAGTGCTGTCAGGTTTAATTGTATTGTCTTGTACTGTAGTTGCATTTATATAGATGTTCATACACCCACACCCTCCACAAGGCACTGAAGCACATGTGTGGACAGATGTAATCCTAATCCCTGAGAGTGATATGAATGGAAGTGCATGTATTTGTCATGTGGCTGATATGGCTTATGAATTAGTACCAAAGTTTAGCTTGTCTTGTGTTTTCCTGTTGTGCTGTGAATTTAACACAGAAAGTGTGAGGTCTCTTAGACATTAAGCACCACAATATGGATGGATGCAATTGTGTTAGCTTAGCGTGGCCTATGTGAATTTGTTTTGATGTTGTGTAGGTGTAGGAGTCTGGCTCTCTATATAATGTACAAAAATGATGTGCACTTTGTAGAGAATCCAAGCAACCCTGCCTTGGTTTCCAGAGGTAGACCACCTAATGCTCTGTTTTTGTGGTAGTTTGGGTGAGGAGTAAGGCTTATCATGGCTATGTGCTAAGCATTTTACTCACAGTATCAAATAATGTGGACGCACACTCAAAAGAATAACTGAAGACCAATTTAAAAAATACTTCAGATTTTTTATAAAAAATTAAGACCAAGACCATCAAAATCAGGTAAGTACTTTTTAAGTTGTGATTTTTCAAAGTTTAGAAAATGTTCTGTTTCTGTGCTTAATCACGCACCAAGGGAATCAATGGAATAAAACTTTAAAAATGCTCATAATAGGCAATATTCTTACAAGTGTCACCTTCTGTCTATAGGTCGAGGTCATCAAGATGTCCTGTGGGCCAGTCGGAGAAGTTCGGGTGATTCCAGGTTTTGGAAGGAGCAACAGCTGAATGTCTTGGAGCTGGTGAAGAACAGTGAAGGGGAACACTTGGGAATACACTGCACAGATGGACTTAAAGGTAAATGTGATGGGTCCTCTTAGAGTGCAGATGTTGCAAGGGGTTGGGAACCACTATAGCACAGCTGGTTTGTCGATGCAGAGGAAAGGGAGGCCGGGTGCAGCGTGGATTAGTCAGCCAAGGGTTGTGCATCCTAGGGTCCTTGGAGTAAGGTGCAGGTCACTTTGAGGGTGGGTTGCAGGTCAGCAGGGCCACTCTGGGGGCTGGTTCTTGGCTGTCCTGAAGTACCTTAACTGTAGCTTACTTCTGGTCCAGAGTGGACTCTTCTTCTGGGTGTCCGACGTTGGGAGTCGAGTACCCCAGGCTATGGCACGTCTGAGCCACTGGAGGCCACAGTGCCACCAAACTTGGCACGCTAGCAGGGTTTGTCCTGCGGGTCTATCAGGCTGCTATCACTGGTTCATTGGTCAGTGGCCAATCAGTGAACTGGACTTCACTGGTTTCTTGCCTGCAGGGTGCAGGGAGTGATGCCTTCACTCAGAGGGAGGTTCTTGGCAATTCTTAGAAGGTTGGAGGTCCTCTGGCATTTCTTAGAGTCTGTCTGGTGCTGAGCCAACCCCTCAGCTGCGATTGTCGAGTCCTGGGTACAGCAGGCAGGGTTGGATGCCTTTTTCTTCTGGCAGTAGGACTTCTGTTCTCGAGCCATGGGTTTTCTTTGTCACTGCCCTTCTTGTGTCCATCAAATCTCATCTGTAGGTCCAGAGATGCCAACTAAATACTGCATTAGGGGGAGTTCCTAGTAGTGACCAATGGGCCAACTACCTTAGGGTGGCTACACCCACTATGTGACCACTTCTTGTGGGAAAGGGTCACATCCCTAACCCTGATTGTCAATTTTCCTACCATCTCAGATGAAGGAAAATGAAATGGAGTTGTCACCTTGCCTGCCACACCTGGGGTGACCACTCCTCCTACTCTGGCTAGGTCTTCCCACCAGTTTACCTCTCAAAGTGGGGGAAAACCATTGGATGGCCATCTGCTGCTAGCAGCAGAGTCAGAGGTCAGATCTTAGAGGTGGTAACGCCTTTGAAGCTGACCGCTTGCCCTGGGTGCCTGCCTGGAGGAGATGTAACAGCTTCATCCAGGAAAGGCTTTGTGTTCTGGATCCTGAGAGCAGAGGCTCTCACCCAAAGAGTCCAGACTTTGTCTGGTTGTGGCAGGCTGTAAAACACAGTCAGCAAACCTGCCAGGGCTGTTAGGTTTTGCAGAGGGCACCTCTAAGGTGCTCTCTGGGTACACGGTATACTAAATCCACCACTTGCATCAGTGTGGGTTTATTATTCTGAGTTGTTTGATACCAAACAACCCAGTATTCAGAGAGGCCATCATGTAGCTGCTGAACACATAATGACAAGTGTTTAGCACATGTATTTCCAGCACATGTATTGGCATCCCTGTACACTTACTATGTCTTAAGGTTTTGTAAAGACACAATAGGGGCATATTTCATCATGCAAACATATGCCCTCACATGCATTATAGTGCACCCTTCCTTAAGGCTGTAAGGCCTGTCAGAGGGGTGACTTACCTATAGTGCATGCAGTGTTAGTGGACAGGGCCCTCTTGATGAGTGCCATGTCAAGTTTGCAACTTTTAAATACACCTTGTCAAGCACTTGCAATGACATTCTGCATGAGGCAGGTGTGGGGCCTCTCAAAGAGGCACAATTGGTGCTGCTGCTCCAGGGGGCCCTCTTCAGTGCCCATGTCCTAGGTACCAGGAGTGCCATTTACAAGGGACTTACGGGATGTCTGAAGTGCCAAAACACAGTTTTTGGGAAAGAGATCTGGCCCTGGGAACCTGGTTAGCAGGGGCCCAGGGCATTTACAGTTGGAAACCACATCATATTCCAAGTAAAAAGTGTGGGGTACCAAGTCGAAAGAGGACGTGTCTCGGAGTATGTATGTATGAGGTTTCTGCAATCGAGTCATAAACAGTTGTGTAGCTGTACCTACACATAAAGGTGTAGGAGAAAAGTGTGATGGTAGATGCAGTCACATGTCAATACCTACCAACTTTGAGTTGCGAAGCTCTGCATTTACAGTTTAAACCACATACAACATAGGCCTGAGAAAGCTCCCAGAGACTTAAGTTACAGCCCCTGGGAGGGGCAAATGTACGTCAACGTAAACAGCTATGGTACATGCCCTGACATCCATGCAACAGCAGCATAGAGAAATGATTTATGCTATATGCTGCAAGGAATCCACTTACATGGACTCCTCTGAACATATATCGTGTGTGGCATGGAGTCACGTAGTAAATCCCAGGAATGAGTGTTATACGGTGGGCAATAATAAATGTGCAGCGAGGTCCAACATGAGTGTGGCTAGACCAACCCATTGTGTAGATAACCTCAATAAAACCGAAGAAGGATGGTCAAAGGAGTGATTCTGTAGAAGGAATGCAGTTATGTTACCCCCAAGGGAAGTGGAGACAAAAGGTTTGGTTCAAGGGAAGATGTGATGACAAGGAAACAGGGTAGGGGGTCTAGACCCAGCCTTGGCCCTTAACTTATCTTCACAAAAGGAAGTCATTTTTAACCCGTCCACTTCTAATCTGGATACTCACGGCCTGGTTATAAACTATGGGATTTATATTTCGGCGGATGGGATATACATCACTTTGTGATGGAGTAACACATCCACTGAGATCTAAATTCAGGCTCTTTATTTGGACATCTTGGCTGAACACCCCAAGAGGGAAGGTTAAGTTGGCCCAGGGTGCTACAAGCATAAAACATAGTATGTTCTATACAAAGGCCCAATGCCAAAACAGTACATATTGATTGTGATTGGGCCCACAAATTTAGGGGCAGGGCTCGTCCCCACATGGGATCAGGGGAGATGATCTGGTAGAGCATTGCAAATAACAAGCATCTCTCTCCTTGTGAGGCTGACCTGAAAATGTCATGTGTAGGAAAGTGCCCCTTTTGACATGGTTACCCCCCTACTTTTTGCCTGGTATTGATACTAACTTGACTGAGTGTGTACTGGGATCCTGCTAATCAGGCCCCAAAAACTGTACCAGTGTTCTTTCCCTAAAACTGTATCATTGTTTCCACAATTGGCACACCCCTGGCACACAGCTAAGTCCCTAGTAAAAGGTACCAGTGGTACCAAAGGCTCTGTGGCCACAGAGGGTCCCTAAGGGCTGCAGCATGTATTGTGCCACCCTAAGGGACCCCTCACCAAACACATGCACACTGCAATTGCAGGTTGTGTGTGTTGGTGGGAAAAAAAGGGTAAAGTCGACATGGCATCCCTCTCAGGGTGCGATGCCCACAAACCACTGCCTGTGGCATAGGTATATCACCCCTCTAGCAGGCCTTAAGCCCTAGGGCAGGGTGCAATATACCACAGGTGAGGGCACAGCTGCATGAGCAATATGCCCCTACAGTGTTTAAGTCCATTTTTAGAGATTGTAAATGCAGTGTGGCCATATTATGTACATGGGCTGGGAGTTTGTCATTACAAACTCCACAGCTCCATGATGGCTTCACTGAAGACTTGGAAGTTTGCCATCAAACTTCTCAGCACAATAAACCCACACCGATGCCAGTGTTGGATTAATTGTAAAATGCACACAGAGGGCAGCTTAGAGATGCCCCATGTATTTTACCCAACTCTTTAGTGCAGGGCTGACCAGTCTGGGGTAAGAGCGTTTGCGCTGTCTGGGGTCAGGAACAAAGCCTGCTCTGGGTGGAGGTGCTTCACACCTCCCCCCCTGCAGGAACTGCTACACTTTACAGTGAGCCTCAAAGACTCAGGCCTTCTGTTACAGTGCCTCAGGGCACTCCAGCTAATGGAGATGCCCGCTCCCCCACACCATGCTCCTCTTTGGGTGTCAGGTCCAGCAGGAAAATTAGGTAAAACAAGGAGGTGTGACCGCTGAAGCTAGTACCACCCATAAGGTGTCCAGAGCTGAAGTGATCCCCTCCTTGCAGAATCCTCCATCTTGTTGTGGAGGAGAGGGAACAGTAGAGATAGAAATGTGCCCCCCTCTCCAAAGGCAGTGGGCCCAGGAAGGGTGTAGCCACCCTCAGGACCCCTCTAATGGCCCTAAATCTAGCATTTATGGCCACCCCTGAACCTTACCAGATTCCTTGTGACCTGAAGAAAGAAGAAGGACTGCAAAGCTGAACCCAGCAGTGAAGAATCAAGATGACAACTGAATTGTCCCCAGCCCTACTGACCTGCCAGCAGCTTCAAGATTTCTGCTACAAAAAGGCGACACATCATGCAGGACCACTGACCTCTGCAAACCCCCAGAGGACTGCCTGCCCAGCAGAGGACCAAGAACCCCCGAGAACAGTGGCCCTGTCCAGAAGAAACCTTCCAAAAGGACTCTAGAACTGCCCTGGATCCGGGAGCCCTGTCTACTCTGCACCCGACACCCACGGCCCAAGTCCAGGTAGCCCACCATCCAGAGAAAGTCCCCAAGTGATTCCAACCGTGATTCCATCCTGTGTTGACACCTCCTGGCCAACACAGCAATGCCTGCATTCTGAATTCACAGGACCCCCCCCCGACCAGATCGGACAAATATTCCCAATGCCAAAAGGTACTTCTGCATCCGCAGCCCCCTGGCCTTGGGGAATCCGACCGATGGTCCAGCAATGTCCAGCGGGCTCCTCTCCGTCCTGTCCAGCCTTTGGTTTTCCAGAACTCTACTCAGCCTGCAGCATCTTTTTGAACACCGGGGTTCCCTCATTGAAAAGCATTTGGCCCGACACTGTGTTTTCACCCTGTATCCGGCCACCCTAATGCCGCTGAGGGTGTGTGTTTGGTGCTGACCTGTGGTCCCCCCAGTGCTGTCCTAAACCTGCCAAGCCTGTGCCCCGAAACTCCAGGTACTTACCTGCAATCTGTTTTCTTCTGAGTGCTCCCAGTCCTCTTAGGATTCCATTGAAAACCCGATGCCAGCTTTGGCCTCTGCACCCAGCCAGCCCTGTGTTGCTGGTGGTGCACTTTTGGGGTCAACTTAAACTTTGACTTGTGGACATCCTAGCCCCTGAAGGCTGGGGTCGTAATTTGAGTACTTACCTGTTAACTGTGCTAAAACTTTTCTTTCACTAGGCCTGCATTAGTTCCTATGAGAAATTGCAGTGTCACCTTTTACAATTGAAAAGTGTTACTTACTTGTAAACTGCTTTATCTGCAAAACCTAAACAAAGTACATTTGATACATACGCTTGATACTTAGTTACAGCTGTACTTACCTGCAACTAAGATCTCTGGGTTCTAGTAATAAAGTAACAAAATATATTTATGCTATATAAAATCATTGGCCTGGAGTTATTGAGCGTGTGCCTCATTTCTTGACTGTGTATACAACAACTGCTTTGAACTACACTCTGATAAGCCTAACTTCTCGACCTCACTACCACAAAAGAGTGCATTAGTATTATCTACTTTAGCCTCTGTTAAGCCACTGGGGAACCCCTGGACTCTGTCCACAATATATCTCATTTTGGTATAGTATATACAGAGCCAGCTTCCTACTTCGTGCAAAAGGGATATAAATCTAATAGGTCTCAGAAGAGATGGGGTAAGATCAGACAAAATGAGAACTGCAAAGCCTGTGCATTGCTGCTATCGTAGCCATGACTGTGGCAGCAAGGTATGCCTCCTTTCAACATATTTGTGTGTTTTAACCGTTGTTAGAATTTGGATTTCTGATTGAGTGGAGGTTAAGCTCTGGTCAAGCAGGTACCACAATCCTAGTCAGGTTAAGGCACAAGCAAGCTTCAAATTAACCTCTGCTCATCCTTGGCAGGGAGCAGTCAGGCTTAACTTAGAGGCAATGTGTATAGTATTTGTGCATCACTTCAAACATGAAAACAGTGAAAATACCACACAAAAGGATACCACACCATGTTAGACCAATAGAGGTTAATTTAATAAATAAAACAAGACCAAAATGACAAATATCGCATTAGTAGAACTGGAGTTATTGAATTTAAAAGATTTTAAGAAATACTGAATCAAAAAGCAAAAAGCGCCAACTGTGGATATCTGGTCATGCCAAAGTGGTACAAAGTCAAAAGTTCAGGCTGACCAAAATGGAGCATGGGCTGACTACGGGATCCAGTTAGGTCCCGTGAGCCAAACTACCTTAATCTGAGTTCTACATTGAAGATGTGTCGTGCAGCAGGTGTTTGTTCTGAGATGCAACGAGGTGCTGTTGTGTCATTGTTGAAGATCCTGTTGACGGGGCTTGCATTGCGAAAGGCCAGCGTTAAGAAAGCATGGTGCATCAGAGGAGATGCATCG
Source organism: Pleurodeles waltl (assembly GCF_031143425.1). Lineage (NCBI taxonomy): Eukaryota > Metazoa > Chordata > Amphibia > Caudata > Salamandridae > Pleurodeles > Pleurodeles waltl. Next base: position 63,432,951 of record NC_090442.1, on the reverse strand, counting down.
ATTTTGATGAGCACTGTGGCTGCAATGTGGAGGTTCGGCATCGTCGTCGAGGCTGCTGTCCACAAGAAATGTGAGGAGCTTGCGCTAGGAAAAGCATTGTGCAGCTCTAAAGGTGATACATCGGTCCCAAGTTGCGGGGTGTGGCCACGATGCGAAGCTTGTGACCGGTCCAATCCACAGTGTAAAGGTGATGCACCAGTTTGCTTGGCATTTTCACCACGCAGCTGAAGATGCGTTGGTTCTGATGGTTCCACAGAGGCAGTGCACCTTATGCCGACTTCCAAGGGTGCAGGACTGGGGTGGCAAAACTTTGCATGGTCCAGATGCAGGACCTGGGTTTTGGAAGCCTTTTATGCCTCTGAGACTTCAGATCAGGAGGCCAGCCAATTGTCCTTGCAGTCATTCTGGGATCAAGTGAGGTAGGCCCAGTTCTTTTCACCCAGGCAAGAAGACCGCAAAGTAGTGGACCAGCAGAGTGGCAGTTCTTATAGCAGCACAGCTGTCCTGTTTCCTGGCAGAGTAACCTCAGGTCCACAAGTAGTACTGAAGTGGTAGTGTCTGAGATCTAGTACTTATACCCAGTGGTGCCTTTAAAGTGGGAGACACTTCAAAGACTTGCCTTTGAAGGGCACAGAGTTCCTGCCTTCCTGCCCTAGCTCCAGACTCACTATACAGGGCTATGCAGCCCTTTGTGTGGGGACAGGACAAGTGAGTGTAGGAATCTGGCTATTTATGTAGTGTACCAAATGTAATGGGACACTATGCAGATAGTCCAGGCAATCCTTATTGGTTTACAGGGTTAAAAGTGACAATCGCAATAGCTATCTTTTGTGGTAGTGTGGACGAGCAGGTAGGCCTATCAGAGGGTAGTGCTAAGCATTTGTTGTACTCAGGGAGGCAATAAATAAGACAGACATTCAAGAAGGAACTCTCGACCAATTGTTAGAAAAATAGTTACTCTGTTCATGTTATGTTTCAACACCAGAATACTTTTACAAAAATAAATACTGATGTACTTTTAAAGAACACAGGCAAAATTCTTGTTGTGTCTCTAATGCGGTAATGCAATTTCTATGGAGAAAAATATATACACTGCATATGGGTACTCAGCAGCTGCTTACAAGATCAATGTCCTGGAGTTAAGGTAAGTACAGGGCACTGTTCAAGGCAGCACCAACAGGTCACCTCCGGAGCCTCTAGGGCATCCGGGTGCAGAGGTGCTGTATGACATCAGGTGCCCCATTGATTTCAATGGGAAACAGTCTTAGGGAAAAGAGGCTGCAAGTAGGGACTGGGGGGGGGCAGTCTGGCTGAACCAACAGGGGAGCCTAGATCTGGTGATGCTCGGGGACGTAGGGACACCTTTGGTCGTCTCCTTCATGGGACAGGGAGGCCAGTTGCACAGCTATCCTGATGCACTGTGTTTTCATCACCTGAGGCAGTTACAGTAGAGGCGCCTGCCCAGAGACGCTACAGGCGGTGTCGGTAAGTCTACTGATGGCAAACCGAATGTGGGTCTCGACTCTGGATGGTCTGGGAACCACGCTGGCACCACTGGCCCACTTCAACTCGGACTACGGAGCACATGTGCAGTGGTGTTGTCTGGTGTCTGTTTTTGGGCAGTCCGGAGTCCTTGTGAGTCTTCTTTGGTGCCTGCAGGAGTGGAAGGAAGCAGTTCCGCTACTTCATGGGAGTTTCTGGTTACTTCTTGGAATGCTGGCAGTTCTCCCAGGCTTTTGGATGCAGAACAACTTCAGGATAAGTCATCGTCAGTGCAATTGTCAAGGACCTCAGGCAGGATGGTAGGGCTGGGGCCAAGTCAGGTGCAGCTCCTCTGTTCATGCTTTTCATGGTTCTTTGGGTCCTTCTTCTTCTTTAGTCCAATGAATCTGTTCTCATGGTGTCGGGGAGTCACCTACTCAATTTAGGGGCGATTTAGGGGTGTAGAGTAGTAGCCAATGGGCTACTCAGGCTTGGGGTGACTATACTCCTTGTGTGACCACTTCCTGTGGGAAGTGGGCATATCCCTATCCCAGAAGACCTAGATCTACCAAACACAAGATTCTAGAACCCTTTCTCGAGTGTCCACTTCAGGTAACCCACCTTAGGGGTGTGGGTGGCCTAAAGGTGGTACACACCTACGGACTAACTAACTTTTCCTCTTGTCTTGGTGCCAAATGGACCTCAGGGCAGGGGATGGTTACACCTAGGGTTGGAGGAGCCATGGATTGCATGCCAAAAGGTGTCAGGGCCTTTGAATGCCTTGGCCATAGTATGCAGATTCACTAGCTGTCCTGCTGGAGGAGGTGTCAACACCTCTGTCCCGAGCAGGCTTTGTTTCTGCCTTCTGAGAGCCTGGGCTCTCACCTCCAGGAGGTCAGAAATCTGTGGTGGCAGGCTGGTCAAAACCAGTCAGCCAACACACTTGGAGACTATTGGGGTTCAGGGAGCACCACAAAGGTGCCCTCTGGGTGCATGTCATAATGAATCTGAGGCTGCCATCAGCCTTGATTTATTAAGATGAGGTGTTTAATACCAAGCACCATATGTCTCAGTAAAGCCATTAAGTGACTGTGTAATTTATGTTGACAAGTGACCAGGACATACCTTAAGATGGCTTCCCTGTTCACTTGCAATGCTTAGCAATGGGGCTGTGCATCACAGGTCCTATCTGCTCGGGCAGCTAGGACCACACATCAAATACAATGCACCCTGCCTTGGGGCTCCAAGGCCTGCTTTAAGGGTGATTTACATATATTGTGATGCAGTGTTTGTGACAGGGCACATGCTGGTTTTGCCATGTCATGTTTTCACCTTGCTTGCACCAGGACATGCAGACTGCGATGGCAACTGCGTGCTACTTGTTTTTAGGGGACCCCTTGAGGGTGGCACAATATGTGCTGCAGCCCTTGGGGACCCTCTTCCTTACCCATGCCTTAGGTACCAGGGGTACCACTTACTAGGGGCTTGCACAGGCAGAGGAGTCTATGCCAATTGTACTCATTTGTACATGTTTTTAGGGAAAGAGCACTGGCACTGGGGTCCTGTTTAGCAGGGACCTTGTGCACCACAGTGAAAAAACCTCAATACCAGTGAGCAAAAAGTGGGGGTGACAATGACAAAAAGGGCACTTTCCTACAGTGAGACTGGATTCAGCTCTTTCCTCCCATCCTGCCAGAATGGCCTGTCAAGTCACACCTAAGCTCCGTTTGTGTGTGGCTTCCTAGGAGGAATACACAAAGCTCAACTGCCAACTACCCAGATGGGATCAGAGTCAGGCTGCAGGCATCAAATTGCTAAATAAGAAAATGCCAACTTTCTAAAAGTTCCTGGAGGAGTCATTTATACATCATTCTGCATGCCAAAACACATTGGTAATATGATTCAAATATCCACAAATGAGGAAAAGTCAAGCATATTAATAAGACAAATGAGGAAAGTGACGACACGCACTTACTGATTAGATCAGAATATATTATGATCACCCTAAGTCACGCTTGCCTGACTGCTGGTCGCTCAAAGTTACGAGTGTGGGGCCTCAGAAGCAGACGGTTGCTGGCTTCCTTTTAGTAGTTTCAATTCTGCTTTACTTCACTTGCTTAAGTATAATTAAGCAGCAGCTTGGAATAGTTTAATAGATGTCCATGAATGTGACTATACTGTATAGTTCCCAGGTGTGGATTTATCCTGCCTATTAGCCCACTTAGTGGCCCTGGTGTGACTGAGTGTTAACCTTATTCTTTCAAACACTGAATCCTGATGATGTTCTTGCGGACAGTTAGGCTATTGAAGACCGAAACGTCGACATTCACACTTCAATGACACGACCCTGAGAATTAAGAAACAGTATTTTGGACTGTGGATCAAAAGACTATTGCTGTAAAGGAGGTGTTGGCACTTCGCTAGGATCCTTGGACTTAAACCCAATGCTAAGTGTAAGGGATCACTGTGGGGGTTACACAGTGTTGATTGAGTTATTGATGCACCAATGCTCATACATTGAGTTTTAATATCTGTATGATGTTTTGATTACAATATATTTTGATCTAATTAGTATGTGCGTATCGTCACTTTTCCTCATTTGTTATATTAATATGCTTGACTTTTCCTCACTTGTGGATATTGGCTTTGTCTTACCAATGTGATTTAACATTAGTATTCTTGACAATTGTCTTCACTGAGTTCCTTGGAGGAATATGGGGTAGCCCTGTGTATTCTAATAACTTTCTAAAAGTGGCATTTTCAGAATTGCTACTTAAAATCTAAGTTCATTATAAGTTAGGATTTTAAATTGTGATTCCAGAGACCCCAAGCTTGAAGGATTTATCTCTTCCCAATTGTAAATTGCACTTATAAAGTGTAATGAGGTAATCCTAATGTTATCCTATGGGAGCGATAGGCCATGCAGTAGTGAAAAACAAATTTTAGAATGTTTCACTACCAGGTCATGTACAACTAAAAATGACGTCCCATTTTTTAAATACATTGCATCCTGCCATCTGGACTGTCCAAGGCCTACACTAGGCTAGGGGTGACATATGTAAAAACTGAAAGTTTAGTCCTGGGAAAAGGTTTATTTTGCCAGGTCTAAATGGCAGTTTAAAAATGCATACCCAGGCTCTGCAGTTCCTGCCTGAGACAGGATTAAGGGGCTACTTTAGTGGGTGGCTCAGTCAGTGCTGCAGACCAACTAGTAGCATTTAATTTGTAGGCCCTGGCCATGTGTAGTGCATTGTACTATGGGCTTTTAAGTAAATTAAATACACCATTTGGGTATAAACCAATGTTACCATTTTTTGAGGAGATAGTACATGCACTTTAGCACTGGTTAGCAGTGGTAAAGTGTTCAGAGTCCTAAGGCCAGCAAAGTTGAGATCAATAAAAGAGAAGTGGGAAGGCAAAAGTTTTGGGGCTGACCCTACAGAAAGGGCCACTCTCCAACAACCGTGAAATGTCATTCCCCGCTAATGAATTGGAAGTTGTCTAGGAGGAAATTCTTGACGTGCAGGAGGGAACCCCCTAAGGTAAACTCAAAAGAGTAAGGAGCTCCCAGATCTAGGAAAAGTATTTGGCTAGCGTGGATAGGTAAAGAGATAGGGGTAATAATCAGCAGGCAAATTTAGTCTTGGGATGTCAGGGCAGCAGCCTACTGAGCACTTCACCTCTCACCTTCACATATCTGGCTATGACTAGGGGGCGGGCAACTGGTGCTTGTCTGCCTTTGGGAGCATGAGAGTGGTTTGTTGCATGAACCCTTACTCAAACTTTTGGCTTCTTTTGAGCTAGCAGAAGTAGGTTGAATCTGCGCCTCTTATAAACTGTGCAGTTCTTTCACAGTTTGCCAACTTTGACTGTTCTTAGTCTTCTTTCTTACTCATGAGCGTCTTGTACAGCAATAGGCATTATCACTACCTTTAAAAAACAAGGTATATATCTACTTCTTCTCCCAAAGTCTAATTCTTGCCCATTAAACATGATTTTACTCATTTCAGAGCATCTCTGACTTGTCCATGTTGCTTACTGGAGTGTCTCTGATTATTCCCTTTTCGATGTACACACACAATACCCCACTGCCCTCTGACCAGGGAGATGCTGAATACCTGTCTATATGATGTGCCCCTAACCAAAATTATAATTTAAGTGCCTGTACCTGTCTCTCACAGGTACAGGCAGTCTCCACATGAGCAGGTAAAGGGTTTTTTGCCACTGCTATTAGAGTGAGGGGCTCTTTGGTGGGTTCCACAGCCTTTGGTGGGTTCCACAGCCAGACATGGATTAATTACTAGTCAAAAAACTCCTGGTGATGGCACCAGGGTGACATGAAAAAGGAGCAACTTTTGCGGCTAAAAATGAATAAACGCAGGTGAAGGAAGTCCTAACTTAGTTCCAGACATCGCCCTTGCAATTTCACAGCGGTGGCCACGGATGTCCTGAAACAATGGCTCTGAGTTGTAGGGCTGTCGAAAATCCCATGTGTGATGTGATTAGACAAGTCAATGATGCCACACATCACATCACCAATAATATTATTTGTATAAAGACTTGCACACAACTGCTGCTGTTGCACGTGACTGGTGCAACCATTGCCTCACTCAGGAGTACTGTGCTCATCCATCTGAAAACAAGGATGGATTTTAATATGTGATCTGCAGCACACACACATCTACATAGGAGGCGCCTATTCTACAGTCAGATGGTGTTTTTTTGGAAATTGCCCGTGAGAAGACTTTAGTGCTGGTGGTGACAGGTGTGGCAATCTTTTTTTGGTGCCCCCCTCCATGACCTCCTCCTCGGATTCCCACACTAGCACCTGGAAAAGGTGTTCTGCATCTCTCCATATCCTCTCTCTCGCGTACATTTCATTGTTTGCAAAGCACTGGTAAAGGCTGACTTCACCAATCCACTCAGCTAACCACATAAAACACAGATCTGTTCTTTGCAGCAGGCATATTAACCCTCTGTGCTACTTGATGACAAGTCAAAACTGCCACTAGACAAAACTCGATCTCCCTCCTGCAGGAACATTGATCACAAGGGTTATCTTGACATTTGTATTGCTGCTTGGAAGCTGGACTCACAAGGAACTCTGCAGCAGGTGCTTTTGAATCGTATTGCTCAAAACAGCGTCCTCCACCGCTCAGATCAGTGCCCCGTGCGGCCGCACCAGTCGCACCACCCTAAAGCCGGCCCTGCCTGTGAGGTCACGCACCGTGCTGTCGGGAACTAAAGTGCTGCCCAGATTTTTATCATTTTAGGCCTTTTGAGTTTTTGCATTGTAACGCTAATATCTCATCAGCTAAAGCGTGTTAGTAAATTCATGCGCTCAGTGCGTGTGTATAGTCTGGCACTGAGTGCTGAGCTGTTACTGGTTCTGCTGCCAATCCATCACCCGGAGGCACCTGTGATTATTGCGCGTTTTCCCGCCTTTATGGCGTCTTTAGCGCGCGCAGGCCGCCCTCCTTCGCACAGCCTCATTTTCTGACACATTCCTCTGTATTTCGGTAACATGTGTTATTTGTCATGGCTAAGTGCTTGTACAATCCGCTTATTGACTTCCCGGCGCCTCCTCTCCTGACGCTGCGGATCCTGCTCGATATTGCTGACAGCTGCCGCGCACCGCCTGTCACTGCTCACTTGGAAGCCAATTAGCGCCTCGCAGACCTGCTCGGTGTCTCCTCGGCGCCTCACAGCCTGCCTGTCCTCAGCGCCTCGCAGTCCTCTGCTGTCTCTCCTCAGCGCCTCACAGGACTCTGCTGTCTCTTCTCAGCACATCACAGGCCTCTGCTGTCTCTTCACAGCGCCTCACATGCCTCTGCTGTCTCTACTCAGCGCCTCACAGTCTGTCTCTCCTCAGCGCCGCACAGACCTCTGCTGTCTCTCCTCGGCGCCTCGCAGTCTGTCTCTCCTCCGCGTCTCGCAGTCCTCTGCTGTCTCTTCACAGCGCCTCACATGCCTCTGCTGTCTCTACTCAGCGCCTCACAGGCCTCTACTGTCTCTACTCAGCGCCTCACAGACCTCTGCTGTCTCTTCACAGCGCCTCACAGGCCTCTGCTGTCTCTACTCAGCGCCTCACAGTCCTGCTCGGTCTCTCCTCGGCGCCTCACAGTCTGTCTCTCCTCAGCGTCTCGCAGTCCTCTGCTGTCTCTTCTCAGCACCTCACACTCCTCTCCTGCCCCGCAGTCAAAGTGCATTATAATAAGTATTTGTGATCCTGAGTCTAGTGGCGCGTGGTCAGTAGGCCTAGGGGTCACAGATGTGACTAAAAAGAGCAAAATATTTTGTAAGTATTTTGTTCTTTCACCTTCAGGCAACTGCATTTAAAATCATTGAGAAATGCATTATTACAGGCAGTAAACGATAAGCTGTTCCAAAATGTGGAAACAAATAGGTTTAAGATTAAAAATAAATGCTTCCATAATATAGTTTATAGTAATGCACAGATTGTACCTGGTGCAAACATTTTAATGTGTTCATTAAAAACTTGCACTCCCCAGCTCATCTGCTAACATCTCATCATGAAGCTTCAAGTAACTCCATCAATGAAAGACAATATTGGCTTCCAAGCAGCCTTTACATTTCCTAGTTAATCAATTGCGCACATCTGCATTCCACTCAATGAGCAGGCAATCTGGCGGTAGGCGTGACTCCTGGTTAGCCCTGTCCCTCCCTCAACTTCACAGCACATGAGACTCTCTCCCTTCCATTTCAGCTGGGGCACCTCACCCCAGGGATGTAGGGGAGGGGAGGTTGGTTCATTTGAAGGCCGGGACAATCCACATTAATCTTTGCCCCCACCCCACAACACCACCCACCAGATGACCCGAAGCAGCTGACATTGTATTTAATAAAGCTAAGCAGAGTAGTTCAGAAGGTGAACGAGCAATAAAATGTCTTTAAAACTTGTTTTTATCTTGTCACGTTTGCTCTGCATTCAAAGACAGAGGTCAAATGTCAGGCTACGTCTTCAGACAAATTGCTGCTTGTTCTCTTTAAATGGGGATGTTGTTTACTTTTCTTCTCTAAATGCAAAATGAGAAAAATGTGTAAAGTGAACTATGTGACAATCTCCCTGTGGCAAAGAGAATGGGAGGGAAAGTCTCTAAAATGTCATTTTTTTCCTGATACACATCAACATTTAAGTTGATTTAAATGAACTGTACAAATATTTCAAAATACATCATCAATTATTAAAGAACAAATGAAGTATGTTTTGTTTTTTAATTCTAAAGTGTGATGGGAAAAAGATTTTAATAGGATCAAAACAAATCTTGGTGATTTACAAATTATAACTATTATATTGTATTGCAGCATTGTATAGCACTTATACCCCTATGGGGGGCACTGAACCGCTTAACTTCATGGGCCGCAAGCTATGCCACCAATGGTTGGAAGGGTGTTGTTTTTTGATTTGTGGCCCTATGTGGCAGTGGTGCTGGAACAAATTGTGGCATGGGAGTACTTCTATCCTTGTTACAATACTGCAGTCATACGGACTGTGAAAAGTCAGAAAAAGAACGTGTAGCAAATGAGCCACACCCATTCAGCAGGAGATTGTTAAGGGTGTAGTATTTAGCTGGTAGTGCATTTTGGAGCACACTGTCACAAATATATTACCAGTCCTGCCAAATTGTAAATAAATGTTACAACATGAGGAGGGACAAAGCCATGGAGTGGGGGGGCTCATGTCATGAACTACCTAGGTGGCACTGTGCCCTTCACCAAGCCCACCACTCCCTCCCCACCACCCAAAAAAAAAAGGGTCGCTGATATCCTGGGGAGTTTTCACACCACTTAATGGACATTAGTTGCTGACAGCTTCAAAAGACATGCTGGAAATCCACTTTTTTGCGTGGTTCATAGCTCGCCTGGACAGCCACTGCGCGATTTTGGCTCCTCGCCGAGTGACTGTGTGAACGGAGCAGAAGTCGTGTGACACGCGGTAGCACTACATGGTGGCACTGTGTGAGTGGGCAGGTCTGTATTTCTAAAGCATGCTGTGGTAGTGCACTGTCATTTACAGACAACACATCTTTGTAGTTTTACTGATAAAACTATATAGTGCACAAAGGATAATGTCTGGAATTTAGCTTTCAGCTAATATTTATTATTTGCACATCAACAAGTTTTGTTTTGATCCTGTTAAACCCTTTGTGTCCATCATGCTTCAGAATTACAGCAAAGTGCTTCCTTTATGCTTTCTATCTGCTATCTTTTGAAATATTTGTATAATTAATTTACACATAATTAAATGTTAGTGTTTTTTTTTTAATGACATCATATAGCCTATTATTTTATACTCCCTGTGCCCCACCAAGCTTGTCACATAGTTCAGTTTACAAAAGCCTCTCAATCTGCAGTCAGAGTAAGAAAATTAAGACCCAGATTTAAGAAGGCCTAGCGCCTCCTTGTGCCACATTAGCATCATTTTCTATTATGTCAATGTGGCTCAACGAGGCCAAATTCACCATGCCAGGTTTACAAAGTGCCACAGGGCTTGAATTGCACCACTTTGTAACCCCTTGTGCCACATTATGCCAGCGCCAGGTATAATGTATGCAAGGGGGACATTCCCCCGTTAGTGTGACTGCAAAAATGGCACAGTGGAATCCCTGCGATTCCACTGTGCCATTTTTAGTAGCTATTTTTAACTCCTGCACAGAGCAGGCTTTAAAAGGAGGCACACCATTATTCTTAATTGGCCCCTATGTACCAAACTTTGGCACTAATACTGCAATGTGCTACAATAATGATACTATTGTCCCTGACCTGGGCCATGGTGTGCCATATGTTTTATATGGCGTACACATCGTGGGGTTAGGGGGTGCTAAATGGTGCAAGAAAAGTAGCGCTACATATAATGCAGCACACCTTTTCTTAAATTTGGGCCTAAATGCCTATATCAATGCTAAAAGAATAAAGAGAAATAAGCCAGAAGACATACCTGACATTTTCCTCTGTCTTTAAATGCAGAGGAAATGAGACAAGGTAAAAACATCTTTCTTGCTCATTCACTTTCTGAACCTCAGCATGTGAATTGTGGGGTGCTGCAGCACCCCCAGCAATCCCACTTCCACCGCATTTGTCCCACATCACTATGGGGCACCATGACTCACAGCTCCCCGGGAGAACACCTTGCACTCTGTTCCACAGCTCCAGCTCCCAAGAAGGGATACCCCGAACCATGTTCCACAGCTCCAGCTCTGAAGGGATACCTCGAACGCTGTTCCTCAGCTCCCAGGAACGTATACATTGAACCCTGTTCCACAGCTCCAGCTCTGAGGAAGGGATACCTCGAACCCTGTTCCACAGCGCCAGCTTCCAAGAAGGGATACCTTGAACCCTGTTCCACAGCTTCAGCTCCCAGGAAGGGATACCTCGAATCCTGTTCCGCAGCTCCAGCTCCCAAGAAGGGATCCCTTGAACCCTATTCCACAGCTCCAGCACCCAAGAAGAGATACCTTGAACCCTGTTCCACAGCTTCAGCTCCCAGGAAGGGATACCTTGAAACCTGTTTCACAGCTCCAGCTCCCAGGAACGGATACCTTGAACCCTATTCCACAGCTCCAGCTCTCAATCAATCAATCAATCAATCACAATATTTATAAAGTGCGCTATGTACCCGTCAGGGTTTCGAGGCGCTGGGGGGAGGGGGGGGGGCGTGGAGCGTTGCTGTTTAGCGTTCGAAGAGCCAGGTCTTGAGGAGCCTTCTGAATGCGAGGAGGTCCTGGGTCTGGCGTAGAGGTGTGGGGAGAGAGTTCCAGGTCTTGGCGGCGAGGAAGGAGAAGGATCTGTCGCTGAAGGTCTTGCGCTGGATTCGGGGTACGATGGCGAGGGCGAGGTTGGCGGATCGGAGTTGACGTGTTGGAGTGTAGAAGTTAAGTCTGGTGTTGAGGTAGGAGGGTCCGGTGTTGTGAAGCGCCTTGTAAGCGTGGGTGAGGAGTTTGAAGGTGATCCTCTTGTCTACCGGGAGCCAGTGGAGTTCCTTCAGGTGAGGGGAGATATGACATCGGCGGGGTATGTCGAGAATCAGTCGGGCGGAGGCATTTTGGATACGTTGGAGTCGTTTGATGTCTTTGGTTGGGATGCCTGTGTAGAGTGCGTTGCCATAGTCAAGTCTGCTGCTGACGAGGGCCTGGGTCACCGTCTTTCTGGTTTCTGTTGGAATCCACTTGAAGATTCTGCGGAGCATTCGAAGGATGTTGAAACAGGAGGAGGAGACGGCGCTGACCTGTTTGGACATGGTGAGGGCGGAGTCCAGGATGAAGCCGAGGTTTCTTGCGTGGTTGGCAGGGGTGGGCGGGGGTCCGAGGTCGGAGGGCCACCATGAGTCGTTCCAGGCCAAGGGAGTGCGCCCGAGGATGAGGACTTCCGTCTTGTCGGAGTTGTGTTTCAGGCGACTGTTGTTCATCCAATCGGCGATGGCTTTTAGTCCCTCGTGGAGGTTTGTTTTGGCGGTGAGCGGGTCTTTGGTCAGGGAGAGGACGAGCTGGGTGTCGTCGGCGTAGGAGATGATGCTGAGATGATGTTGGCGGGCCAGTTTAGCGAGGGGGGCCATGTAGACGTTGAACAACGTAGGGCTGAGGGAGGATCCTTGGGGGACGCCGCAGATGAGGTTGGTCGCTTTGGAGCGGAAAGGGGAGAGACGGACTCTCTGAGTTCTGTCGGAGAGGAAGGATGAGATCCAGTGGAGGGCTTTATCTTGGATGCCGGCTTCCTGGAGGCTGGTCAGTAGGGTGCGGTGGCAGACTGTGTCAAAAGCGGCTGATAGGTCGAGGAGGATGAGGGCTGAGGTTTCGCCGTTGTCCATTTGATGTCTGATGTCATCTGTGGCGGCGAGGAGAGCAGTCTCAGTGCTGTGGTTTCGTCTGAATCCGGATTGTGAGGGGTCCAGGATGGAATTGTCTTCGAAGAAGTGGGTGAGTTGAGTGTTGACGATCTTCTCGATGACTTTAGCTGGAAAAGGGAGGAGAGAGATCGGACGGAAGTTTTTGAGATCGTTGGGGTCGGCTTTGGGTTTCTTGAGGAGGGGTTGGATTTCTGCGTGTTTCCAGCTGTCCGGGAAAGTGGCGGAAGTGAAGGAGAGGTTGATGATCTTGCGGAGTTCGGGGGCGATGGTGGCGTTGGCTGAGTTGAATACGTGATGAGGGCAAGGGTCCGTAGGGGAGCCTGAGTGGATGGTGTTCATGGTTGTTATGGTTTCTGCATCATCCACGTGGGTCCAGGCGGTGAGGCGGCAGTCGTGGGAGGAGACGTCGGGGGTGGGGTCTGGCGGTGGACCGGTGTTGAAGCTGTCGTGGATGGTGGCGATTTTCTGGTGGAAGAAGGTGGAGAGGTCGTCGCAGAGTTTCTGGGAGGGCGGGATGTCGTTGGAGTTGGCTTTTGGGTTGGAGAGTTCCTTCACGATGCCGAAGAGTTCTTTGCAGTCGTGGGCGTTGTTGTTGATGCGTTCGGTGAAGTGGGCGCGCTTGGCGAGGCGGATCCGTTGGTGGTGTTCACGGTTGGCGTTTTTGAGGGTGGCGAGGTTGTCGGGTGTGCGTTCTTGGATCCATTTCTTTTTGAGCTTCTGGCAGATGCTTTTGGAGGTGGTTAGATCGTCTGTGAACCAGGCTGTTTTTTTCTTTCCTTGGATTGCAGTGGGTTTCTTGAGTGGGGCAAGGGTGTTGGCGCAGTCGAGGATCCATTGATGGAGATTGATGGCTGTGCTCGGGTCGGTTGCGTCGGGTGGAGGGTTGTTGATGAGGGTGCTGGTCAGTTGGTCTTGGGTGACTTTGCCCCAGCGGCGGTGAGGAGGTAGCTGGATGCGGTGTTGCTCTGTGATTTTCTTATAGGTGAAATGGACGCAGTGATGGTCGGTCCAGTGGAGTTCGGAGGTGTGGCTGAAAGAGATGTGGTTGCTTGAGGTGAAGAGGGGGTCAAGGGTGTGTCCGGCGATGTGGGTGGGAGTGTTGACTTGCTGGTGGAGTCCGAGGTTGAGGAGGTTGGAGGTCAGTGATGCGGTGTTGGCGTCGTTGGCGTTTTCCAGATGGTAGTTTAGATCTCCCAGGAGGATGTAATCAGTGGAGGCGAGGGCGTGGGTGCTTGCTCCCAGAAAGGACCCACCAGATGACCCGAAGCAGCTGACATTGTATTTATTAAAGCTAAGCAGAGTAGTTCAGAAGGTGAACGAGCAATAAAATGTCTTTAAAACTTGTTTTTATCTTGTCACGTTTGCTCTGCATTCAAAGACAGACGTCAAATGTCAGGCTACGTCTTCAGACAAATTGCTGCTTGTTCTCTTTAAATGGGGATGTTGTTTACTTTTCTTCTCTAAATGCAAAATGAGAAAAATGTGTAAAGTGAACTATGTGACAATCTCCCTGTGGCAAAGAGAATGGGAGGGAAAGTCTCTAAAATGTCATTTTTTTCCTGATACACATCAACATTTAAGTTGATTTAAATGAACTGTACAAATATTTCAAAATACATCATCAATTATTAAAGAACAAATGAAGTATGTTTTGTTTTTTAATTCTAAAGTGTGATGGAAAAAAGATTTTAATAGGATCAAAACAAATCTTGGTGATTTACAAATTATAACTATTATATTGTATTGCAGCATTGTATAGCACTTATACCCCTATGGGGGGCACTGAACCGCTTAACTTTAAGGGCCGCAAGCTATGCCACCAATGGTTGGAAGGGTGTTGTTTTTTGATTTGTGGCCCTATGTGGCAGTGGTGCTGGAACAAATTGTGGCATGGGAGTACTTCTATCCTTGTTACAATACTGCAGTCATACGGACTGTGAAAAGTCAGAAAAAGAACGTGTAGCAAATGAGCCACACCCATTCAGCAGGAGATTGTTAAGGGTGTAGTATTTAGCTGGTAGTGCATTTTGGAGCACACTGTCACAAATATATTACCAGTCCTGCCAAATTGTAAATAAATGTTATAACATGAGGAGGGACAAAGCCATGGAGGGGGGGGGCTCATGTCATGAACTACCTAGGTGGCACTGTGCCCTTCACCAAGCCCACCACTCCCTCCCCACCACCCAAAAAAAAAAGGGTCGCTGATATCCTGGGGAGTTTTCACACCACTTAATGGACATTAGTTTCTGACAGCTTCAAAAGACATGCTGGAAATCCACTTTTTTGCGTGGTTCATAGCTCGCCTGGACAGCCACTGCGCGATTTTGGCTCCTCGCCGAGTGACTGTGTGAACGGAGCAGAAGTCGTGTGACACGCGGTAGCACTACATGGTGGCACTGTGTGAGTGGGCAGGTCTGTATTTCTAAAGCATGCTGTGGTAGTGCACTGTCATTTACAGACAACACATCTTTGTAGTTTTACTGATAAAACTATATAGTGCACAAAGGATAATGTCTGGAATTTAGCTTTCAGCTAATATTTATTATTTGCACATCAACAAGTTTTGTTTTGATCCTGTTAAACCCTTTGTGTCCATCATGCTTCAGAATTACAGCAAAGTGCTTCCTTTATGCTTTCTATCTGCTATCTTTTGAAATATTTGTATCATTAATTTACACATTATTAAATGTTAGTGTTTTTTTTTAATGACATCATATAGCCTATTATTTTATACTCCCTGTGCCCCACCAAGCTTGTCACATAGTTCAGTTTACAAAAGCCTCTCAATCTGCAGTCAGAGGAAGAAAATTAAGACCCAGATTTAAGAAGGCCTAGCGCCTCCTTGTTCCACATTAGCATCATTTTCTATTATGTCAATGTGGCTCAACGAGGCCAAATTCACCATGCCAGGTTTACAAAGTGCCACAGGGCTTGAATTGCACCACTTTGTAACCCCTTGCGCCACATTATGCCAGCGCCAGGTATAATGTATGTAAGGGGGACATTCCCCCGTTAGTGTGACTGCAAAAATGGCGCAGTGGAATCCCTGCGATTCCACTGTGCCATTTTTAGTAGCTATTTTTAACTCCTGCACAGAGCAGGCTTTAAAAGGAGGCACACCATTATTCTTAATTGGCCCCTATGTACCAAACTTTGGCACTAATACTGCAATGTGCTACAATAATGATGCTATTGTCCCTGACCTGGGCCATGGTGTGCCATATGTTTTATATGGCGTACACATCGTGGGGTTAGGGGGTGCTAAATGGTGCAAGAAAAGTAGCGCTACATATAATGCAGCACACCTTTTCTTAAATTTGGGCCTAAATGCCTATATCAATGCTAAAAGAATAAAGAGAAATACGCCAGAAGACATACCTGACATTTTCCTCTGTCTTTAAATGCAGAGGAAATGAGACAAGGTAAAAACATCTTTCTTGCTCATTCACTTTCTGAACCTCAGCATGTGAATTGTGGGGTGCTGCAGCACCCCCAGCAATCCCACTTCCACCGCATTTGTCCCACATCACTATGGGGCACCATGACTCACAGCTCCCCGGGAGAACACCTTGCACTCTGTTCCACAGCTCCAGCTCCCAAGAAGGGATACCCCGAACCCTGTTCCACAGCTCCAGCTCTGAAGGGATACCTCGAACCCTGTTCCACAGCTCCCAGGAACGTATACATTGAACCCTGTTCCACAGCTCCAGCTCTGAGGAAGGGATACCTCGAACCCTGTTCCACAGCGCCAGCTTCCAAGAAGGGATACCTTGAACCCTGTTCCACAGCTTCAGCTCCCAGGAAGGGATACCTCGAATCCTGTTCCGCAGCTCCAGCTCCCAAGAAGGGATCCCTTGAACCCTATTCCACAGCTCCAGCACCCAAGAAGAGATACCTTGAACCCTGTTCCACAGCTTCAGCTCCCAGGAAGGGATACCTTGAATCCTGTTCCACAGCTCCAGCTCCCAGGAACGGATACCTTGAACCCTATTCCACAGCTCCAGCTCTCAATCAATCAATCACAATATTTATAAAGCGTGCTATGTACCCGTCAGGGTTTCGAGGCGCTGGGGGGAGGGGGGGGTGTGGAGCGCTGCTGTTTAGCGGTCGAAGAGCCAGGTCTTGAGGAGCCTTCTGAATGCGAGGAGGTCCTGGGTCTGGCGTAGAGGTGTGGGGAGAGAGTTCCAGGTCTTGGCGGCGAGGAAGGAGAAGGATCTGCCGCTGGAGGTCTTGCGCTGGATTCGGGGTACGATGGCGAGGGCGAGGTTGGCGGATCGGAGTTGACGTGTTGGAGTGTAGAAGTTAAGTCTGGTGTTGAGGTAGGAGGGTCCGGTGTTGTGAAGCGCCTTGTAAGCGTGGGTGAGGAGCTTGAAGGTGATCCTCTTGTCTACCGGGAGCCAGTGGAGTTCCTTCAGGTGAGGGGAGATGTGACATCGGCGGGGTATGTCGAGAATCAGTCGGGCGGAGGCATTTTGGATACGTTGGAGTCGTTTGATGTCTTTGGTTGGGATGCCTGTGTAGAGTGCGTTGCCATAGTCAAGTCTGCTGCTGACGAGGGCCTGGGTCACCGTCTTTCTGGTTTCTGTTGGAATCCACTTGAAGATTCTGCGGAGCATTCGAAGGATGTTGAAACAGGAGGAGGAGACAGCGCTGACCTGTTTGGACATGGTGAGGGCGGAGTCCAGGATGAAGCCGAGGTTTCTTGCGTGGTTGGCAGGGGTGGGCGGGGTTCCGAGGTCGGAGGGCCACCATGAGTCGTTCCAGGCCGAGGTAGTGCGCCCGAGGATGAGGACTTCCGTCTTGTCGGAGTTGAGTTTCAGGCGACTGTTGTTCATCCAATCGGCGATGGCTTTTAGTCCCACGTGGAGGTTTGTTTTGGCGGTGAGCGGGTCTTTGGTCAGGGAGAGGACGAGCTGGGTGTCGTCGGCGTAGGAGATGATGCTGAGATGATGTTGGCGGGCCAGTTTAGCGAGGGGGGCCATGTAGACGTTGAACAACGTAGGGCTGAGGGAGGATCCTTGGGGGACGCCGCAGATGAGGTTGGTCGCTTTGGAGCGGAAAGGGGAGAGACGGACTCTCTGAGTTCTGTCGGAGAGGAAGGATGAGATCCAGTGGAGGGCTTTATCTTGGATGCCGGCTTCCTGGAGGCGGGTCAGTAGGGTGTGGTGGCAGACTGTGTCAAAAGCGGCTGATAGGTCGAGGAGGATGAGGGCTGAGGTTTCGCCGTTGTCCATTTGATGTCTGATGTCATCTGTGGCGGCGAGGAGAGCAGTCTCAGTGCTGTGGTTTCGTCTGAATCCGGATTGTGAGGGGTCCAGGATGGAATTGTCTTCGAGGAAGTGGGTGAGTTGAGTGTTGACGATCTTCTCGATGACTTTAGCTGGAAAAGGGAGGAGAGAGATCGGACGGAAGTTTTTGAGATCGTTGGGGTCGGCTTTGGGTTTCTTGAGGAGGGGTTGGATTTCTGCGTGTTTCCAGCTGTCCGGGAAAGTGGCGGAAGTGAAGGAGAGGTTGATGATCTTGCGGAGTTCGGGGGCGATGGTGGCGTTGGCTGAGTTGAATACGTGATGAGGGCAAGGGTCCGTAGGGGAGCCTGAGTGGATGGTGTTCATGGTTGTTATGGTTTCTGCATCATCCACGTGGGTCCAGGCGGTGAGGCGGCAGTCGTGGGAGGAGACGTCGGGGGTGGGGTCTGGCGGTGGACCGGTGTTGAAGCTGTCGTGGATGGTGGCGATTTTCTGGTGGAAGAAGGTGGAGTGGTCGTCGCAGAGTTTCTGGGAGGGCGGGATGTCGTTGGAGTTGGCTTTTGGGTTGGAGAGTTCCTTCACGATGCCGAAGAGTTCTTTTCAGTCGTGGGCGTTGTTGTTGATGCGTTCGGTGAAGTGGGCGCGCTTGGCGAGGCGGATCCGTTGGTGGTGTTCACGGTTGGCGTTTTTGAGGGTGGCGAGGTTGTCGGGTGTGCGTTCTTGGATCCATTTCTTTTTGAGCTTCTGGCAGATGCTTTTGGAGGTGGTTAGATCGTCTTTGAACCAGGCTGTTTTTTTCTTTCCTTGGATTGCTGTGGGTTTCTTGAGTGGGGCAAGGGTGTTGGCGCAGTCGAGGATCCATTGATGGAGATTGATGGCGGCTGTGCTCGGGTCGGTTGCGTCGGGTGGAGGGTTGTTGATGAGGGTGCTGGTCAGTTGGTCTTGGGTGACTTTGCCCCAGCGGCGGTGAGGAGGTAGCTGGATGCGGTGTTGCTCTGTGATTTTCTTATAGGTGAAATGGACGCAGTGATGGTCGGTCCAGTGGAGTTCGGAGGTGTGGCTGAAAGAGATGTGGTTGCTTGAGGTGAAGAGGGGGTCAAGGGTGTGTCCGGCGATGTGGGTGGGAGTGTTGACTTGCTGGTGGAGTCCGAGGTTGAGGAGGTTGGAGGTCAGTGATGCGGTGTTGGCGTCGTTGGCGTTTTCCAGATGGTAGTTTAGATCTCCCAGGAGGATGTAATAATGGAGGCGAGGGCGTGGGTGCTTGCGAGGTCGGCGATGGTGTCGCTGAAGGGGGCTCTTGGTCCTGGAGGGCGGTATATGAGGGTTCCTCTGAGGGTCGTGTTGGGGTCCGTGTGGATCTGGAAGTGGAGGTGTTCGGCTGTCTTGAGGGTGTCGTCCGAGTGGGTGTGGATTTTGAGGGTAGCTCTGAGGAAGGGATACCTCGAACCCTGTTCCACAGCTCCAGCTCCCAGGAACGGATACTTTGAACCCTATTCCACAGCTCTAGCACCCAAGAAGGGATACCTTGAACCCTGTTCCACAGCTTCAGCTCCCAGGAAGGGATACCTCGAATCCTGTTCCACAGCTCCAGCTCCCAAGAAGGGATACCTTGAACCCTGTTCCACAGCTTCAGCTCCCAGGAAGGGATACCTCGAATCCTGTTCCACAACTCCAGCTCCCAGAAAGGGATCCTTTGAACCCTGTTCCACAGCTCCAGCTCCCAGAAAGGGATACCTTGACCCCTATTCCACAGCTCCAGCTCAGAGGAAGGGATACCTTGAACCCTGTTCCACAGTTCCAGCTCCCAAGAAGGGATACCTCAGATCATGTTCCACAGCTCCAGCTCCCAGAAAGGGATACCTTGAACCCGATTCCACAGCTCCAGCTCCCAGAAAGGGATACCTTAAACCCTATTCCACAGCTCCAGCTCCCAGAAAGGGATACCTTGAACCCTGTTCCTCAGCTCCAGCACCCAAGAAGGGATACATCGAATCCTGTTCCACAGCTCCAGCTCCCAGAATGGGATACCTTGAACCCTATTCCACAGCTCCTGCTCCCAGAAAGGGATACCTTAAACCCTATTCCACAGCTCCAGCTCCCAGGAACGGATACCTTGAATCCTGTTCCACAGTCCCTGCTCCCAAGAAGGGATACATCGAATCCTGTTCCACAGCTCCAGCTCCCAGAATGGGATACCTTGAACCCTATTCCATAGCTCCAGCTCCCAAGAAGGGATACCTTGAACCCTGTTTCACAGCTTCAGCTCCCAGGAAGGGATACCTCGAATCCTGTTCCACAACTCCAGCTCCCAGAAAGGGATCCTTTGAACCCTGTTCCACAGCTCCAGCTCCCAGAAAGGGATACCTTGACCCCTATTCCACAGCTCCAGCTCAGAGGAAGGGATACCTTGAACCCTGTTCCACAGTTCCAGCTCCCAAGAAGGGATACCTCAGATCATGTTCCACAGCTCCAGCTCCCAGAAAGGGATACCTTGAACCCTATTCCACAGCTCCAGCTCCCAGAAAGGGATACCTTAAACCCTATTCCACAGCTCCAGCTCCCAGAAAGGGATACCTTGAACCCTGTTCCTCAGCTCCAGCACCCAAGAAGGGATACATCGAATCCTGTTCCACAGTTCCAGCTCCCAGAATGGGATACCTTGAACCCTATTCCACAGCTCCAGCTCCCAGAAAGGGATACCTTAAACCCTATTCCACAGCTCCAGCTCCCAGAAAGGGATACCTTGAACCCTGTTCCTCAGCTCCAGCACCCAAGAAGGGATACATCGAATCCTGTTCCACAGCTCCAGCTCCCAGAATGGGATACCTTGAACCCTATTCCACAGCTCCTGCTCCCAGAAAGGGATACCTTGAACCCTGTTCCACAGCTCCAGCTCCCAGAATGGGATACCTTGAACCCTATTCCACAGCTCCTGCTCCCAGAAAGGGATACCTTGAACCCTGTTCCACAGCTCCAGCTCCCAGGAACAGATACCTTGAACCCTATTCCACAGCTCCAGCTCCCAGAAAGGGATACCTTGACCCCTGTCCCACAGCTCCAGCTCTGAGGAAGGGATACCTTGACCGCTGTCCCACAGCTCCAGCTCTGAGGAAAGCTCCAGCTCTGAGGAAGGGATATGCAGATAGGCAGAGGAGGGGCTGAAGGTAATGAGACCGGCGGGTGGCATAGTTACATCTCCCGAGAGTGGGGACAGCTAAGCTTCGTGTGACAATACTGCTGAGGTAGAGCCAAAGTTGTTAACGGGTGAGGGCGGAGTGAGCTGAAGCCAATCGATAGAGGCCGAACCTGGGCCGGTGTCGAAGTTTGGGCGGCGGAATAATTGTGAGTGCACAGATAGCGGGGTATGCCCGAGCTGGTGGATCAGTGCTGGGGGAGGGCTGTTGACGACAACTCTCAGTTGTATAGCCTTGGCAGTGACTGGGTGAAGTGGAGAGTGAGTGTGAGAGCACATACAATCAGTGTATGATTCAAGCACAGCTTTTACTGGTATTTTATTTATTAATGCATTTTTATACAGCACGGGCATTACCCAGGGCGCTAGAGCGCTTTACAGCAGACATATGTCCTAAAATGGATAGCTACAGTGGATTAAAATTTACCGAATGTAGCCACATAAGGTCAAGAATTACCAAATGGTAAAATTACAGAAAAAACTAATTTTACAAGAAGTGTATATAACATTGAAAAGATAATAAGTGCCTCATGAAATGGAGGCAGAGAAGCTCCGTGCTAAGAAGTCAGTGAGCATGTCCCCGCTGGAAAGGATTAGCTGCAGTGTTTTAGCTAAAATATGGTTAAAGGAGGCGAGCCTTCAGGTCAATTTCAAAGGTTGCCAGCAAGGTGGTAGCGCCTAGGTGTGTAGGTAAATGAGTTACAAATTCTGGTTGTGCTACCCTAGAAGGATTGTGCCTGGATCATCCTTCTTTTTTTTTGTTTTTTTGTTTTAAGGGCAGAGGTTCTAGCTTCAGTGCTTTGGCATTTCGCGGTGGTCTAGAACCTTCTGATAGCTTGAGTTTGTCTGCCATGCAACAAGGAGAGGTTGTGTGTAGGGCCTTATGAGCGATGCACACATTCTTGTGCATTGCCTTGGCTTCAACAGGCAATCAGCGAAGAGTGACTGACCAGCATAGGTGTGATGTTTGTATTACTTTTGGCCCCATTGACCAAGCATGCTGCGGAGCGTAGGGTCGATTTCAGGGTGGTGAAATGCGGCTTGGGGTACCAGTAAAGGAGAAGTTAAAATAGTTGATTTCTGTAGAGCACCAATGTATGAACAAGATATTTCAGATTGTACATCAAGAAAACCAATTATAGTACCAGTTCCACATCCAAATACAGCAATCAGCAACTGAAATGTGAGCAGTCAAACTTTGCTTAGGACATTCCACTGCACAGCAGCACATGTTACAGAGCTTTTAGCAACTTGATCTGTTTGAGCTAGAACCATTTTGTTTTTTAACAACTGCAGACTACGTACTATATGATGGATTATGTGGCAGTTCATGATTACATGGAAAATAAAGTGGCCGCAGAATCTCATAATTCCAGTGTCCCTGGTCATAATTGTAGGAAACTGGGTTCTGGTTGCAGAAGCCCCTCACTTTTTGCCTGGTTTTTAATGCAACTCTGAAGTGCACTGAGTTTCTGCTAACCAGATCTTCAGTGCCAGTGTTCCTTCCCCAAAACAAGCCACCTGGTCACTTGATCCCCAAGTGGTCAGGTCCTTTAGTACCTCTGTAAGTCCCTAGTAAATGGCGCCTCTGGTATCTAGGGCAGGGTACTAAAGAGGATCCCCAAGAGCTGCAGCCATCTTGTGCCACTTTAAGGGACCCAGCACCAAACTCATACAGACTGCCACTGCAGGCTGTGACATGGTGCCCCTAAAAGTGAAAACACGACATGGCACACACTAGTATGCCATTTCCCCTAACACTGCCTGTAACATTTGTAAGTCACACCTACAGCAGGCCTTACGAAAGGATGCATTATATTACAGGTGAAGGCATATCACCAAGAACAAATATGCCCCTACTATGTCAATTCTTAGACATAGTGAGTGAACAGGGATTCCATTTTAAATACATGTGCTAGACACTGATCAATACGAGTTCATCAGCTAGTTGATGGCTTCACTGAAAATAGGGATGCTTGGTATCAAATATCTCGTATTAATAAACCCTCACTGATTCCAGTGATGGATTTATTAATACATGCACCCAGAGGGCACCTTAAAGGTGCCCCCTGAAAACCTACCAATTGCCTCTGGGCTGACTGACTAGTTTCCACCAGTCTGCCATAACGGACGAGTTTCTGACCCCACCAGTGGTGAAAGCCTTTGCTCTCAGGCAGTCAGGACCAAACCCTGGTCTGGCAGTGGTGTTAACACACCCCTCCCACCCGAATACCCTGCAAATCTGCATTCCAAGGCAGGGGAGCTTCAAAGAAGCCCACTGCTGTTGATATGCAGATCTGGCTTTCCTCAGAAGGGAGATGTTGACCCCCCACCCCAGGGCCCATTTGGCACCTGGACAGGCAGGAAAATTAGCTATGCAGGAGGCGTGCTGCATTTGCAGGCTGGACACACCTCTAGGGTGACTAGCCTAGAATGAACACAGACTTAGGAATTCCACCATCTTATGTGTGGTGGATTAAGTAATTTGGGGACAGGGCGATGCTCCCTCCCCCAAAGGAAGGCGTAATGACCCCAGGGGTAAGTAGCCCATTGACTACTACTCCTCACTCATCTTAACGCCCCTAAGTTAAGTATTTAGATGACCCCCTGCTACCAGGACCTCAGATTTGCTGGACTAAAGAAGAAGAACCCAAGGTGCTGTGAAAAGCAAAAACTGAGGAGCAGCAACTGACTTGGCCCCAACCCCACCGACCTGCCTGCTGTTCTAATCAATTGCGCCAAAGACGACTTGTCCTGCAGCTGTTCTGCCTCCAAAAGCCTGGGAGGACTGTCAGCACTTCGAGAAGTAACCAGGGTCTCCCGTGGAGTAGCGGAGCTGCTTCCCTGCATCTTGCAGGCACCAAAGAGGACTCACAAAGACTCAGGACCGCCAAAACACAACACCAGACAGCACCACTGCACCTGTGCCCCCCAACCCAAGCTGGAGTGGGCCAATGTGGCCAGCATGGTTTCCAGGCCCTCCAGGGCCAAAGCCCACCTTGGGTTTGCCAACAGTGGACTTCCCAATGTCACCTGCAGCAGCTTTCTGCAGGCCCCCTCCATCCGCGAGTATCCCCTGCACCAGAACCCAATGCCTAAGGACACCATTGCACCCAAGCCCCACAGTCCGAGCAGAAGTGGGCTAACAGTATCCCTACATGCCTGTGGATCTCAAAGTTCAAGCCCCACTGTGTGTTCCCCCAGACTGACTGCCCAGTCCCTGTTTGCAGCCTCTTTCTGACCAGACCAATCTTTATTGAAGTGACTGGGATACCTAACTTTGTAACATACCACTGCACCCAGATGCCCCAGAGCCCCCCAAGGTGAACTGTTGGTGTGACCTTGGACCTTGCCCCATACCAACCTCAAGTCCAGAAGAACAGTCCTGTAAGTTGTTGCTAAGTACCCCTATGCCGTGTCTATTTCTTTCCCATAGGATAACATTGGGGCACCTGAGGCTGAAAGTACCTCTGCACCCTGATGCCTTGCTGCATTCCGAAGTAACCTGTTGGTGCTTCTTTGGACCTTGCCCCATACTTACCTTAACTCCAGATTATGGGTTTTGTACGTCACTGGTAAGTACCCGTATGCAGTATATGTTTTTCCCCTTATATGAGAACATTACCGCTCCAAAAATTGCACTGTCAGCTTTTGAAAACTGTGAAAAACCATAACTCGAAAAGTACTCACCAGATTCTGATGATCTTAATGTCAACATTTATATAACAGTATGTGTTATTTTTATAACTTTGTGTCAGATTTCTTTGAGCGTGTGTGTCGCTTACTGCCTTGTATGTGCAATACATGCTTAGCACTACCCTCTGATATGCCTAACAGCGCCCCCACATTACCACAAAAGAGAGCATTTGGGGTGTCATTTGTGCCTCTGTAATTTCTCTGGGGTTTGCTTTGACTCTTTACACAGTGTACTTCTTTATGGCCCACTATATAAGGAGCCAGGTTCCTTCAATAAAGCACTTGCCGGAAATATGCTAGTTGTTTTCGTCCTTTTATACTGAGGTCATCATTCCCTCTCAGCTAAGATGGATATCTGAAAAGCCTGCCTTATACAGAAAATGGAGCTCCTTGTCACTCCTAGACAAATAACATATATTTGATTTATAACAAGGCTTTTCAGATGCCTAAAACCTTTGGGTTTTTCTGTTGACACCACCCTCTCACATACCATGAATATCAATCAACACAGTAATAAAATCTGCCAAGTTCGTCCTTCATTCCCTCAATTAATCAAATGCACATTTTTGCCTACCCCCTTAGAAAACACTAGTTCACATATTTGACATTTCCACACTAGAATTTGGAAATTCCATATTACCGTGATACTGTCAATATTAATGTGCTGAACTGGCAAAGTGGAACTAATATCATGTGCATAAAATACAATTACACCTCACAAGTATTAAGAGATCTGCCCTGGCTGTCAATCAAAACTAAGATAGAAATGCAGAAGCTTGTGCAATGAGCATAAATCCACTCACCTGGCTAATTGCTTTCGGTCTTAGGCATGCAGAGTACACAGGAGCAAAAATTGACTACGCCAGGAAGCACCAAGATTCAAAACTTCCTAGACAAAACAAACCTGTCACATGTGCTGTAATAGCACATTGAAACATACAACCAGTGAATTTAAGAGTTTAATGTATATTATTTTTTGGGTCAAGCGCAAAGTGCTCCGATCCTGCTGTAATCTCTCTTTGGGCTTCTAACCACACCCATGTAGCGTCAGCCACTTTTATTGGTTCGTGGGCTTGCCTTTTAAAATCTGATTGCTTTCATTAGTGAAAGGCATGCATACGTCATGCCTTTTCCGGTGTTTAGCCCTCCTCGAGCGCACGGACCAACTACTGGAAACGTACAAGGCTCTGTGTTTTCTGTATGGTTTCTGGACTACTTTTTCTTTTTATTTCGCAGCGTGATGGTGCTGGGTTTTACACAGCGTGATCACGCTTGTTTTTTTTCCAATTAATGTGGCAAGGAATGTCCGGTTAGGAGTTTACAATGCGATAGCTCTAACTCGACGAAATGCGAGACCCGTTCCATTGTAAATGCTTGTTTTTGTTAGAAAACTATAAGTCTTCCTGAGATAACCTCTTAATATTCTATTGTATCTGACTTACCCAATAATTTGTTCACTGGTAGTACCTATTGCTACTGTTTTTTTTAAATGTGATACTTGGAGCCTTATTTAGTACTTGGTGGGCAGGATTCTCAGTGACAATGTGTTGGAATATCCTGTCCATCATACTGCAAATGCTATTGGCTATAAAGCACTTGTAGTACGGACGATCGGACATCCACCACATTTGTGACACAGCATCCCATCCTCCAACTCTAAATAAGGCCCTCAGACTTCTCAGTCGTAACTCATGGTGAAGTTTCTCTACTAAACTCTTAAAATAAAAAGAGGGTTACTGAGAGCTGTCAGACATGTGGATTGCTTTGGCCAATTCAGGCCTGCGAGAGAGAGAAGATTATGTGAGCTACTCTTATCAGTTAGAACTTTGAGGCTACTGAGAGCAATTTGTGCATTCAGGTTATTCAGACCAATTAAAGGTTAAGGGGTACTGAGAGTCGCAAAAAAAAACCCACAAATCTTTTACTGAGAGATGTTCAGTACAGAGGTTAGTACGCATGGTTGGACCATAATGTTAAAAAAGCATTTAGAGCATCAAGGTTGTGGAGAGCAATTAGAGCACTAAGGGCCATATGAACGAACACTTTTTCCCATAGACACAGAATGGGTAAAAACCTTTGCTACATCTGACCCTAAGATTGGTGCCGGGTATTAAAACATACAAGAGCTACAGAGAGTAATTAGTGCTGGCGTTACTAATTGCATGAGGGTTTGTTACTGAAAGTGATCTGAAGCATATATTAGAGTTGAGTGAGCTAACAAAATTAGTTGAGCCGAAGACCTGACTTGTACAAATTAAGCCGTAAGAATGTTTGGCATGTAAATTGTGTAACAAACCTTATGTAAAAATAGGATCAAGTCTCTTCAAAATTCAAAAAAGTGTAAAATGTGGAAGCATGTCACCTTAGTTCATCTGATTATACAACTGCATTTATTAAAACTGATAGTATTTAAAAAGACATGCCTCCCTGCCCTTCAGACAACTCCAATAGTGAACTAAGAAGCAAGTCATTTGTCATGTGCACTCATATTTGATCTAGATTCTAATTATAAAAGGAGCAACTTTATAGTTAATAAGTCAAACATAGGAGGTTTTTTTGTACAGTGCATTTCTGATCTCTTGTGTTTCAAGGTGCAGTTATGTGACTATAAAGAACAAGAATTGGCAGGGCCAATGGGTTTTGCCTTTGTTTTTTTTCTTTTGCATTCTATCTTACTATCTAGCTGGATTATAGATATTAGAAAAAGGTTGTGGTGGTGTTTGCTTTGGATTTGATAGACCGTTGATGGTTGTTTGTGTTGTTTATTAATTCAACATACTTCACAACATGGACAACTGTTGCCGGTTTGTCGAGTTTGAAGTAAACATTATTGTAGACTTTTTCTAATGTTTGTGGTCCAGTTGGTGGGATAGGGTGCAAAGGAGGAGAGCAGGGGCAGGGCCTATTGGCTTTGCCAGTGCTAGTTGAGATTGCGAGAGACTGTTGTGCAGTGTTACACAGAACATTGCTCGCTGTGGGGAATGCACACAAAAACACAGTTCGTATGTTGCACAAGTGTGCACACCTCACTTTGTGAGTTCTTCCAAATGTTTCCTTGGTTGTCATGTTAGGATAATGAAAAGTTAACCACTTGACTAACCATTAACCTCGGGTTTGCAGAGAATGTGCCTACCATCATATAGCACCTTAAAACCTTGTCAGGGGTAGTAGGCATTATATAAATGCAATTTTAATACACTGCAATAACAATTGTGAATTCTCATTTGTGGCACTCACGGTGCAATCATAGTGGCCTGGGGCAAAAAACAAGTGGAAGGGGCGTGAGATTGTTGGGTTGTAGGGGTGGATTATACATCCTAATAGATAAATATATGAGCAGACCATAAACTAAAAAAAAAAAACCAGAAACCTAGACAGGTGAGAATGCAACGTGTCCAGAAAGAACCAAGAAAGATGCTGAAAAGCAGAGTGGGGAGATAGACAATTACTTATTCTGAACCGCTGGAGATTAGTAAACGACCGCTGGAATCAAATGAGCGTGACGCAAGTTTGTATCATTAAGTCATGTAAGTCGTATATTTACTTGCCCTGTTCTGAAATTCTGAAAAAAAGGAGAATAAAATATTCTGTTCTCTACATGCACTGTAAATATGCCAGTGAAACTCAATACTTGTTTCCGATTCAATCACCCTTCAGAAGATTGGCACACTGCATCCTGCCAGTCTTAATCTAGATAATATTAGGAGAGAAAGTAGTCCCATAATGAAAAGCGGTGATGTCAATGCACCACCTTCTGCCTGGGTTTGGAGGAACTGGCTCTCGCAGTAGTCGGTTTTGAAAGATGGCTGCTGTGCCGGCATAGGGAAGACCTGCTCTAAGGGAGAAAAGCAGGTGCATGAAGGACTGACACATGTGTAAGCCCATACCCGGAAAAGGCGCACAACGGTCCGGCATAGATGTGGCCCCCCACCAATAAAAAGATATTATGTTGCAGCCAGAGAAAGCAGAGTATTAGAGAGAGAGGGAGCTAAACAAGAAGCAGTACTGCCTGAAGTAACACAGGCTGCAGAAACAGATCAAAAGTCAGAGAAAAAGCAGCCCGCTCAATACTTTGTGTAATAACAGTAATGCTGCCATGCCTAGCAAAAATGAATGTCTCCTTCCCTAATGTAACCGGTGCTCATGTAAAGTGCTAAAACAAGAGAAACAGCGACATACCCAAACAACATACCACCACAGAGCGCAAAGCAAAATAAATAAAAAAAAAATACCTTCATTGTGGTGCCAGAGAGGAAGGATACTGGGCAGTGTCCAATGAGAAGTGGCTGGAAGGAGCACTTGGTTCACAGGCAACCCAACAGTAAAGAATACGAAGAAGATAACAGAAAGTGAAGCAGGGTGATGTGCAGACAATGTGCTGGCCAATCAGAAGCATGCAAATCAAAGCAACATTGGACTGAGCCAGTGGTAGGTGCAGGTACGTATCGGGCTGGTACTAAGCCCCTTTGAATTTTCTTTCTTAACAATAGATTTTGCAAGCAGTGTGCAAGCGAAACCTAAAAAGGAGGAACAATGAAATGGGATTAGTGTTCCAGATACAGACAGGTGAGATAAAGCAGAGATCATGGACTGAATTATGGTGGGGAGAAATATCAAGGCACTGAGCTTCTGCTGCAAAGAACACTGACTTAATTATCCAAAATTCTGAATATAGACGGTAAATTGTCTATAGTGAGCATCCTATTTTGGTCCATTCCAACCAGTACCCAAATCTGTATGACAACACAGACTTTTATTATTACTGAAAACCATTATTATGGCATAATTAGTTTTTTTAGCAATCACAATCCAAAAAGCAGAACAGTAAAAGAAGTGCCCCCCACAAGTGACAAAAACACCACATAAAAACAATAAAGAAATTGCTAGTACTTTTTCCAATTACTGGTGTATCTCATAAAAACAGTCTCATGGTGAGTCTAATGTTGCCAGACAATGCACCTTCAAGCTGCTTTGTATCACCCACAAAGCTATACATGGAACAGGACCGCTTTTTATCATAAACAAAATAACCAAATACATTCAACAAAGAAACTTCCGCTCAAAATTGGCACCCCTCCTTAGAACACCACCATACAAGAAAAAGACTATAGGTGGTACATCCTTCTCCGTTCAAGCAGCCAAACTGTGGAATTCATTACCTCCAACTATAAGATCCACAGATAACTATCTTGTCTTCAGAAAACTACTCAAGAGTTGGCTCTTTCCTTCATAGCCACCATATTCAAACAGCTATGGGCTGCATATACCTGTGTTGATAAATATTTTTTATCTGATTATGTGTATACTCTAGATTTATATAGTTCTTTAGAAAATATGTATCGCTACTATGTCATAACAATAAACTAAACACACACTGTTTAAACCTGTTTAATGTATATTTACTCACTGTTTAAATATGTATATAGATATGTACATATATGTGTGTATATGTGTGTGTATTCATGAGTGTATGTATGTGTGTGTGTATATCTATATATATATTTACATATATGTATCTATATATATATATAAATAAATATGTGTGTATGTTATTCTATGCTTAACATATTCATAGGTCATTGCATAGGTCCTAGATAAGTTGTTATATTAGAGACTTATGAAACCCTGCTCTCATTGTATATCACACTGATCAAATGTTTATTATCATAGGTATTTGGCTATTCAAAAATTGAGTAAAGATAAATAAATATTAGAAAAGTACACTTATTAATTAACTTGACATATTACAAATCTTGAAAGTCTGTGTTTATACAATACTACTTTCCTTCTCATATTATACCCATTATATATATTCCTTGGACATATATTCCCTTACTGTGTACTTACATATCTATTTATTTATTACTCTAGCCCTACTGTACTAGAGATAAAATCTATAAATTAAATTCAAATTATAAATAAGTCTAATAAAACAATTATATATATATATCTACATATATATATGTATATATAGATAGATAGCTATTAATAATAATAAAGAATAAATAAACTAAATAAAAATAATGATCAAAAATGTGTATGCATATATATATATATATATATATATATATATATATATATATATATATATATATATATATATATAAAATTATAAATAAAAAATATTATATTTTTGCTCTCTTGTCTCTATCAATCTATCCTCCATTCCCACTCTGACTCATCCCGAATTCATTCTACTACTTTAATCTCCTAAATAACCCTACCTAAGCTCTTCCCTCCTCTTCCACATCTAACTCACCCGAACCTCAGTTTACTGCCATGATCTCCCAAACAACCCTACTAAATTCTACCTCATTTATCTCACCTTTAACTCATATAAACCCCCTCCTGCTACTATGATCTCCCTAACACTTTCCACAGACTCTTCCCTCCTCCATCTCCCCTTTACTCATCCCAAGCCTAAATACTATTACTATAAACTCCCAATTAACACTTCTGGATTCTTCCCTCCTCCACTGCTCCATTACTCAAGTCAATCCAACTAACAAACTCACATATCCGCGGCTCAAATTAACTCATAATAATACTAAAACTGAACTCATATTTCCCTATACTAATCCATCACTAATTCCTTTTGGGTTCCGGAGTAGCGTGCTACTCGTCGAAAAGAGCTTCAACACCTCATCAGGGGTAGTAAGCGCTATATAAATACCATTACAATACAATACAATACAATATCTTGAACCCTGCTCCACAGCTCCAGCTCCCAGGAAGGGATACCTTGAACCCTGTTCCACAGCTCCAGCTCTGAGGAAGGGACACCTTGAACCCTGTTCCACAGCTCCAGCTCCTAGGAACGTATACATTAAACCCTGTTCCACAACTCCAGCTCTGAGGAAGGGATACCTCAAACCCTGTTCCACAGCTACCAGAGAGAGATATCTTTAACTCTGTGTCACAGCTCCCAGGGTAGCTAATATTTGACGCTGGTCCACATCACTGTAGCACCAAAAGCCACAGCTCCCCGGGAGGCAAACCTTTATCCCTCGCCCACATCGCACTGGAGCACCACAAACCACAACCTGGTGTGTGTGTGTGTGTGTGTGAGAGGGGAGTCACCTTGAGCCCTGTTCCACAGCTCCATAGGTTACAGGTAGATACAATATTTTGCAGTGGCCCATATCACTATGCGGCACCATAAACGAGTCCCGGTGTGTGTGTTTGTGTGTGTGTGCGGGTGTATGTGTGCGCAAGCGTGGAGGGGAGGTGGTGCACCTTGAGCCCTGTTCCACAGCTCCATAGGTTATAAGTAGATACGATATTTTGCAGCGGCCCACATAACTCTGGAGCACCATAAACCACAGCTCCCAGAGAGATATTGGAACTCTGTACCACAGCTCCTTTGGTGATCCTGATACAGGGCACTCTAACCCCCGGGTAAACCCGGGATGAGGCATTAGAGAACTGCTGTTTAATGTAGCGCCTGAATTCCGCAGCAGCGCTTTGTGGTGTGGCATTATTTTGTGATGGGTAATGCTCATAGCTGTGACCTCAAACCGCACTGAAGTGCTACATTCTTTTCTCGGATCCAGCCCGAACAACTGCAAGAGGTGATGAAATTCCGCCGTAGGAGACTGAGAAAAGTCACCTATGCAACAGGCCCATCCTCTGCATCTTCTGCAGGCTTCTTGACTAAACAAATGACAGTGCTCTTATGAGATTCAGAGGCAGCCTCCAGCATTGGTGCTTTCATCTAAAGGGAGAGGTCTGTAGGAATGAGTTTCACTTTGTCAAAGTGTTCCACAGGTTCTCACCCAGCGGGGTGAGGAAACGCTCTTCACCCATGCTTGTTGAATCAGAGGGCCTGCGAGCCCAAAGCATTATGGGTATGTTGTGCTACAGATAGATGAAACACACAGAAGGTGAGGGGAGGAATGCTTGCAACAAGTCAAACCACTGGCAATTGCTCGAGGTAGGAGTCCAACTCATCTTTTGTTCTGCCCACCATGCCACCTGAGTTTGGACCCAGCCAGGGAGAACCTGGCCTGGCAGTTCAGGGTGGAATGTTCCTATTGGAGCAGAGTCAAGACTGATTTGCATATGGCTGGGTCCAAACTGATGTGGCATGGTGGGCAAAAGAAAAATGGGTTAGAATGCTACACTGAGCGACTGCCAGTGGTTAGACTTATTGCAAGCATCCTCCCATCACCTTTTGTGTGTTTGGTGCTTAGATGGTGCCCATAAAATGATTTGTCCACAACACACAAGAATGTGAATTGCTTCCTTTGTTCAGTTCCCGAACCTACTCTTGATTTTTATCTTTCCTCACAGACCTGCAGACACTCCTTGCACTCTCGTTACCAGCATCCGACCCTTATTACTATGTTATTATTAGAGGTGGGTGAACCACTGAAAGTTTGATCCTGGCTCGAAGCAGTTGCCTGGCTCTGGCTCAGCACGAGGTCCTCATAGAACCTCGACTCCAAAACTAGTCAAGCTTTCACCGGAGATGATGTGGCCTAGTGACCACAGCTGCCGACCACGTGATATGGGGACCCAGCTTTGAATGACAGCTTTGGTTGAGCATCCTGTGTATTCTGACGAGGCTCCCTGCGTAAGTAGCCTGTATCTATTATTAAGTGCTCTTCGGTCCTAAGACAAGGTAAACGCTTGTTAAAACTGCCAAAAAATGTGGATTCTGTCCATCACTCACAGTCTTATCTCACCCTCTATGATTTATCCAAGTTTTAAGCACTAAGGGCCTGATTTAGGTCTTGGCGGTGGGAATGCTCTGGCACAAATGTGACAACTATCCCACCCACTGTATTACAATCCCCATAGGAGATAATGGGATCGTAATACGGTGGACAGATTATCCGTCCCATTTGCGACAGGCTATTTCCCTCTACCAAGACCTAAATCAGGTCTTAAGTATTAACCCTTGATATCTGAAAGGAATACCCAACTAGTGGCTGAATGTTACAATGTGGAACTGGAAAATGTGAGATCAATCCTGACTTCCCTGCTTGGATATCTTAGATAGTCACTTTATTTCAGTCTTCTTTTTGTTCATTATCAGATAGGAGTGTGTCTTCAAACACATGAGTTCAGGACATATGCTGTGCAATAACCTCCTGTGTTTTATTTAATAACCTAAAATGTTGCTCCATCTATAGTAACAATGTAAGCAACGTATAGAGAACTGATGACAACTGACTTGTCTCTGAGCTCATTAAGAATTAAGGGCCAGATGTATCAAAAAATTTGCATTCGCAAACTGTGCGAATCGCATAATTCAACCGTTTGCGAATGCAAAAAATGCCTTTCAAAATTTATGAAAGGCATTCGCAGTGCAATTTCAAGGAATCGCTAAAATAGCGATTCCCTGAAATTGGGACTCCACTTAGAGAATCACAAATTACGATTCTCTAAATAGGGAACTGCAAATGGGGAATTCCTATGTGCGATTTCCAAAGCACATGTATCATGCAGTTCCTAAATGCGAATTGGGCATTTAGGAAATGCAATGACCACCAAATCCAATTTGGTGGCAAGCATGTGCAGTTTTTAAAAATGCATTATAAATCCATTTTTAAAAATGGCATGTAGCACACACATGTCCATAGGGCATATGTGTGCTTTACATGTCCACAAATATTTTTTTGGGGTGCATCAAAGGGGCCCTTAGGCCCCCAGCACCCTGGGGTTTGCATTACATAATTTGCGAATTCCTGACAGGAATTCGCAAATTAGGTAATGCAAAACCATTCGCACCTATGGGCCTACAGGAGTCCCATTCCCTAATTGCGATTCAGTAGTAGCGATTGCGATTTTTAAGAAATCGCTATTATCGAATCGCAATTTTCATACATCCCATTTTGCATTTCTTAAATAGCGATTTCTTAAAAATCGCTGTTGAGGAAATGCAAACCGGGACTTTGATACATATGTCCCATAGAGCCTGATGACAATCTTGGCAGATGGAATACCCCGTCACAATTGTGACAGCCATTCAGTCCACCGTATTACAAGTTCCATAGGGTATAATGCAATTGTAATTTGGCGGACAGAATATCTATCACATTTGTGACAGAGTAACCCCATCCAACAAGATTGTAATCAGGCCCATTGTCATCAGGGAGGGGGCAGGAATGTTACCAGATATAGGACCAGATGTATCAAGCATTTTTCTGGTCGCAAATGGCCTGATTTGCAGAATCGGGCCATTTGCAACCAGAAAAATGCATTTTGGTATACATGTTACTAAATTGCAGTTTGGAATTGTGAATACATTCCAATTCGGTAATAGGAAGGGGAGTGTTTAGGGCATCCCTTTTAAATACCGAATCAGAATGGGATATGTGAATGTGTTGTGACCGAATTACAGTCGCAAAAGATTCACACATTACCACCAATTCAAAGTTGGTGGTAACCCATTCGCAAATGGGATGGGGCCTCCTTGGAACCCCTTCTTCTTTGAGAATGTATAAAAAAGCATTTTTAAGAGCAGGTAGTGGTCCCATGGCCCACTGCCTACTCCTAAAAAATAAAAATGAAATTTGTAATATTTGCTTTTAAACACATTCCTTTTTCCTTTAAGGAAAATAGGCTGCATTTAAAAAAACAAAGGATTGCTTTGTCAGAAATCAATCACAGACATGTTAATGTGCATGAGGTAGGTCTATTTGCCACTAACTAGGAAACGCTAATGAAACTCAAAAGAGTTTTATACATTTGGAATATCGATTTCTTAAATGCGATTGTTGGACCTGGCCCTTTTACAGGGTCATTCCCCAGACTTTTTGCTTTTTGCCTCCTTATTTTTATGACTTTTGTTGACTGACGTTTTGACTCTGAGCACTTTTTCACTGCTAACCAGTGCTAAAGTGCAGGTGCTCTCCCTTACAACATTGGTATGATTGGATTATACCTAATTGGCATATTTAATTTACCTATAAGTCCCTTGTAAAGTGGCATCCCTATACCTGGGGCCTGTAAATTAAATGCTACTAGTGGGCCTGCAGCGCTGCTTGCGCCACCCACTGAAGTAGCCTTTCAAACCTGTCTCAGGCCTGCTAGCGCAGGGCCTGTGTGCGCAGTTTTCTGCCACAGGGACCTGGCATCTAAATTTATTTGCCAGGCCCAGAACTCCCCTTTTACTACATGTAAGTCACCCCTACGGTAGGCCCTAGCTAGCCCTTTGGGCAGGGTGCCGTGTCTGTAGAAGGCAGGACATGTGCCAGGTTGCGTGGCCTGTCCTGGTAGTGACAAACAGCCTAACTTGGTGTCTCACTGCTGTGAGTGCTGCCTTCTCATAGGATTGCATTGGAGATGCCCTGCCTTATGTGTAAGGGGTATTGTCTGATTTATGAGGGGTAGCGTAGGCGTGTTTGGTATGGTTGTGATGGTGATAATAAATGCTGCTTACTGGTGTGGGTGTATTTTCTATTACTATCACAGAAATGCCACTTCTAGAAAGTGCGCATTTATCTGTACTTATGACTTTGGTGTTTTGCAGCTTGTCTCCAATCCACGTCTGGGCAGACTGACAGTTGGGGATTTGTGCATACTTCTCTGACAGCCTGAACACAGGGAGGGTGGAGGTGTCACAGAGGTGCACCTACACATTGTAAAGCCTTCTTGGGCTGAGAGAAGGGAGAGGTGGGGCACACCTGCATTTGTAAAGACTGTGCCCTGGCCTCACACAATAGGGTCGTTAACCCCCCACTGATGTTTGGAGCCTGTGACTGAGGAGAGAAAGTGCACTCCCAGAACCAGTTGTAACTGGTTGGAACCCCCCTCCTCCCCTTTGTAAAACATTCTGAAAACTTAGTATAAATACAGGGGAATTTTCCCCACAATTTAGACATCCTTTGGACATTCTTGGGACTCCAGAAACCTTACCTGGAGCTAGGCGCAGGATGCTGTTGAGAGGACTCACCAGGACCACCTTGGACTGCTGCTGCTGTGCTGACCTGTGACCTGCCTGGTCACAAGAAGGAACTGCCACTGCCAGCACACTTGTTGTGCTGACCTTCTGCTGTTTTCGCCAGCCCTGTGCCCCCTTCTTCAATTGTTGTCTCCAGAGGCAGGGTGCTGTGACCTCTGTAAATCACCCCAGCACGAGGAGTGCTGTTTTGCTGGTCTATGCGCTTTGGGAGTGCTGATGTGTGATGTTTCTGCGCTTTTTTAAAGTGCCCCCTGGCTGCCAGAAGTCACTGCCGCAGCCCGGGGTCACTGTGGGGCCCCTCGTGCTTTTTGGAAGCGCTCTATGTGCCCAACATTCACTGCTGCGGCCGAAGCACGAGGCCTTTGCGCTTTGAAAAGCGCTTTTTAAGTTGCTCCGGGATTCACCACCGCAGCTCGGGGAGTGTTGTGTCCTGGGCGCATTGCGGTCCATTTAGTGCCCCCTGGGCACCAAGGAAAGAAGAACCGGAGCGAGCGCGCTCCAACAGTGCCCCTGGGGTGAAGCGCGGTTTTTGACGCGCCCCCAGGGCACCTCCAGGCACCATCCTGGCCCTGCCCCACGCGACAGCCCAGGTCAGGCTGGACAGCGGCTTGCGCACCGGACCGGGTGCGGCCGCGTTGGAAGCAGGAGGGAAGCCTCAACGGAGGCCCCTGCTTCCTTTCCCATTCTTGGCAGCCGCACCGAGGACGAGGGTGGCTGCCTATTGCTATGCAGGACACGGGGCAGAAAGGGAGTTCCCTTCCCCACGGTCAGTGCCTTAGGGGCGCGATCGCCCCAGTTACTTAATTCTTGTTGGTTTGGGCTACCCTCTCTGGGAGAGGGCCATTAGAGGCCTGGGGGGGCCACAAAGGTTGCGGTCGCCCAGGAGGGGCCCGTTCGGTTTTTCTGCCAGGAGAGGGTGCCGACCGCCCCTCTTCCCCAGGAGCACCGTGTGGCCCCCGTGACAACACAGGAGCACTGGGGGCCCCCATGCTCCTCTTTCCAGGCACAGGGAGTGCCTCTTCATCAGGAAACCAGGTACATTTTTGGGAAATAGTGGCTCAGTGAGCCGAGTATGGACCTAGGGGAATTTATATGGTTTACCTGCTTTTCCTGCCAGTACATATATGTGTGTGCTAATGTTCCTTTTATGGGCATGATTTGCTGATATGTATTTATGTGACTTGTGAGATGTTTTCTAATGTTCCTTTTATGGGTATTTAGGAGTTACTCATGACAGGTGCATAGAATTCTTACTGTAATTCCTGACTACTGCTTATGTTGCAGAATCCTGAGTACTTGCGTGTCTTATCCAGGTGACTGGTTGACACCTGTTCGGTATAAGTCAATAAGGACGCTCAATGAAGGACCACACGCCAATTATGAATACAATTTAGCTTTACTAGAATTTCAGGTAAATGTATGCATTTAGCACATCAACAATAGTAGAATAAAAAATAGCAATGAAGAGCATCTAGTTATATATGAGTACACTACAAAGAGCATCTATATATATATATATGAGCAAAGAGTTCATTGACAGATATAAGCTTTGATTAACTGTATACCAAAATGCGTCACACTACTATGGTCAGGAAGCAAAATATAAACGAGCTGAATACTTCAGATAAGCTTTGATTAACTGCATACCAAAATGCATGTTTCAATTACTACAGCAAACTCACACTACGATGTTCAGAAAGCAAAATATAAACGAGCTGAATACTTCAGATTATAAACACAGTGCAAGCATAATAATCAATCATAATAATAGAGCAGAGAAACAAAAGGCCTTTCATCCCTGTGTGGAACTTAACTTAGTCCACGAAATGCTGGGAAGCCCTTTACTGCCCGCTTGGACCTCTCTCTCCCTCAAGCGTCACGGTCTCTGAACAGCAAACAGGGAGGAGGCGCTGGGCCTGGAGATGGCAGCTTTCACAACCCCATCTGCAAGCTTCAAATCCCTCACCTGCACTTCAGTGCTTAAATAACTCGAAGCTTGGATTCTATCCCTTTCTGGCATTTTCTAGCTATGTTATCAGCACTTGTCTCTTGGCTGCTCTGCCCTTCCCCAGCCATTGTTTTCATTCCATCTTCTCCCTGTACTCTCGTTCTCAAGGTTGAGACAGAGGCCCTCATTCTGACCCTGGCGGTCTTTGACCGCCAGGGCGGAGGACCGCGGGAGCACCGCCGACAAGCCGGCGGTGCTCCAATGGGGATTCCGACCGCGGCGGTAAAGCCGCGGTCGGACCGGCACCACTGGCGGGGTCCCGCCAGTGTACCGCGGCCCCATTGAATCCTCCGCGGCGGCGCAGCTTGCTGCACCGCCGCGGGGATTCTGACCCCCCCTACCGCCATCCAGATCCCGGCGGTCGGACCGCCGAGATCCGGATGGCGGTAGGGGGGGTCGCGGGGCCCCTGGGGGCCCCTGCAGTGCCCATGCCACTGGCATGGGCATTGCAGGGGCCCCCGTAAGAGGGGCCCTACATGTATTTCACTGTCTGCTGCGCAGACAGTGAAATACGCGACGGGTGCAACTGCACCCGTCGCACAGCTTCCACTCCGCCGGCTCGATTCCGAGCCGGCTTCATCGTGGAAGCCTCTTTCCCGCTGGGCTGGCTGGCGGTCTGAAGGAGACCGCCCGCCAGCCCAGCGGGAAAGTCAGAATTACCGCCGCGGTCTTTCGACTGCGGAACGGTAACCTGACGGCGGGACTTTGGCGGGCGGCCTCCGCCGCCCGCCAAGGTCAGAATGAGGGCCAGAGTCTCCTACACATACAAGCTTGAAAATAACACTGTGAACTTTTCCACGTTGTTCGGGTTTCAGCACACATCACGCTCATCTACACTGCTCAAGCTAATTAACCCTTTGCGTCACAATGTCTTCCGCACCTTTCCCTATACTGATCACTCCACCCCTTAGATGAGCGCGATGCATGCGAAACAGATATCATTTATTTTGACATTCCGCTAGCTAGGTTGCTACGAATACTTGTCAGCGTTATTCTAAGCGCCTGCATCTTAGTATAAAGCTGTTTTGTGCGTACATATAGTCTACATAGTATAGTCATTAGCGTAACACAAACAATCAATAACCAAATTAGTGGATGTAACACTATATTTAGCGCCTTCGTAGCTCCTGGTGCCCAGCCTAAGAAGATGTCATACCAATGATGCTCAGTTACTTGCTGGATACGTGAAGCAGTGTGCATAAGCTGTTTAGCGTCTATGGTCATCTGTATGGCTGTATCCTTGGTGTATTTAGCTGCCATATCAAATTTAGCAAAGGTAACTTGTGCGTAGTGCCTGATTGCCTCTAATCTGGGTAGCTTAACAACAAGCGAGATGTTCCACTCTAACTGCGCTCGCATTTGCGTCTGTAATGTGGTTATGGTGAACTTAGTCGGTCAGTACAAGATGTGAGTGCTTATGTCAATAATGCTGGTAATATTGCACATACACATTACTTGCTCTCCGGTTGTTTGTATAAATCCGTTAATAAGTAAGGGATGATTAGTGACATAACATATACTCTTTGTCCCAATCTGATATAAGTCTGTGCCAGTAATAGGATAAGGTAACCATTCGCATTCTCCTGGTATTGGGTGAAGGCATGGATCTAGCACCCGTCCAGTGTGGGTACATACCCACCCCTTATACCAATCTGCACATCTAGTGGGATTTACAGTGTGATTTGTTTGATCAATCCACTTTTTGTCAGTGTGAGGTATCCACCATTCTTTACCTATCACTACGGGAGCAATATAAAGGGGCACCATAGGTCAGGAGGAAGATAACTTCTTGCTATATGAAAAAGAGCATAACACATTTCTTCCTCACAGTGAAACTGTATGGGCTTTACCCATATTTCTTCAGGCAAATGCAATTGTTGTCTCCAATATTCACCCTGAAGCTGTCCCCATTCTGCTTTAAAGTCTGCATACTGTTGATTAACAATGCTTTGCCATAGTATGCACTGGATGCCCTTAGTCACTGTTTGTGTGTTTTGAAAGCTTTTTCTGAATTGTTTATGAGTGAAATTATGCCATTGCCAATCGCAATACAACCCACGCAGGACTTTCCATACTTCTTGTGAGTGTGTGGGCCCCCATTGAGAAATTACTTTAATGGCCTCTCCTGTACTATATCCTGTAGAAGATAGCTTATTCCTAATGGCTTCAATGTCAAAAGAATTCAGGGCCCCTACCCCGATTCCGGTGGCCCCAGCTATCAAGGACGCTAGATCTCTTCTAATGCGTAACTTTGGCAAGGGCCATAACTGTGGTGTCCATGGTGCACATAATGGATCATACTTTGAGACATTCCCTTTGGCAATATTTATCTGTAACACAATACGGTTAATTATGCTTGCATGCAGAGCTTGCTTACATCCTATTCTGTATCAAACTATGGAAATGTTGCCTAAGTTGCTGACCATGCGTCTTTCGGTTACATAAAACATGAAGGCTGGTGGTTTGGAATATCGAACTCCTTTGGTTCCATTGTTCATTGTAACAACCACCATATGCCCTGGTAAAATAATCTGTTTGTCAGAGCAATCATAAGGTTCATACAGGTATGCCTGTGCTGGTGTAAAAGTTACAATGGTATCACAATATTTACATATCATGTTTAGCGTATAATTCAAAGCCTGTACTGTTGCTGGCGTCCCCTGCAACCCGTTCAGTCCGTTGGCATGTCGGATTTACTGTCCAGTTACCTTACAGTTCACAGCTTTGGCAGCCATCCACTTGCCTCCAGGTACCTTCACGTTGCAAAGTGAAACATTTCCCTGGTCATCAGTTACGTTAGCGGCTTGAGATGCACAAGTGACATGAAGGTCCGTAACAACATTCTCTGCTACATTCGGTCGAACCCAAACACCTCTTCCAGTTGTAATTATGACCGCAAACAGGAACCACGTCATCAACGCAGATGTCATCGTTTACGACCGTGGGGTAAGTCTCACTGCAGGTACAAACACAGGTACATTAGAGTTCTTTAAAAGTACAATATACATACTCCCCACCCCTTGACTCAATATCTCTCCTGCCTCTGGCTTTTTCCCTGAATGGTTCACCCATACTTTTCTTACTGTGCTTCCAAATCCTCCCTCACCTCTCTGGGTGTTATCGGGGGGCAGATCTTTCTTCAATGTGGGGGGGAGGGTGTACGCTCGTTAACAAATCAATTGTGCAAGTCTGTCATGTGCTGATAACTTTTTTAGCTGTTCTTTCAATAATCCGTTATATCTCTCAATCATGCTTGCAGCTTGTGGATAATAACTAAGGTGCAAAATCCACCGAATTCCCTGTTCCTGCGCCCAGCCCTGCACTGTTTTCCCTGAAACGTGTGTGCCCCTATCTGTTTGGATCTCATCAGGTGCCCCATAATATTTTATCAGGTAGTTTAGCCCTCGCAAAGAGGACTTTTGGTCTTCAGACTTACAGGGCATACCCAACATAAGGAGAGTAGGTGTCCACCATGGTCAATACGTAGCTTTTTCCTCCTTCTTTTGGTAGCGGCCCGATATAGTCCAATTGCCACACCGTAGCAGCTGCAGTTCCTCTTCTGATATGGCCGCTAGGCTTCTTTTGCAGGGGCATTTGTCTAATCTGGTTGCATGTGGGGCACTCCCTTAATGCTTGTTGCACTTGTTCTTTAGTAACTGGAATTTGTCGTTGCTGTCCACTTGCATAAGTGCTATTCTCTTCTAGAGGTCCAGATGTTGCATGGGCCCAGTTTGCTAAAGCAGCTTCAGCTTCCTCATTGATGACCACCGTTCGTGTTTTGGCCATCTGATCTGCGGTGTTGTTGAATAGAGATGCAAGTGAGGTGTCCGATGGGCAATGGGCATCCACATGTTCCACATAGATTTGACATTTTTGCCCTTTCTCCCACATCTCATCCCATAGCTGCTCGCCTCCTGAAATGGGGGTGCCTTTCATTTTCCATCTATCCTTGCGCCAAGTCGGGGCCCAGCTTACTAGTCCTTGGTAAGTGGCCCAGATGTCAGTGTACACAAATGTTTTCTCTCCGATGGGGGCTTGTTCAATCACTGCTGCTACTCCCTGCAGTTCTGCAAGCTGGCTTGATCCAGTATCCCCTCCTCGCAGCAACATCGTTGCTGTAGCAGGGTGGAATGCGACTGTTTGCCATTGTCTTTTTCCTTGATAGTACCGGGCGGTACCATCTGTGAACTATGCATTTTGCTGTTTGTAGGAGGCTGGACTGGCTTGTAGTGAGTACCAAGGGGTACTTGCACCTTGCACCAGGCCCAGTTATCCCTTATTAGTGTATAGGGTGTCTAGCAGCATAGGTTGATAGATAATGGTAGATTAGCAGAGCAGCTTAGGCTGAACTAGGAGACGAGAGAAGCTCCTACAGTACCACTTAGTGTCATATGCACAATATCATAAGAAAACACAATACACAGTTATACTAAAAATAAAGGTACTTTATTTTTATGACAATATGCCAAAGTATCTCAGAGTGTATCCTCAGTGAGAGGATAGGAAATATACACAAGATATATATACACAATACCAAAAATATGCAGTATAGTCTTAGAAAACAGTGCAAACAATGTATAGTTACAATAGGATGCAATGGGGACACATAGGGATAGCGGCAACACAAACCATATACTCCAAAAGTGGAATGCGAACCACGAATGGACCCCAAACCTATGTGACCTTGTAGAGGGTCGCTGGGACTATTAGAAAATAGTGAGGGTTAGAAAAATAGCCCACCCCAAGACCCTGAAAAGTGAGTGCAAAGTGCACTAAAGTTCCCCAAAGGACATAGAAGTCGTGATAGGGGAATTCTGCAGGAAAGACACAAACCAGCAATGCAACAACGATGGATTTCCAGTCGAGAGTACCTGTGGAACAAGGGGACCAAGTCCAAAAGTCACAAGCAAGTCGGAGATGGGCAGATGCCCAGGAAATGCCAGCTGTGGGTGCAAAGAAGCTTCTACTGGACAGAAGAAACTTAGGTTTCTGCAGGAACGACAAGGGCTATAGACTTCCCCTTTGGAGGATGGATCCCTCACGCCGTGGAGAGTCGTGCAGAAGTGTTTTCCCGCCGAAAGACCGCCAACAAGCCTTGCTAGCTGCAAATCGTGCGGTAAGCATTTTTGGATGCTGCTGTGGCCCAGGAGGGACCAGGATGTCGCAAATTGCGTCAGGAGAGAGAGGGTACGTCGAGCAAGACAAAGAGCCCTCTCAGCAGCAGGTAGCACCCAGAGAAGTGCCAGAAACAGGCACTACAAGGATGCGTGAAATGGTGATCACCCGACGTCGCACAAAGAAGTCCCAGGTCGCCGGAGAACAACTTAGGAGGTCGTGCAATGCAGGTTAGAGTGCCGTGGACCCAGGCTGGACTGTGCACAAAGGATTTCCGCCGGAAGTGCACGGAGGCCGGAGTAGCTGCAAAAGTCGCGGTTCCCAGCAATGCAGTCCGGCGTGGGGAGGCAAGGACTTACCTCCACCAAACTTGGACTGAAGAGTCACTGGACTGTGGGAGTCACTTGGACAGAGTTGCTGGATTCGAGGGACCTCGCTCGTCGTGCTGAGAGGAGACCCAAGGGACCGGTAATGCAGCTTTTTGGTGCCTGCGGTTGCAGGGGGAAGATTCCGTCGACCCACGGGAGATTTCTTCGGAGCTTCTAATGCAGAGAGGAGGCAGACTACCCCCACAGCATGCACCACCAGGAAAACAGTCGAGAAGGCGTCAGGATCAGCGTTACAGAGTTGCAGTAGTCGTCTTTGCTACTATGTTGCAGTTTTGCAGGCTTCCAGCGCGGTCAGCAGTCGATTCCTTGGCAGAAGGTGAAGAGAGAGATGCAGAGGAACTCGGATGAGCTCTTGCATTCGTTATCTAAAGTTTCCCCAGAGACAGAGACCCTAAATAGCCAGAAAAGAGGGTTTGGCTACCTAGGAGAGAGGATAGGCTAGCAACACCTGAAGGAGCCTATCAGAAGGAGTCTCTGACGTCAACTGGTGGCACTGGCCACTCAGAGCAGTCCAGTGTGCCAGCAGCACCTCTGTTTCCAAGATGGCAGAGGTCTGGAGCACACTGGAGGAGCTCTGGGCACCTCCCAGGGGAGGTACAGGTCAGGGGAGTGGTCACTCCCCTTTCCTTTGTCCAGTTTCGCGCCAGAGCAGGGCTAAGGGGTCCCTGAACCGGTGTAGACTGGCTTATGCAGAAATGGGCACCAAATGTGCCCATGAAAGCATTTCCAGAGGCTGGGGGAGGCTACTCCTCCCCTGCCTTCACACCATTTTCCAAAGGGAGAGGGTGTAACACCCTCTCTCAGAGGAAGTCCTTTGTTCTGCCATACTGGGCCAGGCCTGGCTGGACCCCAGGAGAGCAGAAGCCTGTCTGAGGGGTTGGCAGCAGCAGCAGCTGCAGTGAAACCCCAGGAAAGGCAGTTTGGCAGTACCAGGGTCTGTGCTACAGACCACTGGGATCATGGGATTGTGCCAACTATGCCAGGATGGCATAGAGGGGGCAGTTCCATGATCATAGACATGTTACATGGCCATATTCGGAGTTACCATTG
This sequence comes from Pleurodeles waltl, assembly GCF_031143425.1. Lineage (NCBI taxonomy): Eukaryota > Metazoa > Chordata > Amphibia > Caudata > Salamandridae > Pleurodeles > Pleurodeles waltl. The sequence goes on along the minus strand of NC_090442.1, from coordinate 63,387,994 downwards.
TGAAGCTACATATAGGTAGTGACCTATATGTAGTGCACATGTGTAATGGTGTCCCCGCACTCACAAAGTCTGGGGAATTGGCCCTGAACAATGTGGGGGCACCTTGGCTAGTGCCAGGGTGCCCTCACACTAAGTAACTTTGCACCTAACCTTTACCAGGTAAAGGTTAGACATATAGGTGACTTATAAGTTACTTAAGTGCAGTGTAAAATGGCTGTGAAATAACGTGGACGTTATTTCACTAAGGCTGCAGTGGCAGGCCTGTGTAAGAATTGTCAGAGCTCCCTATGGGTGGCAAAAGAAATGCTGCAGCCTATAGGGATCTCCTGGAACCCCAATACCCTGGGTACCTCAGTACCATATACTAGGGAATTATAAGGGTGTTCCAGTAAGCCAATGTAAATTGGTAAAATTGGTCACTAGCCTGTTAGTGACAATTTGAAAGAAATGAGAGAGCATAACCACTGAGGTTCTGATTAGCAGAGCCTCAGTGAGACAGTTAGTCACTACACAGGTAACACATTCAGGCACACTTATGAGCACTGGAGCCCTGGATGACAGGGTCCCAGTGACACATACAACTAAAACAACATATATACAGTGAAAAATGGGGGTAACATGCCAGGCAAGATGGTACTTTCCTACATAACCCCCCCCCCAAACGAAGGACAATAAGACTAGCCATAACCTGATGAGTCTTCATTGTCTAAGTGGAAATATCTGGAGAGTCCATCTGCATTGGAGTGGCTACTCCCAGGTCTATGTTCCACTGTATAGTCCATTCCCTGTAGGGATATGGACCACCTCAATAATTTAGGATTTTCACCTTTCATTTGTTTTAGCCAAAGTAGAGGTTTGTGGTCTGTCTGAACAATGAAGTGAGTGCCAAACAGGTATGGCCTCAACTTCTTCAGAGCCCAGACCACAGCAAAGGCCTCCCTCTCTATGGCAGACCAACGCTTTTCTCTAGGGGTCAACCTCCTACTAATAAAAGCAACAGGTTGATCCTGGCCCTCAGAATTAAGTTGTGATAGGACTGCCCCTACTCCTAATTCAGATGCATCAGTTTGGACATAGATTTTTTTAGAGTAACAAGGGCTTTTCAGGACAGGTGCAGAGCACATGGCCTGCTTCAGCTCCTCAAAAGCTTTCTGACAGTTTGCTGTCCATAATACCTTTTTAGGCATTTTCTTGGATGTGAGGTCATTAAGAGGGGCTGCAATGGAGCCATAGTTCTTAATGAACCTCCCGTAATACCCAGTGAGGCCTAGGAAGGCTCTCACCTGAGTCTGAGTAGTAGGGGGAATCCAATCAATAATTGTTTGGATTTTCCCCTGAAGTGGTGCAATCTGTTCCCCACCAACAAGGTGTCCCAGATAAACCACCTTACCCTGCCCTATCTGGCACTTTGAAGCCTTGATAGTGAGGCCTGCCTTTTGCAGGGCCTCTAAAACTTTCCATAGGTGGACCAGGTGATCATCCCAGCTGGAGCTAAAGACAGCTATATCGTCCAAATATGCTGCACTGAAAGCTTCCAGCCCTTGCAGGACTGTGTTCACCAACCTCTGAGAAGTGGCAGGTGCATTTTTCAATCCAAAAGGCATTACAGTGAACTGGTAATGTCCTCCAATGGTTGAAAATGCAGTTTTAGGTTTAGCATCTTCTGATAATTTGATCTGCCAATACCCTGCAGTCAAATCAAAAGTGCTTAGATACTTGGCAGATGCCAGTGTATCTATGAGCTCATCTGCCCTGGGTATAGGGTGAGCATCAGTTTTGGTTACCTGGTTGAGACCTCTGTAGTCTACACAAAACTGCATTTCCTTCTTTCCATCCTTGGAATGAGGTTTTGGTACAAGTACCACAGGAGAAGCCCATGGACTTTCAGAGTGCTCAACCACTCCCAGTTCTAACATTTTCTGCACCTCTTGCTTTATGCATTCCCTGACATGGTCAGGCTGCCTATAGATCTTACTTTTGACAGGTAAACTGTCTCCAGTATCTATAGTGTGCTCACACCAAGAAGTGGTACCTGGCACAGTAGAGAAGAGTTCAGAAAACTGACCCAGGAGATTTATGCAATGGTCTTTCTGCTCAGCAGTAAGACAATCAGCCAAAACTACACCTACCACTAGAGCATCTTGTTCTGTGGAAGAGAAGAGATCAGGTAGAGGATCACTGTCTTCTTCCTGTCCCTCATCAGTTGCCATGAGCAGGGTGAGATCAGCCCTGTCATAGTAGGGTTTCAGGCGGTTGACATGGAGCACCCTAAGGGGACTCATGGCAGTGCCTAAGTCAACTAAATAGGTGACTTCACCCTTTTTTTCAACAATTGTGTGGGGTCCACTCCATTTATCTTGGAGTGCTATTGGGGCCACAGGCTCCAAGACCCACACTTTCTGCCCTGGTTTGTACTGAACCAAAACAGCCTTCTGGTCATGCCATTGCTTTTGGAGCTCTTGATTGGCCTGAAGGTTTTTACTGGCCTTTTTCATATACTCAGCCATCCTTGATCTGAGGCCAAGTACATAATCCACAATATCTTGTTTTGGAGCTTCTAAAGGTTATTCCCAACCCTCCTTGACAAGTGTTAGTGGACCCCTAACAGGGTGACCAAAGAGGAGTTCAAATGGGCTGAAGCCCACTCCTTTCTGGGGTACCTCCCTGTAGGCAAAAAGGAGGCATGGTAACAGGATATCCCATCTCCTGTGGAGCTTTTCAGGGAGACCCATAATCATGCCTTTGAGAGTTTTGTTAAATCTCTCCACCAGTCCATTTGTTTGTGGATGATAGGGTGTAGTGAACTTGTAAGTCACACCACACTCCTTCCACATGGCCTTTAAGTATGCAGACATGAAATTGCTTCCCCTGTCTGATACTACTTCCTTTGGGAAGCCCACCCTAGAAAATATTCCCAGGAGGGCCTTTGCCACGGCAGGTGCTGTAGTGGTCCTTAAAGGAATTGCTTCAGGATATCTTGTGGCATGGTCCACTACCACCAAGATAAACCTATTGCCTGAAGCAGTAGGAGGGTCAAGGGGGCCAACTATGTCAACCCCTACCCTTTCAAAGGGAACCCCAACCACAGGCAGTGGAATAAGGGGTGCCTTTGGAGTGCCCCCTGTCTTGCCACTGGCTTGACAGGTTTCACAGGACTTACAAAATTCCTTTGTGTCCTCAGACATCCTAGGCCAATGAAACAGGGGAACAAGCCTGTCCCAAGTTTTCATTTGCCCCAGATGTCCAGCTAGGGGAATGTCGTGGGCTAGAGTTAGGAGGAACTTTCTGTACTCCTGAGGAATCACTAACCTCCTGGCAGTTCCAGGTTTAGGATCCCTTGCTTCAGTGTACAAAAGGTTGTCCTCCCAGTAAACTCTGTGAGAGTCACTGACATCCCCATTAGCCTGTTTGACAGCTTGCTGTCTTAGACCCTCTAGTGTGGGACAGGTTTGCTGTGTCACAGTCAGCTCCTCCCTGGCAGGCCCCCCTTCACCCAAAAGCTCAGCAGTGTCTGCTTCCAGCTCCTCTGGTGTAGGTTCTGCACAGGGTGGAAATTCTTCTTCCTCAGAAGTAGAATCCACTGTAGAGGGAGGGATAGTAGGAAGTGCTTTACTTCTACTAGCAATAGCTTTAGGGAGCACTTGGTCCATTGTTCCAGGATCCAAGCTTCCCTGTCCTTTTTGCTTTTTGGCCTGAGCCCTGGTTAAAGCAAAAATATGCCCTGGGATGCCCAGCATTGCTGCATGGGCCTCCAACTCCACATCTGACCAAGCTGATGTCTCCAAATCATTTCCTAGTAGACAGTCTACAGGTAAATCTGTGGCTACCACAACTTTCTTTGGACCAGTAACCCCCCCCCAGTTGAGATTTACAACAGCCAGGGGGTGGCTAAGTGTGTTGTTGTGAGCATCAGTTACTTGGTACTGGTGACCAAGTAGGTGTTGTTCAGGGTGGACCAGTTTCTCTATGACCATAGTCACACTGGCTCCAGTGTCCCTGTAGGCCTGAACCTCAACACCATTTATTAGGGGTAGCTGCTTGTACTTATCCATATTAAGGGGACAAGCAACTAAGGTGGCTAAATCAATAGCCCCCTCAGAGACTAATATAGCCTCTGTGGTCTCCCTAACAAGACCAACCCCAACTAAGTTACCAATAGTGAGCCCAGCTACTCCCTTGGATTGGCTGTTAGTAGGTTTGCTCCCACCACCACTGCTATTAGTAGGGACACTAGGTGTAGCAGTAGGGGTTGTAGTGGTAGGAGGCTTGGTGCTTTTTTTTGGACAACTGGGATCTGTTGTCCAATGGCCTTTTATTTTACATAAATAGCACCATGGTTTCTTTTCCTTGTTTTGATTAGAAGAGGATTTGGGCCCACCACCCCCACCAGAGTGTTTTTGTGGGCCTGATGAAGACTCATTTTTAGATTTGTCCCCACCCTTGTCAGAAGACTTACCATCCTTCTTCTTGTTGCCATCTTTGTCACCCTCTGTATGAACTTTTCTGTTCACCCTTGTTCTGACCCATTTGTCTGCCTTCTTTCCCAATTCTTGGGGAGAGGTCAGATCAGAGTCCACCAAGTACTGGTGCAACAAATCAGACACACAATTATTAAGAATATGCTCTCTCAGGATCAAGTTATACAGGTTGTCATAATCAGTAACTTTACTGCCATGTAACCACCCCTCCAAGGCCTTCACTGAATGGTCAATGAAATCAACCCAGTCTTGTGAAGACTACCTTTTGGTCTCTCTGAACGTTATCCTGTATTGTTCAGTGGTTAAGCCATAACCATCCAGGAGTGCATTCTTAAGAACTTTGTAATCATTAGCTTCATTTTCTTTCACAGTAAGGAGCCTATCCCTACCTTTTCCACTAAATGATAGCCATAGGATAGCAGCCCACTGCCTTTGAGGGACATCCTGTACAGCACAGGCCCTCTCAAGTGCAGCAAACCACTTGTTAATGTCATCCCCCTCCTTATAAGGGGGAACTATCTTGTGCAGATTCCTGGAATCATGCTCTTTTGCAGGATGACTATGGGGAATACTGCTGCTGCCACCATGGGTTTCTAAACCCAGTTTCTGTCTCTCCTTCTCTACTTCTAAAGTCTGTCTATCCAAATCCAGCTGTTGCTTCTTGAGCTTCAGTCTGGTTTGTTCCACTCTCAATCTATTGAGCTCCCTTTCTAACAATCTGTCATCAGGGTGGGTGGGAGGGACATGTCTTGAAACAGAAGTATGATGAGAATGGAAAGAAGGAGACCTGTCCCTTACAGAGGGCACCCTAACAGCTTGGCTAACAGAAACATCATTTCTACTGTGATGAGAATGAATGCTCTTGCTATGATGAGAGACAACACTATCTGTATGGTGTGACTCAACATCAGTACCAACTATGCTAGACTGTCTAGTAATGGGCAGGCTTGGAAGTTTCTTTCCTGAATCTTTTCCTGGGGGAGTCCCTGGATCAGATTGGGAACCATTAGCTACTTTTTCAACAGATGGGGCACTTTTAGACTTATCTTGTTCTCTAAGCATGTTAAGTAACAATTCCAAGGAAGGATTCTTCCCTACACTCAAACCTCTTTCTACACAGAGACTCCTTGCTCCTTTCCAGCTAAGGTGGTCATATGCAAGTTTGGACAGATCAACATTTTGGCCTGTGCCAGACATTTTTAGAAACAGTTAAAGTGATAGAAAAAGGATAAAAAGTTTGTCAGAGCTTTTAGAAAGACAGAAAAAAAAACTTTTTACACTTTTTAGAACTTTTTAGAAAGTTTAGAAGTACTTTTCAGCACTTAGAAAAGAGTGAAAAGAGGAAATGCAAAACTTTTTGGTTATGTGTATATACACTGAACTTGTTTTGTATATTTTTCTCTTATGAAAAGTACAATGACAAGAGTGGTAAGTAGTCTCAAAGCACTTATCCCACCGCTGCACAACCAATGTAGGAGGCTGGACTGGCTTGTAGTGAGTACCAAGGGGTACTTGCACCTTGCACCAGGCCCAGTTATCCCTTATTAGTGTATAGGGTGTCTAGCAGCATAGGCTGATAGATAATGGTAGCTTAGCAGAGCAGCTTAGGCTGAACTAGGAGACGAGTGAAGCTCCTACAGTACCACTTAGTGTCATATGCACAATATCATAAGAAAACACAATACACAGTTATACTAAAAATAAAGGTACTTTATTTTTATGACAATATGCCAAAGTATCTCAGAGTGTATCCTCAGTGAGAGGATAGGAAATATACACAAGATATATATACACAATACCAAAAATATGCAGTATAGTCTTAGAAAACAGTGCAAACAATGTATAGTTACAATAGGATGCAATGGGGACACATAGGGATAGGGGCAACACAGACCATATACTCCAATAGTGGAATGCGAACCACGAATGGACCCCAAACCTATGTGACCTTGTAGAGGGCCGCTGGGACTATTAGAAAATAGTGAGGGTTAGAAAAATAGCCCACCCCAAGACCCTGAAAAGTGAGTGCAAAGTGCACTAAAGTTCCCCAAAGGACATAGAAGTCGTGATAGGGGAATTCTGCAGGAAAGACACAAACCAGCAATGCAACAACGATGGATTTCCAGTCGAGGGTACCTGTGGAACAAGGGGACCAAGTCCAAAAGTCACAAGCAAGTCGGAGATGGGCAGATGCCCAGGAAATGCCAGCTGTGGGTGCAAAGAAGCTTCTACTGGACAGAAGAAGCTTAGGTTTCTGCAGGAACGACAAGGGCTATAGACTTCCCCTTTGGAGGACGGATCCCTCACGCCGTGGAGAGTCGTGCAGAAGTGTTTTCCCGCCGAAAGACCGCCAACAAGCCTTGCTAGCTGCAAATCGTGCGGTAAGCGTTTTTGGTCCTGTGGCCCAGGAGGGACTAGGATGTCGCAAATTGCGTCAGGAGAGAGAGGGGACGTCGAGCAAGACAAGGAGCCCTCTCAGCAGCAGGTAGCACCTGGAGAAGTGCCAGAAACAGGCACTACGAGGATGTGTGAAACGGTGCTCACCCGAAGTCGCACAAAGAAGTCCCACGTCGCCGGAGAACAACTTAGGAGGTCGTGCAATGCAGGTTAGAGTGCCGTGGACCCAGGCTCGACTGTGCACAAAGGATTTCCGCCGGAAGTGCACGGAGGCCGGAGTAGCTGCAAAAGTCGCGGTTCCCAGCAATGCAGTCTGGCGTGGGGAGGCAAGGACTTACCTCCACCAAACTTGGACTGAAGAGTCACTGGACTGTGGGAGTCACTTGGACAGAGTTGCTGGATTCGAGGGACCTCGCTCGTCGTGCTGAGAGGAGACCCAAGGGACCGGTAATGCAGCTTTTTGGTGCCTGCGGTTGCAGGGGGAAGATTCCGTCGACCCACGGGAGATTTCTTCGGAGCTTCTAGTGCAGAGAGGAGGCAGACTACCCCCACAGCATGCACCACCAGGAAAACAGTCGAGAAGGCGGCAGGATCAGCGTTACAGAGTTGCAGTAGTCGTCTTTGCTACTATGTTGCAGTTTTGCAGGCTTCCAGCGCGGTCAGCAGTCGATTCCTTGGCAGAAGGTGAAGAGAGAGATGCAGAGGAACTCGGATGAGCTCTTGCATTCGTTATCTAAAGTTTCCCCAGAGACAGAGACCCTAAATAGCCAGAAAAGAGGGTTTGGCTACCTAGGAGAGAGGATAGGCTAGCAACACCTGAAGGAGCCTATCAGAAGGAGTCTCTGGCGTCACCTGGTGGCACTGGCCACTCAGAGCAGTCCAGTGTGCCAGCAGCACCTCTGCTTCCAAGATGGCAGAGGTCTGGAGCACACTGGAGGAGCTCTGGGCACCTCCCAGGGGAGGTACAGGTCAGGGGAGTGGTCACTCCCCTTTCCTTTGTCCAGTTTCGCGACAGAGCAGGGCTAAGGGGTCCCTGAACCGGTGTAGACTGGCTTATGCAGAAATGGGCACCAAATGTGCCCATGAAAGCATTTCCAGAGGCTGGGGGAGGCTACTCCTCCCCTGCCTTCACACCATTTTCCAAAGGGAGAGGGTGTAACACCCTCTCTCAGAGGAAGTCCTTTGTTCTGCCATCCTGGGCCAGGCCTGGCTGGACCCCAGGAGGGCAGAAGCCTGTCTGAGGGGTTGGCAGCAGCAGCAGCTGCAGTGAAACCCCAGGAAAGGCAGTTTGGCAGTACCAGGGTCTGTGCTACAGACCACTGGGATCATGGGATTGTGCCAACTATGCCAGGATGGCATAGAGGGGGCAATTCCATGATCATAGACATGTTACCTGGCCATATTCGGAGTTACCATTGTGAAGCTACATATAGGTAGTGACCTATATGTAGTGCACGCGTGTAATGGTGTCCCCGCACTCACAAAGTCCGGGGAATTGGCCCTGAACAATGTGGGGGCACCTTGGCTAGTGCCAGGGTGCCCTCACACTAAGTAACTTTGCACCTAACCTTTACCAGGTAAAGGTTAGACATATAGGTGACTTATAAGTTACTTAAGTGCAGTGTAAAATGGCTGTGAAATAACGTGGACGTTATTTCACTCAGGCTGCAGTGGCAGGCCTGTGTAAGAATTGTCAGAGCTCCCTATGCGTGGCAAAAGAAATGCTGCAGCCTATAGGGATCTCCTGGAACCCCAATACCCTGGGTACCTCAGTACCATATACTAGGGAATTATAAGGGTGTTCCAGTAAGCCAATGTAAATTGGTAAAATTGGTCACTAGCCTGTTAGTGACAATTTGAAAGAAATGAGAGAGCATAACCACTGAGGTTCTGACTAGCAGAGCCTCAGTGAGACAGTTAGTCACTACACAGGTAACACATTCAGGCACACTTATGAGCACTGGGGCCCTGGATGACAGGGTCCCAGTGACACATACAACTAAAACAACATATATACAGTGAAAAATGGGGGTAACATGCCAGGCAAGATGGTACTTTCCTACACTGTTCTTCTTCAGTGAGTCGTTCAAAAGGCGGGGCTGTCTTAAATGGTGAGGATTCAATTTCAGAGGGCTCTGGCGCAGGGGCCATTGCCTGCAAGTCCACTGCCCCTAGTTTATCTTCTTGTAACTTAGAAACTCCTGCTGGTCCCGGTTTTGCCCTCTGCTGCAGATACCATTTCCACTTCACGATGGTAAACTCCTGCGCCCGGCCTACTTTAGTGCCAACCCCTCCTTCTATTATCCAACCTAGAAAGGGGACCCATGTTCTTAAGGTGACCTGGCAATCATCAGTTATGCGTTCTGTTTCCACTAATGCCCAATATGCCCCTGCTAGTTCTTTTCCTAACGGGGTGTAATTGCTCATGGATGGTGTTTATCTCTTTGACCAAAATCTTTGTGGCACCCTCTTTTTTCCCTGCCTCTGCCATAGGCTCCACATCACTACATCAACTACATCATCCTGTACTATCATTTCCAGCTCAAACGGGTCTCCTTCTGTGATGGGACCTAACATAAAAGGATTCTGTCATGCATCTTTTGCTCCAGTGTCCCACAATCTCACCAACCATTTAAACAAAGGCTCTGCAGGCATCTGCCTAAACATACGGGTTATCTCCAACAACTCACTCTGCGTATAATCTCTCACCAAACGAGAATTCTGTATTTGCCCACCATTCACTCCCTTTGATTTGTTTTGCACGAGTGGGCGAACCTCCATGACACTTCCTCTTCCACCTTCAACTTCACCTACACTTCCTTCTCCACTTTCAACTTCACCTAGTTCTGCTACACGTACTTCCACCTCATCCTCCCAATTCCAGTCGTCATCATTATCTGAGACTCTTCCATCCCAAGTATATGGATCCCAATTTTCTTTGCGTACCAATGCCCTCACTTGCACAGCTGAGGGTATTTTAGGCTTCTGCCTACTCTTCTGTTTGCGTAACAGTGCCCTCACTTGCACAGCTGAGTGCATTTTAGGCTTCTACCTACTCTTCTGTTTTGCTACTCGTACTGCTAATGCGGTGCACCTTGCCTTCATTTAATCACCCCGAGTCACTGCACTTTCTATGGTCTCTTTCATAAGTAACTGGCTTTCCTGCAAGGCTGCAACCTCATCCCGCAGTTTTGTCTTCCTGTATACCATACGGAGCGCAGACAGGAAAAGCCATCCCACTTGCCCTGCCGCTTTCAGCTCCAGCTTCGCCCCTCTTAGCTTCACACTCTCGACCGCATCTTCCACTAGTAGAGGAGTCACTTTCTCATCTAGTGTTTCCCATAAAACCGGCACTGCCCACTGGTTCAGGAGTCCTGCCACACCAGAGAACGGGTCAGTTGCTAACCACCCGGGAATGGATCTGGCTTCTGACCCATGCTGCCTTCCGCTCTATGCCCTATTTTTCTTATGTCCCCAAAGAGGCATTATTGACTTATACCCCACTCCTGGTACCAAAATGTCTTATCCAGGTGACTGGTTGACACCTGTTCGGTATAAGTCAATAAGGACGCTCAATGAAGGACCACACGCCAATTATGAATACAATTTAGCTTTACTAGAATTTCAGGTAAATGTATGCATTTAGCACATCAACAATGGTAGAATAAGAATAGCAATGAAGAGCATCTATTTATATATGAGTACACTACAAAGAGCATCTATGTATATATATGAGCAAAGAGTTCATTGACAGATATAAGCTTTGATTAACTGTATACCAAAATGCGTCACACTACGATGTTCAGGAAGCAAAATATAAACGACCTGAATATTTCAGATAAGCTTTGATTAACTGCATACCAAAATGCATGTTTCAATTACTGCAGCAAACTCACACTACGATGTTCAGAAAGCAAAATATAAACGAGCTGAATACTTCAGATTATAAACACAGTGCAAGCATAATAATCAATCATAATAATAGAGCAGAGAAACAAAAGGCCTTTCATCCCTGTGTGGAACTTAACTTAGTCCATGAAATGCTGGGAAGCCCTCTACCGCCCGCTTGGACCTCTCTCCCCCTCAAGCGTCATGGTCCCTGAACAGCAAACAGGGAGGCAGCGTTGGGGCTGGAGATGGCAGCTTTCACAACCCCATCTGCGAGCTTCAAATCCCTCACCCGCACTTCAGTGCTTAAATAACTCGAAGCTTGGATTCTGTCCCTTTCTGGCATTTTGTAGCTATGTTATCAGCATTTGTCTCTTGGCTGCTCTGCCCTTCCCCAGTCATTGTTTTCATTCCATCTTCTCCCTGTACTCTCATTCTCAAGGTTGAGACGGAGTCTCCTACACAAACAAGCTTGAAAATAACATTGTGAACTTTTCCACGTTGTTCGGGTTTCAGCAGGCATCACACTCATCTACACTGCTCAAGCTAATTACCCTTCGCGTCACAAAGTCTTCCACACCTTTCCCTATACTGATCATTGCGTGTTCTAATGTGACAACTGCGGATTCTTGCAGAGTATTAGTAACTTGTGTAACATTCTGACGACTGCTAAGGTTGCAGGTTATTTCTAACATGTAATGTTGTTCTAATTATGTTTTGTGCAATACAGTTTATTTTTACATAGCTCAGTGTTCTGTTTACATTGTGGTGTACATTTTGTGTCACGTGTGTTGTGTGTGTTGTGCAAACGCTTTACACATTGCCTCTGGGATAGGCCTGACTGCTCATGCCAAGCTACCAACGGGGTGAGCAGAGGTTATCTTGGACGTGTAACTCCCTTGCCCTGACTAGAGTGGGTAGGTTCTGCCTGGCTGAGGTGCATACCCTAGCCAACCAGAAACTCCATTTCTAACAGCGATGTTTGTACATCTGACCTATAGTCTGTTATGAAGGTGAAAAACTTGCATGTGGAAGAAAAGTCTTGGCTTGTGAAGGGACTCTTAAAACCAGAACAGGCCCTTGGTTCGGCTCTAGCTCGATTCTTCCTATTAATTTGTTAGCGCATCCACCTTTAGGTGTTAGGAAGATGCCAAAAACAGAAAGAAGAGAATAGATCGAGGGCCGACACCACAAATTATAACACTGTCTCCTTTACATAACACTTGCATTTGTATAATGCCTATTCACACTATGGGGCATCTTGGCGCTGAATAAGAGATGTTTGTTGCTATCCAACTTATTGGTACTCATTTTATCGACCTCGAAGGATGAATGCTAGACCCAGCTGCATGTCACCTGCCTAACAACAGTAAACATGTCAGGAGCCGTGTTCTGCAAGGGGCTTGGAGCGCAGCAGATGAGCAGATGTTTGGACCAGCTTTCACACTCCAGAGACACCTCCCTACCACAGAAGGGGCAGCCGATGATTGCCAGGTCCCATCCGTAAAATGTGCTGTTTTGCCGTACCTCTGCATGGTAAAGGGGGTCCCAGCATCTGACAGTAAAGGGTGTCCCATGCAAAGGAGGGCACACCTGTGCTCGCTTTTTTCATACTACACTCATAGACACAGAGGTCCTCAGGGATACAGTGTGCCAACTGGGTGGTGAGATGCTGCTGCACTCAAGCGGGGCATCACCAAGGTGCAAACTGGGATTGTGCAGCTGGTTCAGTGTCTCCAACGTCATCACATAAATTACATTATAAGGGCTATGGAGAGCCCTCTGCATATGACAAGAAACCCATTACCATAGTCCCCTTCAGTAGAGTACAAGCACTCATTGCTTTCACCCTGTCAAAAACTGACTTTAGCAACCTTTCTGCCAAGAGCTACTTTCATACCTGTGCCAAATATTACAGCGCCTACAAAGCGCCTCATTGAGAGCACTTTGCCTCCCTAAGAGAAAGGACCATGTGGGCCTGGTTTAAGAAAAGTGCCCCCTCTTGTGCCCTTAGTGCCCCCTAATGCCACTATATGTGCGCCGTATCTAAGATACGGCGCACCATCGCAGTAGTTAGGGAACTACCGTCAGAATTTTTTACGCTAATTCGGAGCTGTGCAGGATTGGCGTAAAAAATGTTGACGCTAATCCTGCAAAGCCCATTGCGGCTCATTGTAAACAAAGGTGTGCCTCCTTTTAATGCCTGCTCTTTGAAGGCTTTAAAAGTGCTGAAACAAAATGAGGCACAGAAATCGCTTAGATTTCTTTGCGCCATTTTTTCGGCCCCTTTGCATACATTGTGCCTGGTGCAGGCATTATGTAGCGCAAAAGTTTACAAAGTAGAACAATGCATGCATTGCGTCACTTTGTATGTCTGGTGCGGCGATTTTGGCCTCATTGCAGTCAGGGAAGGCATAAAAGTGCAAGGCTCACCCGCTGTGGTAGTTCTCCGGCACTCGTAATGGGATCTAGCAGAAGCAGGAGCTGCCTAAGGCATTGGGACTCTGCTCTCCGCATGCATTAGCAGAGATGGACGGTGCACCAGTGAAGCGAGATGCCGCTCCATTCTGGAGTGCAATCAACCACTACGCCTTGATCAACATCCTGAGGAATCGAATGGCCATAGAAAGGGTAGTTCTTGACAGGTTTACCTCCTAGCTGATCAATTGGTCACAAATAGTGAAAATTGAGAGCTCAGTCTCTCATCAAGTCGGCCTTCACCAGGCAGTTCATCAAGGCTCAATCCTTTCACCAACCCTGTTTAAGCGCCATCTTGAGCCACTTTGTGAGATCCCTAAGACTTTCGGGATCCTCTTTCACCTGTGTGCTGATGATACCCAGATACACCTGAAGGTCTCATCCCTAGAAAACACCACTCTTCTCTCAACACCCTGGCAACAATCCGAACATGAATGTCAAGCCACTACTTTCAACCTAACCCTGCAAAAACAGAATTCCTCATCTCTCTGAAGAAATCCAACCTACCTGTACAAGAATGAATGGAATCCCTCTCTGCCTGTAAGGTCCAACCTAGCACTGTTCAGAACGCCACGTCGCGTGGCTTCACCTTTAACAGTCTGCTGAACTTGCAGAGTCAAATCGTGGCAATGGCCAAGAGGGCCCGATTCCAAGTCAGGCTGCTCTTGGGGAATCAGGACGCTCGTTCCAGAACAGGACTTAAAATCAGTTGTTCAGGCATTGGTTCTCTCCAGCCTAGACTATGGGACCTCCCGCTGCGGCTACGGACCTCCATCTCTCTACTGAAATTCTGGAAAGCACTCAAGACCTGGCCGTTCGACTGAGTTACCTGAACCATTATGACCCTCAAGTGCCTGGATACCCTCTTGGGTAGTTAGCTGAGCTAAATAAATCCACCTAATTGATCCCTAAGGGTCAGTTAACTCCACTAAGACCAGTCCTACATGCCGCGGTTCGCTTTGCCTCTGGACACCTGAAATGTGACCGCAGCCACCTCTCCTGCTTTCCCTCCAATGGCTCCTTCTTGAAGCGAGAGCTTATTTAAAAAGTTCCTGCACCACACACAAGGTCCTGCATTCCGATTTGGCCATCGACCTAACTGGAAAAATGAACATCGCAAGCGCAAAATCATGTCAGAGGAACTCATAATCCCTTCTCTCGGAGCCTCCTACCTTCAAACGATAACTGTACATGACCCAGTCATTCACAGGAAGCATCTCAAGAACCTGGAACTTCCTTCCCCCGATAACCACAGGCCATGGTACCTTTAAAAGGAATTTAAGGGATAAATCAATTAGCTCTCATTCACTCCTGAATCTCTGTTTTTTACTCTTTTGCTGTATCCCAAATATATTTGAGCAATGATTGTTAGTGAATGTTCTCCTATAAAGCGCTCTGATGCTCCTTGGCCATGTCTGCGCCATGTAAAACCATAAAAATAAATAAATAGAATTACGGTAGAGAAAGATTAAGGCCTGCTGTGGGCTTTCTTAAACAAATGATTGTTTAACAGGAGCGTAGTGATGTTTATTGTGTTCAGTAATGCTGCACTATTTCAGCATGTGGGTGGTACGTGGGATTACAGAACGTTTTGGGGTGCCTTGAAGAGGGCTCTATCTTCACTGGGAGCTGATGGCGCTCACCTAGGATAGGATTATGTGGCTGGAGATTTATTTAGGATCAGACTCATCATATCAGGCTGTTTGCTGATCAGTACATCTCATTTTAACTAATATGATTACAGTGTAATTACCAGGTGTCAACCAGTGGTCCGTGACAGCTGAAGCTGTGCATGCCAGATTTCCTAGATACCCGCATAATATCTACTTAAATAAAACTGCTGTAAATTGGATCACTTGTATCGTCATATGTGATCGTAAAACGTAGCATGGCTCTGGTACTTGTGAAGGAGCGAAGGATGGCCCTGTAAAGATGCCATCAAATATTTAGCTTATTCTGCGGTGCCAGCATCCTCCTGCAGCCAACCTGTCAGTATCACCATGGGAAACCCACCACAGGAACTTAAATCAGAATTTAAGAAATGACATGCCTCCTGCAAAACACAGATTGGGCAGCAATTCAAATGAGGCAGGAGTCTCTTCTGGGGACCATTTTTAGGGATGACCTAGAGATATCTCTTGTTTGTTCTGAATATATATATACATGTGTATTCACTGAAAAAAAAAAACGTTACATGGACGTTATAGTTATGAAACAGAATTATAAAAAAACATGGCAATTCACTTAAAAAAAACAAAGGTTACAAGAACGTTATAGTTAGGTTCTGAATTTACTTGCACAAAACCAGAGAAATTCAGTAGTGATGGTTATGGTTAGCTGAAGTAACTATAGCTCGTGCCCTAAGGTAATTATAACTCACGCCCCCACCACTCGGACCCTCCTCCGTATGCTCAATTGAGCCCTGGGGGCCACCACCTCCCCGGGGCGTTACTTAAATAATGGAGGAGGGCTGTGTGAACCCCCCTCCTCATACTTATAGATGACCCGAGGACCACCACCTCCTTGGGGCAAAATAAATATTAGTAGGGGGGCTGTGCAGACCCCCTGGGCCCCAGGGACCAGCACCTCCCTGGGGCCAAATTTCTTCATTACTTTTGGAAGGGGGCCATGCGGGACCCCTCCCGGGCTGATTTTGGCCCCAGGGAATCCATCTCCCAGGGCCCGGCCACGTCCTGCTTGGTGCTTATTAGTAGAGGGGGTGCGCAGAAACACCCGGATCCGGGGGACCACCACCTCCCCAGGGCCAAACTTCTTTTTTACATATGGAAGAGGGCTGTGGGGCCCCATGCCTGGGCCCTTTTTGGCTCCAGGGACCACATCCCCCAACGCCAAGCCACATCCTGCAGGGTGCCCTGGCCCCACCCACGGTACCCATTTTACTTTCATTGGAACCACGGGGGAGCCTCAAGGCCCCACTATCCCATTCAGCTTCCCGCCTCCTGCAAGAGCAGGTTATTGCTTCAGCATGCTTTGAGCTGCTAGAAAAGCAGCTCCCTGCGTGCAGGAGCAATCTTTTCATCTCTTTCCCAGCTCGCATGACAGCAGGCAGGAAAAGAGATAAAAACTCCGTTCCCAGCAAGCAGTAGCAGTGTTAATGCTCCCGCTTGCTGGTAGCAGAGTTATGTTTGCTATTGCTTGGCGGGAGCTGTCATAGCTCCCGCCAAGCAAAAGCAAACAGCTATCTCCAGAGGGAGGGCACCTCAGGAGCTAGCAGAAGCTGGCACGGGGGTGGCAGTCCCTAGGGAAAATAATGGCTTCAGGAGGGGGGCCGCAGGACCCCCCTCATTTGATGTGAACGGGCCTGCCGCATGGAGGTGGTAGTCCCCGCCACCATATATGGCCTGGGAGTGGGTTTGTGCTGCCCCCTCCATGTTTTGATTTTATGATTTTGCCCTGGGGAGTTGGAGGTTTGGGGAGTTGGTGTCCCCGGGGCTTCTGAAAGCCCTAGGAGGGGGGTCCATGCGGCCCCCCTCCTTTCTAAAAAAAAAAAAAAGCCCCCGGGAGGTGATGGTCCCCGGGGCCTGGAGAGGTCCACATAGCCCCTCCAATATATTTTTGAAAAATTAGTCCCAGGGAGGTAGTTGTCCCCGGGGCTTAAGAAAGCTCTTGGACGGGGGGGGCCTCTTGTGCCCCCCTCGATTTTATTATGTAACTATTATATGCCCTCGGGACCTGGCCTACCCAGGGGCTTCATTAAAAGCAAGCGCAGGAGACCAAGCTTGATTTTTAATTGAATTCACAGTGAAATGTGCAAATATTCACAAATTTAGCCATGAATTAGAAAAAAATGCTTTTTTACCCTAGTGGGAAACCAGGGGGATCCCTGCACCAATGCCAGGGGCTTAGAGTAAACATACTCTCTCCCCTTTTCTTTATTTCATAAAGGCAAGTCCAAAAATGGCTGCCAATACTTCCTGGTTTAAGTGTTGGCAGACAATCAGATCTCTGAGTGAGATCAGCAGTATCTGTGAAGTCGTCGTGATCATAGATATACAATTTTTGATTTCCTTTAATTTCTCTAAAACTACTGAACGGATTTACACCAAATAATAAAAAGCGTGCTTTCAGGACCAAAAGCTACCTTTCTGGCACAGTTGGTGTAATTCCATCTAGTGGTTCAGGAAAATCCCTTTGAGAATTAAAATGAGAAACACACTTTTTTGACCCCTCCTTTTTCTCAGCCCCCACTAAAGATTCATGAAAAGGCACCAAAAATATAGCCAAGTCAATAAAGGCTTTTTCAATTGAAACTAGGTCCTACCTACAACTGCCTACCAGCCAGTAGGTAAGATATAAATAGTTTACCTAGTGCCGGTCACCACTGAGTAGTTATATTTAGCTTTGCTTTTCCATAGAGAGGGGGGCAGATTCCCAAAGGTAAACTTTTTTTACCTTTACCAAAAGTCTAAGTTTATGAGTTTTAGGGATTCACAAAGGTAAGTTACGAGTAGTATGTTTATGTCCACACTCAGGGCGGAATCCCAGCACTTGCGGCGGAATATCCGCTCAAGTGTGGAGATTACACTCTGCACCCAGAGTGTACACTCTGCACCCAGAGTGTTCTCACCACACCCGGATTGGAATCTCCGCACTTGGGCAGGTATTCTGCCACAAGTGCGGAGATTCCGCCCAGTTTCAGCGAAGAGGCCA
This sequence comes from Pleurodeles waltl, assembly GCF_031143425.1. Lineage (NCBI taxonomy): Eukaryota > Metazoa > Chordata > Amphibia > Caudata > Salamandridae > Pleurodeles > Pleurodeles waltl. The sequence goes on along the minus strand of NC_090442.1, from coordinate 63,370,082 downwards.
GCCTCTCTACAGTCTACTACACACACCCATAATCCTATAAAGAGGTCTCAGTGGACAGTTTAGTCCATGCCCACACCCTACTAAGCACACCTTGTGTCCAACAGAAAAGTGTCAGCAGGGCAGTCTCTCCACACACGCTACTAGTCATTTCTGTCATGCAAGACAGAGGTGTTAGTGGAGAGGCCAGTCTCTCTCCATACCTTACTACACATGCTTGTAACTCTGTGGAGGGGTCTTAGTGGAGAGAGGCCAGTTGCTCCACACACCCATGTAACTGCCATCCAAGACAAAGGTTTCTGTGGAGAGGCTAGTCTCTCTGCACACCCCAGTATCTATATTTGTTATCCATGAGAGGGATGTAAGTCCCTCCCTACTCTCTACTACTCACATCAGTCATCCAAGAGAGAGGTCTGACTAGAGAGGCTAGTTCTTCTCGAAACCTTACTAGGCACACCTGTCACCCTGGGGAGAGGTCTCAGCGGAGAAGGCTGTCCATCGGCACACCCTACTATGCACGCATCATCCAAGAGAGAGGTGTCAGCGGAGAGGCCTGTCCCTCTCCAAGCCCAACTACACACTTTTGTCATGGAAGAGAAAGGGGCCATCAGAGAGGCCAATTGTTCTTCATATTTTACTACATACACCCGTCACCCTGGGGAGAAGGGTCAGTGGAGAGGCCAGTCCCTCCTCATTCTCTACTACGTATTCTTTTTACCTCGGGGTGGTCTCAGTGGAGAGACCACTGTCTCTACACTCTACTAGACATGCCTGTTGCCCTGGGGAGAGGTCCCAGCAGGAAGGCCATTCATACTTGTTATCCAAGAGAGAGGTCTCACCGGAAAGACAGTCCTTTTCCAAAACCTTTGCACACACCTGTAATCTAAGAGATGGGTGTCAGAGGAGAGGTCAGTCCATCACCCCTCCCTCCTACACATACCCGCCATGAAACAGAGAAGTATTAGCGGAAAGGGCAGTCTCTACCCACACCTGTCATCCAAAAGAGAGGTCTCACTCCCTCTCCACACTCTATTATGAATATTATGAATACCTGTGATCCAAAAGAGAGGTCACAGCGGAGAGACCACTCTCTTTTCACACCCTACTATATACACTTGTGATTCAAGAGAGAGGTCTCAGCGGATATGCCTGTCTCTCTCCAAAGTCTAGTATGCATACCTGTCATGTAAGAGAGAGCTCTCAGTAGAAAGGCCAGTCTCTTTCCACACCCTACTATGCTCACCCATCAGAGTGAGGTCTCAGCAGAGAGGGAAGTTCCTACACACACTCTACTGTGCGCACTGGTCATCCAAGACAGAAGTCTCAACAGAGAGGCCTCTCCCTCTCCACACCCTACTATGTACACTTGTCGATTCAAGAGAGAGGTCTCATCAGACAGGCCTGTACTTCCTCATACTAGTATCCACATCCATCATATGAGAGCAAGGTGGGCAAAATATTCTATTCCACTGGTGGAACTGGCAACATTTTGGTGACTCTGCATTCTCTTGTAACACAGAGTTCTGGCCACATTCTGTCAATCACCCAGTGGCAGATAATTTTTCTGGCACATGCACCAAACAGTAAGTTGGAGAACGTGAGTGAGATTTGGCGTCCCCTAGCTTGATTTTTGGTCACTAGGGTGACATCCGGTGAGATTTTCAACACGGGTGAATGTGGGCGGTCGCAACTGTTCACTGTCAGGAGGCTGCCATTTGATTAGAAAATTGACCAGAGTGCCAGCAAAATCAACTTGACTAGCTACACTTTATGGGGTTCTGCATGGTGTCGTTCTCTCTGATTTTTCAGTGCAGAATATGCTCCCAGTGCTAAATCACAATGCAAGCAACACAACATGCCTGTTTCCGCCCATTGGTAGAACTCAGCAGAATTTATCTGAGTTTTTTTGTAACTCCAAAGAAATTCAGTGGAGTCAAATTCTGTGTGTTCCGCCCACCACTAGTCTCAGCAGAGGCCAGTCTCTTTCCACACCCTAGTATCCTAAGAGAGGGAGGTCTCAGCAGAGAGGGAAGTTCTTCCACACACCCTAGAATACAGGGACCCTTTGCCCTTTGTGAATGGTAGTGAATTTTTTTTTTGAGAGGAGGCAGTGGTCCCATGAACCACTGCCTACTCTTAAAAAATGAAAAGAAAACGTTTCATTTTTCTTTATTAAACGCATCCCCTTTTCCTTTAAAAAAAATTGCCTGCATTGAAAAAAGAAGATTGCTTTATTTAAAAGCAATCACAGACATGGTGGTCTACTAACCCCATCAGGCCACCATCCCAGTGATTTTTGTGTTTCCTAACGGGTTGCAAATTGAGACCTGCCTCATTAATATTAATGCGGTAGGTCGATTTGCAACCCATTAGGGAACCCTAAATTAAACTCATGGAGTTTCATACATTTGAACAGCGATTCACAGAGAATCACAATTAGGTGATCGCTATTTGAAATAATGATACATCTGGCCCTAGGTGTTAAAATTAGATAAGTACCAATGTTTAAAAACTAAAAACACACAAAAATTTGCCAGATATAGTTTAGTGAACTAATTATAACTTGCACCCCATTATGCACTATTTATTACCTCCCATGTCATATCGTTAATGACATATTAAATGATGAGATCACTGATGACATCTATAATGAAAAAAATCATGACACTATTAAGACATCCAAGTTAGTAAAGGGCTTATAGTCATATACAGCACAGAGTTACTGTACACAGCAGAGGGATAGCCTTAGGGCCTGGCATCCTATCATGCCCTATGAGCAACCCAGCATGGACACCCATCCCCCTACAGGCACCCAGCTCACACTGTACATGGCATTCCGCCATATGCACAGAGGATTGGCCCAGACTTGCACCTAACCCCCTGTGGGCAGCCAAGACCATATCCCTTGGAAGTCTTACCCCACAGTGTGCTGGCTAGGCTCTGCGGAATATCCTCACCATTTCCTACCCCCTCCTGTTGTTGAGCTCCCATTGAGCACATCCTTCAGCCATAAGCAGAATTGGGTTGGCCCGCTATCCAAATCACTGCAGGTGGCCAGCCCACATTGCTGCTGTTGACAGCAGGGTCTGGTCCCAACCGCGAAAGGCGTCCATTCTCTACACCAGGGTTAGGCCCTGCATCCATCACCCACAGGCACCCAGTCCCCTGCATGTGTCCAACCCCATCTGCACATGGCCGTCAGCCAGAGCCCTGCGGGGTTGTCAGCAGACTTTGGCTTCCTATGCCCAACCACCAGCAGGTGGCTATCGAGCTGCTGTGCACAGCCTTTTGCCAGGCCCAGCACCAAGCTCATCATTGGCGCTCTTCGCGCATAATGGGTTTCCCCATCGCTCCACAAAACAATCAGCTGTGGGCAGCAGTGGGTTGGCCCTGCACACAGCCCACTGCACACAGCCACCCTCTACTTCCCACATGGCCTGCACAGTAATGGTCGGTAACAGGATTTAGTGTATGACCAGACCTTTTTCATATTTTTTTAATGTTTTAGTGGTAAAGCAGTACCGCATTTCAGTGAAACTATGGTACTGCTTTACACCTACCATGGTACCATGAGCGTGTTGTTTTGGGTACAGCAGTATCAGGAACTTGTACTACAATAATCGAGACCCAAAATATATATTTTTTCAAATTTGACCTAGCTCCCCACATGGCACTGGGGTTGAAGGTGTTCCCTCAATGTCCCCTTTTGTGTCCATTGTTTTTTTTCTTTTCAGGACTCTGTACTGAGTAACTGAGGCCTGTATTGGCGGCAACAACATATTCTCCATGTTACAGTCTTTCAGTGGAGATATGCCAGTCTAATTGGATGGGCCAGTTAGAGCATTGCTAGACATTAATGGCCTAGATAGCTTTAACTATGTACCAGCGTTAGCCTCTTAATGCCAACATTTTCATTCGCTAATTTCTAAAAACTCTCTGATTAGATTTACACTAAATCACATAAAGCATGCTTTCTGTGTAAAGTTCACTTTTTTTACCCAATTTGGCATAAGTTCTATTCAGCTGCTTTTTCTGTATCAGAGAGCAAATTTTCCTATGGGAATTAAAATGGGATATCCCATTTCTGGGACCCTCCCTTCCTTTTTCGTGGCCCCAGCTAGATGGCTCGGTGTAAAACTTTACATTATGGAGCAAAAGTGGATCAACTTTTTTATGGAAACTCGCACTCCCGCCATGCACAGTTTTCTTATCAGTAAACTCACTGCAAATGTTGCAATGATATTATTAATGATGTCATAGAAGATGTCATGAGTGATATCTGGAGTAATTAGCAGTGCATGGCGAGAGTGCAAGTTATAGTTACCTCAGGGCACAAGCCTAGTTACTTGAGATAACTCTAACTATAACTGTCAGTGTTTTTTAGAGTTTAAAACATTACGTTGTTACTGAACATTTTACCTAACTATAAAGTTGCTTTAACCTGTGATTTTTTCAGTGAATTTCTAGGGTTTTTAATGTAAAATAATATTTAATTAACATACATGAATCCAAACCTAAATAGGCTGTGCGTAATGGAGGGTTGGCTTCAGCCTAATAAGACAGATAAGCTTTTAGCCTGGTTAGACACAAGAGAGCCAGCCAGCCATTGGGTGCTAGAGCTGAAGACAAGTTGGAATACTGGTGAGAGATAAACAAAGTTTTACGGATGCTTCTGTCACCTATTACACCCAGCTATACTCCCCAGCTGTAACTGCCATGGCAGAGAAGTCCTGAGAGTTCCTGTCTGATATCCGCCTACCAAGTCTCACTAACTCCGACCAAGATCTCTTGAGGAGGAGATTAAGGAAGATGAAATAGTACAGGCAATACACGACCTGAAATCTGGCACAGCTGTTGGCCCTAATGGAGATCCTGGCCAAGGTGCTGACCTCCTGACTCAGCAAGGTGATTATGACATTGGCCCATCTGGCCCAGCACAACTCTCAACCTGAAGAGTCTACATGGCGTACTGAGCCAGGCTCCCAATCTGCAGGAGCCTGCCCTGGTGCTCTCATTAGACTCCAGAATGGCATTTGACACAGTGGAGTGAGTCTGTATTTTGCTGTAGGTGCCGGCCAAAATAGGATTTGGACCACGCATTGCAAAATGGGTGCAACTAATGTGTACTGACCCGTTGGCACAGGTAAAATTGAATGGGGGAAGATACCAGGAGTTTAGGCTTCAGCGAGGCACTAGACAGGGCTGCCCTTTGTCACCACTAACCTTTGCCCTGGCACAGGAGGCCTTGGTGATCTGAATCAGGCAGGATCCGCTCGTCCGCGGTCTGCATTGGAATGATCACTGGGAGGATAAAATATCATTATATGTAGAGGATGTTCTGCTTTATGTGATGGATCCCGAAAATACCCTGAACAGGTTAATGCAGGTAATAACTATATTCGACTGCTACTCCGGATATGCTATTAACTGGAGAAAATCCCTAATATACAATCTGTAGGGACAGATATCATGACTGCTCCATGACTGTGAGGTGGAGATAGCCACTGATGGGTTCTGCTACCTGGGTCTCTAAATACCTACAGACCCTGGCTTGTTCTTCCACAGCAACCTGCCACTGCCACTTGAAAGACTAAAAGGGTATGTCAGAAAAGTGGAAGTCCCTGTCGTTATCACTCCTAGGCAGAGCCACTCTTTTTAAAATGATGTCCCTACCCTGCTTCCTCTGCGTCCAGTAGAACACACCATATTCAGTACATAACTCATATTTCAAGACGATCAAGGGAAAAATCAGGACACTGTTCTGGGATGGGGGCCCGGCACAAATAGCCCTACATAAACTCACAAGGGGGTGGTACGATGGGGGAACAGCCTTACCTGACATCCAAAAGTACTACTGCCCCTCCGGGATACGGCAAAGATGGGTAAACTGGGAAAGCTTGAAAAATGGGACCTAATTGATCCTGCTTGGGTTGGGTACTTATGGATCGACGGAGATGTTATATCCTTAGCAGATGTGCACCATGACTATCAACTGGCACCCACCAAGACATATTGATTCATACTGCTGAAAGGAGCGGAGCTCCCAAAAACTTCTCCCCGAAGGACACTCTGCTGGACGAGTATATGCCTAGAGGATGATGAGGGGACGGAGGCCCTGCAGTCCCCTAGAGAGGTGGCTATGCAGGCGGGTTTCCACCTAATTCAGTTAAAGATTCTTCATCATTCCTACTAAGCTCAGACTACAATGATCAAGAAGGGTAGGGCATTGGATGCGTGGTGCCAGCGAGGCTGTGGATCCATTGGTACATTCAATCACATTTTATGGGAATGCCCAGTGCTACAGAGACTCTGGGTGGCAGTGATATCGTGTATGGGCGAAGTGAGGGGGGTTTCTTAACTGCCTCTGCAAAATGGTGTCTACTGAATGTTGGGGGTGAAATAGATCTGAACCATATTGGAGCATATATGGATGACCCTGGGATTGGCTGTAGCCAAATAAAATGTTGCAAGATTGTTGGGGGCAGAGCAAGCACCACAGCTTGGGGACTGGAAACATGATAAGGACTGGTGCATGTTGGCCGAGAGGGTGGTATATGAAGGCCAGGGATGCCCCCAAAAGTAGGCAAAAGTATGGGGACATTGGAATGGTTATAGGTGCAATATTTGTGATGACCTTGACCCCATCAATCTCGAGGAAATGACATTGAGTAAGGCCATATCGAGACTCGCTGTCAGCTGTGTCAGGGAGGAGAAGAGGGGGTGACAGGGATTTTGGGTGCTTCAACAATTATGACATCAGAGAAAATGACAGTGCACAGTTTCATTTTGTACTCGTTTTTTATAGAAATGGTAAGAAAAAGGTGTGTAAAAAAGTTTGCTAGAGAAACATACACATTTGAGGTGAGCAGATTCAGTGTGTGTGTATATATATATATATATATATATATATACATATATATATATATACATATATATATATATGTGTACACTGGAAGATGCAGGATCACAAGAAAACAACAGCCAGCCAGGGCAAAAATCTGGATCCCAAAGGATACAAAGAGCCACAAGAGGAAGGCGGAAGCTGAAATGTTGTAATAGAAATATATTTTTGTTCTTTAATGAGATCATCTGTTTGAGTCACTTCTTTCTTATATATATGTGTACATATATATATATAAACAATACAACAAACTTCCACTGGAAGGACGCACACTCAGGAATTCACAAAAAAAAAAAAGTGAGTTTATTAACACAACACAACGCGTTTCGGCTGTCAAGCTTGACAGCCGAAACGCGTTGTGTTGTGTTAATAAACTCACTTTTTTTGTGAATTCCTGAGTGTGCGTCCTTCCAGTGGAAGTTTGTTGTATTGTTTATATTTTTAACCGGAGTGCTCTGCCGGTTTATGACGCACCACCCCTCTGGGGCCTTTAGGAGCCTGGCAGTGAGCACTTTTGGCAGTACATATATATATATATATATATATATATATATATATATACATATATGTAAAAAAAAGGTTATAGTGATGTTATAGCTAGGTGAAAATGACACTTAAAACATAGGCCCTCATTACAACCTTAGCGGGCGGCTGAAGCCGCCCGCCAAGGTTGGACCACCGGGCGGCTGCCAATTTCCACCCTCCGGCCCAGCGGGGAACATGGCCGCAACACAGGAGCCGGCTCCAAATGGAGCCGGCGGTGTTGTGGCTGTGCGACGGGTGCAGTTGCACCCATCGCGCTTTTCACTGTCTGCCATGCAGACAGTGAAAAGCTGCACAGGGCCGTGGCAGTGGGCCCCTGCACTGACAATGCCAGTGGCATGGACAGTGCAGGGGCCCCCAGGGGCCCCGCGATTCCCATTACCGCCAGCCTTTTCATGGCAGTTCAAACCGCCATGAAAAGGCTGGCGGTAGGGGGAATTGTAATCCCCTGGGCCCTGGCGGAATAAAACCGCCGGGACCACTGTGGCGGGAAACCGCCGGGACCACTATGGCGGGAAACCGCCGGTCCGGGCGGTGCGACCGCGGCGCATCCGCAGTGGTCGTATTTCCCCGTGAAGCACCGCCACCCTGTTGGCGGTGCTTGCTCCAGAACAGCCCTGGCGGTCTATGACTGCCAGGGTTGTAATGACCCCCATAATGTTTTAAACTAAAAAAAACATTGCCATTCACCAGTTATAGCTATATGAAGTAAGTGTTGTCATCAATGATGTAATTTTAGTTGTCATCAGTGATGTTATCAATGATGTCATAGAACATGTCATGAGTGTTGTAACATGTGAGATCATAAGCAGTGCATGTTGATGGCTGGGGCAGGGTATTTGTGCCCTGCCCCCTTACATTAGTTTTTAAAAGCTTTTTCAGGGCTGGAGACTAATGGGCCAATTACGAGTTTGGCGGTCTCAACGCAAGCAAAGGACTTGTACGGTGCAAGGTTTGGTGCTTGTAGGGTGTTGGCCTCAGGCCAGGCCCTGGTTGTGAGCGGCGGTGGTTGGATTAAAGTATAGTAATGATAATTACTATACATTAAAAAAAAATCACTGAAAAAAATCAAAGGTTACAGGGACGTTATAGTTCGTAAATAGAATGAAAAAAACATAGAAATTCACTGAAAACCAAAGGTTACATGGACGTTATAGTTAGGTTCAGATTTTACATGCTCAAAACCATATAAATTCACCTGTTATAGTAAGAGTTATTTCAAGTAACTTTATTCGAGCCCTAAGGTAACTATAACTCGGGCCTTGCCATGTACTGCTAATTACCCCAGATATTCCATCACTCGTGACATCTTCTATGACATAATTGATAACATCACTTTAACATTTGCAGTAAAATTATTGATGAGAAAACTGTGCCTGGCGAGGTTGCAAGATATATTTACCTTAGGGCACGAGTTATAGTTACTTGAAATAACTCTAACAGCTGAATTTATATGGTTTTGTATGTGTAAATTCTGAACCTAATTCGTCCCTGTAACCTTTGCTTTTCCAGTGAAAATATATATATATATAAAATGTGGTATAACGTAAAATATATGTCTTTAATAATAGTGTTACTTTATATATATATATATATATATATATATATATATATATATATATATATATATATATATTTTGATGTATTTATGTGCTTTTATGGTATTTTCGTTTTACCGAAATAAAGCTAACTAACTAACTACTTTATATATATATGTATTTATGAATTTACACACACACATATCTTTGTATTTATGTAAGTATATATTTTTATATAGTATTTAATATTTAATTTACTTCATACTAATGGTATATATTAAAAAAATAACATATTTAATATTTACTGTTTTAAATTATATTTATATTTGGCAAAACAATATTTTGTATGTTTTTTAACGCTATCAGTGTAAAACAATATGTTTTCGATACTTTTGTACTTATCAATATAAGTATAGGAAAACGATATTTGTGACACAATAGTGTTGGTTCCAATATTAAGTAAGTGATACAAATCCCTACTATTGGTGAATATATATATTCCACCAGGGTACAGACTAACACCTTGCATGAATAAGAATGAATACTTGTAGACCTACCACAGGCTACGGCAATCCTCAGAGGACATTTTAGTCTGATCCTACATCCAAACCTAAATAGAACTAGTAACACACAAATGAGCAGCTACCCTCAGGGAAAATTCAAAAACTTCACATGAGCTTTGGGCATCGGAGACATATGGAGAACACTACACACAACAGGGAGATGTTACTCCTACCACTCAAGAGCACAGTCTCTCAAACTGACTTTTCTTTACCCCAATAGCGACACTACAAGGCCGGTAATATCTGATTACTCAGCTTTATGATTTACACTAGGAACACAAAGGGCATGAGGGATATGGGAATGGAGAATAGACAGATGGCCTCTCACAAACACAGAGAAATTCAAACGGTTTCATAAGAACACAGAACAATATTACACAGGCACAATTAAAGGCACCGCAACATTGTGGGAGGCATACAACGCCACAGTAAGAGGTGTGATAATTTCAGGAGAGGTGGGAGATAATAGAGAAAAAGAACACACAACAATAGGAAGGGAGTTACTCGATCTGGAGAAAGAATACAATCTGACTGCAACAGATGAGATAAAGAGACGCATAGAAACTAAAAGAGAGGAATTGTGAGTATAAGCTATTAATCAAGGTAAAATGAAATGACCTATTTGGCCAAACAAAAGTGGATATATGAGGCAGGGGATAAGGCGGGCAAACTTTTGGTGTGGCTTTGCAGTGGAGAAACAGAAAGGAACCATATCAGAGACATAGCGAACCCAAAATCAACGAAGGTGACCATGCAGTGAGGTACTACCTGGAGTCTTTGCAGATTATATGCAAGAATTTTATGATGTGCAGACGAATCCCCCAGAGTAGGAGATACAGGAATTTGTTAGAGACTGCCCATGCATGGGATTAGCAAGGGAAAGAGCCCAAGAGCTTGAGGAAGACCTAACAGAGGAGGAATTCAAATTTGGTGCTCATACAGTTAAAGTCCGGAAAGACTATGGGCCCTAACCGCTGCCAGAAAATGGCAGGTAAGATACCTACACACGGCATATGTAGATCTTTACCATACAGGAGAGCTCTCCAGAGATCTGAGAACCACAGCAACTGTTCTAATTCACACAGAAGTGAAGTCAAGAGAAAGATATGAACCATACGGCCAATATCCCTGCTTAATGCAGACACCAAAATATTATTCAAAGAAATAGCGGAGAGACTAATGGTTAATCACAAATTTGGCACACCGAGATCGAAATGGGTTTATGAGTCACTGATCTACTCACTAAATTTCTGGTGTTCATATAACTATATTACTGCTGGAGAGGAGATTAGGATGCCATTGACAGTGGCATCATTGGATGCAAATAAGGCATGTGATTCAGAGGAATGGACTTTCCTATTTGCAATCCTTGACAACATGGGATTTAGAAGGTGTTTTTTTTGGATGGATTAAGCTCCTCCATAAACACCTGCCTAGAGCATCAGTCAGAGGGAATGGTGTGTTATCCAGATAGTTCCCAATCAAGAGAGGCGTGAGGCAGGGATACCCACTGGTGCCGATGTTACCACCCTGCCATAGAGGCTCTGGCAGAATGGATACGGATTGATGGCCAGATATGGAAATGGAAATGGGAAGATACTTGAGAATAAAAGATATCCCTATACGCTGATGACATCCTCTTGTACCTGCCAGAGCCTGAACGCTCCCTGGTGAGATGAGGGACAATCACTGCATCTACTGGGTGTACCTGGTCATGCGGATAAACTGGGAGGAATCCCTGCAATTCCCACTGAGTGGCTGGGCGCTGGACAGGGACTTGCCACTCTCTAACACTGAGGGTAGCGACCTAATATTTGAAATACTTGGGCCCTCTTGATATCCCTCTGGATATCAAGAGGGAAAACACACATTAGGAGGACAACCTGACCACACAGCTGAACAAACCGAAGAGGGTCAACCTATGAATAGCATTGCCCAACAGTCAGAAATATTACAAAGCACTCCAAGTTAGCGTTATATACAAAAGGGGATATGCACCTTTAGACAACCCAGCCTATATGATGGCTAGAGTTATATTGGGAAAGAACAGTTACCTACACATACTGTGTGGTGGAAAGATGAAAGCAGATGTCCCACCAACCATTACAACAGTTGTATCCGTATGACATTGACTAAGTAGAGAAATGTGGAGGGAGAGATAAGAGACTCACACCTAGAAAACATTTATGGTTAGGGACAAGACTTGGACCTGTAGTAACTCTACCAGTTTTCACACAATGAGACGCTATTGGCTTATTGTCATTGGACGATGTATAGGACACAAATGGTATAGAGCCTCTTGAATACCTACAGGCAGAATATAAATACCTACAACTATGACGTGCACTGCAAGCGTAGGGAAAAGACCAAAGAGGATTCCCCGTTAGAGAGGAGACCACTGGATGGGTAGATGACAACAGAAGCCATCACACTCTCATATAACACACTGGTGACAAATAGCCAGGGTGACGCAGATAAACTGAGAGCTACCTGGCAAAGACACATAAACAAAGGGGATAATGCCAATATCCAAAAAGGGGTATCTATAAAGGAGATTTTCCACCTTATTCAGCGAAAAATGCTCCATGAAATACACTACAGCTGTGTCCTACTATGCAACATGAGGGGGACAGAGGATGATAAGTGAATAAGAAACTGTGGCTAGAAAGGAACTTTCATACCTCTACTATGGCACTGTCCCAGGCGGCGACCCTCCTGGGTAGCAGTGATGCAAAGGCTTGAGAACTCTGCCAATGTATACATTGAAGTGACAGGGCAGAGCACTCGGATGCAACAACCTAAAAGTGGACAGAGATCAATTAAGGATTTATCATAGTGAAAAGAGATATTGCCTAGAAAGTGGGGCAATTGGAAAAAGAGCAATGTATGGGAAGGGGCTGCCCCAAAAAATGTGGGAAGGTATTGAGAGGATGAGCAGTGGAGGATGACTAGGGGAGATGGAGCAACGGATACCTGGCACAGTGAATGCGCAGAGCAGGCTGGCTGTCCATCGTTGGTTAGGCACCGGGAACTGTTACATGTGGTATATGATTAATAAATATTGAAGAAAACAATGGTTAAAGCGAAGTAAAGTGAAGTTTTATGGATATTACATTAACATAAGTTTTTTAAAAAACTTTGTGAAACTCACTAAAAAAACATATTTAAAGTGGGGTAATGGTTGATGGTTGAAATTAAACTTGACCAACTTATGCAGCAGGGGTCAGTAAATTATGCGGCAAAAAAAGGCAAATTATGCAGTGCATTTTGTGATAGTATTATTTCATTATTTTTGTCATTTTCTAACTTGTTACCATTATTTGTGCATTGCTGGGTCTTATCAGTACCAGTTTAACACCCATACATAGCAACAAAAATATAACTTTGCAAAGTGCATTCCACTGCACAGCAACGCATACACTGCATTTTTTGTAACTTTTGAACCGTTTGAGCCAGAAATCTTTTTTTTTGTTAAAATCTTCAAATTATGCAACAGATGTTGGATTAAGTGGCAAATGTGGCAAATCTGTAATAATGGGAAAACTGCTGCACAGTCACATGATTCCAGTGGTCCTGCCTATAGTCATCTGTGAGAAATCCTTAGCTCAGCCTTGGTACCAAGACACAAGTGGAAGTACTTCAGAGGAAATGCAGTTGTGTGGTACGTGTGAAAAAAATAGCCAAGTAACAATAAAGCCACAAATAAAAGACCTGAGTGTTCCACACCAAATGTGTTAGAAAAGGTTCACATTAAAAAAGATAATTGGATGCATGGATTCAATTTTAAAAAGAAAACAAAGCCTTCCCCTTAGGAAAGCATTGGAAGAGGTGTTAAAGACATCATATGCAAAAGGAGGAAAAAATGGCAATGTCCTTCATGCTATTGACTGGAACCTAGGCACCTTCTGTGGCCATCATATGGGTGAATGCGGTCAGATACAAGTCTGAAAGGTTTTACCTTACAGAAATCCTAGAACAGGAACAACAGAAAGTTGAGCCCACTGGGTTTATGTGGTTTTCAGGTACAGCTTGCACATTTCCTCCTGATCTCCAGACCAAGTTTATTCAATCTCCAATGTTTTCTCAGAAGTTATGGTAGTGATATTATATTGAAGAATAGACCTCAGATGTTCAGGATTAGCTTTAGAAACTGACTTCTTTCAGCTGTATGTGTCTGTATGTGTGTGTGTGTTGTGGTGGGGAGGCCCAACTTGACTTCCAGGACACAAATATATGGCCTGCACCAGCTTGTCTACTGGAATTCTTCCATCCAAGCAACAGCCTTCACTATCTCACAACTTTCAGTAGCCTCTGGCTTTAGCAGGAAAGAAGGCTTCATTGGCAAGACCTCGAGCCCCTGTTGGACAGCAGAACAGCAGAAATAGAGTGTTACCATTCTTGGGTCCTGTTGCAAGATGCTAGGATCAGACAATCCAGAATAAAAGACTATAACTCAATCAAGTGGTCTCTGACATGTAGGCAAAAAGTCTTCAGTGACACGGCCGAGAAGTCTGTCCTTTTTCCTCTAGGGTTCCAGGAAGAGTCTCTCCTTTGGGGTAATAGGAGATCAATGCAGTACTGCCTGGTCTGTGCTTGGTGTATCACTGTGGACCTTATTGGAGAGGGTCCTTCTGGGTGTTGGAAGATCCTAGAAGTGTTAGTGGTCAAGGGTTGGGGTATTCCTGCAGACTTCAGTGAAGACAACCCTACTGGGTATTAGGAAATCACTGTTGTACTGCATGGTCATTGCTTGGGGTAGCTCTACAGATGTTACTTGTGATCTACTGGTGAGAGGAACTCTAAGTACTAAAAGATTTGATCAGTATTAAGAGGTTGGTGGTGACTCCATCAGCAGTTTGATCAGGGAGCACCACTGTAGCTGTCTTCCCTGCATCCTTCACAGGGAAGAGGCTCTTGTGCCTTTGATTGATGGCTCGCTGTCTTGTATTTTTGATTGGTAGTACAATCTCTATGTTATTGGAATGGTGGCTCAATAACTTGTGTATTGGATTCGTAGATCAATCAATTGTGTATTGGACTGGTGACTCAATTTCTTCTGTCTTTGATTAGTGGCTCCATCACTTGCATCTTTCACTGTTGCTCAATCTGTTGTGCCGTTGATTGGTGGCTCAATCTGTGCTGCACAGTGTAGATATTAGGGACTCATCTGAAACATTAACTGAGGCTATGAGCTCCACCTGCGAGGGGAGCCTATTCCATAGAGTAAATGTCCACCCTGTCAAGAACTGTTTCATTTCACTAGTAGATGGACTGTCATTTTCTATATAGGTGAGACTTACAAAGGGTCATCACCCCCTTGTGTGTCGCCTATGATGTAAAGACAGTGTTGGCCATGTCTTAAGCCTCACATGCTCACACGTACATAATGTCACAAAGGTATGTCAATGACATTGCACTGTGTGTTATGTGGGCAGCCATTGATTATCACTGGTTATCCAAAGTCCCACTCCCCTCTTTTCACATCCCCTCCCCTTCAGCAGGATGGAGAATGATGCTGACCTGAGGGAATAAGCATTTTACTGCAGCAATCCAGCATCCCATCTCTAGGAGCATCATCTGAGAGACACCAATCAGCCAGTGGGCACCCCCTCATTGAGGTAATACAGAGAGAAGCGATATAAAGAGTGTTGTGTATAAGAGAGAGTACCTTCGAGGTTCTGGAAGTTGCTTTCATTTGCATATTAACCACATGACAAACTGAAATTTATTTGCCTAAGTCATATTTACAGAGTTCTCCATCTTGTATCAATGTCACCAAACATCAGTGATGACTATTGCTATCTCTTTGTTCTAACTAAATAATTGTACTAGTCCCACATCCAGCTAAGAAAGTGTGCCCAAAGATCATTTCTCATCAGACCAGGCCGCCTTGACTGTCTCAGTCTACTGTTGTACAATGTATCAGTTAGACTGCTTGACTGAACTGTGAGACTGCATGAAAACTCAATGTAATACTATTGTGAGAGAAACCACGAATGTATTCTAGAGTAAAAATGTTTCTTCCTACTCGACTCCTATTAGTGCACATCCTGAGATTCATGTATTCCTGCGGGCTGTGTAAGCACTTTTATTGGAGGTCCTATAAAAGAACATATAGACCCCTTTCCCACCCTTAGAAGGCAAATCCATGCTGGACTATATTTAAAACTGTACTAAGGGACTGATTTAGATAGCGGCGGAGACGTTACTTTGTCGCAATGGTGACAGATATCCCTTCCGACAAAATCTAAATATCATTGTTTACTATGGTATTTAGATTTCGGTGGATGGGATATCCATCACTGTTGTGACGGAATAACTCCTGCCCCAAGATTTAAATCAGGCCCTAAGTTCTTTGTACTTATGACTTGTATGCTATGCTACTAAAATATACTTATGGAATGTTCTATATAGCTTCCCTTTAATTGTTTATATAAAGCATTAAAATGACCACCACCATTGCCCGCAGCTTTTACAAGAATATATGCTACCTGCTACTGAGCTAAATTTAAAAGTGACAGCTCCAGTCAGGGAGCACCAAAGTCCATTAACATACTACACCGCTCCGGGTCCTTCATATTGTCATGCCTATTGTACTACGTTTAGGATTGGTTTGCACGCTGACACGTGCCCACGCCATTTACCATCACTTACCTCTTCTGTAACACGCTCACGCTGTAAAAGGAGCTGATACCACACCAGTGGCTACTTAGAGCCCAAGATCCCAGAGTCACAGGGACGTGTGCAGTGGTGGTGTTTTCAGAGTGGGGATGCTGCTGTCAATGTTACATCACTGAAGTCATGGGGATGGTGAACATTCTAAGTGCCAGAAAAGCAAGTGTAACAAAGGAATTCAGCAGGACATTGGTAAGGGAGTAATACGTAGCTTGTTGTACATTTATTACTAAAGCATGGTAGTGCAGTATCATTTGTAGACAGTACGTTTTCTATTATAATTGCCACTAAATTTGCTCAGCCCCACAGTACCTGATTCACAAAGGTAAACTTACACTTTTGTGTAAGTTTACCATTATTTGCTATTCACAAATATTTTTTACTGGTAGTATCTTTATGAATGCAGAGTCTCCACACATAAAAAAGAGAGAACAGTCCTAGCTTTTTTATGTATTAAGTCTGTGCAGTGGTGAAGATACTACTAGTAAAGTATCATTGTGAACAGAAAACAACAGTAAACTTACACAAATGTGTAAGTTTACACTTGTGAACCAGGCCCACGTTTATTTACTGAAACAACTTACAAACGATAATATGTGAAAATCTGGTTTCAGGAAATAAGTTTGTCTCGATTTATTTTGATCCTATTAAAATCTTTGTTTCCTTCACACTTCAGGATTGCAGAAAAAGTGTGCTTCATTTGTGCTTTCCGAATTGCTGATATAGTCTGAAACATTTGTGCAGTATATTTACAGGTATTTAAATTGTATGTATTCTTGCAAGATTGCCCCATAGTTCACTTTACAAAACCATCTCTCTCTGCAGTTAAACACCAATCTCCATGTTGAAAGAATGAACAGTAATTTCCCAGAAGTTATTGCCTGACACTTGACATCTGTCTTTGAAAAAAGTTACTCGATAAAAATGAAATTTAATGGCATCTTTATTGCTCCTTCGCCTTCTGGACTCCAGTCTGAATTTTTCGGGGTGTTGCAGCGCCCCCAGCACCCCTTCCCCAGTGCCTATGGACGCGTGGAGGAGCCGAGATCAAAGGAAAGGAGGAACGGGTGAACGAGATAATTGGACATAAGGAGAGAGGTGAAGACAGAAAGCGATGGACCGAGAAACTGGCAGAAAATGAGGGGGGGTGCAGGGGCGTGGCTTCTATTGGTGCAGCAGGTGCACTGAACCGGGGCCCAGAGGTCTGAGATCTCCACTGAACCCAGAGGCCCGATTTCTTGGGGGGGGTCGTGGGGGCTGGAGAGAGAGAGGCAGTGAAAGAGAAAAGACATAAGGAGGGAGAGAAGGGGAGATCATTGAGTGAAAGAGAGAGAAACAAGGAGAAGGCAGGAGAAGGTGATAGAGACGAGGGAAGAAGGAGAAATAGAGAGAGGGCGATGGAGAGAAGGAGGAAGCGAATCACACACAAAAGTAGAACAAATTCATGAACAAAAGTACAATAAAATCATGCACAAAAGTAAAAAGAGCAAGTGGGCAAGGAGAGAGGAAAAGACGAGATAAATGATACAAAGAGAGAGAGAGGAAAGAAGGGAATGAGAAGAGAGAGAGAGTGCCAGAAAGATGGGAGAGCAGGTTTAAGATTTGATGACAGATCGATAGAGTTACAGCACAAGACAGAAGAGGAGAGGCACAGAGAGGGACCAGGGAGACACATGCCAGAAAGAAGAGAGTACGAGAGGGAAACAACAGAATGTGTGCGAGTGAGATGGAGGGAGAGAGACAGAGAACCAGCCAGTGCTAGAAATGGAGAAAAATACCCTGTGATCCCATTCCATGGGGGTCTCAGAGTGGTAGCGGGGGGGGGGGGGGGGGGGTGTCACAAGGGGCAGAGTCATAAGGAAGAAATCTGGCAGCGAAGTTACACATTTATAGTTTAAAAACTGTGCCCCATAGAAGTTGGCAACAAATGTGCTAGTAAATCTGCTCTGACCTAATTAGGTTGTCACAGACTGCATTTTAAAACATTTTATGAGCTAAGATGCGAGCTGCAGAGATCTTGCTGTACTCTGCGTTCTCAGCATTGTATAATAGCAGTAAGATAACTCTGCTGGTTGATGCACTTGCAACTGCACATGAGAAACCTCCATGCCATGTAGCCTCAGGTTTGACTCCTCACGAAATAGCCAGAGGATTAATTGCCCCCTGCAAAGCAATTAAAATGCATTTCGCAGATTTCTATTTTATGTAGTGGATTCCTGTTTTTGTTGCAGGACCTGCGTGTCACAAGTTATAACCCTCGTCATATCGACCAGGGAATTATAAACCGGCATCATAGGGTTCTATTCAACCGCAAGGCATTAGTGGGCAACCTCACTGTGTTTTCACAATTTCTTTATTGTAAGGTGGTTGCAAAAAGGGTTGAGTTGGGTTGTAATGAAGAATTATTAGTAAATGTTCTAGAAATGCGCATTAGTCAAATTATTTAAATAGACGGAAATATCTGATATTCTCACAGTGTTTATACATCTGTCAAGCACCTGCCTCCGAAGCATAAATTACCCCTTAAGTACTTGTTAAGTGCTTCACCCTCCCCCTACTCTCTTTTTTTGTGTGGCCATGGAACCTCACAAATGTTCACTCTGATTGTTGGTTCCCAAAAACATTTCATGCTGAAACTTAGTATATATTGATTGTGATTTATTCATTCTAATATATCTTGATTAATTACAAAGCCTTCTAGTCTCTAAGGCGGCCTTTAGCATTGTGGATTCAGGAAAATAAAGCTTTGAAACCTGAATTAAATTGCTTGTGATGATTCATGGCCACATAAGTCATGGTGTCTAAAGTTACTGACTCAATATTAAAGTTTTAATTGTCATTTGATGAAATGTTTGAATTTGCTGGATTCGATTTCACACTCTTCTCTGAGTCAAAAGATCTGATCGACATCCTAGGGAAGTGGAAGAAAACTGCCCATTTCCGTGTCTCCAAATGCCACGAGGAAGAGGTCGCTCGCCCTCACTGCGCATCCTTGCTATTCGCGACTGACATTTTATAGCATCAGTCGCGGGTGTCTGAGCAGTGCTTTGGGCACCAGCACTTATTATTTTACAAATAAAGCATCGATCCGCACGCTTTTTGGCTCTCATTTCGCCTCAGCGTGCCTGGCAGCCCAAAGCTCGCTTCCAGTCCAGGAGGCCATTTTGAAGCCCAAATTATTTAATGGATTTGTGTGTTCCAGCGCATGCAGTGGCCATTTTATCACTGGCTTTTCAACCTTTGGAGTTGTATTACTTAGTACAATTACTTTTCACTGTATTATTTGAATTATGTACTATTTGCCACCTGTACTTTGCCTTTTTCCAAATGTCATCAAACTCATAGAACTCACAGTGCAGCAATTGATCTTCCTGCATCCCTTTCGATCTAAATTGGATCCTTGCTGTCATCAATTATCTGGAACTCCGGTCTTCTACCTTCAATGCAAAATGCATTTTGAGCGACCACCAAAATTTCTGCAGTGCCAAGAACATCTCATTCCTTGGAAACTATGGAAGGAGGAATTCTTAGCATGCTTTATTGCTATTGATGATAATAAAATGCCTGCTGACCGTACAAAATGCATTTTAATACACTGTCTGGGCTCACAATGGCAGGAGATATTCAGGATTACTTCTGAAACTGACCCTTCTGAGGATGAGGAGGCATATGATGACTACTAGAAGACAATGCTAAGAAAAGAAAATCACTTAAAACCTGCAGCAAGCATCACTTTACCAAGATGCTGCTTCTAACTAGAAGACTAAATGAAAGTGAGACTTTTGATCATTTCTGGACTACTCTTAGAATCCTGTCCACTACATGCAACTTTGTCGCACACAATGATGAAATGCTAGGGGACCAAATCATGGTCGCCACCAGAAGTAGAAGAATACAGGAAAGGATATGAGTAGTAGGTACCCCCATACTGTAAGGGCTCATAACGACAGCAAAGGCCCACAAGCAATTTATTATGAGTCAAAGAGGTAAATGAAGAAAAAAAAAAAAACATGACAATATCTGGAGTATAAACATGAGACAATCAAGGCATAGCCAAGACAAAAGCAAGAAGCACGAAAAAAGAAGTGCCTGCTAATACAGTGATAATAGCAAAGACATAGCATCATTTAAGGGATGTCCAGCACTCAACTGCAATTGGAACAATTGCAGCAGATTAGGTCACTTCTCCATGGTGTGTTATGAAAAATAAAAAGTATCTGAAAATAAAGTAGCAATGATGTCTAGGGAAGTCTCTTGCAAGTCCTACAGGAAAATAAATTAGCACTCACAATGGACTATGGGTCCACAATCGTGATAATGAATAAGGAATATTTTGAAAGGAATGTTTGATGCACCTAACATCAAGGCTGTCTATTTCAAAGGTCAGAGAATAGACTTCCTAGGACAGTGTTTCTTAACCTTTTAACTTCTGTAAATCCCCAGCTAATCATTATTGGAATCTGGGTGTTTGAAATGGGGTTTCTGCTTGGCAGTCAGTTTGCAGACTTTCCTACCAGGGACCCTCGCTCTAGTCAAGGCAAGGGAGATACACACTTAGATAACCCCTTCTTACCCCCTTGGTAGCTTGGCACAAACAGTCTGACTTATCTCAAAGGCAATGTGTAAAGTATTTGTACCAACACACGCAATAATGCAGTGAAAACACTACAAAATGGACAGTTTGGAAAAATAAGCAATATTTATCTAAATCAAACAAGACCAAAACGACAAAAATCCAACATACACAAGTCAAGATATGAATTCCTAAAATAAAAAGAGTCTTACTTAATAGAAAACAATGGAAACGTTGTTACACAAAGTACCTGGTTTGTGTCAAAAATAAAGCCGCACAGGCGCGTGTGTGTGTCGGAAAACTCAGCAATGCATCGATTCCTTACTCGCAAGTGAGGCCGTGTGTCGTTTCTTCTCTGGTCGGGTAGGCGATGCGTTGTTTTTCTCTCTCACAAGAGAGTGATGCGTCGATTTCCAGATGGGGCATCTCAGATCCGCACAGGTTCATGATGACTTTGACGCCCAGCGATGACGAGTGAGCAGTCCAACCGCATGGGTTATGGAAAACTGCGCTGCATGGGGTTTGAGGTGTTTTCAGCAGCCGCAAGCGGGTGTTTGCGTTGTTTCTCCAGCCGCAACGCAGGTGATGCGTCGATTTCAGCTGCGAGCCAGGTGACATGTCATTTTTACAGCCATGTTGCGGGAGGTGCGTTGAAATTTTCCACGCACGGCTTCCTGTGAGTGGATTTCAGTCCTTGTTTTACCAGCTTCACGTTTAAAGGGCCCAAGGTCTGGATAGGGAACCACTTGGCAGGGCAAGAGTCTCAGCAGAGAGTCCAGGTGCTGGCAGAGGAAGTCTTTGATGGCCCTGAGACTTCAAAACAGGAGGCAAGCTCAGTCCAAGCCCTTGGAGATTCTTCACAAGCAGGAATATTCCACAACGTTTAGTCTTTGTCCTCTTTCAGGCAGAAGCAGCAACTGCAGGCCAACCCAGCAAAGCACAGTCAGGGAAAGTGGCAGTACTCCTCCTCCAGCTCTGCAGCTCTTCTCCTTGGCAGAGGTTCCTCTTGAATTCAGAAGTAATCTGAAAATCTGGGGTTTTGGGTCCACTACTTATACCCCTTTCTGCCTTTGAAGTATGCAAACTTCAAAGGAAAGTCTCTGTTGTTCCCAAGATCCTGCTTTGCCCAGGACTGGCTCCAGACTCAAACCAGGGGGTTGGAGACTGTATTGTGTGAGGGCAGGCATAGCCCATTCAGGTGTAAGTGACCACTCCTCCCTCCACTCTAGCCCAGATGGCCCATCAGGAAATGCAGGCTACACCCCAGCTCTCTTTGTGTCACAGTCTAGAGGGGATTCACAAACAGCCCAACTGCCAGTCTGACTCAGACAGGGAATACACAAGGAGGCAGAGTCACAGAATGGTTCCTTCCTAAAAGTGGCACTTTCAAACTGACTATTTAAAAAACAACTTTACCAAAAGGTGTATTTTTAAAATGTGAGTTCAGAGAAACCAAACTCCACATTTCTATCTGCTCCCAAAGTGAAACTGCACTTAAAGGTTATTTTAAGGCAGTCCTTAATATTAACCTATGTGAGAGATAGGCCTTGCAACAGTGAAAAACGATTTTGGCAGTATTTCACTGTTAGGACATGTAAAACACATCAATACATGTCCCACCTTTAACATACACTGCACCCTGCCCATCAGGATATTTTGGGCCTAGCTTCGGTGTGCCTTACATGTATCAAAAGGGAAGGTTTAGGGCTACTTGGCAGTTCAAAACTGCACACACAGACACTGCAGTGGCAGGTCTGAGCCATATTTACAGGGTTACTCATGTGGGTGGCACAATCAGTGCTGCAGGCCAATTAGTAGCATTTGATTTACAGGCCCTGGGACCCCTGAGTAAGCTTTGCGAACCCTCAGGGATCCCCGGACCACAGGTTAAGAACCACTGTTCCAGGATACTTCTCCTGCAAGTAGTCTTCAAGGAACACACAGCTACAGTTAGAATGTGTGAGCCGTATTAAGGAGTATATGTCCTTGGATGGAAAGATCAATAGTTACACCAAATCACTTTTCATCCCTGTGCTGCCGGACCACTACTAGTCATCAGCCAATTAGACCCAGGTCTGCAGGTCTTCCAGGAATTTCCATAAATGTTCAACAACAATGTGGGCAAGCTCAAAGGATTTATTCAGTACATTAAGCTAGGAAAAGGATCCCATCCAGTCATACCTCCTAAGAGGTGTGCCTCTTCTTGTGAGTCATAATCTGCAAAAACTGTTAGATGAGCTCAAGAAAGATAAGATCATAGAGCTAACTGAATGTTCAGTTTGGGTCTCCCATATAGTCTTGGGCAAAATAGGATGGTTACTTACAACTCTGTGCTGATCTTCGAGCGTTTAAAGCTTCAACTGAAATTGCCAAACAGCTCTTACCTACAATAAATGACATCCTTGCACTCATTGATAGTATTGTGGTATTTTCTACTTTTAACTTTAGATATGTCTGTCATCAGGTTGAACTTGCCAATTAGTCAAAGTCTTTCACGAGTTCCTCATATCGTTTGGACTGTGCCAATGCTGCAGGATGACGTTTTGCCTAGCATCACAGGCATCTGTGTTTCAGCAAGCCATATTTCAACTCTTCAAGGACATGGATACAAATGTACAATGCTCTGGTTTTCATCAAAAAGGAAGAACAGCATTGTGTTGTTCTGTATGAAGTTTGTTCAAGGTGAGCAATTAAAGGTCTGACCTTGCCTCCTGAAAAAATGTAAGTGAAATACTTACACCTCTCAATTTCAACACAAGATTTAGTACAAAAATAAGCCCTGGTTAAAGCTATCCAGACTACACCATTGCCCACCGACAAAGAGATGGTGATGTCATTCACAGTGTGAATATAACTCCCTTATTAAAAGCACTGAGAAAAGATAAAGGTTTTGTGTAGGAAAAAGAGTAGAAAGAAGACCTTGAAGCAGTAAAGGGTAGGATCCCCATAGCCTCAATGTTGAATCTATTTTGTTTGGTTTTGAAAGACAGCATGCCATGAGTGGATATCAGCTCATACGGCTTAGGAGCTGTCTTGTCCCAAAAGCATGGGATTAAAGAAAGGGTACTAAACATGGCCTCCAGAACCTTGAATTTGACAGAATGGAGATATTATGTCAACAAGAGGGATCTTTGTGCTACGGCTATCAATCAATTCCATCATTTCATCTGGGGAATGAAGTTCAAGTTGAAAATGGATCATAAACACCTTGTCCACATTTTGTCTCCAGTCAGAGGCTTAAAATCCGCTGCACAGTTTATCAGACTGAGCTCTAAACTACAAGAGTCCTGGTTCAAAGCTCATCATCTCCCTGGAAGAAATAATCAACCTACAATTGTTTATCTCACAGTCCATGTCAGAATAGAGAAGAACAGGGCACGGGGTTGAGGAAATTATTGTGGTAGCACACTTTAGTGATGTTTGCACCCTCCAAAGTGGATGCATAAATGAGAATCTGTTGTGGGTTAAGTATTATAATGATGCTGAGTTGGGTTCGGTGAAGGAATCTACTGGAAAGTTGCTCCCCTTAAATGTCTAACTGGTCCTGTACATTCCTTTCCACCTGTGAGAGCAGAATTAAGTATAGTGAAATGATTTGTCTTTCATACCAATCCATGTGTTCTTCTCAAGGGTGTTCACATAAACACTGTTTCTTTTTGCCACAGGGGACAAACAGGGATGCCAGCCCTCAAGAGTTTGTGTACAATGCATTTTTGGTGGCCTGGAATAGACACGAATGCCATTCGTTACACTGATAAGTGTCAGGTTTGCATGTCCAGCGCTAAAAATTTGAAGACCTCATGTATCGCATAACATCATGTTTGCTGGGCTGAAAACACATGGAAAAAACTAGGGTTAGATATCTCTTCCCTCTTCTATGCTGTATGGTCTGGTCCTCGTTGATTTTCCTTCTCAGTGGACAGATGTTAGGTTTGTTGAGAGAACAACCACTACCTTTTTTGGAATCTTTTTATTAGTTAACACAAAACAATCATTGCTCACAAATGCCAATTGGCAGCCGTTGGAGAGTGCAGCCACTATTGAAGCTTTAGACCTAGCTAGGAGTTTCCTAAGAACATTTCCGGAAAGCATGGTAATACTTGTGAAGTTACGAATGATTTTGAGTGTAATGATTCAATTGCTTGAAAAGTGAACAGGTTTGCAAGGACCAGGACTGCATCTTGGAGAATTATCCTGGAATTATTTATTGTCCTATTCACAGGGGGAGGTGTTAAATTCTATCTCTCAATTTTCAATTTGTTACCGCCTCTTTTCCGTGCTCCCTTGGATGTGCCTATAGAACCTCACAAATATTCTAATTGCCCATTTGCTGGTGTTCCACAGAGATTTCTTGATGACGTTCCATGTGCATTGGTTCTTATTTATTCACATTAATCAACCTTCAATACGTATTATACCATGTAGCCTCTTTTTTCTGTGATGTCACAGACATCAAGGTGTTGCTTCTCTAGACATCAAGGTGTTACATCTCTAGCTATCTCCCAGTCAGGATAAGACTAGTACAACAGGAGTGCTGAATGAAAGCTCTTGAGTGAGGCATAAGGGTCTAGCTGGAAGTGAAAGTAACAGACATTCCCACTCTATAGGTTGCAGTTCTGAACGCAAGTTAGACAAAGTGCAATGCCACTGAATGTGTCCTGGTGTGGGCAAATTAACCCAGGATTTAGTCAGCACAATTCATTAAGGCCAGCCAGGATACTGGACCTAGCTCAATCATTGCTACCGGATTTAAGATCCATCTGGCTTCTGCTAATCTCCAATGATGGTAACAGCCACATATCATCACAAGCAGTGAAACATTGAGTGTAGAGGTAGTGTTGTATAGCCATTTTAAGTCATGTTTTTTAGGCAAGTTATTTTAGCAACTAGGCCTGCCGTTGGTGCCATTTAGCGCAGTTACATTTTATTTTGCTTCATTTTTATTATTTTAGCATAGGCCACACTAGCGGTGCTGTTTTATTTTCTTTATCTAGTTGTTCTTTCACCTAGAAAAGCATTGCATCTTTAGCAAGATGTTATTTTCACTTTATGCTTTCCTCAAGGCTGCAGCGAAATAGGATTGCCGGCAAAGTGGCACACTTCATCTCCAACATTCACAGAAACATACACATTCTTATGTGGGGACATTTTCACAGAACATCCACTGTTTTATTATAAAAGCACTTCTCTGTCCCACGCACTTTAAGGGGGAGATTCCAGCCAGATGACCACATCCGCATGCTGATACCTTTGGTAGTCTTTGCTACAGCTGCTTGCTTAGACTACCGAATCCCTGGCCCATATGAACACAGTGACTTCTTAGACAACAGACTGCCTTGCTCAAGTATGGGGGATGATGTCTTCCCAGGGGGGAAGCCTGAAGGGTAGATTAGGGATTATCATGCTCTCCTCTACCATAGGTTAGATAGGAACCCCATATATTACGCATAGTGACAGTATGGTTGGGCTTTTCCTGTGTTTCACTCTTCTTGTCACCATTTTGCTTCTAGCGTGTTTTATCATCCTAGTTATTCATAGCATTTTATCTAAGATGTAGCTAATTCAATAAACCTTATTGGTCCATTCTCTGCCTCTGTTTCTCTTTGCATGTATGAGACCACTGTAACTGACATAAAAGGATGAGACCTGATACACCACGATTTCCCTGAGAAGTCATTCTTGTCATGCTCCCGGTTGCCACAAATCTCCCCTGCTGTTGGATAGAGGTGAGGCGCTGCTAATTGGCCGGAAAATGGATTAGGCCGGCAGTTGTCACATGGTGTGGGATTGGACTCAGTCCCCTACAATTCAGGTGATTCTGCCATCCGAATCCAGCAGCCTCATTAGGATAATGAGAGCCTATGCAACAGTAGGGTAAGTGAGAAGCGACACCATAAAGATGACAGTGAGGATGGAGAACACAGGCAGCCACTGGATGAAAGTAGATAAAGAGATTTGTCAGAGCATGGATACTTACAAACATTTTCCCAGTGGCAAAAAAGTTTGGTCTGCGGTGTGAGTGAAGGTCACATTGATGCCAGCAGGGTTGCGATCTGGGGAGGGGGTACAAGAGAGGGGGGGACTGTAAGGTGCATTTAGAAGAAGTGAAGCATGTATATTTAGTGGCTGAATTGCACAATATGATAACCAGAAAACCTGGGATCAATCATGGCTTCCCCACTTGACCAAACTGTGTGATTCTAGGCAATTTATTTATTTCACTTTTGCTCCGTTTTCTTCATCATCACATATAAGACAACCATGAAATACATCACTTCAGGATGTGTGCTGTTCAAAACCTTCTCCTAAGTATGCTTTAACACACTATAATGCTGTGCCTGTAAAATAGCAATCCAGGCCATCCAAACAATGCACAAAACAAGTGACTTTCCTCTTAGTTCACCATTGCAATTGTTGTCAGTGTAAGTTAAAGCAAGCATGAATGCTTCTTAAATTCATGCTTGAAAATTATTACTTAAAAAACACTTCTCAAGCACTGATGTAATCTGATGTACTAAAGTGAAACAGTTCTACATGTTAATGAAATGCACTTTTTGAATTTTGAAGAGACGTTCTCATATTTTCCTAGTTTGTTGCAAGATGTATTTGAAAATAAATGCTAGTAAGAATAAACAATGCAGGTAACTTTTTTTACTCCTTTTCTTTAACTTCAATTATCCTGAAAACAAATGTTTTTCCATTTATTCAACCACTTTTTAATGGTAGGACTGATTCAGGTCAACGGTAGCTCAGAGCTGCTATTGACAAGGGGGCCGCATCTAAAAATCAGCAGGGCCACATGTGGTCTGTGGACCGTACTCTGAGTATCACTATGTCAGGGTTTAGGGTGAAAAGAGAACAAGAATATAAAAAAGAGGTAAAGCCACCAGTGAGACAGAGGGAAAGCAAGGGCATAAAGTTGTTGAGAGGTAGTAAATAAGGACAGAGGGAGAGCAGGGCATATAGGGGTTCGATCAAGGGTGGAAGCAAAGAGAGAGGAAGGTTGTGAAAGAAGCTCAAGGTAGACAATAAATGGAGTCTACAGGGAAACAAGAAAAAGTAGAGAGTGAGGCAGAAGGAGAGCAAAGGTTTAAAATAAAATAAGTGTTGGAGAGTCTGGAAGAGAGTGGAAGGGTGTTAAATCATAACACAAGGGCCAGATAACTTGACAGATGGAGGTTGCGATAGGAGTAGATGGCTGGAGAAGAGAAAACATTAGGGATACAAGGAGACAATGTGTAGAGAGAGGGAACACAGGGAGAGTTTATGAAGGGAAAAGCTGAGGGGCAGAGAGTGGCAGCAGAGTGAAAGAGTGTATAAATTAAGAAGATGAGAGTAAGAATGAAACAGAGGAAGAATGATGGTATAAGCAAAGATGAAGAGTGGTAAAGAGAAATGGACAGAGAAGGACTGAAGGTATACAGGGTGATGGGCAGAGAGTGGAACAGAGTGAGAGAGAGTGTATAATGTGAGATGATGAGTGACAGAGAGCAGGGGCAAAGAGACAGCAAGAGTATACTGGAGATGGTGAAGGTAAATGGGGAGGCAGAGACAGTAGGAGTATAAGGTAAGATGGTGAGGGGCCAGAGAAATGGTGAAGGTATAAATGGAGATGGTGCACGGGCAAAGAGCAAAGGAGAATGTGATGGCATGAAAAGACATGGGGAGAGGTAGAGAGCGATGTTATTAAGGGAGTTAGTGAGAGGTAGAGTGAGGTAGTAGAGGTGAGTTACAGTATTAAGGAAGGCAGTGTGCTGGAAGAGTGGGACATCAGGCAGTGATTATGTAGGGGAGAGGATGGGCTGTAGAGGGTGTAGGAAGAGGGAGAACTGGGCCATCAGTGGGGATGAGAGAATTAAAGAAAGAAGTAGAGACAGATAGAAAATGAATGTACAAAAGGAAGGAAATAAGTGACAAGAGGAAAAGGCAGTAAGTAAGAGTAAAGGGGCAGAGAGTGAGGGGGGCAGAGTAGATCAATGCCAAGGGGGTGTTAGATAAACATAGAGCACTAAACAGAGAGAGAAATGCAGTGATTTAATACATTGATTTTATAATGGATAAAAGCAAGCACCCTGTGTTAAATTAGCAAGAAGTATTATCAATAAAAATATACATGTTGCATTATATGCAGGGTCATTAGATTTAGGTGGCATGTGGCACGAAAAGGCATATAATGCTTTCTGTTCTGTGCTATGTAGTAACCTTCACCTATTAACTGGCAACTTCACTTCTTATCTTAAAGTTTAAAACAGGTAACTTCAATGTCCTTTTGAGGAATAAAAATAAATATTTTTACTAGGAGCTTCACTGGAGAACTGATGTCACTTGCCAGCTGCCCCTAGTTAGTGAGCATACCACTGGCATGTCCTCTAACAAGAGCCTGACCCATCTACCCTCATTTTTCCCCTGAAGGTCACTACAGCTAAGCCCATCCACCGTTCCTAAAGCTAAAATCACATTCTCCAAGTCCTGCATTAACACCATCCCTGTCCAGTCGTATACCTCAAAATGCCACTTAGTGGGATAACCTACAGCTGGAATACAGTCTAGTGTTCACGCTGCACATAATATAACCTTTGTCTATGTGAACTCGGGCATAGTTGGGAAACTTTGTCCTCCTTCCCCATTTTGGTGCACAGAGCTATGAAGACAAAATATTGCCGAAACTATGCACATTCAACAGATGTGGTTTCAGTTAGGTTGCATTTTTATTAATGCACATTTGAAACATGCTATTTATAATCTTCTATTCTGCTTTCAAAATAGTTTCAGAACGTTCGAAATACTATCTAAGATGGTAGCTTGCCAGATGAACCCTTCACTGCTGGTGGCAATGTTGAGTCATGCAAATGTTGCCCCTGAAAGCGTTAACAGGTTTATGGCTATAGCTGCTTCCTGGCTAAAGGGAGGGTAGCCATTTGATGGGACAGGGATCCTGTGCCTGCCATGATGGAATAAGTTGTGGATCTAATGTACATAGCTTCAAGGTTCCCAGGTCTTTGTGCGATGGGCTAATAGAATCCAGCATTTCTTTTAATTCTGGGACATGTAGTCCCATTTTATAATGGAATAAACAGGACTACAACTTAAAGAATTCAAAGAAATAGCACATCACACATATGAGGGAAACTTGGCTAATTGTGCTGTAATAACTTGGTCTATTATTTTGTTTTGCCTTACACTTCTCGGTCTAGAGATATTTGGGCACACCAAATAGGATATTTATTAGAAATTACTGATACTGGGAAGGACACTATAGAGCATAGTAGATTGGGACAACAGGATCTGCAGTGTGGGAAGGGCCTTTGTGGATTCCCTTATGACAGTAAGGAAACAACAAGGTCAATATGACTACCTATGTTGGCTGAGCCTGGTTATAGAAGTATTTTATAAATGACAGTAGACTATAGGTCTGTTGTATTTGAAATAAAAGTAAATGATTGTGCTTAAATTCACCTGGCTCTGTTAGGGAGTTTGATAATTCCTTTATTGTCATTTTGAGTTTTTGGTACTGGTTTATTAAACAAACTAAAAGGAAAGAAATAAAAAAAAGAAAGAGACAACTCCCAAGTCAAAAAGGAAGATCACCCTAGAGTCATTCCGAAGTCATCTGATGATTCAGCTGGGCTATTCCTGTAATTATCTGGGGAAGTCATCCAAAACCATCTGAAGTATCTGGATAGGGCGAAATATTCAAATGAGATGACACTAGAGTATTCAGAGAAACTACTCCAGGAATGCTTCCTGATTACTTCAGTGGAAAACATGTGATGATCATTTAAAACTGTAGGATGATCCTGTGATGATTTCAGAATTAGGTTGGTTAACTCTAGAATGATCCAATGAGTATTTCATGATGGATTTGTATTATTACACAATGATCTTGAGGTGACTGCAGAATGAGTCTCTATTACTCAAGAATGATCCCATGATATCTTTAGAATGGGGCTGAACTATTTGATGATGATTTCCGATGAGGATGTACTATATTATGGTTGGTTCTGGCTGCATTACTGCATTGCGGTCTCAGTATGGGTATGTATTATTCTAGAGGATGATCTCAAGTAGTAATGGGTAAGCCTTGTTTGACATATCCAGAAAGTTAAGAAATCCACAGTTTTTTTAGTACATTTGCAGAGCCGATAACTGCTACAAAAGCAAGCATTGGCAAAGCCAATAGGTCTTGCATTTTCGATCATATGGCTTGCCAGTGTTTTTGCCGATGGTCTGCAGTACTGGCAAAGATAAAAATAAAAACTCATAAAGTGTTATGATGAGTGGGCCAATGACATGTGTACACAGCATGATACTATAGTGGCCAAGAATGACATACGCGCACTTGCATCATCATGCATGCACACCCATTCTGCATGAAACGGCCACCGTTTGAATTGTTGTTTTATTTACAATCGCAACATGGGGACTCCAGTTTGAGGGCAGGTAAATTAAAAAAAATAAAGTAAAGATCTTAAAAGGTGCACAAAACACCTGTTGAAAACAGAGAGGGCCACCCAGCAAATGAGAGCTGACAGGCCATTAGAAAAAAATATATTTTTTAAGGACTGACAGGAGGAGAGCAACGGAAGACCGTGTGGTGGGAGTAGTAAATGCATAAGTTCAATGGTTAGTGGAAAAGGTAGCAACAGCGGAGCTTAAGACAATTGAATGAATAAAAAGCAAAAGCAAACAGGGGTGGGAAGCAAGCAATGGACAAGCTGTGGGTGGTGGAAGAGGAGCAAGATGCAGCACCTGACAAACAGCTGCATATCAGGTGTAAAGCAGTAAGCAATGAAGAGAGTAAGAAAGTGCATGCATTCTTGAGAAGTGCTAAAGAAAACAAGCATTGGAAGAGCCAATAGGTCTCCCCTATGCAAGAGCTATTGGCTTTGCCAATATGTTTTAGCTATGTTGTCCACCAGCTTGTTAGCTCTTTAACATGGCTAAAAGTTAGTGGCGAAAAGGAGAGTGGTGTGGAGTGTAGTGTCATATAGCAGAGTGTCATGGAGTAAAGTGGTGTGCTAAGCAGTGGTTTAGAGAGTTGTGGGGTGGTGTAGAGTGGAGTGTCGTAGATTGGAGTGGCATAGTGTTGTGGAGTGACTAGAGTATCGTAGAGTGGAAGGACAGAGTGGAGTAGAATATTGTTGAGTATTGTGGAGTAGAGTATCGTGGAGTGGCATAGTGTGTTGTGGAGTGGTATAAAGCAGAATGGAGTGAAGTAGAATGGGATAGAGTAGAGTGGTGTAGATTGTCAGAGTGGAGTGACATAGACTGTCAGAGTGGAGTGGCATAGTCTGGAGTGGTATAGAGTGGCTTGGGCTGGAGTGGCATGGAGTGCTGGAGTGGCATAGAGTGAAGTAGTGGACTAGTGTGCGTACAATAGAGTGGATAAAGTGGCATGGAGTGGCATACAGGGAGTTGCTTATAGTGTTGTAGAGTGGAGTAGAGTCGTAGAGTGGCGTTGAGTAAAGTGTCAGAGTGGACTAGAGTTTAATGGAGTAGAGAGTGAGAGCGGAGTTTTGCAGATTGGCATAGAGTGAAGTGGCATAAAGAACAGTGTTGCAGAGTAAATTTGCATGGAGTGCAGTGGCTTACAGTGCACTGCTTTTTAGCACAGCGTAGACTAATACGCGTAAACTGCAATGGAGCGGAGAGGTGCAGAGTGGAGTAGAGTGGTCTGGAGTGCAGTGGCGTAGAGATTGTTTCAGAGTAGAGTAAAGTGGTGCAAGGTAAAGTGGAGTGGTGCAGGACAGGGTGTAAAGATGAGTGGTGTAAAGTGCAGTGGTGAAGAGCAGACTAGAGTGGCATAGAGTGTAGTGGCGTGGAGATAAGTGGTGCAGAGTGGTGCATAGTGCAGTCTTTAAGAGTAGAGTGTCTTAGAGTGCAGTGGTGTAGTGTATGGTGGCAGTGTGGTTTTGAGTAAAGTGGTGTAGAGCGCACTGCATACAGTCCAATGGTGTAGAGTGCAGTGGCGTAGAGTGGATTAGTGCAGAGTGGAATACAGTGGGATAGAGTGCAGTGGCACCGAGTAGATTGTTTCAGAGTAGAGTGAAGTGGTGTAGAGTGCAATGGTGCAGGGTAGAGTGGAGTGGCATAGAGTGCAGATGTGCAGAGTGGCAAAGAGTGGATGGCATAAAGTGGAGCAGCATAGAGTGGAGGGTTGCAGAGTAGAGTGGCATAGAGTGGAGTGGTGTAGAGTAGGGTGGTACATAGTAGAGTAGAGTTTGGTAGAATGTACTGGCATAGAGTGATGCAGAATAGAGAGTTACAGACTGAAGCATCATTCAGGGTAATGGAGCAGAGTCGACTGCAGTGTAGAGAAGCATAGAGTGGAGCAGAGTTCAGTGCAATGGCGTGGACTGCGGTAGAGTGGAGTATGAATGGTGTGGTAGTGCACTTCCATTACAGACAACACATCTTCAATTGAAATGACCATTACATTGGCACAGACATACAGTTTTACTGACAAAAGCATACAGCCACAAACTATAATGAATGGAAATATCATCACCTGGTACTGATTTGTTTTCATGACATTAAAATATTTGCAGAATTACCCCCAAAAGCCAGCATGATTGACACATAAATCCTCAGACTTTGAAACCAGAGAAAGAAGTGTTGCAAGTGCCTGGGTTTTGAGTGATGGCAGGTTGGGATATGAGATGTGAAAGAAACATTGAGCGGCTGGTCATGCCGTGACGCAGCATAGAGTTTTGCATATCTGTGGATGAGGTGCGAATGAATGGCTCATGGGACTGATTGCATGGGTGAGTGACAGTGAGAGGCTGCAGCTCATTGCTGGTGTGAGTAAGAGGATAGGATTGTAGCCAAACTTGCTGAAGAGTGGTGTGGATGACGTGTTGTGAACGGCTGAGAATGAATAATTCATATAGCTGGAGAGCGGTTCAATTAAAAGGTGTTAAACGTTTGAGGTAGCAAGTGGGTGATAGGAGTTCTTGAGAGGAGAGGTGTAAGGACTCAGTGGTAAGCCAGCAGAGGTGAATGGCTACTGGGCATGCGCACAGTGAGAGAGGGTTTGTGAATGGTCAAGGAATATGCCTGAGGAAGGCTGTGAGTGGTGAAGTCAGTGGTTGAGAGGATAGGTAACTGAGTGGACAAATTATCCTGTGTTTGTGATGCCGTAAGTAAGTACTGTTGCAACTACCTGAAGGCAAATGAGTGACGGTGCAGGAACTACTGTTGTAAGTGTGTGTCACAGTGGTGTCCAGAAAGGATGACTGGTATTGCATGTGGCTGAGTGTGTGTTGAGAGCAGTCAGTGACCGGGTAATGGAGGCAAGAGACACTGCATCATGTGTGTTTAATATCTCAGCTGGTGGAATGATGTGATCAATGGTGTAAATAATTAGATCTGTGAGTGGGTTGTCAGTTTTTGCTGTGTAGTGCTGTTTCTGTGCCACAGCCTCTGTCCCTCTGCCCCCTGTATGTCTGTCAGTCTGAAAAAAAAGATAAACGAGGACAGACAAATTAAAAGTACAAAGACACAAGACAGTCAGAAATAAAGGAAGCTTATCATCCAATCAACTTCTTCAAGCGGAGCAGCTATCCCAAGATCTGGCTAGTCACTCACTGTCCCAAGGAACTGCTCCTTATTCATGAGGTCCAAAGAATCCCACAGTCCTCTGTCGCTGTTTATATGCAAAGGGGGTGTGGCCTGGTAGTTTAGCTACAGCCTCCATTTTGGGGTGGTGCAAAACTGATTTGCATACCATTGGCACTGTGCAATAAAAATAGCATTGGACACACCTAGACTGATTATCATTCGATAAGATTACTTTTCATCACTTTGTTAGTTCACAGTGAATTTCATTAAGTGTGATGGACATGCCCAGATCTGGGACCCAGTTCTTCGCACCTTGAACACACGCAGCATCTCAGAGGCGAAGACCACAAGACTGGAGTTAATTGAGGCTCCTGGCTGCAGGGATGTATCCTGGCACTTCCAGATTTCCTGCTTCCTTTGGAACTGGGACAAGGTTGACTTGGTCCCTGTGGTAGTATTACAGTGCTCGACAATAATCTGGAACAGAATGTGGCTCTAAGCAATGAAAGTAATTATGATTAATGCAAGTATTTCATTCGCCGCATTTTTTCAGTAAATCACTCCAGTGCCCTCATTAACGACTGTGTGATGCTTCTTTTTGAAAATGCTGTATGGGGTTAATGCTGATGTCACGCAGAGAATTTACCTGCCTTGTACATTTACTTTAAGATATCCTCCTCTTAGGCTCAGTGTAATGCATGCACAACAGTTGAATGCATGAATAATGCTTGCATCCACATCATTGAAATATGCAAAACCTGCACGTGTGTGAAAACGTGGAAATTGTGCTTTCGGGGCATACTCATCGACATACACCTTACTAGTGTAAAAGGCCATTTATTAGGACAGGATTGCTAAAATAACATAACATTGACATAATCTGTAAATTCAGAAATCAACTTTTCAACCTCCTTAGAAAACTCCCCCATCTTTCATTTTCACTTCATTCCTCCACTTTTCCCTCCGTTCACCCAGCATCCACATCCATTCACCCACACATCCCCTTTTTCCTTCCGTCCCCTGCCTGACTCAAGCATCCCCCACGCTGTCATCCTTCACCTGCTTCTTCTTCCCCCCCTGGAAGGGTGGCTTGGCCTGCATGTGACTCTCCACCCTCCCCCACCTACTGCCCACACCTTGCAACCTGCCCTAAAAGTGGCATACACTCCCCCCACCTACTCTACTACTCTATCCCATATTAAATAAACTCTTCCATTCCATCCTTTCCATGTAGGGCGGGTGGGTGGCTAACTTCCAGCAGCGTGACAGGCTGGCGCGGAATAGGCCGATCCCTCCCTTAATCCTCTACTTTATACCCCTACCCTTAAACCCTCCCCAGCTTATCCCCCCCACCAATCCCTGCCCTGCCTGTCTACTTCCCTTTCCCGCATGCTTCCCGTGGAGAGACTAGACTGTGTCTGCTCCCCACGGGGCCCTTCGTTGGTGATACAGAGTATTGAAAAGGTTGTTACTTTCAGAGAGACACTGATCATGGCCAGAACCAGGTAGTGGGCAGAGGCATAGTTATGAGTGGTGCAGCAGGTGCATTGCACCAGGGCCCAGAGCTCAGGGAGGCACAGGCTGAAATCATCCTTGAAGCTGCCTGAGTGCTGGCTATAAGTTTACTTTTGGAAAGGGGGTGGGTAAGTATGTCAGGGGAATGAAAGTGATTAACACAGCCCCTGCAGTTACTCCTGAATGATATAGGGAGTATATATAGTTTATTATCATTTTATAGTAAAAGGGGTGGGGCTATGAAGGGGACGGAGGTGAAGTGCACAGCACTCCCCCTCAGTGCACATGTATGTTTGGCTGGCCGTCTCAGGACGGCCAAACACACATGCGCTTTGGGCTATCTCCAACCCGCCACTGTGTTGCCGGGTTGGAGAGAGCAGGCAGAGACTTTGACTCTTCCTCGGAGCGCACAGGCTGGGTGCGCTGGCCAATGAGAACGCTGCTGTCATGCTGCTAGCAGCATGACAGCAGCGTTCGGATTGCTACAGGGCAGGCTGGGAGCCTGTGCCTGCAGCTGGAGCAGAGGAATGGCGTAGCTGGCCATTCAAAGCGCCGCGAGCCACTCCTAACAACAGCTGCCTCACCAAAAGTACTCTCAGGGTTCCTCAATAAAGGATTCAGAAATAAAACAATTTAGAGCAGGTTTACAAACATTTTGCATTGGGTTTGCCTCACAAAAATTCCACAAAACAAAACAAAATGTTTATTTTGGATTTATTTTCCAAAGCAAAACTTGTTTTCCACTGGCAAGTGGACTGAAAGTAACGCTAAGCAGAGTTGTATGCTGCTTTGCATTACTTTGCCTCAAGTGGGGCGTTCCATTGGTGGTTCATGGGTGTTCCGTTGCAACCACCCATGGTTATCTACTAATAATAGTAAACCCTTGTAATAATAAGCACTATTAATAGTGGATGTGTAAGAGGCTGGTTCTCCAGTATTATGCAAAGCTAGGGACACTGTTCAGTGGGTCTAGGCAACCACATGTTGGTTTACAGACATAAAACTAGACCACCTAATGGTCTAATTTTTATGGTACCTTGATCGAGCAGTTAGGCTAATCTTGAAGAAGTGCAAGGCATGTGTTGTACTCACAGTAGAAATAAATAAGATCACATACTCAAAAGAATAACTCAAGACCAATTTACAAAAAGACTTCAGATTTTTATAAATTTTTAGGATCAAGATCATCAAAATGAGGTAAGTATTTTTTAAGTTATACATTTTTGAAGTTTTATTAAAAGCAGTCTTTTTCTGTGTAATTACGCACCGTAGGAATCAATGGAGAAAATACTTTAAAAATTATATAAAACTAGGCAGTGCGTTTACCAATGTCTCCTTTCACAGGTATGTCAAGGACATCGGTGGGCACTATGGGCCTGCTGGAGAAGTTTGGGTGGCTCCCAGTTTTGGGAGAGCAGCTGCTGAAAGTCATTGGAGTAGGTACCAGGCCACTGAGGGAGACCACTTGGAAAAGTGCTGCACAGGTGGACTTAAAGATGAGTCCGGTGGATCTCCTTGAAGTGTTGAGGTCGCAAGGGGTGGGGAACTCTTAGGGCACAGCTGGATCTTTGGTCCTGGGCACAGAGCGGCCCTGTGCAGAGCAAAACGGTGAGCCAGGAGTTGTGCGCAAGAGTAGCCTTGGAAGCAGGAGGTAGGTCAATTTGAGGGCTGTTTGCAGGTCATCAGGGGCACTCTGTTGAGAGGTCCAGGTGGGTCCTGCATATCTTTGACTGGGGCTTCCTCCTGGTCCTTTTTCAGTCCAGAATGGACTGTCCTTCTGGGAATCTGTTGTGATGTGACCAGTACCTGGGGCTATTGCACAGTCTGGCCATTGGAGGGCGCAGTCCCACCTAACTTGGCACACTGACAGGGTTTGTCCTCATGGTCCAATGGGCGAAGTTTGGTCTGACTGCATTGTCTGGTTCCTTGGTCAGCAGCCAGTCAGTGAAGTTGCCTTCATGGGTCTTTGGTTCCTTGATGGTGTGGAGTGCTGCCTTCACTCTGGAGGATGGTCTTTGGCAATCTGTGAAGAGTGAAGGTCCTCTGGGGGTCTGTAAAGTCCATACAATGTCCAAGCAACCCCTCAGCGGCTATTTTTAAGTTCTGGGTGCAGCAGGCATGATTTGGCACCTTTTCTTGGTGCAGCAGGACTTCAGTTCTCGAGCCTTGGGTGTTCTTTGTTGCTGGTCTTCTTTTGTCCATGGAATCTGATTTCTTAGTCTAGGGATGCCCACTAAATACTGTATCTAGTGAGCATTTTAGGGGGATCTAGTAGTGACCAATTGGTCATCTACCTTAGGGTGGCTACACCTACTAAGTGACCACTTCCTGTGGACAGAAGTCACTTTCCTACACCTGATTTGCTTGTTTTCCTTCCATGCAAGATGGGAGGTCAATGAAATGGAGAGGTCACCTTTCATGCACCACAGGGACTGACCAATCCTCCTGTCCTTTGTGTCTTTTCCCGCAGTTGCTCCCACCAAAAGTGGGTGTGTGCAATGGGGGAGGTCATCTGCTGCTAGCAGCAGGCTTGAAGGATGAATTTCAAGGGTGGTAATCACTTTGAAGTTCTTAGGCAGGGCTGTGAATGTTCCCTGGGGAGGTAGCACCTCTGCCCAGGAAGGGCTTTGTTCTTTGGCTCCAGAGAGTAATGGCTCTCTCCCCAGGGGTCCAGAATTGTGTTTGGTGGTGGCAGGCTGGTTGGGACCGGCCAGCAACTATGCCAGGTTAGTTAGCTTTTGCAGTGGGCATGTCTAAGGTGACCCCTGGGTACATTTTGTAATAAATCCAATACTGGTGCCAGTTTGATTTATCATTCTGAGTTGTTTGTACCAAACAGCCCAAGGTTCAGAGTATCCATTAGGTAGCTGAGAAACTCGTACTGACCAGTGTCCAGCACATGCATTTAAAGTGGCTGTTCTGTTCACTTACTATGTCCCAGGTTTTGGACAGGACACAGTAGGGGTATATTGTTCATGCAGCTCTGCCCTCACATTCAGTATAGTACATCCTGCCTTAGGGCTAGAAGTCCTGCCAGAGGGGTGACTAACCTATATTGCATGCAGTGTATATGGACAGGGCACACAGGCTGTGTGCCATGTCAACTTTGCATTTTAGGCCTACACAGGACACTCAGCCTGCAGTGAAAGTTCTGAGTACATCTCGATGCATGGCGTTTGAGGCTGGCACAATATGTGCTGCTGCCCTCAAGAGCTTACTCTTAGTACCCCATGCCGTGGGTACCTAAGTACCATTTACTAGAGACTTATAGTGGCAGCTAAAGGTGTTACCAATTGTATCAATACCTTTGCAATTTTAGAGAAAGAACACTGGCACTGGATACCTGAGTAGTAGGATCCCAGTGCACTCCAGTCCAAGTTGCATCCAGAAACCAGGCAAAAAGTGAGGGAGGGTACTGCAACAGGGTGATGGTTTCCCACAGATATGGTTTTACACCCAAAGATGATGCCTCTTTGAAACAGGTGTTAAAAAGGAGAAGTGCTTTTATTTCACTGATTTTTAACCATCCCCTTGGTACTCACCACAGTAGAGTACTTGTGACACCTGGATGATTTTTTTCACTGCAGTGGATCGCTCCTCTTCTCCCTGATACACACACCAAGTGATTCCAACCCACCTAGGAAGCCAATTCGCCACTATCATATTTCCTGACAAATGACAAGACCTGGCATGGTCAACCGTGCAGGTGTCAACAACGTGCGCCTCTTTATTTTTCCTCATTTTCTCCTCATTCTGTGCATGCTGCATTCTGTAGCACACATAGGAAGCAGAAAAGGCCTCCATGGATCGTTTATGTGCAGTAAGGTCACCCCTTTCCTGCACAAAAACAATCCTGTCAACAACGTAGACAGATTTGCACCATTGTGCACCATATTGTGCGTCGGCGCATTGCTGAAAGGACAGAAATGCACCATATCTCATAAATACGGTGCATTCCTTCAAATTGGTGTAAGGCAGTGCAGCAAAAAATCTCCTTACAGATTTTTAAATTGTGTCAGAGTACTTATCTGGATATTAATGGTGAACCCTGACTTGGATAATGTCCTCGGTGTTCCCATTCATTTTCACCGGCATTGCTTTATGTGGAAAGTTAAGACCTTGAAGAGACATAGAGGGCTGTGGAGAGATGTGATTGTGATGAAATGCAGGTACTGCTGTCTGGAAATTGGACAGCGAAAAGATACAGGGGGTGAGAAGGGATGTGTTAGTGAAGGGGAGAGAAAGGGTTGGTAAGAGAAACAGGAGCTGTGGAGAGATTATCATATAGTGGGATATATTCACAGGGTTTATGTATTTCACGTTCCGGGTAAGCAGTGCTTAATTTGTAAATAAAAACATGCCGATGCCAAAGCCCTCCTCTTAAACACGCGGCTGCTGCATTTAAATGTGCGAGCACAGAATACTGAGGCAGCCTAATCCTGAAGTCATCTCGGGCCTCTTCAATCCATTTAAAGCCACTCCCTGCCCCTTCAGCTCACTCTTGCAGCTTTCTGCTTTTTACCTTTGTGACGCTTGTTCGTTTTTCTCTTCCTCCGTCTTTCCCCATATGTGTCTTTTGCTCGCAGCAAATGCTTGAGGCGGAAGACTAAGGACCGGCCCTCAAAAATAAGTGCTGGTGCTCAGCACCGGAAACAACAAGCTCAAATAAAGCACTGCCAGTGAGCAAATGGTTTAAATTAAATGTTGGGCTCTTACTCAAAATTAGACGATACAAAAATGGTTTTGTTAAGAAGAACCATAAAGATGTTGTATAGGTCAATGATTATCCTGCAGTCCTTCCCCTGCTCTAGCAAACTGTTTATCACCTGGCCCCCACCTCACCCCGCCAGTGAAGCCATCTCCCATGTGCAAAGTTTAGCAGGGAGGGTGCCGCTCACAGATCAGTACACAAGAGCTGTCTATGCCCAGTGGGTTAGATCACTCCTACAAAGCCCACGAAGTTCAGAGACTGTCTCAGGTTTACACCCCTTCCTGTCCCCAGAAGAAGTCCTCTTTTTACAGTGCCTCAATGCCAGTCCTGAATGATTGGGCTGGGGATTGGCCATATGTGATGGATCCATCACCAGAACTGGAGAAGAGGGAATTGGTCCTAACAGAAATACTACCATAGCACTAACATTGCATCGTCAGAGGAGTTCAAGTTGGGATCACTCACCGGGGGCAACCAGCCCACATGTTGCCCTTTAAGAGGAGGTGCAGAAGTCAGGTAAGAGGTTCATATAAAGTGAGTGCAGCCGACCACATCCTTTATGAAAACCGGAGTCTCTGCTATCCTAACATATCTGGAAGGCAAGTATTCTGGGGTTCACACTGGAGGAGCTAGAGTGGGGACACCTGCCCCATATCGAAGAATCAAGAAGGCTGACCTGAAAAGCGGCGATTTATGTAGATCCAAAAAATGTACTCAGTTGGAATACGTTCCTTGTGAATTTAATAGGGAGCTGTTTTCATTGTCTTAAGAGATGTGTTCTGTACGTCAAAGCAAGGTTTTTCCCTAAGCATTGAAAAGAGGTGATTTAGGGCCATGATTTAGATATAGGATTTAATGGGATTTAGATTTTGGCGGACAGGATATCCAGCACCATTGTGACAGGGTAATCCATCCTCCAATATATAAATCAGGCCCATGATGATTTACAAGAAGTACTTTGTGCATTAAAATAAGGTTCTATTCAGTTATGTGAGATTTTCTTTCTCTGGGCCCAACTGCCTGTGCTTTGGATTGTCTTATTGGTACCACATACATATTGAAAGATTTATTAAATCAACCTTTGCTTGAAGGGTGCAGACATACAAAGCATTTTTTATTGTGCTATGGGCTACTACTGTGTAAAAATACCCTTGTGGGCCCCAGTCTGTTTGCAGGGGCATAGGAATCATTAGCACAGTAGGTCAGGGGAATAAGGTCTCGGTGCGAGGGGCCATTCCAAAGCCAATATGTCACTCAACCATTTGTAGGGGCCAATTTTCCCTGCTTTCAATGTGGCTCATAGCACCTTGGCTACGTAGCACAGTATATTTCTGAGATTAATAAACACCAGGTATAAGGAGGCGGACGTTTTGACTGCTGAGGAGAGCAGACTGATCACCAGGTACAATCTACTGCCATCCTCTGTTGCATACTGTCATCTGACAACTTCATCCAGCTAAACCCTATGGTGCCTAGCAACAACCAATAGAAAACCAAGTTTCCTGAAAGTCACCCGGGCCTTGCAGAGGGGATTAAAAAGAAGTAGATTTGCTTCTTTGGACATTTCATGATGAAGAACCCCTGCTAGATGTGCGTGGGACACCGTGGCAGAATGTCACCTATGAGGCGAATGTGTATCACCATAGCTTTGTGAGGTGTATGGTGTCAAATAATACTGAAATGACCTTAAGCGGCGGGTACGTGATGCATGATATGCCACTAGAAGAACTTCCCTAAAATGCACCTTACCCCATAGGAGAAGAAGGACCTGCCCATCTTGTACCTATTCATCACTGGGGACTGGAGGCACTACACAGCCAGGTAGCGCACAATAGATAGACCACACTGCACCAGTATGTACATTAGAGATCAGAATGGGTACATCCACTCTACAGGTGAGAAGTAGGTGTTCCAGGTGGTGGATGGCCTGGGAACATTCACAAACTCGAAAGTTCATGGGAATTCATAAACTTTTTTGCCAAGCTATTCTCATCCTGGAAAAGGTCAGAAATATACTTGTTGGACCTGGCTTTTTGACAGGGACATCCCCAAACTTTTTGCCTCCTTCCTCCTATTTTTTCTGACCTGTTGTTGTTGGCTTTTGACCTCTGGGCACTTTACCACTGCTAACCAGTGCTAAAGTGCATATGCTCTCTGGGTAAATTGTACTACTGATTGGTTTATCCATGATTGACTATTTAATTTACTTGTAAGTCCCTGGTAGAGTGCACTACATGTGCCTAGGGCAGGTAGATTAAATGCTACTAGTGGGCCTGCAGCACTGGTTGTGCCACCCACCTCAGTAGCCCCTTAACCCTGTCTCAGGCCTGCCATTGCAAGGCCTGTGTGTGCAGTTTCACTGCCACTTCGACTTGGCATTTAAAAGTACTTGCCAAGCCTAGAACTCCCCTTTTACTACATACAAGTCATCCCTAATGTGTGCCCTAGGTAACCCCTAGAGCAGGGTGCGGTGTAGGTAAAAGGCAGGACATGTACCTGTGTAGTTATATGTCCTGGTAGTGTGAAACTCCTAAATTAGTTTTTACACTACTGTGAGGCCTGCTCCTTTCATAGGCTAACATTGGGGCTGCCCTCATACACTGTTGAAGTGGCAGCTGCTGATCTGAAAGGAGCAGGAAGGTCATATTTAGTATGGCCAGAATGGTAATACAAAATCCTGCTGACTGGTGAAGTCGGATTTAATATTACTATTCTAGAAATGCCACTTTTAGAAAGTGAGCATTTCTTTGCACTAAAATCTTGTTGTGCCCTTCAATCCACGTCTGGCTAGGTTTAGTTGACAGCTCCTTGTGCATTCACTCAGACACACCCCAAACACAGGGTACTCAGCCTCACTTGCATACATCTGCATTTTGAATGGGTCTTCCTGGGCTGGGAGGGTGGAGGGCCTGCCCTCACACAAAGGACTGCCACACCCCCTACTGGGACTCTGGCAGACAGGATTGAGCTGAAAGGGAACTTGGTGCATTTCTTAGAGACTCTTTGAAGTCACCCCCACTTCAAAGGCACAACTTAGTAT
The DNA here is from genome assembly GCF_031143425.1 of Pleurodeles waltl. Lineage (NCBI taxonomy): Eukaryota > Metazoa > Chordata > Amphibia > Caudata > Salamandridae > Pleurodeles > Pleurodeles waltl. Next base: position 63,326,466 of record NC_090442.1, on the reverse strand, counting down.
AAAACATGGCCTCTGCCCTACCTCATCAGACACTTGCTGGAGAAGAAACCTGAACCAGAAACTACATCCTGCCAAGAAGAACTGCCTGGCTGCTCAAAGGACTCACCTGTCTGCTTTTCTACAAAGGACTGCTGCCTTGCTGTTGGCCTGCTGCCTTGCTGAACTCTTGCCTGGCTGTAAAAGTGCTCTCCAAGGGCTTGGATAGAGCTTGCCTCCTGTTCCCTGAAGTCTCAGGACCAAAAAGACTTCACTCTTCCTCTTGGACGCTCCGTGCGCCAAACTTTTCGACGCACAGCTTGTTCCGCGGCAAGAAAAACGCCGCACACCGACGCTGATCAACGCGACGCCTTCGGGACGACCGAAACTTTGACGCACGGCCTCGCAAGGACAACGCCGCCCGACTTCCCGGGAGAAATCGACGCGACGCCTGCCGTGAGATCAAAACTTTGACGCATGGCCTCGCAAGGACAACGACGCCCGACTCCGCAGGAGAAATCGACGCGACGCCTGCCGTGAGATCAAAACTTTGACGTATGGCCTCGCAAGGACAACGCCGCCCGACTCCGCAGGAGAAATCGACGCGACGCCTGCCGTGAGATCGAAACTTCGACGCGCAGCCCCGCAGAACGACGCGCAGCCGGAAAACAAGCAGGAAAATCCACGCACAGACCCGGGACATCTGGTAATCCCCGCGACCCACAGAAAGAGACTGTCCGCGCGCGAGAAAACGACGCCCGACTTCCCTGCGTGGAAAATAACGACGCAAGTCAGTGTGTGCTGGGGAGAAATCGACGCACACACCCTTTTTCCACGCACCTCTTCCTTTGTGGCCCTCTGAGGAGATTTTCCACCAGAAACCAGGTACTTTGTGTTTGAAAGAGACTCTGTTTACTTTCTAAAGACTTAAGACACTTTGGTGGTCATTCTGACCTTGGCGGGCGGCGGAGGCCGCCCGCCAAAGTCCCGCCGTCAAGTTACCGTTCCGCGGTCGAAAGACCGCGGCGGTAATTCTGACTTTCCCGCTGGGCTGGCTGGCGGTCGCCTTCAGACCGCCAGCCAGCCCAGCGGGAAAGAGGCTTCCACGATGAAGCCGGCTCGGAATCGAGCCGGCGGAGTGGAAGCTGTGCGACGGGTGCAGTTGCACCCGTCGCGTATTTCACTGTCTGCGCAGCAGACAGTGAAATACATGTAGGGGCCCTCTTACGGGGGCCCCTGCAATGCCCATGCCAGTGGCATGGGCACTGCAGGGGCCCCCAGGGGCCCCGCGACCCCCCCCTACCGCCATCCGGATCTCGGCGGTCCGACCGCCGGGATCTGGATGGCGGTAGGGGGGGTCGGAATCCCCGCGGCGGTGCAGCAAGCTGCGCCGCCGCGGAGGATTCAATGGGGCCGCGGTACACTGGCGGGACCCCGCCAGTGGTGCCGGTCCGACCGCGGCTTTACCGCCGCGGTCGGAATCCCCATTGGAGCACCGCCGGCCTGTCGGCGGTGCTCCCGCGGTCCTCCGCCCTGGCGGTCAAAGACCGCCAGGGTCAGAATGAGGGCCTTTATATCACTTTTCAGTGATATCTTTACAAATTCATATTGCAACTTTGATCGTTTTGACCTGAAGATACCCAGATAAATATTATATATTTTTCTAAATACTGTGTGGTGTATTTTTGTGGTGTTATGCTATGGTGTTGTATGATTTATTGCACAAATGCTTTACACATTGCCTTCTAAGTTAAGCCTGACTGCTCGTGCCAAGCTACCGGAGGGTGAGCACAGGCTGATTTTGGATTGTGTGTGACTTACCCTGACTAGAGTGAGGGTTCTTGCTTGGACAGAGGGCAACCTAACTGCCAACCAAAAACCCCATTTCTAACATTGGTGATCAGCGGTGAGGATAGGACTTGTGTTTGTGCAGTGACATACAGTAGCTAAGTATTTCACTACCTACCCACAGTTGAAGGTCAACTTGATTTTTCATCTTTTTTGGCTCTTGGTTCTCTGATGTCCTCCTGGATATACTATTGATATTTTGGACTTTGGATTTTGGTTTTTGCTGATAAGATCTTATCAAAATGGGATTGTGTACCTACTCATTCTTTGTTCGTACTGACCACCTCACTAAGGCTGACCTAAGGAAGCTTTGCAGACAATGGGGCCTTCCTGTAGCAAGGAGATCTACTAAAGCGGAGATGCTCCACCACTACATAGTCTGGGGGGAGGAAAGATGGGCAGAGAGAGAGGCAGCAAGAAACCAAATGACTAAGTACCCCTCAGATGAGGAGGAGGACTACGCACATGAGGAGGAAGACTACTCAGAGTTGGACAGTGACCCAGAAATAGATGAATGGCTCCGAAGTCAAAGGCGACAGGAGCAACAATTAGAGGAGTATCTTGCAGAGGTTGAGGCAAAAAGACTCTTAGCCCTGGAAGGAGAAAAGATTGCAGCTCAAGAGCTGAGCTGTAAAGAGCTGAAACTGGAGGCCGGAAGGGCTGAGTCCAGTTCAGATGGTGGCAGCAAAAATCTTGCATCTAGTACTGCTGAAGAAGGGCACAAGCCCAGAGATGTGGTGCCCAACTTGAAGAAGGGAGTTGACACACCCCAGGCAGTTCAAGGGTATGAGGTAGTTCCCGTTATGCACAGGGTCCCTGAGGAGGATTGGGGAACTGGCACAGGGAGTCATATTCCTACTGGGGGGAGGGACACTTTACTGACTCTAGCAGAGAGTGACAGAGAAAAGGGTTCCCCCCTGGTGGACGTCCTGGATATAGAGTGTAGAGACATCCCAGAAGAGTTTGGGTTGAGTGTCAGGGACAGACAGATACTGTCTCACCAGTCTCAGGAGGGTGAAGTAGAGTGCTTTTCCAAGGTTGAGTTACTGGGTGGTTGGGTGAAGGGTACTGTGGTTAATACATTTGAAGGGCAGAGTGATGTAATTGCTGGAGAGCATATGTCTGGTCCTTATTTTCCAGAGCTACGCCAACACCAGGTGGAGTGTGAGTTCTCTGACCCCAGGGAACTTACAATGGAGGCAGACTTCTGGGTGAGTACCAGAGAGTCTGAAGAGGCATTTGGGGGTGCTCCTGAAGGGAGTGGTCTAGGTGGTTCCCAACCGAGTGTGGTGGGAGAGGATTGTAGTGTCCCAGGTAGGTCCCAGGTCCTAGAGGGTTCCATGAGGGAACACCAGGAGGGAAGCCTAGCCTGTACCGTAGGGCCACCTTTTGAGGGAAGCCCCGCAGTGTCAGAAGAACTTGGGGGGGTGACTGTAGCCAGCATCCCAACAGTTCTGGTGTCTGGCAGTACCCCTCCTAGTGAGGGGGTGCAGAAGTCCAGACATAGGGTTGAGAGGGGGTTGCAGACCCCAGTGGAGGACCTTGAGAGTCAGGGGACAGCTCTGAGAGCAGAGCCCCCCAGGAATGACCCAGGTGAAACCGTTTCTGGTTTGGGGGAAACCCAGACTCTGCCGGATGGGCAGAGGTCGGGAGACCTGCGCCAACCAGACTCTAGTGTGGCCCTTGGGGACGGTGTGTCCCTTGTGGGGGGTGAGAGTGCCCCCCAGGAAGTCCTGGCATGCCAGGCAAAGATTCAACCTCAGGCTGGTGACTCTGGGTTGGATACCCAGGTTCAGAGGTTAAACTCTGACCTGGTGGGAGGTAGATGTGCCTCCCAAGAAGTCCTGCTGTGCCAGGCAATTGTCCAACCTCAGGGTGTTGACTCTGGATTGGATGACCAGGTTCAGAGGTTAAACTCTGACCTGGTGGGGGGTAGGTGTGCCCCCCAAAAAGTCCTGGCGTGCCAGGCAATTGCCCAACCTCAGGGTGGTGACCCTGAGTTGGGGAACCAGGCTCAGAGGTTAAACTCTGACCTGGTGGGAGGTAGGTGTGCCTCCCTGGAAGTCCTGGCCTGCCAGGCAATGGTTCAACCTCAGGGTGGTGACTCTGGGTTGGCTAACCAGGTTCAGGGGATAAGCTCTGACCTGTTGGGGGGTAGGCGTGCCCCCCAGAAAGTCCTGGTGTACCAGGCAGTGGTCCAACCTCAGAGTGCTGACTCTGGGTTGGATAACCGGGTTCAGAGGTTAAACTCTGACCTGGTGGGGGGTAGGTGTGCCCCCCAGAAAGTCCTTGCGTGCCAGGCAATTGTTCAACCTCAGAGTGCTGACTCTGGGTTGGATAACCGGGTTCAGAGGTTAAACTCTGACCTGGTGGGGGGTAGGTGTGCCCCCCAGAAAGTCCTGGCGTGCCAGGCAATTGTTCAACCTCAGGGTGGTGACTCTGGGTTGGATACCCAGGTTCAGAGGTTAAACTCTGACCTGGTGGGAGGTAGGTGTGCCTCCCAAGAAGCCCTGCTGTGCCAGGCAATTGTCCAACCTCAGGGTGTTGACTCTGGGTTGGATGACCAGGTTCAGAGGTTAAACTCTGACCTGGTGAGGGGTAGGTGTGCCCCCCAGAAAGTCCTGGCGTGCCAGGCAATTGCCCAACCTCAGGGTGGTGACCCTGGGTTGGGGAACCAGGCTCAGAGGTTAAACTCTGACCTGGTGGGAGGTAGGTGTGCCTCCCAGAAAGTCCTGGTGTGCCAGGCAATTGTTCAACTTCAGGGTGGTGACTCTGAGTTGAATGGTCAGGTGCAGAGGTTAAACTCTGACCTGGTGGAGGGTCAGTGTGCCCTCCAGGAAGTCCTGGCGTGCCAGGCAATTGTTCAACTTCAGGGTGGTGACTGAGTTGAATGGGCAGGTGCAGAGGTTAAACTCTGACCTGGTGGGGGGTAGGTGTGCCTCCCAGGAAGTCCTGGTTTGCCAGGCAGTGATCCAGTCTGAGGGTACAGACCCTGGGCTGGAAGACCAGGTTCAGGGTGTCCCCCCGGACCTGGAGGGAGGGGCTACTGATAACAGTGCCCCTACCATGTTGTCTTCTGAGGAGGCCACTCCTAGTTGGAGGGTGCTGGACCCCAGAAGGGAGGGTAGGGGGAGGGAAGCCTCACCCCGGGCCCTAGTCCAACCTGAAGGTACAGGCCCCAGGTTGGAGGGCCAGTTGCAGGTTAACAGCCCTGCACTGGTGGAGGAATGGTACAGGGTGACTTCTGTAAGCACCCTGACCATGTTGGACTCTGGGGGTACCGCTCCAGGAGGGAGGGTACAAAGCCCCAGAGGGGAGGACCAGGTTCAGGCTGTCATCCCTGACCTGGTGGAAGGGAGAGTGGTTAAAGGGTGCCCAGCACCTGGGGCTACCGCCCCCCACTCTCCACAGCCACAGTGGTTGGAGAGCTTTGAGAGGCCTGGGGCCTGGCTCTCATCCCTGGCAGCTGTCAGTAATCACTGTGGCTTGCTGTCCGGGTGGACAGAGTTATCCCTGGGGAGGGGACAAGTGTCACACCCCAGGGGTAGAGTGGGCAACACCACTGTGTTGGTCATGGTGGTACTATCCTGCTCCTGGGATACATCTGTGAGCAAAGTAAGGTTAGGTGCTGCACAGATGGGATCCGCAGGTAAGGAGAAAGGTTCCCCATGGGTTGGCTTAGTGGGCCCTGAGAGTATGGACAGAGTGATCCAATTGGAGTCAGGAAGGCGAAGAACTGGAGCATGCCCCTGCTGTTGTGGGCCTGGGTCCTTGTTCTGTCGCCTCAAACAGGGAAGTACATCAGGATAGTGATTGTTCTCCCCTGGCTTTAGGCTGGTAGGGGGTCATGTTGGACCTGGCTTTTTGACAGGGACATCCCCAAACTTTTTGCCTCCTTCCTCCTATTTTTTCTGACCTGTTGTTGTTGGCTTTTGACCTCTGGGCACTTTACCACTGCTAACCAGTGCTAAAGTGCATATGCTCTCTGGGTAAATTGTACTACTGATTGGTTTATCCATGATTGACTATTTAATTTACTTGTAAGTCCCTGGTAGAGTGCACTACATGTGCCTAGGGCAGGTAGATTAAATGCTACTAGTGGGCCTGCAGCACTGGTTGTGCCACCCACCTCAGTAGCCCCTTAACCCTGTCTCAGGCCTGCCATTGCAAGGCCTGTGTGTGCAGTTTCACTGCCACTTCGACTTGGCATTTAAAAGTACTTGCCAAGCCTAGAACTCCCCTTTTACTACATACAAGTCATCCCTAATGTGTGCCCTAGGTAACCCCTAGAGCAGGGTGCGGTGTAGGTAAAAGGCAGGACATGTACCTGTGTAGTTATATGTCCTGGTAGTGTGAAACTCCTAAATTAGTTTTTACACTACTGTGAGGCCTGCTCCTTTCATAGGCTAACATTGGGGCTGCCCTCATACACTGTTGAAGTGGCAGCTGCTGATCTGAAAGGAGCAGGAAGGTCATATTTAGTATGGCCAGAATGGTAATACAAAATCCTGCTGACTGGTGAAGTCGGATTTAATATTACTATTCTAGAAATGCCACTTTTAGAAAGTGAGCATTTCTTTGCACTAAAATCTTGTTGTGCCCTTCAATCCACGTCTGGCTAGGTTTAGTTGACAGCTCCTTGTGCATTCACTCAGACACACCCCAAACACAGGGTACTCAGCCTCACTTGCATACATCTGCATTTTGAATGGGTCTTCCTGGGCTGGGAGGGTGGAGGGCCTGCCCTCACACAAAGGACTGCCACACCCCCTACTGGGACTCTGGCAGACAGGATTGAGCTGAAAGGGAACTTGGTGCATTTCTTAGAGACTCTTTGAAGTCACCCCCACTTCAAAGGCACAACTTAGTATAAAACATGGCCTCTGCCCTACCTCATCAGACACTTGCTGGAGAAGAAACCTGAACCAGAAACTACATCCTGCCAAGAAGAACTGCCTGGCTGCTCAAAGGACTCACCTGTCTGCTTTTCTACAAAGGACTGCTGCCTTGCTGTTGGCCTGCTGCCTTGCTGAACTCTTGCCTGGCTGTAAAAGTGCTCTCCAAGGGCTTGGATAGAGCTTGCCTCCTGTTCCCTGAAGTCTCAGGACCAAAAAGACTTCACTCTTCCTCTTGGACGCTCCGTGCGCCAAACTTTTCGACGCACAGCTTGTTCCGCGGCAAGAAAAACGCCGCACACCGACGCTGATCAACGCGACGCCTTCGGGACGACCGAAACTTTGACGCACGGCCTCGCAAGGACAACGCCGCCCGACTTCCCGGGAGAAATCGACGCGACGCCTGCCGTGAGATCAAAACTTTGACGCATGGCCTCGCAAGGACAACGACGCCCGACTCCGCAGGAGAAATCGACGCGACGCCTGCCGTGAGATCAAAACTTTGACGTATGGCCTCGCAAGGACAACGCCGCCCGACTCCGCAGGAGAAATCGACGCGACGCCTGCCGTGAGATCGAAACTTCGACGCGCAGCCCCGCAGAACGACGCGCAGCCTAAAACAAGCAGGAAAATCCACGCACAGACCCGGGACATCTGGTAATCCCCGCGACCCACAGAAAGAGACTGTCCGCGCGCGAGAAAACGACGCCCGACTTCCCTGCGTGGAAAATAACGACGCAAGTCAGTGTGTGCTGGGGAGAAATCGACGCACACACCCTTTTTCCACGCACCTCTTCCTTTGTGGCCCTCTGAGGAGATTTTCCACCAGAAACCAGGTACTTTGTGTTTGAAAGAGACTCTGTTTACTTTCTAAAGACTTAAGACACTTTGGTGGTCATTCTGACCTTGGCGGGCGGCGGAGGCCGCCCGCCAAAGTCCCGCCGTCAAGTTACCGTTCCGCGGTCGAAAGACCGCGGCGGTAATTCTGACTTTCCCGCTGGGCTGGCTGGCGGTCGCCTTCAGACCGCCAGCCAGCCCAGCGGGAAAGAGGCTTCCACGATGAAGCCGGCTCGGAATCGAGCCGGCGGAGTGGAAGCTGTGCGACGGGTGCAGTTGCACCCGTCGCGTATTTCACTGTCTGCGCAGCAGACAGTGAAATACATGTAGGGGCCCTCTTACGGGGGCCCCGCGACCCCCCCCTACCGCCATCCGGATCTCGGCGGTCCGACCGCCGGGATCTGGATGGCGGTAGGGGGGGTCGGAATCCCCGCGGCGGTGCAGCAAGCTGCGCCGCCGCGGAGGATTCAATGGGGCCGCGGTACACTGGCGGGACCCCGCCAGTGGTGCCGGTCCGACCGCGGCTTTACCGCCGCGGTCGGAATCCCCATTGGAGCACCGCCGGCCTGTCGGCGGTGCTCCCGCGGTCCTCCGCCCTGGCGGTCAAAGACCGCCAGGGTCAGAATGAGGGCCTTTATATCACTTTTCAGTGATATCTTTACAAATTCATATTGCAACTTTGATCGTTTTGACCTGAAGATACCCAGATAAATATTATATATTTTTCTAAATACTGTGTGGTGTATTTTTGTGGTGTTATGCTATGGTGTTGTATGATTTATTGCACAAATGCTTTACACATTGCCTTCTAAGTTAAGCCTGACTGCTCGTGCCAAGCTACCGGAGGGTGAGCACAGGCTGATTTTGGATTGTGTGTGACTTACCCTGACTAGAGTGAGGGTTCTTGCTTGGACAGAGGGCAACCTAACTGCCAACCAAAAACCCCATTTCTAACATTGGTGATCAGCGGTGAGGATAGGACTTGTGTTTGTGCAGTGACATACAGTAGCTAAGTATTTCACTACCTACCCACAGTTGAAGGTCAACTTGATTTTTCATCTTTTTTGGCTCTTGGTTCTCTGATGTCCTCCTGGATATACTATTGATATTTTGGACTTTGGATTTTGGTTTTTGCTGATAAGATCTTATCAAAATGGGATTGTGTACCTACTCATTCTTTGTTCGTACTGACCACCTCACTAAGGCTGACCTAAGGAAGCTTTGCAGACAATGGGGCCTTCCTGTAGCAAGGAGATCTACTAAAGCGGAGATGCTCCACCACTACATAGTCTGGGGGGAGGAAAGATGGGCAGAGAGAGAGGCAGCAAGAAACCAAATGACTAAGTACCCCTCAGATGAGGAGGAGGACTACGCACATGAGGAGGAAGACTACTCAGAGTTGGACAGTGACCCAGAAATAGATGAATGGCTCCGAAGTCAAAGGCGACAGGAGCAACAATTAGAGGAGTATCTTGCAGAGGTTGAGGCAAAAAGACTCTTAGCCCTGGAAGGAGAAAAGATTGCAGCTCAAGAGCTGAGCTGTAAAGAGCTGAAACTGGAGGCCGGAAGGGCTGAGTCCAGTTCAGATGGTGGCAGCAAAAATCTTGCATCTAGTACTGCTGAAGAAGGGCACAAGCCCAGAGATGTGGTGCCCAACTTGAAGAAGGGAGTTGACACACCCCAGGCAGTTCAAGGGTATGAGGTAGTTCCCGTTATGCACAGGGTCCCTGAGGAGGATTGGGGAACTGGCACAGGGAGTCATATTCCTACTGGGGGGAGGGACACTTTACTGACTCTAGCAGAGAGTGACAGAGAAAAGGGTTCCCCCCTGGTGGACGTCCTGGATATAGAGTGTAGAGACATCCCAGAAGAGTTTGGGTTGAGTGTCAGGGACAGACAGATACTGTCTCACCAGTCTCAGGAGGGTGAAGTAGAGTGCTTTTCCAAGGTTGAGTTACTGGGTGGTTGGGTGAAGGGTACTGTGGTTAATACATTTGAAGGGCAGAGTGATGTAATTGCTGGAGAGCATATGTCTGGTCCTTATTTTCCAGAGCTACGCCAACACCAGGTGGAGTGTGAGTTCTCTGACCCCAGGGAACTTACAATGGAGGCAGACTTCTGGGTGAGTACCAGAGAGTCTGAAGAGGCATTTGGGGGTGCTCCTGAAGGGAGTGGTCTAGGTGGTTCCCAACCGAGTGTGGTGGGAGAGGATTGTAGTGTCCCAGGTAGGTCCCAGGTCCTAGAGGGTTCCATGAGGGAACACCAGGAGGGAAGCCTAGCCTGTACCGTAGGGCCACCTTTTGAGGGAAGCCCCGCAGTGTCAGAAGAACTTGGGGGGGTGACTGTAGCCAGCATCCCAACAGTTCTGGTGTCTGGCAGTACCCCTCCTAGTGAGGGGGTGCAGAAGTCCAGACATAGGGTTGAGAGGGGGTTGCAGACCCCAGTGGAGGACCTTGAGAGTCAGGGGACAGCTCTGAGAGCAGAGCCCCCCAGGAATGACCCAGGTGAAACCGTTTCTGGTTTGGGGGAAACCCAGACTCTGCCGGATGGGCAGAGGTCGGGAGACCTGCGCCAACCAGACTCTAGTGTGGCCCTTGGGGACGGTGTGTCCCTTGTGGGGGGTGAGAGTGCCCCCCAGGAAGTCCTGGCATGCCAGGCAAAGATTCAACCTCAGGCTGGTGACTCTGGGTTGGATACCCAGGTTCAGAGGTTAAACTCTGACCTGGTGGGAGGTAGATGTGCCTCCCAAGAAGTCCTGCTGTGCCAGGCAATTGTCCAACCTCAGGGTGTTGACTCTGGATTGGATGACCAGGTTCAGAGGTTAAACTCTGACCTGGTGGGGGGTAGGTGTGCCCCCCAAAAAGTCCTGGCGTGCCAGGCAATTGCCCAACCTCAGGGTGGTGACCCTGAGTTGGGGAACCAGGCTCAGAGGTTAAACTCTGACCTGGTGGGAGGTAGGTGTGCCTCCCTGGAAGTCCTGGCCTGCCAGGCAATGGTTCAACCTCAGGGTGGTGACTCTGGGTTGGCTAACCAGGTTCAGGGGATAAGCTCTGACCTGTTGGGGGGTAGGCGTGCCCCCCAGAAAGTCCTGGTGTACCAGGCAGTGGTCCAACCTCAGAGTGCTGACTCTGGGTTGGATAACCGGGTTCAGAGGTTAAACTCTGACCTGGTGGGGGGTAGGTGTGCCCCCCAGAAAGTCCTTGCGTGCCAGGCAATTGTTCAACCTCAGAGTGCTGACTCTGGGTTGGATAACCGGGTTCAGAGGTTAAACTCTGACCTGGTGGGGGGTAGGTGTGCCCCCCAGAAAGTCCTGGCGTGCCAGGCAATTGTTCAACCTCAGGGTGGTGACTCTGGGTTGGATACCCAGGTTCAGAGGTTAAACTCTGACCTGGTGGGAGGTAGGTGTGCCTCCCAAGAAGCCCTGCTGTGCCAGGCAATTGTCCAACCTCAGGGTGTTGACTCTGGGTTGGATGACCAGGTTCAGAGGTTAAACTCTGACCTGGTGAGGGGTAGGTGTGCCCCCCAGAAAGTCCTGGCGTGCCAGGCAATTGCCCAACCTCAGGGTGGTGACCCTGGGTTGGGGAACCAGGCTCAGAGGTTAAACTCTGACCTGGTGGGAGGTAGGTGTGCCTCCCAGAAAGTCCTGGTGTGCCAGGCAATTGTTCAACTTCAGGGTGGTGACTCTGAGTTGAATGGTCAGGTGCAGAGGTTAAACTCTGACCTGGTGGAGGGTCAGTGTGCCCTCCAGGAAGTCCTGGCGTGCCAGGCAATTGTTCAACTTCAGGGTGGTGACTGAGTTGAATGGGCAGGTGCAGAGGTTAAACTCTGACCTGGTGGGGGGTAGGTGTGCCTCCCAGGAAGTCCTGGTTTGCCAGGCAGTGATCCAGTCTGAGGGTACAGACCCTGGGCTGGAAGACCAGGTTCAGGGTGTCCCCCCGGACCTGGAGGGAGGGGCTACTGATAACAGTGCCCCTACCATGTTGTCTTCTGAGGAGGCCACTCCTAGTTGGAGGGTGCTGGACCCCAGAAGGGAGGGTAGGGGGAGGGAAGCCTCACCCCGGGCCCTAGTCCAACCTGAAGGTACAGGCCCCAGGTTGGAGGGCCAGTTGCAGGTTAACAGCCCTGCACTGGTGGAGGAATGGTACAGGGTGACTTCTGTAAGCACCCTGACCATGTTGGACTCTGGGGGTACCGCTCCAGGAGGGAGGGTACAAAGCCCCAGAGGGGAGGACCAGGTTCAGGCTGTCATCCCTGACCTGGTGGAAGGGAGAGTGGTTAAAGGGTGCCCAGCACCTGGGGCTACCGCCCCCCACTCTCCACAGCCACAGTGGTTGGAGAGCTTTGAGAGGCCTGGGGCCTGGCTCTCATCCCTGGCAGCTGTCAGTAATCACTGTGGCTTGCTGTCCGGGTGGACAGAGTTATCCCTGGGGAGGGGACAAGTGTCACACCCCAGGGGTAGAGTGGGCAACACCACTGTGTTGGTCATGGTGGTACTATCCTGCTCCTGGGATACATCTGTGAGCAAAGTAAGGTTAGGTGCTGCACAGATGGGATCCGCAGGTAAGGAGAAAGGTTCCCCATGGGTTGGCTTAGTGGGCCCTGAGAGTATGGACAGAGTGATCCAATTGGAGTCAGGAAGGCGAAGAACTGGAGCATGCCCCTGCTGTTGTGGGCCTGGGTCCTTGTTCTGTCGCCTCAAACAGGGAAGTACATCAGGATAGTGATTGTTCTCCCCTGGCTTTAGGCTGGTAGGGGGTCATGTTGGACCTGGCTTTTTGACAGGGACATCCCCAAACTTTTTGCCTCCTTCCTCCTATTTTTTCTGACCTGTTGTTGTTGGCTTTTGACCTCTGGGCACTTTACCACTGCTAACCAGTGCTAAAGTGCATATGCTCTCTGGGTAAATTGTACTACTGATTGGTTTATCCATGATTGACTATTTAATTTACTTGTAAGTCCCTGGTAGAGTGCACTACATGTGCCTAGGGCAGGTAGATTAAATGCTACTAGTGGGCCTGCAGCACTGGTTGTGCCACCCACCTCAGTAGCCCCTTAACCCTGTCTCAGGCCTGCCATTGCAAGGCCTGTGTGTGCAGTTTCACTGCCACTTCGACTTGGCATTTAAAAGTACTTGCCAAGCCTAGAACTCCCCTTTTACTACATACAAGTCATCCCTAATGTGTGCCCTAGGTAACCCCTAGAGCAGGGTGCGGTGTAGGTAAAAGGCAGGACATGTACCTGTGTAGTTATATGTCCTGGTAGTGTGAAACTCCTAAATTCGTTTTTACACTACTGTGAGGCCTGCTCCTTTCATAGGCTAACATTGGGGCTGCCCTCATACACTGTTGAAGTGGCAGCTGCTGATCTGAAAGGAGCAGGAAGGTCATATTTAGTATGGCCAGAATGGTAATACAAAATCCTGCTGACTGGTGAAGTCGGATTTAATATTACTATTCTAGAAATGCCACTTTTAGAAAGTGAGCATTTCTTTGCACTAAAATCTTGTTGTGCCCTTCAATCCACGTCTGGCTAGGTTTAGTTGACAGCTCCTTGTGCATTCACTCAGACACACCCCAAACACAGGGTACTCAGCCTCACTTGCATACATCTGCATTTTGAATGGGTCTTCCTGGGCTGGGAGGGTGGAGGGCCTGCCCTCACACAAAGGACTGCCACACCCCCTACTGGGACTCTGGCAGACAGGATTGAGCTGAAAGGGAACTTGGTGCATTTCTTAGAGACACTTTGAAGTCACCCCCACTTCAAAGGCACAACTTAGTATAAAACATGGCCTCTGCCCTACCTCATCAGACACTTGCTGGAGAAGAAACCTGAACCAGAAACTACATCCTGCCAAGAAGAACTGCCTGGCTGCTCAAAGGACTCACCTGTCTGCTTTTCTACAAAGGACTGCTGCCTTGCTGTTGGCCTGCTGCCTTGCTGAACTCTTGCCTGGCTGTAAAAGTGCTCTCCAAGGGCTTGGATAGAGCTTGCCTCCTGTTCCCTGAAGTCTCAGGACCAAAAAGACTTCACTCTTCCTCTTGGACGCTCCGTGCGCCAAACTTTTCGACGCACAGCTTGTTCCGCGGCAAGAAAAACGCCGCACACCGACGCTGATCAACGCGACGCCTTCGGGACGACCGAAACTTTGACGCACGGCCTCGCAAGGACAACGCCACCCGACTTCCCGGGAGAAATCGACGCGACGCCTGCCGTGAGATCAAAACTTTGACGCACGGCCTCGCAAGGACAACGCCGCCCGACTCCGCAGGAGAAATCGACGCGACGCCTGCCGTGAGATCAAAACTTTGACGCACGGCCTCGCAAGGACAACACCGCCCGACTCCGCAGGAGAAATCGACGCGACGCCTGCCGTGAGATCAAAACATTGACGCACGGCCTCGCAAGGACAACGCCGCCCGACTCCGCAGGAGAAATCGACGCGACGCCTGCCGTGAGATCAAAACTTCGACGCGCAGCCCCGCAGAACGACGCGCAGCCGGAAAACAAGCAGGAAAATCCACGCACAGACCCGGGACATCTGGTAATCCCTGCGACCCACAGAAAGAGACTGTCCGCGCGCCAGAAAACGACGCCCGACTTCCCTGCGTGGAAAATAACGACGCAAGCCCGTGTGTGCTGGGGAGAAATCGACGCACACACCCTTTTTCCACGCAGCTCTTCCTTTGTGGCCCTCTGAGGAGATTTTCCACCAGAAACCAGGTACTTTGTGTTTGAAAGAGACTCTGTTTACTTTCTAAAGACTTAAGACACTTTGGGCCTGATTCCAACTTTGGAGGACGGTGTTAAACCGGCCCAAAAGTGGCGGATATACCACCTACCGTATTACGAGTCCATTATATCCTATGGAACTCGTAATACGGTAGGTGGTATATCCGTCACTTTTGGGACGGTTTAACACCGTCCTCCAAAGTTGGAATCAGGCCCTTTATATCACTTTTCAGTGATATCTTTACAAATTCATATTGCAACTTTGATCGTTTTGACCTGAAGATACCCAGATAAATATTATATATTTTTCTAAATACTGTGTGGTGTATTTTTGTGGTGTTATGCTATGGTGTTGTATGATTTATTGCACAAATGCTTTACACATTGCCTTCTAAGTTAAGCCTGACTGCTCGTGCCAAGCTACCGGAGGGTGAGCACAGGCTGATTTTGGATTGTGTGTGACTTACCCTGACAAGAGTGAGGGTTCTTGCTTGGACAGAGGGCAACCTAACTGCCAACCAAAAACCCCATTTCTAACAATACTCATTTCAAGGATGAGGGTTGTAGGAAAGTACCATATTTCTTGGCATGTTACCCCCAATTTTACATGTATGTCAGTATGTTTTGCCTGTCTCACTGGGATTCTGCTAGCCAGGTCACCAGTGCTCATAGTTAGTGGCCTGAATGTGTATACCTGTGTAGTGCCTAACTGTGTCACTGAGGCTCTGCTAATCAGAACCTCAGTGCTCATGCTCTCTCTGCCTTTAAATTTGTCACTATAGGCTAGTGACTACATTTACCAATTTCAATTGGCATACTGGAACACCCCTATAATTCCCTAGTATATGGTACCTAGGTACCCAGGGTATTGGGGTTCCAGGAGATCTATATGGGCTGCAGCTTTTCTTTTGCCACCCGTAGGGAGCTCAGATAAACCTTTACACAGGACTGCCATTGCAGTCTTAGTGAAATAACGCACACGTTATTTCACAGCCAATTTCACTGCACTTAAGTAACTTATAAGTCACCTATATGTCTAACCTTCACTTGCTGAAGGTTATGTGCAAAGTTACTAAGTGTGAGGGCACCCTTGCACTAGTAAAGGTGCCCCAACATAGTTCTGGGCCATTTCCCTGGACTTTGTGAGTGCGGGGACCCCATTACACGCATGCACTACATATAAGTCAATAACACATATGTAGCTTCACAATGGTAACTCCGAATATGGCCATCTAACATGTCTAAGATCATGGAATTGTCCCCCCATTCCAAATCTGGTATTGTGGTGCCAATCCCATGCATCCCCGGGGCTCCAGCATGGACCCCGGGTACTGCCAAACCAGCTCTCTGGGGTTTTCTCTGCGGCTACAGCTGCTGCCACCCCACAGACAGGGTTCTGCCCTCCTGGGGTCTGGGCAACCCAGTCCCAGAAAGGCAGAACAAAACATTTCCTCTGAGAGCAGGATGTTACACTCTCTCTCTTTGGAAATGGGCATTAAAGGCTGGGGAGGGGTAGCCTCTCCCAGCCTCTGGAAATGCTTTGAAGGGCACAGATGGTGCCCTCCTTGCATAAGCCAGTCTACACCGGTTTAGGGACCCCCCAGTCCCTGCTCTGACGTGAAACTGGACAAAGGAAATGGGAATGACCACTCCCCTGTCCATCACCACCACAGGGGTGGTGTCCAGAGCTCCTCCAGTGTGTCTCAGACCTCTGCCATCTTGTTTCTAGAGGTGTGGGGGCACTCTGGAAGCCTCTGAGTGGCCAGTGCCAGCAGGCAACGTCAAAGACCCCTTCTGATAGGTGCATACCTGACTAGGTGGCCAATCCTCCTCTGAGGGCTATTTAGGGTCTCTCCAGTGGGCTTTCCCTCAGATTATGACTTGCAAGAATTCATCAGGGTTCCTCTACACTTCTCTCTTCGACTTCTGCCAAGGATCAACCGCTGACTGCTCCAGGACGCCTGCAAAACTGCAACAAAGTTGCCAGAAGACTACCAGTGACATTGTAGTGCCTAATCCTGCCAGCTTTCTTGGCTGTTTCCTGGTGGTGCATGCTCTGGGGGCTGCCTGCCTTCACCCTGCACTGGAAGCCACGAAGAAATCTCCAGTGGGTCGACGGAATCTTCCCCCTGTTCCAGTAGGCACCAAACTTCAGCTTCACTGGTACTCTGGGTCCCCTCTCATCCTGACGAGCGTGGCCCCTGGAACACAGGTGGTGGACCCAAGTGACCCAGACTGTCCAGTGCTCCAACTGTCCAAATTTGGAGGAGGTAAGTCCTTGCCTCCCCTCCCCAGACAGTAGTCCTGTGCACCGCGTGACCTGCAGCTATAAGGGCTTCTGTGCACTTTTCCAAGAAATCCTGCATGTACAGCCAAGCCTAGGTCTCCAGCACTCTGTCCTGTGATGCTCAGCTCCCTTAGTTGATCTCTGGTGTCCTGGGACCACTCTTTGCAGTGTTGAGATGACTGCTGTGTTCAGACCTCTTGAACCCGTGTTCAAGGGCTTCTGCGGGTGCTTCCTTCCTTTCCGAGGTCTCTCCTTGTTTCTGAGGGCCCCCTCTGTCTCCTCTCCCAAGTGGCGACGTCCTGGTCAGTCATGGGCCAGGGCATCACCCTTTTTCCTCAACCGCAACTCTTGCAGCTAGCAAGGCTTGTTTGCTATATTTTGCCAAGGAAACAACTCTGCATCCTCCAGTACACCGTGGGACATCTTCTGCATGAAGAAGAACTTCCTACCTCCTTTCGTTGTTGCAAAAAATGCAGCTTCTTCCAAGCAGAGGCAGCCATTTTGCACCTTCATCCAGGGTTTAGTGGGATCCTGCCCCACTGGACACTTTAGCGACTCTTGGGCTTGGTCCCCTTCCTTTGCAGGTCTTCAGGTCCTGGTATCCATCTTCAGTGCTTTGCAGTCTGTTGTGGTCCTTGCAAAATCCTTTATCATGACTTTAGTGTGTTTCTGGGGAAATAGTAGTACTTTACACCTACTTTGCAGGGTCTTGGGTGGGGTCTCCTTTACACCCTTAGTGTTTTCTTACACTCCCAGTGGCCCTCTACACACTACACTGGCCTAGGGGATCATTTGTGGTTCGCATTCCACTTTCTTAGTACATGGTTTGAGTTGCCCCTAAGCCTATTGCATCCTATTGTGTTCTACAGTGTTTGCACTACTTTCTGACTGTTTTACTTACCTGATTTGGTTAGTTGTGTAAATTTTGTGTATGTTACTTACCTTCTAAGGGAGTATATCCTCTGAGATATTTTTGGCAAATTGTCACTAAAATAAAGTACCTTTATTTTTAGTAACTATGAGTATTGTCTTTCTTATAATATAGTACCTATATGATATAAGTGGTATTGCATGAGCTTTGCATGTCTCCTAGTTCAGCCTTGGCTGTTCTGCTATAGCTACCTCTATCAGCCTAAGCTGCTAGAACACTACTACACTCTACTAATAAGGGATAACTGGACCTGGCATAAGGTGTAAGTACCATTGGTACCCACTACAAGCCAGTCCAGCCTCCTAGAAGGGTAAAGGGAAAGGAACAAACCTAATATTGTCAATGATGTGGGGATAGTTGTAACTCTATGGAGAAAAATACATCCAATGCGGGGTAAAAAAGAAAAAAGAAGTGCTAGTGCACAAATGTGCAGAAATGTCTCCAAGGAGTTCTTCATTATATATACACATAATAATATATGTACAGTTACGCATGCAAAAGTCTTTCTCATGGACATAATTAGGATTTCAGAAAACTATTCCAGGAAAACTCTTGCAAAGCTTTGTGAATTTCTGGTATTTGTAAATCTAGCCCAGTGTATAATCAGGCTCTTTGTTTGTTTCATTATGCATTCTGGATGCAGCAAAGTGGCAGCCAAATCCTTTGTTCTATTTTTGCCCAAGAAAAAAACATAATTTTATGACATATGGCATCCTCCCTTTTCTGTTGTTCCTCTGTGCATATTAAATGTTGCATACATTAAAATATAAAGCATCCCTTCTTAATGCGCTAAGCTTGACCTCGCCTCCGCAATCATTCAGGTATGACATTGTACAGCTAATTTTAGAAGAGGCGAAGAATGCTAAAGTCGCTTTAAAGTGGGGTCGTGCTTCTACTTAAGGAGGAAAAGGATTCTGCCAGGAAGGTGAGGCATCAGGGAAAGTGTGGTTCATTTTAGAATCAATTTGTTGTAATTGCTACATTACCATAAAGCCACACATTGAACAAAAGCATCTCAGGGAGGAGTTGTGTCGCCCTGTAGCACACTGCCAGTAACACAAGGGCCTTTGGGTCAATGCTGGGTACCACCTCTTCCTCTGGGGCCACTGGCCTGGGAGGAGGACACAGGAAGATGGGTCAGTGCTCTCCTGTCATTGGATTGGGTCACAGGAGAGGGGTGGTGCTACGCCACCGCCTCCTGTACAAGCGCCTCTAGTCTCCTTCTCATGGTGGGCTTCAAATGGTCACACTAGACAGTGGTCTTGTCATGAGCCTCTCAGGGAGTGGTACCAAGCAGGGTAGAGCTGGTCAGTGGACAAGGGCAGACCTGAGATAGAACTTGGTGTGACGGTGGCAGCCAGATTCACCTAATTATTAGAAGGGTCCATTCTTGTACGTATGAGCACTTTCATATCGGATGAGTCCATTCCCTGCCCATAGGATGTCCTGAGCCATGGACAATGCTTCATTTGTAAAAAAAAATAAAATAAGTGCAGGAGCTCAAAGTTTTTCTTTGGATGCTGTGCTGTTGGTTTCTGAGATGCTGAGGTTTTTTTTTTTTTTTTAAAGTGTCTAATTTTGGTTCCAACTCCTGCCGCTTTCTTCTTTTTTCCACCAGCCTATACTTCCTGACAGTTTTTCTCAGGTTGTTGTTCGTTCTGGCTTTCTCCCTTGGTCACTCATTTCCTATCTTTCTCATCCTCATTTCTCCCTATTCTTCCTTCGGCCTCCTGCTCCTGGTCAAAGTTTGATGATGACGCATACGTCCCAGGCCCCAGAAGATGAGTGATGGTTCTGACCAGTGGCAACCACCAGCCCAAGTGTGATCAAACACGGGTGTGATATGTTGTGGAAATATGTAGGAATGATGACACCCACTGGCCATAGAACCAGGCATAGAGAGCTGACCAGCCGGAGCCTGGCATCCAAGCCACCCACTCTTAGACTAGAAAGTAGGGGATAGGACCGAAAGGATTAGACAAAATACTTAATAACCCAGACTATTTGGAATGAGGTCACTTCTTCACAGTAAATTAAGTCACAACCCTCTCAGTATCCTTCACTTTAATGGGAATCAGTCTATGTTTCAGTCAATGCCAGGATGCCAACTTTGAAATAAATATTACACGGTCATGTAAATGCATCTATGTCTGTCAATTTCTTTTTGTAAACGTAAGTGGAAGAAGCAGCAAATGTTGAAGGCAATGCATGAGACAACATTTACAAAAAATAATGCTCAAGCTCAGGAACATGATGGAAGAACACTGGATTCAGTTGCCATCCACCCAATCGGACACTAAACAGTGGATTCAGCTACCACCCATCCAATCGGACACCAAACACTGGATTCGGCTACCACTCATCCAATCGTACACCAAACAGTGGATTCAGCTACCATCTCATCCAATCAGACAACAAACAGTGGATTCATCTACCATCTCATCCAATCAGACACCAAACAGTGGATTCAGCTGTCACCCATCGAATCAGACACCAAATAGTGGATTCAGCTGCCATCCATCCAATCAGAAACCAAA
The DNA here is from genome assembly GCF_031143425.1 of Pleurodeles waltl. NCBI lineage: Eukaryota > Metazoa > Chordata > Amphibia > Caudata > Salamandridae > Pleurodeles > Pleurodeles waltl. Next base: position 63,306,423 of record NC_090442.1, on the reverse strand, counting down.
CAATGGATTCAGCTACCACTCATACAGGCAGGCAACAAACAGTGGATTCAGCTACCATCTCATCCAATCAGACTCCAAATAGAGGATTCAGCTACCACCCATCCAATCAGACACCATTGCTCTCCCCATCCTCTTTTTATGTGTCTTTATAACGTAAGAGGGCCCTGTGGCTTAACCTTAAGGCTACAATTAGCACTTTATACAACTTTAACATGCATAAGTAAATAAATCAAGAAAGATGAAGCAATCGTCCCTAACATGCAATAAAACTGACATAAAGGAAAGCAGCGATTTTTTCAACAAACGATGAATATCATGCGCAGTGAATTTGTACAGATGCTCCAAAGAAGGTTGTCCATGAGCCATGAGTGCTGTTTTACCTCCAGGGATCTCAAATGTTAGCCATCATGCTCTGGGTTTCATTAATGTTCTAAAGTGGCTATTGACTGTGTGGGCGTTGGATAAACACTGCAGATAAGCAAGATATTAAACGCAGAAATGTGTAGCGATTTAAAAAACAAATAAGTTTACCAAACTTGAACCTACATGTGCCTTTTTCACTTTTTAGGGGGTTTTGAGACTTTAATAGACAAACAGTTGGGTTGGGAAATAACATTAGTTGGTATATTTTAGAAGCAGATGCAAAACCAGTAGGCCTTGGCAGTGAAAGACCGAGCTTTTGAGTTTCCATTAGGTTTAGCTGATATCAGAAAGGCCACCAGTGAAATAGTACAAATCTGCATGGATGCGTCATAGCGCATGTGCATGCATGGTCAGCCATTTTAAACCCGGTTTTCTATTCAAGAAAAGTCATTACAAGATGGCAGCCACCATGCACACCTGCCTGGACTTGCACTGTGATGGTCATTTGACAATTTGCGTTACCATTATGGGATGGCAGGCAGCCATATTAGAATGGCAACATTATTGGTTAAATAAACAGCATTAAGATGCCAGAGAGTGACCTGGTAGCACTTTCAGAAGGAAAAGGTCCTTATAACCCATGGCAGCACCTCTGGCAATAGAGACCAATAGCCTGGATGTGAGAAAGTTTCCTTTGGTCATCCTGAGCTGGCTAGCTCCTGCTTTCTCCTCTCCATCTCACACTACAAAGTGACGCCATTGTTTCTGCCTCAGCCGCTGGCACATTAAGACAGATTTAATAGGACCTGTACATAGCCCGTAGGGCCATGGCCAACCTGCTAATAAACCCTGAAACCTATGGGTGGATGGGAGCACAGGTGTGCAAATAGCACAGGTGTGCAAATAAAGTGAGACAGAGCAATGTGTGTGTGTCTGTGTGTGTGTCTGTGTGTGCGCGTTAGAAAGACCGGCCCCCGTAGTGTGTTTAGGTAGTTTCAAGCGAGTGCATCAAAAAAGTAAAAGTGCAGTTATATTTGCTCGGTTCGCTTCATAATCTTCCCTACTATCAAAGCACGCGTGGAGTTGGAATAGTAAATACACACCTCATCACGGCCAATGGTTCGTGGGTGGGTGGCGGAAGTGTGTGTGTGTATACACACTTGTCTATGTCTGTGTGCCAGAATGTGATTAAATAAACTGTCCCCCCCATTGGTCCCATGGCCCTGAAACAAGACTGGTAATTCTCGTCATACTGCTAGCACCGAATTCTTGATGTCCCCATCCTTGAAAATGGCTGGCCCTGTCATAACAGTGGTAATACTGAGCACATTGTGAGTAGTCACAGCATGATGGAGCCAATCTTTGGTGTTGTAGCCTCTTGCATCATTGTGGCAAGTCCTGGGATGCTCTGGACATTCATGTTATGATAGTGTATTCATAGCAGTTTTTGGCATATTGTGGACCAGACATCAATTGCATCATAAATGTAGCATAATGGCAGTGATTGCTGGGCTATTGTGGACATTTCTGGCATGAAACTGTTATGCCTGCTGACCTAGTTGAAATTTTAAGCACGGCAGAAAAATGAGCGAATTTAGCTTCATGTGAAATTCATAACGTTGCTGAAAGTTTGTATTATGTAAGTTTGTGTTATGTGTATTGGGAGAGAGGGAGACTGTATTGCACAGAAAATCTCTTTTTGGTACCTCATGAAGAGTTTTTTAATTTAGATATTTAATTAAGATAGTCCTTAAGATAAGATTTAGACTCTCAATACCTTCAAACCTAATTTCCATAATGTTCCAGAAATGTCAAACCTATTACAAAAAAAGTAAGCAGTAAGCAGTTTTTGGCATCCTTTATATAAAGATGGGAAGAAATGTCGATCAATGTGTGGTAGTTGTACATCTGAGTACTTCACGAAAATGAGAAATTGTTATCTGGGCACCAAACATGTATCTACAATTTTTTTTTAAAAAATGCTACTGTTAAGTATAAATTGAGTATTTTCATGAAAATGATAAGAGTTAGTTTTGGGGAATCTAGTTTCCAAAGTGAAAGACTTGTATTTAGTTGCAAAATGCATGCACTTTTATAAACTGACACAATTTTTGCATTTGCAAATCTATTTCAAAGCTGATACTGGAGTTTATTTCACCCCCGCGCTGTTTGAGGCCTTAGTGCGAAATTATCTTGGAACTGGTTAAGATGGGAAATCTAAACAAATTGAAAGGCCGTAGTGTCCCTTTCATGCTCGAAAACTGGCAGGCCCTGGAAACTGCACTTTCCGCGCTGGATGTGTCTCTCGACATTTTTGTATGAGACTTGTGCTAAAATTTCTTAATTTTCTTCCATTATCTAACAATATATTTGAGGCGGACAGTCTTGTAACACTGCAGGTGAGGGTGAGGTTTGTTTAGAACATTATGAAAATATGTCAATACTTTATTAGGGCACTTTCGGAGTCTACTACTTTTTGGCAAATTTATCCGAAAATCGTGCTGTAAAATGCAGAGTTTTACCGATTTTTCCAAATTGTCTCGGTAGGAGACCACCCTCTGCCACTGAAGTCCATAAGGGAAGTCTCACTCTTTTGTTTCCCTTGCTCCCCTCCATGGATTTCTGCAGGAGAGAACAGAGGGTAGATTTTGGAAGTGGCTTCTAAGCGCTGGCAAGGACACAAATGCTATGTGTGTCAGAGAGGACAGTTAGTATCAATTCCCAGAGCTAATTCAGGGCTGAAAAGGGCCAGAGTAGTGCTCGACCGTCGTCATCCCTCCCGTGCAAGGGCTGGGGGCGGGGCTTATCGCCAGGTTGCCATTGATGGGCGCCCTGCTGACTCTGAGTTGAGTGGACTGTCTAGCTGATATTTGGTGAATCCGGCAAATGTGCTCCCACTTCACACAGACACTGACCACAGCACGTGGCCACAGCCCACTCTGGCAGGAGGCCACCGAAGCCTTTCCAGGACATGAATAAATGCTGGCAATCTAAAGTCGCAAAGTGTGACAGCAACATACTTTATCTAGCTCAAATGGGTAGGGGAACCATGCTGGGGTACTTTACATAGGCGTAATCCTGTATGAGTTCCCAAATTTCGCATTTTGCAAAATTTGAGAAATGTTGGGCCTTTCGCATAACACAGAATGTTTGCCCAGAGGAGACTGCTTTAACCAGAAGATACCTCCTTAAGAGACATTTTCGGCTCCAATCATTCTCCTGCAGTGCCTCCAGTAACCGTTCAATGTGAGGTCTGCCTTCGCCTACAGCGGTCACTCGAGCAAAAACGTTTTACTCACTTCTGTAAATTTCGCATACTTTTCCCGAAATTTGTGTGGATTTTCCGGTTAAAAAAGTATGCAAATTGTAAACGCCAATGCAAACTCAAACTGCTTGCAGGCCTAATTTAAACTGATTCTCCAGCAGCAACTGCACATCTGACACACCTGTCACAAGAACGGAGGGGAGAGAAGGAGGAAAGTCATTTTAGATGGTAAGGAAGGGGATAAGGTATGGGAAGCGAAGTAAGGTGTGAGTAGGAGCGGTGTGTGAAGAGAGTAAATGTAACAGGATATGGAGTATGGTATGATGGAAATCAGGTGATTTAAGAGTTCAGTAAGGACATGTATAGACCAAAGTCTGGGGTGCATGTCCATGTGCATCCAAAGAAGAAAGCTTGTACACATCTTACACTTCTAAGTTAACTTGTGCAGTTGCACTTGCTGGTGCCCTATGCAGGAGCAACGACCTAGCACATCTCCAAAGCACAGCAAACTGTGACCTAAGTGGACCTGTTGATACAGCTCAAGCTGCAGTGTCTGAGACAGACTGTGCATCCAGTGGGGGGTGCTGTTCAGCCAATGGCATTGCAGGTACAAGGAAGGAGAAGCGTTATCAGGGTTGCCATCAGAGGTTCATCCAAGCTGCAGTGTCTGAGACAGACTGTGCATCCAGTGGGGGGTGCTGTTCAGCCAATGGCATTGCAGGTACAAGGAAGGAGAAGCGTTATCAGGGTTGCCATCAGAGGTTCATCCAAGCTGCAGTGTCTGAGACAGACTGTGCATCCAGTGGGGTGTGCGGTTCAGGCAATGGCATTGCAGATACAAGGAAGGAGAAGCTTTATCAGGGTTGCCTTCAAAGGTTCATGACATGGATGTGCCACTGGGACCTCGTTCTCAGGAAAGGATGCCCATATTTGGAGACATGCTTGCCACCATAAAATGCAGAAGGGAGTTTTGATGCCACTCCCACCACATAGGCCCTCGTTATGAGTGCCTGGGGAAGTAGTCCAGTATTCCCGCCCGCAGAGGTACCAATAAAAGGGGTACCGGTACTTTCAGGGGTGGGAAAATCTGGCTCATTACAGGTTGGATACTGAGGATCCACTAAGAAATTAGGAATTACTGGAAGACTGGTAATTTCCATCCCACGTATTCCGGAGGTCCTTCATTTTGTGGCAAACGCTCACCCAGAACTTGTAGCCACTTTCTGTAGTCACATTATCTGGGTGATAGCAAACAGATGTGTGAATCTCCCAACTCTGAAGGGGCCATTACCGGCCCCATCAGAATAAAGTTGTCGCTAACAGCAATGGCCATAGTCTTTCAGAGAGCAGACACATGACCAAAAAAGCAGATAGACACCCTGAAGCACCCCGATGAAAAAGGTATATAAACCATTTATTGTAGCACTGGAGGTAGAGGAGGGCATCCTCCGTGGCAGTGGGAAGCATCAGTCCTTCATGTGGGCAGCCTTGGCAGAGGAGGTCTGGTCTGGACTGGAATTCAAAATTAGCCCTGGCAAAAATGCTCAAACCAGCCCGCCACTGCAGGAGGCCTCAATTATAATAGCACCACACAGGTATATGTGAGTGATGGGAGTCCCACGTGCCATCAGCCCCAGAGGAGGATGCCAAAGTGGCACAATGGCTGGTCCAGCTCTGGGGGCAGTGTGTGCTGCTCACACACTAAAGAGTTTGACCCTGACACTGTTTTCTATTTTTTAAATATAAAGGGTAGCATAGGGTGGGACATTGTGATCGAGGCCCTCAAGTGGACCTTGGGGTTTAAAGTCTCATGGTTGGAGGTGAGAGTTCAGCAGGTTCCTCGGGGGGCATGAGGACATCTGCAGCAGGTATCTTAGGTCCCGCTAGTTCTGAGTCACAGTGTAGATTTCAAGAGATCTACCAGGGACAGGACCCATATTTCTAAGTGGTGCTGTACGAGGAAGGCCAATGGAAATGCTCACCGGTTTCGGGTCACTGGATTCACTGGTTCCGGGTCAGAGGAGAGAGTACTGCATGTCTCAGGCCACAGACAGAAGCTTAGAGTTCACTGGCTCAGGGTCACAAAGGGAAAGTTTGGAGAGAGATCACTTGGTGAGCACAAGAAGATGAAAAAGAATGGGGGAGGGCGTAGGTGAAGGGGTGAAAGCAAAGATGGTGAGAGCGTGAAGAAGGAAAATAATGTAGAACTGGGAGTAAATTTGTCAAGATGATGAGGGTCAAAGAGTGAGAAAAGTAGTCAGAATTAAAATCAAATATCAAATCAGGGTTTATAAAGTGCAACTACTCACCCGTAAGGGTCTCAAAGCAGTAATGGGGTTTGTCCTCTGAGCTTCAGTTGAAGAGCCAGGTTTTAATGTCCTTTCTGAATTGAGGTAGCGATGGTGACTGCCTGAGGTGCAGGGGCAGGGTGTTCCAGCTCTTTGCCGCGTGGTAGGCGAAGGATCTTCCACCCACCGAGGTCTTCTGTATGCTGGTTACAGTGGCTAGTGCTTGTTGAACGGAGCGGAGAGGTCTGGTGGGGGAGTAGAAGGTGCTGTGGTCGTTGAGGTAGGCAGGTACTAGGCCATGGAGGGCATTGTAAGCATGGACGAGGAGCTTGAACTTAATTATCTTCGCAATAGGGAGCCAGTGGAGGTCTCTTAGGTCATTGGAGATATGTTTGTGGTGGGAAATGTCCAGGATGATTTTGGCAGAGGCGTTTTGGATGAGTGGTAATTTCTTGATGCTATTCTGGGTAGTACCAGCGTAAAGGGCATTGCAGTTGTCGAGTTGTCGAGTCTGCTGGTAACCAGGGCATGGGTTAGGGTTTTGCCATAGTTCTTTAGGATCCATTTGTAGATCTTCCAGAGAAGTCAGTGTGTGAAAGCAGGAGGATGTGACTGAGTTGACTTGGGGGGTCATGGTGAGCTATGAGTCCAGGATGACGCCGAGGTTGTGTGCGTGGTTTGTTGAGTGGGGGGCCGAGGGTCGATGGCCACCAGGATTAATCTCAGGCTGATGCGGATGGCTCCAGGATGAGGATCTCAGTCTTGTCAGAGTTGAGCTTGAGGCAGCCCTTGGCAGTAGTGGGGTTTTTGGTCAATGAGATGATCAGCTGGGTATCGTCGGCGTAGGAGACGTTGTTCAGTCCGTGGTCCCTGACGATGGATGCGAGAGGGGCTGTGTAGACGTTAAAGAGTGTGGGACTCAAGAAGGAGCCCTGTGGAACTCTGCAGCTGATCTCCGTAGGTTCTGACAGGTAAGGCAGGAGTCTGACTCTCTGTGTTCAGCCAGACAGGAAGGAGCGTATCCATTGTAGGGCATCCATTTATTCCATTTATGAGTTGTGTGCAGCGCTAAAATGTTACCTTTCGCTGCCTGAGATCACGTTGACATACTGTAATTATACAGAAGTAATAAATGCATAGCAGGATTCAGAGCATTTAAGTAGCCACAGTCACAGTCAGTGCTTTAAATGGGCAGGAATTCTCCGGTACTGAGCACCTGCACTTCTTTAATATGAAAGGGAGAGTGCCTGCAGTTCTCAGCACTGTTGGGAAACATACAATGGATGAGCAACGGCACTTCTCAGGAGCAAATAGTTACTCTAAATAGAGAGTAACTGCACTTCTATATTTCCATTTAAAGCACTGGTCACAGTGAATCATAAATCGAGGGATTACCGGGGGAGGGCGGAGAAGGTTGCCCCCCACTTCCTTCCCAGCCCCTCACACAGTATTTATGCAAAGGTACTAAGGCGGTCATTATGAACCCCGGCGGTTCAGGCCGCCATGCCAGCGGCGGCAAAGACCACCACCAGCACGGTGGTCTGAACCACCATATAATGGACACAGTGAGGGCCTCCACCGCAGGCTGCTGCAGACAGGCAGCCTGACGGTGGAGGGAATCATTTTCCGACAGGGCAGCGCTGCAAGCAGCGCTGCCTTTCTGATAATGATCCCTTTTTTTCACCAGCCTTCCCTGGCGGGTTCCCCTGCCAGAAAAAAGCTGGCGGAAGGGGTGCTCCAGGGGCCCCCGTGCAGTGCCCCATCGCGCAGGTCAGATCTGCGCGACGGGTGCTGCTGCACCTGCCGCACACCAACCTTGGCGGCGGCTCCATTTGGAGCCGCTGACAATGTTACGGCCCAGCGGGGAAAACATTAAACGGCCAGCGGTGGGGGTAGTCGTGCTGGCGGTTTTCTATTGACCGCCAGCGCCGATCTTGGCGGTTTGATCATAATGAGGGCCTAAGTCTGGTTAACTTATGTGGTGAGCAATGGAAAGTCCGCTCTGGAAGAGAGACGATAAAACCCAGTGAAGAGACCTGGCGCTTTGAAGATAACCTGACGCTGAGAGAACCGAGAGCTAGGGAGAGCCTTGAAGTCTCCCAGAGGTTAGGTTGGCGATCCCTGAGCAGACACCTCCAGCTGGACTTCAGAAGGAGCCACAGAAGGAAGACACTCCGAAGGGAAGAGGTCTGCTCGGGTGGATGGTTTAAGAGGTTCACCTCGGAGGTGGAGAAAGGGAAAGATGAAAGAGATGGCAGCCGTAAGAGAAGTCCTTAAGGTAGAGAAGATACAGAATATTTGAGAATAAGAACCAAGGTGGTGAAGTGTTGTTAGGCCATTGAGTAACAAAGTACAGATTACAAAAGTAACAAGTTAAAAGGCTGGAACAGAAAACATTGCACATTGCAAAATTTCCGAAAATACTGGAAAGAACAATACAGCTGTTGGGATCTGTGGCACATTACTACTGTGCCCTTTCACCTCGCCTATCCTCCCTTCATGTCTGTGAAGCAGGGAAGTGGGTTATTCCTCAACTTAAACTGTGATCCTAAAGCCTTCTCCGTCCCCTCTGAACATATATTATTGTAGTCTCGTATAAAAACGCATGTTTTTCTGTTTTCCTCTGACCATGGGTGCTGTCTATGTGTAGATTTAAGCCATCTTTCTCATTGCACTTATGTAACCTTGAATGTGTGTCTCTAAAAGCGCATAACAGGTAATTGACTTCATATCAGGAGCATGACTTCCATCCAGTCCTGGTTTTCAGACATCATCCCTGAGCATGCTGGGAGTTGTAGGCTCATGGTCATGATGAGAAAAGTGACAATTTAGCCCCAAGTAGCGCTGATTAACCAGTAGAGGCTCCAGGAACCACGTTGATCAGAAAGGACCAGGGGCTCTCTAAACCTATTGCTTAAACCAATTGTTGGGTCACTTCTACCAATTCTGTCCTTGCTAAGAATGTGGGATAAAAAGGAGTTCATGTTAAGCTGGTCCTGTCATCCCCATATACAGACGAGGCAGTAAATCCTGAATCTTAGCTTTAATGTATCCCCAAATCTGACCACACTCCTATATTGATCCTAAACCCACTCCTAATTCCAAATCTAACATGTACTAACCTTCAACCTAGGCCTAACTATAACCTCAAATCTTGCTCTAACCCTTAATCTAAACACAAAGCTAAACCTATCACTGCCCTCTACCCTGACCCTAAATCTAACCCCAAAGCTACCCTTTACCCTGATCCTACCCTAACAATAATCCTAACACTACCTCTTATCCTAACCTGGCTGTAATCTTACACCTTACACCAACCCTCATCTAACTCCCAAGCCCAGCACCCACCCGTCCACATACTTTTTGTTTGTAGTGACATCATTAGTAGTGGCATCCCCAGTAGTGGACTCTCCAGCATCGACATCATTAGTAGTGACATCCGCAGTAGTGACATCATTAATAGTGGCTCCCCAGCAGCAACATCATGCGAAGTGGCATCCCTAGTAGTGACATCACTCGTAGTAGCATCCACAGTACTAACGTCACTAGTAGTAGCATCCACAGTAGTGACATCACTAGTAGTGGAATCCGCAGTAGTAAAATCATTAGTAGTGGCATCCCCAGTAGTGACGTCTTTAGTAGTGGCATCCCCAGTAGTGACGTCTTTAGTAGTGGCATCATTAATAGTGACATCATTAGTAACAACATCCCCAGTAGTGACACCACTAGTAGTGGCATCTGCAGTAGTAACATCACTAGTAGTGGCATCTGCAGTAGTGACATTACTGGTAGTGGAATCCACAGTAGTGGCATCCCCAGTAGTGACATCATTAGTAGAGGCATCCCCGTAATGACATCGTTAGTAGCAGCATCCCTAGTAATGTCATCATTAGTAGGGGCGTCCCCAGTAGTCACATCTTTAGCAGTGGCATCCCCAGTAGTGACCATCAATAGTGGCATCCCCCCGTAGTGATATCACTGGTGGTGGCATCCCGAGTAGTGACATCATTAGTAGTGGCATCCCCAGCAGTGATACCATTAGTAGTGGCATCCCCAGCAGTGACATCAATAGTAGTGGCATCCCCAGTAGTGACATCATTAGTAGTGGCTTCCCCAGTAGTGACATCATTAGTAGTGGCATCCCAGGTAGTGACATCATTAGAGGCAGCATCCCACGTAGTGATATCATCAGTAGTGGCATATTAGTAGTGACATCCTAGGCAGTGGTAATTCTGATATGGGCATTCAATGTAGTTTTAAGTGATTGTCTTTTTCATGACATTTATTTATTACATTATCATTTTTATTCGTACTGGATAATTGTTTTGTCATTTTCATTGATATTTTGTCTTTCTCCAACATGTTTGGTGTATATTACTTCTGAGTTGTTTTTGATAGTTAATAATTTATTTGAAGCATGCCACCCTCTTTCCTTCTACAATGTGGTTCACTGTTTTGTCATGAAGAAGATGACAAGCACATGTTGGGCCAGCCGAAACTGCTGACATTGCACCTGCGTATAACCTGTTGAAGCTTTGTACAAGGATGGGATCCCGGACCTGTGTACAAGGATGGGATCCCTGAGCTGTGAACAATGATGGGATCCCTGAGCTGTGAACGAGGATGGGATCCATGAGCTGTGCACAAGGATGGGATCCATGAGATGTGTACAACGATGGGATCCCTGAGCTGTGAACTAGGATGGGATTCCTGAGCTGTGTACAAGGATGGGATCCCTGAGATGTGTACAAGTATGGGATTCATGAGCTGTGAACAAGGATGGGAATCATGAGTTTTGTACAAGGATGGGATCCCTGAGCTGTGTACAATGATGGGATCCCTGAGCTGTGAACGAGGATGGGATCCATGAGCTGTGCACAAGGATGGGATCCATGAGATGTGTACAACGATGGGATCCCTGAGCTGTGAACTAGGATGGGATTCCTGAGCTGTGTACAAGGATGGGATCCCTGAGATGTGTACAAGTATGGGATTCATGAGCTGTGAACAAGGATGGGAATCATGAGTTTTGTACAAGGATGGGATCCCTGAGCTGTGTACAAGGATGGGAACCATGAGATGTGTACAAGGATGAGATTCATGAGCTGTGAACAAGGTTGGGATCCATGAGCTGTGAACAAGGTTGGGATCCATGAGCTGTGTACAAGGATGGGATCCCTGAGCTGTGTACAAGGATGGGAATCATGAGCTGTGTACAAGAATTGGATCCCTGAGCTGTGTACAAGGATGGGATTCATGTGCTGTGTACAAGGATGGGATCCATGAGATGTGTACAAGGATGGGATTCATGAACTGTGAACAAGGATGGGAATCATGAGCTGTGTACAAGGATGGGATCCCTGAGCTGTGTACAAGGTTGGGATCCATGAGCTGTGTACAAGGATGGGAACCCTGAGCTGCGTAAAAGGATGGGAATCATGAGCTGTGTACAAGAATTGGATCCCTGAGCTGTGTACAAGGATGGGATTCATGAGCTGTGAACAAGGATGGGAATCATGAGCTGTGTACAAGGATGAGATTCATGAGCTGTGAACAAGGATGGGATCCATGAGCTGTGTACAAGGATGGGACCCATGAGCTGTGAACAAATATGGGATCCATGACCTGTGTACAAGGATGGGATCCACAAGCTGCGTACAAGGATGGGATCCATGAGCTGCGAATAAGGATGGGATGCATGAGCTGCGTACAAGGATGGGATCCATGAGCTGCGTACAAGGATGAGATTCATGAGCTGCGTACAAGGATGGGATCCCTGAGCCGCGTACAAGGATGGGATGCATGAGCTGTGAACAAGGATATGATCCATGAGCTGTGTACAAGAATGGGCTTCATGAGCTGTGTACAAAGGATGCGATGCACAAGCTGCGTACAAGGATGGGATCCATGAGCTGCGTACAAGGATGGGATCCATGAGCTGCGTACAAGGATGGGATCCATGGGCTGTGAGATCCATGACCTGTGCACAAGTATGGGATCCATGAGCTGTGAACAAGGATGGGATGCATGAGCTGTGTACAAGGATGAGATTCATGAGCAGTGTACAAGGATAGGATCCATGAGATGTGTACAAGGTTGAGATTCATGAGCTGTGAACAAGTATGGGATTCATGAGCTGTGTACAAGGATGGGATCCATGAGCTGTGTACAAGGATGAGATGCATGAGCTGTGAACAAGTATGACATTCATACGCTGTGTACAAGGATGGGATCCATAAGCTGTGTACAAGGATGGGATCCATGAGCTGTGTACAAGGATGGGAATCATGAGCTGTGTACAAGGATGGGATCCCTGAGCTGTGTACAAAAATGGATGCATGAGCTGTGTACAAGGATGGGATTCGTGAGCTGTGTACAAGGATGGGATCCCTGAGCTGTGTACAAGGATAGGATTCATGAGCTGTGTACAAGGATGGGATCCATGAGATGTGTACAAGGATGGGATCCCTGAGCTGTGAACAAGGATGGGAATCATGAGCTGTGTAGAAGGATGGGATTCATGAGCTGTGAACAAGGATGGGATCCCTGAGCTGTGTACAAGGATGAGATTCATGAGCTGTGTACAAGTTGGGATTCATGAGCTGTGTACAAGGGATGTATACAAGGATTAGATTCATGAGCTGTGAACAAGGATGGGATCCATCAGCTGTGTACAAGGATGGGATGCATGAGATACGTACAAGGATGGGATGCATGAGCTGTGTACAGGGATGGGATCCATTACTTGTGAAAAAGGATGGGATCCATGAGCTGTGTACAAGGATGGGATCCCTGAGCTGTGTACAAGGATGGGATCCATGAGCTGTGTACAAGGATGGGATCCCTGAGCTGTGTACAAGGATGGGATGCATGAGCTGTGTACAAGGATGGGATGCATGAGATGTGTACAACAATGAGATTCATGAGCTGTGAAAAAGGATGGGATGCATGAGCTGTGTACAAGGATGGGATCCCTGAGCTGTGTACAAGGATGGGATCCATGAGCTGTGTACAAGGATGGGATCCCTGAGCTGTGTACAAGGATGGCATCCATGAGCTGTGTACAAGGATGAGATCCCTGAGCTGTGTACAAGGATGGGATTCATGAGCTGTGAATAAAGATGGGATTCATGAGCTGCGTACCAGGATGGGATCCATGAGCTGTGTACAAGGATGAGATTCATGAGCTGTGAACAAGTATGGGATACACAAGCTGTGTACAAGGATAGGATCCATGAGCTCTGTACAAGGATGAGATTCATGAGCTGTGTTCAAGGATAGGATTCATGAGCTGTGAACAAGGATGGGATCCATGAGCTCTGTACAAGGATGGGATGCATGAGTTGTGTGGAAGGATGGGATCCATGAGCTGTGTACAAGAATGGGCTTCATGAGCTTTGTACAAAAGATGGGATGCATGAGCTGCGTACAAGGATGGGACCCATGAGCTGTAAACAAATATGGGATCCATGAGCTGTGTACAAGGATGGGATGCATGAGCTGTGTACAAGGATGGGGTGCATGAGCTGCGAACAAGGATGGGATCCATGAGCTGCGAATAAGGATGGGATGCATGAGCTGCGTACAAGGATGGGATCCATGAGCTGTGTACAAGGATGGGATCCATGAGCTGTGTACAAGGATGGGATCCCTGAGCTGTGTACAAGGATGGCATCCATGAGCTGTGTACAAGGATGAGATCCCTGAGCTGTGTACAAGGATGGGATTCATGAGCTGTGAATAAAGATGGGATTCATGAGCCGCGTACAAGGATGGGATGCATGAGCTGTGTACAAGGATGGGATCCATGAGCTGTGTACAAGAATGGGCTTCATGAGCTGTGTACAAAGGATGGGATGCATGAGCTGTGTACAAGGATGGGATCCATGAGCTGCGTACAAGGATGGGATCCATGAGCTGTGTACAAGGATGGGATCCATGAGCTGTGAGATCCATGAGCTGTGTACAAGGATGGGATCCATAAGCTGTGAACAAGGATGGGATGCATGAGCTGTGTACAAGGATGGGATCCATGAGCTGTGTACAAGGATGGGATCCATGAGCTGTGAGATCCATGAGCTGTGTACAAGGATGGGATCCCTGAGCTGTGTACAAGGATGGGATCCATGAACTTGTGTACAAGGATGAGATCCCTGAGCTGTGTACAAGGATGGGATTCTTGAGCTGTGAATAAAGATGGGATTCATGAGCTGTGTACCAGGATGGGATCCATGAGCTGTGTACAAGGATGAGATTCATGAGCTGTGAACAAGTATGGGATACACGAGCTGTGTACAAGGATGGGATCCATGAGATGTGTACAAGGATGGGATCCCTGAGCTGTGTACAAGGATGGGAATCATGAGCTGTGTACAAGGATGGGATTCATGAGCTGTGAACAAGGATGGGATCCCTGAGCTGTGTACAAGGATGAGATTCATGAGCTGTGAACAAGGATGGGATTCATGAGCTGTGTACAAGGGATGTGTACAAGGATTAGATTCATGAGCTGTGAATAAGGATGGGATCCATCAGCTGTGTACAAGGATGGGATGCATGAGCTACGTACAAGGATGGGATGCATGAGCTGTGTACAGGGATGGGATCCATTAGCTGTGCACAAGGATGAGATCCATGAGCTATATACAAGGATGGGATGCATGAGATGTGTACAAGGATGAGATTCATGAGCTGTGAAAAAGGATGGGATCCATGAGCTGTGTACAAGGATGGGATCCATGAGCTGTGTACAAGGATGAGATCCCTGAGTTGTGTACAAGGATGGGATTCATGAGCTGTGAATAAAGATGGGATTCATGAGCTGTGTACCAGGATGGGATCCATGAGCTGTGTACAAGGATGAGATTCATGAGCTGTGAACAAGTATGGGATACACGAGCTGTGTACAAGGATGGGATCCATGAGCTCTGTACAAGGATGAGATTCATGAGCTGTGTTCAAGGATAGGATTCATGAGCTGTGAACAAGGATGGGATCCATGAGCTCTGTACAATGATGGGATGCATGAGTTGTGTGGAAGGATGGGATCCATGAGCTGTGTACAAGAATGGGCTTCATGAGCTGTGTACAAAAGATGGGATGCATGAGCTGCGTACAAGGATGGGACCCATGAGCTGTGAACAAATATGGGATCCATGAGCTGTGTACAAGGATGGGATGCATGGGCTGTGTACAAGGATGGGGTGCATGAGCTGCAAACAAGGATGGGATCCATGAGCTGCGAATAAGGATGGGATGCATGAGCTGCGTACAAGGATGGGATCCATGAGCTGCATACAAGGATGGGATTCATGAGCTGCGTACAAGGATGGGATCCCTGAGCTGCGAACAAGGATGGGATCCATGAGCTGCATACAAGGATGGGATCCATGAGCCGCGTACAAGGATGGGATGCATGAGCTGTGTACAAGGATGGGATCCATGAGCTGTGTACAAGAATCGGCTTCATGAGCTGTGTACAAAGGATGGGATGCATGAGCTGTGTACAAGGATGGGATCCATGAGCTGCGTACAAGGATGAGATCCATGAGCTGTGTACAAGGATGGGATCCATGAGCTGTGAGATCCATGAGCTGTGTACAAGGATGGGATCCATAAGCTGTGAACAAGGATGGGATGCATGAGCTGTGTACAAGGATGAGATTCATGAGCTGTGTACAAGGATGGGATCCATGAGATGTGTACAAGGTTGAGATTCTTGAGCTGTGAACAAGTATGGGATTCATGAGCTGTGTACAAGGATGAGATTCATGAGCTGTGAACAAGGATGGTATTCATGAGCTGTGTACAACAATGAGATGCACGAGCTGTAAACAAGGATGGGATGCACGAGCTGTGTACACGGATGGGATCCACGAGCTGTGTACAAGGATGGGATGCACGAGCTGTGTACAAGGATGGGATCCACGAGCTGTGTACAAGGATGAGATCCATGAGCTGTGTACAAGGATGGGATTGATGAGATGTGTACAAGGATGAGATTCATGAGCTCGGAACAAGGATGGGATACATGAGCTGTGTACAAGGATGGGATCCGGAGCAGTGAACAAGGATGGGATCCGTGAGCTCTGTACATTGATGGGATCCCTGAGCTGTGTACAAGGATGGGATTCAAGAGCTGTGAACAAGGATGGGATTCATGAGCTGTGTACAAGGATGGGATTCATGAGCTGCGAACAAGGAGGGGATTCATGAGCTGTGTACCAGGATGGGATCCATGAGCTGTGTACAAGGTTGAGATTCATGAGCAGTGAACAAGGATGGGATGCAAGAGCTGTGTACAAGGATGGGATCCATGAGCTCTGTACAAGGATGAGATTCATGAGCTGTGTACAAGGATAGGATTCATGAGCTGTGTACAAGGATGAGATGCATGAGCTGTGTACAAGGATGAGATGCATGAGCTATGTACAAGGATGATATGCATGAGCTGTGTAAAAGGATGGAATGCATGAGTTGTGAACAAGGATGAGATGCATGAGCTGTGTAGAAGGATGGGATTCATGAGCTGTGTACAAGGATGGGATGCATGCGCTGTGTACAAGGATGAGATCCATGAGCTGTGTACAAGGATGAGATGCATGAGCTGTGTAGAAGGATGGGATTCATGAGCTGCGTACAAGGATGAGATTCATGAGCTGTGTACAAGGATGGGATGCATGAGCTGTGTACAAGGATGGGATGCATGAGCTGTGTACAAGGATGGGATCCCGGAGCTGTGTACAAGGATGGGGTTCATGAGCTGTGTACAAGGATGAGATCCATGAGCTGTGTACAAGGATGGGCTTTATGGTCTGTGACAGCCACTTGCAAACCCTGTTGATGCTCCCTATGGACAGCCATACAAAGACACAGTGATGATCTTAAGAAGTTCAGAAAATGTAAATTGGATATGAATAATGAATCTAGTTTCAGTTTATAGGAGGGAAGTGGGTTGGATTTGTCCTTGAACAAAAAAACTTAAATGTTCCAAAACAATTATTTATTTTGTTGAGAAAAGTTGGTGTCACTTTCCAAGTTGATATGTACCCACTTAAGTTTGTTTTATTTCTTGAAGTCAATAAATACACATTTGGGTTTCGCACATGGGCAACTGAGCAAATATGTGAGGCGCTTCTTTTATTTGTTCTTAAGGAGTTCCCCCTTCTAGTGACCTCTGTGTTTGGGCTCTGCCACGATTGTCGAGTGTGTCCTTGATGTAGTGACACCTCGGTGTAATGGGTTTAAGGGAGCAGTAGTGCACCTATGCCAGAATACTAATTAGTGAGTGGCACCATTTAATAGGGCAAATGGGCTAGAAATGTCCTGATAACCTTTTGTTACAGTATTAACTGTGGCAGTTATCTTCCCATGCCACTTTATTTATTACTTGGTTTGTCCTTTGAAACATGGGGTCAGACAGACCTTGGATTATTTATTAGTTGCATTAGAACTTTTCTGTCCATGAGTTCCCAGGGTACAACATACTGGACCTTTTCATTTTTGAATGTCTGGTTGTCTGCTGACTTTCTTGTAAGTGGTGCCCAGCTTGTCTCAGATCTTCATTCCGGTTCTGCATCAACTAGCATCACTCACATGCACTGGTGGTTTCTTATCTGAACTGCTGCAAGGCCTACCTTGGAAAGCCCTTTCGAGCCCACTTTCAGTCTCAGATGTTAGATGCCTCAACTCCGGTGGTTAAATATCTCTCTGTTCAGTGGTCTACCCTGTACCCTGCAGTTATTCACATCTGGTCTGCTGATGGCTGGCACTTTGGGCTCAGGTCTCTCTGGTTGATGATCATGTGACAGTCTCATGGTGAAGCTTTGCTTCCCTTTCTCACTCACTCTCCACTTACAGTGGAAGTTTTCTGTCATGTTCACTGCTCATTTGGCTCTGCAATCAGACTTTTGCATTTAGTGTCAATAGTTAGTGTGCACAGGCCTATAAGTTATGGCTGCTTGTTTGAGATATATGGACAGGTGAGACTTAAAGACTGAGGGCCAAATGTACATAGATTTTTTTCAGGTTGCAAAAGGCTTGATTCGCACAATTGGGCCATTTACGACTACAAGTTACGTAGGTCAAATGCAGCAGCACGAAAACACTTCAAAAAATGATCACAGCAGTAAAGTAATATTGCTCATCAAACAATGAAAATATACTACTTTAATCATTGGTTCTATATCTGCATATGGTGATTATATGTTCATGCGCAATGCAAAGCTAGAAATAAGAATAAAAAAGAATACATCACCATGGGACTTGCTTTCTTCATCTCTTTGCCAGCAACAGGTCGTGAACTCAGTCAACCGTGGAGAAATTCTATAAATCCCCCCCCCCCCATTTGATGAGTTGTTGCTCAAATGCTGGCTACCTTAGGTCAGTTTCGAAAAAACACATTGAGACTGGCCACATCCCAAGGTGCGTTCTCAAAACCAAGCTGTTCCTTGCCGTACCATAAACATTCTCCTGGTACATCCTTATCTTATTCTCGCACCCCCGTATTATTTCTGAACCCTTGGTGAGAAGACAACACCTAGAGTGAAAACATGAGCGAAAAACACATTGCATAACTTGTGTGCGGAACAATACCTGCAGCTTCTGCATCTCTAACGTGGCAGTGACTAAAGCTAAGCTAAGCACAAAATGGAGTCAGAGGCTAAGATGGAGCAGTGGTTAAATACAGACATCATTAGAGGCCCCCAAAAGATCCCTTTCCCTTTGTGAATGGTTGAGAAAATGTTTTTTAAGAGCAAGCAGTGGTCCTACAGGTTTCTGTGAATATTTATCATTTTTGCATCACCAAGTAAAGTTTCTTGGTGTGTTTTGTTCCAATTAAAATCTCTGTTTCCAGCACACTTAAGAATTACTTGAAATGTGCGTAAGTTGTGATTTTCCTAGCTGATGAATGAATACACTTCATTTACAGGTATCTACATTTTGCTGTGTGTTGCCAAACAAAATCACACCTTCCTGCACTCCAGCAAGATTGTCACATAATTCACTTTAAAATCTCCTCTCACTTTGTAGTCAGAGAATGAAAAAACAGTATGTGCCTGTTTAACAGTGGTTGATGTGTGGTGGAAGGGCCAGATGGTGATGGTGGGCACAGGGCCAAAGGGTCCCTTATTGTAGTGATGTTCAAGAAAAAGGACCATTGATACGTGAGCATGGAGGAGAGAGAAGGTCGAAAAGAGTGCATGCAAGTCGCTAAGCAAGAGTTTAAGTGGCTAAAACTATGAAGATGTGGGTCCCATGCTCACTGTGTCACTGGAACCAAGCTGTACCTGGCTGATGAGCCCGTAACTAGGGTGAAACCAGTCCTAGGGTGCTTGTGTTTCATTTCGGGAGGACCTGGCCTGGCAGTTCCTATTGGAGCAGGGTGGTGGGCAAAATAACGATGGACTGCACTGTGGCCCAAGTACTTATCAATGGCTGGGATTAACTCAAGCATTCCACCCATCAATTGTTTGTAGTCTTGCCATGATATTTTGTTTCCATGACTTGTTCATACTCCTCGAGACCTGAAGTGAGCATATTCCTGCATTATATTTGTAGAAATGTTCTTATTTTGGTTTTGAGATATCAAATAGTCAGTGAGAGGGAGAGAAAGTGCAGAATGGGTAATAAAGGCTTGTTACACTGGATGGTTTAAACAATCAAATTATGTGTTGCATTGGATTTAAAGAACTATTCGTGAACTTGGTTTAGGAATTATATTATGAGTTAGGATTGTTTCCTTTAGGAGAGAGGGTGTAAGTTGGGGGAGGAATCACAGGGGGATGGTTTACTTGCCCAGTGTGATTATGTGTTGGATAAATGTAGGTGTCTGAGATTTTTCCCCTGTCAAGGCATTGTGAGAAGAGAGTTAGTTACTGAGTTAACCGAGGGAAGTCCTAACAAGAGAGAAGTTGAGAACATAGGATGTGATCTACTTGATTGTTAAACTTGAGGTTGACATCGTCAACGGGGACGATAGGGAGTGCAAGGTGCAAGTAATTCAAGTGCAGTCAAAAAGTTGCCAATTGTTCAATATCCAGGGGTGGCGGACAAGGCTCACACAAGCAGGCACTGTAGCATTTTTCAGAAAACAGGATCTGGCCTGCTGGTTTAAATAAAGTATAGACTGACTGTGGAGAGGCTTCTCAAATTTGAGGGTAAGAAACATGTGATAATAATCTAGGATCTTTGTATATTGTACAAAAGCTGAACTCATTAAAATCATTTCTCAGGTAACTAGTGGTTAATTTGTGCAGGTGTTTGCGGTGGTCACCGCCGACACTTAAAACTAGGGAGCAGGACTCATTTTATAGCAGCCGGACTTCAATCAGACAGTGCACTGAGTGTGAGGAATGACTGTATTCCCTACTCTTGCCGTCATATGTGGCAGCTCCACTGGGGCTGGGGCTGCACTCCTATAGCACACAAACATTTTTGTGTAGCTTTTTTGTGTGACAAAGCTATTTTGAAAGGCCAGGCAACTCCATTTAAAGGGCCACTTCCAGAGTTCTGTGATAAGCACTCAGAGGCTGCCACAATGTAAAAGGATTAGTGCCAACTTGTTTTCTATGTGACATATGCCACATTTCATCAACAATATTTCCTCTTTATTTCCACTAGAGTGTCAAGTCAGAAGGCAGGCCTGAGCAATGTCAGTGTATGCATTCATCAGACTTGACTTTTGATTAAATGTCTTTGTCTTTTCAGATGACGTTATTGGCATTGTGCAACATTCAAACTTGACCCTGCTGCCACGACAGGTGAGGGTTCAGTCTGTGGCTGCTGGTATCAGCTGTCAACAAGCCACATGCTAAAACTGATCCCAAAACTCAACTCTTCATCCCCAGAATCACCCAATGTTTCACAGCGACCCCCCATTTGTCTATACTGCCCACAGCGTGCTGCCTGTCTTTGTATCCATGTCCTTCACAGCAGCCCATAGCAGCAGCCTGCTGGCTCCTCACTCAGCCAGACCTCACTCTATACCACTCTATACCACCATCAGCTTGATCTCCACTACATTGAGTGGGCCGTGGTTGCACAACAGCAGCTGATGCGGCGGTGTGGTGGCATGGAGTATTGAGGTTTTGTTGCCCATCTCTGGGCGTGGGCCTGTCAGTGGTGTGGCTCAGATCCCACTGCTATCTCTGCCGGTTTCCATAGAAACTTGAGCACCTGGCCTGGTTTGTGAATACAGCTGGCCGTGACACTGCCATGTGGGACGAGGAGCAAAATCAGTGGATCCTGCAGCATAGGGATAGAGCCGGCTGAGGTGCCTTGATGTCTAGCATCAACTGACTACTTCCTCTTGAGTTTTTTGCAAAAATATCATCTATCAAGTCAAATTTCCCCTTGAGAAGTCAATATTCCACGCTCATGTACTGCTGAAACAGCTCACTCAAGACTGTGGAATATTGACTTCACGAGCGGAAATTTGACTTGATAGTCCAAAAAGGTCCCCTTGGGCATGGGACCCGTCTTTTTTTGCTTCAATCATTGCAAAAATGCCTGTAGTATAGTATCTTCCAGGCCCTCAGATTCACCACAGGCCGACCACCCCGCAGGGAGGAGGCTATTCTCTGACACCAAACCTTGCAATTCTTCATGAAGTGGGAACACATTGGGCACTCGCATTACTGTAGCTGGATAGATACACACAGCAGCCGAGGGACTTCTTTCTCGTGCCCGTGAACAATGCAAAATGTCAACCTGTCGGGTACTCCTGTGGGCTGATCCAAAATGTGCTCTTTATTCAAGCAATGGAAGGTGGCCTGGCTCAAAGCTACTAATGTCTGAACTGTCTGACCTCAAACGCCTCTCTTTCCATTGCTTCCATGAGCTCCAGTAAACATCAACCTTCTCTAGTGTGATGCTCTTAATTGTGTTTGACCAATGACTTTGTGTTTCACCACTACGCATATTAGTTTCTCAATGTTCACCAGTAGCACATTATGGGGGTCATTCCGACCCTGGCGGTAAATACCGCCAGGGCCGGGGACCGCGGGAGCACCGCCAACAGGCTGGTGGTGCTCCCTAGGGCATTCTGACCGCGGCGGTTCGGCCGCGGTCAGAAGAGGAAAACCGGCGGTCTCCCGCCGGTTTTCCGCTGCCCTGGGAATCCTGGGGGATTCCGACCCCCTCACCGCCATCCTGTTCCTGGCGGTTCCGCCCGCCAGGAACAGGATGGTGGTGAGGGGTGTCGTGGGGCCCCTGGGGGCCCCTGCAGTGCCCATGCCAATGGCATGGGCACTGCAGGGGCCCCCGTAAGAGGTCCCCACTTTGTATTTCAGTGTCTGCATTGCAGACACTGAAATACGCGACGGGTGCCACTGCACCCGTCGCACACCCTCCACTCCGCCGGCTCCATTCGGAGCCGGCCTCCTCATGGAGGGCTGTTTCCCACTGGGCTGGCGGGCGGCCTTTTGGCGGTCGCCCGCCAGCCCAGTGGGAAACCCAGAATGACCGCCGCAGTCTTTTGACCGCGGTACGGTCTTCTGGCGGTTCCCTCCAGGCGGGCGGCTCCCGCCGCCTGCCGGGGTCAGAATTACCCCCTATATGTTGTGTTCAGTTTAGCTGCCTATTGGCTTTAACATGGAGTTAGCCATTACATTCTGTACTCAGGTCAGCTGCCTATTGGATTTGACATGGCATTAGACATTACATTCTGTATTCAGTTTAGCTGCCTATTGGCTTTGACATTGCATTAGACATTACATTCTGTATTCAGTTTAACTGTTCACACCAGACTATAGCTGATAAGAGAGAGTACATTTGGTGTTTTCCTTTCTGCTCAGCCTTGGGAAGAGGAGGGGTCTAGGAGATCTGGCCAGTCTCCAAAGGCTTGCGTAGTTTTCCCTAGTCTGAGAGGAGGGGGCACGTTTTTGGAACGATGGCTCTGGGCAACAGCAGAGTTAGTTAGATTAAATCTGCTTTGACTTCAGACAGGAACGGAGACTTCAGTTGCCTGTCTCCCGTTTGGGCAGAAAATCTCTTTCTCGCAGTTGACCGGAGTCATCAACTTGCAGACCCCAGAAAGATGAAGCTGAGCTATAGGCCCTACGGTGATGCAATTTTGACTTTTATGCTTTGCTTTGAAGTTATGCTATAATATAATCACATGTATTTGCTGTGTACATTGCAACTGAGAAGTACTTTTATATATTTTGCTTTCATTGCCGCGACTACTTTTGAACGTGTGCTGCCAATCTACTAATTTCTTCTCTCAGGAACCTTGTGGTGAAGTAATAATAACAATAAATGTCTTCTTTAAACTCAGAAGTGCATTCCAGAGAGGTTCTGTAAGCTCGGTTATGAGATAAGAGCAGGAAAGCAGAACATTTTGGCGTAGTCGTCAGTTTTCAGAGTCGGAATTGGAGATTTCGAAGTGCACGATTTAAAAGTGTAATTGTTTTTTTGTTGTTTAGAGAATTAAAGAAGCACGGCAGACCATGTTTGAAAATGCATGTGAAGTTAAACTGCCTTATGGTGCTGTGAGAAACATGTTTTCTTGTTTATCAGGACTGTGTGAGTCTTGGGATGAGTGCTGTGATAAAGCATATGTAGAAAATGTGCCTTTTGAAAGAAATAATGTTCCTTTTGTTCTTGACAGAAGGGTTTGGGTACTTTTATCTGCTTACAGAAAAATCCAGGAGAGATGTAGGCAGTTAGAACATGAAAATAAGAATTTACGTGAGCAAATTAGCCAGAACACATTATTGCAAGATAATGCTGAAATCTATAAAACTGCTGTTTTAGAATAATCTGGCTTTTCCCATTCCAGTAATGAGGGGGTTAAAACAGCTGTGTGCCAGTCTGAGCCTCAGTGTGAGCAAAACACCCCACAGTTTTTGGCAGTTGAAGTGCATTCCTTAACAGATAACACTGAGAACAGAGCTCGGAATGTGCCGCTTTTGCAAAGTAAAATTAATTCGGACAAGGCAGAAGTACTGTCACAAAATGTGCAGTTACAGACTTTAGGTTTCTGCGTAGTGCAAGAGGAAAACACTGATTTACATGTAAATCAGGAACAGGGGAGGACAAGAGTGCCCCTGGAACTTTGGAGTAAGCTTTTGAATAATGTAATTCTGAAAAATGAAATATCAAGCATGCAGTGGGTGATGAGTTCACCTAATTCTCACAGTTTAGGACAGGCACAGGAGGCTAGTATCATACACTGGATCTGGTACATGCAAGAAAGGGCTAGAGTCACTGCAGCCCTACATGAACAGGTGTCACAAGCCCCTTTTCAGGACGTGGAGAGGGTGCAGGGAGTACCACAGGTAAAAGAGTCACCAGTGAAATTGAGTGCACCATTTGAATTCGTGTCCCCTGAGGATAAAAAGCATGTTTGTTTGACTAATGATTCATTGACTGAAAAGTTGTCTACCACAGGAGAAGGAACAGCGTTGTACAATGTGTGTCAGACTTTAAAGCAAGAGCTGCTTGAGATGTGTCATTTTTACACTGATTCTTGGTTCACTGCCAATGGTTTAGCCGTTTTGTTTTCCACATGGCTTGTACATAACTGGTTCAATTCCCTTGCAGATGTTAAAGTGCTACATCAAATTGCTATTTTAGAAACACTGTTCAATCAGAGTATATAAATTTCAGTCTTTTCTGTATAGATGTATCTGATGTGAAAGGTTATGAGATCAATATGTTAATCCACTTCCATTGATTTACAGTGATTGCTTTAATCATTCAAATCTGATTTGCTTATAATGTTTTTTTTGTTGATGTTTTTGTTTTTTTGTTTTTGTTTGAAATAAGAGGTATGAAACAATAATTAATTGGTCATAGGTTGGAATGTGATGCTATTAATTGTGTTTGACCAATGACTTTGTGTTTCACCACTGCGCATATTAGTTGCTCAATGTTCACCAGTAGCACATTATGGGGGTCATTCTGACCCCGGCGGTCATGGACCGCCGGGGCCAGGGTTGGCGGGAGCACCGCCAACAGGCTGGCGGTGCCCCGCAGGGCATTCTGATCGCGGCGGTTTTGCCGCGGTCAGAAGTGGAAAACCGGCGGTCTCCCGCCGGTTTTCCGCTGCCCTTAAGAATCCGCCGCCATGGGGATTCTGACAGCCCATACCGCCATCCTGTTCCTGGCGGTTCGCCCGCCAGGAACAGGATGGCGGTATGGGTTGTCGTGGGGCCCCTGGGGGCCCCTGCAGTGCCCATGCCAATGGCATGGGCACTGCAGGGGCCCCCGTAAGAGGACCCCACTTTGTATTTCAGTGTCTGCAAAGCAGACACTGAAATACGCGACGGGTGCCACTGCACCCGTCGCACCTTCCCACTCCGCCGGCTCAATTCTGAGCCGGCGTCCTCGTGGGAAGGTGTTTTGCACTGGGCTGGCGGGCGGCCTTTTGGCGGTCGCCCGCCAGCCCAGTGCAAAACCCAAAATACCCTCAGCGGTCTTTCGACCGCAGAGCGGTATTTTGGAGGGGGGAACTCTGGCGGGCGGCCTCCGCCGCCCGCCAGGGTGAGAATCCCCCCCTATATGTTGTGTTCAGTTTAGCTGCCTATTGGCTTTAACATGGAGTTAGCCATTATATTCTGTATTCAGGTCAGCTGCCTATTGGATTTGACATGGCATAAGACATTACATTCTGTATTCAGTTTAGCTGCCTATTGGCTTTGACATGGCTTTATTAGACATTACATTCTGTATTCAGTTTAGCTGCCTATTGGCTTTGACATGGCATTAGACATTACATTTGATATTTAGGTTAGCTGCCTATTGGCTTTAACGTGGGGTTAGACATTGCAGTTGAGACATTGCAGATGAGCTGTGTGTTTCCAAGCTGTGTTTTTCCACATGATAGACCAAGCTGTGTTTTTCACACCAGACTATAGCTGATAAGAGAGAGTACATTTGGTGTTTTCCTTTCTGCTCAGCCTTGGGAAGAGGAGGGGTCTAGGAGATCTGGGCAGTCTCCAAAGGCTTGCGTAGTTTTCCCGCGTCTGAGAGGAAGGGGCACGTTTTTTGGAACAATGGCTCTGGGCAACAGCAGAGTTAGTTAGATTGAATCTGCTTTGACTTCAGACAGGAACGGAGACTTCAGTTGCCTGTCTCCCGTTTGGGTAGAAAATCTCTTTCTCGCAGTTGACCGGAGTCATCAACTTGCAGACCCCAGAAGCTGAGCCATAGGCCCTACGGTGATGCAATTTTGACTTTTATGCTTTGCTTTGAAGTTATGCTATAATATAATCACATGTATTTGCTGTGTACATTGCAACTGAGAAGTACTTTGTTATATTTTGCTTTCATTGTCGCGACTACTTTTGAACGTGTGCTGCCAATCTACTAATTTCGTTTCTCAGGAACCTTGTGGTGAAGTAATAATGACAATAATTGTCTTCTTTAAACTCAGAAGTGCATTCCAGAGTGGTTCTGTAAGCTCGGTTATGGGATAAGAGCAGGAAAGCAGAACATCTAGCCAGACCTACAAATGTAGTGGAATTAAATCTAGCATTAAGTAAACAAATAATTATGTATAATTGAGGTGAAGGGAATATATGTTGATTTTTTTCTGATGCATAACACTAAAGGAGATCAAATAAATCTAGCATTATGTAAACAAATGATTATGGCCCTCATTACAACCCTGGCGGTCGATGTTAAATCGGCGGTAATACCGCCAACAGGCTGGCAGAAAAAAAATGGAATCACGACCATGGCGGAAACCACCAACACAGACAGCCACTTTAATGCTCCGACCGCCACAGCGGTAGAAACAAACACCGCAGTGGTAACCGCCAACAGACAGGCGGAGGACAAAGTACTGCCCACCCTATCACAACAGGCCTATCTGCCACCATTTCCGGGGCGGAACCAATGGTCTCAAAAGCATGGCGGAAACAATACACTGTGGTTTCCACTCACCTCTCAACACCCAACGAGGAACCAGGACGCCATGGAGCCCGAACTACAGGTCCTGCCTATGCTGCTCTTCCTCCTGCTCTATCAGGAGCAGGACAGATGCCGTCGACGACCACGGTGAGTACTGCACCTACAACACAGGGGAGGGGGGGAGGGAAAAGAGAGTGACACACACACGCAACACGCAATACCCTCACCCACAACAACATACACACAAATACATGCAGCAACATTACATATACATCCCCCCACCCCCCAGAAGAATGAAAGGACAACATTAAATGATTGTAACGATTGTAATCATGAAAACTCTCATAGTCAAAGTTCAAAGTTCAGTATATATAAATATGTACACCAACTACACAAGTCCGGATAGTGTACCAATCATTGTCTGTGGACCACTGGTCCCAAAATACACACACAAGATACCTGACTCGAAACGGAGAGAAGATACCTGACTGGAAACGGAGAGAACACTGCTGGGGCATCAGATGGAAAATAAACAGGCACCTCAGGGGAAGGGGGCACCTCAGCCAGATGAACGCACAACACCACTGCTGCACGAGGGGGCTCCATGCCCATTGCTGTATCCTGGAGAGTGCAAAGCCACAGTCTCTCAAGTATCTCCAGTGGGTGGTTTGCCCACTGCTTTATCCTGGGGAGTGCAAAGCCACAGTCTCTCAAGTCTCTCCAGTGGGTGGTTTGCCCACTGCGTTATCCTGGGGAGTGCAAAGCCACAGTCTCTCAAGTAGATAACAGCCTCCACTGGTTCTGGAGGGGGCCTGGTGCCCAGAGTGCTTCATCCTGCCAAGGACTGAGGTAGTGGATGTCATTCTCCACTGGTTCTGGAGGGGGCCTGGTGCCCAGAGTGCTTCATCCTGCCAAGGACTGAGGTAGTGGATGTCATCCTCCACTGGTTCTGGAGGGGGCATGGTGCCCAGACTGTTCCATGTGCAATGTGGCCGGTACCATTTCCTCACTTGGGTGTGTGTGCCACGAGATTGCCGAGGAACAGGTAGCATGATATGCCATGGAGGCAGCGACACACCCCACACTGCTGCGGCTTCGCCTTCGACCTGCAGGTGCAAACAGTGATGGAAGTCATGCCTCATGGAAGCTGGCCAGGGTCCAGGAAGTCTCCTCCAGCCTCGGACGACTGACCACTGGGGATGGTAGCCATGTTAGCGGTGGTGCCACTGTTCGAGCACGTCACAGGGCTGGTGGCGGTGCTTGCGGCGGTGTCTGTGGCGGCGGTGCTGGCGGTGGTGCATGGGTCAGCACCTGCTGAGGGACACAGCAGGATGTCTCCTGCAGCCTCGTCGGCTGCCCACTGGGGAAGATGCTGGGGACTGTCGCTGAGGCTGCAGATGTGCCGGTGGCTGTGCAGGTGGTGGTGCAGGTGGCGGTGCAGGGGGCGGTGCTGGTGCAGCTTGCGGTGTTCGCCGCCATGCAGGTTGGTGTTGTCGTGGACAGAAGGGGTGACACTGGTCCCTCAGTCGGTGGCACTGTGCCCTGTCCTGACCTGCTCTTCTGCTTTTGTCCCTTCCCCACCTTTGATGGTGCCGCAGGTGTCTTGCCACTATCCCCTTTTGTTTTTGCGGAGCCCTTGGTGGCTGGTAGGTGCGGCTTCTCCCTCAGGGATGTGGGCACCTTCTTCACCTTGGCAGGTGGCGGAATGTCCTTGCCCTCGCTACGTGGCACACTGGCAGCCCTGATGGATGGCGCACTTGATGACCCCGCAGTTGCTGGCACCACTGTGCCTGGGGATTTGGTGGCTGAGGTGCTGGGCTGGGACCTGGAAAGCCTGGCCCTAGGGGAAGGACGGGGGGGGGAGGTGAAGGGAAGAGGTCCAGGTTTGCCAGGAAAAGGTTTTTAGACACACTGGGACGGGAAGATGGAGTGGGTTTGGGAGTGGAGGAAGAGGTAGTGGATGTAGGAGGTGTACGTTTGCTGAATTTGGGTGAAGGTGCATGGGCCGGAGGCTGTTGTGAGGTAGATGGCTGTTGGGTGGGTGTGTGCCTGCATTTGTGTACTTTGGGAGGAGGGCTCACAGACACACTGGGAGAGGACACTGGGGATGTGTCCATGGTAGTGGGGGTGGTGAGTGCACATTTGCGGTGTGTGGTGATGGGCGTGCTGGTGATGGAGGCGGTGGATGAAGATGTAGTGCATGCAGGTGTGAGTGGAGACGAGACAGGGAGGAAGGAGGAGGACGTGGAGGAGGGGGACACAGTGGAGGCAGTGGATGTTGCTGTGCCTGCATGGGGATAGTGCTTGTGTGAGTGCTTGTTGGATGTGTGGTGCTTATGTTTGCCACGTCCACTCTTGTGTGTTGATGAGTGTGCAATCTGGTCTGATGGTGTGCTTGGGATAGGCTGAGGTACAGTGTATTGGGTCTGGGTGGAGGAAGTTGGAGGGGGGAGGCTGGACACAGGGACAAGGGCTGCCATCAGTGCTGAGGCCAGAGCCTGAAATGCTCTCTGTTGGGCCGCCTGCCCAGAATGAATGCCCTACAGGTATGCATTTGTTTGTTGCAAATGCCTCTCAACACCCTGGATGGCATTCAAAATGGTAGATTGCCCAACAGTGAGGGATCTCAGGAGGTCAATAGCCTCCTCACTGAGGGCAGCAGGGCTAACTGGAGCAGGGCCTGAGGTGCCTGGGGTGAAGGAGATGCCCACCCTCCTGGGTGAGCGGGCACAGGAAACATGCTGAGGGGCTGCTTGGAGGGCGGTGCTGGTAGGGGGGGTGGCGGCTGTACCTGTTGATGCGGTGGGCACAAAGGTGCCCGCCACCTCAAGGGAGCTCCCATCAGAGGAGGAGCCTCTGTCACTGGTGTATGCTCCTGTCCCCGTCGTGGAGCTCCCCTCGCCCTCCGTCCCACTGGTGGCTTCAGACTCCGTTGCTTCACCCTCCAGGGACAAGTGGGTTGCAGCTCCCTCCTGCTCCGGTTCCACTGCTCCTCCGCATGATGATGCTTTTGCACACAAGAACAGGGAGACAACAAAAAGGGGTGGGAAGACAGAAGAAAAACATGTTCAGTGCATGCAACACCACTACCGTTGGCGGACACAACACACAGGGAGCAGCACTACGCCATGCACTAACAGTTCCTAGAAAATTCACATGCCCATGGGGTACGAGGCCTAAGCCCAATTGCTGCACACCTGGAATTCACAGGAGCCTGACTAGGTGTAGATGGCTCTTACCACTAGTGGGGTTGGGGTGCCACAGAGCCTGCCTCGCAAGGGACCTTGCCTACCAAGTTCGCCCTGGCCTAGGGGAACCCACTGCCCACCTCCCCCACCCAGACACCTCGTAATGCGCGCAGAGTCAGCTGAATGAGAGTGTACTCACCCCCTTGTGGCTGCTGTGATGCCCTCAATCGCCCATCCAACTCCGGATAGGCCACCGCCAGGATCCGGTACATCAGGGGGTCATGGTGCGATAGGCACCCCTTCCACGTTGGGAGGCCATTCCCAGCTGGGCCTCCGCCGTCTTCTTGCTCCAGTGGCGCAGGTCCTCCCATCTTTTATGGCAGTGGGTGCTCCGTCTGTGATAGACCCCCAGGGTCCGGATGTCCTTCGCGATGGCACACCAAATACCCTTCTTCTGGTGGGCGCTGACCTAGAGGAATGGTACAGGGGGAAAGGAAATTACTCACCTGTCCGGACCGTCATAGTCATTGCCCACCAGTTCCCACCCATGCCCTGACGCACATACACTCACCATCCGCACATGCAGGCCTCAGCCCCCCCCATGTATCTTCCATCCACACCACTCAAAACAGGCATTGCCCACGCAGCATGTTCACAGTGTACTCACCTGTTTGTCTAAAGGACCGTACAGTTGCGTGTACTGGGGGAAGTCCCATCCACTAGTTTCTCCAACTCCTCCGATGTGAAGGCAGGGGCCCTTTCCCCAGACACTGTAGCCATCGTTGCTTCCAGACACAGGTCACAGCAGCACTTGCAGTGCAGGTCCTCTCCTGTTGAAGGTCAGGTATCAAGTGAGTGAACAGGCAGAAAATGCCGGTCACGTCCACGGCGGTGCGTACCGTCACCGCCGGCGTACATCGTCATTGGCTCCTGGGACCCATAGGGCCCAATGTTAAGCAATGCAGAATTGCGCCACGGTCTTCGACCGTCCACCGCGACGGTGTACAACGCCAGCGCAGTTAACTCATTTCCCCTTGTCCCACCTTACATGTCAGGCAGCAGCCATTTCAGGGGGCCACATGGGATGGATAAAAACTGCGTCACACCTATCTAGGCCGGGAATACAGACAGATACTGGCACATTGCGAATTACAAACGTTTCTGCAAATAACACATTGTGATACCTCAGTGTTGGATGACTCTCTGCTCGCTGTTCTCCTCCATAGGGCACGTCTGCTGGGGCAGGTGATGAGATGTACAGACCCCTGGTGGACCTGTCGACAATAGAAGAGAGACACATCATAATCACATACAGACGTGATCGTCCAACAATCCTGGAACTGTGTGCTCAGTTGGAGCCAGACCTGATGTCAGCTATCCGCCATCCCACAGGAATCCCCCCTCTAGTGCAGATCCTGTCTGTAATCCATTTCCTGGCCAGTGGGTCTTTTCAAACAACAGTGGCCATGGCATCAGGGATGTCCCAGCCAATGTTCTCTAACGTGTTGTCCAGAGTGTTATCTGCCCTGCTGAAACACATGCGCAGCTACATTGTGTGTCCCTCAGGTGGAGGATTTGCCCACAGTGCAAGGTGACTTCTATGCCCTGGGACATAGCCCCAACATCATTGGTGCCATTGATGGAACACATGTGGCATTTGTATCCCCCCTCGCAGGAATGAACAGGTGTACAGAAACCGGAAGAGCTACCATTCTATGAATGTGCAGATGGTGTGTTTGGCACACCAGTACATCTCCCATGTCAATGCCAAGTATCCTGGCTCAGTGCATGACGCTTACATTTTGAGGAATAGCAGCATCCCTTATGTGATGGGGCAACTCCAGAGGCACCTGGTGTGGCTAATAGGTGAGTCCAAGGTTCCAATACAGTTGACATAGGTGTCTGGGTATGGGGTTGTCCCTAAGGGTTAGTGTGTGTCTAACAGTTGTCCCTCGACAATTTGCAGGTGACTCTGGTTACCCCAACCTGTCATGGCTACTGACCCCAGTGAGGAATCCCAGGACAAGGGCAGAGGAACGCTACAATGAGGCACATGGGCGAACTAGGAGGATGATTGAACGCACCTTCGGCCTCCTGAAGGCCAGAGTCCAGTGCCTCCATCTGACAGGTGGATCCCTATACTACTCACCGAAGAAGGTGTGCCAGATAATCGTGGCCTGCTGTATGTTGCACAACCTGGCTTTGCGACGGCAGGGGCCTTTTCTGCAGGAGGATGGGCCAGATGGTGGTCTTGTGGCAGCTGTGGAGCCTGTGGACAGTGAAGAAGAGGAGGCAGAAGAAGAGGATGTCGACAACCGAAACAACATCATCATGCAATACTTCCAGTGAGACACAGGTAAGAAGATGTAACTGCTTCCCACATCTCATTCTATTGTTGGTGCTAGCATAAGTCTGTCATTTTCACTCAGTGTATGGACACTGACTTGTCACTTTGACTTTCCATTTCACAGATCTGGGTCCCACTTTGTGCCCTCTGCTATGCTTACTGCTGGCCTACAGCTTCGTTACATTGGTATGTGAGCAAGTACATTGACATTGCTATATTCCATAGATATTGCAGTTACACATTTGTGAAAGCACAGACTGACTCCAGATTGTTTTGTGATGCACGTGTGTTTATTTCTGTGCAAATAAGTGGAGGGGCTTGTAAAATGGGCTGGGGTGATGGTGGAGAAATGTCCATGGCAGAGTCCAGTCTATTTGTTTCACAGGTGCATTGTCCAAAGGGGCATAGGAAGTGGAGCAATGGCAGTTTAAGGTGGACAGGGTGACAAAGTGGGACAGAAGGGTAACATTCAGGGGGGTCTTATTTCCTGGCGGGGGTCTTGGCAATGTTCTCTGTCTTGTTCCTGGATCTCAGGGACCATTTGCGGGGTGGTTCTCCATCTGCAGGGGTGGGGTGCTGGTGGCCTGTTGTTCCTGTGGTGGTGCCTCCTGTCTACTAGTGCCGGCAGAGGTGGAGGGCTGTTCATCGTCCAGGATATTGTGTCAGGGGCCCGTTGGTGTGCCACTGTGTCCCTCCTGGTGTTGAGAAGGTCTGCCAGGACCCCTGCAATGGTGACCAGGGTGGCGTTGATGGACTTCAAGTCCTCCCTGATCCCCAGGTAGTGTTCCTCCTGCAGCCGCTGGGTCTCCTGAAACTTGGCCAGTACCGTGCCCATGGTCTCCTGGGAACAGTGGTAAGCTCCCATGATGTTGGAGAGTGCCTCGTGGAGGGTCAGTTACCTGGGCCTGTCCTCTCTCTGTCACACAGCAGTCCTCCCAGCTTCCCTGTTGTCCTGTGCCTCTGTCCCCTGAACCGTGTGCCCACTGCCCCCAGGTCCCTGATCGTCCTGTGTTAGTTGGGTTGCCTGGGTTCCCTGTAGTGGTGGACACACTGCTGATTGACGTGTCCCGGGGACAGAGGGATGGGCCCGCTGGGTGGGTCCTGTGGTGGTATTTCCTGAGGGGGGATGTTCAGTGGTGGTTTGTGACTGTGTCAGGGGAACCGACTGTCCAGAGGTCCCTGATGGGCCAGGCTGGTCATCTTGATCCAGGCGTGCAGAGCTGCTGTTGTCACTGTGGGCCTCTTCTGTGGGGGGACTGGATATGTCTGGCTCCTCCTGTCCGGTGACGTTGGGTAGGGGTCCTGTTGGGGTGTAAATGCATAGTTGTTGTATCTGTGTGTGCCATCTTGTGCAATGGGTGAGTGACCCTCTACTCCTGTGCTTGCATTATTGCCGTGGCCCTTGTGTGATTGGTGATTTTGGGGCATGAGTGAGTCTCTCTACTGGACATGCTTTGGTGATGGGTGTCCATGCATTGTTGTTACATGCAGGGCTTGGTTTTGGGATGTGTGGGTTGTGTTAGTGGGGTATCTGTGGGATGTTGGGGTAATGGGTGTGAGGGTAAGGGTGGCGGTATGTGTAAGGGAATGCCTCTTTGGCATGGTTACCCCCTGACTTTTTGCATTTGCTGATGCCAAGTTATGATTTGAAAGTGTGCTGAGGCCTGCTTACCAGGCCCCAGCACCAGTGTTCTTTCCCTACACTGTACCTTTGTCTCCACAATTGGCACAACCCTGGCACCCAGGTAAGTCCCTTGTAACTGGTACCCCTGGTACCAAGGGCCCTGATGCCAGGGAAGGTCTCCAAGGGCTGCAGCATGTCTTATGCCACCCTGGGGACCCCTCACTCAGCACATACACACTGCTTGCCAGCTTGTGTGTGCTGGTGGGGAGAAAATGACTAAGTCGACATGCCACTTCCCTCAGGGTGCCATGCCAACCTCACACTGCCTGTGGCATAGGTAAGTCACACCTCTAGCAGGCCTTACAGCCCTAAGGCAGGGTGCACTATACCATAGGTGAGGGCATAGGTGCATGAGCACTATGCCCCTACAGTGTCTAAGCAAAACCTTAGACATTGTAAGTGCAGGGTAGCCATAAGAGTATATGGTCTGGGAGTCTGTCAAACACAAACTCCACAGCACCATAATGGCTACACTGAAAACGGTGAAGTTTGGTATCAAACTTCTCAGCACAATAAATGCACACTGATGCCAGTGTGCACTTTATTGTAAAAATACACCCAGAAGGCATCTTAGAGATGCCCCCTGAAAACATACCCGACTTCCAGGGTGGGCTGACTAGTTTTGCCAGCCTGCCACACACCAGACATGTTGCTGGCCACATGGGGAGAGTGCCTTTGTCACTCTGTGGCCAGGAACAAAGCCTGTACTGGGTGGAGGTGCTTCTCACCTCCCCCTGCAGGAATGGTAACACCTGGCGGTGAGCCTCAAAGGCTCACCCCCTTTGTTGCAGCGCCACAGGGCATCCCAGCTAGTGGAGATGCCCGCCCCTTTGGCCACTGCCCCCACTTTTGGCAGCAAGGCCAGAGGAGATAATGAGAAAAACAAGAAGGAGTCACTCCCCAGTCAGGACAGCCCCTAAGGTGTCCTGAGCTGAGGTGACTCTGACTTTTAGAAATCCTCCATCTTGGAGATGGAGGATTCCCCCAATAGGATTAGGGATGTGCCCCTCTCCCCACAGGGAGGTAGCACAAAGATGGTGTAGCCTCCCTCAGGGCTAGTAGCCATTGGCTACTAACCTCCCAGACCTAAACACACCCCTAAATTGAGTATTTAGGGCCCCCCAGAACCAAGGAAGAGAGATTCCTGCAACCTGAAGACGAAGAAGGACTGCTGACCTGAAGCCCTGCAGAGAAGAAGGGGACACCAACTGCTTTGGCCCCAGCCCTACTGGCCTGTCTCCCCTCTTCAAGAAAAACTGCAACAGCGACGCATCCCACAGGGACCAGCGACCTCTGAAGCCTCAGAGGACTACCCTGCATCTAAAAGGACCAAGAAGCTCCTGAGAAGAGCGGCCCTGTTCAACAAACCTGCAACTTTGCAACAAAGAAGCAACTTTTAAAGACCACACGTTTCCCGCCAGAAGGGTGAGACTTTCCACTCTGCACCCGACGCCCCTGGCTCGACCTGCGGAAAACTAACTCTACAGGGAGGACTCTCTGGCAACTGCGGGCCCGTGAGTAGCCAGAGTTGACCCCCCTGAGCTCCCACAGCGACGCCTGCAGAGGAAACCCAGAGGCTCCCCCTGATCGCAACGGCCTGCTTCAAGGAACCCGACGCCTGGAAACCACACTGCACCCACAGCCCCCAGGACCTGAAGGAACCGAACTCCAGTGCAGGAGCGACCCCCAGGCAACCCTCTACCTAGCCCAGGTGGTGGTTACCCAGAGGAACCCCCCGTGCCTGCCTGCATCGCTGAAAAGACTCCCGGGTCTCCCCATTGAATCCTATTGCAAACCCGGCGCCTGTTTGCACTCTGCATCCGGCCGCCCCTGTGCCGCTGAGGGTGTACTTTCTGTGCCTGCTTGTGTCCCCCCCGGTGCCCTACAAAACCCCCCTGGTCTGCCCTCCGAAGTCGCGGGTACTTACCTGCTGGCAGACTGGAACTGGGACACCCCTATTTCCATTGAAGCCTATGTGTTTTGGGACCAATTTTGACGTCTGCACCTGACCGGCCCTGAGCTGCTGATGTGGTAACTTTGGGGTTGCCTTGAACCCCCAACGGTGGGCTACCTTGGACCCCACATTGAACCCTGTAAGTGTGTTACTTACCTGTGAACTTAACATTTACTTATCTCCCCCAGGAACTGTTGATTTTTGCACTGTGTCCACTTTCAAAATAGCTTATTGCAATTTTTGCCAAAACTGTACATGCTATTGTGATAATTCAAAGTTCCTAAGAAAGCTGAATGAAATACCTTTCATTTAAAGTATTGTTTGTAAATCTTGAACCTGTGGTTCTTAAAATAAACTAAGAGAAGATATTTTTCTATATAAAAACCTATTGGCCTGGAATTGTCTTTGAGTGTGTGTTCCTCTTTTATTGCCTGTGTGTGTACAACAAATGCTTAACACTACCCTCTGATAAGCCTACTGCTCGACCACACTACCACAAAATAGAGCATTAGAATTATCTCTTTTTGCCACTATCTTACCTCTAAGGGGAACCCTAGGAATCTGTGCATGCTATTTCTTAATTTGAAATAGTATATACAGAGCCAACTTCCTACAGTATGTGATGGCATGCAGGTGGGGTGGGGGAGTAAAGTAGTTAAGATATGACTTACCAGAGTCCAGTCCTCCTGTTACTCCTGTGAGGCCCTCAGGAGGCATGATCGCCAATACTTGCTCCTCCCATGTTGTTAGCTGTGGGGGAGGGGGTGGGGGTCCACCGCCAGTCCTCTGTACAGCAATCTGGTGTATAGATACCACGGAACGTACCTTCCCCCGTAGGTCGTTTCACCTCTTCCTGATGTCATCCCGTGTTCTTGGATGCTGTCCCACTGCTTGAACCCTGTCGACAATTCTGCGCCATAGCTCCATCTTCCTTGCAATGGATGTCGGCTGCACCTGTGATCTGAATAGCTGTGGCCCTACCCGGATGATTTCCTCCACCATGACCCTGAGCTCCTCCTCAGAGAACCTGGGGTGTCTTTGAGGTGCCACGTTGGGGTGTGGGTGATGTGTGAGGTGCTGTCTGTTGTGATGTGTGAGGGGATGCGTTGGTGTGTGTTGTTTGAGGTGCGTGGATGTTGTATAAGTGATAGTGTTGTGTGTCTGTGGATGCTGGTGTTGTGTTAGCTAATCTCTCTCTCTGGCCTTCTTTCAAAATTTTGGTTGTAAGGGTTTGTGGGTGATGTGGGTGTGTGCTTTATAGTGGATTGGGTGTGTGGGTGTGGTGTGTGTATGTGTATCAGGTGTGTGTATTTCGAATTGTCACACACCAAAGGTCAGTGATAAACTGGCGATAACAAAACCTCCACCGTCACGCCAACAGGAATACGCCCACACTATCATGACCCACAAATCCACGCGGTAGTCTTTCAACCGTGGTAAATCATTGGCGGTACACACTGCCGCGCTCAAAATACACACACATTTACAAAACACTACCACATTGGACAATTCCAAATACACACACCTGATACACATACACACACCACTCCCACCCACCCACACCACTATAAAACACCCGCCCACATCACCCACAAACCCTTACTAGCTCAAATTTTGACAAAGGCCAGAGAGACAGCACAGCAAAGACAACACCACCATACAGAGGCACACAACACCATCACACATAAACATCCACGCACAAAACACCAAACACCCCTAAACATCACCTTACACATCACAACACACACCATCTCACACATCACCCACACCACCCCATGGCACCGCAAAGACACCCCAGGTTTTCTGAGGAGGAGCTCAGTGTCATGGTGGAGGAAATCATCCGGGTAGAGCCACAGCTATTCAGATCACAGGTGCAGCACACCTCCATAGCTAGGAAGAAGGAGCTATGGCGCAGAATCGTGGACAGGGTCAACGCAGTGGGACAGCACCCAAGAACACGGGATGACATCAGGAAGAGGTGGAACGACCTATGGGGGAAGGTGCGTTCCGTGGTCTCAAGACACCACAACGCGGTTCAGAGGACTGGCGTCAGACCCCCCCCTCCTCCTCCACAACTAACAACATGGGAGGAGCAGGTCTTGGCTATACTGCATCCTGGAGGCCTCGCAGGAGTAGCTGGAGGAATGGACTCTGGTAAGTAAAATCTTTCACTACTTCATCCCCCACCCTACCTGCATGCTATCACATACCCCCACCCTCGCCCTCACCCCATCACTCCAACTCCTCACATATGTTCCACTATCACAAACCACACATCCCAACACCAGGCCCTGCATGCAACAACAAAGCATGGACACCCATAACCAATGCATGTCCACTGCACATACCCACACAGACCCCTAAACAATTAGCACACAAGGTCCTACACAGGAATGCAAGCACTGGGGTACAGGGTCACCCACCCATTGCACACTGTGGCACACACAGATACTAAAACTATGCCTTTACACCCCTGCAGGACCCCTACCCAACGTCACCGGACAGGAGGTTCTAGACATGTCCACTCCCCCCACAGAAGAGGCCCACAGTGATGACAGCAGCTCTGTCCAACTGGATCTAAATGACCAGCCCGGCCCATCTGGGACCTCGGGACAGTCGGTTCCCCTCACACTGGCACAAGCCACAACAGAGCCTCCCCCATCTGGAAACACCAGCACAGCACCCACCCAGCGAGCCCATACCTCTGTCCCCAGGACACGTCAAGCAGCAGTGTGTCCACCACTACAGGGAACCCAGGCTAACCCACCGCCCCAACAACTGCAGGGACCTGGGGGAAGTGGCAGTGGGCACACAGTTCAGGGGACTGAGGCCCAGGAACACAGGGGAACTGGGAGGGCTGCTGTGCGACAGGGGGAGGACAGGCCGAGGGAACCCACTCTCCACGAGGTCCTCTCCAACATCATGGGAGCCTACCACCATTCCCAGGAGACAATGGCAACGGTACTGGCCAAGTTTCAGGAGGCCCAGCGGCTGCAGGAGGAACAGTATCTGGGGTTCAGGGAGGAACTCAAATCCATCAATACCACCCTGGGCACCATTGTAGGGGTGCTGAAGGAACTCGTGAACACCAGGAGGGACATTGTGGCACAACAAGGGGCCCCTGACACTAGCCTGGACGATGAGCTGCCCACCACCTCCGCCAGCGCTAGTGGACAGGAGGCACCGCCACAGGACCTCAACACC
Source organism: Pleurodeles waltl (assembly GCF_031143425.1). Classification (NCBI taxonomy): domain Eukaryota; kingdom Metazoa; phylum Chordata; class Amphibia; order Caudata; family Salamandridae; genus Pleurodeles; species Pleurodeles waltl. The sequence continues at coordinate 63,267,271 of NC_090442.1, read as the reverse complement.
AGCACCCCACCCCCTGCAGATGGAGAACCACCCCACAAGCGGTCCCTGAGATCCAGGACAAAGACAGAGAACAATGCCAAGACCCCCACCAAGAAATGAGACCACCCTGATTGTCATCCTTCTGTCCCACTTTGTCACCTTGTCCATCCATCAACTGCCCCAGCTCCACCTCCTATGCCCCTTTGGACAATGCACCTGTGAAACAAATAGACTGGACTCTGCCATGGACATTCCTCCACCATCACCCCTGACCATTTTACAACCCCCTCCACTATTTAGCACTTAAATAAACACCCTTAAATCACAAAACTATCTGGAGTCAGTTTGTGCTTTCACAAATGTGTATTTGCAATAACTGAGGAAAAATGCAATATCCATTGTATTCTCAACATACCTATGTCACACAGCTCTAGTCCAGGAGGAAACATAGCAGAGGTCACACAGTGGGACCCACATTTGTGAAATCGAAAGGGAAAGTGACAAATCAGGGTCCATACACTGCGTGAAAGTGACAGACAGATGAGAGGTAGAACAAGTGTATCAGATGTAGCAGGCAGTGATGTCTTCTTACCTGTGTCTCACTGGAAGTATTGATGAATCACCGTGTTTCTGTTGTCGATATCCTCTTCTTCTGCTTCCTCGTCTTCACTGTCCACAGGCTCCACAGCTGCCATAAGACCTCCTTCAGGACCATCCTCCTGCAGAAAAGGCACCTGTCGTCGCAAAGCCAAGTTGTGCAGCATACAGCAGGCAATGATGATCTGGCACACCTTCCTTGGTGAGTAGAACAGGGAATCACCCGTCATATGGAGGCACCTGAACCTGGCCTTCAGGAGGCCGAAGGTCCTCTCTATAACCCTCCTACTTCGCCCATGTGCCTCAATGTAGCGTTCCTCTGCCCTTGTCCTGGGATTCCTCATTGGGTTCAGCAGCCATGACAGGTTGGGGTAGCCAGAGTCACCTGCAAATGTCGAGGGACAACGGTTAGACACACACTAACCCTTAGGGACAACCCCAGACCCAGACACCTAGTCACACTGTATAGGGTCCATGTCCTCACCTAATAGCCACACACGGTGCCTCTGGAGTTGCCCCATCACATAAGGGATGCTGCTATTCCTCAAAATGTAAGCGTCATGCACTGAGCCAGGAAACATGGCGTTCACATGGGAGATGTACTGGTCTGCCAAACACACAATCTGCACATTCATTGAATGGTAACTCTTCTGGTTTCTGTACACCTGTTCACTCCTGCGGGGGGACCAAGGCCACATGTGTCCCATCAATGGCACCTATGATGTTGGGGATATGTCCCAGGGCATAGAAGTCACCTTTCACTGTAGGAAAATCCTCCACCTGAGAAAACACGACAACACTCTGGACAACACGTTGGAGAACATAGGCTGGAACATCCCTGATGCTATGGCCACTGTCATCTGAAAAGACCCACTTGCCAGGAAATGGAGTACTGACAGCACCTGCACTAGAGGGGGGATACCTGTGGGATGGCAGATAGCTGACATCAGGTCCGGCTCCAACTGGGCACACAGTTCATGGATTGTGGCATGGTCCAGTCTGTAGGTGACAATTACATGTCTCTCTTCCATTGTCGACAGGTCCACCAGCGGTCTGTACACCGGAGGATGCTGCCATCTCCTCACCTGCCCCAGCGGACGTGCTCTATGGAGGAGAACAGCGAGCAGAGGGTCAGCCAACAATGAGGTGCGAAAACACAACTTTATTGCACACATTTTTCAATCCGCTATGTGCCTGTCTTAGTGTGTATGCAAGGCCTAGATATGTGTGACGCATTTAAAAATAATGCCGTGTGGCCCCCCGAAATGGCGGCTGCCTGACCTGTGAGGTGGGACAATGGGATATGAGGTAACTGCGCTGGCTTTGTACACCGTCGCGGTAGGCTGTCAAAGACCGCAGCGCAATCCTGCATTGGTTAACATTGGACCTTATGGGTCCCAGGAGCCAATGACGATGTACGCCGGCGGTGACGGTACGCACTGCCGCGGACGTGACTGCCATTTTCTATCTGTTCACTCACTTGATACCTGATCTTCGACAAGAGAGGACCTACACTGCAAGTGCTGCTGTGACCTCAGTCTGGAAGAGACAATGGATCATGTGTCTGGGGAAAGGGCCCCTGCCTTCACCACGGAGGAGTTGGAGAAACTAGTGGATGGGGTCCTCCCCCAGTACACGCTACTCTACGGTCCTCCAGACAAACAGGTAAGTACACTGTGAGCATGCTGTATGGGCAATGCCTGTGTGGAGTGGTGTGAATGGAAGATGGGGGGGGTTGAGGCGGGCATGAAACGACGGTGAGTGCATGTGCATCATGGCAAGGGTAGGAACGCGGGCCAATGACTGTGATGGTCCGGACGGTTATATCTTATCCTTTTCCCCTGTACTATTCCTGTAGGTCAGCGCCCACAAGAAGAAGGATATTTGGCGTGCCATCGCCAAGGAAGTCCGGACCCTGGGGGTCCTCCACAGACCGAGCACCCACTGCCGGAAAAGATGGGAGGACATTCGCCGCTGGAGCAAGAAGACGGCGGAGGCCCAGCTGGGGATGGCCTCCCAACGTGGGAGGGATGCCCGTTGCACTATGACCCCCCTGATGTACCGGATCCTGGCGGTGGCGTATCCGGAGTTGGATGGGCGCTTGAGAGCATCACAGCAGCCACAAGGGGGTGAGTAAACTATCATTCAGCTGAATCTGCGCGCATTGGAGGTGTCTGGGTGGGGAGGTGAGCAGTGGGTTCTCCTAGGCCAGGGCGAGTTTTGTAGGCAAGGTCCCTTCGTAAGGCAGGCCATGTGGCACCCCACCCCACCAGTGGTTAGAGCCAACTACACCTAGTCAGGCTCCTGTGACTTCCATGTGTGCAGCAATCGGGCATAGGCCTTGTACCCAATGGCCCTGCGATTAATTAGGGAACTCTAACTGCACGGCCTAGTGCAGAGGGCTGCTGTGTCTGTAGTGTCCGCCAACAGTAGCGGTATGGCATGCACTGAATATGTCTTTCTTCTGTCTCCCCCCCCTTTTTGTGGTCTACCTGTTCTTGTGTTCAATAGCATCATCAGGCAGAGGAGCAGTGGCACCGGAGCAGGAGGAAGCTGCATCCCACATGGCCCTGGAGGGTGAAACAATAGAGTCTGAAGCTACCAGTGGGACGGAGGGCGAGGGGAGCTCCACGGCGGGGACAGGAGCTGAGACCAGCGACACAGACTCCTCCTCTGATGGGAGCTCCCTTGTGGTGGCGGGCCCCTCTGTGCCCCCCGCATCTACAGGTACAGCCGCCACCCCCCCCTACCAGCACCGCCCTCCCAGCAGCCCCTCAGCGTGTGCCCTGTGGCCGCTCACCCAGGAGGGTGGGCATCTCCTTCGCCCCAGGCACCTCAGCCCCTGTCAGCCCTGCTGCCCTCAGTGAGGAGGCCATTGACCTCCTCAGATCACTCACTGTTGGGCAGTCTACCATTCTGAATGCCATCCAGGGTGTAGAGAGGCAGTTGCAACAGACAAATACATACCTGGAGGGCATTCATTCTGGTCAGGCAGCCCAACAGAGAGCTTTTCAGACTCTGGCCTCAGCACTGATGGCAGCCATTGTCCCTGTGTCCAGCCTCCCCCCTCCAACTTCCTCCACCCAGACCCAAACCCCTGTACCTCAGCCTATCCCAAGCACACCCTCAGACCAGCATGCACACACCTCAACACACAAGGGTAGCTCTGGCAAACATAAGCACCACAAATCCCACAGGCACTCACACAAGCATCATACCCATTCAGACATACCAACATCCACTGCCTGCACTGTGTCCCCCTCCTCCTCGTCTCCCTCCTCCCTCCCTGTCACGTCTCCACTCACACCTACATGCACTACATCTTCAGCCACTACGTCCATCACCAGCACACCCATCACCACACACCGCTCAGGTGCACTCACCACCCCCACTACCATTCACACATCCCCTGTGTCCTCTCCCAGTGTGTCTGTGAGCCCACATCCCAAGGTACACAAATGCAGTCACACACCCACCCAACAGCCATCCACCTCACGACAGCCTCCAGCCCATGCAACTTCACCCAAAGTCAGCAAACGTACACCTCCTACAACCACTACCTCTTCCTCCACTCCCAAACCCCCTCCATCTACCCGTCCCAGTGTGTCTAAAAAATGTTTCCTGTCAAACCTTGACTTCTTCCCCTCACCTCCCCCACCCCTTCCATCCCCTAGGGCACGCCTTTCCAGGTCCCAACCCAGCACCTCAGCCACCACATCACCGGGTACAGTGGTGCCAGCAGTAACCGGCTTCTGGAGTGCGCCAAGCAGCAGGGCAGCCAGTGTGCCAAGGAGCCAGACCACGGACAGTCCCCCACCTCAGAAACATAAGAAGTTGGCCACTGCCCGGAAGGAGAAGGGCAAAACACCTGCCACCAAGGCCTCTCCTAGGACTACAGTTGGGAGTGGGAAGACAGCTGCGCCACCATCTAAAGTGGGGAAGGGGCACAGAAAGAAAGGGAAGTCGCCGCCAACCTGCACGGTGGACAAGACCCCCACCTGCACGGCTGCCAAGGACACCGCCGCCACCAGCCTCGCGTCCCAGGACACTGCTGCCACCAGCACCGCGTCCCATGACACCGCTGCCACCGGCACCGCGTCCCAGGACACCGCCGCCACCAGCACCGCTGCCAAGGACACCGCTGCCACCAGCAATGCTGCCAAGGACACCGCCGCCACTAGCACGCTCACTGAGCCACCCACCAGCACTGCAGGCCAATGAGTGCCGCAAGCGCCGCAAGCGCCGCAAGCACCGCCGCTACTGAGGCCGCCACAAGCAGGATGAAGCACTCTGGGCATAAAGCCACCTCCAGAACCAGTGGAGATTCACATCCACTACCTCAGTCGTTGGCAGGATGAAGCACTCTGGGCGCAAAGCCCCCTCCAGAACCAGTGGAGATTCACATCCACTACCTCTGTCCTTGGCAGGATGAAGCACTCTGGGCACAAAGCCCCCTCCAGAACCAGTGGAGACTGTTATTCACTTGTGAGACTGTGGCTTTGCACTCCCCAGGATGCAGCAGTGGGCAAACCACCCACTGGAAAGACTTGTGAGACTGTGGCTTTGAACTCCCCAGGATACATCAATGGGCATGGAGCCCCCTCGTGGATCTGGTGTTGTGCACTCATCTGGCTGAGGTGCCCCCCTTCCCTTCCCCCTAAGGTGCCTGTTTTATGTAGGTGCAGTACATGGACTTGAATTCTTGGTGTATATATTTAATAGTGTATATATATTTTTGAGTACTGGATTTTTATTGATTGCAATCGTTACAATCATTTCCTTTTGTCCTTGCATTCTTCCGGGGGGTTGGAGGGTGTAAATGTAATGTGTCAACATGTATTTGTGTGTGTGTTGTAGTGGGTGAGGGTGGGGGTGTTGCATGTTGCGTGTGTGTGTCACTCTCTTTTCCCTCTCCCCTCCCCTGTGTCGTAGGTGCAGTACTCACCATGGTCTTCGCCGCCGGCGTTCGTGCTCCTGGTAGAGGAGCAGGAAGACAATGACTGGTAGAATATGGAGTTCCGGCTCCATGGCGTCCTGGTTCCTCGTGGGGTGTGTAGAGGTGAGCGTTTTCCCTTCCAAGTCCTGGTTCCGCCGTGTTTTTGTTTGCGGTGAATCCGCCCCGGAAAAGGTGGCGGATTGACCTCTCATGATACTGTGGGCGGTACATTGTCTTCCGCCTGGCTGTTGGCAGTGACCGCCATGCTGTTTGTTTGTACCGCCATGGTGGTCGGAGTGTTAAAGTGGCTGTCTATGTTGGCGGTTCCATTTTTCCCGCCGGCCTGTTGGCGGTTTTACCGTCGCTTTAATACCGACCGCCAGGGTTGTAATGAGGGCCATAATTTTCAACCCAATATATAACACTGAAGGGGAATACCTTGACATGTTCTGCATTTTGTGTGTCGAAGACACCAGCAATATTAATATATCATAGAAACAATAACTATGGGACTACTTTCAGCAATCACATTCCGGGGTCCTTCAAGAACGTGCCAGGGGCGGAAGAATACAGATTTAAGGGGATGTTTCTGTCCACTTCACACACTACGATTTTTCATTTCTGTTTTTAGGGCCGCCACGATCACTGAAATGCCAGGACACGGACATTTATTGATTTTACCGCGTGCTTTTTATCCCTGACGCCACCTTGCCTGGGTCACTGAGCCCCAGGACAGTGTTTTTACTGCCCCATGGATAAAGGCCTCGATTAAAACGAAACAGAACATTGATCGCGTGAACTGCTTTCTGCTGAAAATGAAACGATAGAACTTTCATACTTTCTAATTTCAAATTCATTTACGATTTCCCAATATCTCTCATTGCAAAATTAATAATTAATACCCCTGAATGGAGACATGATTTATTTATAACAATGGATAATGACATCTGAGCGTTGTACGGAATGGGCAACTCTGTGAATGTGCAGTTTCATCTCCAGTAATCATGTAGGCTCTAGAAGTCCCATAAAACAGAAATATGTGACTCCCTAAATAACTGAAAATAAACAGCAAAAGTTGCCAGGTTCTAGATGATGGGCCGGGGGGGCAGGGCCCTCCTAAAACCATTCAGACTAAAAGATTTAAAAAATCACCTTAATCTTTGGAAGGGGCGTGCGTCCCCACGGGCTCTTCCTTATCGTTTATTTTACTGATTAACACAAGTGACATGGGATACTTTCAGGCCTGGGGAGAGGTGTGAAGTGGGCAGAGTTTAGTAGCTGCTGTGATGCACAAATGACCAGCAAGGATATCCTGAAAACAGAATTAAGATTCTTGGCTTATTGCATCTCATTTGTAAACTTCAATGCTTTGCAAAGTAAAAAGCTGGCAAAGTTTTTTACAAACATGAAAAGATATAGAGGGGCCCTGTCAGCAGAAAACTTTCTGCTGCTGCACATGGCCAGGAGCCTGCTGCAGTCAAAGTTCTGCATCTTAAAGGTCTGTCAAGCAGTTTCCCTCTCCTTTTCCAAAGCCAATCCCTAAAATATCAGAGCATTAAATACTTTGTTGCTTTTTACCCAGTACCCATTCGTCTTCGTGGCCCAATGTGGACATGACACTTTTTCACCAAAATCCGAGGGTAGCGGAAATGACATCATGTGCACTTAAACTCCAAAGGCATCATATGGTTGGTTGACCCCTTTTCCTTGTTTTGACATGCAACAGCCTCATATTTGATGCAGATTGGACTCGGGAAAATGCACGGGGCTGAAGATACAAAAAGAAACAGGGCTACTTATTTTTCTTCCAAGCTAGCCTTCATGACCCTTGAGTCCAACGTCTCAAGAGCAGTGCCAGGGTACCAAAGGGCAAGCCTGGGGTAGCTGTTGCTCCCCCTCATGGACCTCCTTAGAAGAAATGAGATTATTTTTACTATTTTATACTTAATATAACATAAGGGTTTCATTTGATATCCAATAAATACATAAACATAAATCCTCAGAGTGCTAAAAGTTAGAAGCATGTTCCACCATGTATGTGTAAAGATCAGATATTGCTGAAAATGTGAGAGATCCTGTATTCGTTTTCAATTGTCTGAAATGTTGCTGGCTCGTTGAAACGTCATGACGTCACAAGTCACCTGTGCCTTGACGCATGATGGAAAGATGCCCATAAGTAATGGCCTCCTCTGGGTTCATAGACCCCACCTTCAACATTTTGCCCAGTGCCCTAGTGTTAAAGTCGCTCTTCTCATGTTTGCTCAAGGTCTTATGTCTGCCTCCAGCTGATGGATAAGGCTTCTCATTGAGAAAGCATGTTTGTTGTCTGAAGCAGTGGGACCGTCCCTAGAAAGATGCTGTCAACAAGGGATGAGCGCCCCAAGGGGCAGCCAAGCCATTCGGTTGCGTATTTGTAGAGCAGGGGCTATGGCTTTTCTACCTACTTTTGTAATTCGACGCAGACAGCATCTGTTGAATGGAGCGGCACCCAAGGTTGCCAGATCAGTGTTGGGGTTGCAGTGCCAAATTTTCTGCATCTTAACAATAAATGCATTTGCTACCTTTTGAATCTAAACTTGGATTGTCCAAATAGTTACTAGTTGGCATTAACCCTTTCGCTGTCATGCCTTTTCCCTATACTATGCCAAGCCTTTTTTTTGGCTATTTGCGGTAGTTTGCACTATTGCCATTGTAGTAACTTTTTGTCCACAGAAGCTATTCACACCAAATTTGCATCCTTTTTTTCCAACATTCTGGGGATCCTAAAGGTACCCGAAGTTTGTGGGTTCCTTTGGAGAAGACCAAAAAATTAGCCAAAATACAGCTAAAAGTTCTATTTAGTTGTTTTTTTTAAAGTGCTGCAGAAAAAAGCACCTGTTGTTTCCCTGCAAATGGCATTAACAAAGGGTTTGCAGTGCTAAAATCACCATCTTGACAGATTTCAGGAACAGACACACTTTAATCAGAAAACAACAATTTTCAACACAATTTTGGCACTTTACTGGGACATACCCCATTTTTACTATTTTTTGTGCTTAAAGCCTCCTTCCAGTTAGTGACAGAAACGGGTGTGAAACCAATGCTGGATCCCGGACAGCTAAACATTTCTAAAAAGTAGACACAATTCTGAATTTAGTAAGGGGTCATTTGTATAGATCATTCAAGGTTTTCCTATAAAAAGTAACAGTTGAAATAAAAAATGTTGATATTCAGTTAAAAAACAGTCATTTCCGTCTATGTTTTCTTCTTTAACTTTTTCCAACTGTGACAGATTTTTGAAAGCAATATACCGTTACGTCTGCTGGACCCTTCTGGTTCTGGGGATATATAGGGCTTGTAGGTTCATCAAGAACCCAAGGTACACAGAGCCAATAAATGAGCTGCGCTTTACAGTGGGTTTTCATTGTAAATGGGGTATCCAGAAATTAGTTTGGTAAAATATAAAGAGTGGAAAATAAGTATCAAGGAAACCGATGGATTTCCAAAATGGGCACAAGATAAGGAGTTTGGAAGCAGTGGCTATTTGCAAATCTCTGAATTTGGGGGTCCCCATACACGCTGTGAATTACAGGAGATTTCTCAAAATGATTTCTTTCTTACACACTGTCCTAAATTTAGAAGACAAAAATGTAGAGAAAGACAATTGGCAATAACACTTGTTCTTCTATTCTGTGTTCCTCAAGACTCCCAATAAAAATGGTACCTCACTTGTGTGAGTAGGCCTAGTGCCTGCGATAGGGAAAACTCAATATGTATCATCACATTTTTCCATTGAAAATTAACATGTTTTTTGCAAAGCGCCTACCAGTGGATTGTGGGCTCTAGCTCCACCAGCACTTAGGGAAACCTACCAAACCTGTACATCTATGAAAACTAGACACCTAGGGAAATCCAGGATGGGTGACTTGTGTGGCTATCTCCAGGTTCTATTACCCAGAATCCTTTGCAAACCTCAACATTTGGCAAAATAAAACATTTTTTTCTCACATTAGGGTGATGGAAAGTTCTGGAATCTGAGGGGAGCCATAACTTTCCTTCAACCCAGCATTCCCCCAAGTCTCCCGATAAAAATGGTACCTCACTTGTGTGGGTAGGCCTAGTGCCCGTGACAGGAAATGCCCTGAAACTCATTGTGGATGCATCACATTTTCCCAGTAAAAACAGACACATTTTTTGCAAAGTGCCTGGCTGTGGATTTTTTGCCTCTATCTCAGCTGACACCCAGGGAAACCTAGATAACCTATCATTTTTTAAACTGGACACTTAGGGGAATCCAGAATGGGGTGCTTTGACGGGCTCTCCCCTGGTTCTGTCACCCAGAATCGTTTGCAAACCTCAAAAGTTGTCTAAAAAACAAATTTTTCCCACACTTCATCAATGCAAAGTTCTGGAATCTGAGGGGAGCCACAAACTTCCTTCCACCCACCATTTCCCCAAGTATCCCAATACAAATGGTACATCACTTGTATGGGTAGGCCTAGTGTCCGCAACAGGAAATGCCCCAAAACACAACGTGGACACAGCATATTTTTTTAATGAAAACGGATATGTTTTTTGCAAAGTGTCTAGCTGTGGATTTTAGCCTCTAGCTCAGCTGGCACGTAGGGAAACCTAGCAAACCTATACATTTTTGTAAACTAGAAACCTTGAGGAATCCAGGATGGTGTGACTTGTGGGTCTCTCACTGGGTTTTGTCACCCAGAATCCTTTGGAAACCTCAAAATTTGTCTAAAAAACACATTTTTCTCACATTTCAACGATGCAAAATTCTGGAATCTAAGGGGAGCCACAAACTTCCACCCACCCAGCATTCCCTCAATTCTCCCAATAAAAATGGTACCTCACTTGTGTGAGTAGGCCTAGTGCCCATGATAGGGAAGGACCCAAAACACAACATGGACACATCAAAATGATCTATTACAAAGCTACCTGTTTTCGCAAGGGAGGCACATGAGTTTTTAGTTCTGGGCTCGGAAGCCATCTAGGGAAACCTACCAAACCCAGACATTTCTGAAAACTAGACCGAGGGAGTCCAGCGAGGTATGACTTGCATGGATCCCCCAGCATTTTCTTACCTAGAATCCCCTGCAAACCTCAAATTTAACTAAAAAAATCACATTTTCCTCACATTTCTGTGTGGGATCACAGCACTGGTACAAATTTCCTACCACAGAGCTGTTTTTCGATTTCCTGCTAAAAATGATACCTCACTTATGTAGGTGGGCCATGTGCCTGTGACAGGGAAGGGCCAAAACATGTAGAAATTGAGGGGGAACTAAAGCGGGTCCAATAGGGCAGTTTTTTTCAAATGTTTTTAGACTGACAAGTGGGGCAGAATCTTTATCGGTATAGATGCAACAATGCTGTATGGTAGAAATTTTGTGGATTCCTTCAGATTCCAGAAGGTTCCATCATAAAAATGTAGGGAAAATGAGTGATTTCAAGCAAAGTTGGAGGTTTTCAGGGAATTGTAGGTAAGAAAATGGTGTGGTATACATGTAAATCACACCACCATGGACTCACCCAGATGTTTAGTTTTCAGATGTGTCTAGGTCTGGTAGATTTTTCTAGGTGGCAGCGTACCAAAGTCCGAAAAGTGCAGCCGCTCACCATTCCAAGTAGGACGATATTGGGAGTTAGCCAAGTTCTCTTGGCCCATATGTGAAATCAAAACCCAATTGAGTCAAATGTCCTTTTGCTTGGCATTGGGATGGGATGCTTTAGTTTTGCAGGGGTTGGCTAAAAGGCTGTTACTCCCTTAATTTTTTTTGGGGGGGGGGCATAACCATGCTCATTGTAGTTGACAGTCCCCACCACTCTACTTTTTTTAAAATTCCCTGGCATCTAGTGGGCTTTCTGCCCCCGAGGGGTGGATTGGGGGTAATTACCCCATCTGCCCCAAGGTGAGAAGAACAACTTTGTCCCCTTTTATTTGGGGTGGGGTATGGCCAAATCCTCACCCTCTTTAAAAAATAAAAATTCTTCCCTGGTGTCTAGTGGGCTTTCTGGCCTTTGGGGGCAGATGGTCCTTATAGAAAATAGGCCATAATCAATGCACCCAAAGGGAAGCAGCCCTTGCCCAAAGGGGGCACCCTCCCAAGCAAAACACACACACATAACAATCCCTGGTGCCTTAGTGGTTTCTGCCCCCCCTTGCGGGCAGATGAGCCTAATAAAAATAGGCCAATATGCCCCCAAGGGGAGTAGAGATGGCCAACAGTAATTTGCCCCCATGGGGAACAACCCTTGCCCAATGGGTTGCACCCCCAAGCAAAACACACTCACACACAACAATCCCTGGTGCCTAAGTGGTTTCTGCTCCCTTTGGTGGCAGATGGGCCTAATAAAAATAGGCCAATATTCCCCCAAGGGGAGCAGAAATGGCCAACAGTAATGTGCCTGCATGGGGCACTGTGACGCAGTGCTCTACTGCGGCGCCCCTCCTGTGCACTGCGGTCGGGCCGACGCTCCGATACTCTGGATTACCAAATTGTTATCAGGAATACTCTGACATCTTTCTTTAGAAACCAAGTAATCCCATCCTACCTCCTCATCGTATCTATAACTGTACTATTCCTTTGGTTCCGGACGAAGTGGTTCCATTTGGTCGAATGTATTCCTTGACTGATCAAGAAAAGAAGGTACTCAAAGAATACCTAGATGACAACTTAAAGAATGGGTTAATTGCTCCTTCTTCATATCCTGCTGGTGCTTCTCTTTTCTTCGTTCCTAAAAAGACGAAAGATCTGCATCCTTGTGTTGACTTTCGGGGGCTCAATAAAATAACAATCAAAGACCGTTATCCATTACCCTTAATTAGGGATATACTGGACACGATCCAAGGAGCCAAGATGTTCAGCAAATTAGATCTAAGCGGTGCCTATCATCTTTTGTGCATCAAGGAAGGAGATGAATGGAAAACAGCTTTCCGTACTCCATTTGATCACTATGAATATCGAGTCATGCCTTTTGGATTAACCAATGCACCTTCTGTTTTCCAACGATTCATGGATTCTGCGTTTTCTGACTTATTAAATCAAAATGTAGTTGATGTATTCCTGTAACCCTGAACAACATACTGAACATATATTGCGGGTTCTGGAAAGACTCAAAAAGAACCAATTATATTGTAAACCTGAGAAGTGTGAATTTCACAATTCCGAAGTAATGTATCTAGGGTTCTGCATCAATCAGACGGGAATAGCCATGGACCCAGACAAAGTAAAAGCCATCCTAGAGTGGCCCTCTCCCTCTTCTGTAAAAGAAACACAGTGTTTTCTTGGGCTTTCAAACTTCTACCGACAATATATTCAGGATTTTGTCCACCAACAAAGTTTTATCACCCAGACTATTAAAAACAAAAACCTGAAGAAGGGATTTGTCTGGATCGATAGTGCTGAATGGGCCTTTCAAGAGCTAAGAGGCCCTTCACTCAAGCACCCACTTTTGCGACATCCTGATACTACTAAGAAATTCATAGTAGTGACTGATGCTTCTGAAAGAGCCATAGGAGTGGTTCTACTTCGAAGACAAGACGACGATGGATTGGAACATCCCATCTTCTATCTCTCTCACATTCTGACAGAAGCTGAACACAATTACTCAGTACTAGAACGAGATTTACTTGCTCTCAAGGTATCATGTACAAAATGGAGACACTTCCTGATGGGCACTAGAGAGCCTTTTGAAGCCAGGACTGACCATCGCAATTTACAATGTCTTCGAAGCTTCCAGGTTTATTGATGCCCTTACCTGTTCCTTCAGCTCTTTGGTACACCATTTCCACACATTTTATATGCTCCCTACCATCTTCTTCTGGTTATCATGTCATCATGGTAATTGTTGATTCCTTCACCAAGATGGCGCATTTCACAACCCTAAAGAAATTACCCACAGCCCCTGAAATGAGTCGCATATTCATGCGAGATATTTTTTGCCTCGATGGCCTTCCACAAGAGGTTATTTCTGATAGAGGTCCACAATATGTGTCACGATTTTGGAGAGCCTTTTGTGCCTTATTAAACATTGATGTGTCCTTGTCCTCAGGATTTCATCCACAAACCAATGGTCAGACTAAACGTGTGAATCAGGAACTGCAGCAATACCTAAGATGCTACTGCAATGCCACTCAAAGTAATTGGTCGGATTTTCTTACCCTTGCTGAATTTTCCTATAACAATACAGTACATAGTGCAACCGGAGCAACACCGTTTTATTGCACCTATGGTTTACATCCTAGGGCCTTTTCCACTATTCTTCGCACCACTTCAGCTGTTCCTGCAGTCACTTCAATTGCACAACAAATCTGCCAGATCCAGAGCCTAATCCATACCACTCTTTTGGCCTCTAAACAAGCAATGAAACAGAAGGTGGATCGTCAATGTCAGAAGGCGCCTTTGTATCAAGCAGGACACAGAGTGTGGCTTTCCTCCAGATTTATGCCCTCATGGTTTTTCTCAAAACAAATTCAAACCTCGTTTTTATGGGCCCTTTGGGATACTTCAAGTGTTGAATCTCGTTGCTGTTTGACTAAAGCTGCCTCATACTTGGAGAGTGCATCCTGTTTTTCACGTGTCCAAGTTAAAACCTTTCATTCCTGATTCATACAACCAACATTTTCAGCGACCTCCTCCCCTCTCTGTGGGTGGCCATCCTGAATATGAGGTGCATGAGATCTGTGAATCTCTATTTTTTTGGCATAGACTGCAGTTTTTGATCCACTGAAAGGGTTATCCCCTCAGTGACTGCTCTTGGGAGGATGCCTCATCTGTCCATGCACACCGTTTGGTTTGCCTCTTTTATTCTTGTTTTCCTGACAAGCCTGGACGTCGCGTTTTCTCCAGTTCCTGTTGCTCTGATTGAGATTTTTCCAATTTTTTCCTCCTTTTTTCAATCTTGTTTTTTTCCTCTTTTTCAGGAGTTCCTGTTTGAGGTTTTTCCCCTTATTTTTGAGTTTTTTTTTAGCTGGGACTCCTTCTGGAGGGTACAGTGGCTACTAGAAAAGGTCGACCTTATCTTGGTCAGTCCAGAACCAGCAGAAGACCAGGTGCTCTTTCAAATTCTTCAGTCAAAGGTGAGAAGTATCGTGCAGACCGTGACAGGTGAGAACCTTGCCCAAAGGGCCGCCGCCCCAAGCAAAACATACAAACACACAACAATCCCTGGTGCCTAAATGGTTTCTGCTCCCATTGGGGGCAGATGCACCTGATAAAAATAGGCCAATCTGCCTCCAAAGGGGGGCATAAATGGCCAACAGTAATGTGCACCCATGGGGAGCGGCCCTTGACCAAGGGGACACTCCCAAACAAAACACACACACAACAATCTCTGGTGCCTAATTGGTTTCTGCCTCCCTTGGGGGCAGATGGGCCTAATAAAAATAGGCCCATCTGCCCCCAAGGGGGGCAGAAATGGCCAACAGTAATGTGCACCCATTGGGAGCGACCCTTGTCCAAGTGGCGGCCCCCCTCCAAAAAAACACACAACAATCCCTGGTGCCTAGTGGTTTGTGCCCCACTTGGAGGGCAGATGTGTCCAATAAAAATAGGCCAATCTGCCCCACAGGGGTGGAGGAAATGGTCTAAGGTATAATGCCCCTGTGGAGAGCAGCCTTTGCATAAGGGACTGCACCCCTTATGTAAAATAAACAAAACAAATATATCCCTGGTGTCTCGTGGGTTTCTGATCCCCTGAGGGGGCAGATCGGCCTAAAAATATGGAAACAGACTAAACATATTGTCCCCAAGGGGGAAGCTACTCTTGCCCAAGAGGCCGCCCCCCAATCACCAAAATAATAAATACCTGATGTCTAGTGGGTTTTGGCATAAAAAAATAGCATTAAAAAAATGGTGGGATGTGCTGGAAGCCAGGCTTCCAGCAAATCAGGACGACCTCTGATGACCTCAGCATGCAGTGTGCGCTGACATCATCAGATATCACCCGGGGGCTCAGGGGTGGCAGCAGAAGCCCTTCCTCTGCCATCCCTGCACGGTAGGTCCACGGGCAGAGCCCTAGCGCTCCCTCGTGGGTCAGTGCCAGGATGCAATGGTTACATCCGTGGCACAGCAGTGCTGTACCACAGGACGTAACCATTACATTCATAACACAGAAGCGGTTAAAAGATCAGGCTCCGCTTTAGAGTGTGCTGAATCCAACAACAGGAATTATTGAGGGAAAAAAATATTAAGGGATCAGGTTTGAGCCCACATGATTTGAACTCTGCAGTCAAAAGATATAACCCAATTTTGGCATCTTGTGTCTACAGAGACTCATCAGGAGGCAGCGTGTGGATACCGTCATGGGTGACTAGCCACGCTCTATAAATCCTGTTTGATTGATCAGTTGGGGTCACATAAGGACCCTTGTATTTCAAACTGGCAGTCAGAAACATGCTGCCTCATTGCATGCTCTTCCCGCTACAGCATGTGGCGATTTAATTATAATTGTACCCACTGTTGCAGATCAACTAAACTTCAGTGAATGTGAATTCCAAGGGATAATTCCCAGTTGAAGATCTTAGTAGAACTGCTGGCCTAGATGACTTAAGCACTATTGACTTCAAAATAACCCACAATTTGGACAACAAGATTGCATCCTCATTTTGATCAGCTTTGAAAAAGATCCATGAAATTCAGCGAGGCTCACTGATTACCCCTATTTTAAAGAAAGCAGGATATGGTTAACATTAAACCTGACTACCAGCTTATCCAGCTGCCTTGTGTTAACCCAGCACTTTTCAAAAGTGGTCCCAGGTTTTGTAGAAGATGGGGGAAATGGACTTAATCCTATCTTGTATGAATAAGCGGGCTTTAGACATGAGCAACAAAACAACTCATTTATTTTTTGTTCTGAATTATATCATGAAAATTTTTTTGCAGGAGGTGTGCTCTACTTGATCTTCGTTGATTTTAAGTCAGCATTTGATAAGGTAGACAGTAACACCTTGTGGTCCAAGCTTCCTTTCATGGGGATTCCTAATGCTCTTTTAGTAAGTTTCATTAAATTGCACTTTAAGACATGGGTTCAAGTGAAACTGGGCAGCAATGGTAAGCGAGCTAGCAAAATCCATGTAGAAAATGGATTAAAACAAGGTTGCTTGTTGTCTTCATTATTTTTCTCTTTATTTGTTCTTGATCTTCCATCTTCATTACAAATATTAAATTCTTACCTTCACATTTAGGCTATTCTTCCCTCAATGCATCACTATATGGTGAAGACCTGGTCATCTTGTACCAAACTCCCATTGGCTTAAAACACAAACTGAATGCCTTACCTAATTATTACAAGTAATAAATAGATATGAGATTCAGGTAGTGCAATTATTTGGAAGAAAACTGTTCTTCAATCAGGTAATTAAGAACATAAGGATGGAATCGCCCAATTATTACAAATATTGTGGTATCTTGGTATTGGTTTTAATGATAGGTTGCCTTTCAAGGAACACAAGAATAAAGCACTTGCCAATGCAAAGAGAGCAATGTTGGACTTACATCAACTTCAATCGAATGTACTATGGTTTATCTATAACTCCACTGGTCAAAGTTTGTAGTGCTTACACAGCCCTTGTTAGAGATGAGAGTTTGGTTAGCAGTCTAGTTACCCCCTGTCCTAGCAAAGACCCTTACTTTAGTCAGGGAAAGGGGCAAACACGCCTTATTAGCCCCCGCTCAACCCCTTTGTAGCTTGACATAAGCAGAAAGGCTTAACCCTGAGACAATGTGTAATGTATTTGTACAAACACACACAGTAATGCAGTGGAAACACTACAAGATGACTCAACACCAGGTTAGAAACATAGCCAATATTTATCGGAGCAAAACAGGATAAAAACAACAAAAATCCAACATAAACAGGCAAAGTTATACATTTTTTAAAAGATTAAACTTCAACATAGCGCTTACAAACATAAATGCTTTGAATTTGTGATATCACAGCGTCATGACGGAGTCGTTTTCAACAATTCGGTGCCAATGGTGCTGATCACAGAGTCACACGGATCCCCAGGTACAGTACCTTGTGAAAATTAGGAAACAAGCCGGTGCACGTAGTCGGGGATCGTGGCGTCAGTGGAGCGGTGGTGGTGAGGCGGCATCGGTTCAAAACATTGGATCTGCGCACTTCTGGCGGAATCTAAATCCTGTGGTCATGGTGTGGTGCGGCAAAGTCGGGTGTCACGGATGTCGGTGACCCAGCACTTTGAGACTTCACGAAGTCGTGGACTTCAGCGAGTTTGCGGTGGCGTCAGGCCTGCAGGATCATCACACTCACGGCTTCAAATGCAGGCGGCGTTACATGATCCGGCAGCGGCGTCAATCCATAGTGGTCTGAAATCAGTACACTTGTTTTTTCTAGATTTTCCACCAGCCTCTACTTACAAGGGCCCAGGGACTGGATAGGGCACCACATGGCAGGGCAGGAGTCTCAGCAGAGAGTCCAGGTGCTGGCAGAGGGAGTTTCTGATGGCCCTGGGACTTCAGAACAGGGGGGAAGCTCAGTCTAAGCCCTTGGAGATACTTCTCAAACAGGAATATACCACAAAGTCCAGTCTTCGTCCCCTTTTTCAGGCAGAAGCAGCAAATGCAGAATA